>NC_060254.1:94942915-97342915 GCF_921293095.1 Ischnura elegans
CATCAATAGGGTGGTTTCCTATTATTTTTTTATTGCCTAAATCGAAAGATTATTACTCCTGGAGTACGTATTTCACGCTTTTAGGTTTTTAAATGACGATATCTATTTTTCGGGATTAAATGAAAAGTGAAAAATTTCAAGCTCGCAAAAACGCGACGCGCAAGTAGGAATGATGGGAAAAAGTCCGTGCGACGCATTTCTGGTTCCCCCTCCCGCCTTGTGAGGTGACCTTGATCGAGGCTCTGAGCGCTGATAGGACGCAGGATGCTAGAGGGTGGCTGAGTACCTTGCTGTCTGGTAGCGCTTGGCTTAAAAAAGGTTTATTAATACCTTATCAAACGAAGAAAACTTTCCGACCTTAACCAGTTTTAATAGGTGATTATTAAGACATGTTTCCCTGAGCTCTGTGCCTCATGCATGCATTGGTAACCTCAGACGATGTATAACTCCTATCTTCTCCTATAGAAACTAGGTCCCTGTGACGTCACGTGGAGTGGAATCGCATGGGCGCCAATCTGGCCTTTTTCAAATGAGGATAAAATTTGAGGAAGTACTTTGAAGAGTGGAAGAGAAGATACCAAGCCACATGAAAATCTTGATGAGAAGATGGGACAACCTTATAAACTTTATCTTGATACATGATGGCCTGATGAAGACAATCTTTGAGGGACCAGTAGATGGCAAGAATGGAAAAGAGAGACCTCGTAAAATACATGGAACAGGTAAGGAAGGACATGAAAGAGAAGAAATATGTAGGCGTGAATAGGGGCGGATCCAGGATTTCTTTCTGGGGGGGCAGGTATGAAAAAAATCATTTTAGACAGATGTTATATTTGAAAAAGCTTGAAGAAATGAACCGTTTGTTTACGAATATTTATTGAGATCATTCTTAGTGTGATAGACATTGTTTTTGTTATTTTATATTTATTCACACTCAATTATAATACAAACTGATCAGTAATCTTTGCTCTCAACTATCAAATCAAATATCCTTGGGGAATATATAGGTGAAAATGGCATAAAGCAGTCATTCGTGTTTTTGACCCTATTCTACCATTTTTTAAAAACCTGAAAAAATAAGGATTATACTTTAATTTAGGGATAACAATTTATATTTTTTTCGGTATGTCTATTGTTTCCTAAAATTTTTAAATTAATTTTTAAATTTTCAAACTTGCATAAAATTTTAGTTTTCGGTCAAAAAATGTTGAAAAAAGCTATGATGGTAGACAGTGGAGGATCTCTGGGGGGGGGGGTTAAGGGGGCTATAGCCCCCTTCCTTACTTTAGCCAATTTACGCTAGAAAGATTGGTAACTTTGTTCGGACCCACCATACTGCTGGGAGGTTATTCCCTACTTAGCCCTCCCTTTATCCCTACGCCACTGATGGTAGAATGTCATAGCATTTAAAAATCAAGAAAAGGATTTTGCAAATTTTGAAAATGGAGATATGTTTAAAAAACAAAAAATCGTGTATCAATTTTTTTGGGTTAAGGCCCGAAACTTTAGGGAAAAACATAATTTTGGATGCAGTCAAAGTTTATATTTTTTATTTTTTCAAAATATTTAGGGGCAATTTTCACCATCTTATCCTGTTATGCCCTTTGATGCTGAATCTGCCCCTGACTGGTACCAATACATTTCCAAGGTTTTAAGTTTCTCTATCTGCTTCATCTTCCATTGCGTTTTTTATTCCTTCCAATTCCCACCTTTGCACCACATTTATGCTTCCTTGATAATGGACACCATTGATACGTGTTGCCTTTCACTTCACGCATGGCTTCGAGGGGGATTTTTTTCCTAACTGCCCGATCAAGCAGAAGTTATTGCTCAATGGATGGCGACTTGTGCATACTCGTTAATTACGATCGCGCTGAATATGGTCAGCGCCACATGTTCAGGTGGTTGAAATGTCCTAGTAAGGGCGTCGAGCAACCTCTAAGTCCGTGCGATAGATGAAATTGTCAAATAGTTACCCATTACTTCTCGAACATTCTTCAACCATGCACAGCCGATAGACCGAGGCGGACCGAACCGATTGAGATATTATTTCAACTCGCCGGATAATAATTCTCAATCAAAATATGTACACCAAGGATGAAATTCGCATTGAAAAATTCATTTGGATGAGCGGGGATTCGAAGTGGGATCTCCCGATTGCCGGAGAGAATAGGAGAAGCCTCATGAAAACCTTAATAAGAAGAATGAACAACCTTATAGGCCACATCTTGAGACATGATGACCTGATGAAGACGATCGTCGAGGGATAATAGTGGATGGCAAGAACGGAAAAGGAAGACTCGAATGGAATATATGGAACGGATAAAGAAGGATATGAAAGAGAAGAAATACGTAGGTGTGAAAAGATTAGCTGATAGGAAAATTGAGCTGCTTCAAAGCCATCTCAGTATTGTTGACCAGTGATGATGAAGATGAGACCAAGGCTGACTGAACCGATTGATTTATCATGATTTCAACTCGTCGGATAATGATTCTCAATTAATATAAGTACCTACACCAAGGATGGAATTCGCCAGGGGAATATTATTTGGCAAAGCCGGGATTCGAGCCCGGATATCCCTATTGTCGGTCAGCTATACTATCAGTTACACAATTTTCTATGCAGTACTTTGGATTCTCAGTTCTATTTCTAAATAAAATGTTCCGATGGCTACGATTAAATATTAGTAGACACATCTATTGATGTCGACGGCTTTCGGGAGCAGATGTGCATTGCGCTTTGTCACGCGAGCATTCGCGGCCATTGCAGGTAGCATCATCAGGCGCTTCATCAATGAATATCGCTGCGAAAGCCCACGCTCCTAGGTACAACTGTATTGATGAGGCCAAGTCACCAAAAATTTCGCTGGATGAAGTTTTCTCGGGTATTCAACCGGGTGAATAATTCTGATCTGCGAGACTTCCCAGTGCCCCAGTGACCGCCTCGATTGTCTCGGGAGATGCCGCGATGCCTAAGTTACATATCACCGAAAGGAGTCGATGAATTTACCTTCATCACGAAAAAAGGACATATTATTGCGTCAAAATCTCGTGGCATACTCTGTCAAAACAACATGGATACTGGAATAGTTAATTACCTGATGACCTACATTCTTAGCAATAGTTTAGCAAAGATGACAAGGTTGATGAAAGAGGAACTTCACAAAAACTGTCTCCGCTTGCAATGCACGATTATTTTATGCCGTTTCTTCTGCTCCAGCAGGGGTTAACTTAGGGGCCATAGTCGGAGGCATAGATAGCAACTGTAGGAAATCGACTTCACGAGCAAAGAGGACTTTTTCTATGTCGGAAAATGGACTTTTCCTGGTGGTACAATGCCTTTTTTGCGATGTATTAACTCATTTAAAACTATCGCCATCATATTGAAATATTTTTAGTACATAGAAGGGGTGCTTATCCCCCATAAGCGACGATTCCCCCATCAAAGAGTTAGACATGACCGGGATTCGATCCCGGATCTACGCCCGGTGTTCTACCCCTTAAACTACCTAACCGTTTTTTTCCTCTGCGGAGTTTTGTCGGCTGTAGAAGGCTAGGTGGTTTATGCTGCCAGACATAAAGTGGCGTAGGGAATCATATTTGTATGCATAGCGCCACAGTTCCGAGACTAAATCCATGACTTAAAACACTGGCATTCACCTTCGACGTTATTGGAGGAAAATCCGTGGACCAGTCCTCCTTTCACCCCGGGTTTTTCCGAATGCCATCAGTTATTTGTTTTCTCATTGTCACGTCAGTTCTCCTCCTGTGCGTCTATCTCCCACTCCTTCCTCAAACTTGTCAAATTCTCCCCCACCTCTTGTACAAACGTATAAATGTGTTATGTTAGAACGTAGGTTTCCGCGGCGATGGTTTGATCTCTGCATTTCTTCAGGGTTTCCCTCCGCGTCAGCTTGTTTGTGGACAACAGTTTCGCTGGCTATCCTGCCAGCGTCTTCAGGTCGAAGGTGACGGCTGTTAGTTTCTGCCTCGCTTATATACTGTGGGCTGGATGGGAGCTGCAAAAGAAATACCATTCAATTTCAATAGAGAAGATGGATACTTCCTTCACAGCGCGTGGAAAAGAGTCATCAAAGAGAGAGCCAATCAGAAAGAAGCGCCCAGTCAGACAGCCAATCATAGTGCAGCTCCCATCCAGCCTACAGGCAGAAACAAACCTAAGCCTAAGAAAGCCTAAGAAAGGCCTAAGCGAGGCAGAAACAAACAGCCGACACCTTCGACCTGAAGACGCTGGCAGGATAGCCAGCGAAACTGTTGTCCACAAACAAGCTGACGTGGAGGGAAACCCTGAAGAAATGCAGAGAGTATAAATGTGTTGTTCTCATCAGTGGCGTAACTATGGGGGGGGGGGGGGATGAGAGGATGTATCCCCCCCAATGCTTCAAAGAATCAAAGATTCATTTCAAAGTCTTGTCTGGATTTGATACGTAATAACTGCATTTGCTTAAAATTAAATTTTATGTGCCAAAATGATGAAAAATGCATTTTCAGGCATGCTATTTTTCCTGAACTCTCCGTTTCCTGGGGGGGGGGGGGGTAGCCCCCACGAATCCCCTCATCCCCTCCCAAAGAATATTCCTTTTTACGCCATTGGTTCGCATGTACTGTGATGTCTTGTACCAGATGATGGTTCTGTAAGCTGAAACGAGTCGAACGCATTAAAATAATTGTGGACTAACCAACCTTTTATTTCAAAATTTCAACAAGTAATAATAATAATAGTATATTTATTTCACGGGCTTAAGCTCCTTCGCCATATCACAAATGAAATACATCGCACAATTAACCAATGTTCAGCAATTGACATCCTTATTGTATAGAAAACATAGAAAGAGAATACATACATATTAAGATAAAAAATACAAATAGGTATAAATATTTGAAACAGTCAAATATATAAAAGTAAGATTAGATGAAATTTATGATTTAAATAGTATAAGGTGAAATATGTAATAATTTATGGTAACAGACACTAAAATGTGTACCATAAAGATACAAAAGATAGTTAGTCAGGTGGGGAACGACAGGCGGTTTAGTAAGAAATATTTAAAAGAAAATTTCGACAGTTGAAAATTTGGCAGTACCTATCTGTTTATACAGGATTACAATTTCTCTCGCTATCATATACATAAATAGGTAGATAGTAAAGGCAGTTGCAACTACTGTGTAGGAGTATCATAGGCTCTGAGATCTAGTGTGCAAGGCAGAAACTTTCATATTTATTTAATGTAAAATATCTGAGCATTGGACATCAGTTGCGCAGCGAGGGGGGGGGGTTTGGGGGATAAACCCCCCCCCCCCCAGAGCTTAGAGAAATTTCTAATTTTAATCCATTTTACTTTTTTGGATCAGTATTACTTATAGAATAGTGTTAGGATTAATCAAACATCCCTCGGAAAGTCGTAAAACTCGCCATTTTGAACCATTATTCTTTAAAATTTTTCTGGAGGAGGGCCCCCACAACTCCTGCTTACCCTGGTTGGTATGCCCCCACACCCGTAAGTATTAGTTGCGCCTAACCTAGCCTTAATTCCTGGCTGCGCCCCTGTTGTACGTGATTTTTTAATAAGGCATATAAGAAAATTAATCGTGGCGTACCTTCACGGACTGACCGTAAGTACGAAAATTATACATAGGAAAAATCGCTTGCCCTGATTTGGACTTTCCATTTGATATTGCACCCAAGTCTGCCCTCTCTTTCTTTCTTTCAGGAGTATTCGGGCGTCAACTTGAGATTCCATGTCCATGGTGAGATCAGCACCAATGGGAGGCAGGGCCGAGTTGGGTCGGGGCAGATGGCGGAATCGTGCGTCCGTGTCACGGAAAGGTCACGGGGTAAGGGAGGTGGGGAGGGCAGCGCGGAGCACAAAAGACTGAGCCGCCTCGAAAGACCATTGAGACTTGAAAATTCGTCCGGAAGATCTCTCCGAGAATCTTCTCTGTGTCTTCTAGGTTTTGCCTCGTTCACATTACGATTGTGTGAGCCATCGTCCTAACGATAGTTGGCCGAACTAGCCGTGTGAATGCATGTCCTGACAATAGTTGGCGTAGTTCCGAAGGTTGCCACTTTACGATGGTTAGGCGCTGGGAGACCGGAAACGGAAGCGACAAGAGAAAGACGAAAAGCTCGTGAAGCTCTATTTTTTTCATGGATTTGTCCTAGGAAGGAAGAATATGGGCGTAAGAAAAAGTATTCGGTAAATACTCATTGAACACAGTAATATCTTGTCCCTGCATACCTTAACAGCTCTGCTAACCGTCAATTTCCCGTTCACTTTAGATGTCAGCACTTGAGGGCAGCACAGGTTTAAACAATAGTCGTGTGAATGCACGATAGTTCCGACAATCGCTGGAACAGTCGTAATGTGAATGAAGCATTTGACTAATCATTACGCGATTATTTTGAAACTCTCTGCCGGATTAGATCTTATGAAAACCCTTTAGTACGGGCTATTTTACCCACGTTTATCCTACTAAATACTCTTGCGGGGATCAACGTCGTTTTTAATTTGTGCTTCGTAATCCAAAAAACGTTCTTGGGAACAATCTGTGAAGTACGCCATAGCATAGGCGGATCTAGGTGAGGGGGGGGGGGGGGCACGTGTCCCCCCCACCAGACCCTTAAAAAATCATGCATTTCGTTCCCATTATAATTGCGTTCGTTTTTTATTACGAGATATCCTTGTGCCCCTCCCCCCTGAACAAAATCCTGGATAGGGCCTTGCTTGTGCCCCCCTCCCCAGAAAGAAATCCTGGATCCGCCCCTGCACCATAGAGCTCATTGCCGATCACTGTTTCTGAAATTAAAGTTATTAACAGTGCCTTCTGTTTATGTATATAACCCTGTCATTTCTGTGGAAAAACATCTGAGATTTAGTAAAGATTGATGAAATTCATTCTTATGATAATAGGCTAAAATATGATATGCATCTTATGTAATCCTGCTCCACTAAACAGCTTAGGAGTTCTATAAATATGTGCATAAAACTTTATAATAATTTACCAGCTTGCATAAAACAGGGGGACTGATACAGTGGGTTTATGGGAACGTTATTACATTTCCTGGTCACGAGATTTTTTTACAGTGTAAATGAATAACTCATGCTGCAGGTGACGCAAACCTTACACATTATTTCCCATTCCTTACACCTAACTGCCTCATTCTTTCTTTTGACGTGTCCTATACACTTAATATATACGTCTATTATGTACAATGCCTTTTGGACAAATTATTATTATTATTATTAATCGTGTTGTTTGTTGAAATTTTGCATTTTATTTAAGTAATCAGTTTACCAGGTATTATTTCCACTAAAAATTTCTGACTTGTTCCCAAAAATTTCAAGAATTAAGCATGTTTATTTTGGCTCCTTTCCTAAACCCTGGAAAATGATTGAATACCTTTAAATTGCGAATTTAAATATGGTCACTAGTTCATCTGTTAATAAATTTTACCTAATGCTGCTGTTATTTGCGATTCGCCTAGAAAGTCATCTTTTTCCGTTATTTGTCGGCGTGGTAATCACTAACATAACAACCACTAATAACAAGATGAAATCTATGACGATGAAATATTGTGGTTCATGACGGAGGATAAATGAGGACTTCCAAGAAAGCTATTTACTGGGAGAGGGCTTAGTTTGTGGAGAAATTCAATTAAGAAGTGAAAGCAATAGATATCCTCGCACGTGAAACTATAAATTCGTAGGTTATTAGAGGAGAGTCATCTTTCATGTTATTATCGCTCTATTGGATTCGGGCAAGATGTACTCTTGCGAATCCACCGCGAGGTATACTATAGGACCTTTTAATGACTTAGCAAAGTCTTAACATACTTCTTTCTTCATTGAATGGCCATTCCTTTGCTATGGATAGAGTGATTATCGCTAGGTCTTATTGAATTTAATTTTTAAGAATATTTATATCAATGGCACTAGAAATGTTGTTGGTAGTGAGAAACATTTTTACCAAATTTAACATTTAAATGTAACCAGTATGCATTATGGCTAAGAAATCACAGTTGAAAAAAAATACAAGCCACTAAAAATTCGATATTTAGAAAGTTGGTAGGCGCGCTAAAATACGTTAGATTTCGTTAAAATACGAAATGAAATTTACATAAAGACCACCACATCGTACCAATACTTACGGAAATGAAAGCAAACTTACTCATTAAAAAAATCTCTACTACTGGCCATTGACAATTCACTATTAGATAGCCTCTTGGGAGCAAGAATCATCTGCAAATGCAACTCACCGAACACCAAAATCCATCCATTTACCCAACCACATCCCCTCTCGTTAATATAAGCCATTAATAATAAGCTATTCTTATGTTAGACTTAATTACGAACCTTTTAACTGAAAGGAATTTCATTTCAAAGAATCATCCTTCCTTCCAGACAGCCTTCGACTGGGGCTGGTGAAAGGTAAAAGAAAAGAGATATTCCGACGTGGCGCATTATAACAATTGAAGGGATGAGAAGCCAAGGGGTAAAAGTTATTACTTTTCTAATCAGAGTGAGGTAAAGTTAAACTTGATTGTTTCAGGCTTAATTTTGTACAAATCCATTGTAAACAATTAAAAAGGTATGGTACTTTTTCACACAATTTATTTAAGACGACCGGTTTAGTCGCAGAGGCGACATCTTCAGGTACAGAAATCGTTGTTTTTATAGTAAAAAAAAACTACAAAAAAAAAATAACTATAAATATAGCGATTTCTGTACCTGAAGATTTCGCCTCTGCGACGAAACCGGTCGTCTTAAATAAATTGTGTGGAAAAGTAACATTTAACCACTTTTTTAATTGTTTGAGGTAAAATTGATTGTCAACGGATACGAGTGAGTCTCAGTTCTGAGCTGACATCGAGTGGAAAATCAAATGCACTATATCAAATACCTAATTCATCTCGTTTGTTTTATACACCCAATTTCTGTACCTAACTATGTAGAGAAAAAAGAAATCAATTGTACCCTTGCCTTCCAAACCACTCAATAGGGTAGTTTCCTTCATCAAAGAAAACGAAAGGCATTGATTGCGATTCGTTACCCACCACTAGTTTATTCATAATATACAAATTATTGGGTTTAAGAAATACCGGTTTAGGCAAATGGGAATGGTCAATTTTATTCTCATTTGAAAAAGGCCAGATTGGCGCCCATGCGATGCCACTCCACGTGACATCACAGGGACCTAGTTTCTATACGAGTAGATAGGAGTTTTACATCGTCTGAGATTACCAATGCATGCATGAGGCACAGAGCTCAGGGAAACATGTCTTAATAATCACCTATTAAAACTGGCTGTGGTCGGAAAGTTTCCTTCGTTTGATAAGGTATTAATAATCCTTATTTAAGCCAAGCGCTACCAGCTAGCAGGGTACTCTGCTACCTGCTAGCATCCTGCGTCGTAATAGCGCTCAAAGCTTCGCCCCAAGGTCACCTCACTTGCGGCAGCGGGAACCAGAACGACGTCACACGGGTTTTTCCCAGCATTCATACTTAGCCGTCGCGTTTTCGCGTGCGTGAAAATTTTCAATTTTCATTTAATCGCTAAAAATAGATATCGTCATTTAAAAATCTTAAAGCGTGATATACGTACTCCAGGAGTAATAATCTTTCGATTTAGGCAATAAAAAATAATAGGAAACCACCCTGTTGATATCTACAGTGCCATAGTAACTGTCTCATAGCACTCAAGTCGCCAGGAGGGAGGCACGTCGGGGCCCCCGAAATTTTTTCTCACGTGGAGACTACCCGCGATACATTTGTTGAGGAGACCACTAGCCCAGGAGCAAAACGACACTCCATTTTTCGATATTGTTACATTTCATAGTAATTTTTCGACGTATGACTGTCCCTTTGCCAAGACAGCAGGCGTGGCATAGCGCTTCGGAAATTCTTTCGCTCTTAGACCTCCGTTGTTATCGTTAATCTGCTAGCAGTTTTGGAGCTATTATTTCATAGACATTAATTTTAACCAATTATGAATTAATTCAGCACTATACAAAAGGGAGCTTTGACGATTTTGTTCATTGTCTTTTAGCCTATCTTTATTTTATTTGCAGGAATTCGAAGCTACCAAATCGTCACAAAATTCACGTTCACGGGTGAGCAAGTGCTTTCACGGACAGATCATAATATAATCAGGAACAATGCCTTGGATAATCCAGACCTGCGAAATGGAGAATCTCCAGTTTCTATTGGTGAGTATGGAAATGGACTTCCATACTTTGCTCAGGAATTCCACAGTCGTACGCAGTAATGGATACAGACAAAATAAGGGCGCAAAAGATATTTTAGTCTACCTATACTTTTATCGTAATGGAAAATAATCAAGTTAAATGCAAAATTTAAGATAGTTTTATTTAAACTGATTTTACGCATATGCAAGATAATGCTATCTTGAGATATAAAAAGTTACAATGGTGGTACTGCAATGTTCGGCAGTGCGAAAAACCCCACAAGGGGGGGGCGCCCCTGTTCCCCCGTTTGTATCCGTCACTGGTCGTACGTGAATTATTCAAAGTGCTCTGTGACGACAATAGATTCAGATGCTGGGGCCCTATCCACTAAGGCAATCTCTCGGATAGTTCGTGGTTGGTTCTCGGAAAGACGTCATCATTTCGGAATGATGTATCCACTACCCGAACTTTCCGTCACGGAAACTCGTCCGAGAGCGGCCGAAATGACGGAGGGTCCCGGAAAATTACTTTCCGTTTCTCAGAATCGGAAAGTGATGCGGAATATTTTGACCACAAAAGTGGTGCTGCAGAAGCTGATAAGAAGTCTTAAATAATTTGCAATATTGGCACGATGTTTGTTCTAAAAATTATGGGAAATGAATGGTTATGTACGGAATTAGAAGCTAAATAAAGTTACAGGCGAAACCAGTTGAAAGCTTTAATTCCATTAACGGCAATAACGCTTTTCAACAATTTATTACATTTAGCATAGTGGATAGCATAAAAGCGCTTCCGAGTGACTGAATAGGAGATAGAAAGTTCGATACCGAAATCACGGACAGGAGGAGTCGTACTTACTGAATATGGCTCTTAACACCTTGAAGTATTGCCAGCGAAACTGTTGTCGTCACATAGCAACCGACGCGGTAGTAACCATAAGATGAAGGAATTGCATTCATATGCCTCGACTCGCTATGCTCGCTGGGGGGGCTCTGCCCCCCCTAGGCCCCCCCGAAAAAGGCCTCCGGCCTGTTATGCTCACTGTGGGAGGTCTTACACTTTTTGTTTACTACTTGTTACTCAAGGATCGTTTACTTTTAAGCTGGCTAGCTTAGGTATAAGCGATATTTCCACTTTCACGTAAAACGAGCGCATGGTACGTAGGCTACAATATGAATGTAAATATTTATAAAGAGAAACGATTTTCTGAGGGGCTAAAAAAGTAAAATAAATTTCTACGAGTTTCTCTAACTTATTCAATTCAAATACAAAAAACGTTGAGACCACGTTCCACTGTGACACCCAATGCATACGTAATATCATAACATAACGACTTCACGAATTACAATGAAAAACATGTTTATTAATTATTTTCCACAAAAATCAACCAAATTCTTGATATACGAATAAGATGTAACAGTTGTTCCCCTTCGTAAGCGAATTACGTTGAGGCTGAATATCAATATCTCGAAACAAATGCGCCTTTGCATGAATTGGGGCTAGTATGACGAATTTTATCGAAATATTATTTGTCGTGATCGCGAATGATTTCACTTCAGAAATACCACTATTTAAAGTTTTAATGAATCGGGATACACAAATATCTCAGCTTTAATATCCAACGCAATGCGCAATAAATCTGGTGAGTAACGGATCACAGCCTTTGGTGTACAAGACATTGTGAATGTCTAGATTTTGATGATTTTCACAGTTGAATAACGTAGTCACTTAAGGAAACGTGATTTTCGCAAGACAAATAATTGAAGAAGAAATACCTTTATTTGTACGTATCTTACATATTGTATTATTCACTGCCTATTCACTCCTGCAGCTCACGGATGACATTGCACATTAAAAAGGACATTAACGGAAAGAAGTACAAAGCAACAACAAAACGTAATCAAAACGAAAAGTTATCACCATCACAAAAAAATGAAAATAAAATCATTTTTACCCACCTATATTATGTAAGACTTGTTTAAAAGTCTTTCTACCACAATCGTGTATCGCCAACAAGATACGAACTATAGGCAACAGCACGAATCATATTTCTAATATGGCATTTAGAGCACTTGTTAACTTTGAAATTAATAACCACCACACTCTCGATGTAATATACCAAAAACAACAACAAATTTCTTACCTTACATTTCTCCGCTTTTGATTTGAATGCGCTTTGATTTAAACAGATGTTTGTTCTTGGGGAAAGAAGACGCAAAGAAATTAATAGACACTTCAATTATTACTTTCTTAATTTCCTACCCTATAATTATCAGTTTTTCGTTTCATTTCCTTTATCTTCTTTCCCAATTTAGCTCCTCTTGTTTGCATAAACAAATATGTTGCTATGATAGTTCGTTTGTATGACTGCCGCGCCGCCATTGGAATTTGGTGGCCATTTTTTGAACTAATCCTCATACACTCAATTTCATATGAATAGACGGATAAATAATTGTAAATTTAGTGTTTTCATAATTTTTCCTGGGGTTTCAGACAATTTTAGAGGGGGTCTTCATTAGACTTTTTGCCGTATCTCGTCTCGTTCACCCCAAACATTTGTATACGTGAATGAATGAATGAATGAATGAGTGGTCGTTAAGGGGCTTCATGGGGCCGATTGTGTAACTTGGCTACCTTTCGATCGTTAGAGATCCGTTCACTCTCGATTGAGTTCCCGGTATTCGAACGTTAGCTGTAATGCCTCGTTCACATTACGATCATCGGAGCCGTCGTCGGAACTATCGTGCATTCACATTACGATGGTTAAAACCTGTGCTGCCCTCAAGTGCTGACATCTAAAGTGAACGGGAAATTGAATGTTAGCAAAGCTGTTGAGGTATGCATGGACAAGATATTACTGTGTTTAACGTGTATTTACCGAATAATTTTTCTTCCGCCCATATTCTTCCTTCCAAGGACAAATCCATGAAATGTCCATGGAAAAAATAGAGCTTCACGAGCTTTTCGTCTTTCTCTTGTCGCTTCCGTTTCCGGTCTCCCAGCGCCTAACCATCGTAAAGTGGCAACGTTCGGAACTACGTCAACTATATTCAGAACTTGCATTCACACGGCTAGTTCGGTCAACTATCGTTAGGACGACGGCTCGGACGATCGTAATGTGAATGAGGCATAAGTGCGATTGTGTACGGACCAGCCCCATGACACTTCCTATCCCACTCCATTGGGAACCCATGGTCTTTTATTGAAGTCGTTTCCTCAACCTGCCGCACGTTTGCCGGGGCGGCGCCACGTATTCTGGAGGGCAAGAATTAGCGGGTAAGTTAATTTCCGTATTGTTGAGCGCATACTACAGGTGAGTGGAAATAGTCATTTTTGTAATTAATTAAGATTTAGTTTTCATTTATTTTCAAATGTTAGTCTTCTGCATTATTTCCTTATTGTTCTACATTAATATTTCGTGGATATGTATCGCGGATTTACTGAAAAAAGGAAAATACCGTGGACGTGTGTGGTACCGCGTTGCACCACTGTTTATGGCCACAAGACTTCGGGGATTTCGCTTTTTAGAGTCCCCAAGGACCCTGAGAAGCGATGAAATAGCTGTACGATTCCTTTTTTTGGTGTGCTAAAGCTCCAAAATTTATACATATTTTAAATTACAGGTTCTGCTGTTCCAGTGGTCAATGTCATTCACAGTGGCGGAATGAAGTAACACTGAGAAAATGCAAGATGTGCGACGGCTTTCATCAACTATTCATCATTCTCTCCTATTAAATTGAATCTCTTAGAATGATAAGTAATTAGAAATAGAAATTAGTAATAGAAAGAATAAATAGAAATGTTATATTGTGAGTACTTAAAATTTATTTTTCATGAAATTACCTTGCATTGATTGTATAAATAATCTCAGTTTCAATAGCATTGTGTAATCATTCTGGAAATGTTGATTTTATGTGTGTGTACATTATATAAGTTGGAAAAATGTGAATCGTTTTCATTCTTAATACCTCTTTCGATGATTTCTTTTAATGCAGCTGTTATCGATGGTGCGTGCAACTCTCATGAAAAGTACATTGACCGCGTATTAGCCTGTGGTTTCTGTCGTACTACTCATCTTATTTTTAGGCGAGGGATAATATTTCAGATTTGCCAGCACCTGAAAGTGATCAGACATCCGCAAATCCCTCGGATTATATCCATTGCAATGTTTTCGTGGAAGTTTATTCGGAAATTATTTGCAAACTCTTTCGTTCTAATCTTCATATGGTATTTTACTTCCTTATTTAATTATTCCTTTGGTGAGTAGGCAAGCATCGTTATAAAATAGCCTTTAACGGTAGTAATGGTACTTCCGGAAATTATTCACCCTATTCAACGATTAAATATGCCTATTCTATACCCGCAAAACGTTCCTAGGATAGAATCATTTTTTTAGGTTTGCTGTGCCCTGCCATTATTATTATCTCTTGATCGAGACTCAGGAGATTAAAAACATTAACATACGTCTCTTCATAAGAAGTATTTCACTTCGGCCTTGGTAAGAAGCCGTTTGCGTTTCTGATATTATATTTGTTAATAGTGTTTGAAAGCAAGGAATAACATCTATATTCTTATAAGGCCGTGGAAACATGCCGATGGGCTCAGAGGCAATGGTGCGTAAGTAGCTTTTATGACAACTTATATTAACGTTTACCACAAGATAGCTATAAATAATTATTTCCTTAAAAATACCATTCCTCACTACATAAGGTTTTAACTACTGACAATCTTTCGTTATGGCTGTAACTGATTTTACAAAGGTATGGAAGCAGACGAAGCTGAAATCCAACGCCTTCCATTTGATTAATACTCACGTATGAGAACGATTTCTTGGTATTTTTTGCTATAAGATGTTAAGTGCATATGAACTTGTTAACTAGTAACCACTGTCGATGTGTTTATATTCATTTTTGCCATAAATTAGTTCATAATTACTGAAGTATCGTATACAGATACGTAGGAAACTTGCCCTTCAGGATAGGTGGCGCCCCTACCGGCCTCAACGGGAAACGGCTTCATTAAATGACCATGCCTGAACGGAGAGTGTCCAGACCTTCTCATATTCTAAGACCGTGGTACGGACGATCGTCAACAAGCAATCGAAAGTTACGACGTTGTCATATTTACTTGGAATTGGGAATAAGTTTCGCGATTGTTTTCCTTGAGCGCATGCGCAGTAAGGCCGAGAGTGGCTGTGTTTGTTTTGAAAAGCGAAACTAAGTAAACAATATTGGTTTCAGAGACAATCGGCCAATTAAGTTTATATTATTGAAAGAATTTAACTTTGCGTATAAATCAATCTTTCTCAATTCAGTATTAAATACCTTCCTTTCCGTTGGAGCGTAGCTGATATTTGGGATTAGTAGTTTTTACTCAGATATCGCTGACTATTTAGAAATGCCGCGGTAAGTCTCCATTTCGTTACTTTTGCAATTCGCTAAATAATAACTTGTATCATTTGTAATTGACTTAATTCATTTAGAGGAAATATATGAGCGGATATTCGATATTGATAGGCTCTCGTCTTCGCCTTTGTGTGTCTGTAAGGAGCAATGCCGCAGAATATTGAATATTTGCAAGAAATAAAAACTGACGAGTGTGAATTAGTACGACGTCTTAATAATAGTCGTAAGGTAAACAGTTAAAAAAGCACGTAACTCATGAAATAAATAAGTACGTTAATATTCTCAATCAAAAACATTCTCATCATCACAAACCTTTCACCTATTACTTGAAAGAAAAAGCAAATATGCAGAGTCATCTTTGATATCTCCTCTCGTCTCAAACACCCGAATATCACTTCAAAAAATTTACCCTTTCTGAGGAAACCATATCGCATCAGAGACATTAATTGAAGTACATAAACCATATAAATTCAACTTAATTTAAGACGTCATTGAGAAGTTAAAATAAACTATTTGAATACATAAATTAAATCATTTACTTGTCAATAACTGCCCGATGATCCTAATTAAATTAAACATTGTAGAGAATATAATTTTGGCAATGTATTATAGCACAACTATAATTTACCTAATATACTATAGTGGAACCACGTTTAAATCAAGCATACAAAAAGGATAATTTCATTTGAATTGCACACACATTACATAGCGAAGCAATTGTAAACGTCCTCATCTTTGTATCGTATAGTAAACTAACACGTACAAATTGTATTTATCGATGTAATTTCACTACTTATTCACGTTATTAAAAACATAACACAATGATGTATAAATTAAATAGAATGTTTAATTCACTTAATTCCACATGAGTTAATTTCATTTCAAATGCACACACATTACACAGCGAAGCAAATGTAAACTTGCTCATCTTTAAACCATAGTGAACTAATACGCACAAATTGCAATTATTTATGTCAATTCACTACAAATTCACGTAATCAACAACATAACACTGCGATTTATGAATATAATTGATTTCATAATTCACTTAATCCCAAAAAAAGGACATACAACGTGGCCATGAAAGGTAATAAACATTTAAATTCCATCCCAAACCTCACCTGTGAACGATTCGATAGCCTTATCGTCAAGTGATGTGATGACGAAGAGATGCTTTCGATCGAGAGCCGGAATACTTTCGAACGTAAAGTTACACAATCGCTCCTTCAATTGTTTTCGAGTTGTTGATCTAAAATCCACGGGAACCGGATCGTTACGTTCGAACGTAAAGTTACACAATCGGCCCCCATGTTATATAGATCTTCATTAGACTTTTTGCCGTATCTCGTCTCGTTCACCCCAAACATTTGTATACGTGAATGAATGAATGAATGAATGAATGAATGAGTGGTCGTTAAGGGGCTTCATGTTATATAGATTTATCTAAAACACACTGTCGTCTTTGCAGTAATTCCATGTATAGTATCCTCAGTCTTTAAACACACTGGCTTTGAAATATAATTTAACATTTTCCGTCGAATGGAGTGTTCTCGGATTTTCCTCCAATTTAAATAGTTTTATGTCACCAAAGTTTCAAAGGACGACTCGGCCATCTTCATAAAAGTAATAGAGATATTATAGTATCTACACTTTCACCCAGACAACGATGGTCGAGATAGTGATGGAAAAATGTCGTTCAAAATCGATTTTTCGAGAAATCGTTCTGTAATCGAAACTAGAAGGTCGATTTTTCAACGAAAACATGTACATATTTGAACCGAAAGATCAATTAATCGAAAAAAATATCGAAGGTTCTTTAACAAATGCAGTTTTTGTATGAAAATATTTATTTCACGTTCGTAAAACACTCAAAATTAAAATTTGAGATGCAGAAAAAAATCCCAAAAATCTACTTACAATTAGAATAAATTTGTGAATGATCAGTGGTAAAAATATTCAAATGCACGCACATTATAGTTTTTGGATCACCGCTTGGAATCATTTGGCTTCACTAAAAATTTTAAGAAAGATCAAGTTTTGTTGATGATCTAGGGCGTGTTTTGCAGCTTACCGGAAAAGTTTTTTTTACGTGGGACGGATGACGTTATCGTAGGCCGGTAGTAATGGTCTTAATCAAACGAAATGGTCAAGAATCGGAGTAGAAAAATTGATGATCAAGGCTCGATCTCGATTTCCTCGATCATTGGAATTTATAACTTGCTTTTCGATTATCATCGATATCGATTTTTCCATCATTAGGCCCAGTCGTCCATTGAAACGTTGGTAAGTAACGTTTTTAAACTGGTGGACATCCCGATAAGACTTCACGCAAACTTCTTGCTATGTATTACTCATTTGTAGTCGAGTCGGCGTACTTTAATGGTTGATCCTTTCTTCTGAGATTAACATTCACGTAAAAAAAACCGCTGCCGAGGCTGTTAAGTACAGTGAAACCTGCCTTTAGCGGAACCTGAGTTAAGCGGAAACCTGTCTTGTCCGGAAAACTTTGTTGGTCCTGGCGGTCACATAGGGTTTTACGTGCATTGGTGCCCTCTGTTAAACGGAAACTGTCAAACGCGGAAACGGAATCGATTCTCGGGCACGTGTTTTTTGGTTAAGCGGAATTAAAAAATAATCCATGGACAATTTTTACCGTAAGGAAATAAAATCCTAAAATGTTTTGTAAAGCCCTCCATAGAAAATAATCCAACGGAACCAGCTAAATGTGTCTTACGTTCACTATGCTCTACGTCATTATTGACTGACATCATGTCGCAGGAGGGACTCAGGACAATATTGCATCAACCTTGACCAAAACACTTCCGCGTCTCCCTAAACCTAGTGCTAATTCTCTTCCAGTGCCTCATGTCCATCGTCCCTAGTGTAAAGTGCAGTTTCGTTTCACGTACATTTTATCAAATGCTCCACAATACTCCACCTCTCTTCCCTCCCGCCACCTCCTTTCTTAACCACTCCGCCAACCAATGCTTGCACACTTACCTCCCCTCCAACTCGTAGAACCCTCTCTCTACATGCTCAATCATTTTGTGCATCCTTACTCGCAACTGAGTAAGAAGGAATCTTTCTCCAACGAGCTGCCGACAGCGTAAGAATACAACGCAAAATGCTAAGAATAAAGGGAACTGCTGATTGATTTCCGCCATGCCACGAAACGTATTAACGCTGAAAAATAAACTGGACTTGATTGAGTGCTTTGAACGAGAAAAGCTCTCCGTGAAGTAGATACAAGAGAAGTTTAAGTGCGGAAAGATTCAAGTTTACGAAGCAATTAAGAAGAAGGACGAAATTAAGAGACTTTGAAAGAGGTAGATTCTAAGAAACATATTTCTTCTTTTCCCATGCCACAATAGTTTTCAAAACGACACACCATAAAATAATTTTTGTTTGCGTCGATTATTTTAGGCCTTAGTTTAAATTCAAAGAGGAAAACACCTCTCTGCGAATATGAAAAAATAAACGAATTAGTTTGGGAATGGTTTGTGCGAGCAAGATTGTCCATTCCATTGTTCCATTGTCAGGTCCAATAGTCCAAGAAAAGGCCCAGGAATTAGCAATTTCTTTGGGAAAATTGGATTTTAAGGCCTCCAATGGATGGCTAGACAGCTTCAGAGCAACACGCAATGTTGTTTGGAGCAGTGTTGTTGGCGAGTCAAATGACGTTGATATGGAAACCGTAGAGTGGAAATGTATGGTTCAAGTAAAAATTAAAGACTATCAACCATGCGATATCTACAACGGGGATGAAACCGGAATGTATTTTAGGGCTCTGCTGTCTAAAACACTGTGCGTAAAAGGAGAAAACTGCAAGGGTTTGTATGCATTTCTGGGTTCTACTTCTAGAAATTAGGGTAAAAATTCTAACAATGATGTCATATTTACACTTATTCTTTATTCTGTAGGAGGGAAGCACTCAAAGGAGCGCTTGACCATTTTCATTTGTGGGAATATGGCAGGGGAGCTTCTAAAGCCTCTTGTCATCGGGAAATCAGCTCTACCACGATTTTTCAAAAACGTTGAAATTGAGAAGCTACCGGCCAAATGGATACATAGTAAAAAAGCATGGAACACGGCTTCAATCATGGAAGAGTGGCTTAAAAGTTTCAATGCCGAAATGAAGAGGAAAAATAGGAAAGTCATACTTTTCCTTGACATTGCAACCTGTCACCCTAAAATTCACCTTACGAATGTGGAGCTAGGTTTCCGGCAAACACAACAAGCATCACTCAGCCAATGGATCAGGGAGTAATTAGATCGCTGAAGGCACAATATAGGAAGTACATGATGCGACCATTATTAGCTGGTGCAGATACTGCGAATTCAGAATCGGAGGTGATAAAAAAATATCAGTGCTGGATGCCATTAATTGGATTAATTTGGCAATGAAAGATATTAAACAATGTTTCGCCAAAGCTGGAATTCTGCCAGAACTGATCCCCGAGAAAGGTAAGGAAAATAATTTATATCGTAATGTATCACCAATGTAAATGCATATTTACGCATTTACAGGATTATATATATTGTTATTTTAGAGCCAATGGTGGATCAAAGCGAATTGCAGCAAGTAATAGGCATTGACATGAATGCTGAGACATTTGTGGATTTCGACAACGATCTCCTCACGAGCGATGAAGATGGTTCCTTAATAGCCAATAATAAAGAAGACGAAAGCTGTGACACCGACAAAGTGACCAAAATATGTGAAGAAAATAAAAAATCGTATAGAGAAATGTTGGTTTCATTAAAAGAATTAGAAGAATGCAATCTCAACAATGGTAACACTGATTTGTATAACATCTTACATGGGGCCATTGGCAACGTAGAAAATTGTATTCTACAGGAAAAAAAGGAAAGACAGACAAAAATGACTGATTACTTCAAATAAAAAATTTTAAAATAATGCGATGCTGTTCCTTTATTATTTCGTCTACGTGTAGAATTTGAGTCAAACCAACCTTTTAAGGAACGATTGCAATAGACGTGATATGACTTTCGCGGTCTTTTTTGAATTGTCAGACCCTGAGTTAAGCGGAATACTGTCTTATCCGGAAAAAAGTGAAGGTCCCGAGAGATTCCGCTTAAGACAGGTTTCACTGTACCATATTCGAATAATTACAATGACGGCTCACCAACGGCCGTTATTGAAAGTGATACTGGAGTGAAACCGGTTGCCTCCATTAAACCTTACGATTAATAAATCGATCGGGATATCAAGTTCTTTTTTTAACTTTCGCATCACGCAGCTGAGGTAGTTGACACCGAGGCATCTGACGCGTGAATCTTCTTTGATCTCAAGTCGTCTCAATCAAAATGTGGTTGGGGGAAAGTGAGGACGCATTACACCAGCCAGTGCTATAATTCATCTTGCATTGTGTTGAAGACCTCAGGGCTGGAAGCATCCGAAGGAGTTCATTGACCCATCGGAACATTTAGGCAGATTTCTCATTTCCTTCCGTGAACGAACAGAGCACTGAAGGGGTCGAAATCCCTTCCCGCTTCTCTTGGAGGAATTCAAAAAACTATTTTAATAATTGAAATGATTTATTGGTACAAAGATCATTTTGCATTATATATATAAGACATGATTCATGTTAATACCAACACATGTAGCCCATAAAAATGAATTATAGTTATAAACTCTTGTCAGTGGGTTTCATTCAGTGAGTCAGATTCATTAACCACGTAACAATATAATGAGGATAATAATAATAATATAATAATAACAATAATAATTGACATAATTAGCAATATAAATAAAAAGAACATGGAATATGGAACAGGTTTATATAGCTCCAATTGTCATCTCAGCTACCGGTGTCATCCCAAAACATATACAAAACAGTTTCAAAATTCTTAACCTTAATGCAAATGCATACATCAAATTGCAAATGGCTGTAATAATTTGAACCTCTCATATCACGAGAAAATTTCTCAGCGCAATTCAGCAGTAAAGAGTTACCTTGGTGAGAACCCGTGCTCTTTACACTAAAACAACTCAGTGAAAACCGAAGAAAATTTAAAGGAAAAAAATAAACAATAATAATATAATTTATTGTTACTGGGCTTCTCCATGAAGAACATAATTGGATTATACAGTAAAATAGAGCTCGTAACAGGCAAATGACGAAAGTTTATACAGGGGAAATATAGGGATGGGTGGATACACTATACAGAAAATAACGGAGAATATACACCGAGGATGAAGTTCTCCACGAAAAAATATTTGGCTTAGCCGGGATTCAAACCCGAAGAAGGCTTGGTGGTGTATTTGGCTTGTACGCCTGGCCGGTAATTCGGGGATGTGGGTTCAAATCGCGGCCAAGCAGTAATGTCATGGCAAAATTAGCAGTGCCGGAACGCACTTTCCTTAACTTATTTTAGAAGTGAAATATAACTCTCTGTGTTTTTTATTGCTAGTTATTATATACATTTTATTACAATTTTTTGTTTTGGTCACGAATGTTTTGTTTTAGAAATATTGAAGCAACAAAATTAATAAAAGTGCTATTTGACTATAAGTACGTCTTTTGTTAACCAGCATCTTCCGGCACCATGACACCACTGCGGTTAAGTCAAATATTTTCTCGTGGCGAACTTCATCCCTAGTGTACGATACATTACTTTGCACTCGTATGCGTGACTGCGAACAGATTCGGGCGCGCAGCTAGGAATTACGGCTAGTTTTGTGAGCTAGTTTAGCTGAGTTTTGGGAGCAACTAATACTGGCGGGTATGACATACGGTGTGCGTTTCCTCCCCAGAAAAATTGTAAGAGAAATGGTTCAATATGGTGAGTTTTACGGCTTTTTGAGATATATTTTATTAATATTTGAATTTCTCTGAGTTCTGGGGGGGTTTTATCCAAATAAAAACCCCTAGCTACGCCCCTGAATAGAGTCAATTCTTTCATGAATTAAAAAATAATAATATTTCGCGTACATGCTGAGGGAATAATAATAAAGAAGCATTTAAAAACTTTGAGAATTGTCTACATTGTGTTTATGAACACAAATCCCACTAAAACGGAATGTGTTTGCTATGAATTCTACGTGGAGGTTGAACGCTAGCACATAATTAGCATCCCAATGATGCAAAATCCTTTAAAAATATATTAATGGCCGCGCCTCCGATTTCTAGGTGAGCTTTACCTTCATTCACGAAGATTTTAATAGAGTGTCTTTATGCTGGCCTCTTGGATGTGTTTTTATTGCGCATTTGAATGTGATTACAGAAGACGCCACTTTGAAGCTACTTTGTCGCTATTCCGCGACGGACGTTTTCCAAATTACTGCATCAAGCAAGTAACTTTGTACTCAGTCACAAGAACGGGTGTAAAGTTTTATACACCAAGGATGAAAATTGCCGGTGAAAAATCATACCGGCTTCGGCAAATGCATTTTTCATGGCTGCGCACATACTTACTTGTTTGATGCAGTGCTTTGGAATCAGAAGATTTATCTTCTAAGACGAGCGCCATCTTTTTTCATTGGTGCTTGGAGAAAAGTAAATGCGACTTTCGTGGGTTGAGGTGAATGCAGAATTCGACAAGATCGTTGGTACGAGGAAATATGAATTCGTCGAAGTGTTGGGAAATAGGACGACTCCATCTCAAGTTTGAAAGTATTTTCTCTCGCCTTCTAATGCATGCAAAGTGAGGAGGCATACATGTTGGTGCACGTCGAAATTTCCTGGAAAACATTTACGATAAATTTGAAACTCACATTGATATTGAGTGATGCAACAATGGTTATGACGAAATTGATGCTGAGATGAGGCAAAACTAGGTGGGTTTCCAAAATGGAGGGTTAAGGCTGTTTTACACGGGGCACGTACTTGCGCAATATGACGTGTGCACGAAGGCGCAGTCAAAATTGCGTCGTGTAAAGCGGTGAATTGCTACAACACATGCTGGAATGCGTGGGCGTGAGATGGTAGAATAGCCCGTTATAATTTCGTTCATGCATTCGCGCAATTCCCCGCCATTTTAGAAATTAATGCTGTTAACAAATGAAGGGAAAAAACTAGGTATCTATTTATCCACCAATTTATTCTCGCGCAACGACTAGTTTCGACGCAGCGGCGTCATTATCAGGTACAAAGGTTACAAGCATAAAAATGTAAAACTTTTTGTAAAAATTTTTGTGCTTGTAATTTTTAAAAAGTTTTTGTAAAATTTAAGAAAATTGTAAAATTTTGATGCTTGTAACCTTTGTACCTGATGATGACGCCGCTGCGTCGAAACTAGTTGTACCTACCGCGAGAATAAATTGGTGGATAAATACATAGTTTTTCATTTCATTTGATAGAATGAACTTCCATAAAGTTGAGCCGGAGACTATAGAGATTATTAATGCTGTTCTAACCTGCACAATAGGGTAGTTTCCATCATCAAAGAAAACGAAAGGCGTTGATTGCGATTCGTTACCCACCATTAGTGTATTCATAATGTACAAATTATTTGGTTTTAGAAATCCCAGTTCAGACGAATGGCAATGGTCAATTTTATCCTCATTTGAAAAAGGCCAGATTGGTGGCCATACAATGCCACTCCACGTGACGTCACAGGGACCTAGTTTCTACACGAGAGGATAGGAGTTTTACATCGTCTGAGATTACCATGCATGAGGCACAGAGCTCAGGGAAACATGTCTTAATAATCACCTATTAAAACTGCTCAAGGTCGGAAAGTTTCCTTCGTTTGATAGGGTATTAATAATCCTTATTTAAGCCTAGCGCTACCTACTAGCATGGTACTCTGCTACCTGCGAGCAGCCTGCGTCGTATCAGCGCTCAAAGCCTCGCCCCAAGGTCACCTCACAGGGCGGCAGCGGGAACCATAATAACGTCACACGGGGTTTTCCCATCATTCATACTCAGCCGTCGCGTTTTCGAGTGCTTGAAAATTTTCACTTTTCATTTAATCGTGAAAAATAGATATCGTCATTTAAAAATCTAAAAGCGTGAAAGACGTACTCCAGCAGTAATAATCTTTAGATTTAGGCAATAAAAAATAATAGGGAACCACCCTATTCCCGTGTAAAATGGCCTTCAGAATGCACGAAGTAGGCACATGCAACGAGATGGAGGAAGAAGTGGATTGGATATACGGAATGGAAGAAAGGGTATGTGAGGGATGGGAACTCATGGGGCAATTCTCTTCATATTTTTGTAAAATGCATATGGAGCACAGCGTTCCCAACATTGTCATATTATGAAGTAATAACTGTTAAGGTGCGATATCGCTAACACAGAGTAATTTTTTCCTTTGTTATACGGTTAAATATTTTTTTCGTGGAATATTTTAATACTAAGTAGTTTTTATCATGAAAGCAAGAGAAAGGAATAGACAGAGGTGAATAAAATTTTCGTATAAGGTCAGTGGTGAACTGTAAATGCGGAAAGAACTGAAGATAATATAAGTAGATAGATGATGTGGATAGAAGCAAGGGTGGATCCAGTATTTGTTCTGGGGGGGTCTAACAATCAAACGTTATTCTCATACTTGAGGTTAATAATAATATGCAACAATTACTGTATGAAATATTCTCTCTATTTTCACATCAAAATATTTTTTAATTGAAATTAAATGAATGAGGCTGCGTAATACACAAAACTTAACTAACGGAATAAAAATCGTATTAAAAATTTGGTGTTTTCTTGAAGCGTCTTGGGGGGCTCGGGGGTCACGGGGCACGAGCACCCGTAACCCCCCCTCCCAAAATCCGCCTATGCATAAAAGAAGAGATAGAAGCATTTTACAATGATCAAGGAATGGTGAATACTGAGACATAATGTCAGAGGCATAGTGGGAATAAGATTGAGAACGTAAGATGATGTATGACTGAGGAAAGGGCATAGCACGAACGCGATTATCCCTGTCTAACTTAGAGCTGCTCCTGGGAGAAATTAAATTTCAAGAACTCTCATTTTTTAAATGTGAAAAAGTTTTACTCAGCCATATTAATTGTGACAGATACATATTTCGCCATTAAACTTTACAGCACAAAATAACACCTAGTTTAAATCTTTCCTGAATGGAGCTGAAACTGTACACGTTTTTTATGTCACTTAGAGGCAACATTGGGTTATAATGGGTTAATAAATGAATGAGAGGATAAAATGAGATGTGCTTGCATTGTATTAGAGTTGAATGTAATTCATAAGTAAGAACGGAGTGTTGAAAGTGCATCCAGCATATATTAGATTCCAAGTTGTCTCTTAGAATTCGGCGTATGAGGTGTGTATCGAAGAATAGGAACACGTACTGTTGACGTATTCTTAGGAAAACAATTCTGGCCACCTAGAAACTCTTTCTCATAACATCTGCTAGTAATGAATTGTTTTTCTTTCGTGGAATCGAGCTTTCTCTCACGTTCCGAGAAATGAAACTTTTTGGTCTCCCTATTTTGATGGAATATAAAGTATACATCCTCTTTGATATCCCTTTAATTTTTAAAACTTAATGGCCAGGTGTTGTTAATCGAGATTTTGACAGGAAAGAGAATTGAATCTGTTCAACTCATCTTGAAATCCAGCGAGTTGTAATCTTCTCAAGCGGCTTTACACGTGATTTTTTTATTACTGGATCAAGTTTCATCTGATTAGTCATTATGAGTCCATCCTGGTTAATTACCGAATGAATGAGATTTGATGGCGCCCGGCACGTGACGCTTTGAAACCCGCCCTCCAGATGTAGCTGTTATGAATTTCCCGCTGCTTTCATATTTTCCTTCGTTAAGTCTCCATATAACATTGCTTTTCTCCCATCAGCAGAGCCAAAGACGATCCTCTTCGCCTCATTTTCCATTCATCTGCGGAGGAGGCTTTAATTACATTAAGAACTAGTTTTTGCTAGTCACAGATCTAATCCAATATGACAAAGACGATTTTCTTAGCTGTATCTAGCAAGAAACCTGATGAAATACACAAGAATTGTTATGAGAAAAAATTCCCCTGGAATTCCGAGAATGGAACCACGGACCTTGGGCTTTCCGGGCCACTGCACATACCACTTCGCTATCCAGGTTCTTTAATTCACATGGCAATTATACCGAGACTCATGGTACTAGGTGTTAGGCCCTCGCGGTTCATCAAGGATGGCAACGCAAGGCCAGTTTACGGAGACGTCATTTTCAACGATGGAAATTTGAGGATTTGTCCGGTATAGTATTAGCTTAACTGGCTAAAGTACTCGACCGGGAATCGGAGGATCCGGGTTTGAATCCCGGTCTAAGCGAATAATTTTTTTCTCTGCGGATTTTTCGCATTATTTTTAGTCCAATTGCATGGTGCGTGCTGGTGATTGATCACTCCCTGCCAAACACCCTAGAGGTGGCTCGCAGGGTATTATGTAGATGTAGATTTTAATGCGTACGACGCGTTTCGGTTCCAAGATCTATCATCCGGTGCAAGACATCACAGTGCATGAAAACATCATATTTTTATACTTCAGGAAGATGTGGGGGATATTTTGAAAAGTTTGAGGGAAGGGGTGGGAAACAGACGCACAGTGGGGAGACTGTGAGATAGCAAACAACTGAGGCATGAATGGCAACAGAAACGAAACGAAAATGTTTCGTTACGACCCGGAGGGAAACGAAAATACGAGGCCTGCGTTTAGTTTCGTTCTCGCACGAAACAAAAAATCACCAATGCGTATAGTTTCGACTCGGTACTAAACTTTACTCCCGGGAACGAAACTAAATTAATCGAAACCCCGCTGCGCATAGTAAAGTTTCGATCTCAGATGTGGAGTGGAGGGGTAAAAGAGGGAATAGTTTCGACACATTTCATGACAGAATTTGCAGAGGTTGGAGCATTTAGCATCGTCATATTGCGACTGAATACTGCGTTGTTCGGTATGAGAGGAAAAGTGCCCCAAGCATCTAGAGGCGGTACTCCATTCAACCATACCTCGTATTCGTTGTATGGGTTGAAACTAAACCGCTCGAAGGTGAAGCGATTGGTCCCTCCCGTGCGAAACATAAAATGTATTTCGGTTCGTCCCAGATGTTTTGTCTTGCTTCGACCCGCAGTAATTTTAACTCCAATTTCATTTCGACCTTGAATTTATGTCCCCAAGTTTTATTCTTTTTCATTTCGTTTCTGCATTTCCTTCCTGAAACTACTGAATTTTATACTTTCGTGTAGTTTCAAATGCCATCCTTGAACTGAGGGAGTACGGAAAAACCCAGAGTAGAAGGACTCGAGGGCAAGGACCCAAGGAAGAAGGACTCAAGAAATAGTTGTAGAAGAGGGACACTGGTGATTTATTGTACCAGCTTATGGTTCTGTGAGGCGAAATGCGTCGTACGCATTAAAATAATTGTGCAAAAGTTCAACTACCTTTTATTTCAACACTAATTTTGAACAATACGATTATATCGATTTTACAATACATCACGCCTGAATCGGTTGAATTTAAGTAAAATGTACTTGCGAATAAATCAGGTATCATGTAACAGGAAACTTAAACGGAAGGACTGGAAACGATTTCTAAATTCAACGAATCCCAGTCTTTAATATTTCGGCACATTTTTATTTTTTGATCCTAGGATTGTCGTTGGTTTTTGATACACAGCGAATAGGAATGGTTTTCTTTGGAGATATTATTAGTAAATTCTGGTAACAACATTTAGTGATTTGTATTAATCGGAATAATCGACTGTATTCTTGGTTGGATTCTTTCTGTTTAAAACGTGAGTAGTTGGAGCAAGCCACCATGGATGAGCAGTTTTCTTTTTAGTTAGGTGCTAGGTCTCCTTTTTGGGTCTCTCTTAAACCTTAACTGCATACATTTCTAAATACGCGCCAAAAAATTTTCTCCTTATGAAATATATCCAGAAACGCTTCAAATATTAAATTTTAATAACTTTTTCTGCTATTTTTTATGAAGATTTTTAATATGTATCACATTTGATATACATTTAACAGACAGCAGTGGCGGATCTATGGGGGGAGAAAGGGGGCTCTTGGACGTCCAATTTATACTAGATAGAATGGTAATTTTTGTTTGGACCCGCAATACTTCTAGGAGTTCACCCCACACTTAGCCCCCCCCCCCTATCCCTATTCTGGATCCACTACTGACAGACAGCATATATTATTGACAACTTTTACATTAAATGGATATATATCGCATGTGATCGGGCTCGTGCTGGGACACATTGACGTATCCCGGTGCGCCCTCCGGCCTGGAAATGTTTTTGCGGCCCCCGGTAATCCTCATGCATAGGGGTGGCACCGTCTGGCCATAGCCGTCCACCGCCTTAAGAAGAGGTCCAGCGCGGGCCTGCATGTGATACTCATAATCACTAAATACTTCTCATTGACGGCCGTGCCTTTACTAATTACACATATCAGATAACACTCGGGTAAATCCTCTTACTCGTTTCTGGACCCTTCAGAAATTTATTTATTTATTTATTTATAACTTCCCCGTAAACAGCGCTTTAAGGCCTTTACAACGGAGGATACACAATATACAACACAAACATCCATGCCCTGGATAGGGACCACCTACCCAGGTGGGATTCGAACCCACGACCTACGGTTTGGCGGGCGAGGACTTTACTCCACCGCCACCGAGGCCGGCAAACCGGCAATAAAATAAATAACCGGCACCGGAAATAACCGGCAAAGAGTGTAATGAATGATATATAATACAAAATGCAAGTTTGTAATGTCTGGTTCTTTCCAGGCAAACAACAAGAGTAAACATTTCGTGTTTTGCACTGAATAAGGCCCTCCATATCTCCTTCAAACATTTCTAAAAGCAACTCGCCTATCGTCTTTATGTATTCAGGAATCCAATGAATTGGATTCATGTTTCCAATACTTCAGGAACTCATTTCAGAATTCGGGAATCTAATTTAATTCCTGAATTGCAAAATCCGAGAAATCTTCAATGCCCTTTTAAGTTTGATTTCTAAATGTGGAACACTTTAAGTTCAGGTCAATATAAGTGGGTATTTGAAACAAAAAAGCTGTTAACGTGCGGTGACACATTCTGCTGCCGAAGATAGGAGAGATGCCTAGCATTTCACTTACCTGGACGTATCCATTTCTCCT
Source organism: Ischnura elegans (assembly GCF_921293095.1). Classification (NCBI taxonomy): domain Eukaryota; kingdom Metazoa; phylum Arthropoda; class Insecta; order Odonata; family Coenagrionidae; genus Ischnura; species Ischnura elegans. The sequence goes on from NC_060254.1 coordinate 94,972,615, forward strand.
GTTTCCCGTACCAGTGTAAACGCTATAACTTTACGGGGATAGTGCTTTTAAATTGGCATGCTTCAGCTTGCGCTGAGTGGGACGTTATCTGTCTCATTATATCTGGCCGCGAGGTTTCCTTTCCTTTCGATACCGTACACAAACTTTTTTTCCTTATGTTAGCTCTTTTTTTCCTTATTTCGCGCGGAATTTTCTTTCCCTTCCTCAGGAGTTTAAGGAAATTGCTCGAAGCTTGCCTCGCTGTTAACCTCGTTCATTCGGTCTCCAATAGCAACGACGCACGCCGTTAGCGATTTCTTTTGTCGGGATCGCTGGAGCAGAGAAAAAATATTGAAAAAAAAATCGCTTCCTTTCATTCAGCAGAGCGAAGAGCCTGTATGACTTTTCTCGCTTACAAAAATAACATGTTTTAGCATGCACTTTTTTTACGAGTATTTTTATTGCAAAACAATTTGCAGCTAATTATGTAAGATCTGACGTACCATAACTGTTGAACATTCGAACCTTAGAGTGAGGATTACTAGAGGGTGGGTGTCGCTTATTCCTATCCTATTTTCTCCGGGACTATGTTTTTACACCATCGGACTATACAAGCCAGCAAGCCTTCCTTGCTATTTTGGCCCTCATGGTGACAGCGTAGAGTTTTATCTAACGTCCTGCGTCCATCTTACAGGCTTCAAACTCTCCATGCCATCTCCGATTCGGCAGCTTTCACTCAAGAAATTTTCAGTTTGCACAAATAAACCATAAGCATTGTTACAAAGCTAGCGCTCGCTGTTGAATATATATCTACGCTACTGCAGTATCCCACTGCAGAGCGTAAGTATTAAAATAGTGCAGTTTTATGTATTGCCATGTTTTTACAACTATTATTCTTATAGAGAAGACAAAAAGAGGAGACAAAAAATGGTATTTTTCACCAATCTTGTATTGACCACATATTCTTTAATGGAAATACTGATTTTATTGAGGGGATACTCATAAAAGCAAAAATAGCTGACCACCATATGGTGGGATGTTCACTCAAAGTACAGGAAAAGATGAATGTGGGATCGAGGAACAATATCTCCTTGGCATATGGGATTGATGAAAAAAAAGTGAACTCAGCACTGAAAAGACAAAAGTGGTGTGAACTATTAGAAGAATCCAGTGCAAATAAATTATACGAAAACATATGTGGAGTCTTTGATAAGATATATGATGCATCCAGAAGGGTTAAAGGACAGAGGGTTTACTTAGGTAGGAAACCAGATAATAATTGGATAACAGATGACATAATTAAGAAAATGCAGGAAAGAGATAAAGCATATAGAAGGTGGAAGAGTAATAGGACAAACAATGGCTACCACCAAGAATACAAAAGACTTAGAAATAAGTGTGTTAATGAAATTTGTCATGCCAAAAAAATGTACAACCATAACCTAATTAGTAATGCCAAAGATGGAAGGCAACTTTGGAAGAATATTAGCATTATCAGGGGTAAACAAGTCAATAAAAATAATGATGACATGATAATAAAACACCTTTGCAAGGATAAAGACATTACTAGTGTATGTAATGAATTTGTATCTAATTATACACATGGCATAAATAATTTAAAAAGTAAATGTTCAAATAAGCTATGGAAGTCATATCCAGAGTCAATGATAAATAGTATGCATCTACCAGAACCTACCAATTCTGATATTGCTAATATTATTACAAAGTTAAAAAACAAGGCCTGTGGAGAAGATAAAATTAGAATTAAGGATATCAAAAGTCAAAAGGCTTTAATACCAGTCTTGACCGCTCTTGTAAAAAATAGTGTTAATGAAGGTATTGTTCCACAAGGTATGAAATTAGCCTTAATTAGACCAATATATAAGGATGGCACTTTTACTGACATGAATAATTATAGACCTATATCAATCTTGTCATCACTCAGCAAAGTCCTTGAAAAATATGTAGCTGCTCATTTAACTAACTATGTATCTAAATACAGACTTATAAATAAAAATCAATATGGTTTTCAGAAATGTAAGGGTACAAGAGAAGCTCTTGAAACTTTTGCTGACATTGTGAACTCTTGTCTAAACAAGAACAAGTATGTAATTGTTTCTTTCATAGACTACAAAAAAGCATTTGATACTGTAAACCATGAGATACTATTACAGGATCTCCAACAATTTGGAATAAGAGGAAATGTCTTAGATTGGTTTAAGAGTTATCTGTCAAATAGAAAAGTAGCAGTCAGGATTAATAATGTTCAGAGTAATTTCATGATTACTCAGTATGGAGTACCTCAGGGATCAGTACTGGGACCTATATTGTTTAACATTTATGTGAATGGAATATTTAAAGCAATTAAGTACGGTAAAATTCTACTTTATGCAGATGATGTGGTTATAATTACAAACCATAAAGATTACACTCAAGCAGTAAATTACATGCAAGAAGATCTGCAAAACATAGCTGCATGGTCTCACGATCACGACCTAACAATAAATCCTAACAAAACAAAAGTTATGCAAATTACTAATGTAGGATTTAAGATTACTCCCATTATACTCTATATGCATGACCACAAATGTCTACATAAAAAGGGCCTTTCTAGCACTTGTAACTGCACTCCTCTGGAACAGGTTACACATTACAAATACTTAGGTATAACCATTGATCAGTATTTGAAATTTGATAGACACATAGTTAAAATGAACAGTAAACTAAGGAAAATTAATTATCAGATGTATCAAATTAATACCCTAGTTCCAAAGAAAACAAAGATTATGATATATCACGCACTGGTTGAATCAATACTACGCTACCGAATTACCATTTGGGGAAGTACTGCACAATACTATCAGGACACTCTGTTAAAAACTCAAAAAAAAATACTCAAATTAATTCACGCAGGGATTGAATCAACAACAAACCATAAAAATGCAGGTATTTCCCTCAAGGGTTCTCCTGATCATAATAAATCTTTGTATGAAGAACTCGGTATACTAAAGGTTACTGACCTGTACATTTATGTGTTAGTAATTAATAATTATTTCAACAATACATTAAAGATTCACAAAGATTACAAACACTCCATGGAAATGAGAAATCTTACTCATTACTATGTACCGAAATATAATAACAACTATGGTAAAGGTGTAATGAATATTAAAATCCCAATGGCAATGAACGAGTTACCAGATAACTTGAAGAGAATAAAAACTATTAGGGAATTAAAAAGTAAACTAAAAAAGCACCTACTGGAGAGATCGTAAAACGGTTGTCTTATTATTTCTTAGATATGTTTTTGAGTGTCATAATGTAATACTCTATGTGGCTTGGGGGTATATGTATATTGTCTATGAGTTAACACTTAATAAATGTTTTGTAAAAGTAAAGATAATAATGGAACCTGCTGATAAGCTTAATGCTTAGCGGGACCATTAAAATGCAAATAATGTAGCTTTCATTCAAATGTAAATATTTAAAGAACCTGAATGTTTTATTGGAATATATACTTAATTGAATTGAATTATATAATGACAATATCTTTTTTTTTAGATAATATTTTATATATTGTAACTTTTTTAAAATTTTGTAATATGTTAAGCAATATGACTACTTATTTGAATGGCTATTAACGAATGGTTAATATTTTATAGGTATGGAACTATTGTATGAAAATATTTTTAACTATCAAATGTATTATTGTAAACAATTTTTTTATCCTGTAACAATTTTATCCTGTAACAATAAATATAATTATCGATTATTAAAAAAAAAAAAAATTATTTATTCATGTAAGAGATCAGCATGCAGATAAAATCAAATGATTCGATTGCAATATATATGGAGGTAGCCGATGTAACGCGATAATATTCTTAGAATCCAATTCCCCATGAAAATGCAGACTTCCCCACCCAAATTTCACTTAATTTCATTCTTGCCTTCAGTAACACATGCTAGATTGTATTTAGCCGTCATTACAATTAATGTATGAGCATGCTTGATGATTATATAACCATTGTGTAACAAGTAGTGCTTTCATGAGAGAACTATACTAGTGTATAATATAAGTTTTGAACTTCCTTTTCGTTGAGATACTGTTAAATGTTATAGTGAACTCTATACATGATCTGAAAATTTAAGGAGGACAGCTTTAACCTTTCAATGGCCAATGTATCTCGTGCTATACACCATTCAACCTCAATGGCGTAAGTGATCTCCACGTATTTCTTTGCACTTTGGGCGATGTATCTGGGAAGAAACACGTGATATAAAGGAATAGTAAACTACCGTCATCTCTCGATATTTTCTCTAACTACGGTGATGATCAGTGTATTTGAACGTGGTGCCAGCAAACACCACTCCCTCCTGAATAATACGGAAGTTTTGTTTACGTTATTTGGTGTGTATGGACATGCCGTAGCCCACACTATTTTGTTATACGTTTTTTATGGACACTCTTTTGAATTTATTTTTCACGAACACAAATTAATTATTTAGCCAAAATGGGCAATGTATCTCCGGATATAAATTGTATCATTTATAATTAATCAAAATTTTTGGAAATAAATTAATATGCTCTGTCCTTAATGGTATACTAAAATGCTTGAATACAAAAGAATATTTTGACTTAAAATTTGAATTATTGACCTGTAAGGTTTAAAAAAGTTTTACGTCAGAAAAATAGATAATGCGACTAGTTTTATTTATTCTTATTTATGTACTGTGGTAAACGTACATTCAAAATATATTCTTTACACCAGGGGTTCCCAAACTTTTTTGTACCATATCAGCTTTCCATTTTGCAATACCCTATTTCCACGGTGCCGTACATACCAACTCCTACTTGTACTCGTACAAGTATGTGCCTACTTGATACGGTGAGTAGGCAGATTTTTTTGTACACTGTTGAATGCGGTAACGCAGAATGGAAAGATTCAATAATTGTACGTATGATGAAAATTAAAACAAGTATTATATGAAAAACGAATATAATTACTGATACAAAATTTGACATTGTAACACAGATACATTTTCAATTTAAGGAAGGTGAAACAATAGGCCTACCTACTTACAAAAACAAAACATAAAATGTAATTTAGTGAGATGGGTGCGCTTGCATGTTCTGGATAAGTTGACAGATCCTGGGTTGAGTTTCAGACAAAGCACAGAGTAGGTCACTTTCGACATCAAGTTTGTTGCGGTAGGTACTTGGTTTTGATCGCCACAAGAGTTGAAAACGCTTTTTCGCACATGATATGTTGCTGAAAAAGGCAAGTACATCCGAACAGCTTTCTCTGAAACTATTTCAAAGATCTGAGGAAATTATTTTTGTAATGTTTTTATTTATTTCACTTGGGTGTCACGCCCCCCCTGGACTTTCTCCACGCCCCCCCAGGGGGGCGCGCCCCCCAGTTTGGGAACACCTGCTTTACACCATCGGACTACACAACCCAGCAAGCCATCCTCTCTTTCTTTCACCTCAACCATTTCTAATTAATTCTTTACTATCTTATGTCTGTACTCTTTGTTCAGATTTTTTATGTTAAAATTTCATGTTTGTTACTGCGTCACTGTAATTGGTAGAAATGCTGTATGTGAGCAACTCCTTAAATAAATAAATAAGTGCAATGAGATAATGAGCACTTTTACCAGTGACGAACCCTTAACCAGTGACGTGCAATTCTTGTTACACTACCAGTGACGTGCGGTCTGGGAGACCGCAATAAAAAAAATTCATAAAATCCTGCAAAGTCATTTGTATTGCTTAGTTTAATGTTTCTTTGACTTCTCAACTATTATAAAACTTATATTTAATATTGTGTATTCCCAATACGAACCAACTTTTTCAGTAAAAATTGTATGTGATACTGGATCAAAAAACTGATATCAAAAACACTCGAGTTTTTATTATTATCGTACTTTTTTAATTAAGTACTAAATTATCCACGTTATGCAACTAAAAATGCTTCCTTACAATTTATTAATTATTATTATTATTCCTTGAAAAACCACTAGGAATTGTTTTTAACAAGTTTTTTAATTATTTCCACCAGCATTACGTTTATTGGTTTTTCCAATTTAGTGACGTGAGGTCTCAAAGACCGCTACTATAATTCAGCTGCGAATTTTCAGAAATAAATAATAAGAACGTTAAATTTTAAGAGTACTATGTCATTATTATACAAAATTATGACGCTCACGAGGAATATAGGAACATATTTTGAAATAGCAATTTTGAAAATGTTCATAATTTTATAAACGCGGCGGTCTCTCAGACCGCACGTCACGGGTTAATAAAAGTAAATACAAATTCTATATAATAGAGCTTGAGTTACAGGTTGAGCGGAATGATGCGTTCTATCATCTATGGCACCATCACCATTCACTATCCTCCATATTATGCAATCCCAATCGAACTCTTCTCTTCAGGACAACTTTCATCCCGATCCGTTCCTCCCAATCGCAATGCCGGCCTATCTGCTCCCCCATTCAATTTCCCAGACTCTATCCGCCTCAACCGCAATCGGCAGACTTTTTCCCGCCGCGTCACCCTGCCACTTAGAGCCCTCCTGTTGTGCAACCTTAATGGTCCCATAACACTAATTTATATGATTCATTAAGTGGCGGCAATATCTCCCTTCAATTAATTGTAGTCTACTTTTCATTCCGATGGTCCATTCATTTCCAGTCACGCCTTTCTCAAAATTGATCTTAGCAGAGATGAAAAAATCCCACTCCCTTATTGTATTCCATATGCGAGTCCATTTACTTTCGTTAACGACGCGACGGAAGTCGATTGATGCAAGATTGAAGCACGCGTTACAATACAATCCAATCTTTTCTTAAAGTCATTCCAACCGATTTGCAATCTTCTTCTAGCTACACTCTCATTGCCCCTTGAATGTCTCAGAAAGTATACGTATGTAACTAAGTATATATTTCAAAGTACACAGTCGATTGATCGCCAATGCTCTTGAATTTATTTGACTTGACTCACACATTTTGTGATTGTGGTATGGTATTTGTAGGAGGCGACCGACAGCTGAGGCCATCGGCGCCATGAGGGAAGGGTATAGAAGGAAGGGTGGAGAGAAAGAAACCCGGCATCAGCATAAGCCTATAGTCTGTGTACCGTGGGGTGGCGCACGGGCCCGCCGGCTACCTGACAATGAGTCGGTCCCATTCGAGACTCAAATCACCGATGGCGGCGCTGAAAGCAGTGACGTAATTTGCCAATATGGCTGACGCATCGAGGATATTGTTGTGATGATGACATGGGTGCAATAGGATGAGTTGTCGGGCCACTGCGATAATTAAAGTAGAAAATATCTAATAAGATTTTCTTGGCTTTGAGGAGGTATTTCAATTCCCTCGGGCAACGACAAATAGCAGTTAAGATCAAGGAATTAATAAATTTTAGCTGAAATATCCTCTACTATCTCACGGACATTACTCAAAGGGTTCATAATGACCATAAATGACTGAGGTAGAAATAACATTATTCTCAGCAGGCTAGAAAAGAAAAAATGCAATACGTCGGTTGCCCCAAGTGCATTAATCAAACAAACCTCCGTCCCAGTATATGATGAATTGTAGCAAAAAATGGCAACTGAAAAGGCATTTTAAATGAATATGAATGCTTAAAATATATTACTTGCGACGTTACAATGGCTTAATACCAAAAATATAATTAGGAAAAAATCAGTAAATTCCCAGAAATACCAATAATTTGTCAACGTGGTTTCCTTAGGTATCCTCGGAGCTCTACTTCCGAATTCGGCCAATAGTTGGCGTATTGCTTGTCTGGATTCTCGAATAGTTTTTATGGTCGGTCCTTTTCTTTCCGACTTCCTCCGCGGCTCGCGGACCAGCTCAGGTAGCTGGTAGGCCCGTACGCCACACTGCGGTATACAGACTATAGTCCTAACGATAGGCGTCAAGGGGACCACGGCTTAACGTCCCATCCGACGGACGAAGTTTTACGTTTGCAATGTATTTCATTCATGCAGAAATCGGATAGTCTTTGAAAATTCTCTACCACCGACGGGATTAGAACCCTATCACACGGGGTGAAAAGTCTACACTCTAGCCACCACACCAACCCGTTCCCCTTAAGCGATTATACCGGGAAGTTGGTTTGGAGAGGTGAGGGGTAGGGTTCACCCCATACTAAGCCTAAGGCGCTTGAATTCCACTCATTCAAAGTAGGGGGTGCAATGCCTTTCCCTGGGCAACCTCTCATTATGCGGATTTTGTTAGGTGGTGTCCGAAGGGATTACCTGAGATTTGAACCCTAGGTCCTTCGATCAGCTTTCCAGCATAAGACTATGGAGTTGGTAAATAGAGAAGAGTGCCTCCCCGTTTAAAACAGCGTATAACGGTGCTTCTCGGCTGAGTAAAGTCAACTATGTATAAAGTATACAACCCACTTCTGACGACTGAGCGACTGACTAACTCGTACTAATGTTTGGAATGAACTAGACGAGATACGACTAAAAGTCGTCAAATCGACCCCGTCAAAAATCGTCTAGGAAAAAATGCCGAAACACTAAATTTTCCATCCATTACTGTGTCTTGTTAAAAAATCTATTAGTTGAGATAACCTCAGCAGCTTGAAATTAACCAAGAGCTAGGAAGATATCTGCTTACTGAGAGACATCAATTGTCGTCAGTCGTCTAACATTAAATCTGATATAGCCGATCAGGTAACCTACCAGTTACACCATGGTTAGCCACGGTACCATGACTTGACATCGGTATTTGCTATTTCATCTTAGCCGCATTGCAGAAGCATTATTTTTCAAACATTGCACAGCAAAGGTCACTGTTAAAATTTTGTAGGGAATTATTTATACTTTAAAGAACCTGCTGAAAGAAAACAGCTGCGTTTAGGTCCATGTGTGCTTGGGGATCTATCGGGACCACACACACGGAAACGCCTTCAGTAAAACAACTTTTCAAAGAGAAAGGAATGTTTTTATTTGCGAAGACATTGGATAAGATGCACGCCGCACAGTCGCTTTTGTTTTGTTTTCTCTCTAGAGGTTGAAAGACGAAGATATCGCTGACTTCGAGAGGAGGGCGTTGGTGAGGTGTTCATCCGTTTAAGGCTAAAAGGAGGACATCTTTCGGAGTCAGATTAAACCGAGACGCTGTCGGAAAGGAAGGTTGGGAGGATGTTGGAGTGGACATGCGGTGAAGAATGAGGAAGAGGAGATGAACGGGGAAATGGTAGGAGATGGTCCAGGAGGGGGATGTACACTGCTGGGTGGCTGTCGTGGTGTGACGTGTTCCAGCACCCTTCCCCTCCTTCACCCTCCCCTCCTCCTTCGTCACCACTTGATTCCGTAGCATTCGGTTTCCGCTTTTTACCGTTACGGTGGCTTTTCCCCCCATTAATACGTCTCCCATCCACCAGGCGTCTCCCAAGTCGGCGCCCACGCTCTTCTGCCTCGTTCAGATTACGATTGTTCCAGCAATAGTAGGAACTATCGTGCATTCACACGACAATATTTAAAACCTGTGTTGCCCTCTAGTGCTGACATCTAAAGTGAACGAGAAATTGACGATTAACAAAGCTGTTGAGGTATGCATGGTGAAGATATTACTGTTTTCAACGTGTATTAAACGAATGATTTTTCTTCCACCCATATTCTTCACGAACTTTTCGTCTTTCTTTTGTCGCTTCCTCTTCCGGTCTCCCAGCGCCTAACCATCGTAAAATGGCAACTTTAGGAACTACGTGAACTATTGTCCGGACATGCATTTACACAGCTAGTTCTGCCAGCTACCGTTAGGACGATCGCTGAGACATTCGTAAACTGAATGGGGCATTTCAGAGTTTTCTTCTTCTCTAGTGTTTTGTTTTTCGCCTGGTTTCCTCATCAAAAGGAGAAATCACGATAGTGATGTTTAGGATCCGATCTTGTTTTTCTCTGAAACCTTTCGGGAAATGTAGAAAAAGTGGCACGGCTTTCTTACCAACGGACCCAGGTTTGAGAGATAACTGCAAATAAAGATTTGGCGCGGCATTACTTTCCTCATGTAAGCATGCATCATCAGAAACCGGCTTATGTTAGCCGACTGCGTTGGCCTGTGATTTTTATCACGAGCGCCAGTGGCGTATGGGGGTCCAGAACCCCCCGAAATATAAAAACACAATTACTCTCCTTCATACAAGAAAACAAAATTTTGAAAAATCAGGGTATTTACAAAAGATTTCTTAGAAAAATGGATTTTTTCGATAATGAAAAGCGTTTAAATTAGTTTGAAACCCTCTACTTAGTACACAGTTTTACAAAAATTCCCCGATTGACGTTTATACAGAGGTGCAGTCAAAATTGCTCCGCTTAAAGCGGTGAGTTGTTAGAACGCATGCGAGAATTCACGGACGTGAGATGGCAGTATAGCCCTGTGGCGCAGCGAGGGGGGGGTTTTGGGGGTTAAACCCACCCCCCTCAGAGCTCAGAGAATTGCTTAAGTTTAATCCATTTTACTTAATTGGATTGATATTACTAATAGAATAGTGTAAGGATTAATAAAAATCCCTCAGAAAGCCGTAAAACTCGCCATTTTGAACCATTTATCTTAAAATTCCGCAATTTATTAATCTCGCACCTACCGCTTATCCTGGTGGGTATTCCACACCCCCAAACATCCCGGTATTAGTTGCACCTAAACTCCCCCCAGCCTTAAATCCTAACTGCGCCCCTGATATAGCCCCTGTTCTAATTCGATACCTCCACTGCATAAACGCTCAACAACCGCCCAACGAATCAAATCCGCTCATATAGATAGCCCTTATAGTACCAGATGAGCGGATTTGATTTGGTGGGCGATTGTTGAACGTTTGTGCAGTGGAAGTATCAAATTTCGCTCTTACATTCGCGCAACTTCACGCCATAATGAGAAATGAATGCAGTTCTAACCTGCGCAATGGGCCAGTTGCATAAAATTTGTTATGTATCAGATTTACATCGTTTCCCTTCATTTTTTTCCGTAGAATACGAAAATGTTGATATTAAAGTCGAAAAATTAATATTAAAGCTAAATATTAGCCTTAAAATATGTAAAAAAAAAGAATTAAGGCGTCTGATTGGCTGATGGCCCTGATGACGTAGAACCACTTGAAAATATCGTGAAAAACCCCCGTAACACTCGATCTCCGCTATCTTTATAATATATCTGCTCGCTGTGGCCAGTTGCGTTGTTTAGTAGTCGATTACTAATAAACACATATTATCCGAGGTGTTTATTCTCCTACCAAGAAATGATTCCAGGATTTTCCAAAGGACAATCAGACAATCTACCAGCTATTGACGCTGTAATGGTAGCGGAGTTCATGAGCCAGAACTCGAATTTTGTGGGAGCAGAAATACGTGGCATGAAAACGGCAAGGTTGGTTTTTTTCTCATAATCATACGAAGCTAATACGTGATGTGGTGAAATAACCATCATTTACACGTATATTTAAACTGTACATTGGCTTACACTATCTGCGTGTTGCACTTATTTAGAAGCAGGATTCATGTTACATTTTTAATCTTTTACTTGCTTAATTTTATTTGTGTCAATTGAAAATGTGAAATTAACTTATTTTATAGAGCCGGAAGAGAATCTTACGGCGATGATGCCCTGGGCTATGTCCAAGTAAGAAGAGAAGGAGCTATGTGCACAGTCAAGGCAAAGGTAACACCTGAGCACAAAATCAGGGGCAGCGGTTACAAAGTTAAAGCTGTAATTAATGAGGACGAGGATAAGGTTTTAGCCGTAGAATGTGAAGACTGTGCAGCATCTACTGGTGAGCATTCATGTGATATAGTAACAATCGTTATTCAAATATACAGCTCAAATTACTTTTTTAACACAACGAAATATTATGAACGTTTAATCATGATGCCCCGTTGAAATTGGGTATCACAGACGAAATACATCATAGCATTTTATATTTTTAGGAGGATGTAAACATGCAGCGGTTACAAAGCGTGCCCCGTGTAAAATGGCCTTAATAGTTGTGCTTGGTTTGCATCGTATTTGTCTATTTGTGTCATCAAGCCAAATTCTGCTACATTTTCACTCAATAGGAGCGTTAATTGAAATTCAGACTCACACAGTTTCAATGAATAAATTCAAATGGCAAATGGAGAAATTGCTTGTTTTCGTATTTGGTGGAAGTGATTCTGTTGTTGCATTTGTGAAGAGGACCCCTTCCCTCACCTCCCATCTACCGGGGATAGCAACGTTCGCTACCCGCGCTTTTATTTTTTCTTCTCTTCCTGTTTGTTTTCTTCCATCCGGACACCTTTCTCATTCTCTCATGTGTACACTTGAATCAGTGGCGTAGCCAGGAATTTCGTTCGGGGGGGGGTGTCCAAAATCAGGGGGGAAAATATTTGAAAAACAGGGTACTAAATAATGGGTTTTAAACTAATTTTAACCCTTTTTATAATCGAAAAACCTCATTTGTTAAAGAAATATTTATTTAATTCACAATTTCTCAATATTTTACTTTCTTTTATGAAGGAATGTAATTGTGTTTATATATTTCTGGGGGGGTCGCCCCCCCCCGTCTACGCCACTGAGTTGAATCGTCTTTTCATTTCCGTTCTTCCCATCCGCGATGGAGATATCTGAATCGTAACCTTCGAAAAATAGTAAAATGGTCAAGAATTACGGACCCCATATGGCCAATTTCTTTTCGAAAAGACGTAGAAAATGGTTACGAACCTTTTTAAGACATCCACAAACGGAATGCCACACGGAGAAACGGCAGACTTGGGTGTATGGACGCTATTATAGGCGTTTGGATAAGTTTCCCGGATATAGCGCAAGTGCATTGTAAGGAATCTGTCGTTTAAGACTAAAATGATTCACGACGCCTAAAAAAGAAGATGAAACCCAGGACTCGTGCTCAACATATAAAGTCTTTAAGTGGAATTTGAAGCTTAAAATCCAAGTATTTTTTAAAGAATCCAACGTGCCATGCCCTTGATGCTTGAAATGAATACATAGGATTTAAAAGCACCGTTGTGTGCTTCAACTATTTTTTAAAGGTTGAGTATTTGAGTGCCGGCTTCTTTTGCCGCAAGAATTTTTGAAGGGTTACCGTTAGATGTGTACGTTGGTTGCTCCCATTTTATCACTGTCCAAATTTTCCCATCTCAAAACCCTACTAATCTGGCTTAGTCTATGGTATGATGACCATATATTCCTTCAAATATTAGCATCGATATTTACTACGCAGGAAAATAATGTGCAGTCGAATTCACAAGTATTGAAACGAATGGAACGGCGTACCCCCAGATTGGCTTTATTTTCAGTGATATTGCGGCAGATCTTTTATATATTATACATTCTTTATCTCTCACCAAACTTTGTAGCGTTAATTGTAAGCTTAATCCACTACATTCACATAACTGCAGTGGAAATCCGCTACTTTACCACTATGCCAACTCCATCACTGACTTTAAAGGTCTATCGTTACGTGATTTATTAAGTTATGCACGGGCACGATCTGGTCTTCTAAAGTCACCAAATCAAACAGAATTTTGATTAAGTGACACTAGATTTTAGTGTCATTAGTTGCAATGACATTGCGGCAGATCTTTTATATATTTTCCGTTCGTTAAGTCTCATCATAAGGCTACTGCGTTTATTTTATGAAATTATACTTCGACTGATCGGGCAATATACGAGAGAAAGTAAAATGAAGTTCAGGATATGGATTTATTGTCTAGCATGAGCTGCACAATTCATGTGGTATTAAACATTGCACATATCTCATATACATTTCCCTTCAATGATGTTGTAATATGAATGTTGCGGGAGATGGGAATGCTGTTCGAATTTCCCTCCAACTCGTGCTGTATAAAATACCGTAACTCCTTTTCCGACCAGCAGCGAAAGTTGCACCGCTCCAATCGTTGCAATAGTTTACAATTCGACTGTACCAGCAGCGCGCTATTTTTCAATTTCTTGGATATGAGGGAGCAAACGCATAACAAAACAGAATTATATTTTCTCAGAAGCCAGAGGAGATGAAAATATTTCCCTTTTGCTCAGAGCGCTTACCTTGTTTTTCCTATCAGACCTTCACGAAGAATTTTGGATAACGGTCTAATTTGATCGAATGGCCAATTTTAGTCGGACCTTCATCAAAATTTGAATTTACAACTTATTTACCATTCTAAATAATCCTAGATGTGGACTAAAGCCCTGTGACGACAACTGAAATATAATAAATATGGTACTTATCTTGATTTTGGATGGATAAATTTTACGCTGCAGCAATTATCATAGACGACAAAAGACAATTGAAAAAAATACCGGATTATACTGGGGTGTGTTGATATTTGAGTTCGGTCGGTACATGTAGTATGTGTAAAGGACACTAAGTCGTCCTTCTAAATCACATAAAATCTGGGCATATGGATATTGAAATTTAAATGCGGCCTAAAGATAGAAAATATCGGTCGAAATCGATTGTTTTAGCAATCGCTTTTTATCGAAATAAAAAGCTATAAATTGCAGCAAAAGTCGATACTGGAACAAATAGATCGATAAATTGAAATAATTGACGGTTCTTTTGAAAAACCGTTTGTACAAAAAAACATGTTTATTATTCATTCGAAAACACTCAGAATAGACCTTTGAGTAGTAGAAAAAAATCTTCGTAGGATATAGAATACACATGCTCAAATTTCTGTGGTAAAAAGTTACAAATGCACAGGCGTTAAAGGTTTGGGATCACCGCTTGGAACATTCGGCTTCACTAAAACCTTTAAGAAAGATCAAATAAAAAAGATGCTGTCTTGTAGATCCAGGGCGTGCATTTTCAACTTTACCGGCCTCAGAGAAAAGTCTTTCACATGGGATGGATGACGTTATTATAGGCCAGTAGTGACTCTACTGAGATAAAACGAAGTGATCAGGATCGAAGCTATTAAATAGGGTAGTTCCCTTCATCAATGAAAACGAAAGGCATTGATTGCGATTCGTTACCCACCATTAGTGTATTCATAATATGCAAATTATTTGGTTTTAAAAATACCGGTTTAGACGAATGTCAATGGTCAATTTTAACCTCATTTGATAAAGGCCAGATTGGCGCCCATGCGATGGTACTCCACGTGACGTCACAGGGACCTAGTTTCTATACGAGTAGATAGGAGTTTTACATCGTCTGAGATTACCAATGCATGCATGACGCACAGACTTTAGGGAAACATCTCTTAATAATCACCTATTAAAACTGCCTATAGTCGGAAAGTTTCCTTCGTTTGATAAGGTATTAATAATCTTTATTTAAGCCAAGCGCTACCAGCTAGCATGGAACTCTGATACCTGCTAGCATCCTGCGTCGTATCAGTGCTCAAAGCCTCGCCCAAAGGTCACCTCACTTGCGGCAGCGGGAACCAGAACGACGTCACCCGGGGGTTTTCTCGGCATTCATACTTAACCGTCGCGTTTCCGCGTTTGAAATTTTTCACTTTTCATTTAATGGCGAAAAATAGATATCGTCATTAAAAAATCTAAAAGCGTGAAATACGAACTCCAGGAGTAATAATCTTTCGATTTAGGCAATAACAAAATAATAGGAAACCACCCTATTTTACCGGCCTTAGAGAAAAGTATTTCAAATGGGATGGATGACGTTATTATAGGCCAGTAGTTACTATGCGATAAAACGAAATGATCAGGATCTAAGTTTTTAAATTGAGTTGGGATCGAAACTCGAGGATAACTGATCGATCTCGATTTTTAACCATGAAAACTTGATTTTCGGTTTTAATCTTCATCGATGCTTCCATTACTAATGCAGCCTCATTCTGTCCTTTTCTTACAGTCCTGTTTCACTCCATAGGTTGGCCGGGAATTAAAATACCAAAATGTTCCCCTTTTTCCTTACCTTCGTTTTTCACGCCCCCTTCTTTTGTGGGCGTTTTCTTGGGTGGGTTTTTTCCAATAAGGACGACAGTCAATATCCTTAGGTTTTTCCCACGTTTGCTTTCATCTGTTTACACTTAGTAAATGGTAACTCTGTTCACATATAATTATGTTTGTTGATTGAAAATTGAACTCTATATCTCCTTATGTACTTTCTCTGCATGTAAGTAATTTCATGAGCAACTTGATTATGTATTTATCTGCAAATATTTAAAGTTTGACAAGGGGTTAGATGGAAGATAGGACTTTCTAGACCAAATCTCGCCCAATAAAGGCGTATTATTATTATGATTACCTTTCTATGATATGTGAAAGCCAGTCTAAGTGCTCATGTGCTCCTATTTTCTTCCATGTCGCTCAACCGCTTGCCGATTTGATCGTCATTTGTCGACTATTATGGAAGCCGATGTCATTATCATCAACATTAGTCAACAATCTTAAGATTGGTGATGGTTTTCCGATTAGTCAATAATCTAAAGATTGGTTTGACGCAGCTCTCCATTTCTCTCTCCTATCCGCTAGCCTTTTCATAACAACGTATTTCTTCCCTTTTACAGCTACTCCAACTTTAAATAATCAGACATGATGGATGCCGATGCATAATGTATTAACGTTATACCATTCCCTCATTTAGATAAGTACCATACATACAATTAATGTAATAAAAGGTAGTTGCAATGACTCAAATTAATTTTAGCGAATAATATATATTTTAATGGTAGAAAAGTGCAACTACCTATTATTTCATATGTCACAGTTCCACTGTATCACACGATTACGCCGGGGTGGGTTGGGTTTTGATTTGGGTCGGGACATGGTGTTCATATGTAAATGAAACTGATTCGTCCTTCTACACTATATAAAATCCCAGTAAAGGGATGTCGAAAGTTTAAATTTTAACGAATACTATAACGGAATATTTTAACGAATTATACATATTTTTATTATGGAAAGGTGCAACTACCTTTTATTTTAATATGTCGAGCTTCCACAATGTGACGCCTAAATCGATTAAATCTATGCATGTAATTGATAAAATATTTTTCATAGCCCTTCCGTTTACATCTAGGTTTGTTTTTAATGCTAAATAAATAAAAATTCCTATTTTGTTGAAGATCCGACAAAAATTGGCCATTTGTTTAAGTATGCTGTCCCTGCATTTCGGTAATCTTTGGGACACTGTGGTGCGGATAAGAGATACCACCATTGAAGAGATATCATCTTTATCGAAGCAGCTTAATACGAAGTATATAAACTCAGATATATAGTAGATCTAACATCAATTGATAATTCAAAGGAAGGCACTCTGTATGCCATCCAAAACGAAAATATGGTGGTTTCCTTTTATTTTTTTATTGCTAAAATCGAAAGATTATTACTCCTGGAGTACGTATTTTACGCTTTTAGATTTTTAAATGACGATATCTATTTTTCGCGATCAAACGAAATTTGAAAATTTTCAAGCGCGCGAAAACGCAACGGCTAAGTAGGAATGATGGGAAAAGTTCGTGTGACGTCGTTCTGGTTCCCGCTGCCGCCCCCTGTGAGGTGACCTTGAGGCGAGGCTTGAGCGCTGATACGACGCTGGCTGCTAGCACGTAGCAGAGTACACTACTAGCAGGTATCGCTTGGCTTAAATAAGGATTATTAATACCCTATCAAACGAAGGAAACTTTCTGAACTTAGGCAATTTTAATGGGAGAATGGGAGAGAGATGAGACATGTTTCCCTGAGCTCTGTGCCTGATGCATGAATTGGTAATATCAGACAATGTAATCTTATTCGGAGAGTTTAACCATTCGACTTGCAGCCTCGCGCAATAGGTACACATTTATTTCCCTGTTCAGAGATTTCCTTCGGTGTTCAATCGAGAAAAATGAATGTTTTCGGGACGGATGAGAGTTTCCGCTTGGAGAAACTTGGACCGATTAAGTATTCGATCGCCAAGTAAGCGCGGTTGCTATCTAGAACGAATGGGAGCAAATTTTTTGAATTAACACTCGACAAAAAAACTGCATTTCTAAGTTCCAGCTCCTCTCTCTCTCTCTATCTTCTCCAATGCATTCCTTCGCTGCAGCCACTCTAGATTCAGGTCATGTCTGCCAGCCAGATCGCTGGCCCTTCATCAATCCCATGATTCTGTTTTTGAGGTCATTGCGCGAAAATATTCATGCATACGCTTTAGACAACCGAGAATCCACTCTATTCCTGAATTATTGCATGCTGTTCCTGAATCATCACCGAATTAAATTAAAAACAGGTTCTCAGAAAACATAATAATATTTATTGTTCTTGAAAATCATTGAATGCTTGTATCAAGCTGTATCGAGGTTACATGTAATAGTATCTATTTTCCATAAAATAAATTCCAAAGAAAGAAAGTACATTTACGCGTTTTTCTAGAGAAATTGACGCATTGTAATAAGGAATGAGTAATTTTTCCCTGCTTTTGTTCATAATTGAAACCTATCCCCTTACCCTTACTACATGTTGCACTTGGAAAGAAGTGTGACGGTCATGTTATCAAGAATCCTTTATTGTGGTAGGCTCCAGTTTCACAACACAGAAGGTTATTGCAATGTAAAGGCATATTTTAAAACAAAATCTTGTAGAAAATTCACGTATTGATATAAGTCACAGATTGCGTTGTCATGCCTGTTTTTTATATATTATGATAACTGTACGCTTACAATGCAGAAATGTATCAGTCCCAAAACGTCTAGCGCCCCAAAATGCCTATTCCGCTGTTATTTTACCAATGTCAATATCAATGCGTTTTTTATCAAGGCCGTAAATAATTCATTGAAAAAAAATTACTTCATCCCTTTAAATAAAAATGATTTATGAGACTCGACTCTCAGACCGGCGCAGCGATTCGATTTTTCTGATGATGGTCCATCCGTACTCTTGGATAGCTTCCTATTAGAAACTTTTGATCGAACTGAAGATAAAACATGCAAAGATGATAAACTCATAATCTATGCTTCCCCTGCCATGCAACCGAAGTACTATTTTTCCTTCACTTTCGACATTCTATATAATTTTCAATGTTTTCCTTTGAAACCAAGGAAAAACTTGAAAATGACATCGAATGAAGAATCCAGAGATATTTTGAAATATTAAATTAAGTGGGATATTTTGCCGAACGGATAATTATGGGAATTCATTTTTCCCTCCAACCATAAAGAGCTTTAATAAATGCTAGTCGTAATTTTGTTGGAGCTTTTGCTTTTAATACGCAGACGGCTGGTGTCCTAACACCCCCTGCCACACGCCTTTTTTGGCGGTTTGAGGGATAGTATGTAGATGAATTATTATTATTTACTATTTGTATTTTATCATGGATATTTCGCATTTCCACCCCGTCAAGCCTAGTAACGATTTCACTCGTATGTAACCGAAAGTTGTGGCATTCAGGTACCGAAAAGGCCAAATGAAACGCCTGGGCCGTTCGCGGCCACGGGCGGAGACAATAAAAAAATTCCCGTCGAACGTAAGTCTTACGATCCCCTTATGGGGGTGGCTGGTCACCGGCATCTAAACCCCTTCCCTTCCCCCTCCCATATTCGCCCCAATTGTTACCGCATGCCCTTCGAATTCCCCACTCCCCCAACAATGTTCTTGATCCCGATGACCTTCTCCGAATCCACCGACTGTCGGGTCGGACGAAAACACGCTTCTCTCTTTAGAGCCATCCCTCCTTCTCCAGCGGGCGGCGTCTCTTTTCGGAATTGCTCGCAGATGTCCTCTCGAAAAAATCTAATAAAAGTGGACCCCTCCAGTACAAGTGGGCCAATTAGTGGATACATAACATTCGGTTCAATTTCATGTGCGCGCGCTGGAGTTTTCGACGTCTTGTCTTTAACGGGAAGTCCAGTTGTCTTTTCTAAACCCCTCGGGAAATTAATTTTTTTATTCCTGAAATAATTTTTGAATTCTGTGTCTCTTCCTGGATATCTACGATAACTCATTTCTTTTAAGATTTTTCTACCTACTAATAATATTGAGGCGAAGATTTTTAACGTAAATGATACAACGTAAAAATATATTCTCTTTCGTATGCTTTTTGTTGCATTGAAATTGATTGCTTTTTTTTAGACTTTAGAGCTTCTCAAACTCGGGTATCTTGCTTTTTTTTTACAGACAGTAGAAGTGCAAGAAAAATTTGAATATTTACCACCAGTGGCGGATTCAGGATAGGGACAAGGGGGGATAGGGTTAGTGGGGACTCAAGGGGGGCTATGACCCCCTTAGCTCCCCCCCACTCTCCAGCCGTAGTGGTGGTCCGAAAAAGTTACCATTCTATCTAGTGAAAATTGGAACTCCAAGTGGGGACTATAACCCCCTTAGCCCCCCCAAATATCCGCCACTGTTTACCACCCTTTTGTACTCAATTTCATGTACGCGCGCTGGAGTTTTCGACTTCTTGTCTCTTACGGGTAGTCCGCTCGTCTTTTCTAAGCGCTTCAGAAATTTCCTTTTTTTATTCCTGCTGTCATTTGTTATATGTCATGTTTTTTCCTGGTAAACTTCCATATCTCATTACTTTGAAGCTTTTCTTCGTAGAGATACAAGTCCGTGAGACACAAGACGTCGAAAACTCCAACGCGCGTACATGAAATTGAGTACAAAAGGGTGGTCAACAGTGGCGGATATTTGGGGGGGCTAAGGGGGTTACAGCCAATATCCAATTTTCACTAGGATATCCAATTTTCACTAGATAGAATGGTAACTTTTTCGGACCACCACTACTGCTGGAGAGTGGGGGGGGAGATAAGGGGGTCACAGCCCCCCCCTAACTTACTAAGCAGTAAAGTTAAATATAAACGTAATCACAAAGCTATATTTAAGAAATCGAGGGAGATAAAATAACCTTGTCGATTAACTAAAAGATTACCCATTTTCCCGCACAGCAAAAACTTTTGGCCTATGAAAGCTCAAAA
Source organism: Ischnura elegans (assembly GCF_921293095.1). NCBI lineage: Eukaryota > Metazoa > Arthropoda > Insecta > Odonata > Coenagrionidae > Ischnura > Ischnura elegans. Next base: position 94,993,491 of record NC_060254.1, read on the forward strand.
ACTTACCTTGATTGGCACAGTTCATAATTCTTTTTCTATTAAAAGGCACGTATAATCAGTGAGTACTTGTTCCTATTTTGTGTATCAATGAGTGCAGATGTCTAGGTCAACACCCTTATTTCGAGCTCATGTGTAATTAACTAATCTTTCTTTACTCAAGAGACTTGAAATCGGAGAGAAAATCCTTATTCCCGGCATACGTTCATGTCCATCAAATGCGTTCAGGTTTCACCTGGATTAAATCAACTGTCAGTCCGCGGTCATCCGATTAATAGGGCGGAAAATACACGCATTCAAAGTCGGCCAGGAATAATATTGGTATCCTGTAATAAGCGTTGGATGTGATCCCATTAATTAAGATAGCAGGAAGGACGACATGTGAAGATGATGCGTAAAAGCCATGAATTATTTTTTTAAATTATCGAAGGTAAAGTGTAACATGTGTCATGCACGAGATAAGCACGCTATTACTGGACCGTAAAAATGTTTTAATCGGACCATTAATTCGTATTATGGTTTTACTGAATGAGCTAGGTGGTCATTAAATGAATCATTAACCCTTACAAAGCTCGATTTCACTTGAAAATTTGCTCGTTTTCATATCGACTTCCTCGACGTTATTTTGCCAGGGAACGTAACGGAAATCAGAAATAAGCTCTCTTTTTTTTGCTCGCAGATTGTGAAAGTCGCTTCGTAGACCACTAGTCAATTACTACCGCTTGAGAACATACTTGCTGTGCGTATATAATTCCAGGATGTGTGAAAACCTTTACTAAAATGAGCATGATTTTGAGATGTTTATAAAATTATTCAACTATCCACGGCGGCGGAGTTTTTTCATTAAGTAAATTCTCCCGTTTTAAGTTAATATCAGGTATGGGATATTAATAATAATTTAACTTTAATCAAAGCAGTTATTAAATTTCAAAACTAGACAATAGTTTTATTAACTTTTTGTATTTTTCTAAGGTTTTGGGAGGATCTAACCCCTATGGGGGGATCTATGGGAGGATCTAACTCCTATGGGGGGTTAGATCCTCCCATAGATCCCCCCATAGTTAGAACCCCTAAGCAATGGCGTAACTATACCCCCCCATAGTTACGCCACTGCTTATGCAGATTGGATATTGTGGCGTAAAAATGCGATATTTTTACGTAATGCCAGTGAAACTTATTCGAGGCTGAAATTCACTATGCATTCGTAACCTGGTTTCGTAACGCCGCGTCGTGAAGTTATTTCAAATTTTCTGGATTTGGGGAATTTCCCCGTTATGAATTTTGAGTGACTGGTCACGGTGTCCATCTATCCCAAATATATCTCACGAGATTTGATTTTCCTTTGAAACACCGAGAGAGGAAGAGTGTGGAACACGTTTTTGTCTGATTAAGTCTTGTGAAAATCGCGTTTAACTTGCAGTTATTTCCCTCACATAAACCCACTCATAATAGCGAGCACGGGTCAATTTAGGTAATCTTAATATAATCCTTCACCAAATATTCGGAGTGTAATATATTACATCATCATTAGAATTTTTTTTGAAAGATGCTTGGTCATTACAGTATAGTACAGGGGTTGGCACCATACGGCTCGCGAGCCGCATGTGTATTGGATGTCAAATTGCGGCTCCTTCGATTTCAAATTGCGGTATTCTACTTCCATGCACAAATAATAATAATAATTTTATTTTCAGTACTAAAAAATATTGCAAAAATGTGAATAACCAGAAATGTAGAAAGAAAAGAAAATAAAGCATCCCAATAGAAAATACAATACCGGTAGTCAAATTAAAGTACTGTCGAAATATATCTGCACATCCGGTTGTGTAGCTTATGACTCTTCCGTTTCAAAATGTTACTGATGCCGGTATAGTGCAGAGGAAGTCTCTTTATTAATATATAAGCCCTGATGATGGAATGCATTAAAGTATGACACATTCTGGAAATTATTAATTTCCTAAAGTTTTGGTTTGTTTGAATGGATTTATTTATTTAGATATAGTAATATTCAAAATTTGACGAAAATTTCCCTAGCTTTATTATTTCATTTGAAGGATATTTTTCTCCTTCTTAGGAAAGACGTAATGACATCAGAAATGAAGGATTAGGAGTTGGTGCTAAGATGTCATTATATCAGGCACCCATCTCTCCTCCTATTTTACCAAAAATTACAATTTCATCCTAGTTCTCCTCTCATCTTACAGTAAGTAACATGTCTTCTGTAAATGTAACTTTCAAGTCAAATATACTGCCAATTGGTTGCTTCTTTACCCTTGAGATAGTTTACGTTTGATCTATTTGTTTACAATAAGATACAATAAAAAATATGTTCTACGGAACTCCCTCTGCCCTCTTTCTCCTGTTCCTGCAGCTTGAATTAGCTAAACGGTACCATGTTGGCCGCATGATGTAAACTGGTGTCGAATAAAGTGCAAAGGCGCTTGAAATGTTTCATACAATTTTGAGAACATAGGTACCTCTTTCTATTTACATTCCGCAAGGTTTAGGTAACATATCATAACCTGTGATATGGTTTGTATTTGATCTATTTGTTTGAAATTAGACTGGCAGGATTGTAGAGGCAGTATGCTATTGAGGTGTAGTAGAAAATTATGTTTAAAGGACCCTCCCTACCCCTTTTCTCGCGTACAGCTTGAATGAACTAAAACTATCACGTTGGTCGCATTGTATTGACTAATGTCGAAAAACGTGAAAATTTGAAATGTTTAATTTATTTTTGAGCAAATACCTTTCTCTATTTACATGCCGTAAGTTTTTGGCTCGTCTCTCTTAAAGGTGGTGAAGTTTGTTGATGGACAAAAACCTTTTATTGGTGAGCAATTACAAGCTTCAGTTTAAGAGACGAGATTTTTCTTTGCTTTTAAAATAAGCTTTGAACGCCAAGTAGGTACTATGTGCGAATACAAGGTAAATGTTTGAGCTAATCATTTGAGAAACAGATCATGACTCCTTTGCCAGGAGCCGAGGATTTTGTGATGGGAACATTAATGACTTCAAATTGGTGGATAATATTTTACATAAATTATCCCTCTTATTAGTGCAAATCTTAGTATTTGTAAAATTCATTTGTTTTCAGTAAACATGAGTAGATGTAATCGGTACTTTGTGTTTAAGAATAATCCGAAGACATAAATTTCGTCTTTTCAGAGCAACTCATGCAAACTCATAAGTTGTTTACCGCTTTTTTTTCTGAAATTAGGATTTTTCGTCACTTAATAATAATTTTGGATCAACTCGCGCCTTGTGGCTTAAAGGTCAACGTTTCTTCCGCTCAGCCGGACACCTCTTCAGGACTAATGTGAAACCTTGAACAAATTATTTGAATTTTGTTTCTACTTTAACATTTTTTCTGTGTGCAGACCTGAATTCTTTTGAGGAATTCCCAGTGACTTTTTTGCTATTCATAATCAAGATTCCGTTAATAAATTTTAAAGGGTCTAATGAATATAGTTACGTTGATACGCGCGTTTATATACGCAAAGAACTCAGTAGATAAAACATATAGTTTGCAGCGCAATTCGTTGTAAATCTTTGATATTTAACACATTGAAATACTTGTCTATTTCCAACTTATTCATTTCGAGGTGTTCATGGAGAAATGGTATAGAAAATAGCATTGAAAATGGCATCATATACCGAAACCTGGGTCAGTTGAAATAAATAACAGTAGAGATAGACAAGTACTTTCATTATGTTAAACTCAGTAGAAGCGAAGTACGAGCGAAAGCACCATAGTCAGCTGCGAGCAAGTTGTGGAGGCCTTTGAGATACAAGTTTCATTTTCCACCTGCCCGATACGATGCTACCTTCCCCTCGGACCCATTATTATAATTCCTCGCATTTAGGGCCACATCCGGGGCCGAGGTTTTTCAGGCAGACGGATCGCATTTGGAGCCTTCGGGAATCAAAACGAGTCGCGAAGCTGCGGCGCGCTGCTTTTCCGAACTTTTCCGAAGAACACCGAGAGAGCGCTTGGAATTCGTCTCCCCTCCCCGCCCCTCCGTTTCAGCTACCCCTTCCACGCCCCTCCCCTCTCTCCATCAGCCTCCGGAGGGGGGGAAGACAAGTCAGCCGGTCGCTGAGCCGGAGCTTACCTCCACGCCAGTCGACCACCTCCGTCGCATCACGACGACTCGCGGGTGTGCGGTGTCTCTTTTCTGCTTCTTCCAGCCGCGTAAAAAGGGAAGAACGCTGGTTTTTTTTTACACCATCCACGCGAAGACTTTTTGGCGCGGATTGGTGCTCAAACATCCCGCGAGCAATAGCGCAGTACACTCCCTTGGGATCTGACACGTGGATCAGATCCGTCAGTGCGAAGTGTCAGTTTTTTTCGTAAACTTTCCTCTTCTTTTAGAAAAAAAGGGGGACGGATTGTCACAGTCCCCAGTGTGTACGTCTTTTCTCTTTGTTCTGGTGTTTACTCAAGGTTGTCATAGTGTTACCACCACGTTCTTTTGAGTTTTCTTACCACCGTCGTGCTAGACCTCAGTCGTCTTCGTACCGAAGTGTTAACAGTTAAGCTGTGTGTGGGGTTTTTACAAGAGCATTCGACCATAGTTAACAGTTGAAACGAAAATAGTGTGCTCAGTTACTGTGTTTATTGTGATCCCCCAGTTCGCGGCTTTTCTCCCGTGTATTGGTATCACCTGCTGATGTTCCTCATCGCATCTTTCTCGGCTCCGCAAGCAGCCGGCTTCTCCGTTACATCCACCCGGAGGCTATAGAATTGGATTGGACTTCCAGTTCATTCGCTTTTATCCCTTTCCCAACCTGTCAAAACATACGGAATCCACCTGCAGTGTCTATCTCCTGCTTATGCGTAAAGGTGAGTCCCTTTCTTGCTTCTCTTATGGGTTTTTACTCCCCGGCGAGTTTATTTTTCTCCCTCGCTGTTTTGGCATGTGTCTCGCCGATACAGGTTTATATCGTCGCTTGGCTTGTTTTCATAGAGCGAGTGCGACACGCATGCTTCGCTTGTCGAATGGCAAGTCGTTTCTTGTCCGTCGAGCCCGTTGTCCGATCGTATGCGAAAGGGGTGTGACGGATTCGCGTGGTGATGCCAGAGCCATGTAAACAATGGCTGCATTCTCGCCGATGGTCGCTTGTTCGCGCGGGATTCTTACCCACAATCCACCCTATAATCTGCATTCAGTGCACCCAGAGGATTACAAATACCATTTTCTAGAATAAGTGAAGTTTTTTTAACGTGCAAGTTCTACTTATCTCTTTCGGTTCACTACCTTTTGCATTTTTACGGTGAAATGACCATGACACCTTTCAAATATGACTCCTATCTTTAACTTCTATCGAGTTATGATAATTTTTCCTACGAAAAAGTTCTGTATTTGGTTGTATCATTAATTTCAATCGCAAATGTATAGGGGAGGCTTGATTTCTTTTAGGATATGTACATAAGTCTTATTGTAATGAAGGGAATACTTCACATCGTTTACACCTGCTCAATTACATCTCTTGACTCATTTTCCTATTTTCGATTAATTTTTCTTTAAAAGGTGTTTTCCATTTAATTAAAATAATTTATGCAAAAATCAAAATACAACAATAAAGGCGGATATTATTCGCTATGAATATTAATTTAGGATATATGTCCTTGGCATGTATCAGGCTGATTAGTTAGATTAGCTGAAATGACTAGTGTAACATTCATCGTATAATTACATGAACTCTAGTCAAAGATCACGAGCAATAGATCACTACCCCAATGGAGACATCATAGTAATATATCAGGAAACGGGGCGATTTATGCAATATCTATTGATAATTTATTCCACGCTATGCTTAAGTTAATTTCATTAATTGAAATATCCTATGGTAGTCGTCTCAATACGTGATCGAGCGAATGCTTACATTATTTCTTTGCGCTAATTAACCCTGGTGTGAATTATCTTTCCATGTGTGGCATTGAAGCGTGCTCTCGTAATTCATTTCATAGTCATGAGGTTAATTTAACGGTTGTCATTGTTACACCACCTACGTTAAGTATATAGATGTTATAGCTTATGCTAAAACACTTTGCCGGCTAGACTCCTTTCTACAATTTTAATATTTTAGATAGATTGTTTTATTTACTCGATCCTGGTGTAACATGCTTAAGACGAGAAAGATTCCCCAGGTGATATCTATGTTGCCACTCATTTTTTTCTGCGATTTTGAAAGGAAGTTATCAATTGAGCAATTAATGATGCAGTAAAAAGCTAATAACAGATGAAGCGCAGAACATAGTTCAGTTCTAACAGCGTCGTGTGCTAGTTACGAAAAAAACTCACCACACTTATGGTGCAGTAACGTTTCCTATCTGTGTTCATTTCTCTTTATCTTTGTTGATTCCTGTATTATCGGTCCATAACTGTTTCTAAACGAAGAAAGTTTTGAGGAATGGACATGCGCAGTTAATGAGCAATTTTAATGAAGGCAAATCAACATTAAGGGGAATTAGAATACTATAAGAATATAATACTATAAGGGGAATATTAATATAATACTATTGAAAAAAATAATGTGTAAGGAATCAATGTTTTGTATTAGCAAGCAGTTATAGACATATATTTTGGTTAAATATTATATGATATGGATGGTTTGGGATGCACGACTTAGTTACTAAGCCGGCGAGAAGAGAGGTTTACTGAAATTATGTGAATAAACTTTAGCTGAAACTGTAGTTTGAATGCTGACAATATTTTGCAGGTCTTCTGCTTTCTGAAGCGGTGGTCAAGAGAGGCAATGAGCAACAATATACCAGATGATTAAAAACAATACGGCTCTGCAAAATTATAACATGAATACTATCAGGGGAAAATTATTATATATTAAGGTCTTTTTTGGAAATAGTAGATTAGGGTATTGAATTCCGAAATCGCGATTCATTAAAGGGGGGCACATATTTTATGCTGATTCTCATTACATTTAATCTTTCTCTCTTTAATTAAACTAAACAATTATGCGTGTTTCTGTCTTCTCTATATATGTTTTTGATGTCATCAAAAAAGTCAGTGATGCAACTACCCAGTTCTTGGGCTAAACTTCATGAATTTTAAGCAAAAAACAATAACCTATGAGCCAGTCGTGGATATGATGGGGAAAAGTATTAATTATTTGAATGTTTTCAATGATATTTTTATATTTCACGAGATATTTGATGCCTTGCATCACCTTTCCGTGAACACTAGTTTACGTAACTCATTAATTTCCAATTATGGTTAAAAAATAATCTATCTAAGACGTGCACTGTCGGAGACCTCAATTCAAGACTTCGTGATATATTTAATGCATTTCAAAATCCGTGTACACATACGGCTTCTAATTTTTATACATCTCACCTGTGAGCAATTTTCCCACGATTGAATGTAAGTTATGCAATGCCGGTTCGATATTTTCCCTTATTAAGCTGTCTTAAGGGGATATCCTGGTCATTAAAGTTGGTGAATTTGATGAAGATGCGAGGAAAAAAGGTGTGAAAGTGTTATATTTTACAATCGTTTATTGCTCTCTGATTCTTCCGAATCGAAGAAGATGCACTTATTTTTGAGTCAAGATTTTGTACCACGAATGTTACAATAAATAATATTGCACTCACTTACTGACTTTGCTGTCAACCGGAGCGCATCACAAAACGAAATGGATTTGAATCCAGGGAACTAAACTCAGTGTGAAAACGAAATTGGAGTCAAAACTACTTCGGGTCGAAACTAAACTAAAACTCTGGGACGAAACGAAAAACAGAATATGTTTCGCACCGGAGAGGCCACTTGCTTCACCTTCGAACAGTTTAGTTTCGACCCACACACCTAGTAGGTAGTATGTAGGAAGGTTGAATGAAGTAGAGGTTCGGTCTACCGCCATTAGATGCATGAGGCACTCATATTTTTACCACTAACAGGAAAACGGTGAATACAAACTGTCCATTCGATTTTAAGCCCAATGCTTTAACCTCTCTACATTCTGTCATGAAATGGGTCTTAACTATTCCCTCTTTCCCTCTCCACTCAACTTTTGGGGGAACTTGGGAAAGTTAAGAATGAGCTGAGTGGTTTCGATTAATTTAGTTTCGTGTCCGGGAGTAAAGTTTCGACCCGGGTCGAAACTAAACTCCTTGGTGATTTTAATTTCGTGTGGGAACGAAAATACACCAATGCCTCGTATATTCGTTTCCCTCCGGGTCGAAATGAAGCATTTTCGTTTCGTCTCACTAGCCATCCCTGCTTCTCTGGGACGTAGCTACAAATTTGCTTCGGGAGAGCTTTATTTGCGATTCGGACGCGTCAGGGAACGATTCATTTTATTGAATCAGATATGAATATCATTTGAAGGGAAAGGTTCTGTACAGTATATACTGAGACTAAACGGGGGGCCTGAAGCCCCTGCGAAGCCTTTGCTGCGTTCTTGCCCCTAGTTTCATACTTTAATTTAACAGATACATATTTAACCTGACTCTGTCTCCGTTAGAGTAATTATTGTAAACGTAGAATACGAACGTAGAACGAATAGAACGTAGAAACGGAATGACGAAGGCTAAGACGATTCCTCCAATCATAGAAATCTAATGGTATTTACTGATAGATTTTTATCCCTAATCTATCTAACCTAACTTTGTCTTCAGATCAATATTACAGTCGCAGGAATAGAAGGATGAACAACTTTACTATTTCCAAAGTTGTTGATCCTTCTATTCTTGCAATTAGGGATTTCCACCAAGTTACGCCCGCTACGATTAATAATATTACAGTCGTTCAATTTAATTTCTTGAATGAACGAACGTCGATAAATTTTATATTGCCTTTAATTTACTATTTGGTTTGATGAATTACATTTCCGCTTCCCTTTTCGAAAGATCCCCGCAGGACTGGTGGAACCGACCGCGACGGTCGTAACTGTATGGCTTTACCTGTGCCGGCTTTCGTGGGTGTTGCCTCGGGCTGTTTCGAACCGTTTGAAGTTTTGCTTCGTTGTCTTATCCCGCCGTCCTCGTTCGCCGACTCTCATGGCGTTTATCTCGTAAAAGGGCAATCCTCTCTTTGCAACCCGGTCACCATCGGTGTCCGTCTGCGGCAGAGTAATTATTGTCAGGGACGGAACTTGGAGTTTTGTCAGTGGAGACTAAGATCAATTTACCGCCCATGTAATAAATCCGTAAACTTCTTTCTTTTTAGATGCGATAGTTGAAATTACACACTGTATGATTGTTATTTGATTGATATCACGAATGATTTATTTGCATTTATATTGTTTTTTGAACACTTCAATTTTTATTCGTGGGGTAACTGAGTTACCCCGCACAGTAATTGGCGGGAGGAAAAAAGAACATGTTTATTATATGGGTGCGGGGATAAAAGTTGGATTCAAATTAATTTTATTGTATTGTAACTTCAGTAATGCCAATATTCGGCATGATGGCACCTTTTGTACTTGTTTTTTCATAGTATGTTACTCTGTGTACAGTTACAATAGCAAAATATGATAGATTCCTGCCATTTCGCACAAAATCAATGTAAAAACCTAAATTCAGCCCACAATGTATTTACAAATTATACAAAACAAGATGTTGTACCATAAAAATAGTCATGGTTTTTAATTACGGGGAAGACTAAAATACAACATATAATTCATGAATTATAAATGGGGTAAATGAGATACCCCGCACAATCGTTCGCGTAAGTTTTTATAGGCTCAGTCACGGAAGGGTTTAGACGTCTTATAAATTTTATTGTCTAATAAAAGAAAATAATTTTTGCTAATAAATAAATTAGAGAAATTAAGAAAATGTTTAAATGAACGATTCAAATTTTGACTCCTCATGAAATCTACCGTCGGGGGTACGTTCATCCTTAATCGTGATAAATCTCGTGGTATGCATTAAATACACAAAGATTTTATGGTTTAATGCTGTGTACTTATCATACTGTGCATAATAAGTTGCTAGATTTATTTCCTATCGTTAGATGTTGGGGTATAAATCAATTTCTGACCTGCATTTATCATCATTACTATTGTGACGAAGGAAAGAAATAGGTACGACTAAGATAGGAAATAGGCGAGTCTAATGTGAAGAATGCCGGGACGAGCCACGGTGATAAATTCACGGAGTCACCCGCAGTGAACAAGTTGTGCCAAAATTCCACAGAGAAAAATATCATTCCCTTTGACCGGGATTCGAACCCGGATCCCCCGATATCTATGGGTTTCTTTTTCCGGTCGAGAGCACTAGCCAGTGATGCTACTGAGGCGTCATTTATCTGCTTGGAAAGTTGTGGACTATACTGAACAAGATGGTCTGGACAGCTGAACATATTATGCGAATAGCAGTCCACCCTTTCCATCTCACTAATTTCCACAAAAAGGAATAACGCTTCGGTAGCTTAACAGGATAGTGCACTAGGCCGGAAGAGGAACATGTAGATGCAAAAACTGTGCATTTTTACCCGGCAAATAATGCAAAAATCGTGCGAAAATTCTACAAAGAAAAAACCATTCACCTTGGCCGGGATTCGAACCCCCGATATCGAAATATTTCTTTTCCGGTCGAGTGCACTAGCCAATTAAGATAATGATGTGTCATTTCCCCTATGGAAATTTGTGGACTATCCCTGAAAAGATGGTCTGGACTGCTGAACATATTATACGAATAGCAGTCCACCCCATTCCACCTCACAAATTTCCACAGAGGGTAAAGATACCTCGGTATCTTGACTGGCTTGTGCACTCGACCGTAAAAGGAACATGTACATATCGAGGGATCCTGGTTCGAATCCCGAATTGAAATTTTCACACATATTTTAAAGTAGTTCCGTCACACGGTGGTGTAGGTTAAGATGTAATATTTACTAGATGAAGTGGACGGAGAGAAGGGAAAAAAGTGCTGGAGATGGTGGGTGAGGAGAGGCAGCTTTTAGATGAAATGCGGAACAGATAGAAGGTGTGGATGGAGCGAGTACGTAGCGCGGAGGGAATGTTGAAAACGGTGTTAGGGGGTTGGATGTTTGGTTAAGGAGGGAGAGGAAGGAAGAAAATAGGATTTTTAGATAGAATGAAATGTAGTAGGCCTCATAGTGAATTGAAGAGGGAAGTGTTTGAAGGAAGGGGAGGTTCTCAGCATGCTTATTGAGTACCCCATGGAAACATACCTTTATCGTTAGAATACTACAATAATAATAACTTTTTTCTCCCTCTTTCCATTTAAGTGTTTTCAAAAATATTTAATTGATTCTTTTGGCCTGTTGGCATTTTTTCTACATCTCAAATGTGTATTTTGATTCTTTTTCGAATGCATAATTAACAAGTTTTTGTATGAAGTGCATTTATTCAAAATAGAATCGTCTATTTTTCGATTAATCGATCTTTCGGTTCAAGTTTCAATTTTCATTGAAAAGTGGAGCTTTTTATTTCGATCAAAAAGTCAATTGTTCGAAATATATATTTTGACTGGCATTTTTCCATCACTTTAGTCACACGGGGGTGTAGATAAACATTTTAAATGTTATCATTTGCGCATTGGCAAACAGTCCTGTTTCATCAACTCTCTCCGTGGTGCAACCCGCGCGCTTTTCACCCCATAGGTCTCGAACCCCCTTCCAATGTCTCTCCGACCCCTTCCACCTCTGCTCCCCCTACCACCTATCCCTGACCACGGCGAGCGTCTGAAAGGATTCGCAGACTCGTTTGTCGCCACGGATTCCCACGGAACCGGTGCGCGCAGGCGCCATAGTAAAAGATAATGAGGGGATGAGAAAGAAAAGGAGACCTTTGTGGGGGAGGAATCGCGTGCTTGCGTCTATAGCGGGAATCGGGACTCTCAGCTAGTCGCAGATATCGGCAAAGACGTATACTATGCAGAGATTCGATCTCTATGAATCAATTTACTTGGGAATGTATATTTATTAATATGCCCGAAAATTTCAAAATTAAAAAAAAATGGAAAGTGGCAAGAAAGCAGAAAAATGAAAAAATGTACTAAGAAAATTGTTTAATGCAATACAAATAAATTTTTAAATTATTAAAATGACAAAAATGGATTAATAACAAAAATTTACTTATTCTATGTATTAATGTGATTTAATCCTATGTTATCATTTAGTATTTAACTTTCTGCTATTACAAACAACACACTTCCTATACAACATAAATATATGCGCAAAATTATAATTATATTGTTAATTGGCTGGTTGTGGTTAACATGGTTTATCGGTACAGCGGTAACGCGTAGATGCGCAAAATATTTATTATATTGTTTACTGGCTGGTGGTGGTAAACATATTTTACCGGTACTGCGGTAACCCGCATAGTGCGCTAAACGTAAATAATATGAGATCGAGATTCGATTGGTACATTCAATCGGAGATATTTTGTGGAACGGATAGATTTGGGAATTCGTTTTTCTTCCGAGCCTTATAGGACTTAAATAAATGTTAGTCGTATTTTTTATATCCTTTTTATATGTAAACGGCTGGTGTCCTAAAACCCTCTGTCACTCACCTTTTTAGGCGGCTTGTGGAGTAGTATGTAGTTGTAGATGAATCACTTCGGTCGCCTGATTCTCTATGTATATCATTGATTGGAAATAGTGAGAACGAATACTCATTCACTTTGTACTCGATAGAGACTGTTAGACAGTAAGTAATGCAGATAGTGCAAGTTTTAATGCATTTTTTCCATGGGGCAAAACATTTTCTAGTGATTGATTTCTCGTATAGAATATATGGAAACCGTTCCTTACGATGTCAGAGAACCTTTTGTTTCCCGGAAAATATCATATTGTTCGCAGATTCCATCATGTACTTGAGGTAGTACTTTCTAGTGTTTGTGCATGGAAGCGGTTCTACATTATAGAGAAGAAACTCATGAGTTCAGTTCGGAGCGTCAAGAAAACTGACCTGTGGAAGAAAAAAATTATTTTTACAGCTAATTTTGAATTGTTTTATGGAACCCGAGGTATTGAGTCCTAGTTTAGCCAAACGATGTATTGGCATAGGTATTCTGTTTTGAAATCTACTCAATTTAACACAAACGTAACTGACTAGGGTGTAGATAGAATTTTATTGATACTTTATATCTCAAAGGAGTAGCTTGTGATTCATTTCACCATAGTAATAGTTTCGTGCTCATATTTTATATTAAATGTTCTCCACTTATATCCGGTTGTAGCTGATGTAATTATGTGGTTATTAAATCAACCATTCATTCTTGGATATAATACATCTAGATCCATGGTTCATTGCTATTTTTGAAGGTTACATTTATGAGGAATAGTGACTGAGATGAATATGATGACTTGAGTTTGTCTATGCCTGTGAGGATGAAATATTTTTATAATGTTTTCATTTAAATATAGGTATAGCGTTGTGGAATTTAAGTGTGTCTTATAAAATCAAGATAGCTTTAGAGTGGCTACTAAATAGTTTTAGAAAGGAGAAAGACGCGGAAAAGATGTCACCTCCTGTATGCCTTTTTGGATGGAGGTTAAAGAAGTGATTGGAGGACAGTTAGAGAAGCTGTTTGGGGACATTTTCATTTTGACCCAATCTCAGCGCAGCCGATTGTATAACGTATCGGATCACACGAGGAGCCAATTTAGGTTGAAAAATGTCATTCGGAGTGGAAAACTAAATAGAAACAGGTCATTTTTGTCATCGATAAGTAAAAACTGTAAAAAAAACGATATTGGAGCTGATGATACCGGAAGAAGTTAAGAAGTAATAACGGTACATTTTATAAATTAGCATTAATTGATGACACAAGGTTGATCCTTTTTGAAATATAGAAAATTTTCATTTTTTATGAAAACGATTGGGAAACTAATACACATACAGCCGCAGCTTATTTGTCTGAGATTTAAGATTCATAATGACGCGGAAATCATTATTTACATTGAAGGAAATTTGCCCTCAAATTTTCAAAGAAATTTCGTATTCCTGTAACGTTTTTTCTCTCATGATGCACGTGGGATAATCTTGTTAAAGGATATTATTGCATGTAATGTACTGAATAATTCTTTCATAGCTTTTGAGGCTTGTTAGACTATTGCATTGTGAATCAAAAGACGTTCAAATAAATTAAATAAGCTAGAATGTTCACTTTGTTCTTACAAAACTCCAAATATTGCTTCGTTTAACATATTTTGCTATGTGAGTTATACACGCGCCTAGGAATAATTAAGGAAAATTTAATTTAGTTTTAGGGATTAAATCAAAACTTGAAGCTTGTACGCGGTGAAATGGCTCCATATAGCCAATAGTTTCCGGGAACTTAATAATTAAATTGATTTATTGTTTATTTATATTTATTTGAATGTATGAATCAAATTAACTCATTGATTCTTAGAAGTCAAATCGAATTTTTAATTTAGCGTTTTTCATAAAAACGAAGTGAGACTTTGTATCGGACGCATGCTAAATATTTGTGTAAAGTAAGAAAATACAGCAAGGAATTACGAAGAAAATAGAGGGATATATTTTAAAGTTATGGTTTATACTGTAACTATTAATTTTTTATTATTTAATCATTACTGTATATTTCTTAATTATTTTTCGATTTTAATTAATATTTCTTAGGTCGAAAAATAATGTTTTGAATAAAAATTGGAAATGCTCTGGGAGGCTGCGAGACGCTTTACATGTGCTAAGAAGTTCTGTGGGAAAGATGATGTAAGGAGAATGGAAATAGTTTGTGGGTGCGGAGAAATTATGGAAATGAAATGGAATGACTAGCGGATTACGAACCCGCCCTTGGAAGGTTTGGCGCGTGGATGACTATGAAAGTCGGGAGCGAAGGTGATGAGGATAGCTAACGGGAAGCATACTTATAGCACGCCGGATGCCATAGAACCAGAGGATAGAGGGGTTATAGCCGAGGATGAATAGTGAAGATGGTTTGCTGTTGGAGACTTCGATGCCGGAATGTTTTTGTTAGGTGAAATGATGGACAGGCTTCGGAAGGGTTATGAAAGGCTGTGTCAAGCAACTCCTCATATTGAGTTATTTTCCTTTGAATGCGATTTTATGCGGTGTTAGAATGCGATTCGCTAATCTCTGTAGGGACGAAATGTGACTGGTAAATTAAATTGAAATATTCCGGGATTTTCCACGGTGATACCTTTTACGGAGTCACCGGCAATGCACAAATTGTGCGAAAATGATGACTAATAGACATTATGGGGGTTTAGAACTGAACATACAGTCCGGGCACAGAGCAATTGGGTACAGAGAGGATATAGAGAACTAAAATATAATCACTATATGCGCATTTGGTCATGTAGGAAAAAGGTAATTGTGGTCGCTTGAAAGTAAACATGCTTTTGAGATATTTGAACTAATGTTGTTTTGTGTCGGATTGCGAGAATATTTAATATATTTTATAATAATGACATAACGATAATGATATTGGTTAAGCTTCGGGGAAATGGGCGAAGACAAGAGAGTAAGGAAAATAGAGGTTCATTGTGGTCTTCTGTCATTAACTACAATAATAACATTATGTCCGGAATGCGTAGGCTTCACCTAGCGAACAAGTGATTTTTTTTTAAATCAAAATTGACTAGCTGTTAAATTTTTATAAGAACCTTAATTGAAGCCCTGGGTGTGTATTTCAGTTTCCTTATCGGTTCCCTTACCGCTCATGATTGTGAAGATATATTTTTGCTACTGTCACTACGATTGATATTCAATATTCTCAGCATTAGTTAAAGTTAGCTATAAGAAAGAACCCGGATAAACGTACAGATCTTGACAAATTGGATACCATGAACGGATTCATCGTTTATTGTCCGATTTTCCGTTAAAGATATTATAAAACCAGGCATTTCCATGAGGTATTTAGGTAAGATTTTCTTGTTTTAAAATATAGTTTCAAATCCAAAAAGGTGACTGCCGAAGTTGATTCTAAAACTCTATTTATATTATGTTGGCCTTTTTCGGTGTTAAATTTTATCATCATCTTTAGACCTGGTCATTTTTATCTTCGTGCAATGCTATGGATTCACTCTAAAAACGTCTATATAATAATTAGTATATTTAGTTCTTTTTCAATTGTCTACGAGTTTTAAATTATTTATGGCTTCCGATGACGGCATTTTTAAAAAACAGCTCCTATTAAATATACTCCACGTGATATATCCGTTTTTTATTCTTGAATAATTTTTTAATTCGCAATAATGAAATGTGCTATGTTTTGTCTAGTTCACCTTGAATTTTTATTACAATACGAACAGGATTAATACTATTCATGGTTTTATTGTTATGTATATCCTAGCTCAATATTAAGCCGTTGCCAGTTTTGCAGTGTGACTGGTATATGACGGTATTCACGGAAGAAGAGAAATCGTCATAGTTGCAGGTTTTTTTTTCGTTGAGTTCTCGCTATCACCACGAAGCATTAGCTGGCGAAGAAGCCTCACAGTAGGAGCGACTAGAAGACTTCACCGCACGTTGTGAGAGAAATGCCGTCTAGTCGCGCTAGTCTGCTATTGAATTTCTCTCGGCCTTACGAGACTATTTTTTCACGTAGTAACTACGACGATGTTTGGTCGCTGCACCTGCAAAATTAATAAAATCCATTGTTTTTATATATGGCTGTTGGAAATCATGACTAAATATTTGTGTGGCATCACAGTAAGGTTATTATTTGAGGAGAAAGTATATTTTAATTAATAGTAGCGGGCGTAACTTGGTGGAAATCCTTAATCGTATGGATAGAAGGAATAATAACTTTGCTATTTCCACATGGTAATTTATTGAGATTGACCATGGTTTCGTTACATCGTAACATTATCAAGGTGACAATGTCAAGTTGACTACGTTACGCTGTAACGAACCATGGTCGGTTTCAATAAATTACCATGTGAAATAGCAAAGTAATTATTACTTCTATTCCTAAGAAGTATAATAATCGTAAAAGTATAATGCTAAACATTTTAGGTTATAGGAAGGGTAAAATTAAAGGCTACCTCTGAAATAATTGAGCGTGAATTAGGATTATAGCCGTCACGTTTAATATTATTACTTTATTGCGCCAATAACTCGCAGATTTCACTTGCTGCTCACCAGTCGCGTAAGTATTGGGGGGATGAGGGGATGGATCCCCTCTCTAAAACCTCGGGGAAGTGAAAAAGTTATTTAAAACTATTGTCTAGTTTTGAAATTTAATAACAGCATCTGCATCAGTTAAATTTTCAGTTCAAAAATGATGTAAAGTGTATATGACGGGCATAATTTTTTTTTCAAATATTTTCCCGGACCCCACGTTGCCTGGGGGACGGGTCGCCACGCCAAGCCATCCAATTTCCCCTCCCCCAAAGCATATTCTTAGTTACCCACTGTTGCACACCACGGTTGCCCACTTGTTACCTCACTGTTACGCACTGTTGAGTAATTTTCAGTTCCCCATGGATAATTATTATTGAATAGATCGATAGTAGTTTTAGCTCGTCAATCATTATCATGCTTACGTAAGCGAAAATCGTGGATGGTTGGATATTTAAATTATATGGACAATGGCTAATATCCATGGTAAACCTTTATAGCAACGATAATGGAAAAAAAATCATGGTATAAGAATTAAATCCTTGCTCTATTCAATGCATATTCTCTGCCGTGTATATTTCTCACAATCAGACAAATGTTGAAGTTATAACTTTGCCCTCGGCTTTTGGTCTCTGTGCAGCCTCCTTGAGTGCTCTAGTATGTATTTATTCTGGTGTCATAGGCGTCACGTCGTCGCTCGCATTTTAAGGCGGGTATGTACGTCGCTTCGAGGGTGGGTGATCATCATTTGGCCGGAGGCGACCACGCATCCTCTCCCTCTGCCGACGGTAGAAGCCGTTTCCGCCGCGGCGGTGATGATGTGATGCGAGGTTTGCGCATAAAAAAACTCTCCGATCACCAACCTCAAAACCGCCTTCCACCGTCAAATCTCCTCCCTTTACCATTACCGCCGGCGAAGATGAATCTTGGCTCTCCTGCGTGCGAACGCGAGAGAATCAAAATAAAGTCCGCATGAGATCAAGTATCTCATTCTCTTCTCCCTGTATGCATTCTTTTTGTCACTCTTATGAACTTGACGGTGTCCTTACAGGCTCAACGGTTCAATTTTCGTGAATGAAAGTGTTATTTTCGGGTTGCTTGTGTCCGAAAACCTAAGAATTGACATCTTGGTCAATGAAATTCAGACTTTTTTCTATCTCGATTTTTTTAACATTGAAATCCCATGAGGCAAATTCAAATTTTTGGTTTGGACCCACATTGTGAGGTCAAAGTTGTAAAACTTTACTGTTACACTCCACAAAACTTAGGACCTTTCGTACGCAGGTTTCCGCGGTGATTACTTGAGTTCAGCATTCTTTCGGGCTGCATCCGCGTCCGTTGTCGAAGAACCACAACAGTTTCGCCAGCTCTCCTGCCAGCGTCCTCAGGTGAAGGATGAAGTGAAGCTTTTAGTCCTCTCTTATATAGGCAATTTTTTGGCGCCAATTCGGTGAAAGAAATCCACCGAATTGGCGCCAAAAAATTGCCTATATAAGAGAGGACTAAAAGCTTCACTTCATCCTTCACCTGAGGACGCTGGCAGGAGAGCTGGCGAAACTGTTGTGGTTCTTCGACAACGGACGCGGATGCAGCCCGAAAGAATGCTGAACTTAGGACCTTTCCCCATAAGTATGCCAATTTTCATGAATATTGCTCGATGCAAAGTTTCTAAAATTACAGGTCAAAAATGACACACGACCCTTGGGACAGTCTGTATAATGTTTTCTCTTCACTTGGGGGAATAGTTGGTCAGTGGGGTACCCAGGAATTTCGTATGGGGGGGGGGGGGGGTAGCTTCAGGGGGTGAGGGGTTCAAAGCCAGGAAGGAAAATTTTTGGAAATCAGGGTACTAAGTAGAGGTTGATGGGTACCAGGGGCGCAGCAAAAAATTAAGGCTAGGGGGGGTTTTAGGAGCAACTAATACTTTGGGGTGTAGGGGTACCCGCCAAGGTAAGTGGGAGTTGCGGGAGCCCTCGTTCAGAAAAATTTTAAGATTAATGGTTCAAAATGGCGAGTTTTACGGCTTTCTGGGGGATATTTGATTAATCCTAACACTTTTCTATAAGTAATACTAATTCATTAAGTGAAATGGATTAAATTTAAAAATTTCTCTGAACTCTGGGGGGGGGGATTTTATCCCCCCAAAGCCCCCCCTCGCTGTGCCACTGATTGAGACTTTCGCGGAGTGGTGTAGCATGATTAGCAAGCCATTCAGATTTGCATCAAATATGAATTTCATCAGTATGAATTTCACTCACTATGAAAATTTTTGTAATCTCTTTAATATATAATATTAGTTTAGGATTTCAGTTTTATTACCATACTTAAGCATAAAAATTATTTTTGAGCTATAAACTGATCTTTAATAATATGTTCAAATCTGATGTGACAATCTGTGGGCAATACAATTATATAATTAAGTAGTATTATCGATTTTATATGAAAACATACGAATTTTTATCGCCCAATTTTCATGAGTTGATGACGTCATCACTGTAGTTTTGGTTCAATTACCCGTTCAGACTCATTTAGCGGTTAAACCAAGAATATTTCGACCTTGAGATATTTAATTATGTGTTCCGAGTTATTCTATCTAATTTGTCCAATATTCAGTGATGGTTTGAATTATTGCTGTGGCATTTATTGGTGATGGTTATATGGGAGATCGTCCAATTCAAGGATAGAGAGAAATAATAAGAAATACTATCTCCTAGTATGTCTTTCGTCACTCCCTGCGAGATGGCAGTGAGGTGTGTCGCTATGGAAACGGGTCAACACGCCCGTTCCTATCCACGTCTGTACTTATCATATGACTTCTCCCCATCTCAATGCGGTGTACAATCTCATTGGCTCACACGAGTGCGTCTACGTACACCTCCAACTTTACTCCCCTGTACACTTTCAATCCCCCGCTTGTACGCTGGGGTTGCCACAATGAGAAATAGCTAGGATTTAACCACAAAGAATGGTGGCATGAGATATGACAACACTGCGTGGTTGAGTCGTCTCCTTTGACGAATATGTGTGTCTACTCGAGTCACCCTGATATTCACCGCTTGAGTCTTCATGCACGGGTTTTATTTTCCTACATAATTATCATCGTTTTCAGCGGGAGCTATTTTAATTCACTCCGATGGTACCCTCTTTCGGCCCGCTTAATTCATCCTACCTTGATACTAAGGTGATATGAATAGTTTTCTTTTAGATACAGGTAATGAAAAACGTGGTCATATAATTGAAAAGCTCTCCGACCGTTTCAGTCACTTTTTTCCTCCAAGAAGCTCAACATTATTTTTTTCCCGTTTATGGTTTAATGAACACATATGCAAAAAATAAGATACTCTAAATATAGGAGATTACTCAGTCAATAACCTTTATACTGGACAAACGGCTTGAATACCTTCATGTTCATGTAAATTTTAAATTACGTTGTAACATAAAGAGCTGTCTGGTTTCATTTTTCAGGAAAGGGATGAATTCATTAATACAATGACTGATATAAGGGCAGGTTTGCTAAATGGTGATAATTTTGTGATCTTCTATCGTAGACTATAAATTTTTATTTCGGGACATCCTCGTTCGGTATATTAATTCAATTTTATAATAAATATCCGATTTAACGTGATGTCTTTGACGTTTTTAAATTACCAAAGTCGAGTCTCAAATGAATTACGACTATGCATTTGCATGGAATGCAACGATGCATCGTTATTTGTGGAAATTAATTGCTGAACCAAATGAAATTATGTTTTTCATCGTTTCTTCATTTGAGGGTTTCAGTTGTAATAAGATATTGCACGTATATGCATCCCCTCAATTAGCTATGGAATGGTACTTCGTGATGGCAACATCTTCGGTCAATTACGCCGTTGGGAAAGGATAGGTAAGGAAAAGTAGAGAGGAACCTGGTGCATACATCAGCCTGCATCACGGTGTTATATGTTGTAAGATTGGCTTGCATTTTACAAGAGGCAATGAAGGGATCGCTCATTACATTACCGCACAATCCTGTGAACGAAATGGTGTACTTACCAGTATCCACCTCACTGTCGGGGATCGGGTAACCTTTAAAATATCTCCACCTCCGCCGAGATATGAACCTGAGTCCATAGGCTAGAAAGGCATCTTACCCATTCAATCCTCAGTTTAGTTCTTAGAAGTTCTTATGTGAATCCATTTAATGTGCTAATGAAAAATTAACTGTATCATTTAATGAAAAATATTTGTAATAGTTTTGAAAATAGTCGTGAAAAATCCGATGGTACTCGAAATAGGCTAGATAGAGTCACTGCATCATGTAATCATGTGCCAAATTCATGACTCCCTTCAAGAACACTTTACCTATTCGATCCTCAATGTAGTTATTAAAAGTCCCAATGTATATCCATTTTATTTCCTGGTGAATGTTTTAACTGTATCATTTCATAAAAATAAGAATGATTTTTTCATCGTTTTCAAACAGCATCGAAAATTCCGAAGATACTCTAAATGGACCCGATGGATTATCTGCATCATGTAAAAGATCTGTCAAATTCCTGACTCTCTTCAAGCTCATTGAGTCTTCATGCTTACAAATGAATTGTAATCAAGTTACGTGTCTTGAATGTCATAAAGTACTCAAGAGCACCCTTTCTTTGTTTACGTAGAACTGGAGTGAGTTGGAGGGGGAGAATTCGGTGGAAAATGGTGGTAAGAAATGTGCTAACTGGCCGAGCACGGAGATGTTGCTCCAAGATGGTTAGTGGATGTGGCTTGAGGATTTCGGAAGACGCGAAATATGTGCGGCCAGTGGGAGTAGTGGAGTGTGAAGGGCGGTCAGTGACCCTCCTGCTTGCTCCTTGGGCTGTTTTTGCCATCTACTGTCGTCAGGAAATATTAATGCTTTAAAGTGATGGAATCGAAATATCAAATAGTGTAGAAAATTTATTTTTCTTCTCCGGGCCGCCAATGATGGATATTTCGAGGAAATTTGGCTTTCAAAGATCGTCGATTGTTAACAGTCGCAAATGCTTGTTGTTCATTGTTACCATCTGGCCTCAGATTACCATCTGATCTGACGATTTGATCATCTTATATCTCAGATGATAGGCATCGAAAAATGGAATTCGGAAAAATTGGTTTTCGACAGTGCTTTTATTTTCATTGGCCGGAAATTAAGCATTAATACCATCGATAATCCTGTAAAGGAGATATCCGAGCGTATAATGTCAGAAAATTCGTTGTTATTTATAAAGTGTGTGTCTTTCTCCTTTTCTGGACATCCTATTTAATAGTAAATGAGTTTTTTGGAGTGCAGGTCTTGGCATTATTTATTATCTGCCCCTTTATTGGTCAGCAATAATTCGCGACGGCTGCAATCGAATCCATCTATATAAGGTTATAAACGATTGACTGCAATCGATGGCTAAGAATGAAGTTGTCTACAGAAATTTAGTACCTATTCGTTTTGACAGTTCCCATAGGTTCTTCGATATCCAAAAATATCTCTGATGCTTTCGACCTAAACGTATCATCGAACAAGCCAAAGTGACCCTTTGAAGGTGAAGGGCAAACAATAGCTTTGAAAATACAGTTAAATGAGGTTATAGCAGACAGGAATCATGGGAAATGACTGGTGTTAAGAAATTCTCTGTGAATGTCTCTCGGGCTTTCCACCGGGTTAGGCACTCCATTTCTGCCGACGTTTCGATGAAAAAGTATATAATTGTAAGTAATTTTAAAATAAAGTTAGTAATTTTTTCTTCTCTCCCTAGACCTCTTATTTAATACTTGATTTTCTTTGAATATAGGTCTTGTTATTTATTACTTCCGATTCATTGGTCAACAATACTTCGCGAAGTCTGCAATCGAATCCATCGATATAAAAGTATCAGCGATCGGCAACAATCGAAGATCAAAGATGAAATTGCCTACAGAAAATTAGCTCGCATTTTAATTCTTCGTTAAAACTTTCGCGGGTGCTCGTCATTATGATTAAAAACTTTTGGGCTATCTCGCCGCGTCAATTCTTGGGTGGCCCCAACGTTTCCCGACCGATGCTGGTCGCTTTCTCAAGGTATTATCGCGATTGAAAGAATCCGTCACGGAGGCAAGAGAATGGATATTGGAGGAAGAGAGGCGAGTATATACTAATCACTTGAAAAAGCGACCAACATCGGTCGGGAAACGTTGGGGTCACCCAAGAATTGACGCGGCGACGTAGCGAAAAAGTTTTTAATCATAGTACGAATTTGTTTCCGCAGTCGATGTCCAAAAATATCTCTGACGCTTTCGACGAATTGTGCCATCGTACAAGCCATAGTGACCCTTAGGAGGTGAAGGGCAAGCAATCGCTTTGAAAATATGGAGAAATGAGGTTACAGCGGACGGGAATGACGGGAAATGACTGGGGTTAAGCTTTTTGGTTGACGAGAGGCGCCAGCTTTGGGTCGCAAAAATTGGCGTGAATATATTTTCTCCACTCCCTCAAAAAAAAACCTTTCCAGGTCCCTCTCTTCAACTAGCTATCAGGGAGGTCGGGAACACCGCTTTGCGAAAAAAAGGTTTCGCCTCTTTTGGAGTGTGTTCGGAGATAGTGCGGTACCGGAGATGTATCCGAGCGGTACTTTTTGTGTTGAGAGGGGAGGAAGTGTGGGATAATGTCGAGAATTCTCGGCTGAGAGCTCTCTGTCGAGAAAGTGACTCCGGGTGTTGGGTGCCTTTCTTTAATCGCGACGTTGGCGCCACATGGTGGCTTTCAAACGTTTGAGAGGGGTTCACTCAAAGGGATTAATGACGGATGTGCGGTATACTTGCCGTCGCCTCCGGTCCTGGCCCGTTCCACATTCTTATGCGACTATACTCTAAAGATACCGCCAAAATTTGCCGTATTGTTCGCGAGAATTTTGCATCAATATTGGGCACACGTAGTCATTCATTTTTATTTCATCTCCCCGAAAGGAGCACATTTAAGGTCTTTACATCAGGAGATTCTAACAATCAATTACGGTGTATTGACATGAGAGAAAATTTCTCCTAGACCGGGAACGGATGTTTGCTGAACATAAGTATTGGAGCTCTACGGCCTTGAATGGCAATAGGGTAGTTTCCTTCATCAAAGAAAACGAAAGGCATTGATTGCGATTCATTACCCAGCATTAGCATTAGTGTATTCATAATATACAAATTATTTGGTTTTAGAAACCCCAGTTTAGACGAATGTTAATGGTCAATTTAACGTCGTTTGAAAAAGGCCAGATTGGCGGCCATGCGATGCCAGTCCACGAGACGTCATAGGGACCCAGATACTATACGAGTATTCAGGAGTTTTACACCTTCTAAGGTTTCCAATGTATGCATGAGGCACAGAGCTCAGGGAAACATCTCTTAATAATCACCTATTAAAATTGCCTATGGTCGGAAAATTTCCTTCGTTTGATAAGGTATTAATAATCCTTATTTAAGCCAAGAACTACCTGCTAGCAGGGTACTCTGCTACCTGCTAGCAGCCTGCATCATATTGGAGCTCATAGCCTCGCACCAAGGTGGCCTCACACGGTGCAGCCGGAACCAGAATGACGTCACACGGGCTTTTCCTAGCATTCGTACTTAGCCGTCGCGTTTTCGCGCGCTTGAAAATTTTCACTTTTCATTTGATCGCGAAAAATAGATATCGTCATTTTAAAATCTAAAAGCGTGAAATATGTATTCCAGGAGTATCCTTTGATTAGATTTCCTACTTGTTTTAATTTCCTAAATCTTTCGATTTAGGAAATTAAAAATAGGAAACCACTCTATTGTAAGATGAAGTTCCCCAACAACCGTAGCGTATTACATTTTTTCGTTTTACACCCGACCCGAGTTGTATTGTATTGGTTTGCGGCGATGGAATAAAGACCACAGGGACCAAACCTTTGTTTTGAAACTGAGGAAGCTTCCCAGTTTCCTCTGAGTCGTTACGATCTCGGTGAGATTTTCTCAGCTGGAAATCCTCGCCATTGCTTCAGTCAGAAATGCCTCGTGAAACTGAAAATCTTCATTTCTCATGTGTTTTTCAGTGTCAAGATAATGGTTCTTAATTAATTTTTACTCATGTCGTATAAGCAAGTATCAGTCTGAAATTCATCCGTCGTTTTATCATTTAAATGAATTCCTTTCTCAGCACGTTTGTCTTTTCCCAAGGAGAGAAACATATGAAAAATAGGTTAGCGATATTACCGCGAAAATTTTTGTAGCGATTGCTCATTAAATGAGAATGTTTGTAAATAAGGGAACATTCGGATGAGGTTCTTGATATAGTTTGAATATTCATTCCACATTTGATGATGCAATAAAATCCTGTGTGAAATCAAAAGGTGATGGAATCCTCAACAGCTGCTGCATTTGCAGGTTTAAACTCCAGGGAAGATGGTTGCCAAAGACATATCAGATCATAAGCCTATTATTAGTTCTTCGTTGACCTGCAACACCCTCCGTTGTCACATTATTAATAGCTACAAGCCACATATTTTTATTTTTTGAGCGGTTTAATTGAATTTTTCAGAGAACACTTCTTATGTGCGTGACCATAGTTTGTGACCTGCTGCTGATCGCCATAAATTTATTTTCTTCTACGTGAAGCCCTCCTTATTCTATTTCTAAAACCGAGATATCCCTCTATTTCAATTACACAGGGCCGTAAAATCGGTCATTTTGAAAAAATCCATCGCAATTAGGTGCATAAGTGTTTCTCTGTCACAATTTCTTTTATTTTCTAGCGGTTTAGTTGAAGTTTTTAGGGAAACGCTGCTGGTATGCGTTGTGCTATCCGTGGATTGCTTGAATATTTGAGAATATTTAAGAGCGATACGGGGAATATACCTAATATTAGAGCCCCACTATATGCCCAGGTCCGATAGAAGCGATAAATTAAGTTAGGTATTTAGCCGGACGGATAGATATGGGAATTCGTTTTTCCCCCGAACCATAAAGGACTTTAATAAATGCCAATCGTAATTTCGCACTTCCACTTTGTGTGCGAACGGCTGGTGTCCTAACACCCTCTGCCACACGCCTTTTATGCGACTCACGAGGTAGTTTGTAGATTTAGAATAGCGTCGGTTCGTCGAATAAAAAGAATACATGAAATAACCTCAGATTATTGTGCACGTGCATCTATTATATTGTTGTATCATTCATTCAGTGCTTCAACCCGATGTTTGGTTTGGGTTGGTGAGGCTAGAGATTAACCCAGACAAAGCCATATGCGTATGAAACTCACATAATCCAGGTAGGGGGGCATTTCCTTTCCGTATGATTCATCGCATTTTTGTTATTTTTTCGTCTTTCCGTAGTATTCAATCTGTGTGTGGATTAATGATTCTATTAGTATACAACTTTCTTGTGTATTGGTGCATACAATGTTTCTTCGTTTAATGGATAAGGCAAGGGTGTGTGAAACTCGCATATTCCAGGTTTTGGAGCAGTTCCTTTCTCTGTGCTTTCTTGCACTGTCGTTAATTTTATCCTTTTTCCTCAATATTTATTTCGAATGGGGGCTAATAGTTCCATTAAAGTACGACATGGTAGTGTATTGGTGTATAATATGTTCCTTCGTTTGCTGGCTCATTGGTAAAATTCACATACTTCAGGTTGTAGAGCAGTTCCTTTCACTGTGCTTTCTGGCACTGTCATTATTTTTATCGTGTTTCCTCAACATTCAATCCATACTGGGGTTAGTACTTCCATTACTGTGACTTGGTAGTCCATTGGTGCATACTACTTAGTTTCTTCATTTGCTGGATGAGGTCGTTTTGTTCTATCAATCACAGGATATACTACCACTACTATAGTGAATTTTGAAGCGATTCCACTCGGAAGCTCAGGTCTTAGGATTTAACTGAGACGAAAATTTCGTTTGATCAAACACATTGGAATGCGTAATCGTTTTGGCTGTGGACCATTCAAGCCTTACCTTTCGTCTGAGTAAGCAGTCCTATTATGGCGGTGAGCATCACAAGGCGGTCACTCACTTATGCAAATCAGATCGGTCGCCAGTCCCTCTTGTTCACCCGGCCTTTGTTAGGAGACGTCTTGCCAAGGTGACCAGCCTTATGCTTCTCTTTTCAACTTATTTGCTTTTGTTTTGGTGATATTTACTCTCTTTTCTTCTAGTGGACTTAAGTAATATTAATTGTTGGATGTATTATTTTGGAGTTGATCCACGTCACAGAGAAACTTAAAACTTAATGATTAATAGGCAAATATCATTGAATAAAATTAGAATAAACGGACAAGTAGACGAAGACAAGATGTATTTTGACGTGCCGTATCAAATAACATTTATCTACTATGAAAAATACATATTTACTTTTTCACCACCTCGTTATTTTCCTAAAACACATTCATGAAATAGTGACTACCTAATCATAATTTTATTTCTTTTTAATGCCTATACATTTACTATGCCTGAGTTCCGGCTTCATAATAAACCGGTGTCTAACTGCGACGAATTTCCAATACATTTTCATTTTCTATAAATATTACAAGTACCTATGATTAAAATCAGAGTTTTTTCCGTTAAGGAAGAGTTACATTTGAAATTCCTAACTTAGATGCAGTGTTTACTTTGAGGTGTAGGCACATATTTTTTTCTTCAATATCTTTCTTATTTTACTTGTAATTAGCTGTCCTCTGCGGTAGAACTTCCTTCATTTAAGATTTGCATTCAATGTGCACTTAAGTAACGTAACCCATATAACACCGCGCAGGGAGTAATTCATACTGGAGACAGCATGCTGTGGCGATAGTGAGCCAAAACTTGACCAGCACCATATGGCTTGGAGTTCGGGGAGGGCGATATAAATTGTATCTGACCTGAATGCAATGAAGGAGCCTTTTACGTGATCGAAAAATCAGATGCCGCGAGCAGTGAGCTACAGATTTAGAAAGGTACAGTTGGGATCGAAACTTAAGCCTTTTGTATTCCATTTGAATGGTGAAAGAGGAACACTTTTGTAATTGCGATGGATAATTTTGAAGGCGGAAGACTTAACGGCACTACGGAATTGAAATAGATTTCTCGCATTGAGAATTTGAATGAGGAGGACCTCAGGTGGGGGAAAAGTAAACTATATCCTTGACTTGCTGTAGACAGCACTGGATAGGTGAAGATATATGCATTCAAAGGGAGATGTTACTTGTAAAGTAATCGTTCTGTTTCATTTTAGGTCGGATTTAATGATTATTTCGTGTGCAATTATTGTGTACTTGCCCCGGTTTTCACTGTTGATTTCTATATTACGTATTATAACACCTTTACTACAAGCATTTGTGGTGGTCTAGTGGAGTAGTAGAGCTACTGAGATGGTGTAGAATGATCAGTTTACAAGTAAAATCTCTCCTTTCGAATTCATATATCTTCATCTACAAACGAAATATATTTTTGTTAAGTAACGAAGGAAAACAAAAAGAGTATAGGGAACTAAAATTCCTCGAGAAGCAGAAGTGGCGCCACAAACTTTGTCCTAAAACTTTTGAAAGTGATTCTACCTTCGTGACGAAAGAATCGCCAGCTTTACAGCAGGCGTCTGAAGGTTTGAAGATCAAGTTTGAACTTCAAACCTGAAGGTGCCTGCTCCAATGCCGGCGACACTGTCGTCACAGAGATGAATCGATGCGGAGGGCAACCCGGAAACGTAGCTGCGCCTAACGTAGGGCCATTGATGGCATGCAAACCGGTACGCATTTCAGGTCAAACAATATGAGTTCATGGTTTGACCCATTTAGCTACTATTGATCTAACTTCAGGCAAGTGTTATTCATCGTTTAAGTGGACAATATGTAATGAGGGTTCAGGGGAGCTCTGCGAGGGTACAGCACACCGGGGCCGGGGCACAGCAATCGTGCTGATACGCCCAGTCACCCGGGGATGACAGAAAGGAAAAAGGAAAGAGGCGCCGCCGTAGGGGTAGTGGTAGGGAAAGGGTTGGAAGGGATGGGACGGGGAAAAACACCTTAACGCTATAGAAGCGAAAAGGGCCCACTAGCTGGCGAAAAAAGTCAGCCATTACTGTGCCAGCGATTTTAGGGGATTATCCTATGAGGAAGAATAATCCAACGATCAAATCGCCAGATCGTTTAAGTTGACAATTGAATTGAAGTAGCTGACTTGAGTGCTGATTCTACGACTTCGCCGCCATTTTTGGTACTCGCCGAGGTTTGAAGCCGACGTTAGCCGGGGAAAATGCAACCCAATATGCAAATGAGCCTAGTGTAACGGTTTTGTGTGGTCTTTCTCTTTCTCTCGATGTTTTGCGAGTTTCCTCCATGTGCGCAGACAATGCTAATTGATTTTTTGAATCGGGGACCTGTCGCATTTGCCGTTCGGCATGTGACCTCTTTTCCTTTCCTCTCCACCCCCAACTCACTGGTTCGCTCAGAGGAAGAACGATTTTTTTTCGAGTCACGATTCTTTCGGCCGAGACTTTTCACATTGCGTCGCTTTCCTCTTGATTGACACGCCGTCCACGGCTTTGGATTCGGTCTGTCAGTTTCGCAGAGAGGATAAGCGGAAGAAAGCTCCTCTCATTAATCTGCTAGTATACATACCTATAGTTTGATTACGGTCGATAGGTATATAATCCGTCGCACATCGCCTTTTGCCGTATTCTTTCCATTCTTTTAGGTCATCTGTTGCGCATTTGAGGTTAAAGAATATAGTTGGCGTGTTTTCTATTTTTTTTGCTATTACGTTATACCACAGGGTTGTGTTATTCATCATTCATGTTAATATTGAGCGCGTTCACATGTTTTATTCTTGATGATAGAAGAACGAGCAAAATTTGGTAATTTTCCACACTTTAATCAAACTTACACCAACATACGTTTTAACGATTGACCGTCATTCTCAGGCTGTGAGAGAAGACATATTTGATTGAAAAAATCCTCCAAATTAAACATGAGTCAATTTTTTATGCATATTTTTTCTTAAATTGTCGATTGTTTTGAGATCCTAAAATTGGACCCGATACCCGTATTAGTTCGCTCCTCCTTTTCTAGTTATATATACTTGTGGTGAAATAAAATTAACTTTTCAGACAAAAAAAAAGTCGATGATGTCACGTGATCCTACGGAGCGGGTCACCGCCTCTCAGCTAGTCATCTCTACCTTGCATCGGTCTTGAACCGTTAATTGTTTTTTTCACACTCTATTGGACGATTCATTTAATCAATAAGCGGCTTCTCCAGGACAAGTTAATGAACCAAAGCTGATACTGTCTCCAACTCACGAAAAATGTAGTAGCGTTTTTTCATCAAAAACGCGGGGAAAATGGCTGAATTAGGAATGCGTTTTTTTGTCATATTTCATCTTTCCCTTTCAAATACCGATTTCCTTCCAAGAATCGGGATTTCGAGGCTGAGTAAACAGCCCATTGAATCTGTATCGGTAGTATTCTAATTATACTTCTGAAATATTGTAATTTATTGTCTTAATTTATTTAATGTCTTATTTGAAATGCTGGCTAACCCATTGCAGTAATCTGAACTAAAGAGGAATCATCCTACCACAGGAGATTCCTCTTTGTATGTTTTTCCTATCCGTTATCATGTTAGTAGATATCAAAGAGCCTTCTCGTTTTGACAACTACCTCTTTTAAACCCTGCCCGAATGTTCGACCAACCGGTGTTTATAGTGGAGACAATAGCAGTAAAAATGCCTAATTTAGAGTAAAAACCCAGGTCTTGTGATATAGAAACAAGTGGCGTTAGCAAAAGTTTGTGACCTACTCTGAAAAAATTACAAAAATACAAATTACATCCTATAATGTCATTTCATTAATATTTTGGTTTATTTAAAAAATTAATATTTATCCAACTATTGACACTTCGAAGTACGTTTTAGACTCATTTCCTCTTTTATCAACGGCTTTTGTCCTAGCAACCCCCGCCACACACCTATTTAGGTGGCTAACTATGTGAAAATATATTAAAGTCTGGGGGTAGAGCTACATTTTTGCTAGCAGAATCGCTCCCCCGTTTCATTTTATAGGACCATCGATAATGCCTCGACTTACATTAGTGCGTATGATCTAATGACCAATACTGATGTTTTGAATATGCGCATGAGGGTAATGCTTAATGGTTAGCAACAGGAACCCAGGCTATTTGCTTCTTGTCTCCTCTCGCAAGTCTCATTCTGTTAGTCTTTCTCATCATCACCGGCACATGTCTGCGACGATTGAAGAAGCGTTTCTGTACCTGTTCCTATCACTTTCTGTAGTTTTCTGTAGTATATTTAATTTATTTTCATATCCTTAGTTAGGAAAATCAAACATTTGTTGTCTTCATTCGCAGACAATAATGAGAATTTCAATAAGCCTTTCGGTGTTTGAAGAAAGATCTGAGGCTTTCCCGGAGTATGATGATGTGAAGTTGTTTCGGGTTTCCCACCGGGTGAGGCTCTCCATCTTTGCCGACGTTTCGATGGCCGTGTCGTCCATCGTCATCTGGGCTTGAATGTCAGAGCGTAACGTCGGCAGAGATGGAGATCCTCAACCGGTGTTTTAATACCTTTTATCCTCATAGCCACCACAATTATTGCGTAAAAATTTATAGATTCCTGTTATTTATAGCAAAATAAAGTAAAAATGATGGAATAAAGTAAAAGTAAGCTATTGGATCCATATGTTGTATGGATAAGTCGAAGATATGCTATTTAATATTTTTATACTAACGATATGTTCCTCAGGGTGAAAATTGTTTATTCTACCGCTTTTTTCAACGAAATAAAATAAAATTAAGGTAAATTACAATTAAATTAATAAGAGAATGAAGTCAATTTAGGTATATAGTAAGAAATAAATTATATAGCTGTAATAGAGTTCCTACGGCGCCAGCTGCACGGCAACAAAAACTATGCACCAATACCGTCACTTGTTTACACTTTAGAGGTACTGGCCGAGGGTTTTCTATTGATAATGTGGAGAATGTTCAAATTAATCTTACAATGAATTGTGCAAAAACTTCATATCCTGACTAAAAAGGCTCCGCACCGCTAAGTCTACATGTGAGTTCAGCGTGAGACAGGAAAGAGTCCAAATCAACAATGGCTTTCTCTCCTATTAGGTTGACCGCATTGTAACCGTTGCGAAAGCTCAGCTCTTATGTAATTCGATATCAAGTACCTTTATACGTTCCGGGCATTCATTGCGTGAAAATGATGTCACGTACGTACGCTGATGATAATAACATAAACGCGGTGTTTGGACACGGAAGTGCTGGAATAAATTTTCCCCTCTAAGCGGTTTAAGTGAAATGATTATGAGACGGTGCGTTTTTTTCGAGTAATATGGTGTCGCGTGCTATAAATAGATTCGTTTAACGATATGCCTCTTTTTAAAAAGCGTAGAAATAAAATTTATTCCTATCGAAGCTGCGTTTTTTCATTAGTTACTAAAATAAAATATCGATATTGTGTAAAGTCATCCAAAATTACTCATATCCTGAGTAAGGAAAATCAAACATTTGTTGTCGTCATTCGCAGACAATAATGAGAATTTCAGTAAGCCTTTCGGTGTTTGAAGAAAGATCTGAGGCTTTCCCGGAGTATGATGATGTGAAGTGGTTTCGGGGTTCCCACCGGGTGAGGCTCTCCATCTCTGCCGACGTTTCGATGGCCGTGTCGTCCATCGCCATCTGGGCTTGAATTTCAGAGAATGTCAGGGCGTAAAGCCCTGACATTCTCTGAAAGCGTAAAGCCCTGATGACGATGGACGATGGACTGATGGCCATCGAAACGACGGCAGAGATGGAGAGCCTCACCCGGTGGGAAACCCGAAACAACTACAACACTTTCGGTGTTATTATGTGGAACTCATCAGTTTTGTGGTAGGCAGCGATTCTTTCGGGTTTTATTCCACGTTTATCCATTTTACTGGACAATATTTCGACAACGTCCCAGTTGGCTTCCTCAGGTCCACTGTCGATGTAGAATATTTTTCTCTTTACATACACCCTGTTTGGCGCCTATTTTGTGCAGGTGTGCCCTGGTAGGTTAATTCAGGTGTGCACAAAATAGCCAACTGCAACTTTCGAGCCAAATGGAAAAACACGGAAGGAATCCCGGAAGACTCACTGCCTATCGTCATAATTTCTGCAAAAGTCTACTCGGCAACCTCATCACTTTTAGTTCAATTCTTAGGAATTTATAAGCATAATTTCAACATTCTTTTCTAATGTCATAATGATAATGAGAGTGTCTTATAAGGACAATGAGAATGAGTAGGTATCTGGGATATTGTGTTCGTTTCGGTCAAATTACTAGTCATTCATCACCATTAGTGATTAGCACACACATTAATTTGCTGCGTCTTTGTAGTATTTCTAAGGTTTCTGTAAACTCAATTCTGTAATTTGGAATATTTTGCACTGAAGCATACAGAAAATATGCTCTATGCGAGTTATATTTGTAAATTATTTTCCTGATTTGATCTTTTAGCAGTATTAATTAATTCAGGAATGATGTTCCCCTTATTTTTTTCTTATTGCGTACCTAATTTTAATGAATTCCGCCTTAACTTAACTAGCTTGATGTTAGCAGTGAAGTCTTGGTTATCAGTATTTTGGAACTAATTCTTCCCTAGTGACATCTTAAGTGTTAATGCATTTAAAGAATATTTTATGTCTGTTTATGTTACTCAAGTAGATCCCTCTAAGATAAAGTATGCTAATGAAACCCTTGCCCAAAACAATGATAATATAATCATTATTAGTATTAGCATGGATGAAGTGCTTGAAGCAATCCAAAGTTTAGATACCAAAAAATCTATTGGTCCTGACAATATCCCTACGTATATTGTGAAAGGCTGTAAAGAGATCTTAGCTCAACCTTTATGTCAGTTGTTTAATAACTCTTTAAAAAGTGGGGTATTTCCCACAAAATGGAAAACTGCCAAGGTGTGTCCTATTTTTAAAAAGGGAGAACGAAACGACATAAAAAATTATAGGCCTATAAGTATATTGTCTGTTTTTTCAAAAATATTTGAGGGTATTTTATGTAAGCGTATTAACTTTCTATTAAAAAATCGGATAAATGATACACAACACGGCTTTATAGCTAATAGGTCAGTAACGACCAACCTAGCTATCTTAACTGATTATGTTATGAATTCCATGGATAGCGGTTCTCAGGTGGATGCAGTCTACCTAGACTTTAAAAAAGCCTTTGATACTGTACAACATAACATATTGCTAAGCAAACTGAAAAGTATTGGCATTGCAGGCTCTTTGTTAACTCTTTTGAGTTCATTTCTAAATGAAAGAAAACAATACGTAGTGTATCGAAACGTGGTGTCTGACAAATACTCTGTTGTATCTGGTGTGCCTCAAGGCTCGAACCTGGGTCCACTTCTGTTTTTGATATTTGTTAATGACTTGCCACAATGTATCCATCATTCAAGATGCCTAATGTTTGCAGATGATGTTAAAATATATTGAAAGGTGAACAACTTACAACATTGTCTCCAGATACAGTCAGATTTAAACAGTCTAGTCACCTGGTCTCATGAAAATGGTCTATTTTTTAATGTTGATAAGTGTTTTGTTTTATCTTTTTCACGGAGAAAAAATGTAATCAAATGCAATTACCATATGGAAGAATCCAAATTGAATAGGACTAACGAATGGAAGGATCTAGCGGTCACCTTTGATAGCAAAATGTATTTCACCACACATATATTGAATATTAGCATAACTGCATGTAAACTTTTGGGCTTTATACACCGTATGTCAAAATATTTTGACTCTGAGATGGTACTTAAGACATTGTATTACTCTTATGTAAGAAGTAAGTTGGAATATGGGTCAGTTATTTGGAATCCCTATTTAAAGAAACATATTGTACTGCTAGAGCAAGTTCAAAAGAGATTTTTAAGATTTCTATATTTTGTATTATATCATGTGTATCCGCTTTTCGAGAATTATGTCTGTTATAGTGATTTGTTAAGAGTATTTGGTCTCCATACCCTGCAAAATAGAAGAACCATAAACGACCTGCTATTTCTGCATGATGTCATTAATAAGGGTCAATGTTATGAATTGCTTAAGGAAATAAAAATAATAGTGCCAAATGTTAATAGCCGGTTCAAAAGAACATTTTACATATCTAAGGTTAAAACAAATTCTTGTTCCAATACGCCAATACGAAGGATCTGTGTACTATATAACAAAACCTTCAATGATTTAGACCTGTATCAAAAGAAAAACTGCTTTTTAAAAGATGTTAAGAATATGTTTCGCGACTGTGATAGTATTTAGTTAATATTTTTACCATTTGTTATCATGATTGTTACTTTTTTTGTGGCTGTGACCAATTTATTTTCTATTTTTTGTAGTTATAATCATGTATTGTTCGCCCTATAATTATGTACATGTTGGGCGAACATTAAACATAATAATAAATAAATAAATAAATCTCTATTTGTATATCGTGTATAAATT
This sequence comes from Ischnura elegans, assembly GCF_921293095.1. Lineage (NCBI taxonomy): Eukaryota > Metazoa > Arthropoda > Insecta > Odonata > Coenagrionidae > Ischnura > Ischnura elegans. The sequence continues at coordinate 95,028,992 of NC_060254.1, forward strand.
GCTGTAGGGTGAAGATAAGGTTCAAATGGGGTACCCCTATACATTTTTTCAATGTGAAAGGAATCATTAGAGGGGCTATGTCAGCATTACAAATTAGCATTGCTGCAGTCAAAAACAGTTGCCTACTAGTACGTCGTTTACTCGTTCTCTTAGAATGCATGAGGAGGCATTGATTTGATATTTGTCTCTCGGTGTCATGATCGGATGATTAGCGCTGAGTGACGTGATCTGGCTGCGCAATCTCTGCATTCACGTGCGGAATAAATCATGAGCTCGAGTGTGAGAAATGGTTGGCCTGTGAGATATGAGAATTATTTTGTCGAAATTATGATGGAAACAGTGACCATGGGAACTGAGGGGGCCCGAGGCCCCTCAAAAACTTTCCCCGGAGTGTCCAAATATCGAGATTCGAGTTAACAGGGTTGTAATGTTGATCATATGACTCTTCTAAAATGCTTAAAAAGCTTAAAACTCACTACTTATATAATATCCCCGGGCAAGATCCCCGGTTTGGGCCCCCCCAATATGCTTTTGTGAACTGATACGACGCTTAATGCACTTTATCATTGAGGCGGTAGGTCCCAGTATCAACCCGTATTCCTGAGGTCACTCGGTTTATGGAGGTGCACATTTTATACCCGAAGACAACATTCATGTCTTTATTTCAGCCACTTTTTGGAGGTTGCCCATATCCTGCGCGAACCATGAGGCGCGGGACCCTTATGGTCCAGCAGTGGCAACGACTCCTTGGGGCCTGAGGGGGCCCGAGCCCCCTCAAGAATTGGTTATGGGTGTGAGGAAAATATGTGTCAGGCTTGTCGATTTTCCCCGGTGTGTCCAGATATCGAGATTCGAGTTATCAGGGTTCTAATGTTGATCATATGACTCTTCTAAAATACTTAAAAAACTTAAAACTCACTACTAATATAATATCCCCGGACAAGATCCCCGGTTTGGACCCCCCCAATATGTTTTGTAAGTCGGAATCCATGGATGAAAAATTTCCTGTTGCCATGTTTCAGATGTTTTTTTTTTGCTCAAATCGATTTTATTTTTTCCTTTTCATTAACCCTTATAGTCAGTGGCGTAACTATGGGGGGGGGGGGTGGTGTGGGGGGATAGATCCCCCCCAAAGCCTCAGAGAAACAAAAATGATATTTAAAGATATTGTCTAGTTTTGACTTTAATAACTGCATCTGCTTTGAGTTGAATTTCAAGTGACAAAATGATGTAAAATGTGTTTCGGGCATGCGATTTTTCAAAAATTTCCCGGTCCCCTGTTGCCTGGGGCCCTCAATTAGAATAATGGCTATTAATTTATTTACTCCTTCATTGTTTTTACATCTGAATACAAAAAAATACAAGAGAAGGAGCTTTAGGTGGTCTCAAAGGTCATAGGACCAGAATTGAGCCGCCATCAAATAACAAAATGTAAGCCAACAAAAAAATAATAATGCGGCAAGTGGTACATGAGTTCTTTAAATAAATGACATCAAAATAAATTTTCAATTATTTCTTGCGAGAAAAGCCAGTCATTAGCAAGTCTTAACATTACGTTTGAGGATTTTTTTTTAATTCTAGCGGGCAGTACATGAAATAACTTTGGCCCCATGTAAAGAAAACAGCGTTAATATAATGTTAACTTAGATCTGTTTGCTACTATGAATGACTTACTCCTTAAATTATATTTATAATTATCACATCCAATCGGCATATTTCCACTTCTGGTAAAAAAAAAAACAATTTAAGCACGTTGAATATTATTATGTGATATCAATTGATATATTACTTTCTCAATCATGACTTAACGTTCAGAATTTATGTAAAATATTTAACCCATAAATGATGTACTGTTTGTGGAATAAATCAATTACAATGACGGGTGCCAATGGAAAATTTTGACTCAATTTCTCTCTTTTCAAAAGGCAAGGTTCAATGACTAGGTAACGTGTGGATGAGAGAAAACCATGCTAAGTAGTTTCGTTCATGCAAAAGAGAGTTAATTAGTAGTTGGCGTAGAATTTGGATGAAAAGGATCCTATTTTCGTTGGCGAGACGTCAAAGATTGTAATAATTAGCTTGTGTTCGGATTTCAAGGATTCAGTTCATTGGCAGGCGCGCTGCAACTGCATGTTCGTGGAATCTTGATCATATCACTGCTCGTCGACGGTAATCGCTAACAAGCGCAATGTCCTCGTGCGTCTTGAAGTGAGAATTAGCTCATAGCGTCATGCGCGATGCGTGTGCACACTTAAATTAGCACAGTATTGATGGTAAAAAGCGCAAGAAATTGAAATTTATTCAGAATTACGCTTGTTCGCTTTATATCTTTAGATCTTGCCGCGGTAAAACTTGTCATCGAAGCCTTCTGGAGCTTGAACTTTCATGATATCTATTCAACTTAATTACTTTATCTGATTGAAACCAACGCATTTTTATGTCGGCGTTGCGGGAAAATGCCTGAATTTTTTTTCTGTGCCTCAACCTTAAAGCCTGAATCACACGATCATTTTTTTTCGTCGCGAAAGTAATCACTATCGAGATCACTTTTCCCGTCGCGAAAAGCAATCGCTCTTGTGATCATTTTTCTGAATCATACGGTCACTCCCGCCGTCGCTTTTCGCATCATTTCCAATATCACAGCTCGTTGTCATAGGACCCACATCACGAAATTATATAGCGTGTTTGTTTATTTATGTCGTTCCCACAATTGTCAAACGTTGCGCTGCAATCGCTCCATAGGGGAATGCGTTCCGATTGGCTGATATGGGGTTTTAGTGATGGTTTTAGCGACGGAAAAAGCGACCGGACGAGTGATGAAAAATAGCGATGGGAATCCTCATCGCGATCGCGAAAAACAATTGCCGCCGACGATCATTTTGCGCAGTAATCGCGATAGTGATCACTTTCGCGACGAAAAAAAAATGATCGGTAGATTCAGGCTTAACGGACTAGTGATAACACTTCGCGCCCATCCATTGACTGTGTCTATCATCGTTTTGCAATGGGGAAAGTCTTCTTGAACAAATTTAGCCCGCGACTTAAGAACCTACAAGTATTTTGGTGAAAAAATGGGTGGGAATGCCACTTTAATTAAAGGATAGATTAAACGGGTTGGCGAAACACTCGTGAAAATAATTTTGAATGAGCCGCAGAAGTAAATAATGATGGACCCATAAGAGGAGGGAGATTTTAAGCCACACACTATGGACCCATAAGTAGAGTAACTCCGTTTGAGACTAATTTTCTGCTGAGCTTATGAGCGATATGAGTTAAATTCTCGTCCTCGGACCTAGATGCTGTACGAGTAGTCAGGAGTTTTACATCGTCTGAGATTACCAATTCATGTATGTGGCACGGAGCTCAGGAAAACATCTCTTAATAATCACTTATTAAATTGCCTATGGGCTAAAAGTTTCCTTCGTATGATAGGGTATTAACAATCCTTATTTAAGCCAAGCGATACCTGCTAGCAGGGTACTCTGCTGCCTGCTAGCAGCCTGCATCGTAGCTGCGCTCATAGCCTCGCACCAAAATAGCCTCACACAGCGGCAGTCGGAACCAGAATGACGTCACACGGGATTTTCCCATCATTCACACTTAGCCGTGGCGTTTACGCGCGCTTGAAATATTTCATTTAATCGCGAAAAATAGATATCGTCATTTAAAAATCTAAAAGCGTGAAATACGTACTCCAGGAGTAATAATCTTTCGATTTTGGTCATAAAAAAGAAATAGGAAAGCACCGTATTTGGAGGATCCGTTGTGTGTCGGTTCGGACGACGGGAAGTTTGGGTGGAAGTGAGGTCAACGAGGTGACAAGCCGACACTCTGGGTGGTTTAGGGGGGGGGTCGTTGTCGTTTGTCGGGTGGCGGATGGGGCAAACCACACCGTGGAATGGCGACCTGGAATCCAATTGAGTTGGCTCGCCGGAGCGTTTGTAGGTCCGCTCCTTACCTCATGGGACTGGCCGCCAGCGAGGAGGGTGGGGGCGGAGGAACTCATGTGGCTTCTGCTGTCCTTCGCTTACGCTCCCTGGACAGTTCTCCTAAAGGGGAACCTTCCGTTGGGAAAATATTGTTATTTTGCAAATCATGCATTTTACTCAATATAGTAACAGGGCCAGATTTAGGACTCGTAGGTCTCTACGCCTAACCCAGAGGTCTCTAAACTTTTCAATGCAAGGGCCACATTATACATGTACCACATTTATGCGTGCCGAAGGGGTAAAACATAAAAAAAAAACAAATCAGTGCCAGTAATTCAATTTCCTTAGAGTATAAACATTAAATTAAAACAATATCCTGTTGGAAAAATCGGGATAAAATAAATAGATTCCAGCCTTAATAGCCCTGTCAAAATAGACATTGACCCGTGCATAAATTATCAACGAGCTGTAAATTTACAGGAAATCTAGGATTACTATTCTAAAGAAATTCTAAAATGTCCCCATCGATCCCGTGGGTGCAAAAAAATTTTATTCAAAGTCAAAGTTCACAAAAATGGGTTTCTTTGCATTTTTTTGGTCAAACGGGTAGTTTTGCGATAAAAATTGCTCAGACCAAAATTGTAGATCAGAAAATTATCAGCAAAAATTGTCACTGTATTTTTCTCTCCAAGATATACCATGTCTAAGAAAAAGCCTTTCGAATTTTAGCTGGAGCTGTCCATTAATGTTCAGAGAGCGCAACAATATAGTCATGCACATACATAGACATGCGCAGCTAGGAATTAAGGCTTGGGGGGGTTTTAGGCGCAACTAATATTGAGAAGTCCGAGGGGTAAGTGGGGAGGTCCTCCCCCAGGAAATTTTAAGGCAAATAGTTCAAAATGGTGAATTTTACGGCTATCTGAGGAGTATTTAATTAATACTTGCACTATTATATAAGAATTATTAATCCAATTTGGTGAAATGAGTTAAACTTAAAAACATTTCTGAGCTCTCTAGGGGGGAGGGGGGGTGTTTACCCCCCATTATCCCCCCCTCGCTGCGTCACTGCAACCCATGTTTCGACACAATCTACTGTGACATTCTCAAAGGTATAGGCAGTGTCGAAATCTGGGTCAGACCATTAAAAAAATTATGGAACATACAATGCATATTTTTTATCTGTGTATCAATGTCTTTTTTCCTGTTACACAGTTTTACCAAATATCGCCGTCCACCCTAAACTTGGTTAAACTAAAGCCCGTATGACACTTCCAAATTTATTGACCAATCCATTGGATATTGGATTGTGGTCCAACTGGCACACACCAATTTCTAGTCTAATATCCTTTTCACAATATTGGCCACAATATCTCTCCCAATTTGGAATTTTGAACAGGTTCTGTTTTCTCGTGGTCAATCTCCAATCAGAAGTCAGTGACTCCTAGTGGCCAAAACAAGAAACTCTTCGCAAAACATATGGTTTGGTTGTAACACATTGGTTTTGTTCCGAGAATTCGCTTGTAAATTCTAAAATGTGTGCGAAAGAAGTTGTTTCAGTATTGATTGAAGCGTAGAAATCACACGAATGATTATACGATGTAAAATCATCGGAATACAATGGCGTTCTCTAGCGGGGCATTAGGACACTATTATGGCCAATATTGGTGTAAATATTAATACGTGTCATACGGTACACAACGCCCAATATTTGAAACAATATTACGCGCGATATATTGGCCGATAAATTGGAAAGTGTCATATGGCCTTAAGTTTTTCGTTGCTAAAAATGTATCGCGAAATATGGCGAAAGACGTTCCGATGGCGACATGTATTTAACTATGAAGTGGTTTTGAATGTTTCCTATAGGAAACATTTCTGGTAAATTCCATTTGATATTCTGATATTTAATAATAAAAATAAGCTGTCGCTCAGTCCACGAGTTCACGCAGAATTTTTTCAATCATTATTAATCGAATTTTTTCTTTCTTGGCCTCTATATTTAATGTTTAATCAGCGTCGTGGAGTGTAGGCCTTGATGTATTTTAAATGCAATTTTTGCCAACGTTTCGATATATTAATGTTCATTCATTAGGGCTTATTGCAATGTTCATTCTTGGTTCCTGAAATATTGGCAAAAAATGATATGTAAAATGTATGAATATCTTAACTCCTAGATGCTGATTGAATATCATTATTAATTGAAAAAATACTCGACCTCTTTTGTTTTGCCGGTAGAGCAGAAACAATCACGAAGAACATTGAGTGGTGGAAATATTTAGGTAACAATTGAATTGAACAATTGAATTTGTTGCCAATATCAGGATGAAACAGATGAGAGCGATTGTTACAGGGAACCTTTTATTTCTCCAGGGACTTTGATCCCCCATCACAAATTTTCGCAGAGGATTGATTTAAATAGAAAATATCCCCTTAATATCATAATGACCGTCTATTTTAGATGAGTGTATGTAATTTTGATTGTGTGATGACATTATTCAATTATCACCTTATTGGCGGGTCATTGTGTTACCACCACGGCCGAGAATAGTCAAGGTCGAGAGGCATGAATACGAACTCGATGACTCACTCATTCAAACGACAGATTGCTCATTCTTTAACCACGCATTTGTCTTTTGCGAGGCGTGGGTCAGGGTGATCATTTTGCCGCAAGGTGAATGCGATGGCCATGCATACTAAAGACTGTAGATATAAATAGTCACTCCTCAAGCCCACTTGGGCCGGAATAAGAATTTGGTGCTGTCATTTTTTATGGTATTAATACCTGTGTAGACCTGAGACGGTCTATGAAGACCGTTTAACGAAATGAATTTTTAAAAGTTTTCTTGAATTATTTTTTATTATTCGAAAATAATTCTCTGAAGGCTTAGTCATTTAACCTGTTCTCATTGGATTGGGAGTTAAAGGCCTTAACCTCTTCTCTACGATGACTTCGTGTTTAGGGTAATGAAGATATTAAAAATAAAGAAATATAAGTACCAATTAAGTGAGCCTTAATGCTCCCACCCTACTCCTTTTGGTGGCTAGAATCGAGCATAAAGAGGTCCATCTAGAAGGTTTACCCAGAAATCATTCAATTAAGTTGGCCTATATTTTTCTCTTCGTTCGGGTAAAATTCCATATCATGTTTGTGAAATTGAAGTATTTCACGGTTGAAAAAAGAATATTTTCAGCTATGAAATATCTCGGTGTTCATCTGAACTACTCATACCAGTAAATGTAATCGACCTCTTTGTCCTCCGATTTGACTGATTGTTAAATATCTCATATGGTAGTTACATAGGTACTCCGAGTGGCCCTTTCATTGTATTAATTCATGTGTTAGGAAATATTTCTTGATCAGTGCTATGAAATGCGCTTAATGTGTGAAATCTCTCTTGAGCGTTATTCGAAAAAGACTTTAATTAAGTATTGTTGAACTTAAGGTATGGATGAACGGAGTGCTTAGCGGGGAGGGGATGTTGAAAATGGTGTTAGAGGGTAGAATGTTAGGGAAACGAGGGAGGGGAAGGAAAAGAATAGGATTTTTAGATAGATTGAAAGGGATTAGGCCTTACAGTGAATTAAAGAAGTAAGTGCTGGAAGGAAAGGGAGGCTTCCAGATCACTTCTTGAACACTCCATGGAAACCTACCTTAGTCGGTAGAATACTATAATAAATAAATAATGCTACATCCATACGAGTTTACTATAAGTGGAACTTATCCAAATATCTGGTGATTAAAATCGGCACAAGTTCAGGGCCTTGGCTATCTTTTTTGGCTGTTGTCCTTGCCTGTTCGATGTAATCTGTATTTCTTTAGAATTAGTTTTTGGGTTGTTAGGAACTCCCTTCCCTTTTCGGGCATCACATGCGCGCATTCGCATACATTCTTGATCAGCGCTATGAGGTGCCTCTAATCTGTGAAATTTGACTTGGGCGTTGAAAGAAAAAGACTGTGAGTACGTATTGTTGAACTTCTGTTGCCTCCATCATGAGTCTACAGTAAGTGGAACTCGTCAAAATATCTGGTGATGATTATCGGCACAAGTTCAGGACCTTGGCCATCTTTTCTCTCGCCGTTGTCCTTACCTGTTACCTGTTCGATGTAATCTGTATTTTTTATCGCTAGTATTTTGGTTGTTACGAACTCCCATCCCTTGTCGAGCATGAGATGTGCGACAAGGTCTGGTATTATGAGACGGTGATTGCCGCATCATTTTGAGTTGGCAAGGGCGGTAATTTCCCTTCGTTTTCGGAGTCACCGTGGGCGAGAAGCAGGCGTGTCACGTGTTTGCTTGAAGTAGGCGGAGTGATGAGCATGTTATGTGACTACGCTTTCATGCTTCGCGACGCGATTCGCGACTAGAAGTAATACTCGAAATTTATCGAGGAAGTTATTCGTAGGTCGTGATTTTATCTTATAATGTACCAAAGTTGTTAAGCACTCACTACTAGTTGAACGCCAATGAACTTGCATCGCAAAATACGTTGAGTTCTGGAAAACTTAAAACATACCAATAATAAACAATACCAATATTAAGTTCTGGTAAACTCAAAATATATTAATGCCGGTCAGGATGGCACGGCGGTAACGCCCCCTATTTCTAACCTAGAGGTTGCGGGTTCAAATTCCACCTGTGTGGATTTATTACCATGCAGGGCATGGATAAATGTCACTGTGAAACACGAAAATTGTGAGAAATGGCAATATAGTCCAAAATTTGCTTGTAATAATGATGACATTATTATTATTATTTACCTATAATGTTACTTTAATCATTTTTGCAATCAAAATGTTTCAATAACGTTTCTCACATACTAACCTCATGTACTCTCAGTAATTTATTATTTTAGTATAAAAAATGATTTTGAATCGAATAAAATAAGCAAAAGAGGTTAAATTGCATTCGAATTTGGGATTCTAATGAAGAATAGCATTGGTGAATCTCGTCAGTGCGTATGTAGGGGGCTTGTTACTTGGTAATTTTCATGTTTTTGATATCATATTCAAGCGTGCTTTTTCAGCGACCAAATAATTTTGGATCGCAATTTTTACGAAGCCAGCCTTTATAAGATTTCACGAGGTGGTGATATGGTCGCCAGATGGTGCGGAATTGGTCGAATTCCAATTTTTGGACTGGAGATGTTGAGTATAAGCGGAGGCATAGCTGAGACAGTTAGTATTTTCTTCACAAATTGATTTCATTGACCGTTTTAAGAAGTTCACGACATCGCCGAGCTGCACGTATTTCTGTCAGTCTTATGGATTAATATTAATTAATGATTGATTAATATTAATTAATAAATAATATTAATCCATTATTAATTCTCCAGTTCGCCTCCAGGCTTTTCTCGTCCTCCTTCCTAAGTTTCCACGTTTCCGTACTGTAGGCAGCTACACCCCAGATCAAAGTTTTTCCACTCATACTTATATCATGAGTCTCACATTCCTCGCACGCGATGCTTTACAAAGCCGCATGACCTTCGTCTTCTTTTGGTATTCACCGTGTAACCACTCTAAAATGTACAAATGCATGATTGCGTGAACATAATGACTTTCAATTGATTGGATAACAATAACATCATTTAGCCTTAACTCAACGTGTAAGTACTCGGCGTGAATTTGAAAATGCAGTCAATACGAATTTTATCACTTCACTCCTTAAACTCTTAAGTAGTTGAGGGAGATAAAGTTACGTGACTACTCGCGTCGGGTCACACTGAACCAGAATTTTAACCTTCAGTGAAGTAATGATATCATGATTAGAAGTAAATCTGGGTGTTAGTAATAAGGTACTGAAAATATTACAAGCTTCATATATTGCTTTTCGAAAAGGTCCAGTGATCTAATAGATACATTTAAAAATAATTCGCAGCTACTTCCTTCCTTTGTCAATTTATATGCAAAATGCTCAAACAAGTCTAAAGGCCTGGTTACACGATACATTAACACGTACGGTTTAATGTTTAAATTTATGAACGCGAGAATGAACCCCAAAATGTACCGTGTAACCACCCAACTTGTGGGAATGCATGCACAGATAATAGAGCCTGATCTAATTTGGTTCATGCATTCGTACATGCTCCGTTCAGGTCCACCGAAAGCATTCGTACAAACGTGCATTAAATCGTACGTGTTAATGTACAGTGAAACCAGGCCTTTACAAGAGAGAGGAACTTGTTTTGGACAGACAAGCCAAGTGCGCAAAAACTGAAATTTGTTTTACTTATGTCATGCCGTGACCGCTAACACACTTGATTCGCCTCGCGAGCCTTTTTCGTAGAAAATCCGTGTTTTTCGATCCCAGCGTTCCTTCCCGTGCTGAAAATTAACTGCTCTTCACGTGCCCATAATAGAGATCATTTGATAAGCGGTGAACTTGGCGAAGGGAGAGGCCATTGCCAAGCTTTTGAAGCCCAATTATTGTGGATGAGGAATTTTTTTCATGACCATTATTGCAAGATAAGTTTTTTATGGCCATAGATTACTTCCCTGTTCGTATTTGTAATAGGAAAATTGCTACAAGTTTCCCATCACGTTCATGCGGAATCCTTTCGTTGATGAAGGAGTGCAAGGAACTCATGCCTAACGTAAGTATGGTGTAGGTGAATTGCTTCATTTTCGATTTTGTCAGTAATGAAATAATGATATTGTTGTAATTTTCCGCTAAAATTCGTTATCGAAGGTTTATATTAAGAAATCACGAGTAAATTTGTAGTAATATTTATTCTAGGTCGCATGTTATGATTTCCACCGAGTTTTGTGATATATTTTTCGGTGAATTATATGAAAGTGTATAATATGAAAGAATGTACGAAAGTGCTTGGAAGAAATGATTTTGCCAAATTTTGAAAAAGGAATAACGAATTCGCGCTTAGTTCTACCAGTTTTGTCCTTTCCATAGCATATATATTTATCGTGACTTTTTAGGACGTTATTAATTGGTGAAAATTATTTGTTATGTCTATTATGTAAATCCAAAAGAGCTTTTTGAGAAAGTAAGAATTTCCCTGATTCTACCGTTATTTTCTTTTTTGTAGAGTTCAAATTCTGATCGTAACTTGTTTATGATAAGCGTCTTACTTTTAAATTAAGAATGATGTAGTCTCAATTGATGTATAAGCTTAAGCCACCAAGTATGTTGAAAACTTTAGGTAGCTTTCCATAGAAACAATAGAGCAATGAATCCTCTTCTTTTGTGCCTTTGTTAGCTAACTATACATTGTTGAAATGAACGGCTGATAATTTTTGGAAGTCAATTATAAGATATGAAGTGATAATACTTTGCACTTTTCCACATAAATATTATTTCACTGCTCTGCAGCATCACTTAAAGTCCCGAGTTAGATTAGAGTCCTACTGGTTGCCTAACAGGAATTTAAAACAAAATACCATCAAATTTTCATTGAGCGTTCAGCAAGGTAAATGACATACATTTTCCATGATCAAGGAAAAAAGATATTTAAGGCTTTCACTTTATTGCTTGCTTAGTCTAAATATTTTTCTCTTGGATCCAGAGAACGTGGTTTGAAAGCAAACGTTCGGGTTGAAATTCTCGGATGAGATTCATTTCTTTACCGTATTGAAAAAAACATTTCCGAGGTGGTTGAAGGAGTTCACGAAGTTTGGTTCTCTCACCCGGATGCGAGAAAACCACACCACTTCGTGCTATTGCCGAGTTCTTATTCTTGTTCTCGTATTTTTTGTTTTAGTTTTTCATTCATTCGTTGGAAAATCTCTGCTACGGCGAACCTGAATTTTGTGCCGGGCTATAAGAACAATGGAAGGAGGTATTGGTACTTCAGAGATGTAGGTAGGCTACTCTTTTCTATGGTAGGTAATAGGTTTCGAGGCGCGCGCGACAATGATCTTCACGATTGCCAACAGCGCAAAAAATTTTCCGCACGGAGATTTTCGTCTTTGTGGTTTATTGTGGTGGTAATTTTGCTATTGCTCGAAAAACAAATGTACGCTTGGCCAAAAGACTAAGTTTAACAACGTAATGTATACTGATCTCTTGAATAAATGATCATTTGTCACTGGAGAGCGAGTTTAGGGGAAATTATCGAATAAACCGCATACTCACTGCATGGGTTAAGAAAATATCAGAGTACAGGGCTGCTAGCAGGTAGCAGAGTATCCTGCTAGCACGTAGCGCTTGGCTTAAATAATGATTATTAATACCCTATCAAACAAAGGAAACTTTCCGACCATAGGCAATTTAATAAGTGATTATTTAAGGATGTTTCCCTGAGCTATGTGTCACATGCATGCATCGGTAATCTCAGATGATGTAAAACCCCTATCTACTCTTATAGCATCTATATGACGTCACGTGGTGTGGCATTGCATGGGCGCCAATCTGGCCTTTTTCAAATGACGTTAAAATTGACCTTTAACATTCGTCTGAGATTTCTGAGAGAAAACTGAGATTTCTGAAGCCAAATAATTTGTACATTGTGAATACACTAATGGTGGGTAGCGAATCGAAATCAATGCCTTTCGTTTTCCTTGATGAAGGAAACTACCCTATTAGAGGCCGAATTGAGGATCTTCTTCTGTCATATTCATGGCAATTGAATTCATAAACACTGTCCTTCGTTTTACCCTCTCGTGGACACGTCAGATAAGAAAGCACCCGAGGGTTTCCATGACGACACGGGTCTCGTCCGCGACGCCTGTCAGCTAGCGGGTCTTGCCACCGACGACGGCCAAGAAGAGAATGCGGTCCGCCGTCGAAAAAACGGCAAACCGCAAGCCGAGCAGAGGTGGTTAACGCGGCCGGGAGGCGAAGCGGCCATCGCCGGCGGGGGAAAGTTCTTGCCACCGGCGTGCTCGCAGAAAATTCCACCTGCAATTCGTCTCCATAATTTCCCAAAAGCCCTCTCCAGCGAAGAAGATGCATCGATCCTGCGCGGACAGTCTTTCTTGGCGCATTACTTGCTTAACCTTTTACCCTCCATTGTTCCAATTTGGGAGCAGATTTATAGAAATTCATTCAATTCATTCAAACAACACTTTTTTCCATTTTGTTGCCAAAAATGTCTTATATGTATGTACCCATACAAGTAACCAAAACAAAAAAAATTGTAATAAAATGTAAGTAATAACTTGTCGTAAAAAAAGACAGAATAATATTGAATTTCTAAAAAAAGTTAAGGAAAGTGCGTTCCGGCGCTGCTTATTTTTCCATGACAACACTGGTTGGGGGCTGCAATGTTGTTCGCTTACATTAGAAAAATGTCTAGAAATACCACTGACAATGAGTGCAGACTTTAAAGAATCGATATCAATTTGTTGGAATTCTGGATTCCTACGATAAAAAAGCAAAATTACCACAAATCACCGACTCCATTTCACAGGCATTCAATTAATTTTTTAAAAGCCATCTCTTAGGGAGAGAGATACAAATTTCTACATAATTCAGTCTCAGTTTACAGATGTCTTTGTATGCAAGTAAGGGCAATTGGTATCATAGAATAATAAAGCTTCTTAAGATAAATCAGCTTAGTAAACCGGTCGTATCTGCGATTACTTTTATAGCTTTTTTCATGTAAATAAAGTGTAGAAGTATTTTTAAAAGTGAGTTGCATGACTTGTGTATACATAGGTCGTTAATTATGTCTTTTCAAATTTGGTTATTTTTATCACCCCTGTAGTGAGCATGCGGTTTTTTTTCGATATTTTCCCCTAAACTCGCTCTCTAGAAATAAATGCTCAGTAATTCAAAAGGTCAGTATATCGTGCGGAAGATCCACAGAGAAAAAATCATTCGTCTTGCCCGGGATTCGAACCCGGATCCCCCGATTTCCGGTCGAGTGCTTTAGCCAGTTAAGCTACCGAGGCGTCATTCTTCCCTGTGGATATTTTCGGACACTACCGGACAAGATGTAACTGGACTGCTGAGCATATGATGCCACAAGCAGTCCAAATCGTGCGCACAGCGCCACAGCCGGAGAGCAGGCCCGGACATAGAACACAAAGAGGTGGTCGCTCTAGACTAGTTTAAAGTTTACCGGGACTAGCCGCGGTGATAACTTTCACGGGAGTCACCCGCAATAATGGGTGACTCCCGTAAAAGTTATCACCGCGGCTAGTCCCGGTATACTTTAAACTAGATTAGTAGGTATATATTACGTTGTTGAACATAGTTTTTTGGTCAAGTGTATTTTTATTTTTCAAGCAATAGCGAAATTTTTTGGCGTATCCCCGTTTGGGAACATGCTTGAAAACGCATTTAAAAATTTTTGTTCGGGTTTTCTCTCATTATATCTCTTGATTGGTTAAATCAGCCTAGTAAACCGGTCGAACCTATCGAAAACACACCTTTGAATAAAATTTCTGCAGACGTCACAAATATTTAAACTAGAATTCTATTTTTGATTCCATTACTGCTAGATAAGTGAATCCCAACTTGAAAGGATTCATTGGTTCTGTATTTACTTTTGCTGATGATTTCCTTCTTCGTGGTTATGACAGTACTTACATACCTCATTAGGTAAATGACCTGAATAATTAAGGAAATCTTTCTCCGTTGCAAATTCTCATTAAATCTCATTAAACTGTAAATGCAGGACTTATTGAGTGAAGCAGTGCGTGACAAACATTCGATTACATCAGGGGTACGCAATAATTCAGCTATGATTTTTATGGTTTATAAGTTATGATAATGAGCTCCTCTAAGTCTTAAACCAGTATTTATGGGCTAAAATAAGTCAGCAATCAAAGAAAAATTACCCTTTTCCTTTGCAGTCGCATCTAAATTGTATAACTTGTCTACGGGAGACATTGATTCCGTCTATGGCAAGTAATTTTCTTCCATTGCATTCATTCTTCCTTTCCGGCAATCTATTCTAGGGGTTGACGTACTGAAATTATCCAAGCTAGAGTTGTTGTTTTTTTTACCTCAATCGTATTTATGCGGATTATTTTTGTTGGAGATAGTTATTACTGTGATTTTGCTAGAAATGGCATCCTCGTAGACAAATAGCTTTGTGGAATTGCTCGAAAATTTGAATTCGTAGCCAGTGCATCTTATTTAGTTTTGCTTATGACTTCTTAATTTTAAATGTGATAAAAAACATACCCTTCCTGATTGCTTTCCGTGATAAATTTGCTTCTGAAAACATAGTTTTTTCACAATGATAATACATCTATGTTACTCTCTGAAAATGGATATTTTTCGTTGACCTAGTCATTGAAGAATAGTAAATAATTTTCTGGAACTCCTCTGAATCTTTCTATTCGAAGTCAAACACGATTACAAAGTGAGATATGTATTAGCAATTAACTTATTTTGACGCTGGTCTGAGTGAGAGTAGGTTGAATTTATTGACGGCTCCTGTTTTTTGTGTCTATGAGGGATATCATCCGGAAGCCATCGCGGAAAATGATTGCATGAAGCGGTCATTTTTCCTGCGTCATTAAAATAATCGCTGGAACTATCGCATTAATAAACCCAGTATATTTTCCGAAGGAGTTGGCCATATCTTGCAAACGCCTCGGTCAATCGGATCATAAAAATAAAGGAGAAGATATAGATAATATAACAGATAGATTCAGAATTTCGTTTTTTTCTAAGACTCCAACGGCAGATTTAGGACTATTTTAGGATTTAATAAGATTGTAGCCCAATAAATATGGATAGGAAAATTTCGCGGTCGCGAATTTAGCGAATTAAGGCGAAAATTATCCTATATAGTGGTAAGTAGTTACTAAATACCCCAAACTGACTGGAGAAATGACTTTTGATCTCACGAAATGTCGCGAATTGTGTGCCAAAACGCGAATTTTCATTTTTGTTGGGAAAAATGGTTGAAACTATCATTTCAAACGCAAGAAAAAGCAAAACATTTTGCGGAATGTTTTCAATTCGATTAAAATGAACACAAGTGTAATATTCCTTAGGTATTTGGAAGAGTGCAGTTCCTCGTAGCATAACTAATGTGACTATACAATCGCGGGAGGAAGGCATCGCGTGTTTGCGATTTGCGGCGATACAAGGCAATAGACGGCAATCTCCCATCGTTTCTCCGAGGGAATGCCCGTCTATTTAAGTCTATAGCGAAAAAAGGTGAAATTGTTTATGAAAAAAAATTATGTGGGAAGTACAGAGTGTGTTTATTTTATTTTATCGAAACTTGAAGCTTGTACGCGGTGGAAGGGCTCCGTATTAGCATTTGAAGACAACTTTGTTGCTTAAACAATATATTTAAAAGTTCCGACCGGTTTCGGCTGTTACGTTATTATTGAATACCTAAAAATTATTACGTGCATAGATTTTATGCACTTGATAATGGCGTAACAGCCAAAATTGGTCGGAATTTTTAAATATACTGTGGAAGTAGCAAAGTGTCTTTCACTGCTAAAATGGATAGGCTAGGGATATGATCCGATTTTAAAAAACACTCTAAAGTATGAAATTTAAATGATTCGGACCGCATTCATTTCAAGGTACGAATACGAAAGCGTGCGAATCCGAAAAGGTACGGAATGGGAGGGTAAAAAACCACCCCAAATCCGAAATAAGGAAAAAAAACTGCCGATACGAAACGGGCCGATAGAGTCGCATGGGAACATACCATGCCGGCCACCATGTATTGCGGGATTTTTGATTTGGTTTACAAATCCCGTAGGTATTACAGTCATGGTGGCCAAAGTTGGTTCAAAGTCAAAGGATAGACCACGGATATGATCCGATTAGAAGAAAACACTAAAAAGTATGAAAATCAAAAGTTTCGGACCGCGTTAGTTTCAAGGTGCGAATATATAACAAAGTGTTTTTATTTTATTTTATCATGAATAACTTCCACAAAGTTAACTCACCTATCATCAACTTCATTAGAAACACCAGTAGAGCGAAATTGTTTATGAAAAAAAATTGTGTGGAAATAACAAAGTGGTTTTATTTTATTTTATTACTTATAACTTCCACAAAGCTAACCCACCTACCATCAACTTCAAGTTTCGATTCAATAGTCTATCCATATTTTCTTTGAGCCAACTTCGGCCACACTGACTGTGGTACCTATGGGCTTCGTATGTCAAACCACCTCGCAAGTCTCAGTTGCCGGCGCTTGCTGTGTTCCCATAGCCCCTCTAACCCCTTCTCACCTCTCCCACGCTTCCCCTCCCCCCATCAAAGCCGGCGCATTCCGTTAAGTTTCGCCACTCCCCCACCCTCACAGCTTTATTCATTTCCCTGCCGTTCTGCCTCCGCGCCCTTGTATGAATGCACACCCTACCCGCCGCCATGCCTCACGCTTCGCTGCTATAAAGGCGTCCCTTACCAAGGTCGACTCTTCTCATTCTTTTCGACCTTTTTGTACCTCTGTATCCGCTTTTCATCTTGCCCTACAGTGAGGATTATGTGGATCAAACAGTGTTTGTCGGATCCACAATTCAATTCAAAAGTTTTTCACAGTCATGAGTAGGTCATACATATCTCTATGCTATAAAGCCCACTTACGACCACTCACTCACTACTCAAAATAAATATTGGCATTTTTACCAAAAAACCAAGAATTATAGAAATATATACATAAAACCCAAAGTTTGTATTAAAAAAAGAGAAAAATAAAAAAATATTTAATGTGTTTCTAATATAATAAAAATTAAAAATTGATGTCAACAAAGGTAAAGAAGCGAATAAAGTATAAAACAATAAATAAATACCATCCTGTATACGTTCAAATGTTTGGGGTGAACGAGACGAGATACGACAAAAATTCTTATGACGGCTCCCTCTAAAATTATCTGAAACCCCAGGAAAAATTATGAAAATACTTGATTTCCAATATTTATCTGTCTATTAACTTAAAATTGAGTATGGGGATTAGTTTAAAAAATTTGCCACCTATATCCTATGGTGGCGCGGCAATCATTGGGAGGAAGATACAAAAAGTAATCATAGCAACATATTTGTTTATGCAAACAAAAGGAGCAAAATTGAAAAAGAAGATAAACTTATAGCTGATAAAGATAAGGTAGGAAATTTTAAAAGTATATTTTGAAAAGTCGATTTCTTTACGGCTTCAATTCTCTCAATGGAAGTGAGCTTTGGATGTTAACAGCAACAGAGAAGTCAAGGGTGGAATAATGCGAAATGTGGTGCTGCCGAAGGATGATGAGAATAAAATTGATTGACCGTGTAAATAACGAGGAAATGCTAAGGAGAGTAGGGGAAAATAGAAGTCTTCTAAAAACCTTAAGGAGCAGATGGTACAACTTAGCCGCATTATCTTCTCAAAACCATAAAGAATGGACGTCTTCATGAATAAAATTAGATGCGCCGCCATATCAATTAACTATTTCGATAGCCCTGACTTCAAATTTATAACTCTGAAGACGATGTAATATCTCAAATTTTTAACATTATCTGGAACAACTCAGTCGGCCGCGTCATGAAATATGATGGCCTGATGAAAACAATCGTAGACGAGCGTGATGCGCCCGCTCCCAGCGGGCTTCCCCCGCTCTTTTCAATGCAGGTCCACAGAGGGATAGGCGCGTTTCTAATTTTAAAATGTAGAAAAAAAAGGCAGGGTCTCATGTGCAAATAGAGGTCAGAGGACCTCTTTAAACACAACATTGGAAGTAATTACACTATCCTCTGTTAAACGCACATGGTGACTCATACTTACGTATCAACAGGAGACTTGAATGTGGAATCAGCCGCATTTTGATAAAAGTTATTTAAAGAATGCGAGATATTGTTGCAAATGAACAAATGTATCAGTTTGTGCGCCGTTGTCAGGAATATTTACCGTTTTTATTATTATTTAAAAACCAATTTTAGGAAACAATAGCAATATTTAGGAAGTAAGATATGCCGTCGCATGTTCTCTGATAAATTCTGTGCATTTTGGTACCTCATTTGTAGAGTTTGGTTGCGTATAAGTTGAGAAAAAGGTATACAGTAGAAATAATATAGAAGATGGACAGGAGGAAGGGTAGAAAGGCAAGGGACGGCCCCGAATGAGTTACCTAGGACAGGTTATAAAGGATATAAAAGAGGAGTAATACGTCTAGCAGAGAGGAGAGAGGAATGGAGTGCTGGGTCAAGCCAATCTTACGATTGTTGACTTATGATGATGACAACTTCCTTCCCACCTTCATATTAACCTATCCCATACATCTCTCATTATTCCCATGGCTTCTTACACGTCAAGAAGCGTCCATCAAAGTCGCGTCTCTCTTATTTTATTTAGCGTCTGGATATCTCCTTACCTTTTCATCTCCCTTCTCGCCACTCCCACGACTTGCTTAGTCGTCGTCAATTACTATAGGTTCCATCCCCGATTGATACTTCCCTGCTGTTTTAATCCACCTTCTTATTCCTTTCATGTCTCTATCATTCTTTCAGCTTTTAACTCGTCATATTTTCCCCTCCTAATGAGTTCTAAAATCTCATTCAGAGGTTATAATACTTTGAGTGCTTTGTTCTTGGTTCAATGACTCACCGAAAACAGTTGAATTTTCTTTGTTGCGTTTCAGATATTGTTAAACTGTGAGGTATTCATTTTATCGCTGTTGACTTGTTCGTCAGCGGACCTCGTTCTCTAATTTCGTCATTGTACACTGTTGTTTTTGGTTACGAAGGCTCATTTATTCAATATTTCACGGGTTGCACAGAATAATGAATGAAAGAGAGAACACTATTTATACTCTAAAGTCTTGCCTAAGAAGGTAACGCCTTCTTTTAGCCCAACCGGGAAGGAAATGCAAGATTATGAATAAAAACTTTTGGGCTATGTCGCCGCGTCAATTCTTGGGTGGCCCCAACGTTTCCTGGCCAATGCTGGTCGCTTTCTCAAGGGATTCTGCAGAAATGTCTTAATTCTTCTGTCTTAAGCCTTCTGTTTTGTTCTAATGTCTTCTGTCTTAATTCATGATGACGGGCACCCGCGAAAGTTTTAACGAAGAAATGCAAGATGTTTCTTGAATAGCAAACTCAGGATGTATGCTTATGCAGTGGGAGTTTTGACGATTAAGACTTAAAAACATCTATTAGCAAACTATATGTTGTTCGATTTAATTTATTATTATTTCCAAAACCATTCGTCATCGAGGCTCAAATTTATACGGTTGGGAATGAGTTCCAATATATCATCCTCCCGTCTGTTTTTGATCGACAGCAAAAAGATCTCTGAAAGATTCAGTCATTTTCAGTGAGACGATATCTATCTGTATGGTAAGGCGTAGGACCCAATACATAGTCTTCCTTCTGTCTTAATTCAAAAATCATAAGATTGCCCAAAATGTCAGTGAAATTTACTTAACTCTTTCATATTTCAGTACCTACTCTAATAAGGCATGTCTTATTAGCGGGCCTGATTTAATTTATGGGAATGAATTATTGACTCATTACTGATTGTCTTGATGATAGGTTATGAAGGTAGTACAGCTCTTTCAATTTTCAGTATTCTAATAAGACATATTTACTTGGCTGACATGCTTTATTTATTGGACAGGAATTATTGATTCATTACTCATTGCCTAGATGATTCGTTTGGAGATTGAAGGCTTACAAAATTGCATACGAAATGCTTCATTCGTGGCAAATAATATCATATCCGCTTTCCACCGAAATTATCCTGCCTACCTCATTCCAAAAGGTCACTTATTAGGAGAGAAAATCGTTTTCATTGCTTTCGCTCTGGCATCATAATAGCAGCGTCAGCTTGCCTCTTCTTCATTTTCTGTTCTCTTTACCGTTGGATGACGCAATTAATGAAATTTGCAGGAAAATGAAGGAATAAACTTTGTAAGGTTTACAAACATATCTATTTAAAAAAGCGGCATGACCCGGGTTTCATAACATAGTTACATCTTAAAGTGCATGCATGCATCTCATTTTATATCATGCATTTTATATCATTTTATACCATGTGACAAAATGGGCAACGCGAAAGTAAGGACATCTAACGTCCTTACTGTCTCACCCGACTTGATATAAAATGAGATGCATGCACTATAGATGCACCTGGAGATGTAACTATGCTATAAAACCCGAGTCGTGATATTTTAAATGTACAGTAAAACTAGCTCATAGCGGCCACACATGTAATAAAACCCTGCCTCTAATGAAGTAAGTTACCAGTTTCTTGGACTTTCCTATGGTAGTCAATGTTAATGATACGAAATCCCCGCTATCACTAACTATTATCTGGTCCCTTGGGGAATTATTGACTCTTTTGTAAAGAAATTACGGCCTTTTTCGCTTTTAAACCGTTCCTTTCCTTATAATTAGTTGTTCTTCCGCGTGGCCATCACCACATACCACCACGTGGTGAGTCAACTCAACCGGTGACGTGCGGTCTGAGAGACCTCTGCGTTTAAAAAATTATGAATATTTTCAAATTGGCTGTTTTTAAATATCTAAAAGCATCGTTCGCTTCATATTTTTGTGAAATAAAGATTTAACACCATTTAAATTAAACGTTTTTATTATTTAATTCTGTAAATTTACAAATTAATTCGATTAGCGGTCTGAGATACTGCAGAATGCTTCAAGAAAAGGAATAAAGAGATAAATTCCATTGTTTCCTATTAGTTAGCCATCTTTCTTTCACATTTTAGCCCTTATTTAGAATTATGGCGAGATGTTGACTCTTAAAAACGTTAATAATTACTGAGGTGTTTTTGAATCCGGTTTTAAATTACTTTTTTGTACCAAAAAATTGATTCCTATTGGTAACGCATAAAATATAAAGTTTGAGATAGTTTAGAAGATAAAGAAACATAAACTTAAGCAATGAAAATGCCGTCGCAACATTTTATGAATATTTGATTTGTTGTGGTCTCCCATACCGCACGCCCCTGGTAGTGTAATAAATATTTCACGTCACTGGTTAAGGGTTAAAATCCTTCCCTTAACAGCTGTTTGATGGAAAGAGTAGGACGACGATTAAATTTTACTTTATTTATTTCAACTACCCCCGAAAACAGCGCAGTGTGATCTTTTACATCCGGAGTTTTAACAATCAACAAAGGATGATCAAACACACTCATGTCCTGGAAGGGGCAATACATCCAGGCGGGACTCGAACCCGCGACCTTCGGTGTGGTAGGCGAGGACTTATCCGCACCCTCACCGAGGCCCACCAACGGATACGTTACGGATTTATGGATCTGTAACTGAAATAAAGACAATTTTCGGTATATTATCCGGGAATCCTGTGATTTTTAAGGAAATATCCTTTCTTACGGATATAACGAAATCCCGTTTCTAACAAAATAGGACGTTGGTCCCCTGAAATTCGTTTTAAACGAGATTTAGTGTATTAGTGAACCTTGCGGTGTTTATTATTATTTTCCATGATTATAACGTTTCACGCACTTAAGTCTGAAGTCATCAGTTATAAAATTTTCAGACATTGTGTACGTTCTTCGCCTGCTAAGACACACCCTCATTTCTACGTAAAGTGATGGCCCACTGTCTTGGCCAACTGTTGTCGCTTCGTGGAACCTGTCCACCCACGCGGGCCATCTCGGGCGTCAGTGGGACATAAGGTGACTCCTTGCCGTGTGCCCTTTGACACCTAGCTGAGGCACTGGCGACAGCGGGGTAGGCCCTCAAGGTCTCGCGGCGAGGACAGCGCCTCCTATCCGCCGCATTTTACTTCTCTCCTGGGCGAGGAGACACGAATGCCAGACTGAATGCATCATGCCTTTCTCTGAGGTGCTTTCCGGAATTCAGAATCGTGATCGATATCCGACGGAGTTTAGTTTAGAATGCATTTTGCATTGCTTACCTTGTGGAGAGAGATCAGTGATGTAAATGGGAAGGTAGATGCACGGAGTTGACAGCTGCAGGGAATCCATGCCAAAAATATTCTGTTCACGACTTCTTGTGTTGGATACAGAATTTTTTCGGGTCCCACGATGATGCCAAATCAAATTAAAGAAAATGATTGTGGTCTTAAAACCTTAAGTAGTCGCGTCGGGTCTAAGTGTCCTGAGAGGTTTTTTTATACGATTAAAACTTAAGTTCAGTTAATTTTTCCGCAATTAGGTGGTTTCCTTTTATTTTTTTATTGCCTAAATCGAAATATTATTACTCCTGGAGTACGCATTTCACGCTTTTAGATTTTTAAATGGTGATATCTATTTTTCGCGAATAAATGAAAGTGAAAATTTTCAAGGGCGCGAAAACGCGACGGCAAAGTATGAATGCCAGGAAAAGCCCGTGTGCCGTCATTCTGGTTCCCGCTGCCGCAAAGTGAGGTGACCTTGGAGCGAGGACATGTGCGCCGCTAGGCGCAGGCTGCTGATAAAGGCTGCTAGCAGGTAGCGCTTGTCTTAATTATGGATTATTGATACATTATCAAACGAAGGAAACTTTCCGACCATAGCCAGTTTTAATAGGTGATTATGAAGACATGTTTCCCTGATCTCTGTGCCTTATGCATGCATTGGTAATCTAAGACAATGTAAAACTCCTATCTGCTCGTATAGAAACTAGGTCCCTGTGACGTTACGTGGAGTGGCATCGCATGGGCGCCAATCTAGCCTTTTTCAAATGCGGTTAAAATTGACAATTGCCATTCGCCTAAACTGGGACTTCTAAAACCAAATAATTTGTATATTATGAATACACTAATGGTGGGTAACGAATCACAATCGATGCCTTTCGTTTTCTTTGATGAAGGAAACTACCCTATTTGTGTCTTTATGCCATTTTTGAGCCTGGATATATGTATAATATTTGATAAATTACCGTTTTAACCCGACGCGAATGCTTGCGCCTTCAAGATTAAGTACCGGCTCTAAAGACCTGGTCACAAGGTATAATAACGCGTACAAGTTAACTTAACACGCACCAGTACGTTTGCGTGAATGATTTTGGTGGACCAAAACGAAACAAAGATAATGTTTCGCATCGGAGAGACCGCGTGCTTCACCTTCGAACAGTTTAGTTTCGACCAACACACCGAGAACGAAGTATGGTTGAATGAAGTAGACGTTCGGCCTGCCGCCATTAGATGTATGGGGCCCTCATTTTTAATCACTAACAGGAGAACAATGAACAAAAACTGGCCATTCGATTTTTAAGCTCGATGTTTTAACCTCCCTACACGTATATCAAACGTAATGGGTCGAAACCATTCCATCTTATCCCCCTCCACTCAACTTCTGGGATCGGAACTCAACAATGAGCAGCGGAGTTTCGATTAATTTAGTTTCGTTCCTGGGAGTAAAGTTTCGTCCCGGGGAGAAACTAAACACCTTGGTGATTTTAATTTCGTGCGGGGACCGGACTAAACCTAGGCCTCGTATTTTTGTTTCCTTCCGGGTCGAAAAAAAACATTTATGTTTTGTTTCTCTTGCCATCCCTGTTACTAAGTCTTCCTTACGAAGTTCGATGTAATGAAATGGCTACGTCTTCGTTATTTCGAAGTCGGAGTGAAAGGCCCAACATCGGATCACTTCGCGCATCCCTGTCAGAGCGAGGGGATGGTAACGTAAGAGTAGGTACGGTGAGGAAGGTCGCGGAGGATTGCGAAGCCCCATATCTCCGCAATCAACCACCGTTGCTGGGCCCTCAAATACTGAACCCATCGCTTCACCGTAATCCTTTCTCTCCGCTTGCATTACCCGGCCACTCGCCGAAAGTGGCTGTCGCGATCTGGACGCTCATCTGGCCATCAAGAGCTCCAGCGGATCGGAATGGAGGGTTTTGAAAAATGACTGTCGGAATGCGGTCTGGCCGTTACCAGCAGAGTCGCTAGGGGGGTAAGTGGGTTTAGTAGAAGGAGAACGCTTCTTTTGAGATCCCGGCGCAGATAAATCAACCCCAGAAGTACGGAGTCGGAGGATGGCGTCTTCTTTACGAAAGTCTCCAACGCTATATCTCTGGATTAGGTTTAGATTTAGAAAAGATATTTATTGTTCTAGGAATCTTGTCCTCTAAGAACAAATACAATTTACTATTGCAAATTCATAGAGTAGATTTAAACGTAGAATTAATTAAACATAAAATCATGAAATCGTCTCAATTTACTCATTGTGAGCGATAAACTAACAGAAAAATGTAGGTAGCAAAAGAGTTCCATTTTACAAAGAAATCATATCATCACTACACTACTACAACAACAAAAACATTATACAAAGAAAAACATATGATATACAATGTTCCAGCGATAAATCACGGAACCAATTAGGAGGATTCTGGATTCTTTCGTCTTTTATTTATTTATTTATTGTGTTTTGCTTACATCCAAAAAATAAATACAATTACTAAATGAACGGTTATCGCAAAAATATATACAAATTGTATATAATGGAGCCAGACTGGTCAGGTGAATTCTTTATTCTGATTTACAAGTTTATTTTGTACAAATTTCCATCACCTGCGAGCATAATTTCCTTCGATGCTCCAAAAAATTCAAGTCGTTTCATGAGTGTTAAATGAATTTTAGATAATATTTAAAGGGAAATTTATACAGTAGTCACCTTTAACATTACTAACATAAAATGTCCACCTTGTACCATGCATAGATATTTCGAACATTCATACATATTCTACTGGTCAGACTACTATTACTACTACTTTCACCTTTATTGATATAGCCATAAAAAAATCTTTTTTTAAACTCCCTACACATAGTTTTGGGAAATTCGTACTAAGCTGTCATAATCAACGGAGTTTTCAGTTAAAGGGTATATGTTATAATGTACGTAATAAATGTACCTCAAAAACATTTTTGAATTCCCTCAATCATATCAATGTATTTTTTTGTAAACAGGTTCCAAATCACGGAACATTTTGCTCCTAACTATAGATAGTACGAATTTTTTAGCGCTTTTTCATTCCTGAAGTACTTACCTAATTAGCAATACTGCCATCTCTCCTCCGGTTCGTGGTCAGAAATTTGCCTCGGAGAGAATGCTTGAGAATTATGCGAGCATGTGAATATTGATATTTTTCTATAAATTCGCACGAATCAGTAAACGATGAATTTCATTAAGTCAGCTATCATTCGTTTGTATAATACTGCAAGTTAAATTTGACGTTAGTTATTGGCAGGCATTATTAAATGTCGAACTCATCGAGTGTCAGAGGATAGATGATCCTGTGCTGGTGGTTTCCTCAGCAGATGTATCGGGGGAAGTCGCTGCCAGGGAAAATATTTCGTTTGGAGGAGAGGGGTGTTGATCTAAGCCCCCACCTGGCTATTTACCTATATCCCTTTACGGTTGATTTTTCATTGTATTTGAATCCTATTATAGTGGTACTCTGAAGGTTTACCAGTTTACTACTTTCTAGGACTGTTTTACTGATGATAGATAAGCCCAAGGAATTAGTATTCTCGAGAGTAAAGAAAAAACTTTGGCTTCAAAATCAATTTTATGGATAAAGGGGAAACTCCTCGCATTTTCTTATACATTTGTTGCTTGGTGCCAAAAATTTGGAATCAGGGCTACCATAATGAGTAATAGATATTACGGTGCATCTAATTAGGTGGAAGACGACCAAATAGAGTTAGAAGTAATTACTTTACCAACGAAGTATCTTCATACGACTAATAAACCTACAGTATACCCGTCCTAGTGTATACTAGCAGTAGATCTACCCCCTACTGGTCTTGCAGCTCGCTTCATCCAAAACTCAGGGAATTAACTCTAACTAAAACAGATGCCTCCCATCCCCAACCTTCCGAAAATTTGATTTATATTGTTGGGAAATTATCATCCATTTATATCTAATCCTTTCTTTAAATTTATTTCGCTTACATTTTTCATGTGAGTGGGCGGAAATCTCCAACGATTATTCTAACATTTTTAATACTTCATTATATTATTATTATCGTTCCTACGCCCCAATTATAAGTTCAGCATCAGCAGTAGGTAATGTTTGCATTTGGAAAAGACTACAGGAAATGTTGCGACCAAAACCTGATGAATTTAACTCAGTTTGCTGATTAGTAGTCCTTTTTCTTGGATTGCTAAAAACTCGTACGTTTGTACTTGCGATGAACTTTTTGCTGTGAAAGCTAAACACGATATTAGTAAAGTGGACTGAAACCTTACTATCAATTTTAAGTTAGATAATTGATCATCGCTTTCGATGAAGTTCCTTGTAATTTCAGAATTTTTTTCATTTCAAAAAGTTAAAGGAATTAAAGCGGCCAGGACATGATGAATTTAGCACAGTTCGCTGTTAATAAGCCAGTTTCTGAATTTGCTCAGAACATGATGACCTTTGCCTAGAGATGTTTTCACAGAGAAGACTGAACACGATGTTAGCATAGCCGAGTCTGAATGCTAGCCTTAGTATCTATTTGAAGTGAGTTAAATTTTCATCGCGTTCGAAGCGAAGATGAACGTTGCTCATCCTTCATTCATTTCGAGACCTGTTCCCCGACGGCCGTCACAACTTTCTCCACGCTTCTCAAGCCTATCGTACCCCATTCCCCGCAACCCCCTTGCACCTCCCCCTTCATGACGAACTGCATTTATCTCCAACTTTCCACACGCGTCTCGACCCTTAATGGTCTTTTTCGTGTTCTCCTACCCATTTGTGGAAAGTCATAAACGCTGCACCGCTGTATTCGAAATACCATAGCGGGAAGGTGTCCAGTTCCTCGGATGCCTCTTTTTCTCTCGATTCTCAAGACTCGCAATTGTTTTCCCGTTTGGACTAGTTCGCGGTGGAATTGGGGATGTTTTCGGAAAATGGGAGTCGTCTTGATTTATTGCCAAGTTGGAAAGGATCGAGAAAAGTGTCACAACCCAGATGCCAGGTCGACGGACTCCGAGGTGGATGGCTTAATAGGGTAGTTTCCGTCATCAAAGAAAACGAAAGACATTGATTGTGATTCGTTACCCACCATTAGTGTATTCATAATATTCAAATTATTTGGCTTTAGAAATCCCAGTTTAGACGAATGTTAATGGTCAATTTTAACCTCATTTGAAAAAGGCCAGGTTGGCGTCCATGTGATGCCACTCCACGAGACGTCAAAGGGGCCTAGTTTCTATACGAGTAGATAGGAGTTTTAAATCGTCTGATATTACCAATGCATGCATGAGGCACAGAGCTCAGGGAAACATCTCTCAATAATCACCTATTAAAACTGCCTATGGTCGGAAAGTTTCCTTCGTTAGGTAGGGTATTAATAATCCTTATTTAAGCCAAGCGCTACCTGCTTGCAGCATGCATCGTATCGGCGCTAATAACCTCGTACCAAGATGGTCTCACACGGCGGCAGCTGGAAGCAGAATGACGTCAAACGGGCTTTTCCCAGCATTCATACTTAGTCGTCATGTCTCCGCGCACTTAGAAATTTATCACTTTTCATTTAATCACGAAAAATAGATATCGTCATTTAAAAGCATGAAATATGTACTCCAGGAGTAGCAATCTTTCGATTTAAGCGATTAAAAAAATGGGAAACCACCTTATTGGCAGGAGCGACTGGTGCACTACTGACAATGAAGCAATGTTCCACGGAAAGTTGATAAGTTGCTTAATTTAAGGAAAAGTCACCGTGGCCTCTTTAAGCGTTTGAAATCCAATCCCTATTTTCGTGCTTTTAGTCACATTGAATGCGCTATAAAGGTGGATTGCATCGCACCAAAGCAGCTGATGAAGTATTTCAGACTGCAAGGTCCAGCCAATGGAGTCGTGTCGTGTCGTGCCTCGCGCGATGCAAGATTCCTCGCAGACTTCAAAGTGTAACTCAAAAATTTTACAGTTCGATGTTGAGACGTCACGATAAAATTATTGGTAGCGTGGTCTTGAATACTAATGCTGCAGGTTCAATATGATGCAATTTTATGAGGTGGAAAACATGTTAACTTTTGAATGCTTCCATGCTTCATCTTTTATATTTTGTTTAAAATATTATAGCAAAATATATTCGGAAACCTAAGCTTGGACCTTTACTAACCAGCGCATATTTCAATTTTCAGCTCTCTCTCTTTCTGCGTTCTGCTTTGAAGTATAGCTATTCGCATAAGCTTGAGGAGCTAGTATATAAAATAAGATTTAAAAATTGATCCAAAGAATGCTGAAGACAATAACTGAGGGATCAGAAGGGAATAGAGAAGAATTAGATGTCGATATGAGTAGAATTTTGGAGATAAAACGTGTGTAGACGATTATATCCAGTTTTTAGGAGACGAAATTGATTTGCAGCATATTTGTAGATGTTATATAACTTTCCTCGAAACCAAAGTGAGCTATCAGATTATTAGCGATATAATAAAGGTAATTAAAACGATCGCCCATTATTTTGTTTAGCAGTTTAATATCACCAAATTTTTAGGTTAATTGGCCTGTTTATTTAGATATAAGTCCAATGTTAATGCTATTTATTGTGTGCTTATTCATTAAACTTGAGAATAAAATTGCATAAGCAGCTTTTCTTGTAGATCAGGTGCGAGCACATTAAAATATTCAGCCCGACATCTTGACTCATTGACGGCTCCATGACTTTCATCGTGCGGCTGCTCTGTGGAGGAAAAGTTGCACTTGGCTGATCTCAGAAGGACGAAGCAATGCATGACGGGAAGGGAAAAAAAGCCCTCCATCACAGCCGCGTATGTCCCGATGAGTTACGTTTTCTCGTTCCACGAGATATTCTATCCCGTTGGACTCTCATTGGCTGTCGTAGAAGTGAACTTATTGCTTCTATAAAACTTATTTCTTCTTCTCTCTCTACCTCTTGTGAGGATATATGGGTGGGCATTTAGGCGTAGGCTTTCATATACTTTGATTAATAGTAGAATTTCCGAAGATACCAGCTCAAAGTATGGGAATTTGGGAATAAAATCATTGCTGTGGCGTTTTTTGTACTATGGGGTAGTTTGTTGTGTTGCCATTTCTATGTTAAAAATGAAACTATAAATCGCTCATATGATTCTTCGCATGTTCATCCTTCTCATGATAGCATTATTCATGAGTCAGTTACTATGGTTTACACCTTCGTTTTCGAGCAGAATAGGCGTGGCCTGTTTGCTGGCTCATCGTGAAAAACATTGTTGAACGCCAATACCTTTATCCGAAACTGGCTTGTATCTGTGGGTAATAGTTGATCTTGAGCGATGACTTTCCAAACGGTAAATGGTTCTTAAAAAATATTTTGTGATACGCTCGCTGTGTAAGGAGTGTAGGCCATTGTGCAGTCTGTGTATAGTATTCGATAGTCGCCTTTTTAAATAAAAATCATCCAAAATGATACAAGTTGTGCAGTTTTTATTTCTTATTCTTACTCGAAATTTCTTTTTTTGTATTATTTGTGAACAATGGATTGCAAAATGATTATAGACAACATTCATTAGTTGACTATATTACCCTTTAATAACGAAATTATCTAAAAATGTTAAAATTTGTGTAATTTTTCTTTCATATTTTACTCCAAGTTTTTTTCTATAATATTTTATAAGAAAACTTTCTCTCCATGTGTTTTAACAGAAAGATTTGTGGCATTACTCAGGGGTAGAAGGGCTGATAACAAGTTTGATGGCGTTTTACGTCTTTCAACAGTAAGCTAAGTGCGATATGTCTTGTCACTGGATAGATGGCGATGTCATGCTGTATGAGATTGAGTGAGAAAGGGATATGTCTGGGGATAGGATTTAACACATGATAGAGATTTAGATGAAAGTAGGCGATTATTGAAGGTCTTGGAGAAGACTGTCAGGGTTCTCGAGGGAAGAGAAATAGCTGCCATATATCGAACGACTCCTTTGGTATGCACGAGGAAGTACCGCATGGTGAACCACCTAATTTTTCTGGGAAGGTCATAAAAGGAAACCTTTATACATTAGTGTGAAAAATCCTTGGCGCTGAAACATGCGGAAGACTGCCATTTCTATACTCGAGTATAAGCAGAGTACGTTTTTTTGCGATACGTTTGGTGCTCTGGAATCCATTCTGAAATAGCAAAACAAATCTAGGGTGGACATTCGGTCTGCGTGGAGTAGACGTAGTTGCTCGTTTTCGTGGAAACCTGCGAAAGAAGCGAAACCTCATTTGCGTAAACTGGTTTCCCGCTGTCCTCAGAGACGCGATCTAAATAGAATATAATTCAGGTGAAAAAAATACAGTCGGAAGATGAGTGAACATGGATTTTCCATTTATTTTTCAAGAACACACGCTTCCAACACCACTCCCACACTTGTAAACGAATACTTGTCTCGATGTCTTTCTTTTTAGGATTGAGGAATGGTGATAGATGTGTATCGTTCCTATATTCTTCCTATTTCTTTACCTTTAAAAAAAATACTTCTTTTCTCCTTTTCCTCACCTCTATATTTAATATTAAATTTGAGTCTTGGAGTGAAGGACTTTAAATTGGAATCTATTTTTTGCCGACGTTTTGGTTTATTTATAAACCATCATCGGGGCTTGAAATAAAAATGAGTGTGTAATTTGGATACATAAACATGATAAAGGCTTAAATCTATGATTTTTTTGCAATAATATGATCAAAATCAAACTTTGAGTTGTAAATTAACAATATTAATCTAAAATTAATTAGTTTCATGGAAATACATTTAATAATAATTAAATTAATTTTCTTTCTATAACTCGAATCATTAGTACAATATTCGGGCAGTACTCCATGGGGCTACCAGTCGTCACCACCTATACTTCACCAATATGTAGTTCACCACCTATACCAATACTTACCTTTTTCCTCATCCTCCTAGCGTATAATGGGTATGGAACATTATTAAATTTTGCGATAAGAAAACCGTTGGAATGGTTGTGGACTCAATTTATTTGGTCTGAATAAGGCCTACTAAAATTGTATCGTCGTTGTATGTGTAGGCCTAGAATATTAATACGATCACACGGTAGTGCTGTCGACCTTAAAAGTTGACAAGGCGTAATTATGCAGCAATTGGAAAAAAATGAGATGATACTGCCTGAATAATTGGAATGGTGGTGCCTATAGGCAGTGGTGGTGAGTAGTGGTAGTCCTCAAGTGGTAGTGTACCCGAGTGACCCTATTGGTATGACTGTAATAAGATTGACTGAATTATTATGACCATTTATTTTCATAAAGCTATCGGGAGTAATGGAGAATTATTCCCGCCAGTGCAGGTGTTGGAGTCACAGGAACGCGCAAGCCTTTCCACTTGGGCAAGGTTGTCGCCCATGGGAAAGAAACACGTTAATGCATTAATTTACCCATTATTTTGTGGTAAAAATTGTAATGACGAAAGATTTACCTGCCGAGATGATTAATCTATAATAAAAATAATAAGAAGTGCAACATTTTCATACTTTCAAAATGAAAAATCTTGAAATGTCAGTTCTACCAGAAGCAGCTGTGGGTTAAAAGGAGTTATTTAAAAAAGGTCAAGAAACATGTTATTAGGACTTAAACACAATTAATTTAAGGAATGATGTTTTTTCTGTATTGAACTATTCAGACTTCCTTTATCCATTAACTCCTATGCCAAATGTGTTCCAAATTTTGATCCTTCATGATGATGATTGATGATTTTTCATCCCTCATCCATCTTGCACCATCACTATCGTAATTTTTCCCCTACTCCTCGCACCACCCGATGAAGTCTACCGTTCTTTGTTATTTATTTGTAAATACTGTAGGTTCGAAGATTTTCGTGGCGTTGATCAGATGATCTCTGCATTCTCTTCGGGTTTTCACCGCGTCCGTTGGGTTTTGGCGACAACAGTTTCGCAGATATTGCAGTCAGCGTCTTCAGGTCGAAGGTGAAGTAACTACCGAGTTACTTCTCCACCTGAAGACGCTGACTGACGAAGAGAATGCAGAGATCATTTGTAAATACTGTCGAATATTTTTGTTCATAATTGGTAACGTTGCTTAATATTATTAAATTGTTTCTCTTATTATTGTGAGTCCTACGTAATAGGCCTCGTGCTGTTTTTGAACTGGATTAAATAAATGAATGAATCGGAGGGCAAAGAAATACTACCGGGTGAAGGATACCAGGGAGGATAGTGGGTTGTCGCTCGCCTGGTCATCCTACGGTGGCCACTTGCAATTTGTTCACTGCGCTCCGCCGAGCGAATTCGAATGCAAATGAATCGTTTGGAAGCAGCCACTCCACCGGTTTCGTTCCCAAAGCGGGGTGGCTGGCAGTGAAACGTGTATATGCGGGTGTGGAGGGTTTTAAAGCAGGTGAGGAGGGGGGGGGGGTGGAAGTGAGCGGCTGGCGGTATGTAGGGCAAGTTCGAAGGACGAAATGCAGTCCCGGCGGACGGCATCACCTCGCCTCGGCAGATGAAGGGGCACGCCCTAGTCGACACGGTCCGTCTCCTACCCGCCTCGCCACCATCCACAACAATGCCAATTCCATGCGAACACACCCTCGTCGCCTCTGAGTCCAGCGACACGTCTTTTCATTATTATCCCAATTCCATCACACCAACCCCAACTGCGTCCGAGAAATGGGGACATGGGTAGCCAACTCGTTTCCGCTGCAGGAGACCACTGCGACCGGGTATATCAAGAAAGAGGATCTTCAAGTCTTCAAAATACAAGTACTTCTCAATTACATCATAAAATCAATTTTGGTCCAGCTAAACCTCTGTAAATCGTGTCACAGCCTCGTTAGAGCTTGGTGCCTAGTCACATCCTTCAAATCTACATCTACATACAACCCCGCAAGCCGCCTAAAAAGGTGTGTGGTAGGGGATGTTAGGGCACCAGTCATTTGCACATAAAAAGGAAATGCTCTAACGAAATTACGACATGTATTAAAGTCCTTTATCGTTCGGGGGAAAAAGTAATTCGCATATCTATCCGTTCGGCAAAATATTTTCCCTTAATCTCCCTTAATTTATCGCTTCTGTCTGACCTGGAAATATAATGTGGCTCTAATGTTATGTTCTCCGTGTCGCTCTTAAAGATGTCTATTCTCAATCGTTCAAGCAATCTAAGCTTAGAGCGCAGCCTCCGGGTATCCAGCGGCTCCAAGTCTTATTCGCTTAACATCTGGGTAACGCTTCCTGTACGCCCGTAGCAGTTTTTGACGAACTACGCAGCCTTCCCATGTATTTTATCCAGTTCGCAAATTAAGTCTTTCTGCGCCGGATCACATACGCTCGCTGCATATTCAAGGTGCGGTCGGACGAGTGCAAAATAGCACTTTTGTTTTACTTTCTCATCCAAAAATCTTCCCACTATACGCTTGACGAATCCGAATTTCTTCAGAACTATGCCGAAAATATTCCTTATAAGTGTTCCCCACGAGAGAATCGAGATTATCGTAACTCCTAGGTACTTCACTTCGTCTGTTGCCTTTATGTTAATACCATCCACAGCATAAGCATGGTTCAAATTGGACGAACTCTGAAAAAAATGTACCAACTTGCGTTTGCTCACATTAAGTTCGAGTCCCCTCTCTTGGCTATACAAATGAACGTGGTTTAAATCCGAAAAATCAAATCTATATATATTAAGTTTTTAGCGTGTAAGGCTTTCTGCGTTGAACGGAAACTGCATGCAGGAAGTTGGTAGATTGGTAGATTGTAGTCGAAGTGGTCCGCTCGTACTAAATTCCAAAAATGAAATGAAGTCTGTCAACGAAAGATAGAGCGACGTTTGGGCGACTGACCTTCACCACATCACAGCGGCAGTAAGGTAATTCGTGTGCGGAGTCTTAAGTGGTCCGGTGGCATTGAATGCAAACAAAAAATTCTTGTCCATAGTTGCATGTCGTGAGGCGAGTAAATTTGTGCTCGCATAACACGACGCATTCTTTCGAAAATACATCGCGTGGTTTGCGTTCGACGCAGAATATGTGCACGCTCCACAGTGGCGTAGCCAGGAATTTCGTTCGGGGGGGGAGGGGGGGGGTCCAAAACCAAGGGGGGAAATTTTTGAAAAACAGGGTACTAATTTAATGGTTTTGGACTAATTTTAACACTTTCAATAATCGAAAAAACTTCATTTGTTAAAAAAATATTATGTAAATTCATTAATTTTCAAAATTTCGTTTTCTTTTATGAAGGAAAATAATTATGTTTTTATATTTCGGGCGGAATATTTAATATTTTTTTGTAAGCCGGCAGCCCTGTGGTCCAGAGCAAACCCATTATAGGTTCTCGTATAAGAGTTTTGGCATGGGGACCAATGTTTTCTCCCCATGGTAATGCATCTACTGTTTACATGATCGAAGAAAAGACACATAAAGAAACGAACTCGTAGGAATCGGCCATTCACTGACCTCTCAAGGCATGGAATGTTAGAGGGGGAGGAGTCATTGAGATTTTCAGGGTTTGCGGAGAGTACCTTTCCCAGGGCCTCTACGGACTTCAAGGATTTTTGTTTGGAGATATTCAATGGTTACACAGGATTTTTACCGCATAATAACGTAACTTACTTCCCGCAAAGGCAAGTTTGTAACCGTAATGGATTCACTCACATTTAATGCGAAAAATTAATATAATACTGTGAAAACAGCCAGTTTATTTGCATTTATAATGTAGAAAAATAGTGGAAGAGATAAAAATTAACATAATCAGCGAAGCACTGTACGCAGTCACGCGCACGGATTAAAATTTAAATACACCATAGGATGAAGGGCCAGTGACAAAATTAGTAAGCATAACCCTCGCCACATGTGCCACAGTGTGGGCTTGTGACGTCAACATCTTGTTCGTTATAACCCATCCCGAAATTCACTCTGAGAAAATGGCTTGGTGGTGTCACTGGCTAACACAGCTGAGCGACAATCGGGAGATTCGGGTTCGAACCCGGGCTAAGTCAAATATTTTTTCATGACGATCTTGATCTTTTGGTGTATTATTATCAGTGAAACTCGTTTCTAATTGCTCCTAGTGCTTACCTTTATTTTCATAAAACTAAATCGAATTTGACAGGTTTCTATTACCTTTCCATCTTCCGTCAGCTCATTTCATCCAATTTATTACTTCCCTTCACATTTTCCTCCTGTTCAGATATCTCATCTGTTCGCGCTACCTCCCCCGTTATTTGGCGAGGTTTACCTCGGATGCATCATGTCTCAATCAGTGTGGCAGTGGGCGATAAAAACTTGGGATAGCGGCAAATGCTTCATAATTGCCAATTTCCTGGAGAATTCACTGAAATGAAGACACCAGTACGATTTGCTATTTGTCGTTTTGACGAGCAGAGCAATTTCCGGGAAAGTTTTATTGTTTTATCCTCACACCGAATACAAGTTATTACTCAGCTCCTCCTTTCACACGTTATCCTCTGCTCTGGTTTTTAAGATCTAGCTGAATATTTCATAATAAGCATAGTTAGGCCCCTCAAGGGTGTTATACCTTTAAGAAATCATTCTCGGTGAATAAAAATATACAACTATAAATATGGATGAAATCCAAAATTATATTTTGGAGGACTGTTTAATATCCATTTTAAAAGGTATCTGCAGAATCGGATGTTGCCATAAATTTTTGGAACCCTTTTTTCATTTAAAAGCCAATATCTATGTTGGACAGTTAAAAATATTTTTGAAGTGGACCTAAGAATGAAATTTGAAATCAGAAGTGAAAATAGTAAGTGCATATGATTGTATCAATCCTTATAGCATATAAATATAATCTGGCAGACATGTCCACTAGATTAATTTTGTGTAGGCACGGGTTTAGGATTGATTTGGACGGAAACTATGGTTTGAAGCTGAATATGAAAGTCATGAAATTCTGAATTTACAAATTTATGCAATTTAATGTATGGCTTCTTCCTGTAACCGTTGGCAACTTATAGTACTCCATGTGGAAATCAAAATGACTGATATTCAAAGATTATTGATGGCTCTACACGATCTCAAAATTCATTACGCCTGATATCAAAGCAACATGGAATGCTTTTTATTTTAATGAAAAATGCTACTTATTGAAGTTGACAGAAATATTTTATATCTTGGTAATCAGATGCGGAGTCTACCTTATTTCTGTGATGAATATTTTCCTAGTGGACAGAGGTAATTTACTCTTCCTCCGCAAAAAAATTCTCCTCAACATCATTTTACCTTTTCAGTGTTCATTCTTTATTTCAACACACTTGTACGGAGAGATTTCCTCGAAGGTTGAGTGTCTGCATTTATGGGCTGAAGACAACCGGTCTATATATAGTGTAAACGATAATGAAAAAAATGAAAAGAAAACATGGAAAAAATTAAAGAAATACACAAAACAAGTGAAAAAAAACAAATAATGACAATAAAAAATGATATCAACCCAAAAAAATATATAAATATCAAAAGAAAAAAATATATAAACAATCATAAAACAGTGATATATATTATTCAAAGAAATGAATAATGAAAAAGAGAAAAAATATATATGCATATTCATCATTAATATTATAACGTAATTGTAAATTTAACCCATATTTCGATGCAACCTAAGCTTATTAATATATGTACCCCAATATATTGTCATTGTATTAAATCCAAAACATGTTATTGTTAAATTCCTCACTTATTAGTTATAAGTTTCTACTCACACAAACAGAACACTACCCCACAACATAAACAATTGCGCACAAAATCAATCAATTGTCATCTGTCTGGTAGGGGTGAACTGGTTCACCGGGACAGAGGAAACGCGCCTGCGGCGCATCAATTAATGCGTGACTAAGATAAAGTAATATCAGAGGCTAGTAACTATCTGATAGTGTTGATTGGAAGCAGCTCTTTACCATAATGAAAGAAGCAAAAATAAATTACAAAGATAGAAGAATTATCTGGGGTCTCTATAGAGAAGAAATTGCAGTGCTGAGATTTGGACAATATGAACAGCAGGCAAAAATTAGAAAAGGAGTGAGACAGGGATGTTCATTGTCACCTGCGCTATTTAACTTATACCTACAAAGAGCGTTGGACGAGGCAGAGAGCAACTTACCGGAAGCAGGAATTAAGGTCCATGGGCAGAGGATATATAAGCTATGTTTTGCGGACGACTTAGCAGTCCTGGCAGAAAGTGAAGACCAACTACAAGAAGTGCTTAGGGAGATGGAAGTCACGCTGGCTAGATACAATCCAAAGTTAAGCAGGACCAAAACCAAGACACTCGTTGTAAGCAAAACAGGAATACCAGCACATATAACTTTGGGTAATACACAGCTGAACAATGTAGAAGAATTCACGTATTTAGGAAGCAAGATCACCACGGATGCCAGAAGCAAAAGGGAAATAAGCAGTAGAATACAACAGCCAAAAATAACTTTCAACAAGAAGAGAAAGATATACGTTTCAAAAAACATGAGTATCAAGATTAGGATGAATCTACTCAAAACTTTTGTATGGAGCACAATGATAGTAGTGAAACTTGGACGATAGGAGCAGCAGAGAAAAAAAAGAATTGATGCTTTTGAACTATGGTGCTACCGTAGAATGTTAAAAGTTTCTTGGGTAGACCGGGTAACGAATGAGGAGATACTGGAAAGACTGGGAGTGATAGCAGACCTGTGGAGTATTCTAACTGCAAGGAGAAGTAAATGGGTTGGACATTTACTGAGAAAAAATACTGGATTGGTAAAAACAGTTTTAGAGGGCACTGTGGAGGGGAAGAACGGCAGAGGAAGGCCGAGGTTGAGCTACATTACCCAAGTAATGAAGGACATGGGCTGCAACAGCTACCTGGAGCTGAAGAGGCTGGCGGAGGACAGACAGAGATGGAGAGACTGCTGCAAACCAACCCAAGGGTTGATTACTTAGAAGAAGAAGTAACTATCTGAGGAAACTTCATATCTAGATGGAAAATCTGTTCTGTTTCAACCGATTTCCCAGCAGTTCTAGTCCCTAGTTCTAGTTTACACTTCGCACCACTGCTCTGAGGTAAATCTTTAGCGCTCTTTTTACCGTTATGAGCGAAAACTGGTATTCCCTATGTTATTCAAGCGCCCGCGCCGGCATGCCGATGACCAATGAGGGAAGAGTTGGAGTCCCTTCTAAAATGTTGCTAAACCAATTAAGTCTCTTATAATGAAGTGCTGAAATTGCTTTTACCTCTCCTTTAAGGACTATTTTTAGAAATTTCATCATACCTAAGTTGTTGTCAATTAAAGGTCATCAAAAGAAAACACATGAAGTATATTCTTCTTTTTAAA
The DNA here is from genome assembly GCF_921293095.1 of Ischnura elegans. Taxonomy (NCBI): domain Eukaryota; kingdom Metazoa; phylum Arthropoda; class Insecta; order Odonata; family Coenagrionidae; genus Ischnura; species Ischnura elegans. The sequence continues at coordinate 95,067,973 of NC_060254.1, forward strand.
TTCATGAACATAATTAATAGTCGGTCTTTTTTATCTTCTATATTATTTCTACTGTATAGATACCTTTTTCTCAACTTGTACGCAACCAAACTCTACAAATGAGGTACCAAAATGCACAGAATTTATCAGAGAACATGCGACGGCATATCTTACTTCCTAAATATTGCTATTGTTTATTAAAATTGGGTTTTAAATTATTAATAAAATAAAAAAAAACAAAAACCGGTAAATATTCGTGACGTTAACGGCGCACAAACCGATACATTTGTTCATTGGCAATATATATCTCGCATCCTTTAAATAACTTTTATCAAAATGCGGCTGATTCCACATTCAAGTCTCCTGTTGATACGTAAGTATGAGTCACCATGTGCGTTTAACAGAGGATAGTGTAATTACTTCCAATGTTGTGTTTAAAGAGGTTCTCTGACCTCAATTTGTGCATGAACATTCCAATTACATTTGTTCATAAGACCCTGCCTTTTTTTCAACATTTTAAAATTAGAAACGCGCCTATCCCTCTGTGGACCTGCATTGAAAAGAGCGGGGGAAGACCGCTGGGAGCGGGCGCAGCACGCTCGTTAAATATAAAAGCATTTAAGTTACTTTTTAATTTAAAACATTTTTATCATTATTAAAAAAATTACTGGAAATACCTAACCGTACACCCGATTGCGAATCAGTGATGAGACTCTTATCTGATTAATAAATGAACTTGTGTGATCCATTGGAAATTTAATTTCAAGATCGGCGCATGTTTGTCAATACGTTTTCAGAAAGCTGTATTTAGGCTGCACCTGAGTTATTATGATGAAAATCGGTTCTCGGGAGATAAGTACGTGATGAAGTCACGTCGCACGTCCGATTTGCTAATTATTTCACCGTTATCGCGTCTCGATATTGTCGATACTGCCCCTCGCAATGCCGCTACTGAATTAAATTCCGTGCTGGCTTCTACTTCATCTACATCTGTATAATACCCTGCGAGCCACCTATAGGGTGTTTGGCAGGGGGTGATCAATCACCAGCATGCAATTGGAATCCCACATGCACACCACACGGTTCAAAAAGCGTCACGTATACTAAAAAAATATGCTACCATGTGCTGTTATAAATAATAATAAAATTAAGAAACATGCATTAAGTTTAACATAGGATAGTAGGCTATACTACAAGTCATGCAATCTATTTATGAGTTTTATCGCTGCCGTTATAATCTCTTATTGGTCGTGGAAAAAAAGACATTCTGAACCTGTCTGTTCTACAATCTATCTCTCTTATTTTATTTACATGATCTGATCTTCCGTAGTACGTTGGCGTCTTCATGCATGGGTTTCCTCTGTGGAGGCCACAAGCCTATCTTCTCTCGTTCATTTTCACCCTCTTGTCCTGGAGGATGCTTTCTTTGTTTTGCCGTCCTACAAAACATCTACATCTTTAGAATATCCCGCAAGCCGCCACATTGGGCTTGTGTTGGGTGCGGGATTTCAGCCGTTTATAAATGAAAAAGACATACCCTTACGAAATTTCGCCTAATTAAAGTCATTTATTTTCCCAGGGGAAAATCGAATTCCTAAAGAATGTAATGTACTTAGTTCTAATGTGAAATTCCCCATTTGCTAAGTCTTGGCCTTCGCGGGCTCTCACCCATAATTAAATCGTGGATGTGTACCTTTGACCCGAAAGCTGAGCAGAATTTGATACTTGCCCATTATTACAGGCTAGAATCTTGACATTTATGTGCGGTTTGCCTTTTTTGTACGGTTAATACCATAAGTTTCAAACACATCATGGTGAAGCGAAGCGGTGTGCCGCAGTTTTTTTTTGTATTTTCTTTAGGCTGGTGGTAAGAATAACACTACTTACATCATCCCCTACGAGAAAAAATATTTTCATGTTTTCTAATGAGAAAAGATACCCAACTTAAACAAGTCTCTACCTATTTAAAATCATTGGACTCTATTCGATCATTGTGAATTACCGAATGGAAATAAAACTCCTCTCATTCTACTACAGCCAGAATATTGTATCTTGAAATTGATTGTATTCTGCTTCTTTATCCTCGTATAAATCCTTGATGTTATAACCGTATTGTAGGATCTCTTTCTCTCTCCAATGGAAAAGTTCATGCCATTTAGTCGTGATAGTGGGATTCCAAATCAGGTGATGGGAAAATGGATTCATAATTAACACAAAATACACTAATGGAGCTCTTAGATTTGCGGCTTTGGTCTTCTCCTTAAGATGGAAACCATTCGTGAACTCTTCAACGCATGGATTTAAGAAGACAGCGAAGAAACTCGAATGTCTTTCTTTCAGCTCCGTCGAAAACATAATAGCAGTTAACCTCTTTTTTGACCACGATAGAAACGTATAAAAGTTACGCAAAGTCTTGATACTGTTATCAAGCATCAAGAAATTATTGTTAACTCTATCAACTATGGAATTAATAAGACAGCAAAGAAATTCGAATATCTTTTTTTTGGTCCGTATTAAAACAAAGCACTCACCTCCATTTTTGATGATGGAGTTCGTAAAGACTTGATTCTGTCGTCAAGCGTTTTTTTTATGGTCTGCGACCATTAACAGCAGTTTAAAACCCCAATTATTATGTTAACGGTGAACAAATAATAGCCAGGACATGCTCGTTTCCATCGATCGCCCTAGTTGTTTTCGTAACGGTATAGAGCGACGTTCCCCTTGATTTTTGTAATCACTCCGGCTTAAATGTTACCATCTGTATCCGCATAGCTTCGTCGCGACACGTTTTATATATGAGAAATAGTTGGTTTCCGGTGTTCCGTCCTCCATTCATGACCTCGGTACGCGAGCATAAGAGCGCCTTGCCCGTGAGAATGTTCTAGAGGGAAGGCCGTGTTGCTAGATTCCTTCAGTGTCGACACAAAGGGCAGAATAGGGTATAGTGGATACCTGAAGGAGGTTCAACGATGACTGAAGAATAAAAAAATACTTATTTCCAAATCTAAAGATTGTGTTTCAAATTGCTTTTCTTTTTACGGGTACCAGATCTTTGTATGAGCTAACAGTACAAATCGTACAACTTAGAATGTACGTATAATCATAGAGTAAGTTCTATAGAGGGCTCATCACGCGTACGAAAATCGTATACGTTTTTGGTGTAGTTCTGGAACAATTAACCAGATGGCTAGGAACAATTTTTTTGCGATTTTTTTAATTTGCTCGTTCCACAAGTCTAAAAATATATTCTGAAGCAGAAAGGGTTCCTACGTTTAGTGGAGACATTAATTATTCGATTTTTTTAACAATTGTTAAAAAAAATATTTTCTCGAATTTCGGCTAGTTACTTGACTTTTCCGAGTTTATATTCCCAATTTATTTTCCGGCAGACTGTTCTTAGTATAAAGTTATATATAAGAATATACTTACTCTGTGGTATAAATATATGCATACATTTTAAATTCACCAATGTTCAAGCACTTTGAGCAGACGGTAGGGGCTTATATTCAGATAATTATATTTTTAACTCTAGTCGCGGCATTATTTCGATATTGGTTGAAAAAATTATACATTAATACATTTAAGATGGGTAAATATGTAGGTACATTTTACTATTGAAATTCACTCGAGGTTATATATATTATTATCAAATTTTTGCGTCGAACTTCGTGCTTTTACCTATGTTTAACCAGACGAAACTAGCAACACGTATTTTATCAAATTTCAGAACTAATTATAAATCATACTTTGGTCACTAAGGGGTAAAATAAATGTCGTTCTCCAATGAGTCTGGCATTTACTTCAGCTTGCTTGGTACTATGCAGAATATAGGTGATTATCATGTGTAAGTTCTCAACTGTACGAGAATGTTACCAAAGAGATTTCCTTGGGACTTGATACTTCTTATATTGGTGTTAATGGATTGATGAAATTTAAGGAACAGAATCGCTACGTTCTGGTACCCTTTGGCTACACGTTAGCCAAGCAGCATGATGGTGCTGTAAGCAATACTCCCATATCAATACTCGCTTACCAACTCCCCCTTCCCACTGCACTGTCCATATTTACTCCCTTCCGTCGCCCTACTGCAGTCTGAATGGAAGCGTAAAAAAAAAGGCCTGAGAATCAACTAATTCCCTAGTGATGGCACTGTTATAATCCGCTGTGAGATTTCTTTCTCGAGGAAGATGTTTTTAGGGCACTGGGATATTACGTGTTGTTTATGTAATTGTCGGAATCATCTCCTTCCCTCCGGCGCGTCTAGGTATTCTTTTGTTTCCTCCAGTCCATTTGAATGGAAGTTTACGGTAAAACATTTCATTCGGAGGGACGATTCCTGTGGGAAATTTCTCTCGTTTGTTTGGCTTAATGGGAGTTCGAAATGGAAGGTGAGTGGATAAAGATGCGCTAACCGCGGAATAACGTGATATAACTGCGACCAACCATTCTTTTAAGAGGAAATTGCTTCTGAATGACTCTTGGATCAAACTTTTTTTTCTGTCGGAGAAAATATTCCGTTAGCCGGTCGAACGGAAAAGATATCCACATTACTGAAGTTTCTGTTAAAATTATGATCTTTTGCCTGTGAGGAAAGAGATAGCTTAGGAGTAAGTAGGCTTTAGAAATCCCAGTTTAGACGAATGTTTATGGTCAATTTTATCCTCATTTGAAAAAGGCCAGATTGGCGCCCATGCGACGCCGCTCCACGTGACGTCACAGGGACCTAGTTTCTTTAGGTATGAGTAGATAGGCGTTTTACATTGTCTGAGATTACTAATGCATGCATTAGGCACAGAGCTCAGGGAAACATCTCTTAATAATCACACATTAAAAATACCTAAGTTCGGAAAGTTTCCTTCGTTTGATAGGGGAATAATAATCCTTATTTAAGCCAAGCGCTACCTACTAGCAGGGTACTCAGCTACCTGCTAGCAGCCTGCGTCGTGTCAGCGCTCAAAGTCTCGCCCCAAGGTCACCTCACATGTCGACAGCTGGAACCAGAACGACGTCACACGGACTTTTCCCATCATTCCTACTTAGCCGTCGCGTTTTCGCGCGCTTGAAAATTTTCACTTTTCATTTAATCGCGAAAAATAGATAAAATCATTTAAAAATCTAAAAGCGTGAAAGACGAACTCCAGGAGTAATAATCTTTCGATTTAGGCAATAAAAAATAATAGGAAACCACCCTATTGTATTCAAGGACGGATCCAGGATTTTTTTGGTGGGAGGGGGGTGCAAGGTTTTGACAGGAAACAGTCTTCTCATATTTGAGATTGAGAACAACGTACAAGAGTCCGTCTAGTAGTCCGTCACCAGATATAACCGGTCGAGAAAGAGGTTACAAGATATTTAGCCGCATCTGAAATTGGACTGCCTGACTTTTGCCAAGCATTTATTAAATGTTTTTATTGTTTGGGGGAAAAACAAAATCCTGTATCAATTTGTTTGCAAAAAAAATATCTCTCTAATTTTCAAATAAGTGCTGGACGTGGAACTATGAAGAGGTTCTAGACTCATACTCTCTGTCACGCTCTGTATGGTTGTCTAAACAATCTAAGCCTTGCACGTAATCTCCAAGGCTCTAGTTCATGATCATGAATTGATGATAAAGACATGATTATTGTTTCAAAAACACCGCATTCAAGAGCTAGTTAACTCAGTGATTTATTTTTGTATGTAAATTATTGTCTTTGAATGAGTATCATATTTGTTGTCAGACTCATATTATTTTGCCGTTTCATAGTTAATTAATTTTGTATTTGTCGTCAGTTTGTAAGAACTGCTCCGACTGACGTACCTACCATACTTCGCGAAGGGAAAATACGACACTTTATACTATCACACTTTCAAAACTACTCTTTTGTTCAAGGACAGTCGAAATGCGTAAAGCGCAAGGGATGAAAGTTATGGGCCGGAAAGGAAAATGAGCTTCAATTCATGAGTTTTCTTTGTTTTCCAGACTTCATGTCTCTTTACAGTGGCTGAGTTAGTTACGAGCAGTTAATTTTTGTGAGAGGACTCCGCAGTTGAATTTCCATTCCGCTTGACTCTAATTCAAAGTACAATAGAATTGTCGTGTTTATTATTTTCTTTTCTTCGTGTAAATGTATATATCTGCGATTCTGACGCCGCATCTATGGCTGGGTGGTTATGTGGGTCGAGTCAATAATCAGTGGGTAAGATAGCAGTGGATGGGTAATTTAATTATTCTAGAAGTGCCTGATTACCTACGGTATTTACGCTCGGCATGCCTTAATACGCGGCATGATTGTAATTGTCGAAACAAATGTCCACTTCCATTTAGAAAAACCATTTTTCATGCTCTTGTTCATTCTAAAATTTCTTATGGTATAATATGCTGGGGCAGTGCATGCATGAGCACTTTTAAGAGTGCACTCGTTTTGAAAAGAAAATAATTAGGGTAATATTGTCTAAATATTATTATGAGCACTCATTTCCGTTGTTTGTGGCTCTAAATTTGTTGCCACTAAGGCATTTGTATTCATTCAAAGTGCTTAAATTGTTTTTTTGCAGAAGTCGAAATATGCCGAGTGGATGTGGCAAATATAAATGTAATTTAAGGAGTGAGTCATTTATGTGACAAATATATATATAATTTAAGGAGTGAGTCATTTATGTGACAAATATATATATAATTAAGGAGTGAGTCATTTATAGTAGCAAACAGACCTACGTTAACATTATATAAACGCTGTTTTTTTTTCATGTGGCCAAAGTTATTTCATTTACTGCCCGCTAGAATAAAAAAAAAATCCTCAAATGTGATGTTAAGACTTGTTAAAGAATGGCTTTTCTCGCAAGAAATACTTGAAAATTTATTTTTATGTTATTTCTTTAAAACACTCATGTATCATTTACTGCATTATTATTTTTTTTATTGGCATAGATTTTGTTATTTGATGGTGGCTCAATTCTGGTCCTATGACCTTGGAGACCACCTAAAGATCCTTCTCTTGTTATTTTGGTATTCAGATGTAAAAGCAAAATGTAGGAGTAAATAAATTATGGGCTTGAAGACAGTGACGGATCCAGGATAGGGAAAAGGGGGGGCCTAAGTGGGATGTAACCTCCTAGTAGTAGTGGGGTTCCGAACTAAATTACAATTCCATCTAGTGTGTAAATTGGATACCCCAAGGGGGGGGGGGGGTTCATAGCCCCTTTAGTGCCTAAATTTAAATCTATCTTTGCTTGAAGAACATTTTACCACAAAATTTTTAGAGTTTTTATGCTTAATTCTTAGGTATTACGTCATCAATCTGCAAAGGATTCGCCTCAAGCCAAGCATTTTTTACTTCGACTTTTCATCATTCCCTTCTCCTTTTATAGTATGAAGCCATAGGTTCTTTCGCTTTGGCATAAAATATACCCAGGTTCTATCGAATCAGTCATCAGTCAAATATCTTATTTTTATTCAGTGAGAAATATAATTTTCTCGCTAAATAAAAAGGAGAAATTTGAATTTATAATAAAAAACAGTATAATGCCTCGGATTTCTCAATTATTTTTTAAATATATGTACTAGAACTGAAAATTCCATTCTTACTGCAATTATTCTCTTCTATTTTTTATCATCTACGGATCTTCATCTTTATTATCGACGGTGCGAATAAAATGATTGCTTGATAAGGGGAAATTAAAATACAAAAACGATATGTCTTATGAATATTGAGCTAGTGTGCGAATTTAGGCTATTTTTGGGTAATTATCCAGGTTTTATTTTACGACGAGTAATACTAAAGATACACTTGCAATGTTCTACAATAATAATATTTTTTGTTTTAACTTAGGACGTTTTGATTCTTCTTGGATTGTTATGACGCAATGCGTGACATTGTTACGTACTCACCTTTTCAGCCATAGTTTTAAACCTATTACTCTCGCTTAGTGACGCACGAATTTCATTTCCCATAGGATATTTGCCAAAGAATTCTCCGATCCTGGGGAAAATTTTGCTATTTTAATTAGTTGCTAGAGAAAACTGTCGATTCAACGTCGCGTCGACTGAATTTGAAGTAGGGAGCAGTTCATTTTACGATTCACATTGAGCATTTGGCTGCAGTACATGCATGCTTAATGCAATTTATTTTATCCGTCAGCATCTAGAGGGTGTTTCATTTATTCAAGACGAATAAGAATGGGCATGGTTAACTCTTTCATCTGCACGCGGGTTTAATTGCATTGGAAATGGAAGTATATGTTTTCCCTTCGTTTTCTAATTTGTCCATGGGAATGAAATTCTTGTGTGTCGTTTTCTCACGCAGAAAGTGTTTCATGAATTTTAAATGCTTGCTAATATTCAATGGCTGGAGGTAATTATTCATAAGGTTTCTTAGCTACACTTCCGTTAATCATTCATATTTTATCTCATTCTTGTATAGGTATGCATTCAGGAAGATCTACACAGGAGAGTGTAGTCATAATGTTGCGTATTTCGTTTGCCACACTTTTCGTATGCTTCCTCCTTGTGATTCCCACTTTTGACAAAGCTTCTCTCACATTCTACATAGACGAAAATGGCACATGGCTATACGCTGGGGCCATGAAAATACTTCGAATATTAAGGAGGCTAAGATTGCTCTATGCTAAAAAGATTAGCGATAGGGACTTAACAAAATTGAACGTTGTAGTTTATATGTCCCATAATTCGGTGAATGATCAATGAAATATACCACAACTTGAATTTTTTATTGCATTTGATGGTACTATTTGAAATTGAGGTGAAAATGCGGTCGAGATTGAAATGGCAAGTTTCTAAATTTCGCGACGAAAAAAATTGTATTGGTTGACTGACTGCGTTGCTTTGGTTTCATGTTATTTATTTCGATTCGAAACTTTATTTCCGTTAATTTTAACCTTCATGAATAATACGTGCCGGGATATTAATTAACTATTCATGAATATCTATATGTTTTATTTCCAATACTTTAATTTTGTATGATAATAGTAAAAATAATATTTAATTTAAAAGCTCCATTTTCAGGGATTCTCCATGTTGCCGTTGTTGTGGAGAGAACAGTTTCCCATGTATTCTACAATTGTCAACATCTCCTTAGTGACTGAGACATAGCAAAGCAAACATTTTTTGGATGCTCTTTGCAGTAATCATAAAAACTGTTTCTTTTGGGCATCCATCCTTTTTGAAATGGGATGACTTACCCTGGATTTTTAAGGATAATAAACAATGAAGGTTGGACAAAATGTGCGATAGTAACTATTGTCTTTATTTTATTTATTTTTTCTTATTTTTTAAAAATTTCATCTTAGTGATTAAATAAACGAGATATTTGAGCGCGTATCAGAAATGCGATCGAGCAATCTCACCCATTTTGAGATTGAGATTATAATTGTTTCAGACACATTCAATCGCACGTTTTCTTCCATCCTTAATTACTTTCCTGTTCCAAAAATTTCAGAGTATTAAAAATAAGGTCGAAAAGGCTGGATACCCAAGGAAAATCGTTTTAATGGTAACTGCAAAGTTCATTCATAAAAATACTTGCGCTACTTTAATTCATTGTCGGCAACTAAGGAGTTACGATCTCATGCTAACTAACAGCAAATGCTTAAATTTATCTCCCGTACCATCTCCAGAGGTATTACATATCCCTCCTGAAACACCCTGTTTGTTCACTCAATGTCTCAAGACCATAATCCATTACGAATGCGGACTTGAGCGAATTTCGCTCTCTTCACGATGCTGGGAATGTACTTTCTTCCTCTCATCATTATTCCCTCGAGAACCTTCATTTTGGGCATTTCGAAGGGGAAACGCGTCGATTAATATTTGCAATTAGCGAATTTTTGGCCGAAACCGAAACTCGGCCCGCGTGGGTACGCGGATTTTTTTTTCCCTTTCATCGCGCATGTTGCGGGTCCCTTTCAAGTAGGTCGTTCCATTGCCCGCTCTGCGCTGGTCCGTTCCCCTCACCTGACTTAACGATGATGTCATGTAACCGAGTTGGGTTGGATGTGGGACACTCCGGCCCCATTCATTTGCCTCCCCATGCTTGCATCTCCCGCCCCCGACAAACATCCAAACCCCGGTCGGATAGCATCTCCGCTTCCCGGCCACACCTCCTTCGCCCGTCCACGCCCCCAAGTCGCGCACCTGCCGCCATCCTCGAGAAGAAAATGCGAGCCGGTGTACGGGATGTTATTTTCAACGGGGCTACATGTATGGAGAAGGTTCCTATTCAATCCCATTGAAGGTTTATATTCGTTGCCACTAAAACCGCTGTAAAAGAAAGAAAAAATGAAGATATCGTCTTGTAAAGGGTCTAGCAGGTTAAGATGGTGAAAAGTGCCCCCCAGAAATTTTGAGAAATAAAAAATATACACTTCAAGTGCATCCAATATTATGTGTTTCCCCAAAGTTTCAAGCCTCAACAATGGAAAATAACCCCGAAAAAATTGAAACACGATTTTTAGTTTTTTAACCATATCTCCTGTTTTTATTTTTAAAAATTGTTTTCTTGATTTTAAAATGTAAACACTATTACGTTACACCTACCATACTGAATTTTTTCAAAATTTTTAACCGAAAACTAAACTTTTACATAAGTTTGAAAATTTCAGAATCAAATTAAAAATTTTAGGAAACGATAGACACGCCGAAAAAAATATATGTTGTTACCCCTGCCCTAAAGTGTAATCCTAATTTTTTTCAGTTTTTTTAAATTGGTGGAACACGGTCAAAAACTCGAATAACTGCGTTGGGCCATTTGTAATAGGAGGATATTTGTTTTGATTGTTGAGAGCAACTATTGTTGATCAGGTCACTTTAAGTGTATATTTTTTATTTCTCAAAATGTCTGGGGGCACTTTTCACCATCTCAACCTGCTAGACCCTTTGGTGGTTTTAATGATTTCCTCAGTTTTTCACAACTGCGCTGCCACTTATAGCGCTCTGGTCAATATTTATACTTGACTGGGTATGGGCCTTGACTACGAGTACTTTCGAATTAATACTGAGTAGCGAATTTTCTGTAGGCAAATGATAAATGCTACTAAAGGGTTGTAACGAGGCAAGCCAATTACAGTGGCGTAGGTAGACCGAAATTAATTTATTATGTCATTGTAAAGCAGCGGTTCCCAACCGGTGTTACGCGTGCGCCGAAATAATCTGTAATTGCGGACGCCAGGAATTATGTATCTCTCAACCAAGAAATATGTCTAAATATTATATGGGGTATCTAAAACAAAATTTCTATTGATACAATCAATTATGAAGAAAGATGTCACCTACCCGTAGTGAAATTATGTAATAAAATGTGCACGTTACATTTTTTTGGGGCACAATACTATTAATATACATATAAGTACGGGAGGAAAACGATTCGGCTGCAATAGAAGGTTAATTACTGTTGTCCCCACGTGAAAGAAGGCAAAAATAAAGGAATATAGTTATCGCTTGAAAAATTGGTGGTATAAATAATTTCCTCAGCTTTTGGCAACTACGCAACCACTTTGAGATTTTGAGTATTCAAAAATGCAGCTGCAGCTTGAGTATTCAAAAACCAGCGAGGTGATGAGTTCACAGCTAATCACTTTTTTTGCAATATTTTGCAGTATTGTAGTTGAAATTGCAAGTAATGGCATCGAAAAGTTCACATCGTCAGATAGGTATATTTGAATTGTACCACAACCGTGATTATGTAGTAGCTCATACCGGATCTCTTGCCGAACGAGTCTCCGCCACTCCTACGCCTATGGGGTCCTTTGGCTTAGGATTATGAGAGAGCGGGTAGCTTGTGCCCCCTTCGGTACATACGTATACCGCTCATATGCACTGCCTGACGTGAGAAATTTACACATCAATGAGCCTGGGAAAAAATTAGGCGCGTACCTCAATTAAATACTATATTTGATTTTTTTTCAATTTTACTTATCAGTCAAAGTCAATGAGCTTTCATTGAATGATTTATCTTAGTACCCAAATGCAGCATTATTGAACAATAGGGTAGTTTCCTTCTCAAAGAAAACGAAAGGCATTGATTTCTATTCGTTACCCACCATTAGTGCATTCATAATATACAAATTATTTGGTTTTAGAATTCCCAGTTTAGACGAATGGCAATGGTCAATTTTATCCTCATTTGAAAAAGGCCAGATGCCACTCCACGTGACGTCACAGGGACTTAGTTTCTATACGAGTAGATAAGAGTTTTATATCGTCTGAGATTACCAATGCATGCATTAGGCAAAGAGCTCAGGGAAACATGTCTTTATAATCACCTATTAAAGCTGGCTAAGGTCGGAAAGTTTTCTTCGTTTAATAAGGTATTAATAATCCTTATATAAGCCAAGCGCTACCTGCTAGCAGGGTACTCTGCTACCTAATAGCATCCTGCGTCGTATCAACGTTCAAAGCCTCGCACCAAAGTGTAGAAATGACCCAAAAGTGCCAATTATAATAGAGTGACGGTAGAGGGTAGGAAACAAGAGAGGTGACAATGACCAAAGAGAAATGTTATCATCTGCTTATGTTTATGATAAAGTTAAGTTATTATTGAAGTTACTATTGATACCTCGTGAATAAGAAATTGACAAAAGCACGCTATAGTCATTTTCTAGGTCTTACTCTAAGATAGCGTGTCCAAAAGTCATTATCATCATTAATGATTGAAGCGTGTTCGGAGCTGGAGAACCTTACTCGGTCAAAGCGATAGCTATTCACTATTTCATTTCGATAGCCTCTACTGACTCAAATGCCATTAGTTCACGTGAATGGTTCCCAATGAATGGGTCGTCCCCACTCTTTTCTCCCGATTCGTCACGGTGTTTAGGAGCTCTTCTCCATTGTAGTTTTTCTTCCGCATGACGTCAACACCACCTCCGCATCCTCTTCGCTGATCCTCTCCCAACCTTCCGGCGCCTCCTCGCGGCGAGCCTTTCGTGAGGTTAAAATAAAAATATAACTTCGGCGAGTAGTGTTGAGTCATCCCTCAATCTGTTCCCAAGCTGAAGGACTTGGATTTTGGAAATATATTCTCGATGTTTTATCGCGCAGTATAAGAATACCAAGGTTATGCGGATCAGGGGCGCAGCTAGGAATTAAGGGTAGGGGGGGTTTTATGCGCAACTGATACTTACGGGTGTGGGGGTATTGCATAACTACCAGGGTAATCAGGAGTTGCGGGGGCCTTCCTCCTGAAAAATTTGAAGAATGATGGTTCAAAATGGCGAGTTTTACGGCTTTCTGAAGGATATTTGATAAATCATAACACTGTTCTATTTGTAATACTGATCCAAATAAGTAAAATGGATTAAACTTAAATATTTCTCTGAGCTATGGGGGGGGGGTTTATCCCCCGAAACCCCCCCCTCGCTGCGCCACTGATGCGGATGCGGTTTTGTAAAGCATTGTGACCGAGGAATTTTATACTCAAGATAAAATGTAGGTAGGGAAAAACTTGAGGAGGTAGAGCAATTCAATTATTTGGGCAGAATTTTAAAGGAAGACATGGGAACAGCACTAAGGATATCAGGAAGAGAATTGCGTTATGAACGGGCAGGAGCTTATGAGAAGATCGTTATGTAAGAGTTTCAAGAAAAGGCTAGTCTGGAGTGCAGCGCTTGGCGGTGGAGAAGGCGTTCATGAACAGCAAGAAGCTTATGAGAAGATATTTATGCAAGAGTTTAAAGAAAAGGCTGATCTGGAGTGTACCTCTTTACGGTACGGAAACATGGACACTTAGTCAGAGGGACGAGGTAAGACTGTTGGCATTCGAGATGTGGGTGTGGAGAAGAATGTTGAAGGTGAAGAAGACGGAGAGGAGAAGAAACGATGAAGTGCTGGACATGGTGGGTGAGGAGAGGGAGCTTCTTGACGAGATATGGAGGTGACAGAAGGTAGAGATGAAGCGGGTACTGAGCGGGGAGGGGATGTTGAAAATAGTGTTAGAGGTAGAATATTGGGTAAACGAGGGAGAGGAAGGAAGAGAATAGGTTTTTTTTAGATAGAATGAAAGGGAAAATGCCTTATTATGAGTTGAAGAGGGAAGTCCATAGAGGAAGAGGAGACGGCTAGAAAACCTCCTAAGTACTCCTCGAAAACCGACCTTAATGGGTAGAATACTAAAAAATAATATTACGTACTATCTGGACCTTAATAAAATGTATTCTCGTTCTTTATTATGCTATAAAGATCGTCTTGCGAAACGAATTTGATGAGTTCTTCGACTTAATTCCAGATCGATATCTTTCTTGTTCGATACCTTTTTGCATAAGATAAGAGAGGTAGTCCTAATACCAAAATTGATGAAATAGCGTAAGAATGCTCTGAGAGTGAGCGCGGCTGTAGGGATAAAAGACATCTCTGCTTTGATCAAAATCTATGATTAATTGTGGAACTTTTATGGTAGCAATTTCTGAGGGTACAGACTGCAAAAATAAAATCAAATCTTTATTATTATAATCTATTTATATGCACTGATAATGGCTTAAAAACGATAGGCATATGCGAAATATCAGTCATAACAAAAGATTTCTTATCAGTTACCATATCGACTTCGAAGTGTACGTGCTGAATAATTCAAAAGCCCAATTGATGGATCAGACATAAAAAATACGAGCGTTACATATTTTATCGATATTAGTACGTATGTGCTATTGCTAAAGTTTGGTATTGGAACAAATCGTATCAGTTATTTCGGAGTTCTCACCCTACTGCGATAAGTATAAGATCCTGTAAGGAGAAGCATGTCTTTTAAGTTGTTTTAGTGTTTGACTTCTTATATCTAGCGCCAAATCCTCCGTCATAAAGAACATCATACTTATGCTCCAAGAATAAAACGAAAAGGTGCTTACTATATTTATGCACCACCCGTATATCTCCTCATAAAAACTGATGTCAACTTTAAGATAAATGTTACTGTGTAGAGATAGCCAAGATACAAGCTGGATTACTGATTGCACCCTATGTGAAACGGATGATTTATGTAAAATGCAGATGAGGAAGATAGTCGACCTAAGTGAAGTCTATAATTGTCTCATTCTTGTTTCTAGTGACTTGTAATCCTCAAAGCTTGAGAGTGAAGTATAAGCGCGAAGCCGAGCCAGTCGTCCGTTGTCTTGGGAAACTTAAGATTAATGATGATAGAATTTCACGGTCAACCTCTATGGAGAATTTTAATTTTGGCGACTTCAAATATACATCCTGCTAAAGCGGCCGTGAACTTGCGGTTTTTGACCCAGCGGATGGAGTTGAGAGCACCGTAAGCGCGTCTTCAACCATAAGGATCATTATTCTCTTGAACAAACAAAGAATTGAAGTCCACATGGAGACCACTGCCGTTTTGAAGAATTAAATGCTTTTAAATTACGCAATTAAGATATTTTTCAGATTAAATTGAACGTAACTTTGCGAAAATGCATGATTTTTAAATTGAATTGTATTTCATAGTACACTCAAAAATCTGTGGACTTGCATTCATTACATTTGAGTGTACTGTATGAATTATTATTTTTCAGTTTTTTTGGATCGTTTAAAAGATCCGTTTTTATTGAAATCATATTTTAACCTATATAAATGTTGAATAGCAAGTGCATAATATGAAATTCATAGTGTAGTCCTCATAAAAGTGAATTTGAACTAATTAAAGTACCGTTTGGTAACATTTATTAGCAGACTATATTTTAAAAATATATTTTTGACGTTCCTAGGTTGTTTTCAAAAGAGTCACTTTTAATCATAGCATATTTTATTCTCTCAGGAAGATTGAGTTATGCTTTATATTTTTATGGACTTTCCTGCATTTGTAGTTCTAATGAGGGCTCTGTCACTCTTGATAAATCGACTGCTGAGCCTTTCATCTACATCTACATCTACAAATTACCCTGCGAGCCACCTCTAGGGTGTTTGGCAGGGGGTGATCAATCACCAGCATGCAGCATGCATTTGGACTCCCACATGCACACCACACCGTCCAAGAAACGTCCCGTATAATAACAAACTATACTACTATATGCTGTTAGAAATAGAATATAGAATTGAAATTCAGAAACATGCAGTAAGTTTTACATAGGTTAGTAGGCTACACTGCGAGTCATGCAATCTATTTACGCGTTCTATTGCTGCCGTTATAATCTCTTATTGATCGTGGAAAAAATGACATTCGGAATCTGTCTGTTCTGCAATCTATCTCTCTTATTTTATTTATATGATCTGATCTTCCGTAGTACGTTGGCGTCCGCAAGATATGGTTGACTTCGTCAGAAAAGACACTGCTCTTGAATTTATCTAAAAGGTTTAGTCTATTTTTCAATCTACGGTCCGACAGAGATTCCCATCCGAGTTTATCTAAGAGGTCAGTTACACTAACAAGACTATCGTAACGACCTTTCACATACCTGGCAGCTCTTCTTTGCACACGTTCTAACTCTGTTATTAAGCCTTTTTCATGAGGGTCCCAAACACTGGCAGCGTATTCCAAATGTGTTCTAACGAGGGAAAAGTAGCTAATTTCTCTCACTTTGTCGTCGCACTTTCCTAATATTCTTTTAACAAAACCCATTTTACGATTAGCTTGACCGGTTATTTCTCGAATATGTTTATTCCACGATAGATCATTATTGAGTCTAACCCCTAGATATTTCACAGATTCAACTGCCTTTAACTGCGCGCCCCGAATGACATAGTTACGCTGTAGGGAGTTATTCTTCTTCCAGAAATTCATTACGACGCATTTTTCCAAATTTAATTCTAACTGCCAAGCATCGCACCAAGCTTGGAAGCACAAGCTTCATAATGTATATTATGCATGCGTAGACCGAATTTCGTTAGTAAGTACTCTAAAATGATCGATACTTGCCTTTAAATTATAATAAATCTTGTTATATGGTGTGAAAAGGCTAATACAAAATTTCTGTAAAAATCGCATTTTTATTAGGCGCAGATATAGTTTTTTTTACGGCCGTAATTAAAGCATTACGCTTTCTGCATCCTATAGCTTCATACTCGGTTAGAGAAAAAGATGGATAGGAAATTATGCGAAGTCATCGTCAGTTTGAGACAAAAATTAATAGAAAATTAGAAAGATATGTTTGAATATCATGATTTTTCGATAAATTTGCCTAATGGAATGGAATTTCTTTAAATATTTTGTAAAGAAATTATGTCCGCATGTGAGTATGGGTATAAATACTTTAGGCTGCTCGGGGATATTCAAGTATGACTCATAATCGCTCGAATAGGAAGCTGCGGTCTAGCCAATATTGTTTTGAATATTTGCCAACGTCTCATACAATGCGTATGCATGTGAGCGACAACGCTGACTCATCATATATCCATCATAATTTGCGGATCAACATCGAAAGAGAGACGCGGAATCCTCTAGAGGAACTCCTTTCGTCACATAAAGGCGGAACTTCAGAGAGCACAAGGTGTACTGGCCGCGGTAGTAAAAGAGGTCGTTTTGTAAGCCGCCCTAAGCCAAGACTGTATTTGGCGAATGTTTGATAATGCTATTTCCATCCACGCTCTTACCTACTGTTTGTTTTCAAACAGCTAACCTTTTGCTACATGACATCATGCCTTTCCTTCAACACTGGCTGCAGTCACAGTCATGCGAATTCATTTCCTTTTGCTGGGAGTATCTTCTATAACCTTTTCGATTTTCAATGCCGTCTTTCATGTTGGTATTCAAATATTCATATCAAGCGTCTTAAGAACTTATGCAAACATTGTTTTCGATTCATTAGGCAACTGAGGTATAACCGTCCACTTTACGCGTCCTTCCCGGATAATATAGGAACTTACGCTGTTTTTTTTTTAATTTTACTTCGCAAGCTTTATGAAACATTTTGGGGAATAAAGAGGAAGACAAAATTCTTTAATATTTAGAACCACCTCGCTTTTTTTTAATAAAGCCATCTTTATCTATTGAGTAATTTAATGTGCCTTATTTAAAAAAATCATGATGCGGATATAAGTATTTTGGAAAGTTCCATGGGAAAAATCCAATCCTACAGTGGTTAGATATCATGAATTAGTTTCACATACAAGCTTTTGAAACGCAGACCTAGTAAAATTTTTTTGGAATATCCGTATCTTGGTGTTTATCGGCCGATACTTGTTGTCTTTATCGAAGACCTCATGAATACTGGGAAAATTTGTATTAGCCCGAAGGAGTTCCCTGGCTTAGGCCTGGAAAAGTTGGCTCAACTTTTAGCACGAAGAAGTCAACAATCCCTGAAATGAGTCAAGTTCTTACATTTAGTGACCGCGAAAGCTTAAGTAAGACACCTAAATTTTTATTTTTTTGGTGATGAAATGACTTTATTTTAACCTCATGCAGTGAATTTAGTGGATACCTTCCCCTTTCTTAACATTCTGATAATTTTTTGATGCGTGTCTTGTTAAGATATTATTTCTAAAACCTTTTTTGCTCTAAATAAATATTATCGTAGGAAGTTAATATTTTCAATAGTTCAATCATGAAATTTTTTGTAATAAACATCTGTCATAGCTTTCAGCTATTAACTTTTTTATTCGTATCGGTATAGGGTATGATTTTTTTAATTAATGCCAATTTGGTGTGTCAATAAACAGGCCCAGTGATATAAAAGTATTTTTATGGTCATAATTGTTCGAGGAAATCATAATGTAATGCACCAGAGAAAGTGAAATAAGGATTTGGTTCCATTGGCACGAAGAGGTTGATTTTATGTGAATGTAAAAATTTTACTTCATGCTTGAACGAGTGTTTTTAACGCCTCACTTCGTATTTATTTCAGTGGCAGACTGAGTTCTCGGAAGAGGAGCGGTAGCGGACACGGGTCGCAGAATCGGTAAGAGAATTTAATTCATGTTGAACGGGACAATGACTTTGAGGTCAATCGAAGCTGCCTTCGAGGAATGTGTGGTGTCTTTGGCGGGTTTGTTTATTCCTCGCTTCGGGCATGAAGGCACAGCAAGCGCAATACACACCTACAGGGTGATGGCATGCTTCTTTTTTATGGTGCCTTTGTATTCCGATAAGTTTACGAGACGCGTTCAACTTGTTTCTTCTCTCAAGAGTCGTGACTGGTCTAATGTGTTCGCTGCTTCAAGCGAGTAATTTATGCGTTTGGCGTATCCTCCGAAAACCTTTTTTTTATTCCTCCTCACGTATGTTATTCCTGCTGTTGAATGAGGGCATCGGACCAAAATCTTTGCACTTATATTACCTGTAATAGGTGGCGTTTCAACCAATTTACCACTCATCTTATGGACGTTTTTAGTGCAAGAAAGGCCCCAACCGAGGTCTGTTTCTATCAGAGGCGTATATAACAGTGATTCATTGGCCTAATTTTTGTCTTACCTAGGAAGGCTATAATTAACTTAATTTATTCCACCATGCTCGCAGGTATGGGATTCGATTATCACCGTTGCTAAATTTATATCCACATCCTCTTGTCCCCAATGTATGGTGCAGTGATGCTTATAAATCTGAAGGATAGTGAGGCTTGCTTTTTTTGCTATTTATCATTCTTTTGAAATATTTGGCTGATTTTTTCTATGATAAATACAGCAATATTTATCTCGCGGAAGAAAAAAGTGTTGCCGTCATTTCAATTCAATAGTTTTTTAAATTTTCAATGCTGCCAGTGTACATGGATATTTACATAGTATCCCTAGTATTTGATATATTTACAGCATAGACCCTATTTAGGACAATTTTCCTCTTCAGGGTCTGTCATATGGATATTTAAAGTTTACATACGTTTATGAGCTTGTAGCTGCAATCGTAAGGCATATTTTTCGGAAACTCTTTTCCCCCGGGATGGCTATTAGTCCGACATTCATCCGAGACGTGAAGGAAACCGGCAAAACCCCACGTAGACTGCCGTGTAACCGTTGATAAATGTTAATGTTGCTGAAGAAGTCAAGTGATGTCTGGAAGGCGTTATCCTCGTGGTCTTTCCTTAGCTGGTGTGGAGTGCTCTGATTGGCTCCCAGTTCCCCTCGGATTTTCAGGAGGTGGTCCTATGTATAGCTTGCGTTGTAACCGCAGTCTCTGTTGATCTCGATGTCGTGCTATCGAATCTGAATGGATTCCTTCACGTGCGGTCCCAGTATCCATGGGATCGACACAGTAGCTTCGTTTCTTCCCAGCGAACCATGTGATTTTCAAGGATGCTGTGCTCAGCCAGTGCCGATTTTTTCGGTTGTCCTAATCGAAGGTGTCTACTGTATTCTTTCACTCTGGTCTCTATTGTACCGTCTCTTCAATGTAGGTTTTTCTGCATTCACTTGGTATTACGTACACTCCATCAGTTTTTAGTCCGGTTGGGTCCTTTGCCTTTACAAGTTGATCTCGTAATTTTGGTGGTTGCAGGTGGATAGTGTGGATGTCAAACCTCTTCCGGATTCTAGAGATCTTTCCCGATATGGTGGATATATATAGGAGAAGGGTCCTGGTCGTCGAAGTAGACTCTTCCTTTGATGAAGTGTTATTAAGAGTAAGGGCCCTTTTTAGGGCTACGTGTATCTGATGTCTGCCGAAGCCGTTCTGGGTAAAGGTTTTCTTCAGGTGTCATATTTCTTTGCGGAGGTTATCCTGATCAGCGATAGAGATGGCCCTGTGTATGAAGGTAGAAAACACTGATACCTTCTGGGAAGGATGATGGTGGTTTTTTTATTCAGGCAAAGGTCAATGTGGGTTCTGTTTCCATACACACTATGGCCCACGGTTCTGTTCCGTTTGCAGTGAGTTAATATGTCCATAAATAGAAGTTTACCGTCACAAAATGCGTCAGATTCAACTGGCGCTTAACTTAGCTTAAGCACTTTAAAGATATTGATAAATCAAGAGTTTGAATCATGAGTTTTTGATAGAAAATATTGAATTGGCCAGAATTTGGTCAAAATATTTGTTTCATGGATGATGAAACTGGATTTAAGATCTACAATAACCCAATGGGTCCGATTTATAGCTTTTTATTTTGGGTACAAGGTATAAAAGATATCTTGCCAAAAATAATGTTTGTAGTTCTGCAATCATTTGATTGACCGAACGCTTTACTATTATTGCCGAAATCCAATTTGTACCGTTTGGTTTACACTGCTAGTTTACATACTTTGGGATTCATAGCTTTAAAATTGACTCTAAGGTGTAGAAACAATCAGTCTAATGAAAAGTATTAATAAAAACAATAATTATTTTGTCTTCAATTATCAACCGAATTGGACGCCATACAGTCCTGTATTTCAATTAATGTTATGGACATACACATACATCCATGCTCTGTAAGAGAAAATCGACCCGCGAATCCTGGATTATCAGCCACCGATTTTACCATGCCGCCACCAAGGCCGGCAAAAGTGCGTGTATAGCAAAAAAAAGTGTCGAATTATGCTTAGATTAATTATAATTTATTTCCTTACCTGAGGATGATCAAGGCGTGAAGAATCGCTCGTTGGTGGTAAAATCTCTCACGTATTTTTACGAAGGAAGTGCGTTCAAACTCGTGATAAATATCTGTGGGTCAAGGATGAGGCCACGTTTTTCACCGTTCGCGTTCATGTGCTGTTTTCCGTGATTTTTTTGTGTACTCGTTCCTTCGCTTATTTCCTCAGTCAACTTTTTTTTTCTCCTCCACCACCTATTGGAATCATCTGGGACGGTCGGTGGCTTTTATTTCGCCACCTTGTTAGCGCCTCTCTCCCTGCGCATGTTTCAGCTTGAGCCACCGCCCACCCAAACGGCCGACCCTACTCGTGGCCATCGACACTTGTTCGTCCGGAGTTCACGCGAGTGCGCGGTAGGCGTTTACCGCACGGCGCAGGCAGCGATCGGCACCCCTTGCGGACACGCCCACTTTTTGAGGAGGGGGCGTAGTCAGCGGGCAAGTGTTGGGAGCAAGGGAATCGAAGTGGTCGGGCTTGGAAGGGATTGGGATGTATATTTTTTATCCTTTGGGTATCACCCTTATAGCAAAATACCGAATGCTTACAAGTCTCATCTCAGTTATTCTTAAAATTTGAAGGTGAACTTAAGCATGGTGCTTAAGTTCACCTTCTTAAGTGAACTTAAGCATAGAAGGCTTAACTTAAGATGTATCCGTTAGCTTCAGAATGGAGGGTAAATTCTCAATAAGAGATTTGAGGTCCAGAAAGCAGTGAAAGACTTGTAGCAGCTGCCTTATCCCGCAAATGAGTATAGCTCGCAATGTCTATCCCAAATTTTGCCACGGGATCTGGGAAGAAATTCCAGATAGAAGGTGCAATCCAAAACTCCCTCTGTAAGGTTGTGAAATGCTCTACTCTAGATATATCTAACAGTCTTAAAAATTAGCGTGGCAGTTAAATTTGAAAAAAAAGCGTAGTGATGAAATTATGGAAAAAATAACTCCCCACGACAAAGATATATCATTCAGTATACCGAATTAGAGACTTTAGAATCCGTAAAATAGTAATGAGTCAGACTCAATAATGATCTATCGTGTAATAAGCATATTCGGGAAATGATAGCTCAAGCTACTCGTAAATTGGGTTTTATCAAAAGAATACTAGGAAAGTGGGATGACCAAATAAGAGAAATTATCTACTTCTCCCTGGTTACTGCACTGCTACGGGTTGCTGCATGGGGAAACGTATAGTTTTAAAGGGCAGTTGGACGAACAAAAAACTGAATTAACTTTTCTACTTGACCATTACGCGTTAAGAAATACATTTCAACTAATCACCGAACTACAAATCGTCCTGTTGTCGATTTCTCGCGAACTCCCTGACCAGCAGACGACGTATTCCGTAGTATATATGAAGCCTCTCACAGTGCACGAATACCTGCCCACCATGACTAAGAACATCGCAACTTCTGGATTTCCGTACTCCTGTATTGCGATGTATATTGTTAATTTTATCGGAGCATGACATTAACTTCAGTTGTCCGAAGGTACCGCGAAGAAAACCACAGTATAAAGCCGATGTCCCACGGTCAAAATTTCATCCAACTGGCTTTTGGTCCTATCGATGGCAAAAGACACCGTTTTGGACCTTATTTTAGCAACTTCTAGATTAGGAGAGAAAAAATGTGATTTAAATGCACGTTTACAGCACTATTCATAACATCTTCTCAACCACATTGTCCATCATTTATTAATAACGTTTTCCTCGCGGGAATAAACTGCCTCACGTCTGTATCCTGGCGTTTTATTCTGCCCTCAACCTTGCTGATGAGGGACATGAAAATATCCTCACTTATCGTCTATTATTATCGATAATATACGGAAACATCTACCAACTCCTTCTCCAACATGTTTAGCAAGCTTATTTCAACATTTTCATACCCCCTTTCCAGCCAAGGCCAAGTTCAGCATTCCTTCTGTTTTCTTTTTTTCGCCTCTTTAATGTTCGCCTCTTTAATGTTCAGACAATTTCGCCTGCTAAAAAAGACAGAATATTTCACTTCCACAAGCTTTCATATTTGTTGACATATACATCGTCTTTCGTTTGTTTTTCGTCCAAATGAGATGCATCGTGGGACACCCCCGTCCCGTTGCATAAATTTGACCGTGGGACACCGGCTTAAGTAAATGACCGAAGAAAACGCAGCCAACCTGAGCGCTATTTTATATACGTATTTGCCCTGAAGATCCGCGGTTGTCCTCGTTCCTTGGGCGCTGCAACGGGAGCTTTAAGCGTGGGTGTTTATTGGGAAGAGAGGCTGAAGGGGGAGGTGAGTGGGGGTTTTTATTTGCTCCTTACGTTGGGCGGAAGTTCCAGTCTTCCTCCCCGCGAAGCGATCCGATGGGGGCGGACGAGGATTTTTCTGAGTATTCCCCGCTCTCCTCGTGCTTGCTTGCGCGTGTTTGCGTGCGACCGTGAGTGTATTCGGGTTCATCGCGGACGTTGAGGGATGGGAGAGAGATGTGAGGCCGGAAAACCGGATCCCGAGTTAAAATGTGTTCGACCCAATTGGTTGCTGAGATCTCGTATCTCCTCTCGAAGGTGGCAGAGTGAAGATGGGCCCATTAAGTGGCTTTGCAGTATCACGGGGAAGACTTGCAGCAGCATCCCGTGCCTGCAATTGAGTATGGCTCGCGATGTGCGATGTCCATGCCAAATTTTGCTCCGGGATCTGGGAACAAATTCACTGTAGATGATGCGATCCAAAACGTCCCCTGTAAGATGGTGGAAGGCTTAGCTTTTAGATGCACCCGGTAGCTTCAAAATGAATGGTAAATACTTAATATGCGATTTGAGGTACAGAAAGCAGTTAAAGACTTGCAGCAGCTGCATGTTCCTGCAATTGAGTATATCTCGAGAAGTCTATCCCAATTTTGCCTCGGGACCTAGGAATATATTCAAGATAAAAGGTGCAATCCAAAAAAATCCTCTTTAAGATAGTGGGAGGCTCAACTATAGACATAACTGGTAGTCTCAAAATGGATGGTAAATACTAAATGTGCGATTTGAGATGCAGAAGACTTGTAGCAGCTGCCTGTGGATGTGATTGAGTATGTCTCACGATGTCCATGCAAAATTTTGCCGCGGGATCCGGAAACAAATTTACTGTAGATGGTGCATTCCAAAACGCCCTCAGTAAGATGGCGTTAGGCTCAACTAGCCTAAAAATGAATGGTAATACATAATACATTTTTACCCACCGTAGCCATACGGTTACACCCGATCATGCTGACCATATTTAGCTCTTGGAGAAAACCCGCACACCTTCCTGCTTTTCAAATTATCACAAATGTGTATTGAATCTTAATAACTGAATCCACTAAATAGCGTATTTTTGAAGCCGATTGAAATGA
Source organism: Ischnura elegans (assembly GCF_921293095.1). Taxonomy (NCBI): domain Eukaryota; kingdom Metazoa; phylum Arthropoda; class Insecta; order Odonata; family Coenagrionidae; genus Ischnura; species Ischnura elegans. The sequence continues at coordinate 95,092,720 of NC_060254.1, forward strand.
ATCCACTGATGGAAATGGACGGATGCAAAACGAAAATTCAATATGGACGCCTACTGCAAGTATCATGAAAGTGCACAAGAAATAGCTTTGTATAAATTATGCCAACTTTCTTCATCCAAAAATTAGCTTACCCTGAAGATTTGTCCTTTCTATCGTGACCACTCATAGGAATTGACCAATAATTGATTATGGCCTCGTTACCAGCCGGTATAGCTACATGGCTACGGGTCATTCCGAAGGAACAATTAGATTGATCACCAAAATATTTCACTAGATTGCTAAAGACTAAAATAGGAGAACTATACCTAAATATTTTCACAATCTCATGCAGAAAGTTTCCTGGGCGGAAATGGGTTATGTAGAGATATAAGAGAAATACGAAGCAGTGAAACCACATGTCACTTACCTTGTACTGGATAGTAGCTTAGTATGAGTTGCAGCTGTACATGGAAATTTAGGAAGCGGGACGAAAAGAGACTGAAGGCATTCTAGATGTGGGTGTGGAGAAGAATGGAGAAGGTGAAGTGGACGGAGAGGAGGAGGAAGGACGAAGTGCTGGACATATGGGTGAGGAGAGGCAGCTTCTAGGTGAGATACGGAGGATACAGAAGGTATGGATGGAGCGAGTACTTAGCGGGGAGGGGATATTCAAAACAGTGATAGAGGGTAGAATATTAAGTTAACTACGGAGATGAAGGAAGAGAGTTTGAATTTGTGGGTAGAATGAAAGAGAGTAGACCTTATTGAGCATTGCAGAGTTTGTTAGATTAGAAGGGAAGTCCATGAATGGAGGAAAGAATGTTACTTCTTAGATACTCCATGGAAAACTACCTTAATCAGTAATGTACTTAAATAATACTGCTGAAGGCCAGGTGAGGATTCGTATAAAGAAAATGAATAGGGAAAGAATTTTACATGTGGTAGGGCGCTGAGAGACTAATTTGAATCTACCTCACCTTTGTGGAATGCACCGAAAGGGAAGGGATCCTTGAACTATGTGGTTTGACCTGGTATTTCTCAATTTAGCTTGTGTCACATTTGTATATCAGTGCGGGGCTACCTCATGTGCCTGTGAAGTTCGGATGACGTGATGGTTTCAGATTTTCTACTTCCTGAGTTCCAGTGGCTTTAATCTTTCTTTTTTCGTCCGATATGTTACGCTCTGCGATCCCTCGTTTTATTTTTTCCCGATTTAATGCCACATTTATTTTACGCATTTTGGTTTTACGGTTGTGAAGTCTAACAGCTTCCTTTATCCCAGTTCTCGGCTTCAAGCGTTGGGCGAGATGAAAAAGTAAATGTCAGAAGCGCTTTAAAAGGTTTAATAAACCGTGAAAGCTTGGTAATTGCCAATTTTACTGGCATTCTGTCGAGTCCGTCTTAATGATGGCTGTCATGCCTCTGTGAGCGTCACTAGACTTTATAAACCTGTGTTTTGCTTTATCCTCTCTCCCTTAATGAAGTAGTTTTATAAGTTCATCAAATACGAATTAGGGTCTTAACTCTTATAATGGCTGGAAAATTCTGCTTACGTGGTTTGTAGATTGCTCATTGTATTTGCTGACGACATTTACCATTTTAGCTGCCCTAATTTACGTGTTCTACATGACCATTGCTCACGTTTTGCTTATCCCGGTTAATAGGATATAAAATTCAAAATTTTAAAGCTAAGAATGAAGCAGAATAGACAGATTAAAGGTGACTTTTGACTAAAAATATTCATGCAGATACCGCATGGAAGAGTAAAGATTCTTCGATGCCACTATTTCTTCGATTCTTCGCTTCAACGATAAAACTGGGCCACGACAGCCAATTTCTACGTGATTTAAGTATACTAGCGGACTAGCTACGGACTTGCCACGGTGATAAATTTTATAAGTGTCACCCTCGATGCACAAATTGTGCGAAAAATCCTTAGGGGGAAAAATCATTCGCCACCGGGAAACCATAGGGAAAAATCATGCCGGTCAAGGCGAATGATATTTTCCCTGTGGATTTTTCGCACAATTTCTACGTATTATTTGTATTTAAAAATGGAAATGATATTTTAACACTATAATATGTAATTATTTATGTCGATCGTATTTTATAAACATGTGGAAAGTGTGGAAATTGCCATTGTGTTTTTCTTTTTATCATGGATACAAAGAACTTCCACAAAATCGAGCCGGATACGATTTTATACGTATTTTATAAACGTTGTTACTTTAGAGATATAAAGTAAAACACTTTGCACTTTCCACGAAGTGTTTTACTTCATATCTCATAATGGATCTTCACAAAGTGTCTGCCTCATCCATCCAAATCTTATTACTTTAGACTGAAATAAAAATGATGGCGAAAATACTTGGTTAATCGTTTCATTTAGTTCGTTGGGTCCGATGCATTATTTATTAATGTAGGGGGCTTTCTCCAATGTCATAATCATATTCATCTGGGAAGTTTGGCAAAGTATACACAATACCGGTTAACTAAGGACATAGTAATTACCACTGTTGAGTTAAGATATCTATGGTGCCATTTATAATTATTATGCACTTTTATCTTGTATTCCAATGACCGTCATTTTTACCACCATTAATATTGCCCTTCCTCCAAGACATTGACAGCTCTATAAATGGTATATTCTTGGTAATGCGTCATGTAAGTTCCATTGACGCTGGAGTTTTTTAATCTGACCTGTAATTGACAGTATGTAAGTTTTTTACAGGTCGTAAGTATGCATATAAAACGGTGAATTAGGCCTTAATCTTTACAATTCTTCCGAGAAAATTTTTGTCATAGACAAGATCTTGTTAACGCTTGCTCCAATTAATATTCACCCCTAACTTGATTCGGAAAGCTTTCTAATTTTGTTTTTGCTGGCTTAGCGGTAGAGTGGGATATGTGTGTAAGTAATCTCATTTTACTCCAGCGTATGCTTACATAGGCGGCAGCTTCCCCCCGTAGAAATAAAACTGGCAAAAGCCTTTAACGAAAATCAGGACTGGATTAAAAGGAAAGTTTTCAAAAATATTTCTTTAAACGCACGAAAAATTATATTCGTACAAGTCATGTAACTAAAATAAAAAAAAATCAGCCAAATAATTTTTAAAACTAATAAATTGCTGATATAATTTTCTTAAAATGTTGGTTTCATTCACCTTTTCCATGTTAAAATGTTACAACTTGAACAACCATGGCTTGCCCCCCTTATTTTGATTCTGGGTACGCCCTTGACGAGGCCGCATCACCAGTTCTTCCAAAAAAATCTGCACTCCGGGAATGCCGGCGGAAGTGAAAACTTGACATAACGTGAGCATTTTTTGATGTAAGGAATAATTTCTAACGAAGTGTTTTATTAATATGTAGAAAGTAGAATCATGTATATAATGCAGTAAATTATTTATTTGTTGCGATATTGTACACAGTTATTTTACCTAAATAAAAGAAATTGAGGTATATTGTACTAAGCTTCACTATTCTTGTATCGAGTACACTCTCCTGCACGAGTATGGACTGGTGACGGTGACAGTGATGCGAGTCTAATGGTTTGTACCCTTCCACAAGTACTGTGTATATAGTGAGTATACTGTGTATATACTGAATATAAACAATTACACCTATATGTGATAGCAGTGACGGTGAGGCGAGTCGAATGTCTTTTACCCATCTACAAAAGTGCTCAACGCGACATGAGAAGTTTTCACTTTTCCCATCGACTAAAGTGTATATACAGAATATACAATTACACATATATTTAGTAGCGATGATGGTGACGGTGATGTGAGTCCAATGGTTTGTACCCCTCGACAAGTACTGTATATATAGCGAGTATACTGTGTATATACAGAATATACATAAATATAAATATATGTAGCAGCGGATATACATATAGGTAGACGGGAGTCCAATGTCTTTTACCCATCTAAAATAAGTGCTCAACGCGACATAAGAAGTTTTCACTTCAAAAATGTTTGTCGTAGATTTAATCCTATTAACGCTTGTTAGAAGTCATATCATCCAATTGACTTCGTTCGGCAAGCTTTTACGGTTATTTTCTCCTCAGCGCGTGACTGGGATGAGTGTAAGTAATGGATTGGCTTGGTGATGAAGTATAGAGTTTGAGATACGGCTACATACATTACGTGATACGATATAGCCATCCGCAGCTGTTCCGCAACAGCTCATTCTCTTGCCCCGAAGCTCTTTTTCTCACGTTTTCACGGTGTTCTTCTCGATAAATTCCGGTTTCCAACCCTTCCCTGCAATTATCCCCATTCATTCCTTATTCCATTTCCTTCGCCCATCTGCATAACGCTACTCGCAGTCCTCATGCTATCCTCTTTGTATTCCTTTTCCTCTCGATCTATTCCTGGTACAAATCTTGTGTGTCTCCCATTTTTGTTTGTATTCTGGTCTCTTAAATTCAACTTACACACAACTTAAATGCAACTGTAGGTAGCGCCGCAGTCGGCCGTTCTTCGTAGTATATAAAATTTCGCTCGTATTTCAAAGAGAAACTTCGCTCGCTCTACGGCTCGTATCCCAAATATCTCGCTCGTTATGGCAGTCGTATCTCGAGGTACCATGTATTTATGTGAAATCTACTTGGATTTTTGCGCGAATATTACGAAAGAGGATCCTCAATTCGCCTCTAAATGTGTTGTCACCCACCGCGCATTTAAATTGGTTTACAAAAGTCGCCACTCGCGTTGCTGATAGACAATAGTGTGGTATCCTATTATTTTTTATTGCCTAAAATGAAAGATTATTACTCCTGGAGTACGTATTTCACACTTTTAGATTTTTAAATGACGATATCTATTTTTCGCGATTAAATGAAAAGTGAAAATTTTCAAGCGCGCGAAAACGCGACGGCTAAGTATGAATGCCGGGGAAACCCCGTGTGACGTCGTTCTGGTTCCCGCTGTCGCCAAGTGAGCTGACCTTGGGGCTAGGCTTAGAGCGCTGATACGACGCAGGATGCTAGCAGGTAGCAGAGTACCCTGCTAGCTGGTAGCGCTTGGCATATATAAGAATTATGAATACCTTATCAAACGAAGAAAACTTTCCGAACTTAGGTATTTTTAATGTGTGATTATTAAGAGATGTTTCCCTGAGCACTGTTCCTCGTGCATGCATAATTAATCTCAGGCAATGTAAAACTTCTATCTACTCGCATTGAAACTAGGTCCCTGTGACGTCACGTGGAGTGGCATCGCATGCGCGATAATCTGGCCTATTTCAAATGCGGGTAAAATTGACCATTGCCATTTGTATAAAATGGGATTACTAAAACCAAATAATTTGTATATTGTGAATACACTAATGGTGGGTAACGAATCGCAATCAATGCATTTCGTTTTCTTTGATGAAGGAAACTACTCTATTTCCATTCTTGATGATGTGATATACGAAATTCATAACTTTTTCCTGCTATTTCTCCCAATTACAAACATTATACTGCAAAATATTGGGAAAAAGGTGGATTGCATTTTACTCATCACCGAGCTGTGCACATTTTTGAAAACTAATTAAAATTCAACCGAAATAGCAATGGAAATCAGCCTTCTTTGGAATGGAATTGGGTCTCGTCTATGCAGTCTCTATGGTTAGGGTACTCGTATCTCGAGATCATCATCACTGGTCAACAATCCTAGGATTGGTTTGACGCAGCTCTCCACTCAGTTCTCATATTAGCTAATCTTTTCACACCTACGTATTTCTTCTCTTTCACATCCTTCTTTACTTGCTCCATAGGTCTTCCTTTTCCGTTCTTGCCTTCCACTTGTCCCTCGACGATTGTTTTCATCAGACCATCATGTCTCAATATGTGGCCTGTTTCGTCTTCTTTTTAAGGTTTTCATGAGGCTTCTTTTCTCTCCTACTCTTCTTAGGACTTCTTCGATACTAACTCGGTCGATCCATTATCACTGTATTTTTGTGAAACCTACACGGTTTTTTTAAATTCGACATTAACCCTTTCTAACCCAGAGCTGTTTCTGGGAGAAATCAAATTTCAAGATTTTTCATAGTGAAAACTTGACATTTTTTCACTCAATCATAATAAATGCGACGGATAAATATTTCGTCATTACAATTTACCCCGCAAAATAAAGTATTGTTTACATATTTCCTAAATATAGCTGAAAATTTATACATTTTTGATGTTGATTAGAAGCAATATATAGTGGTTTAAGTAATTTCACGAAGTCACGGACTCAAACTATCCACAAACCGTCTTCCTCGCAGCTTGCCTCATTTCGCGTCCGACCTCGCCTCTGACCTTTTCCCTTCCCGAGAGGCCGTCAGTCCGACTTGAGGAGGGTTTTCTAACAAGTAATGGGCTCTCACGCGTTCGCCGTTTTCAACGCGGTGGTTTTTCACTCTTGGAGCTGCCAAGAGAGGCCGGGATTACTGCCCTTGGCATTCGCTTCAATTTGCCACTTGCGATTTGAGAATGCGCTCGGCGTGGTGGCCCAGTAATGTGGAGACTTCACATGCCAACCGGGTGGCCCGGGTTCAAATCCGTGTGCGACTGGTTAACGGTGAACAACGGCAGCGTTCGGATTGCGGTTGGTATTTAGAGAATTTGTTTTGCGTTTAATTCGGTTTGTGTGAAAAAGGAAACTTAATTCTTACAACTTTGACATTGGGCTACAATAAAATTTACATATATTTCAGAAAATTTAGTTAATTTGTTATATTAACATTTGTTTGTTTCTTGAGGTTTCATTCCTTACGACATTAATATTTATATGTGCCAAACTGGTATTTTTTTTCTTTTTTTGACAGACAAACGGACATTCTCTTTTATGAATATATGCAACTGTGTATATTAGAGATATATGGTCCTACCCGATAACCCAACTACATGAGGTAACACCGTGATGCAAGGCAGAGTCGGGAAAAAAAATTCGATGGGACTCATTTGCAGCGGGTACATCTAGAGTTCTTTTGGAGGGGATAAATCAAACAAAATTTCTGCCAAAAACACAAAGGAAGGCTGCGCGTTTCGTCAAAAAGTGTAACGGGCGTAAAGACAGTGTTACCCAGATGTTAAGCGAATTAGGCTGAAGACTCGGAGGCTGCGCGCTAGGCTTAGATTGCTTGAACAATGAGAATGGATATCTTTAAGAGCGACACAGAGAACATAATATTAGAGCCACACTATATTTCCAGGCCCGATAGAAGCGATAAATTAAGAGAGATGTTTTGCCGAACGGATAGATATGAGGATTTGTTTTTCCCCCGAACCATAAAGGACTTTAATAAACGCTAGTCCCAACCTCGTTGGAGCACTTCATTTTTTTTTTTTTTTGCTGTAAACGGCTGGTATCCTAACACCCCCTGCCACACGCCTTTTAGGCGACTTGCGGGGTATTATATAGATGTAGATGTAGATGAAAATTTCGTGTGGGGGGGGAGGGTTGATCCACTTGACCACCTCGCTCACAACGGCATACCATAAATTAAAGGTTTGGATGTCTGATCCAATTTGACTTACGCCTTGCGGCGTTCTCCGTGGGGTATTCATATTCTTCTAAAAGCTTTCTCCTCTGCTTACCGTAATTCCTCCTCGTTTCAAAATGGGTAATAACCTGTGTGTTTACTCTCATCTCTCGGTGATTGATGTGGTTCCCTTCCGCCAAGGAGGTTGTGAATATCCGGAGGCGCTGTTTCCGACGTTTTGGCGTGATCGAAGTTCCGCCATCTTGGTTTGACAATAGGGTAGTTTCCTTCACCAAAGAATACGAAAGGCATTGTTTGCGATTCGTTACCCACCATTAGTGTGTTCATAATATGCAAATTATTTGGTTTTAGTAATCCCAGTTTAGACGAATGGCAACGGTCAATTTTAACCTCATTTGAAAAAGGCCAGATTATCGCGCATGCGATGCCACTCCACGTGACGTCACAGGGACCTAGTTTCAATGCGAGTAGATAGGAGTTTTACATCGTCTGAGATTACCAATGCATGCATGAGGCACAGAGCTCAGGGAAACATGTATTAATAACCACCAATTAAAACTGGCTAAGGTCGGAAAGTTTTCTTCGTTTGTTAAGGTATTAATAATCCTTATTTAAGCCCAGCGCTACCAGCTAGCAGGGTACTCTGCTACCTGCTAGCATCCTGCGTCGTATCAGCGCTCTAAGCCTCGCCCCAAGGTCACCTCACTTGCGGCAGCGGGAACCAGAATGACGTCACACGGAGTTTTCCCATCATTCATACTCAACCGTCGCGTTTTCGCGCGCTTGAAAATATTCACTTTTCATTTAATCGCGAAAAATAGATATCGTCATTTAAAAATCTAAAAGCGTGAAATACGTACTCCAGGAGTAATAATCATTTGATTTAAGCAATAAAGAAATAATAGGAAAACACCCTATTTTTGGACTAAGTCTCCGACTGATATTTTAAGGTGGCTAAGTTTCATTCTGAAAATGCACTATATTAAGTGAAAAATGCTACCATATTCATTAGTATTTCGACAGTGATTGTCATAGGATTTTTCTCATCATTCGCGATACTTCTATTAATGTATAGACTTTGTGTCTGTTAGCCACTTTACTGTTGGGGATATCCTTGAAAATATACTTCATTACTGTAATTTTTAATTTCTGTTGGCTATAATGAAGTTCAATACCAGATAAGTGCACGTAAATGACTACGTATTTTACTCTCGTAAAATTTTCTTTTAAGCTGAGCTGGTTGTTGAACGTAGCCCATCAAAAGATTTGATCGTTGGATCATTCTTCCTCATTCTGACGATTCTCCAAAGTCGTTAGAACATTAATAGCTTTGCTTGGTTTCGCTTATAGTAGGGCCCTCTTCGCTTCTATAGCGCTGAGGTGTTTTCCCCATCCCGTTCTTTCCGTTCCTATCCTTTCCCATTGGCGTCGTCGGGCTCCTATTGCGGCGGCGCCTCTTTCCTTTTTCCCTTACTCTCCTCCCCCTCCCCGGGTGATCGGGCGTATAAGCCACTGACTTGGTTCCCGGCCTCGGTGCGTTGTATCCCCGAAGGGTTCGCCCTGAACCCTCATACTCTTTGTTGAACGTAACCGTGGTGATTGGTAATAATTTCCTCTGGGGAAAGATGTTTGAGTCATAACTTCGCGGAGCCTGCTAATGAAGTGAGAAAAAAGGTTTAAATTTTGCGTTTCCTAGTTTATTTTAATGTATTACCGTGTTGTGAACAAAGATTTTACCAAATAGGGCCATTATGGGAGTGTCAATGTTTTGGTCAAAGTGGGCGTGGCCTGTCCTCCCCAAGCACCCCAATTCCGGCCACACTTCGCTCCACGCTCGAAGCCAGTGGTACCCCCTCCACATATTTACAATCTCCTTTCCTTCCGCTCATTTCATATGTCCTCTCGTCTTCATCGTTTCCCTCGACGTGAACTCGCTTTCGTATTAACACACAATGGGGAAACTTTAAGAAACTTCACATTATAAAACCGTCATTGCGCGCCTAGGGAACTGCGGAGTCCATCATTATGAGGTCAGGATTGAGGGGAAGGATTCTTACATATTATGTGTAATCTAGGTCGTTTTGTGTACAGAATTTTTTTTTCATTCAAAGTAATGGTTGTCTAAAATTCCGTTCCTTAAGAAGACGTATCGCTCCCCCCAGACCTATCTCATTTTGACTTTTTTCCTTGATGTATTACTTGAGGATACCATGCAATTGCATTAGGAAACCACTTTGACAAATCATTTGCATTTTTGGCTACTTTCTGATTTCTCTTGCTATTTTGATGTATTAAGCTATCGTAAAGCCGTAAGTAATATTTATAATACTTGAATTTGTGTACAATTCCTTTCAGCTGCCAGTCGTTGCTACAGTTCATCATTTACTGCGGCGGTGGTTTGTAGGTTTAAGGTAATTAAATGCTAAGAATAGTGTATATTTATCGGAGTCACGCATTTACGGTCACTAGGAACCGAGTAATCGCCGTGAGCTAGTAGTGGATTTTTGAGCTACATCCTATTACATCCTGAATCTTTATTGTAGCTATTTGTCGTTGCACCTAGGTATCGAAATACCTTCTCAAAACCAAGGAAATACTTCCTTAGTATATTTTTCGTCCTGGCTCGATGATTCACCCTACTGCACTAATGTTACCTTCACAGCACTAACCTTGATGCGTCGGACATGTTTGAAAATTACGTCAGCGCCATCTGCGCAGCCATTGATGATCCGACACTCGGATTCGCAGTTAATTGTTAGTTAGAGCTGAGAAGCGCACGTAGTGTAGATGCTGTTTCTGCCTTTAAAGGGAGGATGGGCAGTTGAGTTTGTAATGAGAGGACGTTATATGGCGATGCTCCGGTTGAGTATCTGCGGTGCTTTCTTGGCAATCGTCGTTGAGCTTCTATGCGGTGAATGTCTGCTCACAAGGATACCTCAGGTCATTTTGGGTCACTTTCAAGGGTGGAAATTAATGAAGCACAACAGATAGCTAGCTGTTAACTGAAAATGGGAGTCTGCCTACTTAAATTGTCATGCTCTGCAAAAATGTGACGCAACAATATGTAACCGCCTCTTATGCTATCGAGTGATTTTTTTTCGCAAGGTCTCAGCTTGGGGTAAGATCTATTGTTACTCCAAAACCTATTTTTACAAAAAAATTAAGCAAAATATAAAAAAATAAAAATATATAGAAAATATTATATTGAAATAGGATCGAAGTTTTTCCCGGCGAACAAGTTGAAGGGATTCTTCTCGGGTTCTCCACCGGTTGAGGCTTTCCATGGCCGACGTTTCGAGGCTCGACTCGAGCATCGACATCAGGGCAGTTGAAATATTATATTTCCTGGAAGTCCCACATTTGAGCACGCTTGAAAAATCATTTTAACTTTTTCGAACTCTCCCAGGTACATTCCTACAAATTAATTTTATCCGAAGCAGATAATTCCCTTTTCTGAAAGGCACGAAGTTAAAGATTCTGCATATTTTTCGTATAATTGTTTTAAAAACACAGGCGGATTTTAATTTAGAGGCTTAAATTTATTCAAGGTGACTGTAACATCTAAAAACATACGCTTTTTGGAATACAAATTCTTGTACTGATACTATGTTTGTAGACCACGCCTCAAATAATTTCTGCTGTCCCTCGTGTGATTTATTTTTCAGAATCTTGATGGTATCTTTTCTTGAGTGTTCTCAAACATCTTAATGCAATCAGCCAACCGTAATTTTCAAGCCCATCCTAAAATTACCTGGCATTTGCGTTAACACTCACCTGACTCCTCCCATTGTTACGGTTGGGTGACGTCTGGCTTAACAATTTATTTTGATGACTAATTTTTCGGGAATGATTTACGAGTCTGCGCTTGAAAATTTGCTCTCCGCATAGCGAGAAATGAAGCTTCTTGGCATCGGAATTACAGTGGTAACCAGAAAAGCACAGTTACAATGAAATTAAATCGTATGAAGATCAGCTTTCTGCCGTAAAAATATATTTAAAAAAAATTTCCTCCATAACTCCGATTCCCCGTTACCGCGGAGTAATCACTGTGTCTAATCTTTCGGGTTCTTCACGCATGGCGGTCATGAAAAATGACCCAACATATATATTTATATATCTGCAATTATCACTCAAAAGGGATCAGATTATCAGTTTCATCTATAAAGTTTGTTTCTGTGTACTTAAAAGTCCTGTTTAAAATCGCAATTCCAGACAATGCACAAATATCTGTGACTTTTTAATGATTTTATATTGATGAAGTGTGCAGAATATTATTTACATTTTGCATCGAAATTTGGACTATTGAGACTCTCCTTTAGTGAATCCACTCGCTAATGTGCTTTTAACCATCCTGCTTTGACAGCTTATTCAGTAGAGTATGCCTACTTCCTTTACCCCTGGAGTTTATTAGTGTAATGTTAATGTTTATTTGGAAATTTTACTTTTGGAATTTGTTTTACAATTTTTTATTCGAAGTCTCTTTTAGTTAATAGATAATGTTTATGACTTGAAAATTTCCGGATTATCAGCGGGAGGCTTCAGTGTAGTGAAGGATGACTTTTACAAGCACGTAGGGAATTCTACATTTCTCTGCCATCTCAACGCAGTAGAGAGTCAATCATTCATGCTAGAGAAGGTTGAATTCGATCACTATTAGCTAGGGATGGACGGATCCAGGATTTTTTCGGATCCGGATCGGATCCTTGATTTTCGGAGCCGGATCTTTCGGATTGGATATTTTCGGACCCAAATGCATTTTCAAATTCCTGCTATTAAACGATGTAATTCTTCAAGTTCATTCTGAGTACATACAATCGAAGAAATGCTTTTTAGATTTTCATGCATATTTTAATATTTTTATAAATTAAAAATCATTTATATAGGCTTTCAAGTTGTTTTTTTTAACATCTTTACATGCTCAGGACCTAAACTGTGACGCTTGGGTTTGGAAATGAAAATAGGAAAAATCTTCGGATAAACCACTGACCAGTGGCGTAGGACAAGAATCGCATGCGATGGCACAATCGAAGATAGAATCAGGATTCTTTCCGCCCTTATGGGGTGTTGCATTCACTGAAGCTATTATTTAAAATTTCGGATCCAGATCCGATGTCTTCCGTGACTTTGGATCCGATGTATCCGATGAAGGGCAATATCTGCGGATATTTTGATCCGAGGTATCCGATCCGACCATCCCTACTATTAGCTAAAGTGGTTATTTTAATGATTGCTATTGAAAGGAAAGTGCGAAAAATTAGAAACTGCTTAAAATAACTCGAACTTGCTGATCTCCACAAAAACACGCGGAAGAGGAATTGAATACCTGCGGTTATGGTAGTATGCATGTATTTTTTTTTCTAAGTGATTACGGTTCGTAACTAGATAAAAAATGAACGATCTCGACAGTCACAGCTTGGATTCAACTCTGCGTTTCTTCTTCCGCCATTTCCGCTTGAGTAACTTTGTCACGAGAGCCACAATATATGTTGCAACCTTTAATGGCGTGATCGCTTTGCGCATTGAAGGGGGGAGAAGGGGCGATTGTGAATGAGACAAAAAGTGTCGAAAAAGGGGGTTGGGTGGTGAAGATTTGGGGTTCATTGTCCTCTTTCGTCGGTGGTGCCATTTTTTTTCCCATCGCGAGGCTGAGTTCATAATCGAACAATAACCATGGATTGAGAGCTTTTTCTTCTTTCTCGTGACCTTTATGCTTAACGTTGATTCAGTGTCTCGGAGTATAGGTGTCAAAAATTTTGATGGCAATTTTTGACAGAGTTTCAGGGCTTAAACTTTTACGCTTGGGTTTGGAAATAAAAATAGGAAAAATTTTCTGATAAACCACTGACCAGTGGCGTAGGACAAGAATCGCATGCGACGGCACAATCGAAGAGAGAATCGGGACTCTTACCGCCCTTATGGATTCACTGAAGCTATTATTTAAAATTTCGGATCCAGATCCGATGTCTTCCGCGACTTAGCGTTGCTTCAGTGTCTCGGAGTATAGATGCCAAAAATTTTAATGAAACTTTTTGACCGAGTTTCGGTATATTTATGCACCTTTACCAACACCTTTTCAAGGCTATGAATGAATATTTTATGTTGTTGGAGGCTCCTGCAGAGTGGTGAGGTAGACGCAGCATGGCAGCCGGGTTGTTTTATCCAGACCTTATATGATTGGGTTGGAAGCCAATGGGTACAAGTGATTTTTCTTTTCTATACAGAGTTAGGTAGAGAAATTATGTATAGAAAACAAACGAGATGAATTAGATACTTAGTAGTGCATTTGATTCTCCACTCGATGTCAGCACAGGACAGAGACTCACTCGTTTCCAATGGCAACCAGGTTTTTGTGTATTTATTCTGGCAATTAAATTACCAAACTCTGTAGAGAAAATAATTACTTGGCTTGGCTTCCAACCCACTCCTATGTAAGACCAAGAACCGCGTACCCAGGGAGATACAAAGCGGAATAAAAGTCAAGTGCTCTAACGGGGACTAATTCAATAAAAAAGAAAAAGGATTCAGTTATAAATTAAGTAAAAAGAGGAGACTGGAATTTTGACACTCTGAAGATACCTAACTCTACGCGGCTCATTAACTCACTCACCACGGTTCTTTCGCATCGGTGCGGTCAGAGCTCACCGCACTCTAACAAACTTCCCATTAAATGATAAAATTTAGACGCAATATACTAGATATATTATAATTAGGCACTATATATTCTTTTTCCGCTGGACACAATTACCACCGATACCATTGCACTGACTAAATATGTTTTCTTCAGAGCCAGTACAGTAGCGAGGGAGGGAGTCCAGGGGATCTGGACCCCCCCCCAAAATATAAAAATACTATCACTGTGTTATATCATAAAAGAAAACAAAATATTGAAAAATCAGGAAGTTACGACACATTTCTCTGAAAAAAGTTTTTTCGGCCATGAAAAGTGTTAAAATTAGTTCAAAACTTACTTAGTACCTACCCTGTGTTTAAAAAATTTCCCCCCGGACTGTTCATAGCTGTGTGGTTCTTTGTTTTGGTTTGAATGAGCTTAAATTTTCCTCTTTTTTGTTCCTTTTAATCCGCTGAAAATGTGTCACGGTCGGAATAATAATGTAAGTCTGCGGCGGTGATGATGATTCTATGATTCTCCTCAGTTGGTTTTATCAGCCAGAAAGAACGGGTCGCGGTCAAGCAATTGCAGGAGAAGTCAACTAACTGGGCAATTAAGGATCGCTTTAATGAGCCGTTCCTTAGAGTGCGGTGAGCTTTACCCTCACCTATGCGATCGAACCTTTGTAATGAGTGAGTTAATGAGTCGTGGGGGGTGAGGCTTCCTCAAAATATGTCGAGTGAAGCTTACCATGAAATTTTAATTGCAGCATGTGGAACAAGTTTTGCATTGTCACTAAGTGATGGAAATGAATTGTCGGTGGGTTGATTTTTCGAGCAATCGAAATTTAATCATAATGAATACCTTGAATTTCCACAAAAATCGAGGGTTCTTTTTTTTTAGAACAATGCAGTTCTTACAAAGCATGTTTATTATTCATTCGAAAAGCATCAACGTACACATTTGAATTGAGTAGTAGAAAAATCCCTAAAAATCTACGCGGAATTCACGATTTAATCTTAAGTGGTAAAATTTTACAAAAGCTGGCGCGTGAAAGTTTTTGGATTTTCCATTTTAATCAAAGTCGATTTGTCCATCGACATTGTTAGATGAAGTAGGAATTTTAGTTTATTGTGACAAATTTTTCCTTTTGCAACTTCGGAACTTTCACAATTAAGCTCTAGAGGCTTGATCCACACAGGTTTTAAAATTGTATATTCTACTGCCTTTTACTTAGCAAAATTCTTAGTACGCGATAAATATCAGCATTTTTGAACGATAATTTACCGCAGCAGATCAAATTATTTACGTAAATAATCTAGTTTACCAACTTTCGGGGCGAATCGCCGAGAGAGTGAGGTATGTGTTTGGCAGTTTTATTCTAAAAACTGATACGCAATGAACTTAAATTGGTTCGCGATAAAATTGGTTCTTGTGGTACATTTTTAAAGGAGTTCAGAAAACTAAGCTGATAAGTGTAAGTTTGTAATTTGTATTCAGCGCACATTATTCCAACGATTTGTCGTAAGATTATTAGTAAGATGTCTCAATCGCTTTTCTGCCGTTGTTGAGGTAATGATGCCGTAAAAAGTGAGGAAGAGAAATTGAATTTAACTATTTCCGCGTTATGGTATGAATTCTAATGGTTCGCTCGGTTCAATTTAGAGCGAAAATGTGTTACTTCATTTAGCAAATAGAGATGACTAAAATCCGAGTATTCAAATGTATTTGAGTCGACTTTTCCATTATTTGGTCGATTTTCAACGTTTGTAAATTTATTACGACCTCTGTTTCAATGTTACTACATCATCTTCACGGTAAAAATGGTATATTTTCATCACTAATATTAAAACCAAGGTCGTAATAAATTCTATAATCGCTGAAACTTGCAAGTATTTATTTCAAGGTAGAGACGAAGATTATGATTACGGAAAGGATAGAAACGTTGAATATTCCACGTTATTCAATGCATCATCGTCAAGTAAAATACCTTTCCAATTACCACCGTGAAAATTCGTCTTAAAGGGTCGTCAAAATAGAAAGCCATTCATTAAGACTGTCAATTTTATGCGCTAGGTTGTACAAAGAAAGAACTCCATTCATCCGCCTATTTTACATGCTCTCTCTCACGGAAAGAATTCCTAATATTCCAAAGATTTAAATAACTTCCTTCTCTCTAACTCCTCTAGTAGTTAGGCCATTTACGAGGTAGTTATGGCTGACAACCGTTTTGGAGAGTGGAGGTCAGGCCCTCTCCGGGACCTTTAGCACGATTTTTAAAGACCCAGAAGTTTTCCGTTTAGGAACTGGGTTAAAAGTGTTAAAGATAGCGAGACAATGTCCTGTGAAGAGGGGTGGGGTTGGGAAGGGATAATGGTCGTTCCTCCTCGTGCCATGCTCGAGATGCTTCTACCCACTGCATTTTTTTATATCGTGTCAGTCGTAATTCTTTTGTGTCTTCGGTTAATTAGGTTAATTATGGGTTCGAGGAACCTGTCATGTAGTCATGGATGTCGTGGAAGAAAGAAAAAAAAAGACGATCGAGATAACTTTTGTCTCGCTCTTGGGATATTTTTTGTTCTTTAATCTTTGGATGTCTTTCCTTATTTTTTCTTCTTCCGTTTTGGTAGCCCGATTATTATAATGGCGTCTCCATTATTTTATGTGGGCGTGTATCTTCCGTGTGCAAATAGGGCGTATATGATAGCCTCGATGTTGACTTGGATAGGTGACTGTTTTATACCTTGTAACCTATGCATTTCATTTTAAATTGGCATGAATAGATATGGCTATAAATTAGGTCATTGCGGTCACCGTTCGCAATGCACATCTTTGCATGCAAACACCTTGTAGTTTTCGTTTGATTTCTTGTTACTTAATTTTAGTTGTGTATCTTTAGGCCTCTAATTTTGAAAGGTATAGAAAGATATCAGTGACTATGTATTCCAAAAGGGAACAGTTTGAATTACGTTTTCAGTGAAACACGTTCGATTACCTTGTGTCCGTACTCGAATTTCTTGCGAAAGCCTAAATTTAAATATATATATACATACCAACCCTGCGGTTTATTTTTGAGTCAATGAACGCAACACGCCTTGAATTACTTGATGAAAAATTGTTTCGCAAGAAGCTGCAAAAGTTTTCTTTCTGTGAAATAATTTGCAAAATATGGAAGAATGAAAAAAAATATTTTAAAATATTTATTAAGTATTTATAGCCGTTGCTTTAGAAATAAATTAGCTCCTTAATTTTATTTTAATGATTTAATCTCTCCGTATTTTCCTGTTGAAGATATATTTGTTAATGAGTCGACTTTCTTAGTTATTTTCCCATGATATCATTCTCGATTGTTTGCTGCATACCTGCTGCTCAAACCTTCTCGACGCAACTTTATTTAAACTCTGAAGTGGCCGACTCAAACAGATGCTCAAATCACGCATGTTTTCTGATGCATGCATGAGCTTTAACCCTGGGAAACTTCAGCGATCCTCTCCGGCAAGTGGGGCAGATTCAAGTTATGACTATTTCATGAATTACGCTTGTTCTCAATCCATAGAAAGAGCAGATTGCTTAGAAAGCTGCATACCTTATCGAAATGTGAAATCGCTTCGCCGTCTAAATAATGTATGAACAGATTTTTTTTCCTTATACTCTTCCCGTAGCTTCTGATAAATGGGCGAGAAATAGATGCGGAGGAATAGGTTGATACGAGGTGGCAGTTACGGGACTAGGCTGCGAGAAATTTATGGACTTAGAAGAGAAATTTAAAATCGATAAATTCGCGAAGATTCCAAATAAGCGTCAACAGGAGGTACCTACTTCTCTCTCTCCTTGTCGTACCTAGGCACTGACGCCCGAAGGCGATGAATGTTGTGATCGCGTTAGAACTAGGCGTGACTATATATTGTGACGTGTCTAGCGCGGTGAAATAAGCATTGATGAAACGGTTTGGGCCTTTTTGATTGTTTTTTGGAGATCTTGCTAGTTTTTTGTTAAATTTACCCTGTATAACAGTATTTCTTAGCAAATTATTGTGTCATTTCACCATAAAATGTTACAACCGCATTTTAATTTTTTTTTAATTTTATTAGGTTAGAGTGGCAGTCGATGTAATGGCGATGGCTAGGCGATGCCATTTACAACTTGACTTTACTTATATATGAAGTGTTTGCAAAAATTCAGTTCTGGTTCTTATTTTTAAACGGTGTGTGACCTTCTAAGGGCAAGGAAATAGTTTTGATTGGAAAGAGATAAGGTCTCGTCTTCTTATAAAATTCCTCGCTTGGCACAACCTTCCAACGCCAGCACCCAGCAATATATGTTAATTGACGATTATTTTGTAGTATTCTATTTCGTAATCTGCATCGATTTGGCAATACTACCTGCTTGATATTTTATCATATAGTCATACGAAAGCAGGCATGGACTGT
Source organism: Ischnura elegans (assembly GCF_921293095.1). NCBI lineage: Eukaryota > Metazoa > Arthropoda > Insecta > Odonata > Coenagrionidae > Ischnura > Ischnura elegans. The sequence continues at coordinate 95,111,215 of NC_060254.1, forward strand.
GCAAAATTGATTGAAGTTGCAATTCATTGAAAAAATTTATTTGTTTCGGATTCCACTACACAAGCGGATTCTACTCCTTACACGATTATGTTGGGAATAATAATTAATCAAGAATACGCGAAAGAAATAAAACTTTGTTCTTATTTGGCATGAACGTAGTGAAAATGGTTTTCGATTTTTCCCTTTACGATTTTCATAAGTAACAATCTCATGATTTCTCATGGATTTTTTTCTGATCCCGTGTATTACAACATGGAACTTCACGTTCTTCGAGTGCCAGAACCACGAATATTACAAAAGAGGATTCTCAATCCGGCCTCTAAATGTGTTGTCACCCACCGCGCATTTAAATGGGTTTACAAAAGTCGCCACTCGCGTCGCTGACGGACAAATTGATCCGAGTTACACTGGTAAATAAGCTATAATGAGCGATTTTAACCGAAATTTATGTACATGATGATGTGATCTATCAAAGTCGTAGCTTTTTAATGCTTTACCTCGCAATTACAAAAATTATCATGTAAGATATTGGAAAAAAGTGGATAGCATTGCACTCATCACGGCGCCGCGGACATTTTTGAAAGACGATTAAAATGCGACCGAAGTGGCAACAGAATTCAGCCTTCTATAGGGTTGAATTGGGCCTCCTTTATGCATTCTTCTTTGCCAGAACTCATAAGTTTCGCACCGGCATCATAGCGCATCGCGTTTTATTCCGCGGACACGATGACTTAACGTTGTGAACGGTCGGTGTCCACTGTAAACACCGCGCGTCTTCGTAAACTGTTGCTTAGCTCATCGTCCCCTATTCACTCGGATCCTTGGCTTGTGGTCACCCTCGTCTCCGCCAGAGGCGCTGCCTCGCCCACTTCCTCTTAGCGGCGGCGGCACGAGAACACCTCCTGCCGATTTCTGCTCGCCTGGTACTCGAACTCTTTGAAGTTGTGGCGCTGTGGTGAGGCTGAGTTCGGTTAGGTGGAGTGGCGGAACCCCACGTCGCTGTTACACAGACCGCCCACCTCACGGTTCTATTGGCGCTGGATCTCTCGCACGTTCGCATGCCAACTAGACCCCATACTATCCGTGCAAGTTTAGACATCCACTTCTATTGATATTCTCCTCTGTCCTGGGGCATACCTACCGTTATTTTGGTCTGTATTTCGTGTTTACCGGTAAATAAGTTGTTAACAAACAATGTCTACAAGGATAAATGTAGTAGTGCTGTAGCGCCGACACTAGGTTCAATTTCCAGGGACGGTAAAGCTTGATTTATATCATTGGAATTCAGTGGCGGATTTCGGGGGACTCACAGGGGTTATAACCCCCCCCCCCCCCCAATTTCACCAAATATTTTAGTTTAACAGTTTTTTTTAAATCCTTGTTTAGCAGTAAAGGGAGTGCAATTGCGTGGATATAAGTTCCATACGTGAGAGAAGTTTGAGTTGTATTTACCGTAGAGTGTACTATAAAAAATAAGCTCAAAAATTTGCTTTAAAAGTTTTTTTAGCAACTAATTTACCACTAAATTTAGCGATTTCTGTGAATCATTCTTCTGTATAAAAAATATCATCTATTGCTGAATAAAATATCAATTTTCCACGCTCAACTTCTCGTTATTTTCCTCATGAAGTACAGTGTTATCGTTAAAGAATGGTGCGGTTTCAATAGTTCATTGGAAGGGAGTAGAATAATTTCAAAGCGATTCTTTCTGTTGGGGTTCATCAAAAGCGATGTTAACAGCAAAAAAAATTGCGAACTAATTATTAACAGGATTAATGAAGCATTGACTACGATGAACGAAAAAATGTTAACTAATACCTGGACAGAGGTAGAGAATCGTGCGTACACATGTCAAGCGACCAAATCCGCGCGTTTATTATTTATGCGCACCATTATTTTATGATAACCCTGTTCTGAAGCGTTTTCTACACACTTGGGTGCACATCTTTTCAATGTGCCATACACCAATGAAAGAAATTGCCATTTCCCTCATATTGATGAAAACTTAATACCCATAACGTTAGAAAATTTTTTCAAAGTTATATATCTACGCCGCGCCGTTATTGCATTTTACGAAAATAAAAGCTCTACGTCTTCAATTATTAGGCGAAAAGTCGTAGTAATGGGCTGGTACGATGTCGAAGAAAGGAAAAAAATGAATGGTTATTAAAATTTTTTGTCAGATATTTCGATTTGTTCAGCTCCGTTCCATTGCTTTCAACTATGATTCAACAAAGTTTACCCCCCTTATTAGCCTTTAAACAGATTTTTTTAATACGTTCACCTTGAACATAGTTACCATGTATATTTGATTGTACACATACCATGTTTTTTCTCTCTTTACTGTGAATGAACTTAGTTAAATGTCCTCTTCTTGAGCTACTGTCGTAAATATGCGGTCAAATATTGTCAATATCACCAGCACAACTATCCATATCCATGGTAATTAATTAAGAAAAAGGCATCGCCTAATATCTGTAGTAATATTAACTATGGTGGTCTGCTTGATCACCCATGGGTTCTAAAAATTTACTTGCTACCGTATTTGAACGTTACGTACGATACGAATTACGCGGTTATAGCTACACCAAACGATCAATAAAAAATTGAATTACTTTTTATAGAAATAAATTATATTTATATCGCCATAAAATCCATTCGTTTAATTAATTAGTTCATGAAACGAATTTTAAGTATCATTGGAAACTATAATTTTTAGCTACTTTTATGTCCTTCATTATTTGTAAGTAATTCAAAGTACTTATGGAGAAAATGACTTTGGGAATGAATCCCTAATTTAAATCCCATTAAAATCATCTTACACGTTAAAAGTTTTACCTTATACCATTATGCTGTATCACTTGCCTAAATTGTACCCACATTCAGCATCTTCCTTATATTTTCTCGCATAAAATACTATACTCAGTAAATGACTCACATTGTGGCTTATTATCAGTTTTCAAATCTTTAAAATCCTCACTAGTCATCTTGGAAAATAATCTGATTGACCAGGCTTATTTTGAGGTAACGACACAGAAAAACGTTGCGGTTCTACTACCTAACGGACATTTAATATCTTTTTCATTCATAATATGTAAATTCTTCACGTTTTTGTGAATTTTTAATCAAATGTTTATTCCCATGGAGCCGTGCTTTTCGATTCTTCTGCTAATTTATTCCTCACGTATAATTTCAATTTCATTCACATGCTCTGACGCGTGAATTTCTTTTTGGAAAAATGTATATTAATGCGCGCCAAATTATCCTTCCGTGACAGTTTGAGGTGTTCATACGTAAGTCATGCAGTTGAGATAAGCGAAGTTAACTATGCGCACTGTGTCTAAGCAGCTGCTAGTCGCTCTACCGTACTGCTTAACTCTAGCTGTGATTTCATTATCCACTTCCTGTTCACAACTGGATCTGCTGGCATCTCCAACCTTGTAAGTAAACTCCACGCCCAAGAAGCGAGCCGGCTTACCAGTGACATGTTGGATATTGGATGTATGACTTATTAAATCCCCACAAATCTCTTACGAATGTACTATGAGGCACGCTAAATCATCGGCTTGAAATGAAATTCGCTATTTCATGTCATCAGTTACGTCGATGGTGAAATATTGTCAGTTATATTCATAATTTTAATCGCAGTCTGTTTTGGTTATTTTCGGTGCAATACGCAAGAAATATGGCAGGTAAGATCTAAGAAACCTGTATGTATGGAGCATGTTCTTTTTGCACAAAATGGACGGGTCTTATTTCGTATGCTATCTCAATTTAAGTAATGCGCAAGGATATGAATTAAGACCGTTCTGCCTTTGATTTGGTTCTTAATATTGAATTAAAATTGTTTTTTTTTACGGCTTCATTAAGCATGGTTTCGTAGTCTATTCATACTGTACCATTTACTATTACCTGATATAAAATTATGTTTTTTACTCTTGCGTAATGTCACCTTTTTGTACAACAGTGGGAACGGAGCTCAAGTAAAATCCATGGGCTAAATTTGTAACAAGTAGAAATTACGAAGTATTTAAACGTCTTCCTTTGGTTGATACTACCCGTGAATTTAGTATCATAGTAGTGGTGAAAACAAATAGTATCATATGGTTATTTGATACTATTTATCGCCTTACGAAGATCCACGAAAATTTTGGACCTTGTTCACTTGCTACCCCTGAATGTTCACCGATGGACGTATATATTTATTTTATCAAAGTATTCTACCGATTAAGGTAGGTTTCCATCGAGTACTTAAGAAGCATTCTGGCAGCTTACCCCTCCTTCGTGCACTTCTCTCTTCAATTCATTATAAGGTCTACTCCCTTACATTCTATCTAAAAATTCTATCTCTTCCTGCCCCTCCCTCGTTTACCCACCATTCTAACCTTCAACACTGTTTTCAACAGCCTCTCCGATCTAAGATCTCCCTCTAGTCTTATTTTCTGCCCCCACCGTATCTCATTGAGATACGGAAGATATATTTCTCTCCTAACCCACTATGTCCAATTGCACTTCGTCGTTCCTCCTCCTCTCCACCCACTTCACCTTCTCCATTCTTCTTCACACCCACATCTCAAACGCCTCCTGTCTTCCCTCGTCCTCCTTCCTTTGTGTCCACGTTTCCGCGCCGTAAAGTGCTACACTCCAGACTAGCGTTTTATTTAAACAATTACCTAAACCTCTCATAAACTTCTTCCAGTTCATGAATTTCTCTTTTGCTGTCGCAATTCTCTGATGGACGTATTATTGTCTTAAAGTTCATATCCCCGGAGAAAGGAGGAGCATACACCTGGCTCCTCGCTAGAATAATGCAGGCAGGGTCATGTGCATTTAATTACGTTACAATGATATTATCCCGGCCGACAACATCACGAGGGCATCTGGCTTAGGTTCGGTGAAGCATCCTACGGTTTATTTCACCATGATTACCCTGACCTTAGGCACGATGCATGATGGGTAATTGATCCTCTTAAGGTCTCCCATTAACATAAAATGAAAATTCGTAGCACTTTTTCTGGGTTAAGTGGTCAATATACGGAATTTTACCGCTCGATATAACGGGCATTGTTACTTTATTAAGTTAGTTACATCCACTTACGAAAATATTACGTCGAGTTTTATCCTTTGAGGCGGTCCTTAAAGTGCAACGTGTTGCATAAACATGAACCCTCCCCCCCGTGGCGTGAAAACATTTTACGGTCGGAGGATCTGATAAAGGATAGTTCATAATCCCGGCTCGTAACGGATCATCCGTGCCGAAGCTGGTTGTAAATTCGAGTTATGAATGCATTCATGAGTCAGGAGCTGAAGCAGAACGGAAGATTGGCCGTAATGCGGGGGAGGCTTCCAGAAACTGGAGGGTGAAGCCCCGTTCACCATAATGCATCTCAATGTAACCTAGCTTATTTTGACCCTGACTGGGGTGCGAAGTATTTTGATACCTCCACTGCATAAACGCCCAAAAATTGCCTACCGAATCAAATCCGCTCATCAAGTACTACTAGGGTATCTAGATGAGCGGGTTTGATTCGGTGGAATTTCGTTAGGTATACATCGGGTAAGTAGTCAGTCGTCCACGTATTTTTAATGCGAATGTGCGTCTAATTCCGAATGCATTGTAATTTGTATGGATAATGCATTTTGCGTGCATCTCGCTGAATATTTAATTCTCTCCGCTCCAGTCATTTTCCACGTATCTTTCGTACAAACCTAGCACTTTGATGCTATTCTTTAGGGTACATGCGTTTGCAGCAGTTCAACTGCCTCTATACCTCTCTTTCTGAAGGTCAAAAAATCGATCTTTCAAAAATACCATTTTCGAATCAAGACTACGTGATACGTCGAGGAACCAATTTTCAGACCGATCGGAACACTTTAAATTTTGGCCAAATCGTATAATTTCGCTATAGGGAAGTGCACTAGTGTTTCAAATGCACCAAACACATTCTTTAAATTGGAGTTCAGAATAACATAATGTCGTAAAACCACAGTTTAAATCCTAATAGTGAATACTTTATTCGAGATGACCGTCTGAAATATGGAAAAATTCAAAGGCCGCGAAAACGGGTGTCCATGTTGAATATTGGCCGTGACGTCACAAGGCAGTAGTAGAAGGCAGCTTCTACACCGTTTAGTTCTACCACATTGCATTGTCTATTGCATAGAAAAATTACAGAATTTGAGGGTATCCGTTTTTTGCTGTCATAAAATATCTTCAGAATATATATGTGGCTCCTTCTCTTTTGAGTAAACGACTTCATCATTGCGTAATATATTAATAATCTTTTACGTGTCAACTTCAAGTTTGGAAAGAGTAGTACGAATAGCACATTGAATCTTTAATAAATGCATGATGGCATTTATTTTTCGCTGGGTATATTTTGACACAATGCCGTTTATCATGCCAAAACGTTTTTTGTAAGAACCGAGTCAAACTAATAAACCTATTTCAGACGTTTGCTGCAAGACTTATTCGTTGCGTATGTATTCACGCCGGCCGGAACGTTCGCCCTTCGCAACTAGAATCATGGGATGTTAGCCTTATTTCCGAGCTGGCTGGTTGTTGCAATGGTTCGCTGTCCAGGATGGGTTCAACAAAAGATAATCTTGGTTGGGAGAAGGAAAATTCCAACGATTTATAAATGGTATACCAAACTTTGATGTATTTATGGTTACTGAATTTTTGAATAAGGAGGACACGTTCAACGCTCCATAGAAATGCGAGACGTTAAGGCTAACAAGGGGAGACCGCGTACCTTGCTGCATCTTTTTCAATTAGGGCGTTAGTTAGGCTGTAATTAATTAATTTTCATGTGTTACTTTTTACAAATTATATATATAAATTCAAAATGTCCACTATTTTTCAATGGGTCGGTTGGGGTAGTGGTAGCGTGCACGTTTGTAGGAATAGATCTCACCCGAAGGACCGTGGTTCAAGACTGCGTCACCGCATTATTTTTTGTTGTCTTCATTGTGATTATACGGCATCAAGTTTATCATTAATTATAATTGCAGCAATCATTGACATGAGACAATTTTTTTATCATCATTATGGCGTTTAGGTATTTTAGCAGTGTCACTACAAACGCAGAGATACGATGACTACAAGGGTTGGTGTGCGCTAAAATGTTAATTTTTTCTTTGCTTATACTGACCAACTTCCACATTAAAAATGAAAACCACTCTTGCAAGAGCACATACCATTAAAGGCTCGCAAGCAACAATATGCGTACAGGCATAATTAATAAGAACACAAAGCGAGTATAAAATGCCATATATCTCGAACACTTGTAATTCACATTACTCCAAAGGGAGTTTACTTACTCAGTACATACCTCAGTACCTTGTACTCAGTACCTACCAGTTTACCTCAGTAGCAGTGCTAAAAGAACCATTCTGAAATATAATTTCAACTAACAAATAGGATGAAATAAAAGTTGATAACCCTGGACCGGGCGCGCTGGCGTATAAAATACGTCAATCTTTGAAAACCAAGGATTTCGACATTGTACGTACATTCTGGGCTATAATGGTCTCGTGTATTCTTACAATGTACTTTGACTGCCTATATTGCGAGTTTTCAAAGTTCGAGGTATTGTAGCTAATTTTTTGGATCAGCAAGATGAACCCGTCACCAGTGGAGTACAAATTACGCCGCGCGACCTGCCGTGTACCTTTATATCTGTATCACCTATAAATGTACTAATTTCAACAAATAAAGATTAACTTTAACAAAAATCGTTTGTTATCATATATGCACATATCATGGGCAAAGTACGCATTTTGCCCGGTCGTGTAAAAAAACAGTCGCGCCATAATTCTTTAACCAAACTACTTTCAGTTTATAAATTACGTAGGTCTCTGCGGAAGATGCTATATTTTGACTCAACACACTTTCTGATGTGACTGAGGTACCCATTAAGTAAATTATTATAATATAAATATCAATTTGATCTTACAATACCTTCAAATGATCTTCAAAACAGAATATCATCGATAGGTAAAAGTCAGGAGCAGCCTTGAACCATTTATTCCGTATAGCTTGTGCTTAAGGCACGGAAATGAATATCTTCTCCAGGCTTTTGTTTCGACGTCGAGATGAAATTTGGAACAAAAAGTCATTTATCATTCTATTTTGAATTCATGTTTTCGGTACAAGACGACATTTTTAGGAAGCAAACTCCACCGATTCCCGGAAACTCTCGCCGCGCTGAAGAAGGCGACGGAATTCAGCGATACTCCACTGGTGACTACTGCCTTGTGACGTCACATCTCAATCAAGATGGAGGCACTGTGTTTCAGCGCAACATGAAATTTTCCGACTTTCAAAACGTTTTAAAGTGCATACCCCAGATGCAGAAAATAAAAGTGACTATACTAATGTTTCTTTTTTAGGCTAAACTTTCAAATTCAGCAATAAAAAAAAATTAGTGCACTTCCCTATTTCGGGAATTATTTTGATAATAACGGAGGACAATACTGTGTTTCGTCATAAGGTTACAACGGAGGGTGACCTCATGATTGCACTTGACGACAGTGGCGCAGCGAGGGGGGTTTTGGGGGATACACGCCCCCCCCCCCAGAACTCAGAGAAATTTTAAAATTTAATCCATTTTACTTAATTGGATAACTATTACTTATAGAATAGTGTAAGGATTGATAAAATATCCCTCAGAAAGCCGTAAAACTCACCATTTTGAACCATTCATGATAAAACATTTCTGGGTGAGAGCACCCGCACCTCCCGTATTCCTCACCCCCCAGTATTTGTTCCTCCTAAAACCCCCCAAAGCCCTAATTCCTAGCTGCGCGCCTGCTTGACGAAGTGATTGGCACTTCAATGGATTTTCAATTTAAAATACTAAAAGACATTGCCAACGAAGAATAAGAACTGATCACGTTTCCTTCTGAAGATCGGCCCTCTACCGGGTGCCAGCCCGTGTGAAAAACAAAATACGCATGAAAACAACAATCAAACAAATTATGCAGCATTTATCCCCTTTTGCAAAGAAAATAAGGTATAAAAGAATATAATAATTATAACGAATAATTCACAAAAATGTTTCCATTCTCTCCCCCCCCCCCCCTAACTGCCACTAACATACAAATAATAGGAAAAATGTTGTTTACAGTTTAAATATGCATGCCATATTGACAAAAAATTAAAGTAATGCACGGTAATCCGTAAGATTCACGATAAAAATAAAAGTTAGGACCGTAAGCCCGCTGGTATTTTAGTTATCAGCATACGAAAGCAGTGATCGATGTCATGTCTACTGGCTGTTCAAAGCACTGCATTAAACCAGTAACTTAGTGCGCAGTCACGCGCAAAGTTATATGCATCGAGGATGAAATTCGTCTTGAAAAAATCATTTGGCTCGGCCGAGATTTGAAGCCGGATCCCCCGAATTATTATTTGGTATGCTACCAATTACAGCACCAAGCCATGGCTCTCCCCGTGCTGGCTTAAAAATTCTCAACGCTTTTTACCACCAAGCCACCATTAACACCACCAAGATTAATGTGTGTAAAAGGTAGTATCACTTAACGGCATTCGGGAGATTTGAGTTCGAAACCCGGTTAACCCCTTCCATTTAAATTTACTTTCTGCATATCGTGCCCCTATCCTCTATTTATTTTTTCTGTGGTTATTTTTAAATGGAAAGGTAGATAATGAAATTTGTTTTTTGTTAGTTTGTAATCAACGTAGGACAGTGAAATAAAAAGTGATGATTAAGCATCGAGAACACAGATATCGCTACTCATATAAGACCATTTTATTCCTTCAAATGCATCATATTTCAAATGCATGAAATGTGAATTCTTCGTGTACAGTATGGATATTTTAGCATTGTACGACTTTTTAACACTTTGAGTGCTGGCTGCTAAATTTAAAGCCCTACTGAAAAATCCAGCCTTTTATTACTATACTTGTGCATTTTTTTAAGCATTAGAATCAAAAATATATTTAGATCGATATTCATTTCAATAAAAACGGATTTGCTCTTCTTTATGAATGAGTTGAATAACATTTATTGCTAATTTTTAAATATATAATTTAGCAATGAAAACCTACTGTTTTTGAAAAATAAAAGTTTGCAACGTATGATGTAACCCCATAGCATGCATAATAATTTTTTTAATACGCTCAATTTGAACTATTTAAAGCATGGAAATCATAACAAAGCATTGTTCCAAGCAAAGCATTATAAATCCTGGATGACAAAAAGGGTCAATGCACCCTCAACGAACGGTCCATTGGCCCAAAGAATTTTCACACTAAGTGGCCTAAGATGAGGATGCCGGTAGCTGCAGAGGACTTTTCGTCCTCAAGACATAAATTGAACTCTTTTTCCATCGAGCAGTTGGTTTTTGAAAAAACAGAACCCCTCAGCAGTAAACTGGAAAAGTACCACGGGTGAATTATTGCGGCTTCACGCATACAAAGCAAATTAAATGGAAAGACGTAATATTACGTCCATGGCACGCAAAGTGTTAAATATTTATATTTTCCCCCTAAAGTGTGCTAAAATGATGAGAATCTGGTGATGAGATACACTCGTCTTCGCGCGATTAGGCATCGAAAGTTCATAACGAGCTAGAATCGTCATTCCAGCGAAAGGGATTAAACTAAATGATTTTTTCTCGGCGAATTTCATCCGTGGTGTACACAAATAGCTGTTGATCATCTTTTAAGGCCTATTTACACGTTAAATTAACACGCACGAGTTAATGCACATTTGCGTGAATGATTTTTGTGGACCGGAACGGAACATGTACGAATGCATGAACCAAATTAGAACAGGTTCTATTTTCTGTGCATGCATTCGCAAAAGTTGGGTGGTTACACGGTGAATTTTGGCGTTCTTTCTTGCGTTCATACATTTAGACATTGATCCGTACGTGTTAATGTACCGTGTAAACAGGTACATTAACACATTAACGTGGCTAGATTTTTGTATTAGGATTAAATTATCGACATACAGTGACCTCTAAAATTGATTTTTATCCTCGATGAATGGCGTCCTTGATGGGAAACGTTCATATTTATTTACAGTTTCTATGAGGATTTACTTTTTATCGCGCCGTCTCGAACCTTCTTCCTAAGAACATTTTCATATGAGATCGTGCATCCTTGAGGCGCAAAAGTGAGGCGACAAGTGGGCCGTGCCCTGAGTAAAATCTCGCGAAGCACGCAACATCCTCGGTCATAAACAACTTCTTGCGCTTCTCTGTAATTGGATTATTACTCACCTCTTTGACCAAGTATTTGCCTCCAGCCATCCTCGTGCTGTGACCTCTCAGTCGCTGTCAACAGCCGTCTAGACTTGCATCCGCTGTGATTCTCGCGGTTCTCTTGCGTCTGAACTTAATAGCTCTGTTTAGGATTCCACCAATCAATGAAAATAAGAAGTCATACCATTTTTATATTTACAAAAAGTGAATATACGGGAGAGCATGAAGAAACTCGATTCTCATCAGGCGAAAAATGACTTATAGTATTTAGATAAGCATGTAAGTAGCTATCTTTCGTTAAAATAGCACAAAGTTCACGCATCTGGCGATACCATAATAAACGTAAGTTAATGCTATGTTCGGTATATTTACACAAAACTATCTGTATTAGTTTGTATGTTTATATGAAATGAATGCACTGTACTAATGGCATATTAAAAAATATTGTTAAAAAATATTTTTTCTGTACTAGTTTATAAGTTGCCTGGTTGATTTGTACTCTCTACCACTCTACATTTTTTTTACTGTAATACTTAAAAAATGGTCCGCAAAATACTGATATGTTTGCACGATCCGGTCGATTATTCACTTTTACAATTATGGAATGTTGATATAAGGCTGAGTGGCCTCCGAGTACATGACTTTTTGTTCAATATTCTGTATTGGTATTACGAAATAAAATATTTTTTCTCTCTCTGTCTTTAATATGATAATACTGGTTATTGGTTTAATTTTCATGCTCTTATTGTCTAACTTAAGAACAAAAAAATTAGCGCCTATTTTTACGGTTTTTAGCAAATTTTCTCTATGCTTGAGTTATAAAACCTGCTTTCATGGTCGGGCTTGTAAATATAAACTGTATCCAGGAGCAGTTGATCCGTATCATCGGCACTTACATGTACTGTCAATGACCTTCTTCAGCAAATGAAGAGAAAGATAATTTTTTAGCGTGAATAGAAATGTCTTGAGCGCTAAAGGTTATTCTTCTGTCTAAATGAAGTTTTTTTCATGCCATAGTTTTCAGAGAAAATATTATTGTAGATTTGTCATCGGAAACCGCATCCCTTAGGATGTGGTTGTATAAATATAGTAGAATATTCTTTAAGTTTACTGACTTGTGATCCAGAGAAAATTTGCTCCTAATTACATTTTTTGCGTAAAAGAACATTTAACGCATCTTAAACATCGTCCGTTGCCGGCGGGCTTTTGGCAGATAGAGTAATTTTTGTTTAACAGCTTTAGAAGGAAAATTTATGCGTGTAACTGGCTTCATTATTCGATGACGGAACGGGTCCAAGGTGCAACGACCTGCCGTATTAGGCGGCGCAGTTGGAAAATATCGTCTAGATCTATATTTTAACATAATTAGGTATTCATTTTAGAGTAACATTTTTATAAATTTATTTCAGCTGCCGTTGTACAATCCAAATTCCATTATTGATGAAAGGATCTGTTTGTCTACCCGTCCAATTGTAAACCTATGCAAATTTTGACGATTAAAAAAAATTGACGTCTGCTAATGCTGTGAAATGTTCTAAATGCAAATATTTACTTCCTGTAGGTAGATATTCAGGCATTACTTTCCTTGTTGATTTTTCTTCGAGTCATGTATATAATATTATGTTGCCTTAAAGAAGCGTGAAATTATTAGTCTTGTTTTTTATCCTAAACTTCTCAAATCTTTTGTTGTCTTCTCAAATGTTTTTGTCTGTTCTCAAATCCATTTTGAGCTTTTGACAACTCTGGTAGTTGTTTCATGTGTAATGTTGCATTATATTGCTGAGAGTAGACAAATTTTCGTTAAATTCAAGGTTACAATGGCGTTGTGTTTCATTGAATGATGGACCTGGCTTGAACCGGATGTCTCTCAAGGCTTAGGTCAGATATCTTCAATGGTGTCTGAGTGAATTTTTGGCTGTGATTACATATGCTAATATTTTTGGATGCGTGAGTTGTTGCTTACACCATACGGCACCGTATAAATTAAATTAAGGAGTGTTCTTTTGGCACGTTCGCCGTCATTTTTGTGAATTATTCCTCCTGCAAATCCTACAGTATAGAAAAGAGATGTAAGGCTACTTCTTTTGGAGTAGTATACCCTTGTATTTAGTGATTTATAAGCTTAATTATAACATAGCTCTGCCTTTATTATTCTGAAACTCTTTGATGGAATGTGATCTGTAAATACGAATTTTAAAGTACCTTAGAATTAAAGGATGTTTGCAAAATAAATAACCCCCCTTCGTTTAACGTTCACATGGTCTGGTTATTGGACTCATTAATACATACGAGTCAGTGCTTGAATTCATAAACGGGTTGGAGTACCAAAACGGAATATGCACGAATGTAAGAACCTAATTGGGGAAAGTTCTATTTACGCTCATGCAATTCATATTTGGGTAATAATGCGGTAGAGTTTGATATCTATCTTGGGTCCATATATTTACACATTCAATTTTAATTTGTAAATATGTCGTGTATTCAGGGCTAAATTTACGACTATTAGGCGAAAGTTGTCCAGAAATGAATGAATTTTCGCCTATTAGGCCTATTGACTGCCGCTAGGGGGACAGGGAGACTTCAGCGTCACTCTAAGTGAGTAGACATAAACAAATGTCAACAAGCCTTAGCGCAAACATAAACTAGAGCACTCCTGATGGCTGCTCAATAAACAAAAGTGTGATGCCAACAATGAAACTGAAATTTCGTGTTGTTATGGTGAATGGAAAAAGTTAGCTAATGAAATTCTTTAAGATATATTAGCTAATATTACAAGATAATTTCAGAATATTTACTTTATTCTGTATTATTATATGCTATTTGATCCATTTTCTGCACTGATTTTCCACTGAATTGCTTGGAAAGTGACCACTTAACGTAGATAGATTCAACCTTTTATCTTTTAAGTAAGGGATAACGCTCTTTCTTATTTTTCTAAATTTCAATATTTATTTTCATTGAAGTAAGGCGATTTACAAAAATATTCTAAAATAGAATTTGAGTGAACTTTTCTTTCTATTAATAATAATAATTATAATATCAATAATTTTACTTACTCCTACGTTTGGATTTTAGAGATGAATAACAAAGATAATAAAGAATAGCTCCAAGATGCTACTTATTGTTAGTAGAGCTTCGTAGAGCCACCAAAAAATAACAAAAATGTATGCCAAAAAATAAAATTATAAGGAAATGAATATTTCATGCGTGTTTAAAGAAATTATATAAAATTAAATGTTCAATTATTTCTTGAGAGAAAACCCAGTCTTTGGCAAGTCTTAACATTTTATTTGAGGATTTAATTTTTTTAATTTTAGCGGGCAGTAAATGAAATATCTTTGGCCCTGTGTACAGAAAACAACGCTTATATAATGTTTACCTTGGTCTGTTTGTCTCTACCAAGATCACCTGTTCTAAATCTATTATTAATTCTAAAAAATGTGGTAATGGCTCGCGTTTGAAAGGAGACTAGAAACCTTCTCCAATTAATCCAAATAATATTTTTTTTATTTAATCATCTCTCGTTTTTTCAAACTATTCATTCCCGGAATGTGTTTGCCAGTTATTAGCCATAGATGGTTTGGAAATTTCGTCAATTAGTAATACTTGGCCATGCAGCGAAAATACCTAGATCATATTATCCTAATTGACCGTAATTTAAGACGGAGTTTCGTTAGTCGCTATTAATAGTGCATCATCTTGAAATATAATTATAAATTTTTATTACTATTCCTGTCAAACTTGCTTCTCATTTTCCCAATGAAGTAAAAAATATTTTGGTGCAATTTTACACGTTGGTTACATTGAATGTAGGAATATCAAATCAGGAGGAGAAGACTAATCGCTCGGAATTCTAGTCATGATTGATTTGCGTTAAATTACGAGGGACCTTAGAGTCCTTGTATCAAAGCTTATTGCTTCCATGGTAATGAGTTCCTCATCCAACGGCGGTGAGATTAATAACGGTCTTGCCAAGTTTTTACGGATTTAGAGTTCGGAAACTTACTATCGAGTTGATTATAAAGCTCTATAATCACTCATAACTGCTCTATTTAATAGGTTTTCACGATTGAGCTAATTAGATTCCGGGGCCTCTGCTGCGAAGTCTGACAACAGATAATAGGGTATTAAGAGGGTAAGACGAAACGATTTTAATCTACGAGTCGCTTAATTAGTGAAAGGATTAATACAATTATGTCTGCGCACGTAATCTAATTATAGTTAATTCTCCAACTTGAAACTCTTGAAGTCCAAAAAACCATTTCGGCGTCTTCCATTTCTGGTTCGCGTCTTTCAGGGATGGGAATGAGGAAAAAAACGCCCCTCGCTTTTGTAATTATTTTACCCATTTTGCATTTCGTGGCTTGTAAAAAATGAAGGAAGAGAAGAGATGGAAATTGCCATTCCACCTTTCTCTAAAATTTTCGCACCGGCTTGAGAAAGGGACAGTTAGGCATTTCCTATTTCACTTTCAAGGTTTTACTGTGGAATCCTGGGAAATGTAACAGCGTCTTTAGGCTTCGGTTGGTCACTTCCGCCACTAATTTACCACGTACCTCCGTTAATTACCTCACGCTGTGATTCAATCTTACGGCTGATTTAGAAAGGTGAGGATAGAGAGCAACCCGGACTAAGTCAGTGACTTGATATGGCTGCCAATTCCTTTCCTTAGGCCATTACGAGGTTTTTTTGCGTATGAGAGATATCAAAGCGTCACTCGGGATTTGAACTTCGTATCTATAGATAAATGGGTAGCGTGTAATACTTTTTGTTGCACTGGAGTTTATAAGTTTCATATTTATATACGTGACAATTATTTGATAATTGGTGTATGTATTTTTTCAGGAAATGGCAATATATTTTATCAATTTCATAGACTTACTAGCTATATAAGTGTCATATTTATATATGTGACAATTATTTGATAAGTGGTGTATGTATTTTTTCAGGAAATGGCAATATATATTTTATCAATTTCATAGACTTAATTCTTCAGGAATATAATTGATTACTGCTCTCTTTTTAGTTGAGAAACTTGCTTAGAAAGACTCAATTCCTCGCGTTAATGCTGACCATTTGAAAGCAACCGCTAATATTTTAATTTTTTGAACATCGCGTTTTGTGAATTTCAGAGAGCATTGACAAGCTGTAGGTATTGTTGGAATGAGGAATGAGAAACAAGAGTGGGAGGAGCGGAGAATCACTTCTCATATTACATTCCCACTTGGGGCTTGGCCAGATTATGATTTTTGAGGGCGGAAGAATCGACCTGGTGGCTTGAGTCTGTCTTCTAACGGGTCCCTTCACCTGTTCCTCGTATCAAATATCTAATCCTTCTCCGCTGCATCATTTTCCAGTTTGTGGATATCCGTCTGGTTAGAAAAAAACCTTCGCTCGGGAACACTTTGCCGGAAGGCGGTTTATTTTTTTCATCAAGTCCCACATTTTGAATTCAGAACTAAGCCAAGCGCATATTTAAATGATAACAGGTCAATGAGATGAGTGCATGGCCTAAACTGTTCGTTATAAAATTCCTAAGTTAGGGCTTTCGTTAATGCAATTTTGTAAATCAATGCTTGTTTAAAATGATTGGTAGTTCTCTGTGCATGAGTGTTGCTCTTTTGAACTCGGCATATATTTACAGGTATTGACGTAGTCACATAGTCGAATTAGTAAGAAAAAGACTGCAATACATCATTTGCACCATCATCAGTGCTTGAAATAAAAATGAGTATATAACTTTGATACATGATCACAATTAATGGTTTGAATGATTTTCTAAAATAGCATTATAAAAAAGGAGCAATCAGTTGATAATTAACAAAAAGGAAGAGACTATAATTTTGAAATAGCCTTATTGATGTAACTATGCTTACACAATTCACGGTATATGTCAATTTCGATTAATTAAATAACAATAAATTTCGCTTAAAATTTCTAATTCTGATCTTTTTTTACTGCTATTTTTGGTTTTCGAAGTATATACCATTTTTAATTACGTTTAAAAAAATTATTTGCGGTAAATAAAATGTTGCCATTTCTATTCATTGTTTTAGTGATATTTATTTAAATTATTTGCCATGTATAAAATTTTGCAATATCTATTTTAAGACCTTAATTCCAAGATTCAGATTTGATTATAGACATATGTATGAAAAATTTCGCATTCTTGTAGATGGAAAAATTGGTTTTTCGTGAGTAATGAAAATTGTCACAACCATACCCAGTCTCCCCTACCCACGAACGCCAATGCAATATGAACCGAACACCACTCTGCCTATTTTGACCATTCAGTTCCTAACAAAAGATGATGTCATTGATATTTCAGGGGGAACGTAAAAGTCACGCGGCCCATTGTTTGTGGAAATTTCACGCTTCCGCGTAGTCAGCTGTCTTTCTTTACCAATCCCGACCCTATCGTTCCAGCACTATCTCTCCCTATCTCTTTTACGGAAGCATCGTATTTATATGAGACGTTTCCGTCACACAAGGGGTCATTTCTCACAACCGTCTTAGATTTTCTTAACGGTGCATCTTTCGGTGCGCATATCGGATTGAATTTTGTGCGGTCCGTGGCGTGCAGCACGCTTCGCTGGATTCGGTCTGGCCTAAGAGGAACCATTAATTCACGTTCGTGATGACCGAAAGCGCTTCTTCTTTCTCAGGACTGGCTGGCGCCTGCATGCATTAAGGCGGCCCAGCCAAACCTTAAATTTTATTTCAGATACTCAGGGATTGGCAGTGTTTCAAATAAAACTATTTCAAAATACGTATTTGAAATACATTTGTAATTTGTACTTGGCATTTTAAATACATGGCCTGAATAAATCTTGTATTTTGTACAGATTTTTGGTATTTTCCCATTATAAAATAAAAATGTATTCGTAAAATAATTTTTAAATAGTTTTGATAACACTTCTGTGACATTATGCTTCAGAAATTATTTAGTTATCGCCAAAATCGTTTTTTCATGTTTGCAACTATCCACAGTGTGACAAGGCAGTTTAAGTTTATATTTTTTAAGGTGTCTTATCTTGCATAGAACTTTATTTTGTATTTTAAAAGGCATTTACAATAATATTTTGTAATTTGTTTTGAAATTACCCAAGCCAAAGTTATTTTTTACTTTGCATTTCAAATGCATTTGGAGCGGTACTCAGTAATTTAAATACTCCTCGGCCTGCATTTTACCCAGCCCCGCGGATAGGGCCCGCAAAATGACGAAATTTTCTGTAGGAGGTGAAGGAATAAAAACGTTGATTTTCCAACTTGGTGATTCATGTTGTCCAACCAGTGGCGTATCAATGGGGGAGAGGGGTTTAAGGGGGCTATAGCCCATTGTATCGAGAAACACTCTGGAAAAACTCGAAATTTTCGGATGTTGCCACTTTGTGCAAATGTATTTAATTATATTTTCCGGTGTATTTACCTACTTTAACGAATTGAAATTCAAATTACCTGTAAACTTCGGGGCAATTCTACATACTTTTGGCATGTAACAATCCAGTGGTAGATCCAGAGAGGAGCTAGGGGGGGCCATACCCCACTTAGGTAGACAATTTACACTAGATAGAATGTTAATTTTGATCGTACCCCACTATTGCTAAGAGGTTACCACCCACTCAACCTACCCCCTTGTCTCTATCCCGGGTCCGCTACTTTGTCCTACCATGGTTTAGTCAAAGCGTAACATTTTCAAGGTCTTTTGAAACAAAATCATGGTCGAACAAAATAAATCATCATGTGGAAAAAGCAAAGTTTTTATTTCTTCAACTCCTATGATAATAAAGGATTTCCACTAAGTCACGTCCGCTGCAAGGCCAGCATAGAGTCTGAATGTTCCTAGTATTTCCTAGTATTTAAACAACATTTTTTGTAAGTTATAGCTTCATACGTGGATTGCCTTCATACGTTGCTGGCAATTTTTTCCTTTTCATGAATGTGGAAGTAAACTTTTTTACCGGGCTTGACACTTTTATGACCGTGTGGTGTGCATGCGGGAATTCTCTTGCATGCTTAATGCTAGTGATTGAAAACCCTTTGTCAAACTACCTAGAGGTGGCTCGCAGAGCATTATATAAATGTAGATGCATGTAGAGTTTTGGAGTTTCATCCAAGTAGTTTTATAACGAATTTGGTGATTCTTATCGCCTCCAAAGAATTATTTGTTATACGTTTTAATTGTTGGATTCGGTGGATGAATTTTTAAATGCATTTTTGTGGTCAACAAAATCTTCTGCATCAAATTCTTAGCTGTAAATAAGCAAAAACAAGTTGTCAAAGTTTCCGTCCTCTCAGTAAGATCGTTGCGTTACTGGCATACGATCAAATTCTATGTTCACGCGCTGTAAAGTCAGGGAAGGGAATACCCACGGGTGCCTTCAACTTTCAGCGCCTCTTGTCTAGGAAGGTTGAGGAATTTTTTTTCAATCCACCTCAAACCCGAGTGTTAGCAGATGTGATAAACGAAAAAATACGGTTCATTCACAAAACATAATGGGATAGGTAATTAGTGTAATACATGACACAATTAATTGAAGAAAAACGGCTGACAATCCCATATTAGTAACGACATATACACCAACCTAATCTTCTGGGAAGTCCAAGATATTTTTGTAAATATACGCAATAAATATTTACGTATTTTACTCCGTGTAATATACTAGGTAGTGCATGTCAAATACGAGTTTAAATAAACTTATCACCAAAGATGATAAATATACAAAATGGCTTCATGCAGCTGTAAAGGAAGTCCTAGGAACACGTAGTCGACGACTAAGGCCATAGCGAGCGATGGGGTGTTGGGGTTCAAATCTGCCTGAAAAAAGCTGTGAGGTACAGTATTAAGCATACCCCTCCAACTGAATCCCCTCCGTAATTTACCCTCTCTTCAGGTTAACACCACCGCTCCGAAAAATTTTTTTCTGGTCAAGACCTTGCGTGTGGCAATTGCAATACGTAAACGTATAATACATTACGTAAGCACATTTACTGTAAAACTTTCGCCGTAGAAACACCAGAAACTTTATAAGTGTACAAATTTATGCCCAGAAATGATCACATTCTAATTTCGTGCATTTGTACGAGCATTTCTCCAGACATGCAATTGAACGTAAAGGAATCGTGTACACACAGTTTGAAGATTGCTGCTAAGATCACGTGAAATATCTGACCTCACGTTCTTATTTAAAACTGTGAGTGTCATTGTAGACTACCCTGATCTCCTGGGGAGGGTTGGCATAAAGATACCTGCTGCTCGTCAACAGAAAATTCAAACCTGTCTTATATGCCTATAACTGTGGCTTCTCAGGACTCCGTCTTGGTGGAGATGCAGAATCAGAAGTTAACTTTTTTTAAATTAGTGCCGTAAAGTTAAAGGGTGAAACTCGTAAATTATCGGCTAGATATTGATTTGGTGCATGTCTGTTTGAACCACGTAATTATTTTAGTATTCATTTACATAATTGTTACTTCTGTTAACCATTCATCGCTTGCTGATTTCAGATTTTAATTTTTTATGCTCTTCCTAAAGTTAATCGATACATTTTGCATTTTTTATGTTTCTTATATAAGTATGTTGTTTTGTAAATGGTGGACCCATTGTCAATAAATAAATATAAACATGCACGCATACCCTGATACTGAATATATACTTAGTGCTTTGTAATTCCATGTACATTTATCTGGAATTACAAAGTGTTTTTTACATTTCATTATGTTAATCACTTCAGTCGTGATATCTATTAAAATGGATATGGCCTTCAGGGGATTTCAACCCCCTAATGTGTGTCCATTGTTTACCTGTCCATAATTATGGGCAAATACCACTACATGTATTACGAGAAAAATAGCCAAACTGCTTGTGTTGAAAAAATGTGTTCACGAGTGCAGGATTAAAGTTTGATGGAAAAATTATAATTTTCATCAACGTGGAGACAAAACAGTATGACTGATAGAGTTAAGTCGATTTCATGAAGTCACGCCCGAGACAACGAAATCAGAGAGATGAACGCCTGGATGAAGACAGGCGAGGGATGGTGACGCATTAACGTGTACGGCTGGGAATCTCTGCATCCGGAAACTTCCCTCCCCCATCCTCGGCTGCAGTCTTCCATTCTCCTCCTCGGGCGATGTACGCTCACCGACGGAGGAGCTCGGACGAGGCGGAAGATGCCTGCGCGCCACCGGCAGGCGCCTCTCGCCTCCTCCTCCGCTCCTGTCACCAACCTACTTGGGTGACCCCGAAGGTCGTCGTGCCTGACCGCGATCCGCGGAGGAGAGCCCCGGGCTTCGCCCTCGACGTTGTTCCCCTGCTTCCTCGAAGCCTCCTCCTTCCCTGTTCCTCTCCACATGCCCTCTAATGCATCTCTGCACATTCCTCAGACATCCTTGCTCCCCTTTCTTCCATCCGGAGTCGTCTCGCTTCATTGCGTCGATGTTTGTGGTAGCTCATGGGTGTTGATGTTGAGTTCTTGAATAAATGATGGTATAATGTATTTCAAAAACTATTAAGTTCCAATATAGGTTTCAGGTGAGATGAAGTGGAAACGTGACATATTGAAGAAGCAGGAGCAATTTCCACAATTTTAAATTTATTGGTACTACCGGTTTCGCTTTACAGCATCATCAGGTACCTGATATACCTGAGTATTATCTTTCCGTCGCATCCCACCTAGGATGAGATGCATTCATGACAAGTCACCTAAAGATGCAAACATGTCATTAAATCCGGGTCTTGCCTATATAAATATACAAGTGATCGAAACGAAGTTTTAATATTTTATTTACCACAATGGAAAGGTTTCACGTAGTTTAGTCTGAGGTTATAAGAATTGTACAGATTATCGTGATGATATGTGGGCAAATACTTAAGCAGGTGGAGTAGTTTATCTGTTTGAACATTACGTTAAAGGTAAATGGAAACCGTAGTTAGGATATTTGGAAGATTATAGAGGTGTTAAGGAATATTTTAAAGGTGGATTCGAAGAGCTGGTAAAGGTAAAATATCGTGTTAAAATGCTAAAGAAGACAATACTGAAGGGAAGCTGTCGAGAACAAATGGTAGACGTTCGTGATGTGGACATGGTGGAGAATGGAGAAGGTGAAATGGACGGAGAGAAAAAGGTGCAAGGAGGTGCTGTAATTGATGGACAAAGACGGCAAAGTTTTAGAGGAGTTTAGGAGGATATATATCTAGATGGGTGATGAGAACCGTGTTTGAGGGGAGAATGTTTGGACAGCGGAGAAGGGAAAAGTATGAAATTTACGGATTGTGTGAAAGAGAATGGACCTCACTCTGAATCCAAGAAGAAAATACTGTTTGGGATTTAGTCAGGCCGGGGTGATTCGTAAAAATAACTCCATCTTAAACTACCTATCTGGTGGAATACTTTTAAGATAAGAATGTTAAAACTGCTCCACAAATGAAATAGTCCTTCAATTTGTTGCAATAATCGAAAAGTTTGTATTCGTAAGGCGACACAAGGTGGGTTCTCTGCAAGGTGGGTTCTCTGCAAGGTGGGTTTGATTAGGTGAGGGTAGAGCTCACCCTGGACTAGTCGTTTGAATTTGCAAACATTCAGGGTAGGGGCAGACAGTTCCTTTCCCCGGGCCAATTCGAAGATTATCGTTTGGGAGTGTCGTCGATCCCGGGACCCCTAAATTAACAGCCAAATACTCTACATGATAGACTACCACGCTCCCATTAACTTTAGATAACCTCTTCATATAATTAAGTGAAAGCCGATAAAACAACCTTCTTGAGCAGCGAAACTGTACGTCTTCAGGTAGAAAAGATGTAATTAGATAAATATTCCTGTATCTGTCCTCGTCATATTGGACTGAAATCCATGGATAAATAATGGCCTCATATTTCCTCGTATCGATTCAAAACCTGTTGCAGTATCCATCCGAATCAAGGTTATGCCTGCAGCAGGTTTCAAGGTCGCATACCAAACCGTTTTGTATCTCTTTGGTGTGCGAGCTAAGGTTGAAGAAAGATCCATTCACCTACAAATAGTGTTCCGTAACGCTCTTCAATTCACCCCTTCGCGTATTGCGTTCGTTGAGCGAGCAATACACTATGTTTTCAAGAACAACGTAACGAAGATAACGGTATCCTTACGCCTCTATCGAATGCCTGCTCTCCAGATATTTATAATTCAGGGCGCATTTAAGTGGACTATTACTGCTCCGTAAGTGAGAGGTTTCACTTTACTTAATGATTCTAAAAAAATTAAAATATAGTTTAGATAATTATTATTTTTTTTCCTTATTTTGACCTCGTTTAATTCATGTCAAAATATTTCTTGGACTGTAGGTCAACGTATGTTATGCAAAAAAAAGTTATAGACAACGTTTCTGTTTATTTAAAACCGTCATCAGGGCTTAACTTTGTACATATTTATTGATAATATTTATCAATAAATATATATTATCAATTAATCAATGGATATATTTATCAATAAATATGTACAAAGTTAAGCCCTGATGACGGTTTTAAATAAACAGAAACGTTGGTTATAACTTTTTTGCATAACATACGTTGACCTACAGTCCAAGAAATATTTTATCATGAATATATTTTAGCATACTTATGGCTTGTGCCTGTTTTCCATCTTTAACTTCCTCGATAAATAAGCGTGAAAGTATGAATTGGTGTTGAACACTTACAAAGTCGTGATTGACCTTGAATCAAAGAATATGCTTAATCACAGACTGTAGAATTATTTCCTCCAGGCCGTTTCAAGTACCGGTTCGAGGCATGCGCCTGAGGAGCATTAAATATTTTTAACGCAATGCCTGCCCTGGTAATAGGGAAGTAATTTAAGTCTCAACCCGATTGTTTCCATCGCTAGAGAGGTGATTGCTTGTTATGGCTTGGATTCTACTTTTCTCTGTAGACAAAAAGCTCCAATTTCCATATCTTTTAACCACAAGCCTGCTCACTCGATAGTCACATTCGCGAGAGGGAAGATATGGCTCAACAGACACAATATAACTAATAACTTCAGGCTTTACTTTGTGAAACCTCTCCATATTGGAAGTAAGGAAATAAAGCTTTATAAAAATTAAATAACAGTGAACCTTACAAAGTTTTATTTCCTTACTTCCAAGATATCCACAAAGTTGTATTTTTTATGAATAAAATAGATAGTTTAGCCTGAATCTTATGATGCTCAACCTGGTGGAAGTCCAACGATGCCATCGAGTTCACAGGAGATGATTGGAGACAACTTCCTAACAAATAGAAACATATAAGAAAAGACCGAAGCGGAGAATAACGAGATAGTAAAAGGTACTTTTCAACAAAAATGAACCCAAGCTTTATATTAAATTCTATTTAAATGCTCTATTCTTTAATATGAGAAACTTCTATGAAAAAATTAAAATAAAAGGATCACCAACAATACGGCACTTAATTTACGACTCATCATAACCAATTCATCAAACAGAAGGGTAATTTTTAAAGTTTTAGACGTAGGCGCCTTGTTTTTGTGACTAACACATCAGCGAATATTTAAGTCCTACAAGGGATATCCGAGTGAATATAGAGATGAGTGAGACCATTTACACTTTAGCTCAAAAATCGGGTACTTTTTTAGAACAAATGAAGTACAGGAAATACTAGCGGGCGAAAAAGATTTTGAAGTAAATGATCCAACGTAGAAACAAATTATCTATCGTTTGCTTTTAGTTGCATTGATATTGATGGCTTAGTTTTGACAATAAAGCTCCTCAAAATTCGAGTGTCTTGCTTTTTTTTTTACCGACAGTAGTGTATTCCTTGCTGATTGATTCCTTAAATAATTCTTCAGTTATCGAAGGGATGTAGAAGTCCGTCTGCTTTTTTGAGTTGTTACTGGCAGCAGAAGAGTAGCCAAGATTTTGAAATGGGGGGTTTATTGGAGATTTAAGGGTCCTTCCATGATATGGAAAACACCCCACGGGAAATTGGGGTCCTCCTCCGAAAAAGTTTGGGATTTTTGATGTTGTACACGTGATTTTTAGGACTCAAAAACAGTAATTTCTTACGAGTATTTATGAGAGTAAAGTGTATAATGTATATGAAATAAATTAATAAAGGCTCAAAGGGTGTAACCTGGAAACCCCTGAGCTGTGCCTCACTCTACGCTATCGGTAGAGCAGCTTGGTGGATGGTGGAATCCTCCGCCAAAGGAAATGTCCTCCGGTCAGTAGGGGCCTAACATTGGTGGTGACAAATGGGCCCAAACACATATGTATAAGGGAATGTTTGTCCGCGAGCGGTGTGCATTGTTTTGCTAAAGCTCTTGTCGAGTGTTTGGGCGTGAGAAGAGCTGCTTTTTAAATACACCAACGGATGAAGTTTGCCATGAAAAAATATTTGCCTTAGCCGGGATTCGAACCCGGATCTCCCGATTGCCGGTCAGGTGCGTTAGCCATTTACACCACCAAGCCGTATTCTCATAGCGAATGCTTGTTGGTGTAACTGGCTAACACACCTGACCGGCAATCGAGAGATCCGGGTTCGAATCCCGACTAAGTCAAATATTTTTTCATGGCGAACTTCATCCGTTGGTGTATTTAACTTTGCATCCGTGCGCGTGACTGCGTACAAAGTCACTTGTTCCTGCAGTGCTTTGATTTGTTTTGTAAATTGGCCGTTTCTTTTGTTATTAAATTATTTGATACCCTTGTTCAACCGTGCCTTTTTTATTTTTTTGTGCCTTACACTCTTTCGCATACCATCGTGCCTCAAAGTGCGTTTCACCTCCCTGTGGCTATATCACTGACTGGCAGGACACGCAAAATTTCCAGAATTCGTCGCACCACGGGGAAGGTGTCACGAGAACAAACCAACCAGAACCAAGAGCATAGCATACCGTTCGTCGAATCGTCGAACGAATAGGGTAGTTTCCTTCATCAAAGTAAACGAAATGCATTGATGGCTATTCGTTACCCACCATTAGGGTTTTCATAATATACAAATTATTTGGTTTTAGAGATCCCAGTTTAATCGAATGGCAATGGTCATTTTTAACCTCATTTGAAAAAGGCTAGATTGGCGATCATGCGATTCCACTCCACGTGACGTCACAGGGACCTGGTTTCTATGCGAGTAGATAGGAGTTTTACATCGTCTGAGATTACCAATGCATGCTTGAGTCAGAGAGCTCAGGGAAACATCTCTTAATAATCACTTACCTATTAAAATTGTCTAAGGTCGGAAAGTTTCCTTCGTTTGATAAGGTAGTAATAATCCATATTTAAGCCAAGCCTTACCTGCTAGCTGCCTGCGTCGTATCAGCGCTCAAGCCTCGCCTCAAGGTCACCTCACAGGGTGGCAGCGGGAACCATAAATACGTCACACGGGCTTTTCCCATCATTCCTACTTAGCCGTCGCCTTTTCGCGCTCTTGAAAATTTTCACTTTTTGTTTAGTCGCGAAAAATAGATGTTGCCATTCGAAAATCGAGCGTGAAATCCATACTCCAGGAGTAAATAATCTTTCGATTTAGGCAATAAAAAATAATAGGAAACCACCATATTGTCGATAAATATTTATTCCTGAATGGATTCTTTACACATTGAATCTTGATTTGTGCAAGAATAAGTTTTTTCTCAAAATGTCAGGAAAAATTCTCCAGGGTTTTTCGTTTTGAAGTGTAAGTACATATTTCCTTGACCTGATTTAACTATTAAAATTTATACAGGGGAATACTAAGTAATGTGTAGGAAAATCAACTTGGTCTGAATGATAATTCTACCCAACAAATTTCCCCTGTAAATAAATGTCTACTGCAAAAATAACTTTGAGGGAGCCCTCCGAATTAGTTGGGTTAAGCTTGATCCAAATGCTGAAACAAGGGGTGCCTGAAAAAGGCTATTCGGGCTTCCAGCCGGGTGGTCTCTCTCCATCCTGCCCACACGGCTGGAAGCCCGAATAGCCTTTTTCGAATATATTTGCCGGGAAACATCAGATCTTACTTCAAGGAGTGCCTGTATAGTTTTTTGTTTCGGCTTTTAGTTCACTGCATTTTAATTTTCAAGTCTTTCGTTTTTTTACATATGTTAGCATTCCATTTTCTACGATCTTCGGTCATTATTTCTATAGAATACACTTTCTTCACGAAAGTGCTGCTCGAATTACAAATGATTCTAGTATTCGACGAGTGATGTTTTCGAATCACAATGAACTTGCTAGTCTGCTCTTGTCTTGCTCGTGAGGTTCACGGTCCGGGGCAAAAAAAACCTGCTTTCCTGCTTTCTTGCCTATCCAAGGACTTTAACAGTTACGGTTGCGCGTAAAAGTCCTTGACAGTTCGGTTTTAAAATCGTAATATTATCTTCTGGCTATCTTTCATTGTCTGTATATATTATTTACATGGTTCCCACTCAACCACGAAAACCTTAAAACCGTGTTAAGCCGTGAATGACGTCTACCGTGAAAAAAACCTGGAAATAGCCGCGAAAAACGTCATAACATAACAACATCTAGTACCATGAGCCTCGGTATAATTGCCACGAGAATTAAATAACCTGGATAGCGTAGTGGTCTGCGCAGTGGCCTGGAAAGACAAAGGTTCGTGGTTCGATTCCCGGTCCAGGGGATTTTTTTCTCATGGCAATTCTTGCATAAACGTCATAAAACCTTAAAAACCTCTCAAAATTGATTATAGATCTATGATTGACAGATAAAATGAAAAATCGATACGTCGATCATTATTTCAAGGTCAGTCACTCGTAGACACTGTCCACGCAATTATCTGCACACGTATTTTCGAAGCGCAATTATTGCTCCGTGTACCATGACGACACAGAGACCTCAAGGCTGTTATTGGAAGACCGTTAGCCAAAGTTACTAGCGATAAATCAGACTCCTCTTCACTTCCCTATCACCCTCCTTTTTCTCACTCACAACCTTTAGCCGGCCCTAAATTTTGCTAACGATAGGCGACGTCATAAGGTCACTGTCATCACTGCGTTTGTATTCCAGGCGTTTATCGCGTGTGCTATATTTTTCGTCAACGTGCGTTCTGTGATTTTTTGGTGATCAATATTTCTTCCTAAAATGGCTAATCAACAATCAATTTTGCTAACGATAGGCGACGTCATAAGGTCACTGTCATCACTGCGTTTGTATTCCAGGCGTTTATCGCGTGTGCTATATTTTTCGTCAACGTGCGTTCTGTGATTTTTTGGTGATCAATATTTCTTCCTAAAATGGCTAATCAACAGACCGTGAATTTGACGCATTTTAGACCGTGAAAACCTGGAATAAACCGTGAATTTTATAATTTAGCTAGAGTGGGAACCCCGATTTAGTTTGGATTTATATTCATATAGGTCTCTGACTTCAAAAGTCTTTTTACAGGGCTTATGCCTTTGTGGGAGAATAACGAACCGTCCTGGTATCTTATCTCGTCCAGTATACTTGATTTTCAATACATTTTCTCATAGAAATCGTGAGAAAGAAAAAGAAATGAAAATTGATTTCCGTACTGGTCAGGAACTGGTTCTGTGAGTTTTAAAAGGCAACTGTTGTTACTCAAGGCACTAGAGAAGTTCGGAGTGAAGACTGATTCCTAAGGTACTCTCATTTTTGTGTGACGTTCCATATTCAGAAATTGGTTTTCAGGCTTGATTTCTCCATTGGTCATTTTATCAATGTGGAATTTTTAAAATTTTTTATTTTACCCTCTTAAACTACGGAAAAAGTTGGCAATTTGCCAGTTTTGAATGAAAATATTTGTTTTCGTTATCTGTTATTGCTTACCTTTGCATGGGTTGGATAGCGGAATTTTCAATCACCAATTGATTTTATATTTCCAGTTCCAATTCTACCCCTTTTTCACACAATTTGTGCATTGTGGGTGACTGCTGTAAAGTTATCACCGTGGCTACTCCCAGTATACTTAAAACTTATCAAGAGCGAACACCTCCATGTGTTTTAAGTTCGGCCCTTGCTCTCCAGCTGTGGCGTTGGACTGCTCGTGGCATCACATGCTCAGCAGTGCATAGTCCTTGTCCCGTAGTGTTCACAAATATCCGCAGGGTGGAATGATTCCTCGTTAGCTTAACTGGCTAAAGAACTCGACCGGAAGTCTTGAATCCTGATCAAGGTGAATTATTTTTTCTCTGTGGATTTTTCGCAGAATTTCTGCATTTGGTGACTCGCGTAAAGTAAAAATCAATTTCATAATATATGCGTTCGTATACCTTAATTCTGAAGATCACTACTATAACAGGATGGCTACGTTATAAGCATTTTTATTTTAATATTTTGGCATATATTTTCTCTAAAATTGTTCTAGGATTTATAACCGCGTGGAATTTATTTAGGCCTTAAGGTGGGCCAGCAATTTTCATGCAGCTCACCTAGTCATTATTTTGTCTGTTATCCCATTTTGAATGTTTGCGCTCATTTTTTGATCGATATATGCATCTATCGATAGTTGGTATCTAGATGTATGTACGTTCCTTCACCCTACTTCTGAGACTGAAATTAATGAAGTAAAAAAAGAAGAAATTATGTCCCATGCACTTCAAGACATTCGATTGATTTAATCTTCAATAAAAATGTATCACTTACTGCCTTGACATTTTTCTCCTATTACAATGTATGGATAACTTGGGAAAACTGTTCACGAATCAAACTTTTTCCTGCTTCTGATTACATTTTTTTCTCTCACTTAGGTTCGTCAAACGACAGGGAATCCTCTACTGTGCCTATCTTCAAGGACGCTCGGGATTAATAACATGAAGTGCTCTGGAATTGGTTCAGTGAGACTGGTTGGTAGACATATTTTCTTTCTCTGGCATGCTTATCTCAGTGTATGTTTGATTTAATATGGGTTGGAAGTTCCGTAGCGAATAAGTTTAAGATCCAGTGGTAACATAGATTTCGATTGTCACATTTTAACTCATTTTAGGCCATCTTAGTTGCGTGACACACTTAGCTCTTATAGAAGAAATACTTTTTGATTAATCAAAGTTTCAATAATGAAACGTAAAGAGATCTATATGTTTTCATCACCCACTACGCGAATGATAATTAGCAAGAAATTGGCAGTCCTTAACCTTTCGCTGATAAATTATTTACGTTTCTATCTCCTGCCGATTTTTGCCACTGTTTCTCCCATGCAAGTCGGCTTCGCACGTCGGCCCCACGTAATTCATTATTGTTTCAATTTTGTGAGCGATTCCTTCCCCCAGTGATTGGTTACTTCTGAGCGAGTCAATGAACCGGAACTCAAGTGACGTCATCAGTTCAAGAAAGGTATAGTTTGTTGCGTCTGCAGCGTATTTTTTTATTTAAACTTATGATAGAATCACTGCAATGTCTCGGTCTTCCGGGTGAAGCCACGTCGAGTGGTCAGTGGTCAAATGCACGGCCTAGCGTAGCTACACCTCGAAGACCTAGATTAGTGCTGTTATTAATTTTCACCGTGGAAGCCTGAACTAGGATTATTTTACCATCGTAAAATATCTTGTTTAAAAAAAATACTTTGTTATATTCCACACTTTATTTCAAATAGTAAGACCCGGGTGTCAGCATATCATGCTATCATCAGGTGTTGCCTTTTCTTATGATAGCATGATACGCAGAAACCCAGGTCGTACCATTTAAAATTAAGTGTGGAATATAACAAAGTATTTTTTTATTTTTAACATGAAACAGTTCCACAAAGAAACGCCGGAGACAGTGTCTTACAGTAAATTATCCTTCCCGTTTACCAAATTCTGATAATGCATTTTAATCAGTGAACGATATTAGTTATCGTGGGAGTTGCCAAAACTTGTCCACAAAAGGAAAAATATGTTTGCTTTTCCTTTTGTACGTAATGAAATTTTTTTAAACTTCATAATTCCACATAAATTTTATCATGTACGACCCAGGCTTCGACTTGGAAACGCACGCGTGTCTATTACATTTTGAAGAACAAAAAAGTAATAGAATAATATCGATATGAGCATTTTCATTTATCATAAAAATTTAGTATCTGTTTCCTCTAAATATTTTATAGTATTGATAATGGTCTGGCTTTAATTAAGTCTTCAAGGAGGCCCTTACGTGGACACGTGGAAACCTAGGTCGTTCAGCATTGTTAGTTCGATAGGTATTAATTTCTTTCGAAAGGATTCTGTTAACATTTATCCTAAGTCAATAATATTGCAAACTGATCAATCGTTGCTCTCATCAATAAAATATCCTCGTGGAATACACAGATGCAAATAGCGCAAAGCAGTTGTTCGTGTTTTTGACCGTGTTTCACCAATTTTAAAAATCTGATAAAATATGAATATTCTTTGATGTAGGTTTAACAATATATATTTTTTCGGTGTGTCTATTGTTCTCTAAAATTAATTATTTAATTTTGAAAATTTCAAACACGTCAAATTTTAGTTTTCGGTTAAACAATTTTGAAAAGAATCTGGATGATAGAACAAAATGGCTTATACATTTGAAAATCAAGAAGACGTTTTCACAAAATAAAAACTTGAGATATGGTTAAAAAACGAAATATCGTGACTCAATTTTTTCGGGGTTAATTTCTATTGTTAAGGCCTAAACCTTTGGGGGAAAACATAGTTTTTGAAGTACTTTAACACTAGAACTACCGATGGAGTCATTTTGACTCCTCGCCATTTTTATTTCTCTGCCCTGTCTAAAATTTTCCGAATCCCAGCCTGAAATTCCGTGACTTTTATTCATTTTCGACACAAAATAAGGCTGTGCGATTAAAATAATTCTAGAAAATAAAATAGTGCACGTTTTTCAAAATTTACCTTTAACTACCAAAGGGAGTCATTTTGATTCCCTAATGTATTTTGCTTGTCTTTTCACCAAATAGTTATATTTATACAAGTTTTTACCTCTTCTTATGTCAATAATAATTAATATAAATCAATCAAAGGCTTAAATATACAATCATTTTCCTTTTGGCCCATATTTGCGAGACTTTGAAGGCATTTCTAATTTTACGGGTCCGTGTTTGGAACTACAAACCATATGGATGTCCTGATATAATTTTATCCTGCGATAAAGTGGTGAATATGCCATTCATGTTGAGCATTTTCAAATTCATGTGTTTAGAAGCCGTCGTGTCTGCCCCTCATCCCTTACCCCTCCCTTCTCCCCGCCTGTCAGGCTCGCTACAGCACAATACTGTATACACAGTATTGCGCTGCAGCGCTTTTATTTCACCCTTGACTACGTGGAAGTTCATTATCAAACCTGAAAAAGTATCTTTGTATCCTTCCATTGATATAAGAATGAACCAGGAAAATAAATCAGTAGAATGAAATAAAGTTATTGTCCTAGCATTGTCGGCTCTGACAGCGCTGGCTGTCGCGCGCCGCACAGGAAAATCGTGCGCTGTCCTTCGCATTAGTGAATCCAGTGAACTCTGAAGTGGACTGCAGAACTCTAGTGAAGTATGGCTTTCATTTTTCCTGACTGGCTGTATGACCAGAAGAAGTAGGCTAAAGCGTGAAGTCCTTTCTAAGTTGCATTCTATACCGGATGGTAAATCGGAATGCGAAAAGGAAGATCATTTCGTCTCTGACGAAGTCAAAGATTTTATTCCTCAAAACGTTTCTAGCTAGTCTGAAGATTCAGACATAATACGTGCAAAAGACATGCAGTAATTTACATTTACTTTCCCTTTCATAAGGAGCTACAAAACAAAGATATTATCTACAATTATTTATCGATTCGTGTATACTGACTCAAATAAAGTGATGTAAAATTGTGGAAGCACGCAGACAAAATTATGAAGATTTTACTCCTTTCGACGGAGAGGTAGATGCATGTATAGCCATATTTTATGCCCGCAGAATATAAGGTACAAATGATCTCTCTATTGCAAGTATTTGGTCAAACGACTGGGGAACACCATTATCTAAAATGAACGACTGGGAACCGGTTTGTAAATATTTTGCATTATCTAAGATTTGATGAGAAATCTAATCGATTCCAGCGGCTCAAAACTGTCAATTATGCCATCTTCTCAGTAGTGTAGGATAGATTCACAGATAATTACATTCCTTGTTACAAACCTGGTCCGTACATCACGGTTGTTGAACAAATTTTCCCCAGTAAAATCAGGTGTATTTTACTCAGTACATTCCTTGTAAGCCGGACAAATACGGCCATGAATATTGGCTAGCTGTTGACAATGATTGCAAATATCTTGCAAATGCCTTCCCTTATGATGGAAAAGATTATTCACTTCATGCAGATTGCCGTTTAGTAGTACCGAAACTAATGCAAACGTTTCTGAAAAAGGGTGAAATGTTACTGTAGATAATTACATTACCTCAGTCAAACTCGCCGAACAGCGAAAAAGCTAGGGTACTAGCATTGTGGGAAAGGTAAATAATTCGAAGAGAAGTACCAAAAGAAACGAAATCACATATACCACAACAACATATACTCAGCGATGGCCTATCCACTCGTTGGAAAATACTTCCGACTTAGCAGGTATTCATGGATAGTGTACAAGGAGACTACCTAAAACATTTCGCGCAAGACGCTTTTGAAAAAGCTCGATACAGAGTCGGCTGATACTCAAATTAGATATCGACAAAAGCGTGGCGTGTCCAATGCTGCATATTCTTCTGACGGGATTCTGCAAAAAAATATTTCTAGGCACTACCAAAGTGCAGAAAGAATCGCTCAGTTTGGAATTGTATGACCTGCCAAAAGTATTTGTATGGGCAATTTAAATGAACGACAATGCTTGAACTGTAAAGCACCTTAGCCAAATGCGTGGCTTATCAAATGCAGTTTTTTGCTGTATTTAATTACCTTCCCAACTTCCATGTAGCCTAGGTAATATTTTCGATCATTCAAACATGATGATAAAATGTGTTGAAATGTCTGTGTTTGCTGTTTTATCCAATTACTCTGTGAAAATCCTACTAAAACAACATAACATGTAGGAAAAAAGAATTTCAAAGCAATACCGTCGAAACTCGCATTTAAAAAAAATGTGATTTTTTTGTTTAAATCACGTCTGAAATAATGCAATAATAAACAAAAATGATAAACTAAAGCAATGTATAAATAAAAACATAGATAAACTGGAAAAATAAACAATTATAAGGTAGGAGTCAAAATGACTCCATTTGGTAGTTCTAGGGGGGGTGTCAAGTCCGGTATTCCTAGTGTTAATTGTATATTTTATAATTTTCAAAATATTTGGGAGCATTTTTCGCCATCTTAACCCTCCAGACCCTTTATGTGGAATTATTAAGTTTGTTGCATTTCATTATGTCAAGTCGATTCAATGGAGTCACGTCTAAAACAGTGAATTTATACTTGTACTTCCTTGGAGTATGCATTGGTTCATCTCCGCTCCACTTATTCCCCTCCCCTCGTCTTCGATCTCCGCAGCATCTGTTGCTCCTCGAGGATGGCCGAGCCCACTTCGGGGTCTACAGCCCCGCATTCCTTCGGATGAGTAATTGCGCCCTCTGCCAGTGGCTCCGTGGGCGAAAGTCGAAAGTAGTGGGCGGGGGAGGAGGCAAGTGCGGAAGCCGGGCCGAAAACAAAAGAGCGGAGAAAAATTCACGCGCACTCGTTCAGAGTGATGGGATGCCCCACGCGTATAACAAAATAGGATCGTCAAGTCGGACTCTAAATTTATTGTCACACACCGCTCATTTATAATTGTGTTACATAAGTCGCCACTCGTGTCGTTGACGGACAAAAAGATCCGAGTTTCACGGGAAAATAAGGTATAATTAGGGGTGTGTACCGAAATTTTTATACATGATGATCACGATCTATTAAATTAATAAATTATCAATGCTATTCCTCGCAATTACAAACATTAAACTGCAAAATATTGGAAAAAAGTAGATCGCATTGCACTCATCACCGCGCTGCGGACATTTTTTGAAAACCGATTAAAATGCGACCGAATTGGCAAAGAAGTCGGCCTTCTTTGGGATAGAATTGGGCCTCCTCTACGCTGTTCCCTCGGGATGCCCAATCGTTTTAACGCATGAAAATAGAAATAAGATTTCTTACGTGGCTCCATAAGGGTCCAGAAGAAACCAGCAAAACAGACAGCATATCCGAGTCTATCTTCGTGCGTTGGGCGCCAAGCCAATGGTAAGCATAAGCAAGAGCGATTTTAGACACACGCGCATGTAATCAATATTGAAATGGCGAAACTCTGGATCACATTTTAGGTCTGATTGGCGGTTTCCAATGATAAATGTTGTTTGTTAACTTGTTGGTAATTTCGAGGTACTTGGTGTACTTGAGAATAACCTAACTGTCGAAATTCGCCGTACATTACTCAATAAATTTGAGGAAATAATATAATCCCTTTTTTTTCATGAACTTATTCTCTTTATTTCGAGATTTTTCTTTATTTCGCCTGCCTCAGTTAATTTTGCTAAAATCGGTTGGAATTTTTTTTACTCTCTGTTAAATACTTAGAAAAAGCTCGTGATTTCTATAAAAATCTATGTATGAGTAATGCATTAGTTTTGAGTGTTAGATTTGGTCCCTTTTACGTAATTCCGTAACAATACTGATGTTGGGGTTTCAATGTTGGCCTCACTTTTTAGTCATAACATTTTAAATCAGATCACAGATTATATGACGGAGAAAGAACCAAAGATCATAGTGAGCGGTAGTAATTCAAAACGCGAGCCCTGATAGTGAGTAGACAGCGGAAATTTTAAATTTAAACTCGTGTTCTTTTATTCACAAACTTTCGGCAATCAATCAACAATCCTGAGACATACTTGAAGCAATCATGTACTCAACTTCTCCTATCAATCTTTTCGTCTTCTCATGTCAGTGTTTATTCAGTTAAACTATAAGGAACCTTTACAAAATAATGGAAGCGAAATTGGGCAATTTTCATGACTCTGTTTTGACTTATGCGTGTTGAATAAAAAAATCAATATCTTAAGCTGATAGCGTAAGATGATTTCCAAAAGCTGATAAATATTAAAGAACGTAACGATGAATTATCCAAAAAATACTTAATGCTTTTGTCTATTATTTCTTTATAAGGTTTTTTTTACAATTTTTCTTTAAATGGATGGTTTTACTCTGGGACATAAGAGAATATAAATCTGACAAGAGGATGAGATAGTCAATAGGTTTGCAAAAGTATTTTTCTCAGGGCTTATTATTCTTACAAGGATGGAAATTGCTATATTTTCTAGTAGTATAAATATTACAGATTTCATAAATTATTTCTACAAAATAACGATATCCAAGGTCAATTACCGTGTAGCATATTACCTTTCAATCATCTATTTAATTTTTGTTTTTTTTTGGGTCAAAGGAAGATCTGTTTTTTACCGGAATAACTTGCTATGGGTTTCATTAGCGAGAGTTTAAAATATTTAATGGCTTACTCTTTTAGAGATAAGTATGTTTGACCTCTTCGTTTCCATCAATTTTGATGGTCCTGTGTTTCATCCGTATCTCCAAAATTGGTTGAATGAGCTATGTTTTCGTACTGACATGAGAGAATGTATTTTTCATTCTTTTCTGCTCGTGTTTTTGGGGTAGTGAATTGCTCCATCCTTGGCCTCATTTATTTTGGTTCCCTTCATTTTCTCTTGGTTCCAATTTTGGTATTTTCAGTGAAACGTGTTATGTGCAATTTTTCAGAATCGCTGACTTGAAGTATTTTTTTCTCTTTATTTGAAGCTTTACATCCTGCCATGAATACGATATAGTGCAGCTTGTTTTAACTATTTTGCCTCTCTTAGGTTGTAGATTGAACCCGAAGTTAGCCTCTCAATAAATTGCAATGTTTTTCTGTGTTCATTCATTTCGCATACTTCTTACTTCAACAGTCATCTTTACTAAGCAAACTGCCTGTGCAATTCCTAGTTCTGATATCAGTAGTCTGTTTCCAGCACCGCTTGGTTTTTCATCGTTCTAAAGTTTTCCTGCTTTGTCAATTTATGATGACATTTTATAGAGGCCAAGTAGATTGAAATTTGATTGATAGTTTTGTAAAATAATACCGTTTTATGTAGTTTTCTCATGTATATCAACCCTTATCGCTTATTTTACAATGCAAAAAAGGTGTTCATCAGGGTAGCTCTTACTTTGAAGAATTTTGACAAACAATGTTTTCGTAGTATTTAATTATTTGAAATGAATTTTATGTTCACGTGCTTCAACGCTTAAAATGATAACCCGTGTCCAAGTATTCAACGTTGGGGAATTGATATTCACTATCAGTGAGGTTCGCGGATGATCAGGCACGGATAAGTCGGCGAAAGAGATGCATAAAATAATAACAATAATAAATTTATTCCAACCATAATTTTAGGCAATTACAAAGTATTACAGGTATTTGATTGGAATATAGGTGCCCCATTGGGAAAAAAACCCGCTTTGGGGTCACCTAGTCCGAGCCACCTTCTCGGAAATAGAGTTCAGTTGCACAGAAGAATTCCAGTTGCTGTTTTCATCGATATAAATACCCAGAAATTTTATGTGGCTTACTGTTTCAATCGAAAAACACTGTCCACAAGACAAATAATTAACATTAGTACAGTTTGTACAATGTAATATATCGAAGTGTCAGATTCATCATTTGCATAGAAGAATGAAGATGCTGTCTCATGGTTGATACGTTAGGTAAACAGAGGAACATGGCATGAAGATTAGTCACAATAGGGGCATAGGCAGGCGGTTTTTAAAATACGAGCGAAGAGTGTGGGGTTAAAGAAACTATTGACAGTAAACACTTCACACACTTGACTGATTGAGCAGTTTAAATATTTGGGCATCACTTTAGAGGAAAACGGATACAACAGTATGGACATCAGGAAAAGAATTTTGCTATGAAAGTAGGCGTTTATGAATTTATTGTAGGAATTTATGAAATGTTATGCAAGAGTGCAAAGGAAAGATTAGTGAATTCTGACCTAGAGTTCAATGGTTTGCGGTTTGGAAACATGGACACTTACAAGGAGCCTGAGAAAATACTGGAGGCGTTTGAGATGTGGAAATGGAATGGGTACTATGGTATGTGGGTATTAAAACATTCTTATTAATTTTTGATAAAACATTGTATGTTGTAATTTTGAAATTTTGGGAGCTGCATTATTTTCTTTTATTATTCAGAAAATGCCAGCATTAATAATAGAAACATAAAAAATGTAAACTACTTCAACTAAAAAAAATTCTCATGAGCATACAAAAAGTAGCGCCGTATTTTTTTCCAAAGGCGTTGAATTTTAATTTCCCTCAAAATTTTTCACTAGAACCACACGAAGGAGATTAGCATTATTAGGATAGTTTCCTTCATCAAAGAAAACGAAAGGCATTGATTGCGATTCGTTACCCACCATTAGTGTATTCATAATATACAAATTATTTGGTTTTAGAAATACCGGTTTAGACGAATGGCAAGGGTCAATTTTAACCGCATTTGAAATAGGCCAGATTGGCGCCCATGCGATGCCACTGCACGTGACGTCACAGGGACCTAGTTTCTATACGATTAGATAGGAGTTTTACATCGTCTGAGATTACCAATGCATGCATGAGGCACAGAGCTCAGGGAAACATCTCGTAATAATCACGTATTAAAATTTCCTAAGATCGGAAAGTTTCCTTCGTTAGATTCGGTATTAATCATCCTTATTTAAGCCAAGTTCAACCTGTTAGCAGGGTACTCTGCTACCTTCTACCAGCCTGCATCGTATCGGTGCTCATAGCCTCGAACCAAGGTGGCCTCATACGGCGGCAGCCGGTACCATAATGACGTCACACGGGCTTTATCCAGCAATAGATATCGTCATCTAAAAATCTAAAAGCGTGAAATACGTACTCCAGGAGTAATAATCTTTCGATTTAGGCAATAATAAATAATAGGAAACAACCTTATTGTAAGAGGGGTAATATTTAAACTGACGTTTCGATTGCTGGCTGTAGCCACCTTTCTCGTTTCAACTCTGATGTCGGAACCATACTTTGAGCATTTCATTCCTTTTCATTACCTCGGACCAATCACATCTCGAGTTTCTGTGTCACCGGAGAGCGCTTCCTAGGGGAGATCACGTCTTTGCGGGGAATGCAGAGGGGAACCGTGACCGAATCGCGATCTTCCCATTAAAAGAGTTCCCTCCGCAGAGATTAACGCGCTCGCCGCTCCGTCCGCCAACCACCCACTCTTCGCCCCATTACCCATTCACATCTTGCCCCGTATTGCTTACCGCGTTGCCATGCTTCGCTTCATGAACACCCACACCGCTGCTGCAAGTGGCGGTGGTGCTTGCCCGCCAAGGTCTGCGCGAGTTCAATGTCAATTTGCGTCGCGTACGAAATGAAGCGTTGGTTAACCCTTTCTAAAACAGAGCTGTTTCTGGAAAAAATTGAATTTCAAGACTTCTCGTTTTGAAAATGTGAAAATCTACATTAGCGCACGTGATGGAGTCTTCACGGGAAAGCAGCCGGGTAAGGATGGGCATTCCAGCCTTGTTCATCCGGCAGCAATGTCTATCCTTATCCAGCCGATTTCCCGTGGAGACTTCATCAAAAGGTTAAGGGTAGTTTCCTTCATCAAAGAAAACGGAAGGCAGTGCTTGTATTAGTGTATTCACAATGTACAAATTCTTTGGTTTTAGAAATCCCAGTTTAGACGAATGGCAATGGTCAATTTTAACCTCATTTGAAAAAGGCTAAATTGGCGCCCATGCGATGCCACTCCAGGTGGCGTCACAGAGACCCAGATGCTATACGAGTAGTCAAGAGTTTTACGTCGTCTGATATTATAAATGCATGCATGTAGCACAGAGCTCAGGGAAACATGTCTTAATAATCACCTATTAGAATTGCCTATGGTCCGAAAGTTTATTCCGTCGGATGGGATTAATAATTCTTATTTAAGCCAAGCGCTACCTGCAAGCAGGGTACTCATGTCAGCTACCTGCTAGCAGCCTGTATCATAGCGGCGCTCATAACCTCGCGCCAAGGTGGCCTCACATGGCGGCAGTCGGAACCAGAATATCGTTACGCGGGCTTTTCCCAGCATTCATACTTAGCCGTCGCGTTTTCGCGCGCTTGAAATTTTTCACTTTTCACTTAATCCCGAAAAATAGATATCGTCATTTAAAAATCTAAAACCTTGAAATACGTACTCCAGGATTAATATCTTTCGATTTAGGCAATAAATAATAATAGGAAACCACCCTATTGCAACCCCATGTTTATGGACAAAAATGCTTAAAATTGAGTCCTCTTCCACCTCCTGAAATATTGCAGACTCCTCTTGACACACCCTGCATTTTGTTTGCGGTGAATATTGACTCCTTGCCGGCACGATTCAGTTTGTATACTTCAAAGGGGTCTTACCTTCTCCCGGCTAGTATGGCAACCACGCAGGAATGCCATCATCCCCTTGTTGGGCATACCTCGAAGTATTAACCCCCTAGTCTGGTCATTTGGCCGTAAATTTCACGGTTCCGTCGATTCTTAACATCGAAGCCGTACCCGAGTCTCTTCACTGGGCGCTAATCCTCAAGGTTAACCTGTAAGTCTTCCCCGCCTCGCGCGAATATGGGACACCGACGGCTGCCGTCGGGCAGGCGGGCGGGAGCCTGCACTCGAACCTCGGGATGCACTCCGTAGCGGTGTCGGCGATTATGTAGCCGTTCACCGGGGACTGAAACCCGCGACCGCCCAGTCAGTCCAGTAGAAGCTCATTGTTACCTCTTAGAGCGTGTTTTAATACTAGAATGTCCGGCTGGGTCAATTTGACCCAAAAGATAATATTTATGTTGCTTAATTTGGAAGAAAGAAAAATTTTACACTCATACTGCATGCCTTATAATTATTTAGTTTGGCTTACCACCGCGCAGAAGTTAGGCCTGATATAATTTTTTTTCTATTTTTTGCTTATCACTTATACCTGCCATGCCCGGATGGCTCATTTTGACCCAGACTATCAAATCCATTTGAAGCCTTTCTACTTTTCCTTTGTATTCAATGTATCGGTGTGTTTTACACTCTTTTTATTCAAAATGTTACTGTAATTTTTTTAATCCTGATACCATTGAAATTCGTTGTACCTTCTAAACCCACCAGAGGAAAAGTGATAGGTATTCACAAATTTGCGAAAGCTCTTTTCCCATAACACAATAGAGATTGTTGAACAACTAAAATTTTAATGCTTTTCGTCTCATTAATTTTTTTCTACCCTCCCAAATGCTTCATAAACAATATTTATAGATGAACTGGGAAGGAATTAAATATTTTGAGTAAAATAAGCAGACCTGATCATATTGGGTCAAATTGACCTACTATGGCTTAATAGGGGGTAAGGATTGGTCGGGCATGCTAGTGCTAATCGAATTGTAAAGAAGAAACTGCCCATTAATTTTATTTAACTCAAGTTTTTAAATTTTAAATAGTGATGTGAGTAGTGGGTACAGTATTTATGTAATTAATTTTATTTAACTAACAACATGTGTTTTGAATGCCTTAAAAGCATCACCTGGTACTATTGTAATTATTATCTAATGTGTATGAGCGTAGGAAATTGTTATTTAACTTGTTATTTATATTTTTAATTATTTATTTTATTATTTGTCTCTTGCCACACCACCGAAAATAGCATTGTT
The DNA here is from genome assembly GCF_921293095.1 of Ischnura elegans. NCBI lineage: Eukaryota > Metazoa > Arthropoda > Insecta > Odonata > Coenagrionidae > Ischnura > Ischnura elegans. Next base: position 95,153,055 of record NC_060254.1, read on the forward strand.
TGGCCTTTTCATCGGGGTTTTCATAACATTTAATAATTACACGTTCACGAACATCTATTTCCTGGGTAGGGGCAAACTAATTTATCATATGATGATTGCAAGGCAATCGAAACACGTGTGGTGAGCTGTAAAATAAAATTAGTGGGCAGTATCTTTGTTCATTGTAATAATTTTTGGATGTAATAATATAATGTCATGCCATGTAATGATAAAAAATAAAGGATGCAATCATTTTGAAACTGATAGGGTTAATCTACCCAGGTTGGACTCTAACCCGCGACCTCTTGTTTGGTGAGACAGGACTAAATGTAGATAACACAGGCTAACAAAAAATTTGGTTTGAAATCTTTTTTTATTTTAATAGCTGATCTTTATAGATTTTCATGTGCCGAATCCAAACCTGGCCTTAGATTTCTGGATCACCCATAGTTTCCAAGCAATATGCATTTAATATTTTGTCTAATACCCCTATACGGTGTGTAGGGAAATCATTGAAACACTGAGTTACATCATAAAATTGTTTGTATTTACTGTTCACAACATCGTGATGAAATTGTTTGCACTACTACAGCGTGATAATACAAGGTTCACTTGTCAACTGGAATTGGTCTACATTTTCTTTCCCTTTCTTCCTTGAAGCTTCTTGTGTAGCTTTTTCTGCGATGAATCGCTTGCTGAACTTCTCGATGAAGTACCAACAGTAATCCCCCATTATCTTCGTTCATTAAACCTTCTTTTCAATTTTATTATAACTATGAAAAAGCTGTTAAAATCTAAAAATATTGCTTGATTTCATAAATTTAACTGTAAAATGTGAATAAATGGTGGGTGATAGAACTTTAAAACCATCATATTTGGATTCAGCAACTTTAAAAACATAAGAACAAGGTATTTTCAGCAAACAAGTTTTTTCATTGTTGGTCTGTGTAATTGGTCTCGATGCGGGTGACAAATATTCTCGACCATACGGTCTATTTTATTGGTAATAGTTCGCCCAGTGCAATCTTTGTTTTCCTTGAATCCCACTTAGATAGTCCCGTGCATTTTGTCCATCACAAGAAACACAGTCTAGCTCCATTTTCCATTTCAGGTAAAATTAATTGTCAGTATTCAAATCATTATCCTATTCTAGCTTACTTATTTCCCATCTGTACCTATTCTTAGCAGTGTCCCTTTGTTCTATCTCGATTGATGTAATGCGCCCAATTATGTGAAGCTAACAGTTTTTGTATCGGGAACAATATATGGTCTCCAAATGGATGAGATTACGCAACCGTATTGTTGATAGTCGCTCAAAGTTTTCGTTTAATTAAGCTCATATATCAATTGTTTCAGGCAAACACAAACGCCCATTTTCATCGAATCCTAAATATTCAATGTCCTTAAAAACCCAGAATTATTAATTAAAATGTCGAAAATACTGGATTCCCCAGAAAAACCGTTTTCATGGTTAGTGCAAAGAGTATCCAGAAGCGTTTTTGCGTTGCCATAGCACAGTAGCGATTAAGTTTTAGAGTGTTTTAATTGAATAATAAAGAAATACATCGTACTGTATGTATGTAGCTACCAGTGTTTGTATGGGGAACAATCGATTTCTTTGCTTAATTGTTTGAGAAGGGTCGCAATTGAGAATCGGCCGACTTATTCCCTCTTCCAGATGCGTCTCGCTCGAAAATTTACGACCCCAGTTCAAAGTGTGCCACGAACTCGATTGAATTAAATTTATCCCGCGCGACGATAGAAAATGGCGTGCAGAAATAGTCCGTAATTGATAGGATCCCAGTGCCAACACATCGCCATTTACTGGACGTCCACCCCTTCCCCTCCATTGCATGGAACCGGAGATGCTGCTGCTTGAGTTCGGACCAAAACATCTCCCAGTTGCCGGCAGGCGGGCGGTCAGTGGCCGCGAGAGGAGGGGAAGCAGCAACGGTACTTTGCGAAGGGCCTCTCTGATGGTTGGATGGGATGAGGGATGTGGAGGTAAGAGAGGGGAGGGTTGCGTGGTGATTTCTATGAGATAAGGACAGGTGGATGGCGAGTCGCGATGCACAGCAGCGCTCTAAGGATCGGCAGGGGAAATTGAATAATTCCGGCTCGTGCACTTCCTCATATTCTTGTTTTGGTGGTAGGTGATATTAATCTTACCAATTGTCACTGTTTGAATAAGGTTTTCTCGGGTTTTTAGCCGGGTGAGAATGCAAATTTTCTCCAATATTTCGAGGCCCAACAATTATAAAAATAATAATAAGAAGAATAAACTTTTACTGTCGTGGAGCCGTTAGGCCCTATAGACTTTACAGAAATAAAAATTTACAATTAGCAGCATTTCCCGAAAAAAATTACCAGATAAATAAAAATTTAGCTTGCTTTAATAATAAGAAAGCTATTTTTTAAATTATCATTGCTAAAAATAATTATATATTCCGAAGAACTTCAATACTTACATTAAATTCAACAAAAAATAAATAGCGCCTTCCATACTGCAATAACTACTTCTACTCAATACATAGCTAGACCTGAAACAGTAAACAGTGTTTATATTTAGATGAATGGAATTTTAGGAGAATAGAATGGGAAAAGTTCACAAAATATAAAAGAAAAAATGACTTAACATAGATCCATAGTATCATACACTACAGACGCCATGTCTGTTAACCATTTACAAAAATTATCGGTTTACATTCGTACAAAAAGAATAAGCTTTTCATCATTTATTTCAGATTTTATGCAACGTTCATAACATAGATACATCGTCAGGTATGTAAAGAAACTATAACACATAACTATGTTGGGTCGTGCTTTTTCAAATATATTATAGTGAACCAAACAAAGTTTATTCCTTTATCTTCCAAAATGGAAAGGTTTCCAGAAGTTAAGCCTGAAATCATCAATTACATCTAGTCTCTTATTCTATTTTTGTTAAACTAATATAACTAATAACTTTATTTTTGTTGGCTAACTTTATTTTTGTTGTTTACATTATAAACTTCTTACTCGTATCCACTATTATCATGTTGCATTTTTCTTTAAAATGGCAGAAATGCTGTATGTGAACAACTTAAATAAATAATCCGAACACTGTCGAATGATAGAGATATCTCCATGGAATTATTTTAATTGTGAAAATTTCAGACTTCAGCACGATAGCGTAATCGTAAAGTGGATTAAAATTGATTTGCAAGATTTGACCCGGACAAGATGATAAACAAAAAGCGAGTTTATAAAAAACGTTTTAATTTAAAATTGACTATTATCATTCAGTCCGCCGAAACATGAGAAACAGGAAACTCGTGATTGTTGCTCTTGGTGATGTATTTCCTGTTTCGTGGCCGTTGCAGGTCAGTTTTTCGGAGGGACCAAGTATAATTTTTCCGTTGAGGATATTTATCAGGGGTGGCAAGTGAAACGAAAATGATACGTTTCGACCCAAAGGGGAACGTAAATACACGGCCTAGGTTTAGTTTCGTTCCGGCACGAAATGAAGATCACCATGGAGTTTAGTTTCGACCCGGAACGAAACTTTACTCCCGGGAATGGAAATAAATTAATCGAAACTTCGCTGCTTATAGTTAAGTTTCGATCGCAGAAGTTGAGTGGAGGAGGATAAGAGGGAATAGTTTCGACTCATAACGTTTGACATGCGTGTAGAGAGGATAGAACATTGAGCTTAAAAATCGAATGTCCATTTTGCGTTCGCCGTTCTCCTGTTAGTGGTAAAAGTATGAGTACTCCACGCATCTAATGGCGGTAAGCCGAACCTCTACTTCATCAACCATACTTCGTACTCGGTGTGTGGGTTGCAACTAAACTCTCCGAAGGTGAAGAAATAGGGTGGTTTCCTTTTATTTTTTATTGCCTAAATCGAAAGATTATTACTCATGGAGTATGTATTTCACGCTTTCAGATTTTTAAATGACGATATCTATTTTTCGCGATTAATTGAAAAGTGAAAAATTTCGAGCGCGCGAAAACGCGACGGCTAAGTATGAATGCTGGGTAAACCCCGCGTGAGGTCGCGTCGATCTGATTCCCGCTGCCGCAAGTGAGGTGAGCTTGGGGCGAGGCTTTGAGCGCTGATACGACGCAGGATGCTAGCAGCGAAGCAGAGTACCCCGCTAGCTGGTAGCGCTTGGCTTAAATAAGGATTATTGATACCTTATCAAACGAAGGAAACTTTCCGACATAGCCAGTTTTAATAGGTGGTTATTAAGACATGTTTCCCTGAGCTCTGTGCCTCATGCATGTATTGGTAATCTCAGACGATGTAAAACTCCTATCCTCTCGTGTAGAAACTAGGTCCCTGTGACATCACGTGGAGTGGCATCGCATGGGCGCCAATCTGGCCTTTTTCAAATGATGTTAAAATTGACCCTCGCCATTCGTCTAAACCGGTATTTCTAAAACCAAATATTATTTATGTTATGAGTACACTAATGGTGGGTAACGAATCGCAATCAATGCCTTCCGTTTTCTTTGATAAAGGAAACTACCCTATTGGTCTCTCCTCCGGTGCGAAACATTATCTACGTTTCGTTTCGTCCCAGAGTTTTAGTTTAATTTCGATCCGAAGTGGTTTTTACTCTAATTTTGTTTCGACCCAGCGTAAAGCTCCTCGGGTTTGAATTCACTTCTTTTCTTTTCTACATTTCGCTCATGGGAACAAAACTATTGAAATTTTACTGGTTTTGACTTTCTTTTAGTATCAATTTCAATACATAAGGGTTTATGGACCCTGATAAATACCCTCCACCGAAAAACTATCCTTATTCCCTAAGAAAAAGTAACCAGCAACGGCCAGAAAACGTCGCATCGGGCAACAAACCGAATGAGTACGCAGGGCATACCCGAAAACACATGACCGACAGTTACGGTTACCCGCGAGTGATTCAACAAAAAAATAGGGATTGTTGGCTCCTGGTGACACTGATCCGCTGAGAATCAGAACATTGTCGAACGATATAGAGGTCTCCATGGAATTTTTGCTCTCGCATCTTTTGCGTCTTCCTTTTTGGCTTCTTTATCCAAAAGGGTTTTCCCCTGAATTCTCGTGATTCGTACGCCGCTATTCAATTTCAATCAATTTATTATCGTGTGGCTGTCTGGCCCATGAGATGTTTTACGATAACAATACAATTCAGGAAAACCAATTGATGGAGGTACAAAAAACCACGGCAACAAAGCTCAATAAGTGCAAATGCAAAGAAAAAAAGAAGAATAACGAAAAAAGCTCTATACCTTATTAAAGCATACACAAACTTGCATCTCGAGTGCGGATACTCGGGAATCCAGCCGCTCAAAATGTCCACACTTGTGAAATACATTGGAAGCAATCCCGCTACTTATCCAAACAATATGTTCAAGGCTAGCAGTCGTAGTCTTCCGTGGGGTTCTTGCTTAGATGATCAAGGCTAACAGCAAAATGCAACACTTCTAGAAAACACATCAAAACTTAAAAAAAATACAAAAATATATCCTCCTACTCATTAGCGTACCTGCTTAGAAGATCGAGGCTAATAGAAAAATACAACACTAGTAGAAAACATATCAAATCTACATGAAAATTACATTCTCCTCCTCATCACGCCAGTAAACCATCACAACATCAAGTTAAGTCATCCTGGGAAATTGCCATTGACTATCAAGAAACAACTTGTACACTGTTGTTTTGAATATTCGTATTGATGGTAAATTTTTAATTTCATTCGGCAGTGAATTCCATATTCTCGCAACTGTTACTAAGATTTATTCAAGTGAGAAGTTCTTTGTTGGAGGATATGAATGTCAAAATTGCGATTCCTGGCAAGGGCGTAGGTACCAAGGATCAGGCTACTAGGGGGGGGGGGCAAGCCATGGTCTATGAAGGGGAAAGCCGTGGTCTAGGGGGGCAAGCCATGGAACTTATGAGATTATTTCCTTGAAAAAATAGTTTTATTTTCGTTACATATCATCATTTTTCGTGGGTTTAAAGAAAATTTGTTGAATACTTTCGTTTCAATTCAGTACTGATTTTGCTTAAAGACATTGCGATTTTTGCTTATAGGGAAGGGGGGGCAGCTGGCCACCCCTGCCCCTCGCTGGGTACGCCCATGATTCCTGGTGCGTATCAAATGAATATTTCTTTTACGGAATAATCTGTCGAACAGATAAGTAAGGTGGGTTGCCAGAAGATAGTGTTTTGAAAGTAAGGCTTTTGAATCTCGCTCCCTTGCCAATCCTCCTCCCTTATAAAGCGAGCGGATGCCCTCATTTGGAATGCAGTGAGGGAGAGGAAGGAGGAGACCGGATCGGCGCATGAGTCCTCTCCCCAATCCACAACCCCCTCTCCTTCTTGTGGAGGAGGCTGTGCTATCGGCTCAGTGGCCGCGCCGAGTGGGTATAACGGGAGTGCCCATGAGAGGAAGGATATACGGAGGCTGTCGGAGGAGAGATGTGATATCGAGGAAACGTGGAAGAAGATAAAAATAAAATAGAATAGATAAACTCGCTCTTTCAAGAAAACAATAAAATGTGCTACAAAAAAGAAAGGTTTTCATCACTTTGAGAATAAAGCGTGGGTGTTTATTAAATTTATTGTATAAAATTCACGCTTTTTCAAAAAAAATAAGGGAGGTCCATAGGATTTTAATTTACGCGTAATAAAACACGTGATTTAAATTTGGCAATTTTTGGACCCCGCCCCCTTCCTTCTCCCTCTAATATCACGTGACATTGTTCAAAATGCGTATTTTCAGTACAAAATCGTTAATATATGCATCATTGCATTGAATTTATAAAAAAGAAGCAAATTACATGTCGCAATGTAACAAATGTGGACCTACTATTTGGCTGGCCGGTAGCTTAACAAATGAAGAGCTTCTGTGCTGCTTTGTGGCGTTCGCATAACCGCGATAAATATTATTTCGTAGAATTTATTCATATTTTAATAGAGAAACACGTTTTGCGATGGAAAAAAATTACGTGATACTTGCCAGGTCCCCTACTTTCCCCCCGTGAGATTAGGTGAGAATCGGGTGGGCCCCCTCTATCCCTGAACGCCTAACATAATTAATGGGTGCCCCCGACATGCAGTACAAAAGAAAAAATAAACCTTTCATCTCTCGGAGAATAAGATGTGGGTGCTGATTAGATTTTTTTAGAAATGAGTATAGAAGAGACTCTTTACAGAGCATAGCAGAGCAAAGAAGTTAAATTATACTATCGTCTGCAATTTCAAACGTGACATAATGTGTTAGCTTGCAGTAGATAGGTATTGAGATAAAAGCTGAAGTGCATCATATAATGCGCTAAAAGGTGTATTATAGAATTATGGGATAAAATAGAGCTGATTTGACGAGTGGCAAAGTAATATTCAATAACCACTCATTTAAAATTTTGGAAAATGAAGGAATAAACTTTGTTAGGTTCATTAATATATTTGAAAAAGCGCGACCCAGGTTTCATAACATAATTACATCGCCAGGTGCATCTATCATGCATGCATTTTTCCCATTGGCTATTGAACTGGCTATTTCTTTCAAAAATATTACTGAATCTATCAAACTCATATATTATTTCATTTTCCATAATAGAAAGGTTTCACGCAGTTAACCCTTTCGCGCCGGGCTCCTTCACGGGAAGTAAATGGCCTCGACCCTTTTCCCGAAGGCAGCCCATCACGGCGTACTTTTGCGGTCAGTTTATTGTTACTAGTGCGACTTTAATTTTTTTTAATTGTTACTATTGCAGTAAATGTCAGTTCATCAATGTATACCTTTCATTTTGTAATACTTATAGAACTTTTAAACGAAGTTAATCCTGAAATTTTCTGCTAAAATTGGAAATTTTGTCGCAAAATTGATTTAGTGTATTAACTAAATTTACATGAGGAAATACGGTCATAAATTTTTCGAGAGGTAGCTTAAGTTAAAAATTGTTTAGCAGAGGTTTCTTTAACAACTCTCGTTAAATATATTTCATAATTCACCTCTAAAAAGTGGAAAATAAAAATTATATGATAAGGATTAAAAATACACGCTTTCTCCAAAACAGTATAAAATGCTTTCAGAAGTGAACAAATTAGCTTTTTACCACTTGGAGAATATAGCATAGGTATTGATAAGAATTACCATAAATGAGTGTTTAAGACCCTTATACCATTATAGCATAATCTCATTATCTTGAAATTTCCAGGGAAAATAAAGTAAACCATTGTCAACATTTTCTATCCCAAATTTGAAAATTTCACATCATGCCTCATACATATTTTCTCATTTGTACATTTTCATATTTGAGATACAGGAAAATATGTCACAAGATCTACTCTACATATCCTGAAGTTTTCATGATAATGTCATAAGTTTTACTCGAGAAATCTTCTGCAAAAAATAAAAAAAAAACACCCTTTTTCCCATTTTAGTATAAAATGCACTAAGAAGTGAATGCAGGAGATTTTCATCGCTCGTAGAATAAAGTGAGGCTGATTAGAGAATAAAGTGGATATATGTAGTAATACATATGGAGAATAAAGTGTGGTCGATCCGAGTTATCTACATCTACATAATACCCCGCAAACCGCCTAAAAGACGTGTGGCAGGGGGTGTTAGGACACCAGCCGTTTACGGCAAAAAAAAAAATGAAGTGCTCTAACGAAGTTGGGACTAGCGTTTATTAAAGTCCTTTATGGTTCGGGGGAAAACGAATTCCCATATTTATCTGTTCGGCATAACATCTCTCTTAATTTATCGCTTCTATCGAACCTGGAAATATAGTGTGGCTCTAATATTATGTTCTCTGTGTCGCTCTTAAAGAAATCCATTCTCAATTGTTCAAGCAATCTAAGCCTAGCGCGCAGCCTCCGAGTCCCGAGCCTAACTCGCTTAACATCTGGGTAACACTGTCTGTACGCCCGTAGCAGTTTTTGATGAAACGCGCGAGGACCCACGGTCGGACGAGAGCGAAATAGCACCTTTCATATTTCACTGGCTATTTTCCGGCCTCGGTGGCGGTGGGGTAAAGTTCTCGCCAGGCAAACCGTTGGTCACGGGTTCCAATCCCGCATGGGTAGGTGGTACCTATCCAGGGCATGGATGCTTGTGTCGTGCTTTGTCCATTCCTCCGTTGTAAAAGGCCTCTATGTGCTCTTTACGGGGAAGTTGAAAATAAATAAGTATAGAAGAGCCTGATGGATGAACAAGGATTATCACGCAATATTAATATCTACATCTACTCAGCTCCCACGATATTTTCTCCTAGTTATTAATGAATAGCTTATTTATTTACAATTTTTTGTCCATTTTATATTAATTTTGGAAAAAGCGTGTTTTTTGTATCTTTGTATTTTATTATTATTTTCAAAATTTTGAAATTAATCGTGCGAGGGATTAAACCAAGTCTGTTAAAATGTTATGCCAAAAAATTATAACTTTCGCAGTGTATTGAGAAATTAAAAAAACACTTTTCCACCTGTAAATTTATTTTCATTAGAGAACATAGAGGACAATGTAGCAATATTTCAAATGTCTAATTATTGAATATTGTCGTCAAAATAAACCAGTTTGCCGAATTTCAAGCCGATCCGACTATCAGAAATGGGTTTAAAATCAATCACAAGATTCCATTGATGAAACAGACAAACGGAGCAATTTAAGAACAAGCGTGTAATGCAGCCTTATATCTGATAGCCAAGCTTTAATTCATTTTCTTACTCAAAATTTTACTCAACAAACACTCTTTACAATCTTAGAATTATAAGAAGACATGGCAATCGAATAGAAAGAGAAACTGAAAATAGACATTCAGGAAAAAGGATTCATCTAACATTCATGATTAGGCGAATCATTGGAGGATATTCAGTTGCCATCTCCCGATGAAAGACATGTCGCGAGAACCCATTTAGTAGACATAAAAAAAACCTCTTCAATGACGTTTCTGTCGTCATGGTAGCCATTCTCGTCAAAGGACATAAGGAAGTGTAAATTATAGTACAGTCAATGATTTCACATATGATAAAGTGTGTTAACCAGGAATAGATACAGGTAGAATCTGAGCTCTACCATTTAAAATGAAGAAGTTGTGTTAAATAATCATAGGAAAAAGTATACTGGTATTACTGTTGGCCATCCTTGTCACAAAACATAAAGATATGTCAATTATAGGATCGTCTGCTATTTCATATATGGTAATATACGTATTAGTCTGGGAAAGATAGATATGGTATATAGAAGTTGAGCTGCATCATGTGAAATGGAAAAGTTGAATTATAGAATTATGGGGAAAAATACGATATTATTGATTACGGAATAGGGTAAATATTATGCAATGAATAAGATTTTCAGGAAATAATGAGAAATCCGGATTAGTATGAAACCACATATGAGAATAAATTAACTTAGAATAGAACGGAATATTATTTTCTACATGATGAGTATATAGAGGAAGGTATTGGAGCTGATTTATATATTAAATTTATATTATAATGAATTATATTAAAGAGTGTAATTCGAGAAAAGAATAGTCCTACCAGTTAGCATGTTCCGAGGAAAGAGACGTCCATATTGCTAATTTAATGGATATATATGACCTGTTTTCTAACGTTTCTCTCGGCTTGGTGTCCATCCATGTCACAGAGCAAAAGTAATGGTTAATCATTTTATCTTGAGCCAATTAAAATCCGATATAATTTGTTAGCCGGGGTAAGGTAGATCCAGTCATAAACTGAATAATTCATAAAGACAATGCCGTGCTACTGCATAGAATTTAACTGCAGACAGGAATTTAATCGTAGAATGATATTGGATTGTATAGCAGAATGCTCTTCTGGAATGGAATAAAATTTGAAGGGGAGGGAAATCTGTGGTAGGAAGATATCGTGGATAGGAATAAAATTTAAACGATTGATAAAATATGTAATTCAAATTTGAACTTCAATATTATAGTTTAAATTTTTTACGAAAAGAAATGGCAGCAAATTTATTGGAGTTTCGATGTGCATAATTGAGGCGTTTAGTGTAATTTAAGAGTGACATACATGGTATACATAAGAGTACGACGCGTGTTGCATCGGATTTTGCCCCAACATTTCGTGACCGACAGCTGGTCACTCCTTCAAGAGAATGGCGGGAATTCTTTTTCCATAATTTAATTCCGTTGTCCCATCCCATTCCCTTGAAGAAGTGACCAGCAGTCGGCCATGAAACGTGGGGGCAAAATCATATTTAATCATCATAAGCCGCGAAAGCTTTGATCAAGAAAAATGTTACCCGTCAGCGCCCAAAGTTTTTTTTTAAATTCACACACATTTCGCTTTTAAAAAATATGATACATAGGAGCTCAGCACAATGAACACAATTCAAGCAGACTGAATAATAGAGGAAACCTTCTACTAAGTATGTGCACTGAAATGTACACTAAAATTCACATATTAAATGCATTGCAGGAGTATTGGCTCAGCACTGCACTGGGTGCCATATGGCACCCGTGGGCGTTGACGGGTGTTATTGTTGAAGTGAATAGAAGTCAATCGATAAATGCTGAAGCACAGTTTTTATTATTATATTTTATTCAAAGTTCAAATTTTTAATCTGCCGATTCACGTTATCTCATTTGCCAGAATGGAGGGCTGGATGAAAATGAATGGGCAATCGCTACGTGTCGATGTGGCGTGTTAGTTGGAATTAACGGGTCGTTACCGCTCGCGGCAGGTGTAGTCGATAAGAGAGGCAATAATAGGGCAGCCTGCCAGGTGATCCTCTGGAAGTCCATCGATCATCCATCTGACTAGGCCTCGCGCCCTCAATCAATCCTCTTTTGGAATGCCATTCAATGGCCATAGATGCATCATAGCGTTCGTCTCCGATTTGTACGATGACTTCGGCTTGGATTTTCGGCTTAAGGGAAGGGCAAAGTACAGTTTAAACCCATTAAGTCTAGTGGAAAAATGCTTTTTCAGCCGTCAGCCACATTTTACGGATTTCATTGTTATATAATAGAGAAAGAATAGCTAGGAGGAGCTGAAAGAGAGAAATTTTAAAAGGAAAAAATAAAATATTTTGTTTTCCTCTAATTAGTAGGTATGGTAAAAGTTGCGTTACGTCTTCATTAAATCTTTGTTTCGATCAGAAATATTTTCAGCTCATTTATTTATTACTGCTTTTCGTTTGAGTGTTTAATATGAGGACCTTAGAGGCCAAGGAGGAGAAGTGCATTTTTTATTTTTGTTGATAATTAGAGATTATGGTCGGTAGGGTACACGATACTGATGTAACATCAAGATACTTATAAATCGCTGAATCTATATGTTTATGCTTATCAGTGTTTCACTTGTATCCCTTTGCCGCAAAAGTATTGTGTACCCCAACAACCGTAACCTATGCTAATATCCGAGTATAGTTAAGGACATATTAAATCAGCATCAACATTAATATTGTGCAATAACTTTTTCATAGGCAACTGGATTTGAGTTTGATGTGGTTCCCTTGGTATCATATTATTGCTCCATGGCTCTCTGCGATGAAAGGAGGAATCACTGCCTTTTAAAATATTTTAGTTTGTTTAGGCTGTTTATATTTGAACTTTATATCATAATATAAAACAATGTAGCCTACAGAGTTTTGACAGAAGTATACCTCCAGAAATACTACCTCTTGAGTATTAAGAAGTTCTCAGGATTCTAAGAAATCTGAGATTATCTTGAGTGAAGTCTGACGTTCATGTTTCCAACCATCGAAATAATTAAGCTTTGCTTTGAATGTGTTGTAATCGACTGCTGTGGTTCAAGAACTGCATGAACTCTATAAATCTATACACTTGAAATGCCATGTGAAGTTGATTCAGGTAATTTCTGGAAGTAATTTTCCTTGATTTTCGTGAAGGAATTGACTAAATCCTAGTATCTTACCAATTAGGTATTTCCTTTCCTGATTTAGCAGATTATCAAGTTATGATCAATTCCGACTGTAAAATATTCAAATGAAAGGAGATAAATCAAAAAGTGTGTAAAGTACTACCAAATTAAGTTACCGTTGCTATTTATACGGGTATGCGTTTATTGTGGAATATTAGGTTCTTAATTGGTTTAATAATTTGAGTCAGCAAATTCACTTGAAAGGGAGACTGAGCGTCTGAATTACAACGAACTGTCATTTCTAGACGATTGAGTATGCAGGGATCAACGCCGGAAATGATTTTCATACCATTATTTTGGATGTTTTACTTAACGTATTTTGTGCAATAATATATGAATGTCCATTACATTGCTCCAATTACCTGTCATTGATACGATTGGCCTTTAAAATTAGTGATTAGTATCTATACTTATTATAAAGCCTTTAGTTTCCTCAAATGGCATAGACTTTAGGTATTTCTCATTTCTATTCGGATATGAATTATTGGCAATGACATCAAGTTTTTGAAAAAGCAGGGGATCCCCAAGTCGACTTTCTTTCTTGGTAATGAAAAAAGGTATGAAATATTTTCAGGGAAAACATCGTCACCAACCTTCTTGGTTTCGTGAAAGGGGGTCTGTTAAATGTCATGGCCTCGCGACGCACAGAATATTAATGCGAGGTGTATTCTCAGTTTAAGATGATGGTGTAATTTTTTAGCGAATTTTACTGCTTTGATCAATTCATGAGTGTCTCTTCCGAATCTAGAAAATCAAGACCTTACGTACTAGGTGATCTTTGTGGGATTATGATTCATTTTTGAAAACAAGCGAGATCTCATCGTGTTCAAATACTCAAATAAATCAAGAATTTTAGTGAAGAGTTCCTACTTTTGATTCTTCAAATATTTGAACACCTCAACCCCAGCAGGCGAAATATTTAATTTTAATCGAACGTCATTTTGTATAAACAAGTCATTTTTGGGATAAATCTTTCATTATACGACACGCAAGTCGTTTTTCAACCGGCGCGACTAAGTTCATCATTATGGCGCCACCAGAAGTTATTAAAATTGAATATCAAAGTTGACGTAATGAAGAAGTAGGAGCAATTTCCAAAATTTTAAATTTATTGGTACTACCGGTTTCGCTTTACAGCATCATCAGGTACAATATATTAAAGTGTTTAACGTCTTAAAGTGGAAATCGCTCCTGATTCTTCATTCTGTTCCGTTTCCACTCCATCTCGCCTGAAAACTCAAATTATATTCATAGATGACGCATTGACATGAGCATTGTACAACCCTTTTATTTCCCATTTTGAAAAAAAGTACGCATGTACATACAGTTTGCTAATATACAATGTTTGTGAATAAACCATAGGATCTACCTTTGGTTATTAGGGATTAGTCCCTGATTGATTTTTATAAAGAGACACTAATTGTTTTTTAAAATCAATTGGTAAAAAATCACTTAAATCAGATTAAAACACGGCCTTTCAAAGCACCAAAATTTCGGACACTCAATTTTATCAGTTCCTTTCTATAGATGGTCTAGCTCTAAACCTGTGGTTCCCAAAGTGGAACCTATAAGCCCCTGGAGGGCAACTATCAGTCAAGAGGGGTTAAAGACTCAAGTGGGTGGCAGGGGGTGACGTAGGGTCATGCCAGTGTAACAATTGAAAAAGATAGGTAACGTGCCTTTGGTTGCCGTTTTCAGGCTTCGTTTTAATTCATTGTTTCACGTGTCTGAAAGTAATTTAAATATTGTTTCCTTAGTTTTTAAAGTAAGAAAGGCTGAAAAATATTTCCAAGCATTTTTCCCATAAGGGAATTAAAGAGGTTTAATTTGATTTGGTCTATCTTTGGCACAGATTCATTATATTGAGTACTTCGACAGTAAGGGTCAGTGTAAGTAAAAGAGTGCTAATCCGGTAAGGAATCAGGTAATCTAATTATGGGATTTGGTTCGATTTAAGTGTTCCTCATTTGCTTTTTTAAGTCTATAACCTCGATCATTATATTAAAGCTACTGTTTTGGGGACGATGAGTATGGTTTTATGGTTGCAAGGGAGCGGTGGCTCGAAAAAGTTTGGGGAACACTCCATTAAAGTAATCTTCAGCTTGTGCATGAACCTCGACCCTAGCATTTATGTTTCTGTTATCGTGCAAAAAGTGTAAGCACCAATATCATGGGAGATGGCAACATCAGCAAATTGCTTTGTGAATAACATAAGTAGGGCATCACCGTAAATTACTGCGGCTCAGCTGGTAGATTCTTTAGTGGTACACTGCTTCCTCAATTTATTTTGCTTGCCACTTTTTTTTCTCTGTGCATAGTTCCCCGGGACCTCAATAAAAATCTTCTCTCAACTCTTTCGTTATATTTGAGGTGATGACATTCAAATGGCCCCATTACTTGAAAATGTTTCATTGGTCTCTTGGTTTATGAGGCGGCCCCATCATAAATATGCGCAAAGATAACATCGGCTTCAGGCTGGAAGAAACACAATGTAGACCTTCCGTCTTGGGAAGCTTTTTGTCATCATTTGGCCGCTAGCTTGTTTTGCGAATGAGACAAAAAATATATAGACTAACCTGAAGTAATCAGGTCAAGTTAAGAATGAAGTGACTATAGTCAGATCCTATCTAAAGAGAAAAAAGAATGCTTTTACGGTGACGTTTCAATGTTACGCAAAAATATACAAGAATTTCGAATGTGAAAATTTCGCAATTGCTATAGATAGATACTCGGATATAACTGGAGCCTTCATCGCTTCATATAAAGACTTCAATCGTGTACCAAACTATGTGGCATTGGAAAATCGGAAAACGCGGGAGATATCACCTTTCATAAAACATTTCGGGCGAAATGGCTTAATTGTTTATTCTTCGATTCATTTTGGCGTGAAAAATCCCAAGCTTTTGAACTCATCTTGGGTTTTCCTCCAGGTCAAGGTTATCTTTTGCCTACCTTTTGATCGCCTACTTAGTTATTGCTAAGTTAGATGACTAATGCCAATCTCGCATCCTAAGATCTTTAGGAGATCTTAATCCGGTGGGAAACTTGAAAGTCTTTATTTTATCTCATTCTTCGCCTGGCACTCGAATGCACTTCATTTTGACTCATTGAGAAGATATTATCAAGATAATTTTGCCCTGCGGCTGATCTAGTCATAGGGTAAAGCATATTATCTCTTTTCCCTAACCGTTGCTGTTCTTGTCATATTTACAAATTTATTTCATATCATATTTTGAATCATTTGGTAAAATATTTTTCCCCTACTCGAATAGCCTTTTACCATTCCTTCGATCCCTTCCTTCAGTAAATAACTCCTTCTCAAACAATGCCCGATTCAGGTCATTTTTGTTTCTTCTAATGACTTGCATCGTTGTCAGATCTTCTCCGACTCTTGGCATAGCCTTCTGCCTTCCCAAGGAACACTTCCCATTTCTCTCAATTTTATGTATCCAATAGGGTGGTTTCCTATTATTTTTTACTATGTAAATCGAAAGATTACTACCCCTGGAGTACGTTTTTCACGCTTTTAGATTTTTAAATGACGATATCTATTTTTCGGGATTAAATGAAATGTGAAAATTTTCAAGCGCGCGAAAACGCGACGGATAAGTATGAATGCCGGGAAAACCCCCTGTGACGTCGTTCTGGTTCCCACTGCCGCAAGTGAGGTGACCTTGGGGCGAGCCTTTGAGCGATGATACGATGCAGGATGCTAGCAGGTAGCAGAGTACCCTGCTAGCTGGTAGCGCTTGGCTTAAATAAGGACTGTTAGTACCTTATCAAACGAAGGAAACTGTCCGTCCATAGGCAGATTTAATAGGTGATTATTAAGACATGTTTCTCTTAGGATAAAATTGACCATTGTCATTCGTCTAAACCGGCATTTCTAAAACCAAATAACTTGTATATTATGAATACACTAATGGTGGGTAAGGAATTGCAATCAATGCCTTTCGTTTTCTTTGATGAAGGAAACTACCCTATTATGTGTGTATCATGTATATAATATACACATCTTTAAATCCTCCAATCTTATCTATTCCTCCTCAGGAAACGTCCACGTTTCTACGCCATACAATGCGATGCTACGGGGACTAGCTTGAATAAATAATAGCAGCCAAGGCTTATTACCCTTCTAATTTTCCACCCGTCATTCCCCTGACGTCATTTACCACAAACAAGGTTTACTTACTACAGGATTGTATTCAGTTAGTATCAGGGTCCCTTCGATTAATTTTGGAATCATGATCGATATGAACTTTATTGAAAAATGGTAGTAATTTCTCTATTTTTGTTGAAAATGACCGGATTACAGTATTAGCACTTTGACTTCCACCATATTAAGGCCATAAAAGGCACTCTAAGGCGAAAACTTTTTTTTATGTCCCTGAGAAAGCTTTTAGGCCGTTTTGCACGGGTCACGTAATTGCACAATCTGACGTGAGTCCGATGGCGCACTCAAAATTGCGTCGCGTGAAGCGGTGAATAGGGTAGTTTCCTTCATCAAAGAAAACGAAAGGCATCGATTGCAATTCGTTACCCACCATTAGTGTATTCATAATATACAAATTATTTGGTTTTAGAAATCCCGGTTTAGATGAATGGGAATGGTCAATTTTATCCTCAATTGAAAAAGGCCAGATTGGCGCCCATGCGATGCCACTCCACATGACGTCACAGGGACCTAGTTTCTATACGAGGAGGTAGGAGTTTTACATCGTCTGAGATTACCAATGCACGCAAGAGGCCCAGAGCTCAGGAAACATGCCTCAATAATCACCTATTAAAACTGCCTAAGGGCGGAAAGTTTCCCTCGTTTGATAAGGTAATAATAATCCTTATTTAAGTCAAGCGCTACCAGCTAGCAGGGTACTCTGCTACCGGATAGCACCCTGCGTCGTGTCAGCGCTCAAAGGCTCGCCCCAAGGTCACCTCACTTGCGGCAGCGGGAACCGGAACGACGTCACACGGAGTTTTCCCAGCATCCATACTTATCCGTCGCGTTTTCGCGCGATTGAAATTTTTCTCTTTTCATTTAATCGCTAAAAATAGATATCTTCACTTAAAAATTTAAAAGCGTGAAATACGTACTCCAGGAGCTATAATCTTTTGGTTTAGGCAATAAAAAAATAATAGGAAACCACCCTATTGCTAAAACGCATGCGAGAATGCATGGACGTGCGATGTCAAAATAGATCCTGTTCTTATTTCATTCGTGCATTCGCGAAGATGCACGCCATGATGAGATATTAATGCAGTTCTAACCTGCGTGAGTACGTGCCTCTTGTAAAACGGCCTTTATGCATCACAAAAATCTATTCTCCAGTCCTACGCCAAAGAGTCTCATAAAAGCTAAACGGTAGCAACGCATCGCCACGAGGTCTATGAGGTCACGGAAGCTCTTATTTGATACTAATGTGGAAACCGCATTTTCTTCTCTCTGTTGCCATCAAACCCACTCGCTAACCGTTTTGACCATCGTAACGGTGAGGATAATTTCTTTTCTGCGCCTCATTGATTTCCGCGCAAGGCAATATTCGTCAATCGATGAGCCGGGCCGCACTAACCGTTTTGCACTTGGGTTTCTCTCTCATCCCGTCTTCATGCAATTACTAGCGGATCCACTTTGCAGATCCCTCGTGAGCGAATCATGACGGTAATCCTGTCAGCACGTTTCAGTTGCGCGGATTCTTGGGTAATAATCCGCGCTTGAGTTAGCCGTGGGCGACATTAAATACGCGTGAATTTCTCGCAGCTGCAGGAACAAATTATTCCATGTTTTCCAATGACTCGAGCAGAAATTTTCATTATTCATAGCGATCTGCTGTTCAACGAATAATATTGCATGCTCATTTATATACTGATCTGGTATGATGTACGACCTTGTTATATATTTCTATGAAAACTGTTTTAAGATTATATTCGTACGCATGGGCGTCATCATCGGGGGAGGAGGAGATTGCACGACGCGGGGGGGGGGGGGGCATAATCATTGTTATTTAAGGTTATGCGAAAGGGTATATTTGAGTCGCTTATTTTCGTATCAGGAATTGTTCTGAAAAATTTGGTTGGAAACACGGTACAGCAATTGTTACTTGACAATCAGCTTAGTAAAACCACTTGTCTATTTCCACACACTTTTATTTCAACCGACCATGCGTTTCGGCAACTCGTCCCATTATCAAGGCCTTCATGGTTTTGGCAACGCGTGCCTTGATAATGGCACGAGTTGCCGAAACCATGGGTGGTTCAAATATAAGTGTGTGGAAATAGACAAGTGGTTTTACTAAGCTGAATATCAAAGATTTTCACCGTGTCACGCCGGAAACTATCTTTTGTTACTTGATAACTCCCCTTGCGGACTTTAGCTAGTGGCAGACGTTGACCGTCACAGTTATTGACGTGAATTTAAGTACTTCACAAAGTTTTAGCGGTCAAGGGGGTGGAAACTTTCTCTTTGGATAGCGCGAAAATTTTAATCTCTAGAAATCACATTTTATGCTATTTTGACACTTAAAATTACTCAATTTATGGGTCGTCGGGAAGTTCTTTTGCTAAACCATTATGAAGTAGAATTATTTTATTTTATAGGTTAATATTTTTCTGCTAAAATTAATTGGTTTTGGGGGGAACGGGCCCTCTGAGCCCCTCCCCTGGCTATACCACAGACCGGAGTAATTCGAAAAATACTCTAAGCAAACCCAATGTCGCTTAGAGTAGAGTATCTTTAATAGTAATTGAAACTTGCCGGCGAAATTATCCTTTCTACAAACAATGATGGAGAGGTGTAAGCCTGTTTGCTGGCGGGATCTTTGGCTGGTGGTCCAAAAAAAGGGGTCACAAATTTTTCATCAATTCCCTAATGAGCAATTTTCAGTGACACCTTCACCATGCGAGCCGTGATCATTATTCGGCAATAATGTTTTTTGGACACAATACTTCCTTTTTTGCTTCCGTACGGAATCAACGGCCGATGACCGCAGAGGCTTGAATATTGTGAAGCGATAACCATTAATTGAATAAGTTCAAAGGATAACCTATCAAGAAAACGCTTTTGAGAGAACAAATTCGACATTTTCAGCCACTTTGCATCCAACGACTTTGATGCGTTTTGTACACTTTTTTCGTTTAAATAGGTTGTTAGGTATTTATAGGAGTTTTCTCGTATCTTCACTTCCCGATAATCAAAATTACAAACTAACCTGGAATTACTGTTTGGTCTTCTTCAAAGTCCATGTGTTAGAGTCATGTAAAACCACTCTGTCGATAGAGCAGATGAAATATGTCCTTCTTCGGTCTTATTTCTTTTTTTTCGTTTGGTCATGACAAAAATTTGAAATCTCGTGGTAACTTAAAAATAATTTGGACAGAATTATAAATCAAATTATTATTATTAAAAATAAAGTTAAAACTCAAACATTCGATCGGGTGGTAACATGGATTGATTTAACCCAAGTTAATACATAACATAATAATA
Organism: Ischnura elegans; assembly: GCF_921293095.1. Classification (NCBI taxonomy): domain Eukaryota; kingdom Metazoa; phylum Arthropoda; class Insecta; order Odonata; family Coenagrionidae; genus Ischnura; species Ischnura elegans. The sequence goes on from NC_060254.1 coordinate 95,173,415, forward strand.
ATTAACTTACAAAAATGAAAAAGACCCTTACAATTCAGTAATTTTTTACCTTCTTATCTTTAGGTTACACGGGAATGGTTCAAATACAACCTTCGATGGACCTTTCCTATCTCCTATCCGCCGATGAAGGAAAGAATATTTCAGTGTTTGAAAGATGTTTTCGAGGGTATATTTTGTGCTTGTGATCTTTTTTGGGCACATGGTACGGCTTTTCAAATGTATATGTGATGACTAATATACGTTTTATGGGGAAATTTAGGTTACTAAAAAAGGTTTTCTTGTATTTAGCCGTGATTCCCATTAGATTTAATAATTTCTTTTCTTCTTATCCTGACCTCGTTTAATACAGGTTAAAATATTTACAGGAGTTTAGGTCAACGTATATTATGCAAACGAGTTATAGCCAATGTTTCGTTTTTTTAAAACCATCATCATGGCTATGAATGAAAAAACATAAGAACAATATAAAATACAAAGATAACAACGATATACAAACATGTTTTTCGTAACATTTTTATGTCAAAATATTGTATATCGTTGTTATCTTTGTATTTTATATTGTTCTTATGTTTTTTCTTTCATAGCCCTGATGATGGTTTTAAATAAATCGAAACGTTGGCTATAACTTCTTTTCATAATATGCGTTGACCTAAAGTAAAAAAGGAAATATTTTAACATGCATCAGATTTAATTTATCACAACATCGGCGGGTCCATGCAGCGTGTGCGCAGTTACTTGGCAAACACAGTTCCTACTCCCATCTGTGACGTTTTCTGACTGCCCCAGCAATTATAACGTGCCCTTTTTCCGTTATCCCTTCGTGTTGATACCAGTACCGGGCGTGCAGACAGTGCTGCCCAGATGTTAAGCGAATTAGGCTGGGAGCCGCTGGAGATTCGGAGGCTGCGCGCTAGGCTTAGATTGCTTGAACAATTGAGAATGGATATCTTTAAGAGCGACAGAGAACATAATATTAGAGCCACACTATATTTCCAGGTCCGATAGAAGCGATACATTAAGAGAGATGTTTTGCCGAACGGATAGATATGGGAATTTGTTTTTCCCCCGAACCATATAGGATTTTAATAAACGCTAGTCCCAACTTCGTTAGAGCACTTCATTTTTTTATAACTGCAAACGGCTGGTGTCCTAACACCCCCCACCACACGCCTTTTAGGCGGCTTGAGGGGTATTATGTTGATTTAGATGAACCCCTTTTCCAAACCTCTTTGCAGGCCAATCATTTGCTGCCGGTATTGTTGGTGGGAAACCTTTTTTTTTATTATTAAAAGAGCGGTATATATCTCTGTGGAAAGGAATTACGGATTTAGGATTAAACTTTCTACTCATCCATATCTTTTATTTCATTTACTTTGCGTACGTGACTTAATTCAATGGTAATTCCAAGTAATGGAGTTTTGATAAAAAAATCCATTCCTCACATACCACTTCGAGCGTGTCGCAGGACGTGATCTCTTCATTGTCCCGCCATCTGTGTCCGTTAATGTTTAAATAGTGCATGTACCTTGGTGTCGGAACTAATTCAGAGGGAAAGAAAGAGGGAAAAAGTATTGAAATTGCGGTGTGAATGTGGACAATGGACCGACCATGAAAATCAAGCACGGAAAACCTTGCGGGGAGAGTAATGACAAGGTAAGGCATAAAGGGAACAAGCGCTTAGGGGATGCTGGCTGAATTATCCGATTATAAAGGTCCGTAAGACCTTATTCGCGGTCCGCGTTCGTCTTTTGTTTGGCCTCGGATCTTGCCGGGGCGGTTTGGGAGGTCCCCCTCCAATCTGTGACCTTTTGTGACTGCCCCAGCAAATCCCATGTGTCCTTTTTTTCCGCCATCCCTTCGTGTAAATTCCCAGCCCCTTTCCCAACATTCTTTTTCTACCCCACAAAAAAATTCCTTGCGGTCTCAATAAGCATCTAATTTCCTTTATCTCGTCGCCGTCCGAGTCCTTTGTTCGCGCTTTTCATGTTTACCACACGCCCTCGGCTCGGAAATGGAAGTTCAACCCTTTCGGATGAGAATTTTTTTCTTTTTTCTAAGGTTTCCCTTTTCCCACTGTGTACCACAAAATCAGTGAATCCATGCGGCATGTGCATAGATACTCGGTATACAGAGGTCCATCTCCCATTTTAACGGTTTTTAAAAGTCAAATATTTCCCCATGGAATGGAATAAAATGAATATAATATCTCTCACTAACGTCCTTTTTCTACGCTATATGTCTAGTCGTGATAAATATATGAAATCTCGTGCTAACTTAAAGCTAAATTGCATAAAAAGGCCATTGAAATGTGCATTTTATGGGAATATTTTGGCCATTGGAAAAAGTTTTATTATATTTAGCCGTAATGTCCATTGTCATTACTTCATCCTAACATCGGCGGATCCATGTTGCGTGTACATAGTTACTAAGTAAGCAGAGGCTCTTCTCTTATTGTAATGGTTCGTAGAGCCGTATATTCCTTGATGGAATAGGATAAAAAGGATAGAATACAGCTTCCTTGTGTCTTTTTTCTTTCTTAGTCGTCTAGTCGTGACAAAAATTTGAAATCTCGTGCTAACTTAAAGCTGAATGACATGAAATTGTAATTCGAAAACTTGTTTCATTAGAAAATTTATGTTACCTATCGATAAACATCTCCCTAGCATTTTTTTATTTGTACTTTCACTCAATGTTAACGGCTGGCATCCTAACCCCTCCTACAATATACCTGTTTAGGTGGCTTGCGGATTAGGATGTGGACGTAGACCTTCGTAAACTAATGGCAGCTGGTCTAGGGAATGGAAGCTCTCCCTTTACTCTAAATGTGTGAAATCCTTTCACTAATGGTTTGGTGACCGACGGAGTGAACTCTTTTTTCAGTAGTCTAACCCTTAATCGGATAGATATGGTGAGGAGATTCGTTGGAGCTGGAGGGAGTCTCTAAAAACTGAGTTATCTGCGTGTTCCCGTTAATGTTATCTCGACTCTTACGTCAATAGTTCAAGGAGGATTCAGAATGCGGTTTGAATAAATGAAAGTCAATTGCTGCTGTGATAATAATATAAAATATTTTTCATTTAGTTACCCACAATTTTGATCTTCTACGGTGGAAATAAGTTTTAATCATTTTTTAATACAGGTATAAGGAGTTAACGCCATAACCAAGTGCTTAGTTGCTCGAATTCAGCGGCATTACCAAATTTCCTGCTTCGCAATAATGTCGAAAATCTATTTATTATCTTAATAGTGATATGAACGCTTTTTACCGAAGTTACAAGCACAGTTTTCGGGTGTAAAAGGTGTGGTGCAGAATTGCTAATTGTTCATAAATGGATTTTTTAAGTTATAAGCTTTTCTCTCATTTATTTTGTTTCGTATTAAAATGATTTTCTCGTTTTAATAACAAGGAGTGTAAAACCTGATATACTCCCCTTTAATTCACCGGCTGAAATTCAAGTACGCAGTTTACAAAGCACCGTCCAGTTCCCGGTAATGCTGAGAGGGCTGAAAAGTGGATCGAAGGAGTGCCAAGTTATTTTTGGCCAGGTCAATGAGTACGATGGACTCCTTTTCACCCTGTAGGGTTTGATATTCGTATTGTGACGGCTCGATTGCTATGTCCCCATGAGAGCAAGTGCGTGCTTTGCTTCTGCCATCTGATTTCTCTCCACGAGGGCAAATGTTTTGCCTTTGCTCGCACGAAGATACGCTCGTATTTTTTTTGCAGGAGTGCCGACCCACATATTTCGCGTGGTGAATCATCCCGGACCAAGTTTGGAGTCCATTCCGCGCCCACCTTCCTCACCTTTCCCGAACGTTCGTTGCCACCGGGGTCGACCCGACACTCTATTCGTTAAAAAAAGGGTACCTGAGAAGAGTTGGAGAAGTAAACAACTTCTCTCAGCTGGTAAAGGGATGGTTAACCTTTTAGCGATTGATTTAAAGAGTTTATGGTACCAACAGATACGAGGAATGTTTAGAAAATAACGGTAATTTTCAAGTTTCGAGTGTTCGGAGTCCGATTGTCGTTTTTTATTATTTTGATGTGTATTGCTCTCCAATTTATTGGCCAATAAATTGGAAAGTGTCATACGGACTTCATGCCGGAAAGGATCACTAACACAGGCTAACCAATCGATCCAAAATAAAATAATTTTTGACGGATAAAATATATTGTGGAGTACAAAAGTATCTACATCTACATAATTCCCTGCAATCATTCTCTATGGTGTTTTGCAGGGGGTGATCAATCACCAGGATGCAGTATGCAATTGGATTCCCACATGCACACCACACCGTCCAAAAAACGTTGCACATACTTAAAAATTACACTACCACATGCTGTTGGAAATAATAATAAAATTTGGAAACATGCATTAAAGTATACATAAGTTAGTAGGCTACACTAAAAAGTCATCTAATATATTTGTGAGTTCTCACGCTGCCGTTATAATCTGTAATTGATTATGGAAAAAAAGACATACTGAATCTGTCTGTCCTGCAGTCTCTCTTATTTTATTTACATGATCTGATATACCGTGGTATGTTGGCGTTCGTAAGATATTGTTAACTTCGTCAGAGAGGACACTGCTCTGGAATTTACCTAAAACGTTTGTATGTATGTGAATGTAATGTTTAAAAATTTATATAAAGTATGGAGTTAATTTAAAAAATAATTTACAGTCAGCTAAGGATGGGAAAAAATATCAATGAATAATTGGAATTTTACGAAGATAAAGGGGAATGCAAATGTACGATTTATTTTCTCCTTTCCCTACGATTTAAATGGTTCATCAGAGAAGAAGAATATGGCGGCACAGAAAAACGATGAGGTGCAGTCAGACAAAAACTGTTTCTTTGGAACCATGGTTTCCTAGAACATCACACGACCGCCAAGGTCAACTTATTCAACCCACATAGCAGGACCGGTTGGGAAATGCAATCGCATCGTGAGATCCTCCCATGAGAAGAATTTCCTAATGCCATGGGTCCCCAATTTATGATATACTTCTCGGAAAGGTACTCCCTGTTAATGGTGGTCATTCAGTGCGCGAGATAGGAAAAAGAGGGTTGAAAAAGGAGCACATGCAATACAGGGTGTCCCATATATCTTGACCACCCGATATAACTTTTTGTCCAGAATAAAATTCAAAAACGTGTCAAGAATTTGTTCATTAGCCGTTAGGGGGACATTAATCAGCATGATTGTCTTCCTTGTAGCTTTGTTATTCACAAAGATGTGAACAGCGGTATGTCTTTTTTAAGTGGCACCCTATGTTTTTTACTCGGCAATTCATTTCCTCTCCTGAAGACTTATTCAAAAATGTAGCACAGTGGATCACTAACATAAAGAGAACGTTATGAAAACATAAGAAACTCGTCCACTTACTGGAGTTAGTAGTAAACAAATGACAAGCAAGTCAAAAGGTAACACAAAAGTCACTTTGAGCCCGGGACCACAACCGCGTCCTCGTCTAGGGTGCCATTTAAAAAAGACATACCGCTGTTCATATCTTTGTAAATAACAAAGCTGTAAAGAAGGCAACCATGCTGATTAATGTCCCCCTGACGGCTAATGAACATTTGCTTGACACATTTTTGAATTTGCATTTGGACAAAAGGTTATTTCGGGTGGTCAAGATAAATGGGACACCCTGTGTATATTTGCTATCAGGAACGTGTGAGAGGACCGATCTGCAACCTCGTTCGAGGCCCACGTCGATCTCGGGAATACTAATTGCACGCGTGATAAACCTCGGAGCGAAAAAAAGGCCAAAGAAAAGGATGGGACCTCCTTCGTGACCGTTCCTCTCATACATTCTCCGCATAATTTCGCCGGAAAGAATCAAAGCAGGATCGTAAAAACGCTGTGGGGGAGGAAGACCCGCCTTTTGAAGGCGATGGATATTTCGGTCAAAGCAAGCCACAACTCATAGCGCATACCAAGCATGCCACTTCCACGGCGTTAATCCGATGGTAGCAAAATTTTTAAATTTGCACTATCCGCATCACAGGTAATAAAAACGCAATAAATATTCAAATACTAATAATAACACTGTTCTGCAAAAAAAATAAGTTCAAATAATTCCTGGCTACAATTTAGGGTGTTTCTGGCTAATGTTGGGTCACTAAATCCGAAAAATTTTTTTCTATCACCCTCTATTTTTACGAGCAACCCCTAAATTGGGGAAAACAACCCCTTTCTAAGCTTATCGCTTTTCAAGGGACTTTTACTAATGTTATCTGCTTCTGATTGATAAAAAACTGACGTTTTAAGGTTATCAGGGTCAAGAAAGAGACAAACTTCTCTGGGGTTGAAAAGATTTAGGGGGTGAAAATTGAAAAAAAAATTAAAAAAAACCTAAAAATAACTATTTTACTTCGTTTTTTATAACATATGATATGGTAGCTAATGGAAAAGTGTTTAAGGGATAAATACACTGCTCACCCCCCCCCCCTATTTTTAAAAGGCTTAATATAACATAAAATATAAGAGCGTCCAAGGTCCTCGACCTAGGACGAGCCAGAAACACCCTAAATTGTATCCAGGCTTTTTGAACTATGTTTTTGCAGAACAGTGTAACAATCAAATATTGAAATCAATACTTGCAATATTCCACGATTATAAAATTTATTACGACCTACGTTTAAATGTTGTGTTTAAGGTGATGAAGAATGCGGTATTAACATGGAAACCTAGGTCGTAATAAATTTTATAGTCGTGTAAAATTGCATGTATATGTTTTTAAATAGAAAATTTTCTCTCCGTTGCGCTTGAAAGTTCGGATTTCATTAAATACACTAATGTTAAAAATTCAGTTGAGTGAAATTTTTTTTTAAATTGGTGACAGCCATATTACCCGAAATTTAAATTGTAGTCCTTGTAGTCATTGTAGTGTTTTTATATTTATTCCGCTGAACTGAAAGCTTTGGTAATATATTTATTAATTATGATTTAGTAGAGCTTTATTGCAGAGAATATACAAAATACTAATTCAGAGGACTGAAGTTACTTGTTCAATATGGTTTGATAATTTGTGATACCATAACTACTATTCATTGCTCTTCATTCCGATATTTTCTCGCTGGATTGGACATTGTTGGGTGAATTTATCTTAAGGATATGCTTTGTGTATTTGATTATTTATTTTGTGATAAAACCAAATAGTCAATGGTGAACGAAGGTAGAAAGAAATAGTCAGTACAATAGCGCAGGCGAAGAGGGCTTTCTACAAAATGAATGTATTGATTTCTTATATATCTTCTTACGAAAATATAAAAGAAACCTATATACCGATTCTTCATTCATATAGTTTCATATTCTTTTGAACATAAATTTGAACATGAAATTGAACTCTTATACCAAACTTAGCATCCGGGATGATGACGTTGATCACTATTACTCGTCACAGTGAGTGTGTTTCAGCGTATCGATGTTACGTTTTACAGAATTATTGCCCTTAACCGTTCAATTCATTGAGAGAGACGTTCCCGGTATTTTCCGAGGAAGAGTCCAAATAATCTCCTTGCGAACTACAAGTGCTTCCACCCTGTCAATTAATGTCTCGCTAACTATTCGAGAGTACGATCGGGATAAGAGAGCTGCCACTTCCAGCCGTTCACGCTTCCTTGTTCTCCGTCCTCCGTCTACCTCCGTCTGCTCGGCTACGAGAGATATCATGATAGAGAATCCGTTTTCAGGCCATTGGCTATTTTACTTCATCATGGTAGATATGCTAATCGATACGGTATTACCGGTTTCATCACTCGACGTTAGAAACATTCTACTACGTGTAATGTGTCTCGCTATATTTGCTCATTTGTTCAGTTCAGTGAAAAGTGAATAATTATCCATAAATACCATTACATATACACCGATTTCAATGCACAAGCATTTGTTATTCACATTGAGATTTTCATTGGGAATATCCTGTTTATAATTTGTCTCTTATACATGCTTTGATGATATGCATTCTCTTAATTAAATTTAATTCATTCAGGCTGGACATAGCGGAAGTTTGACTTATCGAAATAAAAGATAGATGCACTTTTCCACATTTGTAATCGTAATTTTGGAAATTTACAGCTTCCTTTTATTTCAATTTTCTCTTAAAGCATATATTGCAGCATCCACTGCCTTTCCTATATCCCTACTTCAGGCATTAAAGGGAGTCCTGCGTATTTTATTTTGTCATTAATCGTATGCTTCTGCATGAAAAGAGAGGCAATCATAAATAATGAAGGAAGAAACAAAATGTGTTCCTATTGAGTGAACTTTTCTCAGGTCTTTCACGGTGAGTGATTCCATTCCTCTAGATCTTCCGATCACCGACTTGGTAATTGTCATCATAAGCTTTCGAAAGCCGTATCAACTTAATTCATTAATTGACGCGCAGTAGGAGCGTTATTGCTGTTCCGGTAAACCAAGTTCATCTCATCATTGTAAAACTCATATATATGGTTCTGCTAAAGAAAATGATGACCAAAAAGTTTAAGACGACAATATTTTTGAAACTAATATTGTCTATAAAGAAGTTTTGTTAAATTCATGTCATTATTTACTAACGGACGTCATTATTATTCCTGCTGGTACCAAGGTCTCTGGCCTGTATAGCATTCGTATGTTTTGTAAATTTTTGTTGAAAGTAACAATTAAGAAAGTAAAGCTCTGCAGGAACAAGTAATTTTTTACGCTGTCACGCGAACGGGTGCAAAGTTAAATACACCAATGGATCCTGGCTAAGTCAAATATTTTTTCAAGGCGAACTTCATCCGTTGGTGTATTTAATTAAGAAAGTATTTTATCATACACCTTCCTCTCTATTTCAAACCATATCATACCGTTTCCTTTGCATACGCATTCCCTGATGGCTTAAAAGTGCGAAATTTTCACACGGGTTACCCAGTACAAATGTCGCACATTCAGGGTGGGGTTCGGGGAATTCCTTTTTCAGGGCCACCTCGCTCGTCAAGATTTTATTTGAAATTTTTTAAGAAAAAATAGTAAATAAATAGTGTGATATAGTTTCAGGATTGATTTGGTGGAAGTTCAATGTATCTATGATAAAAACTACAATAAATTATTGCCACATTTTAGTACAAAACTCAACTTCCGAAAATGGTTTCAACATATTATGTTACTTTTATAAACTATCTTACATTGATAACGACATATGTTGAAAGCAGGGTCGGTAGTTGAGTTTTATATTGAAGTGTGGAAGCTACCATTTGAAGTTTTTATCATGGATATAGCGAATCACCATTATAGTAATATATCCTTAACTTAAGTAAAATAATAAACTGTTAAATTGTTTCCGACGCAAATTGCTAACTTAATAATGTTCAGTGCAATAGCTTAGGTGTGTGGCGACATTTATGCGCCAACTTAGAATCAATTTTCAAAATATATACGTTCCTGCACTCGATAGAATCAGAATCGACTACAGGGGATCGACTCTCGATTCCAATTCCGTGTTTGAGGATTGTTAGAATCGAGAATCGACATTTGGAATCGACTCATACCAATAAAGAACCTGCTTCAATTGGGAGAGTTGCCCGGTTACTGCAAGCTGCGACTCCCCTCTCCTGTTATTGACCAAGGCACGCCAAATCCACCCCTTCTATGGATGCTACATTTATTCACTTACCGTCGGTGACCTCGTATACCATTTTGAAGTGTCGGAAGGGTGCCAAAACACTAAGCCATAAAGCGGGATTGCAAACTCTCCTGACCAATAGGGAAATATGAGTGAGGTGTCGCCTGTCTCTGCTTTGAAGCGATCCTTTCCTTAGTTGTTACTTTTAAATATAAAATACAAAATTTTTCGTGAATATTTTGTCTCAAATATTGGCTCTGCGGTGACAAGAGATTTTTAAATTACGAAATACTTGGCTCGGCTAGTGAAAAATAAATTTTTTTATACGTGGGTACAGCGCCTTAAGGATTGCATCAGCTGTGAGAAATTTTAAAATCTACCTCACAAAAATTTCTTTATTAGGTTTTTTTACTGTACTTTTTACAGGATTTGAAAGCTTTCTTTATTTTTAAGACAAGTTAATAGAAACAAGATAAAGGAATAAAAGACGCCTCACTCTCTGTAAAATCATGTATTATGTTGAAAGGTCAGGTAGTATTGTAGTTATAGCTACCAAAAATGAAGTTTTAACTCTTTTCTCTTTTTAAGTCTATTTTGAATCTGTAATTCTCACTTTCTAAATATTGAAATGGTATGGAAATATTGAGATTTAAATTGAAATTTAAGTGGAAGTAGTATAGAGTTATTTAATTTTAAATATATGTTTTTCAAACTTTAGATATTCTACGAATGAAAATAAAAATTTTGAATGCCGTATGTGGAAGTAGAGAAAACGACACGCGAAATATTTCACGAATCACTGTCAAGTTTATTGCTTGGTTTAAGGCAGTTACTCTTGAGTATTGCAATTTAGCGTATTTGTATAAAGCGACCTTAAAAGTTTACGTTAAAACACTTGAGTGACTGCTCATGGTCACAAATACTATTTTTTTAATCCTATACCTCTGCGTAATGAACTTATAATAATCTTTGGGTCACTGGGTGGGCAACAGGTCGAGATCCAAGAGGGCTTGGGAAGTGTGCCGTGGCTAATGGATACGTTACAGTTTCACCCTTTATCATTGACAGTTCGAGTGAGAGGCGAAATCTTCCCTTCGCCTGCAATCACGGCCGTCTGATATCGTCCTTTCCTGCCATTTGCCCCGATGCTTTGAGAACGATCTTCCATTGTTTTCCGCGAAAGGTTATTTCCCAGGACGACGACGGATACAGTCGGATGGGAGCGGTCATTGTTGCATCAAGCTGAGCGCATCGGGCATTGCCTTGGTTCTCATCAATTGGTGTCACTCGGAAAACGTGCATCTTTCAAGGTTTCTTAAGTTTGTTTTTGAGGTAGAAAATATTTTTAGGCAAGCGTTATTGAGCCCAGGGAAAGGATCTAGTCCCCATGCGTAGTGTAAATTTAACAGGCGCGTGGAATTGCCCAGATTACTTACAATCAGTCATTCAGTGATTATAAGGCGAAAAATAGTTTGGATAGGTGAGGGTAGACCTCACTCCAGGCTTAGTTACAATAGAGTGGTTTCCTATTATTATTTTATTGCCTAAATCGAAAGATTATTACTCCTGGAGTGCGCAGTTCACGCTCTTAGATCTTCGAATGACGATATCTATTTTTCGCGGTTAAATGAAAAGTGAAAAATTTCAAGCATGCGAAAACGCGACGGCTAAGTAGGAATGATGAGAAAAGTCCGTGTGACGTATTTCTGGTTCCAGCTGTCGGCTTGTGAGGTGACCTTGGGGCGAGGCTTGAGCGCTGATTCGACGCAGGCTGCTATCAGATAGCTGAGTACCCTGCTAGCTGGTATTGCTTGGCTTAAATAAGGATTATTAATACCTTATCAAACGAAAAAAACTTTCCGACCTTAGCCAGTTTTAATAGGCGATTATTAAGTCATGTTTCCCTAAGCTCTGTGCGTTATGCATGCATTGGTAATCTCAGACGATGTAAAACTCCTATCTACTCGTATAGAAACTAGGTCCCTTTGACGTCACGTGGAGTGGAATTGCATGGGCGCCAATCTGGCCTTTTTCAAATGAGGATAAAAATTGACCATTGCATTCGTCTAAACCGGTTTTTCTAATACCAAATAATTTGTATATTATGAATACACTAACGGTGGGTAAGGAATCGCAATCAATGCGTTTCGTTTTCTTTGATGAAGGAAACTACCCTATAGTGCCATCAACACGCACAGTTAGGGTAGGAGGACTAATTCCTTCCTTTGCAAAGGGGCCGATGGTTATTTCGCATCGGTGAGGGTAGAGCTCGCCCCATATTTAGTCACAGATGTAGGATTAATGTACTCTGAGGCTAGAGGAACTAGCTCCGTTCTCTTGAAAGGTGGTTAGTTTAGTTTGATGAAGGTAGAGCTCGCCACAGCTTTAGTAACAGGTGTGTTATTAAAACACATTCCGGGTTGAGAGACCAATTCCTTACTCTGGACGGATTCGCAGTTTGTGGATTTTTTTAGGGTGTGTTCGAATGCTTAATCCGGGATTTGAACCCGGGACCCTTTGACCAGCTGAAAGGCGTTCGCGATAGATGTAATCTATCTAAAGTTATTCTCCTGGGGTAGAATCACTGGGTGCTTGAAGATTTGTGTAGAACAAATTTGGGTCTGTTACAAATATTTACGTCAATGTTCACGAGTTTCGCCCGGCGTAGAGACTTTGATATTAATAACTAAATAGCCTCATAATCCTCTTCTTACAGAAGCATTGTCAGGAGGAATCTACCTATTGGTTGCATAAATTAACACCACCCAGACTGGTTTATTTTGTTACTGTGCAGTTCCTCATATTGCCCATGTCTTCGTCTATTATCAATGTAGATTTTAAAATGTTCATCCTGATTTTAAATATGTGCACAAATAACGTAAACTCGAACAGTTATTGTGCACGGAGTGGTACTACATTGAAGATGTTATTCATACACTCCCATCGACAGAGAAAATATGTATTTTTCTATAAAATATGGAGAGTCCATGGGTCTAATGTATGCATTCTTCATGCTATTTAATTTTACCAAATTCGTAACTCATCTTGTATTAAATTATCTAATCTGAATTGTATTTCCCTCTGGTATAATAAGATGAGAAGTAAATTGAATTTCTAGAGATTTCTTCTCTTGACATCGTCCATAATTGCACATCCAATAATTTCTTCCGAGTAATATTAGTTCATGTGCTCAATAAAAATATTTCATTATGTTTTAGAGCAGTTTTCAAATGGTTGTTTTATTTTTAGCGATAGGGGAATAAGCGAATAGGAAAAAAGAGTTTTTAGGTATGATGTAACGGAGATTGACGCATTCCTGTCAGGCTTTGAAATGGAAAATTGGAAACCCTTTGTAGGCTCAAGCCTTGCAATGGAAAGGCTTCCTGAGGGATTTGGTTGATCGATCCTTGAAGTATATGCGGAGAAATATCTCAATTTTTCTTGAAAAGTAAAAAACTAGTTAGAGAGAACTTGAAAAGTAAAAAAAAGAGGTAGAGATTTCTGACATGTTAATACGTCACAGCTCAAAATAGACATTGGCATCGGATAATAGGGTGGTTTCCTATTATTTTTTTATTGCCTAAATCGAAAGATTATTACTCCTGGAGTACGTATTTCACGCTTTTAGATTTTTAATTGACGATATCTATTTTTCGCGATTATATGAAAAGTGAAAATTTTCAAGCGCGCGAAAACGCGACGGCTAAGTATGAATGCCGGGAAAACTCCGTCTGACGTCGTTCTGGTTCCCGTTGCCGCAAGTGAGGTAACAATGGGCGAGACTTTGAGCTCTGATACGACGCAGGATTCTGGCAGGTAGCAGAGTAGGTACCCTGCTAGCTGGTAGCGCTTGGCTTCAATAAGGATTAATTATACCTTATCAAACGAAGGAAATTTTCCGACCATAGGCAGTTTTAATAGGTGATTATTAGGAGATGTTTCCCTGAGCTCTGTAACTCATGCATGCATTGGTAATTTCAGACGATGTAAAACTCCTATCTACTCGTATAGAAACTAGGTCTCTGTGTGGAGTGGAAACGCATGGGCACCAATATGGCATTTTTCAAATGAGGATAAAAATTGTCCATCTAAACCGGTATTTCTAAAACGAAATAATTTGTATATTATGAATACACTAATGGTGGGTAACGAATCGCAATCAATGCCTTTCGTTTTCTTTGATGAAGGAAACTACCCTATTCAGTAGACGTAGGTATCGGATACGTCAGTAGACGTTGGTTTCGAATACTTAAGTAATCGGCAAATTTGCTATCCGGCCCGCGGGGCGATTCGGAACTTGGAATGTGTCCCTCGTGGCCTAGTAAATTGGAGACCACTTCTCTATGGTAATCGCCGCACTGCGGATATCGTTGAAAACCGATTAAAAAGCGACCGGAGAGGAAACAGAAATAAACCTTGTACGATGCGTAATGGGGTCTCCTATATGTATTCTCCTTGGCGGAAACTATGAAGGTTTCGTGTTGATAGGAACCAAAGAAGGCATAGGAGGATCTTCGCGCATTAAATTTCAACGAATTTGGTCGCCGCTTGTAAAGAAATCTCATATATCACGCCCATCGAGAAACCTGTTTCGACTCGTTTAGTTCTCAAAGAGAACACTCCCCGGGATATTTATCGCCGGCATGGTGTCCAGGTATGGCAGCGTATTATGGAGGATGCGTAGTTCCCCTAATGAAGAAGTATTGTGGCAAAAGAGAGGGTGTAGGAACCCGGCTCTGTAATAAATCAAAAAGCTGACCTAATTGGCGTCCTAACTTCATCCGGTGGAAATATTTCATGCCAATTGACGGTTTCAAGCAGGTATCCCCTTCCAAATAACGGTAACGGTACATGTAGTTTTGATTTTTATGTAAATATTTCGGCCATAAAGCATGATTTAGATAAATAGGTTGCTGTTGTGTGACAGTTTTAATTATGAATAACATGTACACCGTGTATATTTGTTTTCTATTCTTCTACCATTCGACGTCGTTTTGAAATATTATTTTGTTTCCTTATCTGATTCGTTTATTTGAATGGTCGCATTGCTCCGAAACTCCTTAACAAAATTAAATGTTATCTCCCAGTTGACTGACAACTCCCGGCCATAAAATTACGCCCTTACGGCTGTGAAATACTGGTTTGACGCACAAATCTTAATTTGTCTGGGATTGTTACGATTTCTATGGGCTTGAATATCGTGTTGACATATTAGTTCAAGGTAATAGACATCTTTATTTTATTGCATATCATTAGAAAATTGAAATTTTATTAATGCGTATCGTCAACTAAAATTGAAGTAAATGAAATGGAATTAAGCTAAAAAACCTTGAACTTATGATTTTAAGTCACAGTAGACTGAAATGAATATGGAATTACGCACCTAAATGAGCATAAAATTGGTGCCTAATATATTTAATAAGCATGATAAATGTTAACAGTACCGTATTATAATGCTTTTTAAGTTTATGTAGACCATTGAGATATGGATATGGATATGTAGACCATGGAGATATATTATATGGATTATCACCAAGGAAGGTGATATATACTAATGTTATATCTTATCGTTGAGTTTGAGCTTCGAATGTTCTGCTGAAAGTACGTACATTGATGCCTTCGGATATGATAAGCAAATCTTTATTATAGTTTTAGTTTTGGTATTTTGTCTTAGTTAATCTCTCCTAATCAATATATAATCCGTGCTCGAATGTTCTTATGTTATATCTTCATCCTCATATGTTATATCCTCATATGTTCTTATTCCAGTGCAGGTATGTGAAAAATGAAATTTTTTATTGAAAACGTAACAGCGCTTTGCTATTGCAACCTAACGCTAGCACAACCTGACTATTTCTAACCCTCTATGCTGATTAATAATGACCCATTATACCCTCGGGATACTGTAGAAAATTAAAAGGTACTCATAAGAAAAGTAAGCAAAATATGATATAACGTGTGTGGAATTAATCTATGTTCATATAGAATAAACTAATTATCATGGATAAGTGGAAGTGTAGATTTAACTTTTATTCAATCCACTTGTGACGAATGGCTAATACTGGCTCAACTTCTTTTGAATGAGTCAATCTATTTATTTTCTCATGTACTTCATAGGAAAACTGGGTGATTGAAGCCAAACTAGGTTGAGAGCATCAATATAGGAAATAGTTTCATGGCTGCGGCAACAACTTCTTCAGAGTTTAGGTTTAATTCGAGGCCTCGGAGGAGCTGTTGGTCGTAACCAGCTCTAGGGGAGAGCTTCCGTTGAATATTCGGTTGTAAAAATCCATTTCTGAAAGAGAGGCTATTAGCCTCGATAATAGCGGAGGACCTCAGAACGCAGACGAATCTCACAGGCGATTGGAGTTGTGGAGTGAGGCCTCTAGAGTGCGTTTAGGGGAAGTATTTTTTTTTCTAAGCTAAACCTCCCACGAAGAATAGGGGATTGAATAGGAGGCTTAGGTTAGGTCTGTGTCAGTAGTCCACCAGCGGGGCAAGAATTTTTAGTGGAAGAAAAAAAGAGTAGATTGTGAGGAAAAAAAAATAAAACTATTCGAATGGAAACGGTTGAAAATGTGTTTCAACGATGTCTGGGCGGAAAGGATTTCGGTTGCAGATGGCGCCAAAGAGTCCAACGCCCCCGTGGCTCCGTCGTCAAGACAACGCGTCTTGCTCCAGACCGCTTTGGTGGTGTAGCGAGCGGTGAATGATTGTGCGTGTAACCCAAGCTTTTTGTATCTTTCAATCTCCGCGAACAAGGAGCCCTATTTTACTCATTCAGACTCGTTTCTTTTCCCCTTGCCCCAGACTCTAGATTCATGGAGGAGTGATAATAATTCTTTTGCTTGGTCGGTGTACGAAGAAGGCCGTAAATCTCCAAACGCAATTACGAGGCAAATTCCTATCTAAATTGGCTAGAAGTCTCCGGTTTTTGGTGCAATTGGATTACAAAGTTGATGACGGATCGTAAATTATTTGCAGGCGTTCCACATTACATTTGATGAATATAACATGTAAATTGTCTTGAAGATCAAACAAAAGTAAGTCGAATGCACCGAATTAGTTTTTTCAATAGGTGAATCATTATATCAGCTTTGGATAAATGCAGTCGGTCGATCAGCTTTTATATTGACGATTTTTACTATCAAAAGCATTCTATTGTTTTCGTTATGATATTGAACATTTTGGTATTCGTCCCTGCCTGCAAGACTTTTGCAAGAGCAAAGAAAAATTTCGGGAGGCTCGTAAGGAGAGAGGATGTAATTTTTGCGGGTTGAGTTGGAGTGGATATCCTGAACACCGTATTTTCAGAACATTCGTGGTTTCAAACCTTAAGACCCCTACGTCTCTTCGGCCTTGCCGTACTGTTAATAATTTACCGCTAAGTTAAAAATTTAATCTGTTACTATTTCAATAAGGTGAAAGTAAAAAAAGCAAGCCATAAGAAAGGTAAATTACTGGGAATGATGCACATTTGATGGGCTGGAAATATCATTTTCGATGAAAAACGATACTAAAATTGTCACATGCAAGTACTGAGTGGAGAGATGATATTGAAAACAATGTTGGAGGGTATCATGCTTGGTAAAAGAGGAAGATTAAGGAAAGGAATATGATTATTAGATAGAATGAAAGGGAGTAGGCCTCATTGCGAATTGAAGAGGGAAGTCCATGAAGGTAGGAGAGACTGCCAGAATACTCCATGAAAACCTACATTAATCGGTATAATACTTTAATAATCATAATGATATTGTGACATATAAATAATTTATGAAGTAAATATGTAAAACACTGGCGTGAACAACTAGAAAAATTAATGTTGACTATTGTTTTCGAGTAAAGGTCTTGAATAATATAAATGTCTAAATTTTTTTCCAACGTTTCGCTATATTAATTCACCTTTATCAAGGCTTTTTTTGCAATGAATAGAATTTGTAAACAAAGCCCTGATGAAGATATATAAATGTATCGAAACGTTTGCAAAAATTTGCTATTAAAATCTTCAAAACTACTACTTCTAGACAGTAATCAACGTTAAACATAGAGGCCAAGAGGAAGAAATAACTCAATTTATATAAATATTAATAATTCAGGCATGGATAAAATATTCTTTTCTTAGATATAACGGGGAAAAATTAAGTTTTTAAAAATAGGAACTCAACCGGATAAAGTTGGTTTTCCATGAACCATTTAGGGCATCGCCTCCAATCCCCTCTCGTTCAGATTGAAATATTACTACTCCATTATCTCTCATTCATATTGAATTATTTCTAATACACTATCCTCAGATTGAAATTCCCTCTTCACAACCATTTATGGCCTTTCCTTTTCATTCTTAAAAAATTTCCATCATCTTCCAATCCGTCCCTGCTTACTTTAAGAAAACGATTCACCGATACAGCATAAAATATCCATTCATAGGAAAAGAATACAAGAAGAGGAATGTTTGAGAAGAAACAAAGGCCGAATCGCGATGTAGGAACATGGCCTGCACAGGCACCAATGTGAAAACATGCCATCCGAGTATAAAGAACCGAGTTCTCTGTGTCACAATGCATCACTGAGGAGGAAACGAACATTAAACTGTTGAGGAGGTCGAATGAGCCAAGAAACACAATACAACTGAGGTTTTCCATACAAGGAACGGATTTCAGAAAAATAAATGAATGGGAGGAGTAGACGCACTTCCTTTTAGGTCGGGCAGAAGACATAGACACCTTTCCTGACCTCAAAGGGTTTCCACCTCTTTTTCTTTTTTTACTGACGACATCTGTACTTAAATCGATGGCTTAGTAACCGAAACAATTATCACCGATGAATTCAACTTGAGACTGCGAGATGAAGAATTATTAAGCCTTTGGCCCAATATGGGTTACTTATATCGGACGTAATGATCCGTCAAAGAATTATACTGTCATCGTTCAAATATTTATAAATTCTGTAGGTCTTTTTTGTAGATCTACGATAAACCGTGGGCAAGGAAGTTTTTTTAAATGCCCGGTTTGGTTGTTTTCGAGCAATCTTAAATTTTGTTTTCAGAGTGCAGGTCTTTCTTGTAACCATTACTTATATTTTTCTCATATTTTTCCGATAAATTATTCATTAGACTTCGGAAATTGCTATTGGAGCTGAAAGTAAATAACTTCAATCTGCCTAAAATGCTCAATGGCATACAGTGTCCCTAATTCAATTTAAATGCCTCCTCGTCCTTCATATGTTGTTGTGGCCAGCTCAAATGGAAATAGCCCCATTGAGTTGAGTGGGTTACTTATGGCAGTCCCCGCTGCACGAGCTTAACCTCTAATGTTCGCGATTGCCATGGTATCAGCTTATGAGAGAGTTTATTTACGTTATTCACAGCTGCGACTATTATATTTTAAGACGTCGTGCTGACGTATTCGATGCTGTATTA
This sequence comes from Ischnura elegans, assembly GCF_921293095.1. Taxonomy (NCBI): domain Eukaryota; kingdom Metazoa; phylum Arthropoda; class Insecta; order Odonata; family Coenagrionidae; genus Ischnura; species Ischnura elegans. The sequence continues at coordinate 95,192,426 of NC_060254.1, forward strand.
TTTGATACTTATGGCTCATCGTGACATTTTCCTATGAAAGCTCTCGTCATAAATTTCTTTGCGCTACTTTCGTTAGCAGTGAAGCCTGTCTTTCGCGCTCAATTGGCTATCTTGACACCAGCTGATACCTCTCAAGTTTTAATTACAAATTACTGATCTTTTTGTAACGGTAATTAGAAATGCTGTTTTAAATTTAATGTGAGGAAATTGAATAATATTTTTTCATCTAAAATTCTAGCTTCACTCCAATTTTTATTTATATAATTCTAGTTCTATTTTGTCAGCCTCATCATCGGCAATTATGCCAGAATTCTTTGGAGTCAACTGTTATTCAGCTCGTTCATATTTAATATTTCCTGGTAGCTGTTCTGATTTTACACCATGAAATAAATATATCCTGAAAGAGTTTGCTATTTTTCAAAGTTATATAATTTTAAATTTGAATGTACGATTTGTTTCTACACAATTAGTTCCACGAATATTTATGACCATTTTCATAGGTGAGATTTAAAATTTTGTAATTTTCCATGTCAAAATATAAAAACCAACGAGTTTTCATAATGCATACGTGTTCAGATAGCATATTCATTAAATAACACTAGGTATAGACACTTCAGTTAGTTAAGTAAAGTTAGCAAAATTATGTGAACGATCTCCTTTCGTTTTATGTTTTTAATGATTTTAAAATATCTCCCTATGAGTTCGGATCTAAGGGTTTCCCGGAGATTGCGCCATCATTGAAAAATTTTGGTAACACCTAAACACGTATGGTCTAAATTTAAGCTTCCGCGGCTATTGTGGGACGCATCAGAATACGTAAAATTATTATTATAGGTAAATCGTTCCAGAATTACCTTTTACCCCACAGGTGACTGGACTTTCGCTGAAAAGAGGCCATAAGATTACCACTGAATTGGGTTTTTCGCTATTTATTCCACCTTATCAATTTATTTTATTATTTTAAAATTTGGAAAAATAATCATCTGATGTCTTAAGGCCTGGTTACACGGTACATTAACACGTACGAATTTGGTACATTAAGACGTACGTGAATGCATGGACGACTTTGTTGGATCAGAACGGTACATGTACGAATGCATGAGCAAAATTAAAACAGTTTCTATTTTATGTTCATGCGTTTATACAAGTTGGGTGGTTACACGGTGCATTTTCGTGTGTATTCACATGTTCTTACCTTTGAACATCATCTTGTACGTGTTAATGTATCGTGTAACTAGGACTGTATTCCTTGTAAAATGATAATTTGAGTAAAGTAAATGGAACATAATGAGTGCATATATTCGGTCTACGTAATTTTTGTCATAATAAAACATATTTTGCTTGATTGAAATGGTGGATTAAAAATTTTCATTTTTATAAACTGAACTGTTAATGAACAATTCTTATTTCATTCTCTTTCCTCAGGTCACCAGCCATTCACTCTACGGTGGGAACTAGCGTTGGAGAACATTGTTGGAACAGCAACTGTGTGAAAGAATCATCACCCGACGGCAAAGTGTGTGTTTTTGTAGGGGCGTAAACTCATCGTCACCTCTCCTCCATCCCCAACCCTCCCTCCTGAATCCCACGATACACCTTCCCTCTCTCTCTCGTACATCCCCTGCAAAATTTTCCTCCATTCTTCCCTCCTACCATCCATTCTTCAGAATCCCTCCAACCCTCCCGCCAATTTTTACCCAAAAAAATATACATAAACACACACTCACAAAAACATAAAAGGCTCTCCACACGTTCGCTCAACTCTTTGCCGGGGAGAGAGCATCTTCCTCCCAGCGCAGGAATGCCGTCGGTCGGGGAGACTCGCTGACGATCTCCCCACTGCAGTCAGGCGAGGTCATGCAAGGCGCGGCCGCTCCTTGGTCCGCGCTGCCCCGGGCGTCTGAGGCACCGTTTTTTGGACCCGCGACCAAGGGAGAGCGGGCAAGAATACCGTAAGAGATAGAGAGACCGAGAGAGGAAGAGGAGATTATAGTGGGGAGGAAAAGGGCTATCTTCACTGTTGAGACAGGGAAAAAGGTGAAAGGGAAAAAGAGGGGAAGGTAGAGACTCTAAAAAGAAGGAAAAGGTTTTAAAAAGAGAGAGGGAAAATTCCTCCTCTTGGTGGATTGAAATAAAAATAGAACTAGAACTGCATCTGTAAAGTTGTCCTTCCTCCGTTGCGATGGCGACCATCCAGAGGAGCCCTCCCCTGGAGATCCGGCATGAGCCGCAGCAGAGTCACGACTCCGGGGCGTATATCGATTGGAACTCGGATTCCGGTAGCCCGACCCGGAAGAGCTCCGGTTCCGAGGTGGAAGTTAGCCTGCCCGTGAAGAGGGTCGAAGAGTTCGTGACGGTAGTGTCCGTGGAAGGCGGAGGCGGGTCCGGATCCGTCGTGGTTGGCGAGAATGCCGAGAATACTACAGAGACGACGACAAAGTTTGCGACGACAATCGTGGCCGAGGTGACAGACTCTCGTCCCGATGTGCCTTTCGTCACGGTGCTGTCCGTGGGGGGCGAGCCAGAAGTCACGACCAGCGGCGGCGAACCGAGGCCAGCGGAGACACCCGTCACGAAATCCGCGGATGCACTTTCCCTGGAGGTCTCGGGCAAAGACAGCGATTTTCCCACGGAGAACAAGACGACGAAAATGGTCGAGGGCGGCATTGTCTTAGCCGACAGCGAGGAGGTGCTCGTTTACAGACTTCCAGGGGAGAGACTCGGGTTCGGTCTCAAGTTCGAAGGCGGCACCAAGACTGCGGAGCGAGTGCGCCGCCTCTTCATACAGTCCTGCGCCGTCGACAGTCCAGCGTCCCGGGCCAAGTGCTCCTGGGGAGGTCTAGGAGAAGGCGATGAGGTGGTCGAGATAGACACGGTCCCGGTGAGTTTGATGACCAGACTGGACTGCGTGAGGAGACTGAAGGAATCCAGAGTTGTCATCGCGCTGAGGGTCAGGCCGGCGCCTGGGAAGGTCGTCCCGATCAAAGTTGAGGGCGATTCGCTATCGGAGCCGCCTCCCGTCCCTCCGAGGAAGGGACAGAGGAGAGGCTCGGCCCCGAAGACGGAAGACGCCCCACCACCACCGGTGGGCTTTGCAGACGACCGCGTGTCCCCGGCGCAGAGACGCAGGGCTTCGGAGGGCGACGCTGCGGCGATGGCCCTTTCATTCCGGCAGCGGATGCCTCCCTCGCCGATAGGCCGGACGCGACTCTCGCCGGAGCATCCAGCACCGCCCGAGGCAGAGACATATATAGACCTCCTGGCCCAGGAGGAATACGCCGCGAGAAACGCCGAATCCGAATCGGACGACACCGGCAGTAGCATATCCACGGTGGTGGACAGACTATCCTTGAACAGCGTGTCGGCCCTTTCGTCGGCGTCCTCGGAGAACAGGTCTCCGGAACACGGGCCGTACGGCTCGACCATCGATCTGGCCAGGGTCTTGGATCCGTTTGAGAGGCTGGAGAGGGAATTTTCTTCCGATTCCGAGTTCTCCCAAGCCAAGCAAACGATCACGACGACCATCCAGATGACCGACACAATGACGGCCGTTGTGCACACCGGAGAAGGGGCGGAAGTCAAGGCCGAGACCGAAGAAATGTTGACGGCGACGGTGCAGACGACCACGGCTTTGGAGGATGCACTGTCACTACAACCGCCACCCAATTTTCAGGATATTCCGCTGGTGGAGATTGATCTCAGGCCTGAGCCGGCGGTGAGGGATATGACGAAGTTTGGGGATTCATCCCCAGAGGTAGAGGCATCTACAAAAGAGTCAGATGAGGACACAGAAGATGTGGTGGTTATGCCTCCAAAACCAGCTCCCAGGAAGGAAGGCCACCGTTTTAGATCTGGGAAAAAGCGTCCTCCGCCGCCTCCGCCACCTCCTCAGCCGAGGACAGACAGACCTTCTTTACCAACAGTCGAAGCCGAGGTCCCCACACCAGACACTGACCCTATTCCTGAGCCGGAAGAGGTGGAGGAAAAGAAGGAAGAAGTAAAAATCGAAGAAGAATGCACAATCGATACAACATCGGCTCAAAACGATGCCGAGGATGAAGACAAGGTAGATCTGCTGTTCGATTGCGGGCACTCGATCGACTTGAGTCCTGAGAGAATCGAGGAAGAAATCGAAAAGGTGGCGGAGATGTGGAAAACGGAAGGTAGGAAGATCGTCTTGGACGACGACGAGGATGAAATAGCGGGCCAAGTCGCGATGGGCTTCGGAGCCCACCCAGTCGATGACTATGACGATGAAGTCAGGTTCAATGACGACGAGGTTGAGGAGGAATTCAAAAAGCTGGTCGTGGAAGAATTACTTGACGAGATGGTGGATCTTGTTTCTCTGGATCGTGGACACGTCCATTCGGCAAAGATACGTGCCAGCGTGGACAAAACGCGAGTGTTGGGTGCGAAGCCCGAATTAGGGGAAGAAGGAGAGGACGAAGAGGAAGACGAGGAGGAAGAAGAGATGGAGGAGGAGATGGAAGAAGATGATGAAGATGACCTGATGATCGACAGCAGATTGGAGGCGGATCTATGGAAAAGCCCTCCTGTGGACGTCCTCTTCCCGCCTTTTCATTGGTCCGTGACTCAACTTGCCACCATCGGGGAGGCTGAGGAAGAAGTCTCAGAGCCCGAGGAAACGTGAGTACCAAATTTCAGTAATTGTTCTGTCGTTAAAATTTGGTTTCGTGGGCCCTTATTCCTGTCTTAACCACATCCTTTATGCATCTTATTACTGTTTTGTAATGAAAAAGTTTTGAAATTTTTTTCTCGTAATGTTATATGCAGGGGTAAGAAGCCAAAGGGCACGAGTGATTTTTTTCTAAACAGAGTTAGGTACAGAAATTGATCGAAGAAATATACAAAAACTTGAAGGCCAAGGGATACAAGAGAGTTTCTTTCTGAGCAAATATATAAAATGATGTTTCCTGGAGTTTAGGTCAATAAATTAAAAGTTAGCAGCCAACGTTTCGTTTTATTTTAAAAACATCTTCAGGGCTATGTTAGAAAAAAAAATGTGAAACGATATAAAATGCAGAGAATTAGGCAATATACAATATATATACATAAAAAAGGAGCAATCGGGTTTTTTTATAAACAATACAATTTATAGAAATATATATATAAACATATATATATGAACAGAATAGATTATACAAAAAATTTTGACATACCTCTAAACTTTGAATACATTTATTGATATTTGGTTTCTACGGTATTGCCACAACCTAGGTTACCATTAATTTTGATGTATTAAATAAAAATAAATTTTGCTGAGGTTATCGATGTCTGTTTTTTTATTACAACAAATTTTTTGTTTTTGAAATATAAACCATTTCCTTAAAAAGTCTTTTTTTCAATATTTAAAAAAAATTAAAAAAAAATAATAATAATAATAATTTCTGAGCAAATATAGAGCTGAAAATCAAATGCTCAACTCAATATATTATTTATTTCGTTTTTTCTTTGCCTAATTTCTGTTTTTAAATCTGTCTAGGAAAAAATATCACATGTACACCTTTGCTTCTAATCCCCTTATGTCTGAAGCAACATCTATTCAATGGAATGTAGTTTTGCTTAAAAACATCTTAAATACACGGCCGGTTTCAATGCACATCATAATTTTGGGTTATGCACAAGTATATTCTGTTGAATGTGGCTGTCTTAGTTAATTGTTGTAAAAACTAGAAAAATGCATTGTATTCCCAAAAAATGGTATATCAGTTCCATTAAATTAAAATATGATTCAACCGTGTACAGTTGATGAAAAAATTTTGATTTTAATTGTTATGTTTTTCATTGCTTTCTTACGCATAAGTTGCAACAAAAAGTTGCTTTAATATACAAGTGCCATGAAATCACCTTCAAATTTAGATGAGGCAGAAATGTCACATGCAAATATGTAATGACAAATACTATGGAGATGGTATTTATGTCACTAGTATTAATGAAGTAGTTAAAAATATAGGGAATGGCGGTTGTTGCCGAAAGCACTGAGAGAAATATACAATAACACTCAAACTTATTGGCAAAAAAATTTCCTCCAACTGATGGTAAAAATGTTGAATGATCTCGCGGAATTGTTAAATTGACGTTTTTCGTTTCACTTTTCATTATAATTTTGGCATAAGGGAACTCAGCCCCAATACTACATTATATTTATAGTATTCATCGCGGTGGTGTTGACGTCATACGCGTTTCAAGTACTTACTAATTTGAAAAATGATTGAGCTTTTTTAATCATTTGCTCCAAATATTGAAAGGAAGTAATAGCTATTCGAAAAATAGAATGATCGTACTCGTATTGTTTTATTTGAAGCATGAACATTGTGGAAAATACGTATTAATTTTTAAAATCTAAGTAAAGCAAAAGTGGTATCTTTTGCGTTCGACTCTTAACGCAGTAATTGATGCTTAGAAAAGGGAAATTGCGCGCATGAGCAGTTTCAGCGAGAAAACTCGCAATTCACGTTTAGCTTCAGCTTCATCAATTCATAGTTGAGAAAGTAGAAAACAAATCGTTTGAGTAATTTATAATGAGCCTGTGATTAATTGTCCTCACGAGTTTTTGCCATTGACCGCACCGCAGGAATTGGCCGTTTACATAGACTTTCACTATCACTAAGTCTCTCACTCCTCGATGGCTAACTTCAACTTGATACGATGGACAGCTCAGAATACTGCTTTTGCTGTGCAAAAGGTGACTAACCTTCATGTATCTAATTACTACTTTTCATGCATGCATGACTTCTACCTATTTTCTTGTGACTTTGCGTTCGACTTTCTTTCAGGTTCATTTCTAGACGTAAATTTCGATTAATATTCATTATGGGTCTTTGTATATAATGCGCTTCTTTTCCTTATGAATTTTTTCAGCGATGGTTTGATTTTCATGCAGAGAAATATCATTTTTTTAGTTTTGTCACTTTAAAATTACAAAAAGCTGAATAATACTTAATAATATTTATATGCGAACGAAATGATTAGACTAATACTCAACCAAATTATTCGATAAGCGATGAGGATACACCGGCTCTGTATATCTAAGCTTGGACATAACTTGAAGAGAGAAAGCTAGCAATCTGGATCCATTGTTTTGTGTAATTATCGTTAATTTCTAATGATTATAAGTCTTCATCGTGAATTGGGCTTACTCTCTACAAAATAAGTTACGTACAGTAATGTGGTGGTTTGGTCGGGCTGTTTACAACGAACGTTTATTGATCGACTGTGACCATCCCAATTACTAAAAAAAATGAGTTTCAGATTAAAAAAAGAATTTTATTATTTGTCTTTTCTGATATAAAAATAACGCGGTTTATAATTATGGATCAAATAAATCTGGCAACAGAATTGAATAATTCTCTCGATAACGGAAACAGTGTGGATGTAATTAAGTACTTGCTAAGCATTCCGGTCGAGTAACAGGGATTTGCTGGTTTTATTGGTTGGTTTGGTATGAGATCGAAAAAATAGCAGTGAATTATACGATTTTGGACATTAACTGAACCTAAGGGATAAAAAAGTAGTCAGTTATATAAAAAACAAGGTCTCGACCAAGTACTCAACCCTTAGAGAGATATCCCTTCTACGGCATTCCTAAGACAGGAAACGACCCTAAAAATTAATGGCTGTCATTCGGGAATATCGACGTCTCCAAAAGCAGTGGCACTGGTTTTTGACCGTTCCAAATTTATGAAAAGAAAAAAGATATCTGCAGTAAGGGGTATTAGTATAGAGTGGAAAATCGCGGTGGCATCCCAAAAAAAAAAAACCGTGGTCGTTATTAATTCTGCGCAGGATTTCCGAAATATTTTTTTTGTGTTTCCTTGAATCGTAAAATTTCTGAGCTTGAACCAGTTCTTGATCCTTCATTATTTTTTTCGTTCTTGATTGATTTAGAGGACTTGGAATTATTTATTTCCCGGAATCCAAGGAAGCCAATTTTTTAAATGAATATATTAGCCCACTACGTGAACTACAGTTATGTCCCTGGTTAACCAATGCCCGGCAAAAATACTCCGTACAGAGGGGACGGAAATTTCTTTGGGCTCAGTACAGCAGTTATGCTAAGGAGAAAACTCCATCGTCTCAATAGGGCCAAATTGTTTTATTCAAGGATGACACATTCCCTATAGTATCAAGGGTAGTCGATCGTCATTTTTTTACGTAAAATTTCTATGGATAGTAGGTACTGGTGATTGGTCATGATATCAGAGACCCTACTAACTAGTCCCACTATTCCACCAGTCTTATTTCTTCATATATGCAATGTACATTAGCACTTGCTACGTTTTTCTAGGTCGTCGTCGTGTCCAAGATATTCCATGTAAACCATACATGGTTTTAAAGTAACACCTTTTAGGCGGGATAATCTTCGCCGGAAAGAATCATAATCACTAAACAATAGGGTGGTTTCTATAATTTTTTTATTGCGTAAATCGAAAGATTATTACTTCTGGAGTACCTACGTATTTCCCGCTTTTCGATTTTTTACTGACGACTATTTTTCGCGATAAAATGAAAAGTGAAAAATTTCAAGTGCGCGAAAACGCGACGACTATGTATGAATGCTGGGAAAACCCCGTGCGACGTCATTCTGGTTCCCGCTGTCGCCGTGTAAGGTGACCTTGGGGCGAGGCTTTGAGCGCTGATACGATGTAGGCTGCTAGCAGGTAGCAGAGTATCCTGTTAGAAGGTAGCGCTTGGCTTAAATAAGGATTATTAATACCCTATCAAACGAAGGAAACTTTCCGACCATAGGCAGTTATAATAGGTGATTATTAAGTCATGTTTCCCTGAACTCTGTGCCTCATGCATGCATTGGTAATCTCAGACGATGTAAAACTCCTAAATCTAAACTTAATGTAAGATTGGTAATCTCAGACGAAGTAAAACTCCTATATACTCCTATAGAAACTAGGTCCCCGTGACGTCACGTGGAGTGGCATCGCATGGGCGCCAATCTGGCCTTTTTCAAATGCGGTTAAAATTGACCATTGCCATTCGTCTAAACTGGGATTTATAAAACCAAATAATTTGTATATTATGAATACAGTAATGGTGGGTAACGAATCGCAATCAATGCCTTTCGTTTTCCTTGATGAAGGAAACTACCCTATTTAAAGAACTCCTTATTACCTGTTGCTTGGTATCGATTTACGCCGATTCTCTTGATTAATATCGAGCATCGATCGATGGTTATCGTTTCTCAATATTCAGTTGTTCTCGATTGCAATTTTCATGGACGATTTCATGAAATTACTTTTCCTGCTGAGGTAGTAAAAAATCTGAAAATCTGCAATCTGAAATTTTGCGACAAGTTTACATGCTGTTATACTCATTCAACCGGCAATATGGGAAATTGAATAGTGTTGCCAATTTTGTATACATGGGAAAGCAGGATACATCCATCGAAGGCATGGTTCAAAAAGTAAACGTGTATGATATTTCCGTCCAAAGTTGCTTCTTGATATTCCTGTGTTTTCATTGGTCATTATTTTGTTTAAATGAGTCTATCATTGATATATTCAACCATTAATTCCTTTGAAAATTTTTTTGCATATTTTTAGCAATCCTGGTGCAATCAAATATCCGTGAAGACATTAGCGGCAACCCGTCCTGTCTCCCTTTAGAGGCCTCAATATGACCGATTAGGTGCTGAAGCATGACATGCGAAAACGCATATTCCTGCCGGAATTCGTCGTGCTGAATGTGAACCTTTTTATTAGCGCAGTTACTGCCGCCTTCATTGCGTTAATCGCTTGGCCTCCTTTCCAATTTCCTCCGCGCACATAAATGACTTTCTTGCAGCCTTTCACTTCGATTTCCTGGTCTGTCACCTTGCGTCTTTTTTTGTCTGAAAATAATTATAAATGCATATATAAGTTTGCACGTTTGTAATTCGCAGCAGTTAACGCCAATTTTTGGCTATCATGCCGCCCTAAGATGATTTTGCCCATAAATATAGACGATGTATATATTTTATTTCCATAGAACCGAAAATAGCTCTATATGGCATTTTACATCGGGGATGTTAACGTGTCTACAATTTCAAGTACACAAACAACCATGGGAATGAGTAACTTACCCAGGTGGGACTCGAATTCGCGACCTCCTGTTTGGCAGGCAAGGACTTTATGCCGCCGCCACCGAGGCCGGCAAACGATTCGATATAACGATGAAATATTGATAAAATTATTTGTAATAAGGAAGTAAAAACCTTATGGAAAGCATGGTAGTCTAGATGGTAGAGTTTTTGGATGTTATTCGTTGGGTTCAAGGTGTTAATTCATAGCGGAACCTTTTGGCACCTCCAAACAGAAGAAGTGCTCGAAATGATAGGCTCAGGGAAAAGGAACGGGCTCATACCATGAGTGTAAGAAATTCACATATTAATTCGGGGTGAGTTCTATCCCAACCAAACTTCGAGTTGAGTCACTAAGGGATAGTACCTTCCAATAGAAAGGTGAAATTGTCTTTGTTTATGTAACGTTTTAATCATTGGAATTCAACCAAAGGGGAATCCCATTGTTTTGAGAGCTAAAATAAGGGTAGAAGAGTCATGTGTTCAAATCTGGATGTAATATTTAGAATATATACTCAAAAATTTCCGATTTGTTGATTTCTAATCTAGGAATTTATTGCCATTTGCTGAGCAGGCGCTCTTTCCTCGCCTATCACAACAACCTTTGTTTTGATTGAGTGCAGCTTTCAATTTCAGAGAGTTCTGTTTCGTAAATATTTTGAGTGTGAACACTTTTTACTCAAAATTATTATTATTATTGACCTGCACCTTTCTGCCTCTATATATTTTAATAAAAGTTGCTCGTCAGTATTTCAATACAATGAACTTTGATAAGTGACCTCGATTTAAGAATAGTATGTCTTTCACTAATCTTTGAAATGACAATTATTTTTTACGTATGAAAGCGTATTAGTTGCAAGAACACTGCCCAGGAAATCATAGTCTTGCCATTCTCAATAAATACAGCTTGGCATTCGGTCAATTTACCCCTAGAAATAGAGTAGGTATGTATCGACTAGTAAAAGGCAGTTTAAATTTAGCGATTATCGCTGCAGAGATTATTCAAGATTAGGTAAACAGAACATTTGAAACTTAATGTACAGCAAAATAACTCAAAACAACGTTTAGTTGAACTCATTGTTGTAAATGGGAGATTTCTTTAACTCCGGCATCTATGCTTCGCAAATTTTTAACTAGTCATTACAAAATCTACCCTTATAATCCATTTCTTTCACCGCTAGAATTCAGTATCGTATTAATCCAAACCAACTATCTGGTTTTATCATTCAATCACGGGGTAGTAATACTCATCTTAGGCCGGAGATATAATATCAACTTAGCGTTAACTGGGATTAAATGCAACCGTAACCTTGATATTTGAAAGTTCCTGTAGATCAAAGAAGTAAAGAATAACGTGTAGTTGAACTCTTTATTTTAATGGAATATTTCGTCAACTCCGACTTTTATGCTCCACCAAATTTTAACTAATGATTTTAAAATTCGCCGAAGTTGAAATTACTATCTGAAATTAAATATTTCGTTCAATCCGGCTGCTATGTTCCGCAAAATGTCAACTAGCCATTTTAAATTCGGCTTTAGTTGGACTCAGTATCTCAAATGGAAGAATTAGTTATCTTCGGCTTTTATGTTTCGCAAAATTTCAACTAGTTTCCATAAATTTGGCCCGTAGAAACCTTTTCCTTCGCCACTGGAAGTCAATATCGCATTGGAGCATGATTGTAGCGTTATTAACCGTGGAACAAGCCTGTAGAAAACCTCAAGTTGTCTTCCAAGCCTGTTTCTGAGACTTCTCCATGTCCGTTCTCCCCATCGCTGTTTTTATTTTCCCCTCCGCAGCTTACACTTTCCTCTTCGCCGTTATTCATGATGCCGTGGCTACCTAAGATGTCTTCCGCTTTTACTACTCCCACTCCAGCCCATCCTATTCCCTTCACTCTCTTCGACTAATGCGCCGCTCCCAGATATTTGATAATGGACCCTCCTCCAAGTCTGGGGGGGGGGGGTCGTAAAAATCTTTTTTAGGAAAGCCGCGTAATACAACGGTAAACTGAAGGGACAAAGCAGTTGGTCGGCGTGTTCTTTCCTACTCGAAATTTTGTGGCGGGTAGTCGGCTTGCTTCTGCCATCATCCTTTGCCCGTTCCGGAAGAAACAACTGGTCGATGGAAAGCGTCCAGCCGTGTCGGAAATGGTTATTTTAGGGTTCAGAATGGGCGACTTTATTTCCTGTTTAGATAATTAGCGTCTTGCCTGACCCCAGAGTAGTTCAGTACCAAATTTGGGTCTAGTAAGGGATATGCACTTTATCTTCAACGGTATCTACACAGGCCATTGAACGTAGTGGGAACTGCTTGATGTCTTTATTCCTACCACTACCTGGTGTTATTTTCCTTAGGTTGGCTTAAAGTGCATTACCGTCTGCAGTGGCCTATCTTCAACTTATTCCCGTACACTAGAAAAGTACCTTTATTCTCTTTTTTAATGCCATTTTTCCTTCGTTTCAATACTATTTTTCCTCACGTGATCCAGCAAGTAACGAGGAAGTCCTAGGAAGAGTACGAGGGAAGAGAAATCTCATGAAAACCTAGACAAGAAGACGGAGCAACCTTATAGGCAATATCTTGAGACATGATGGTCTGATTAAGGCAAATGTCTAAGGACAAGTAAGTGGCAAGAACGGGAAAGGAAGACCTCGAATTAAATATATGAAAAAGGTAAATAAGGGTGTGAAAGAGAATAAATACGTTGGTTTGAAGTGAATAGCTCAAAGTATAAATAGAAAATGAATAGAATAGAATAGAAAATGAAATTTAGTATTCCGGGACAAGTTTGTCCCTTAGGAACATGTATGGTTATAAATATAATAGAGTCAGAGATATAACGAGAATAAGTAGATTTACATTATACATTGATGTCACAGAATGCGACTAAATATATGACAGAGTAGAACAAAAAATACGTATGTATATATAATTAACAGCAAGACAAACGTATGAACTCATAAATACATCTGATTTTATTGACTTAAGCATCAGCGTAATGATCAGTTAACTTTAGCATTAGCACAATAATCAGTTAATTTACAATATTCAATTTACATGTAGCAATATAAATGGGAGGAGAGCTGCGTCAAACCAAATTGGGATTTTTGTTTAGCGATGGTAGCTAATTGCGCCACCTATGACTAGCAGATACAGACTGATATCACACCGGGCATCTCTAACATTGGAAAAAATTCGCCAATTTCAAGGATTACGGTAATTTCATTGGCCACCTAGTCATCATAGCAGTTCTATCACTCAGCTGATGCAAATGTATGCAAATTTTCTGAAGAAATCTTCATGGTTACTCTGCGCAAACTTTTTTGGAGTTTTATTTCGAGAATATAGGGCCATAATTATTGGATGAGTTGGACTTTCTTAAAGCTAACTCACAGAATTTAGTCATAGTTATATATGGCCTTGGTTAAATAACCCTTTGAGGTGTAGTGGTCTTAATTAGAACTGCATAGGGATGTGAAAATGAATGTATATGGTAATGGCCTCCTGAATGAAAAGTGGTTGTTTCCCTTTCCCTTTCAAGTTTGTAATGTTAGGGAACGAAACTCAGAGTATCTTATCTTACCAAAAGATAGTCTTTCAATTTTTTCTTCTTACGTTTGACTCACAATCGCTGCTATTAATCTGTATGGCAATAACTTTTCACGTCTTTCATCAGAGGTTTTCTCAACTCAACATTTCTATTGTTGGCATTTTATGAACGAGTATTTTGACTATAGTAGTTCGATTCCAACTTCTACCATGTATTATTTAGATTTTTAGAAATTTGAAAATTATGATTTTTTTTAGATCAGTCCTCAAAAAATCTTCCTTATTCTTCGTCTCCCCAAATCGAGTATTAGCACGCATAAAACAACAGGATTGCACCTTCCGTGAAATAATTGTTACGTTTGTAGGGAACGAATCGTCATTTATATTTAAAATAAATTGAGGCGGCATTAATGTTAAGAAAAGTGTTTTGGTGCCTAGGAGTGTCATTTCGTTTTCTTTTAACTGTAAAAACAAAAAGTTTTTATGATTTTTAATTTCTACGTTTTCCAAAATATTTACGAGGGCGGAATATCGAATGATTTTTTTATGAAATTAATCTTTTTGGGTAAGGATATCGATTTTTCTCCAGTCATTGTCGTGGAAAATAGGGCTTACTAAATAGGGCTGCATAATACAAGCGGTCGCACGTTCCGCCAGTTATCTTTCGCGCCGTCAAGGTGCCGCTGTACAGTGCTGCCGCTCGTGTCGAAAGCGAGAAGTAGATGAGCGACGGCGTTGGCGGAGAGGAGTCTGTACTGGAGCGTCATCTTCCGCCAATGCGTTGCATCTGCTGCAAGTAGTTCGTGAAAAAGACGCCAGGGAGCGCGGAGAGTGCTTGCGTGGGGGCGGCGGTTATGGATGCTGGTATACGCGAGTATTTTCACGGTCGTGGTGGCCTTGTCCTTGTGTCGGAGTGAGTTGGAGTTTGATTACGATGACATTCCTGTGGTAGGATATCCAATGAGCATTTTATAGTTAAGTAATACCGTATATGGTTCCATACTGTGGGTGTTTTTATATCTGGTGTAAATAAGGCCGGAGGAGAATTTAAGGCGATAGTATCCGGGAATGGGTGTTATATTTTATTTCATTCATCAGTATTTCACGTCTTATTGGTGATTTACCACTGTTAGAGGGCATCCAACTGCATCGGACTGTGGGAAATCACGAAAAGGAGGAAGGAAGGAATAAGACTGACGTACAGTTACGTGATGGCAAAATTAGCAGTCTCGGAAGAACTTTCCCTAACTGTTTTAGAAGTGAAATAGTGCTCTGTGTGTTTTGTTATTACAAATTATTATTTACGTTTTATTACAATTGTTTTGTTTTGGTTACGAATGTATATAATAGAAATTTTGTGGCAACAAAACTGATAAAAATGTTATTTGTTAATCAGTGCCGGAATGGCGTTCCGGTGCATTCCGGCGCCATGACACGAGGTTTATGTGACTCGAGAGGTTCTTTTAACGAATAAAACTTACGTCCAGTTTAATATTTTGGCAATTTACGTCCCTTTCATCGCGAGTTCTAGCGTCTTTAAAAATACCGCTCTTCGATTCGTCGCGGGAGTTATGATGAAATGTAATTTGACATTTGGTTTTCGAAGACAAAACTTGCAAATCACCTGGAATTCATATGTAATAGGCCACTAAATCTTCTGGAAAAAATATTTATTATGCATGTTAAAGGAACACAATTGGTAATTTCCAAACTTTTAATTCAAAACTCAACAAACGACCAGGGTTTCAACACATTTTTTCATTTTCAAAGTGAATGATTGCGTCATTTTCATTTTTCATGTTGAAAATGACGCAATACGTAGACACCGTGGACATCATGGTTATATCGAACTTCCAAAAAATCGAGCCCGAAACAATTTTATACGAATGCATAATGCTTTAAATATTTTCAGTTTTTAATCACTAGAAGCCAGATTTATTTTCAATCACGTGACCATTATTGTTTTAAAAGTTTAAATTCTTGGTCAATATGACCCAACGCGAGTAGTTACCCAACTTTATCTCACTCGACTACTTTCCGCTAGTTTATTTTTACACCAGGTATAAAAACTCCCACAGCCCAGAATCATGAAGACGACGCATAAACCGTTAAAACTAGTTGTTCGAGTCAACATTAAATTCTACACATACTACATATACCATTTGCACCTTTCATTTTACATCATTATGTTCCACAACATATCGCATCGCACCATTGTTCTTATTAAGTAATACCCGTATCATAATATGGATTTCCTCACGTTAAGCGTACCTTTTCGATTGCAGTCACCCCAACCCTGCGATTATTACGCATGATTATAGATGAATAGCTTTTTTGCGTTCATAAGCAGTCAATATGGCCTTATATTGAGTATAGGGCTTATTACCTGCAGCTTTAAAGAATAAAAAACTATAATAAAACTATAAAAAGAAAGCATATAGATTCAATTTAAAATGGCTCTCCGAAAATTTCTCTTGAATTATCTGAAGGACATTGAGAGCACTAGATAAGGATATGTTGACGAAAGCGTAATGTAAAAGGTAGAAAGTTTTTAAGAATGTAATCTCCGGGAGAGAGAATGACTGAATTTCGGTTGGTGTAGTAGGCGTTTATTACGAAAGGCACGGGTGGGAATGTGAAGTGAAAAGAATGGGAATATTTCAAAGGATCTGTACTATGAGATTTTGCTGTGGTAACGTAGGTATATCCAATGTATAATCTGTTTTGATGTAAATCAGTTCAAGCCGCGTGTTCGTTCTAGTTATAATTTTGCCATTGAATTTGGACTATAAGTATGTTATGAAAACCAGGAAATAGAGGGGATTTGATTGATTTGGATTTAATTTTTCACTTTTACATTTCAGCCGGTTGTTGTAAATTTTTAAAAATTATGTTAGATATTGCCTATTTTCCATTCAAAAATTTCATTTTTTGAAGGCGTACTGCATGAAAGTGTAATTAAGGATATTAAAAATGTTCCATTAAAATTTGTAATGCTACATGTCAAGCTGAGTTTTACTCTTACTGTACTTTTGACGGCTGTGTGAACAAAAATGATTGTTGACTCAATTCTGTGATTTTTCTAGCGGTTGAGAAAATATTTCAATAATTAATATTTAACTTATTGTTGCTGTAAAGTGTAAATTGGTAGAATATCGATAAGAAGATATCACTTCGTATAAAGAAATTTTCAATTAAAAAAATACGGTGTAGTACTATAATGAAAGGAAATCAAGTTATTTTGAGATGACATTGGCTTGGTCTTATTAAAAGCACTGCTTTTGATTTAAACGCCTATATTTTCGCTTTACATTTCTCTCCTCATCAATATACTTGTCAGATTTGAACTCTCAGAAAGGCGTCAGAAGGTTTTCAGGTTAGTTTTGTACATCGATGGCTAAGTTCTAACAACACATATCTTAAAATTTGGCCGGTATGAGTTAATACTGCTAATTCTGTTGATAAAAAAAAATAAAATTCAAACAAAAAACAACTATGTTTGCAAATGTATGCTTCTTTTTCAGCTTTTTTTGGATTTTTGGTTTTAAATTTCAATTAAAATTATATAGGTACAATTAAAAAAAATAGATCGTTTTTTTTGCTCTCCTGAAAAGTTGCTATTTTTGAGGTGGGTACGAGTTGTTAGAACTTAGCCATCGATGTGAATTTGAGTGCTGCACAGCAGGGGCGCAGCTAGAAATTAAGGCTAGGGGGGGAGTTTCAGGCGCAACAAATACTGGGGTGCCTGGGGGTGTGGTATACCCGCCAGGGTAAGCCGGAGGTGCGGGGGCCCTCCGCCAGAAAAAAATTAAGATAAATGGTTCAAAATGTTGAGTTTTACAGCCTTCTGAGGGATATTTTGTCAATCCTCACACTATTCTATAAGCAACATTAATACAATTAAGTAAAATATATTTAACTTAAAAATTTCTCTGAGCTCTTGGGGGGGGGGGTGTGATCCCCCAAAACCCCCCCCACTCGCTGCGCTAGAATTGCACAGAACTATTAAAGAGCTTTTAAAACTACTTGTCTGAAACTGGTGCGGTGCTGCAAATGAATAGCTCTTCCCGATTGAAAAGACTCAAAGCAGGTCGTGAAGGGCTCTCAGCCGTTGACAGATCACCTTTCAAGTCTGTGGACAACTCTATCCACTTGACTCAGTCAGTCTGCAGCCGATTGCCGAGTTGGTCATTTAGCACGTGCCCTGAGTTTCCATGAGGTAGTCGCAAGTCATTAAGAATGCTGGCCAGAGTGTCGACCCTTTATGATGCCTTTGCTGCTTTCCGTGGGCGACAAGTTTTTTTTCCTCCATTTTTCCACCCTGGGCGTTTATCCTTGTGGAGACCAATTAAGTAGGTTTGCGTTACAAGTGCCCTACCGTAATAGGTTACTTTGTCTGAGAAGTTCATGTTCATTTCAAGCTGCATCCGAACTTATTTGGAATTGATTTATTTATTTAAGTTTTTCACTCACTGACGTTCTGCCAATTTAAAGTGAATCAGTAACGTGATAACAAGGGATATCAATAAGAAGTTCTAATTATAAACAACAAAAAGAACTTAAGAAACAAGAGAGCAATGCACAAATTTTTAAAAATTCGAAGCAAATATAATTGGGAAAGAGGGTGATCTTAGTTTTTAAGAGTTATATGGGACATAGCAAGGTTGATGAAAGAGTCAGATGAGAGCAGGATTGAGATAAAGATATTGGATCGACATTATCTGTTAGAGAGTTCAGAAGTAAGGTGAGGCGGTAGTACAGGTAACCTTTTAATAAGACTTAGTCGGAGGATAGGTAAGTGGAGAAAAGAATAGAAACGAATTACCATTAGGTGTTAGTCCCGCTGACTGAAGGGACTGAAAAGCTGCTTGAACCAACCTCAAAGTGATTTCACTTACTTGCCTTAATTTCTATATTCCCTTTGGAGCAGTTAGGGTCGCCGCAAAGGGTATTCTCCGTATTATTACTTATTCTGCCACAAATTCAACAAGTGACTTAAACAAGACGGATTCAACCTCGAAGTAAATAAAAGCTATTGCCTATTAGGAAGTTGCGCCTAAACCAGAAGGAAAGGTAAATATTTAAACCTCCAACTTCGGTATTCTAATGGAAAATGTATAATATTCGGAAATTAAATGATTTCATATGGATTTAAATTATGGAATTATAGATTAAATTCATATATTTCTGCTTTCCAAGTTTATAAATTTAATGGAAGCAAAATTTCCACGCTAAATAAATAACATGTAAACCAACTATATCTTCGGAAATAGCCGATCAGAACCATTAGAGTCATCATGTAATCTCAGATTGTGCAGTTTAAATCTTGGTCGCTTGTGTCAAAGCTGATAATTCGTCTTTTTACGTCTACTCTAATGCATCAACCAATTCGAAGCCTACTGAATTTGACCGCTCTTCAAGGCGGCATCAGCATTTAGATAGTTCATCAACATGAATCGATGATTTCGGTTACTGCTTTCGTACTCAATTCCGTATGGCCACATTCCTGTGTTTAATATTCATCTTTAACCCGCTAATCCGTTAGCCATATTGCTAATTATGCTCTGTAAGAAACCTGTTTACTTCATGTCTCCTTTCCGCCTTCCCAAATCTCCCATTTACGATCGTCAGCATCAACTCTCCATTCAGTGAGGGGGAAATTACAATAGGGTGGTTTCCTATTATTTTTTTATTGACTAATTCGAAAGATTATGGCTCCTTGAGTGCGCATTTCACGCCCTTAGATTTTCGAATGACGATATCTATTTTTCGCGATTAAATGAAATGTGAAAATTTTCAAGCGCGCAAAAACGCGACGGCCTTGTATGAAAGCTGGGAAAACCCCGTGTGACGTCGTTCTGGTTCCCGCTGCCGCAAGTGAGGTGACCTTGGGGCGAGGCTTTGAGCGCTGATACGACGCAGGATGGTAGTAGGTAGCAGAGTACCCTGCTAGCAGGTAGCGCATGGCTTAAATAAGGATTATTATTCCCCTATCAAACGAAGGAAACTTTCCGAACATAGGTATTTTTAATGTGTGATTATTATAAGATGTTTCCCTGAGCTCTGTGCCTCATGCATGCATTGGTAATCTCAGACCATGTAGAACTCCTATCTGCTCGTATAGAAACTAGGTGCCTGTGACGTCACGTGGAGTGGCATCTCATGGGCCTTTTTCAAATGAGGTTAAAATTGACCGTGGCCATTCGTCTAAACTGGGATTTCTAAAACCAAATATTTTGTATATTATGAATACACTAATGGTGGGTAAGGAATCGCAATCAATTCATTTCGTTTTCTTTGATGAAGGAAACTACCATATTGGTAGTTCTGTTTGTTTAAAATGAATTGCAGTGGGTCGGTACTTTATTGGACAGACATTAAGGTTCCATGAGTTATGGTTACCCCGATTAATCGTTTAAATTATGGACTATCATTTTCAGGTGATATGTGCAATATGATGAAACCAAAATTTCTGTCTCTGTGTAAAGTTTATGTTTACCTAGAATCGAATTGTTTTGTTTGTTTAAAATTTAGCTGGATAGATTTTGTTAACGGTCGGTAACTATAACTCATGTTTAAGAATCCGTATAAATTTCCACAAAATTGTATGAAAATATTTCGACTTTTCAATCAACGCCTCAATCGGAAGATCGGAAGAAATTTTATCCGCTTGCATATTTAAGTTAATTATTTCAAGAATCTGCTAAATTTCTTGGTCCATAAAAACATTGATGTAAATTTATTATCTAAACTTAAGTAAAATTTTGCTTGCAGTTTTTGTGCGAAGCAAAGAATATTTCTGCGTAAAATTGTATGCAAAGTTGTATGCAATTGATTAATGAATACAAATAACATCTGCTATGTCGTATGTGATGCATTTCTAGAAACATATATATCGTTTTGATAGAGACATTCGAGTGAGATCACGATGTTTACAATGATAAAATGAATTTTATAGTACCTTAAGTCTGATCTGGACTCTTCACTAACCTTGGACTAACCTTCACTAAATCCCTGGATATGTATCCAGGGAGAGGAAGTAAAAGAATAGTATTTTTAGATAGAATGAAAGGGAAGGCCTTCCTGTCAATTGAAGAGGGAAGTACATGAAGGAAGGGGAGGTTGCCAGAATGCTTCTAAAGTACTCCATGGAAACCTACTTGAATCGGTAAAATACTTTAATAATAATGATCATTATGCAAAATATATGTATACACTAGTAATGTTCTCGTGCTTAGTATAAGTTACATAATTACATGGAAGTGCATACTTGGCATGTATTATGCACAGAGGTTCAATTGTTAATTTACATGAGATTGGTAGCTAGTTTTCCATTTTACGACTTCCAAAACGTAATTCTTCGTTACCTCTAGGTTTGCTATTCACCCCTGTCTTTACACACACACTATCTCATCATGTATCGACCATCCTTTGTTCCCGTAGTCCTTACAAGGGAAATTTGCATCAACGAAAGCTGCCGATTGACTCCTGTGGGTAGGTCGCGGAAAAATACCCAGAAATGCATTCATTTTGTTCGTTCCTTTTTCCGTGGTACTTTATTGCAAACGTGGAAGCGTGTAAGCCAAGCCCCCCAAATGGGCGACGCGTCGTGCTTGGAAAACACCTCCTTCGGCGCTGTCAGATTTCTTAATAAGGGTTCTTTTCCTTCGCGCGGGAATCTTTAAGTAGCTTGCCAAGTGCACGCGGTATTCCCTCACCGCCTGGTTTCCTTAGAAGGCGCTCATAACCCATCCGCTCCTTACTCTTTGAATCTTTCCAAACCAAAGTGCCTCTCCTAATTGTTCTAGGAACATAAGACAGAAATCCATCCCCTCCTTGTAATCTACCAGGAACTATCTCCTGATTTACGACTTCCCCGTCCCACACGTGACTAGGTGGCGTTTCTATTTCGAGGACTTCATCCATAAGGAATTTCTTATCTGCAGACGCACCATAAGGCCTTCCCTCACCCTTGCCACTTCTCCCCACCAGAGCCTCTTGTCTTCCCGAACGTCTGCCACAGCTTCGGCACTAAACCACTAATGAGCGACGTCACTCTCTTTGCAGCAATGGCCTTGGGATGATCGATAAATCTCCTGCCTTATTTCGAAGTTAAGGTGGTAGGTTCGCTGCCGTACGCTTCAAAACAAATCTTATTCGCATACCAAAATTATTGCACGCATTATTTGTCTATTTCCATGCTTATTTATTTTGACTGATCCAGGTTTGGACCATAATGAAGACGAAATGAAACATGATGAAGACGAAACCTTAAAAATGCCATTATGTGCCGAAACCTGGGTCGGTTGAAATCAATAAGTGTGTGGAAATAGACAAATACTTTTCATTGAGCTTTTGCATCTTCATTCATCTTTCTTTTATTTATAATTCATCAAGTTATATTATATAGGCAATTAACACAATCGGTCACAATTTGGAATATAATAGTAGCTATTAATCAATATTAAATGAATTCAATGATTTTTTAAAGTTTGTTAACTTAAAACTCCTCGTCACATGCCTTTTGAGGCTGTCTGGTGGTAATATGCAGGGCTGGGCAGTATTTCAAGTACAAGTATTTTAAAATACGAACCTACTTGAAATGCATTTTTATTTTTATTTGGTATTTGAAATACACGACCTAAATGAATCTTGTATTTTGTATTTGAAATACAGATTGTTGGTATTTTCCAATGATAAAATTAAAAATACATCCGTAAAATACTTTTGAACTAGCTCTGATAACACGCCTGTAACATTATGCTTCAGATATTACTTCGTTTTCTTTAGAATTGTTTTCTTCATGTTTGCCACTATCCATAACGTGCCAAGGCAATTTTTTTTTAAGATCTCTTAGTTTCCATACAAATGTGTTTTGTATTTTAAAAGGCATTTGAAATACAATTTTGTAGTTTGTTTCTCAAATATCCTAGTCAAAGGTATTATTTATTTTGGATTTCAAATATTCCCCCCTGCCAAAATCAAAAGTTCATCCCCTGCCAAACACCCTAGATGTGGCTCGTAGGGTATTATGTAGATGTAGATGTACATTTGGAGCGGCATTTTGTATTTCAAATACTCCAAGGCCTGTATTTTGCCCAGTCCTGACAGTAGGTATGTAGTTTAAGATTCTGAAATTTTGGATGTCTTTCGCGCTGTGCACCTTCAGATCAAGTGCCTCGTGGTCATTAAGGACAAGGTCCTTCCCTTCGTATCCTCTCCACCAACTTCTTCCACCCCTCTCATCCCACCCCCTGGGGTTGTTCGCAACGAGCCAACCTTCGCGTGTCACTCCAACGTGGACGGTGATTGCCGTGATGCCTGCCTTGTTAGGGACCTCGCACGACTGAAAGGGCGATCTAAAAATAGTCGGTCAGCCAACGGCGAGGCGAATGCGAAATGTATTTACGCTCTCTTGCGCTTCGGTCCAGTCTTATTTTTTGCCAGCCCATTCGGATTTATCGTTTTTCCCCACAGCTCGTCTTTTTATTGGTCGAGACATTCAGTCTCCATATAGTCCCGACCAATGGCGCAGCGAGGACCAATGGCGTTTTGAAGGATAAAATCCCCCCAGAGCTCACAGAAATTTTTGAGTTAAATCTATTTTACCTGATTGGATTAATATTACTTATAGAATAGTTTGAGGATTAATAAAATATCCCTCAGAAGGCCGTAAAAATTACCATTTTGAACCATTTATCTTAATTTTTTTCCGGCGGAAGGCCTCCGCACCTCCCGCTAACCCTGGCGGGTATGCAATACCCCAAGCACCCCGGTATTAGTTGCGCCTGAAACCCCCCCTAGCCTTAATTCCTAGCTGCGCCCCTGGTCCCGACGTCAACTGGAAAATTCATCCACATTCTGTCCCACTCGATTTGGGTTTAAGTCAGCAGTGAAGTTTAGCAAGTTAACTGCTTCTTGTAGGCTGACGTATGACTTTTAGACTTCGCTGACTTCATAAACGTTCAAAAAATGATGATCTTCTGATTGAGTGTTTAAGGATTATATTAGATGGAGGCTACTCCTTTTCCATTTCCAATAAGCTTTCGTGCAATGATATTTGCGTCAATAGTTGTGTTATATTTCACTTTCATCAACTTGGTTAAAAGTTACTGTCGTGTTTTTCAGCAATGAGTTGATAAAATTGAAATTCCTTGGGGCTTTCAGAATCTAATTCTTTGAAGAAGTATTAAATTTCTTTCCTGGAATTTTATTGCCTAGGAATTAGTTGCCACCAATTCTGTACTTTTGAGCACTTGCTAATAGGAGATATGTACACGGTGCGTAATGCTTAAGCAAGATCATCTTCCTTCAATATTACTGCTTAAGCTGCTAGTTGAGGTCTTCGAATCAAAATAATCTGCTTCTTGTAGGTTGACTTTTGAGTTCGAGACTTCAATATCTTCATAAACGTTCAAAAATTGCTGATGTTCCTCAGATTAAGTGATAAATGATTTAATTCGATGGAGGCTACTCCTTTTCCAGCTTCAATAAGCTTTCATGCAATGATTTTTTCGCCAATAAAAGTTTTATATCTCACTTTCATCAATTCACTAGGCTAAGTTATCGTTCGAAGTGTGAGGGATTGGCTATGCTTTGATATTTTATTAGCTGAGGTGTGGTTAATATGCTAGAATGAAAGTAGTGAAGACCCAAAGTTTTGCGGCTAACCTAGCTTGGTTTATGCAGAAACATGTTAAATAGGATTTAGTACATATTTTGGCTCCTTATGATGCCTTCAAATATCAGTGTGTCCATGTGTTATGACCAAAATCAGTAAATAGATCATTGTCGTTAGTATGCGTTTACTTCTAGCATACGACTCCAATTTTTAGGATGAATCTATCTAGATAATGATGTGTTTTAGGATTGCTATCAGTACCCTGTAAATGTTTTTCCATCTTTTTCGAGAAAAGGTGAGGTTTTTCCCACCGTAAGAGTTTCGATTTGTGATTGTAAAGAGGAGTATTTGATTTTCGAAAACATCAGGTTAAAAGGATATAACCTTTAATTTCTTTGAAACACCCCCCGCGAACGGAAACCCTTAGCTCTGGTATTTGAATGTCATTCTGCATTAACATGAATATTTATGACCCATTAAATCATCATACCTCGAAGGAGGTTGATGTATCTTGCGATTAACGTCTTTTAAGTTGGCTAATGGGCTTGATGAGGATCTTCCTCGGCCAACCGTGGTCGAATTATCAATTTATCAATCCGGGCCTATTTTGCTAAACATTTCTCTCATCATCTCCGCCAAGTGTTTTTCCGAGCTGAGTACGCTGACTTCAGTGGAGTCCAACTCTTTTACCGTTAACGTCTGCAATTAATTTTCTCGAATTACTTCCTGCAGACATTACATTATACGGTGAAGCAGTGTCGTCGCGCCGTATAAATAAGTGATTCGTGGAGATGTTTATCCTGCGCCTACGGAAACGGAAAGACTTCCCCGCAATTAAAATATTGTACCAATGATTACTCCAGCGGTGTAGCGGATGCCCTACCCTACTCTGAGGCTGATCGTTCACCTGATTCAAGCGAATGACCGTCAATGGGTTGGACCGATTACTGACGCGCGCTGATAAACCTAAGGAATTTGAACTTGGAAATTGATATCGAAGCAGGTGGTGTGACGAATTGAGTAATTTGGGCAATCATGTAATAATATATTTAAGAAAATTCCGCCACGCGATCCGAGTATCAGGATCAAAATTGATTGAGAGAGTGTTACTTCCTCCAAAAGTAGGTACTATGTAATTCCAGCTCACCCATTTCCGACAAAAATAATATATTGACATTATGGCGTAGAAGAATAGGATGGTTCCTATTATTTTTTTGATTGCGTAAATCGAAAGATTATTACTCCTGGAGTACTTATTTCATGCTCTCAGATTTTTTAATGACGATATATATTTTTCGCGATTAAATGAAATGTGAAAATTTTCAAGCGCGCGAAAACGCGACGGCTGTGTATGAATGCTGGGAAAACCCCGTGTGACGTCATTCTGATTCCCGCTATCGCCGTTTGAGGTGACCTTGGGGCGAGGCTTTGAGCGCTGATACGACGTAGGATGCTAGCAGGTAGCAGAGTACCCTGTTAGCAGGTAGCGATTGGCTTAAATAAGGATTATTAATACCCTATCAAACGATGGAAACTTTCCGACCATAGGCAGTTATAATAGGTGATTATTAAGACATGTATCCCTGAGCTCTGTGCCTCATACATGCATTGGTAATCTCAGACGATGTAAAACTCCTATCTCCTCGTATAGAAACTAGGTCCCTGTGACGTCACGTGGAGTGGCATCGCATGGGCGCCAATCTGGCCTTTTTCAAATGAGGATAAAATTGACCATTGCCATTCGTCTAAACCGATATTTCTAAAACCAAATAATTTGTATATTATGAATACACTAATGGTGGGTAACGCCATCAATCAATGCCATTCGTTTTCTTTGATGAAGGAAACTGAAATTCTATTGAAATCGTTCTGGGAAGGAGATGAATGAGAAGAAAAATATTGACCTCCTTATAAATTCGTGTTTTTGGTTCGTTACTATGCTGCATCCAAGTCTTGGTCGAGTGAATACCCTTTTCTTTACTTCAAAACTTAGCATTCGCTCTCGTTTTGTGATGTATTCCATGTTTGGCTACTTTCTCGACCACATCACGAGACGTGAGGGTCTGATAAGAAACTCGTCGCTGAGTTGGTGGATTGGAAGAAAGGCGAAGGAGGGGTCCGAATGTGTCATGTGGGATAGGTTATTTAGGATGTCACACCAAGGTTGAAGTTCGCCGGGGAAAACAGGTTTGGATTAGCAGGGATTCGAACCCGGATCTCACGATTTCCGGTAAGTAGTGTAAACCACTTGCGGCCGAGGAGAAGCCTCATGAAAACCTTAACAAGAAGACGGAGCAACCTTAGGCCACTTCTTGAGACATGATGGCGTGGTGAAGACAAACGTCGAGGGACAAGTGGAAGGCAAGAATTGATAAGGAAGACCTCCAATAGAATATATGGAACAGGTAAAGAAGGATGTGAAAGAGAATAAATATGTAGGTGTGAAAAGATTAGCTGGTAGGAGAACTGAGTGGAGAGCTGCGTCAAACCAATCCCATGATTGTTGACCAGTGATGATGACTGTAAACCAATGACACAGTAATTGTAATTGATTGTAATTGCAGTATTTTTTTTAAACCTCTGATCTGTACTCGAGAGATCCGGGTTCGAATCCCGGCGAACTTCTTCTTTGATGTATATAATTGTGCTTCTTGCGCGTGACTGCTCGCAAAATCACCTGTGTGTTGCATTGCCATTAAGGATCTAATAGCGAATAATGTGTTAAGTATAAAATTGTTAGCTGATACGAGAGAGTACTGCAGGGCTGCGTCAATCCAAGATTCAGATTTTTTCCACTTATGACGATAGTCCCTTAGGTTCAGGGTTCATAGATTAGACCTTTGCGAAAATTTGCCTGCATCTCAAATTTTGAAATTCACCCCAGTTTTTTCTGTTTTGAATCCTTAAAATATAGTGATAGATAGATTTTTGAAGTGGTTTTTCCAAGTAACCTGAACATCCGATAATAATAGCTCAACTTTTGATTATAAAAGTCATAGAATGCCTAATATATCCGGTAGAGCGTGTCTGACTCGTCCATCAGAGCCAAAAATGCCACGGAGAAAATTCTTTCATGGATAATAATGTCTTTTAGCGATTGGAATATTTATAAATCTAACATTGCTGTGACAATAAGATTTGAAAATTCTAATAGCTTAGGATAAATAATTAGCGTTGCATGCATACTTTAATGAGCCTAAGAAAAAATATCGTTTATGCACACGAAAATAATTCTTTTTTATAACATTATGTATTCTTAGAGGAGTAATTTTACGAATCCACATTCGAGGCTTATTTCGCAATATTTGGTATGTTTAACCGGTTTGTACTTTTAATGTACTTGTCAACAGTGGCGGATCTATTGGTGGGGGGGGGGGGGGCTACAGGTTTCTATGTTCTGTAAGCAGAAAGCAATATGAGTTAATTGCTGAAGGAATGTCTTGACTAGTAATAAATGCGTAAAATCTGGTTTAAAATGCCCTTTTACTGCTGGAATTTTTACCTCCATCGTATTTACCCCCCTTGTCCCTATCCTGGATCCGCCACTGCTTGTCAATAAATTCCTTCAACACTTGTCTCATATAGAGTACTGCTTCAAGACTTTAGTAAGCTATAGGTGCAGATAAATTACCAGTTTGTCCTATATTATCGATTCATCTTCGTGACGATAGTTTCGCCGGCGAAACTGGAGAAATAAAATTCGAGTACCCACCCTTGCCTCCATAAAAGAACGTTGTTTAAATCGGACGATAGAATTTCACAGAGCGATCTCTAATTTCGTCGTAGATCACAGCGCCGTCAACAAATGAACGTATTTTACTGCTAATTTGGGAGCAGGCGTCATCTATGTAAATAATGAATATAGGGGCCGATTACGCTTCCTTGTAGTACACGTGATGCCACTTTAACTACTTCAGGCTCACTACTTCCGTCAAGGACTACGATACTTACCGCCGAGCCTTTGATCAGAGTAGCGTTGCAATGCAGGAATATTTATAGATGTGTAAACACTGGCATGACTTGCTGTCAATCCTATTGGTGGCAGAGAGAAATAATTTTACGAATCGACTGTCTAAACTTATTTTGCAATCTTTTTAGACATTTTAAACCAGATTTTGCTCATTTATTACTCGTCAAGACATTCCTTCAGCAATTTTATCTCATATTGGTTACTGTTTACAGAACGTAGTAACCTGTACCATAGAGTAAGTATATGAATGTACTTACTCTATGCCTGTACTCATAATTAATTAGTCATTGGGCCTCGGTAAGCGTATATTTAACATTTCAGGACCGTTTTCTTGCGGACTGAGCTGCGCGGATAAGCGAAAATTTGCGTCGTGATTGATGGAGGAGAACGGGACAAAGAGAGAAGAGTCGCGTGAGGCGTGTATTAATCTTTATTTTGCTCGCGCGTCCCAACCACTTCCGTCCCTCTCCATGAACTGACCTTAGTCACGTGATCTTCATTAGTGTCCCCCCCCCCACCCACCCCTCCGCCACCAAGTATGGGCGTAACTTCTTAATGGTGAACGTGCACAGGTGTGTATGTATGTCTCTTTCCTCTCAAGAATCCCAGAGGGCTTATTGAGTGTTTAGACGTTCATGAATGCATTAGCGTGAATTGAAGGAATGGGCTCATAGGTGGTGCGGAGGATAGGGGTAGTTATATGGAGATGAAGGGATCGATGAGGCAGGCTGAGGGGTCGGGGAAATGTGGCCTAAGATGTTATTCTCTTCCAGAAGAGAGGATGAAAGTTTTAAGGATGAAATACGGACCCCATAGGCGTTACTAGCGCAAAAAAATTAAACCTTGACGCAGTCTTCCCTGTTATTTACAGGCTTTTCTCTGTATAAGCGTAAAAGGAAGTCGGGATATTATATTGGCCGAGCATGAGCTATAAATTTTCGCCGGTAGCGTTTCGCGAAGAGTCAAATTCGCCAATTATATTTTATCCTCTCTCCTCCCTCGGTAGTCACCTGGAAATCGACTTTTCCAGTGCTCGTAGCTGGAGCTTAACTGAATAGGATTGCCGCTTTTACATTGCTTGTTCAAGCATTTGGGATATTCACTGCTTCCTGGACATAGGATTACGCGTGCCAGATTCAGCTGAGTGCGATTCCGTTCATAAATTAACTAGAGTTCTCCTCAATCCGGTATACTGATGAAGTTATGGACGATATAGAATATAGATTCCAAGAAGAAACATATAGATTCATTGACGTCACCTCTTCCCTGCAAATTCTATGTACAACGCTGCATTATTTCTAAATTACGTATATATTTCATTATATTCGTGGGATATTTCACTCTTACTGAATAAATGTACGGTGTGCATTTGAGCATACATGTATTCAGTAGGAATATATTAAAGTTGGTGCGAGGAATATATTGCCTGAATTTAAGAGAGAGGTTACCAAAAAGTAATGAATTGGCGGAGAAAAGTTTTTTTCCAAGATTGACTTTGCTTATTATATTTTTAAAATTTCTCATCCCTGCGAAACCCTGCACTTTGAGAATATTCCGCGGTGATTTTCAGCCGATAATTTTTATGCATACTAACGGAATTATTATTTGTACGTATTAGTTCGTTATTGGTGTACCAGAATAGATGATAGTCTACTTATTACATTAAGTTACGGAACAGAGGTATCTTGGTTTGAAAATGGGTGATCATTATCTTTTGTTGGAACTTCTTGGAAAATCGGCAATGGCCTAAGGAAAGGCACGAGCAAAGTAATTTTAACAACTTTCGATAGCATATGGCCATCAGTTACTGGTGATGTCCCTCAGCTATTGGTCAATTTTTACGAATATTTAGTAAATTGTTAAAGCAATGCTTACTTTTTCTCCAGTTCCCTAATGGTTAAATCCTAAGTATTGATTTTTGTGAAATTTACCAGATGCTGGTAAAAATCGACCAATATTTGATATGTTTCGCAAGCGGTTTGTTTAAATATATCTGTTATTGATATTTTTCAGAGTTCGTTTTCCGAAAGAGTAACACGGCCATGTATAATTCGAACGCCATTTGATGAATGCGGGTTGAGTTCTGTCTTCTTCGACTTATTTCTAGGAAGTCTTAGGCCCGCTTCACATGGACGCGGACCGTCCGCGCCACGCGCTACGCGCGCGGAGCGCGGAAAGCGGTTGCCGCTGTTCACATGGGCGCGGACGAAAACCGTCCGCGTCTGCCACGATGTCAGTTGTGTTCAGATTGCCAAGACGGAAGAGGTCATGCTGCCAAGTGCTATTCAAATAGTTGCTGCATATCAGGTCATTAAGAAACGGAAGAAAAATGCCCATCAAATGAGGTTTTGGGTGCACCCACTTGTGGCACGAAGAGCATTTAAAGGCGCTTTCGTGACCCTATTTATTGAACTGCGAGCAGATGAAAATAAGTTAAAAAAAACTATTTTCGCATGTCTATGCGGTCGTTTGACGAGCTCTTATCAAAAGTGGAAGGGCATTTGAAACGACAAAACACAGTTAGAATCTCCATTACTCCTACTGAGCGGCTCTGTGTCACACTGAGGTAAGTGATAATTAAAATACTTTTACTTTGCTTAATTAATACTTTATTTCAATAGTATCCTAAAAATCACAAATAATATTAGTACAAATAGCATGGAAATGTTTCAAAGGGTCTCCCAAGATGATGTCGACGTAATTGGTGAAGGTAAAGGAGCAGTTGCTTGGTTTAGCATATACTGATAGCTATTTGCGGAAGTGATTTAGATAGGTACAGATTTTGCGCAGGACCTTTTGGAGAAGAGGATGGGATGTATGGTGTTTGCGTAAATTGGGACTGCTGGGAAGAAATATTTTTAATACGCGTCATAAGTTGTAGTACTACTGTACGAAACATGAGCTTTTGATCTAGGTTAAAAGTTTTCAATAATGGCATGATTGATGTGAAGAACGCTCGATCGTCGTCATCCTCTTTTTCTCGTGAATCTCGTAATAATGACAGCAAGGTGTCTTCAAAAGCTGATGGCCATTTTTACGATCGTTTCCTCCTGAAGTCATCCATTTTGTGATGATTTGCCTGGGAGCTAAAATTGTCTGCATCGTCCGAGGGATTATCATTAGTAGGCAGCTCCTGTGTTTCATCCGCTTCAAAGGTTTCTTGTTCCAAGCTACATTCAGTCGTGTATTCCCGAACAGAATCAAGAAACTGCAACAGATCGTGGTAAATGTACTTGGTGACTTTCGCTGCAGTGACCCCGACTTTGTAGCTCTTGCCTTATTTCGGCTTTTGAAATAAGCATCTCTCGCAGTTTTCCACCTTTTTTGTACTCTTGTCAACTGAAATAAAAACAAAAATGTTTCGATAACGTGTGACAAATAAGAATCCATATATTTGTAAAGACAAATGACTAAGGTTGTGCGAATTTGACGCAACTAGGTAATGAAATGAATTGAATTTGCGACAATTTTACTTGATTCCAATAAAAAAATTCACACACCCACGGCTCACAACGGGTATAAAAATACTTTGAATTATTTTCTTACAGATACCTTGCAAGTGGGAACACAATGATGGATTTGCACTATTCATTCTTAATAGGGCTATGAACTCTTTCGAAGATTGTGGGTGAGGTGTGTGATGCTATTTGGACCACAATGAAAGATGAGTGTATGCCTCAGCCAACGGAGGAAAAATGGAAGGAAATAAGTTCAGGATTCAACAGTGTCTCCAACTTTCCTAATTGCATCGGGGCATTGGATGGAAACCATATCCGCCTTGAAAAGCCCACAAGAAGTGGATCTCTCTTCTTTAATTATAAACATTATTTTTCCATTTTTCTAATGGCAATTTGTGATACTAATTACTGTTTCTCGTATATTGATGTGGGCTCTTTTGGAGGGAACTGTGACAGTAACATCTTTAGAAAATGCCAATTCTGGATACGAATGACGGAAGGAAATTTAGGAATACCAAAAGAACTAATGAGCCCCAGTTGCCTTACGTTATTGTTGCCGACGAAGGTTTCTCTTTAGCGGATCATATCATGAGACCTTATGCAAGGAAGAACCTTAATTACAAAAAAAGAATTTTCAACTACAGATTAATAAGAGCCAGAAGGTTTATCGAGTGTAGTTTTGGAATTTTAACTAATAAGTGGAGAATTTTCCACCGTCCTCTCAATATTGACCTTGAAAAGGCTTAAGCAGTACTTAAAGCATGTTGCCTTTTGCATAATTTTGTCAGAGTAAGGGACGGATATTCTTTCGAAGACACACTCTCTGTTACAGGATTGCAAGATGACCGGAATCAGGTACAATCAGATAGATCGGCCAATGCAATTAGAGATAACTTTGCAAACTACTTTGTAGGCCCTGGGGCGCTCTCCTGGCAAGTCTAAAATTTAATTTGACTCGTTCAAAAGAAAATACAAAGTAATGAGATTTCCTGGTTATGCTAATTCTCCTGTCCGTCATTCATTGACTTGAAAAGTGTATAACCAAGAATTATCATTACTTTGTTTCTCACGATGCAGCGTTGAAAACATTATATGAACCATGACATTGTTGTTTTAGTCAAGTCCCCAAAGTCTGTTTATTACGCACACGCATAAATTCTCCGAGAATTTTTTTTTTTCAAATGCCGGCTTATTAAGCAGATATAGCATAAGAAAACTCATAACATAGATTCAACAATTAAAACATGTTATTCTTTTTGCACAGCTATAAAAAGAGGAATTTTCCTTCGGTATAACAATTAAAAATATGTCAGGGGTTGTATAAAAATTGGAACTTGTAACCAACTTCTACTATGAAAATAAAATATAATCTACTCACCAGTTTTCTTCTTTTCATTCTGTTCCATATCCTGAAGGCGAGGGTAGAATCTTTGGGTAATCTCTTCCCACGCTTTTAGTCGCAGATCACGATCTTTATACTTATCGTGAGAGACATCCCACAAGTTAGGCCTTTTTTCCACCTCACCAATCAATAGCTCATTGTCAGTGTCAACTACTGAATCCATTGCGAAAACACTCTTATCACCGCGCACGCTCAAATACTACTGACTCGCTCGAATTCTACTAGGTCCGCATCAGCCGTCCGCGTTCATGTGAAAGCACAAACCTGTCTCTGTGGCCCGTACGCGCGCGGATGATCCGCGGGGCGGAGGGGCCACGCGGATGGCTCCTCCGCGTGCGGACGGTCCGCACTCATGTGAACGCTTCCATTAAACTCAATGGAACCTTATCCGCCCGCGTAGCGCGGAACGCGGACGGTCCGCGTCCATGTGAAGCGGGCCTTAGGGTGTAAAGTGCGCAAGAGTTTCTCCCCACAAATAAATTGCCATGACTACTTGATTCTAATTTCCTTATGAGCGTTAACTCATCAAAATGAATGAAGGTTTGATTATCATACATAAGGCTATATTTTCTGTCTTATAGTTGCAGGTTATGTATTTTGTGACATGTTTCAGGCATACATTGGCAGGTATTTACTTAAAATGGAGCTTCGTCGTAAGTACTATACACGGTTTTAGTCTATTCCATGTATTTTGCCAAAAAATATGTTTGAGTGTCTGGATGTGTGTCTTCTCATAGCCAATCAATTTCATAAAATACAAAACACTCCCTGTCGAAAGGGAGTTTTACGTGCTTTTGAATAAACGTAGTGTGGGGATGAAGCGAATTGGATAATAATTATAATTCGTCTTCACTGGGCGAAATTGGGATTAGAACGTCCTATCTTCCACCTAACCCTCGTCATGCATTAAATCTTTGCGGAGGAATACATTCTCAAGTTACCCTAGAAAAAAATGCTTTCAAATTATAACCAAAGAGACCTAATAGTTTGAGTTAAATAAAAATGCAAAGTGAACCGAGTCACATTTACCAAGTGTAAAAAGATTTTTTTAAAGGAATTTATTGCCTTTATTTGCATATACATAATTGGTCCTCCTAAGCCATATGGCTTGTCAGAAGGGTCCAGTTATTCAACATGTGGCACATTGAGAGCATAGCATTTCAGATTAAAATAAAGAAATTACAAGTTTACAATATCACTTATTAACCAATCTTTCACTTTTATTTTAATGTCGGCCTAAGAGTTGAGATTACATAAAGCCTTTGGCATACAATTAAAGGTATGAGGTACAACATACTTCAGCAACCTTTTACCGTACATGTTACTATAAAGACAAGTTTTCAACAAGGGACTGTTGCGTTGGTCATAGAATGTGTATTATTACATTTAATTTTGTGCTCATTTTTTAAATAGTTCTCTATAATAATGAGCCAATTCAGCATTTATTCACAGTAAATATATTATATTTAGTACACAGTGATTTTAGGTCAGAATTACAAAAAATGTTCAAACCATCTGTATCAATTAACTTCAATATTCTCTTTTGGTTCTTTACAATTGTGTTTAACAGAGTATTTGACACCATTCCCCAGACAGTGATCCCATATCTTAATTTACTCTCCACCATTGCAAAATAATTTCAAAAATCATTTATTTTATGCTAACAGGTACTATGTCTTTTAACTTAAATATTTGATAAGCTACAATTCGTATTTTTTTCGTACAGATGTGAACAAATGTGGAAAAAAAGGATAATGACGTTCGTCCTCATTGGAAAAAATCTTCGGGAAGTTATAGGAAAACGCCCACACAAGGAGGGGTGCGTGGATAACCTGTGAAAACCTACTGAGAAATACCTAATGTAAACATGAGTGTACAAATGCAGGAAAATGAAAAAAATAGAAAAAATTAAAAAATAGAGAAGAAAGAAAATTTCACTGAGTACACGGAAAGAAAAAAACTGTATTAGAAACATCTTTACCACGAATATTATAAAAGAGGATCCTCAGGTCGGCCTCTAAGTGTGTTGCCACCGACCACGCACTCCAATGGGTTTACTAAAGTCGCCACTCGCGTCTCTGATGGACAAATTGATCCGAGTTTCACGAGCAAGTAAGGTAGAATTAGGGATGCTAACCGGAATTTATATTCATGATGAATGTGATCTATCTAATTCATAAAACTTCAATGCTATTCCTGGAAATCGCAAACCATATATCACAAAATATTGGAAAAAAGTGGATCGCACCCATAACCGCGCTGCGGACATTTTTGCAAACCGATTAAAATGCGACGGAAGTGGCAACAGAAATCAGGCTTCAATAGGATGGAATTGGGCACGAATATTACAAAAGAGGATCCTCAATCCTGCCTCTAAATGTCTTGTCAACCACCGCGCATTTAAATGTTTGCACAAGTCGCCACCCGCGTCGCTGGCGGACAAAGCGATCTGAGTTTCACGGGGGAATAAGGTATAATCAGGGTTGTTAGCGGAGATTTATGTACACAATGATGTGATATGTCAATTTTTATAACTTTTCAATGCTATTCCTAACAATTGCAAACATTATTATGCACAATATTGGAAAATAGCTGATGCACTCATCACCGCGCCGTGAATTTTTTTGAAATCCGATTAAAATGCGCCTGAAAAGGCAGCGAAAATCAGCCTCCTATGTGATGGAATTGGGCCTCTTCTATGCAGTCGCCTTGGAATTGGGCTTCCTCTATGCTGTCCCAATGATCTATACCATGGACGCATTCGGAATACCTGTGGTTGCGGTTTGAGATATCCTCTACCGGCCAACTCGTGGCATATATACCCGCCGCGGCGCGCCGCTATTCAACCACCGCGCCGCTCCGTGACCCTTCCAACGGCACAGCAAAGCACGCCGCCCGAGGGGACCTTTTCCACTTTGCCCCCACGAAATCCCCGCCTCGCGATCCCGGTCACCTGTCAGCGCGAGGAATGGGATGGGGCCACCGGGTTGGCCCTATTCGACCCCGAAACGGCGCCAGAGATTTCGGCGTGAGGTCGGTCGTCATCGCCGAAGGAGGTTAGCGAAGCGGGATAGCACCGGAAAATGGAGTCTCTCAGATACAGGGTTCTACTATTCACTCTATTCATTTTTATCCTTGGCAGTGGCGCAGCGAGGGGGGTTTTGGGGGATAAAAGCCCCCCCCCAGAGCTCAGAGAAATTTTTAAGTTAAATCTATTTTACTGAATTATATTAATATTGCTTACAGAATAGTGTGACGATTAACAAAATATCCCTCAGAAGGCCGTAAAACTCAATATTTTGAACCATTTATCTTAATTTTTTTCTGGCGGAGGGCCCCCGCACCTCCCCTTACCCTGACGGGAATATCACACCCTCAGGAACCCCAGTATTACTTGCGCCCCCCCTAGCTTTAATTCCTAGCTGCGCCCCTGATCGTTGGTATATTGTTTCATTATATTATTATTATATTGTTGCTTTGATATCATTCAATCTACCTATTGTTCACTTTACTTATCCATTCACATAATTCAAGCTTTTTAGTTGGATGTATTTCTTTCTTTTTTTATGCTTTATTAATTTGTTGTTTATTTAAATACATTATTTTTATGTACCACATCCAGCAACGTCAAAGGGACTCAGAAGTCCATGACTAATGTTTATATCTTTATCTTCATTATTAAATGGCGGACCTAATTTCCAAACTTGGAGAAGTACATGAATGCATACGAATTTTTGAAAATGTGTCCATCATTTAGAATCGCCCTGAATTTTTAGGAGAAAGTTTTGAGTTCCAAGAGCAAGTATAATAACTCAATTTTTAAATCCGAAGGTTGGTTTGAATATGTTAGGGTAGAGGTCACCCCGGACTAAGTCTCTAACGAGCGAACTTTCTCATTTAAGGATGGGGGGCCAGTTCCTCTCTCTGTGCAGCCTTGCACTTAAAGGATTTGAATTTCGGGTGTCCTAAAATTTCGCTCGAGATTTGAACCCATACATTTTAAAGAGTTGAAAAAAAGTTCAAAGAATGACGTACTTATGACTTATTGACAGAATTAGGTAGAACTTATTGAATACAAGCAATGTCCTTTCTTAATTTTTAAAGTTTTCACCTCTATCGGCCCGGCCAGTGACTGCTACTTTTTTTTAGCGAGCTAGCACCTTTTTAATTCGCCTCGGGGAACTGTGGAGAGGGTTTTTCGAGGAAGGGAGTGTGGGAGGGAAGAGATTGCCTTGTGGTATAAGGGTATATATATCCCTCTCCTCCCTCCTCGGCCAATCACGAGTGCTTCGAGGGCGGCGGGCAATATCAGCGGATGCACGACGCATTGCGGTGCGGAAGAGGAAAGGTACGGGCAACGTGTGGATTCCAGTCCAGAATCGTGCGCTTGAACTCGGAAAGCTGATAAATTAATATCGCAGGGAAAGGGGATCTCTGGAATGCGAAGGGTTCGTCGTGTGGTTGGCCGGGAAACGCTGGCGTTTCATTTAGCTTCCTAGATGTTGTGTATATGCTAATGGAAAAATATCGGTCAAAATCGATTTTTCGAGGAAACGATCTTTCAAACTATCGATTTTTCGAGCACTCGATTTTTTTAACAAGAAACTTTTTTTATGTAGAGAACTGCATCTAATAAAATTAAGTGCTTAATATAGAATTCTTAACCTATATATTGTTCTTTGAAACGAATGAATAGCTTGATGAGAGCAGTGCCAATTCCACGAGGATATATATTTCTCTTGCAACATGTTCAGACGTTTCTTACGGCCGTTTTACGCGGGGCACGTACTTGTGCAATCTGACGTGTGTACGAAGGCGCAGTCAAATTTGCGCCGTGTAAAGCAGTGAATTGCTAGAACACATGCGAGAATGCGTGGACGTGTGATGTCAAAATTGCTCCTGTTCTAATTTCGTTCATGCATTCGCGCAATTCCACGCCATTTTAGAAATTAATGCAGTTCTAATGTGCTCAATTCCGTGCCCCGTGTAAAACAGCCTTTATATATATTTCAGTGGTTGTGTTTGAAAGATCAGAGTTCTCGTTCCAAACTCGCAAACGCTACTTATATTTAGTAGCGCCGATCCAAGTACGAATGATTTGATGACATTTCAGATTTCAAGACCGATTTCAAACGGGTGTCTTGTATCCCCAATTTATTATAAAAATATATGTCAGAAAGAAGGCTTCCGCGGAGAGGAAAATTTGAATTAAGTCCACCTTGGTCTCTTCCTCGTTAAATCATTCGTAAATAATTTTTTCTACACGTTCTATTCTGTATCTTGTTGTCAAAAGGGATCGAAACAACCTAATTTATTCATACATTTCTTGTCACAAGTATGGGGTAAAAATACTGGCTTTAAAATTTATGATAAATAGGAAATTAAATTCTACATTTTGTATCACTGCTGTATTTTTTCGATGTTGACAACTGAGCATAAGTTTCTCGATACCAATTTGTGATAAATTGCTCTCACCCAGCGCGTCATCCCGAAGTTTGATTGGGATAAGTGGCGATAGAGCTAGATAAAGTATAATCGTACACATTCAGGCAGCCATCTATACCAGCTACCGCTTTGTATCACGAGGATTTTAGGTTTTTGAGGCTTTTAAGCCTTCACACGAGATTTGATCCCACGACCCTTCATTCAGAGGCCAAACTATTAATTCACTTGCCCAAAGTTCTCCCGGTGAAAGAACAAAGAGGGAAAATGAAGAAAGGGATAGAATAAATTCATCATCATCACTGGTCAACAATCCTAGGATTGGTTTGACGCAGCTCTCCACTCAGTTCTCCTATCAGCTAATGTTTTCACACCTACGTATTTCTTCTCTTTCACATCCTTCTTTACTTGTTCCATGTATTTTGTTCGAGGTCTTCCTTTTCTGTCCTTGCCTTCCTCTTGTCCCTCGACGATTGTCTTCATCAGGCCATCATGTCTCAAGATGTGGCCTATAAGGTTGTTCCGTCTTCTTGTTAAGGTTTTCTTGAGGCTTCTCTTCTCTCCTACCCTTCTTAGGACTTCCTCGTTACTAACTCGGTCGATCCATTTGATTTTCATCATTCTTCTGTAGCACCACATTTCGGAGGCCTCTATCCTTGCTTTCTCCGCAGCGGTCATTGTCCATGCCTCACTTCCGTATAGGAGCATACTCCAAATGTACTGTATGTTTATTCTTTCATTGTACTACAGCCATCTACATTTTGCTTTCCCGACCCAGTTCATTTGTTCCTTTGATGTACTTCCTCCTTGTGACTAATATCGTCTTCTCTATATATTTCTTATGTCTTCCTTGGGGGGACTTTCCCTTAATTATGTCGCCCTCTGCTACATTTCTCACGTATTATTACCGTGTCTTATAACGCACCTTGTGCCATGAAAAAGTTTATCAATCACTTCGACGTGACAAATTCCACCCAAAAGTATGCATCAATGACACCTAGCGGGACTCCTCTGCCTAGTTCACAATCCGGAGTCCTTGCTCCATTTCCCCTCGAGAGCCTTTTCCATCTGTTGTGACGAGATTGATGCGGTCCGGGACTAGGCCACTCCGAAAAAAAGAAAAGGAACCGGAAGGGAAGGAGGGAATTCTATCCATCTCCCTGACTGCATTATGCCGCCATCGCCGCCGCTTCCACTTTCCGCCGCGGAGAGGCGCCCGTGTGACCTCTTTAGAGGTCCCTCCCGCGTGAAGGGGACCTCAAAGAGCGCCTTTTTATGAGTGCTCGCGGAGAGAAGGGAGGAAAACGCGTCACGAAAGGCGAGAGAGGGCGGCAGTGTTGGTAGTGATGGAGGTTAATGGACCCGCGGTGAAGTGTATGGGGCCCACTGTGTTGATCTCCGCACCCCCGAAGAGTTTGATGTGGTTCGGAAGGGAAGAGAATATATAGAGAGAGGACTGATTCTCTAATGGAGTGAAAGGTATGAAGCTGGTCAGGGAAGCACGCAAATGAACTGAATTCATATTGTGGAGCGGAGTATTTTTTTTTAAAGGTCGGATCACGGATGTAGCGGGATATAATGCGACTCCGAGAAAGATGACCATATGAATTGCGGCGACGCCCCAGTCAAACATTAATCCTTGAAAGAAAGTCTGTTCTCTGTCCTTTCTGATGGCAGTTTTATCCACCTCCGCGGGTATCGTAAGCATTCCGTTGTCCCATAAGGTTCACCTCATCTGGGTAACAATGGTATCTCCTGTTGCGAGTTGAATCGCGTGAAAAGGGGATTGAAAAATGACCGGTCCTCTGGGTGTTTCTGAGCGCCTGAAAACGACTCGCTGATTGGAGTGTTGGAGTGGGATAAAAGTTTCGGTTTTGATGGACTGTTTCCGCAATAATCTCCCTCGTTAAACGCATTTCCCTGCATCCATTCATCTCTTCAGCCGAGTGCAGTTTTTCTGCGCTGCGAATATTATCCCATACTGTTCATGCCTCACCTTTGATCCTAACCATGAATCCCTTCATTTTCACGTTTAAGCAAATCCTTTGCGAAGAATTTTAGCGTCCTTTCAGTTGGCATCATGAATCTTTCAATCACAGTTATCGATCGGCTAAGAAAGTTTCTTTTGAAAGATGTAAAAGTACTGATAAGATACTCTATCGAAACTGAATAATTTTCTCTCGGCCATAAGTATCTTGATTTCTTTATGTCATTTTTAAGGTAAACAATTGCCATTAAGGTTTTGAATTATCATTTATCATAGTATCTTTTTAAGATACCGCTATTTTGATGGCAATTAATGGTAAGCTGCTACATTATTTTCAATTTTCGAAGCTTATGTATTAATATTACAATAACCTTTTTTATCTTTTTTTAAACTTAGATTCCCATGATTTACTGTGTCCATCTATCGCATGCTGATATTCATCTAATTTTAACGGTCAATGATGTCTAATGACAATAATATATTTGAGAATCAATAATGAAGAGATGAACCTTGACATTACCAATGATCATAGTTTGACGTAATCTACAAATCCTAATTTTACTTTGTCCCTTGGATGAATAGGCGTCAAATTTCTCATCTCAAACCTTCCCGATGAATTTCCGTCTATTGATATCGTTCTTTCTGACACACAGGCCCGTGCTGAAGCCCTTTTTAAGTCCGTATGACACTTCCCAATTTATTGGCAAATTCATTGGATATTGGATTGTGGTCCAACTGACACGCACCGATTTCTAGTCCAATATCTTTTTCACAACATTGGACACAATGTATTGCCCAATTTGTAATTTAGAACAGGTTCTATTTTCTCGCGGCCAATCTCCAATCAAAAGTCAGTTATGTTGACTCCTAGTGGCCAAAAAAGGAAGCTCTTCGCAAAACATCAGGTTTGGCTGTAAAATATTGGATTTGTTCTGAAAATTCGCTTGAAGTTTCTAAAATGTGGACGAAAGAAGTTGTTTCAATACTGCTTAAAGCGTATAAATCACACGACTGCTTATGCAACGTAAAATCATCGATATACAACGGCGTTCTTTAGTGGGACGTTAGAACACTACTTCGGCCAATATTGGTCTAATATTGATACGTGTCATACTGTACGCAACGCCCAATAGTTTAAAAAATATTGCGCGCCTATTTATTGGCCAAGAAATTGGAAAGTGTCATACGGGCTTTAGGACGGTGGACGGCCATGGCCAGAGGGCTCCAGCACTATGCGGGTGTGCGGGTCAGGGGGTGTGGAATATAATGAATATGTTTTGAAATTTTAATCCTTAAACTCTTGAGATTGGATCTAATCTTATTAGATTGAATTATATTATTTTAGCTATTATTTTATTTACTCTAGACGGTGTTTATAATGCTGTTGAGTCAGATGACATTGAAATCAAATTAACTGCTCAATGTTGGTATTCTGACCGTAAAATTTGTCAGTTTCGGAACAGTAGGGCTCCAAATATTTCCAGGGTAGAGGGCGTACCGAGATACGTCCCGGTGTCCCGGCGTCTGCTGACACAGGCTGTTATTGCCTTGCACTATTAATCTTCTGGGGATTAAAATTGCTTGATCCATTATAAGTGTCGTTTAGGTATTACTGAAATAGTTACAACAGCCATTTGCAACGATAGAGTTTTTCAACCCTTTTATCGCAACATGGTAGCGAGAAGTGAAATGTAAGAGGGATGATCAGTGCGATCAGGACGATTCGTAAAATGCCTCAAGTAAAACTACCTTCACTAGTTGAAAACTTTGATAATAATATACAGCAACCGAATTCATTATCATTTCTTGATTTCTGGGCCCTTTCGTTTACCACTTATCTTGGGAAATCGGGACAGGTCATATTAGTCGTCATCATGGATGTTACAGACGTTTTTTCAGACTGCAGGATGTATGATACAGCCACTCATATGATGAGCGGCTTACCTTCCCTTTAATCTGATGCCATTTGCTTGGGCATCGCCCCCTACGTCAGGATTTCAATGCCCACAGTCCCGGCAAGTGGCTTTAATCACTTGCCATCATTGCATGTCGAAAAGAAAGTTTTTATGACCGTTACAATCACAAAAGAGGTCATTTGAGCATGCAATACTTAAAGTGTCACAGGTATTTAAGAGGTCGCACCATTGCGGCCTATCCGGTCATTTTTCGCGTCGTGTCGCGTGCGTAAAACTTACGCTCTTTTCTTATACGTGGAGGGCATAAAGAGTACAACCCTGTCGGCATTTTCCTGTCTTTAAAATGCTAAAAATGTGTCTCAGAGAAGAAAACTGTGTCTTCTTTAATAACAGAGAAAAAATAACTGGCTTATATTCGTATGAAATTTCTCATACTTAAAATTTTAACTGAAAACTTATTCCTTCAAAGTTGATTGATTGCGAATCATAAATTTGAAAAATAACTAAACATCTAACAATATTTGGCCATTTTTGCCACATTATACAATTTTGCATCCCGACATTTTGTCAACAAACCTCAGATTCGGATTCAACAGCCAAAATTACGTATAGGGTAGATAAATTCCAGCTACCCCAAAATTTTCCTTTGCAAAGTACATATCGACTGGACTGTAAAGGCTAGTGTCCTTTCCACCCTCACCGCACACCTTTTGATATAATATACGGGGTGTCCCATTTATCTTGACCACCCGAAATAACTTTTTGTTCAGATGTAAATCCAAAAATGTGTCAAGCAAATGTTCATTAACCGTCGGTGGACATTATTCAGCATGCTTGCCTTCCTTGTAGCTTTGTTATTTACAAAGATATGAACAGTGGTATGTCTTTTTAAAGGGCACCCTATATTTTTTATTCGGTAATTCATTTCCTCTCCTAAAGACTTATTCGAAAATGTATAACAGTGGACCATTAACATAAATACATCGTTATGAAAGCATAAGAAATTCGTCCACTTACTGTGGACGAGTTTCTTATGACTGGTGTGCATTTTACTATGTTTTCATTTGTTCACCGTCAACGTCAGCAAGTGGAGTAGTTCCAATACCCGCGTACCTGCGCTAGAGAGTCAGTCATTTTTCATAACCCTGAGTCTGGACAAAAAGTTATTCCGGGTGGTCAAGATAAATGGGACACCCTGTATATTGACTGCTCATCAAACAGCTTAAACATTTAAATATCATAGACCCAAAACTAATGTCGGAGCTTCCGGTGATCGCTGGTAATCGTCTGCTTGAGTGATCACCTTCAGAAATACAATCGTGATACTGTAATATTTGTAAAAGGAATATG
This sequence comes from Ischnura elegans, assembly GCF_921293095.1. NCBI lineage: Eukaryota > Metazoa > Arthropoda > Insecta > Odonata > Coenagrionidae > Ischnura > Ischnura elegans. Next base: position 95,236,215 of record NC_060254.1, read on the forward strand.
GTTTGAAAATATGTGAGATTCTATAAGGTGTCCCATATTATATTTTTGCTGCAAAATAGTTTCACATGATTCAGGTGCTTCACATGCTTCAGGAAAATACATATGTTTTTACTCTTGATTGTTTTTGGCAAACTGCTGTAAATGTTTGGCCCCAAGAAAAGAAAGCTTCATTTATACAAATTAACATTTAGTTTGAGTAATATATATGAAGTATTTGTTCGTAGCTACTGTTAATATCACTTATCGTGACTTGTTGCCAGAGTAAAACTTGCGCTATTATCTTACCATGCAGAGTATGTAGAGTCCATCCTTGTCAACAATTTCCTGTCAATGCAATGCAATGCAATGTAAGCAACTTAGCCCAGAGAATAAAAATGTGTTTTATTTAAACACTAGTAAAATCCTTTAACATTTATTATTTAAGATGCAGATTAGTGTTAACTAGGATTCACTGTATGTACTTTAAAAAAATAGTTGATAGTGAAAGTTTTTAACGTCACCTTCAGAAATACAGTTGTAATACTTTAATATTTGAAAAATGTATGTGATTTGAAAATACTTCTATGAGGTATCCCCTATAATTTTTGTAATACGTTTTAAACGTCACAGTTCACTACGTCCCAAAAAGGTAAAGCACGATAGGTCCAGCGGATGTTATACGACCACTGACTGAATTCAACTTATTCCATTGATACATTCAAACTATCCAAAACGTTTGGGCTGCCACCAAAACGAAGGAGGAATAACATAGAACCTTGCAGATGTATAGGTGATTCAAGGGTAGTATCTGCAGCTTGACAAATATAGGAGGCAGCTTGTGAAGAAGTATTTACCGATATGGAATATAGTTCTCTCCATCTTTCGCCAACTCCACAAAACCACACACACGGTCCGGCATCGTGTGTAATGCGTGTGGCTATTCCGCCCCTGATGGGGTCAACGCTCGACTACGCCCCCGCCTCATCCCCCTCCACCCCCACCCCTCCCACCCCCACCCCCTTCCTCGCCCACGCCCACCCACATGGTCTTGCAAGTCCATCCCCCACATAACGTTCACATCCAATATTTTCGGACGTACGTGCGGGAGAGTATAGAGGACGTAATATGCAGATGATATTGCAATGCGGAATCGGATAGGTGTGGTAGTCCTCGTCCTTCTCTGCACACAAGAGGTCGTAGGTTCGAGTGGGTAGGTTGACCCGATTCAGGGCAGGTGTGTTCGCGTACATTTGATTGTAAAGTTCAAACCCCATTTATTAATAACCCAACTGTCTGAAAGGCCAGTGTTGATGTTTACGGTGGTACATGAATAAATAATTAAAATATCATGTGATAATAAGCATTTTTTTTGTCCTTTTCGTCAAAAACCTATTGGCATTAGTAGAGTATCGGCTTTCCGTCCCTGTTTCTCGGGCCGCAATCTCGGCGCACTGTGGGCGGAATGTGCTGTTTTCGGTGGTACATGAATTGATAATTAAAATACCATGTGAAAATAAGATTATTTTGTCCTTTTCCTCAAAAACCTATTGGCAAATAGGATGGAAAAATAAATTCTTTTGAACTTAAAAGAGCTAAGGGCTTCTGCTAGTGTCTCGGTTAACTTGAAGACATAAGACCCTGGAGTCACAGCGACCTTGGTCGAGCTCTCCCCACCACTCTGCGCATTGTTTGGTAGCAGCCGTTGGATGGGACCAGAGGGGAGCCCTTTCCTCGTGGATTAATTGCCTCCTTCCCCCTACACTCATTTCTCTCGCTGCCTCCGTGTTAAACTCCCGCCTTAATTGAGGAAGAGCTCTTACCATTATCCGGCCTACTCGTTGACACCAAAACGCATCCTTTTAATACCACTCCCGTTCGCATTTTTCCTCCCCACAGCGGGACTCGAGCCAAGATCTTTTTTTTCTCCTCTCTCTTCTTCCATCCCTAAGGAGCCAAAGTTGCATTATCCGACGTATCCTTCCACCGCCCCTGAGCTTTTTCGTAAACGCCGGGTAGTCAAGGTCAAAGCCGCATCTGCTCGTGCTTCCTCTATCAGCCTTCGCGGGAAGAGTAATGAAGGGGAATAACGGGGTCTTTCTTAACGACCCTCGGCTGCAGGAGGATAAAAGAAATGGGTAATTAATGGAGTTGAGCACTCGTTTAATTGCTCGAGGTGAGCGATTAGGCAAATATGATTTGGCTGTATCATGGTAATGTGCAATTTTCATTTGACCATTTTAAAGACGGAACTTACCTACCATTTAATTTTTGTTATTTTTTGCATGCCCTATTTATTTTACCAGTAATTAACAGATATTAAGAAAGAAAACCCGGGCAAAAATTTTTAAATGCGTTTTCAAGCATGTTCCCAAATGGGAAAACGCCACAAAATTTTGCTATCACTTAGCAAATACGTGTACACTTGACCAGTAAACTAAATTTAACAACGTAATATATATTGATCTCTTAAATACACGAGCATCTGTTACTGGGGAGCGAGTGCTGAGAAAAATATCGAATAAATCGTGTACTCACAACAGAGGTGATAAAAATAACCAATTTAGAAAATTTTTAATTAACGACCAATCTATTCACAAGTCATGCGATTCACTTTAAAAAATACTTCCGTTCTTTATTAGCAAAATAAAAGCTATAAAAGTAGTCACAGATACGAATTTTTCTTTCCAAAAACAGACCTTTGTTTTCTTTCAAATCCACTTTATTTTATTAAAGATATAGTTTATTTTTACTTCAGTACTTCAATCAACTTTCCCTCTTTCCCCGGGACCTTTTACCGGAATCCCGGTCAAGGCGAATAATTTTTTCTCTGTGGATCTTTCACACGATTGTGCATTGCGGGTGCCGTATAAGTTATCACCGTGGCTAGTCCCGGTATACTTTAAAACTAAATTTAAAACGTTACAATTGTATAATTTTGCCTTGCTTATTCTTCATTTCGTCGGTAATCGGTTTTGTTTCCTTTTACAAATAGATTTCTGATGAAAATATCCGTGAGAAAACTCAAATGCTGCATGGAGTTATGAATTGAAAGTAATGGAACAGAGCACCAAGCCTATTTACCTTCAGCATTAATTTTTCAAGAAATGTCTGGGGAACTAGACGTGTTCACGGACGTAATAGAAAACTTGCCGAACTTATTGAGGCTAAATATCACGGCTGAGCTACAAACTACGGAAGAATTTTCCTCATATCATGCATTTAATGTTCGAGTACGCATGAATGCTATATATTTGTTTCAAGTGCCATATGGTTTACACGAAGGTGTCAAAAGTGAAAGTCAAATGGAGTGAATAAGATTGAGTGACCGACTGTTCTGGGAACAATGCATTACTCCAGTGTCGTTAGCATAACTAACTCCGTATTGGGAAACTCAGAAATAAATCTATGTCGACTTGTCTGTTGATTTTTCCGTAAAAAGTAGGATTTGCGTCCCCTTCCCATTTGACACAAAATGGGTTATCAAGGGAAATTTACCTTAATGAATTCTCATTTTTTTTAAACGATGAAAAAGTCGTCTTCCGAAACGTCGGCCTATACGACTGAGTCAACCTGGTTGAGAACCCGGGAAGAATTTATCGATATAATTCACCAGGAGAAATTAAAATAATTTAATTATTTTAACTCACGGTTACTTAGTTTGTCGCGACACAAAATAGAGAATAGAAAAGAATTTGAGTATAGAATTTTTTATATTTTTGATTCATTTATTCATCTGAATTGTCTAAATAGGACTCTTAATGACCGATCCGGTTTTTGAAAATGATCCAGAAATGTACGTCCATATTTCATGCATTGGATAAATTCATCTTGAGTTTGTTGATTTGTATGCAAAATCAACTTTCATGCATATTTGGTTGAGGTATCATTATGCTAATATCGCAACAAATTACAATGTGAGATGGAGAAAATTTGTTCAGCCCTATCCGTAACTACAAAATTCATTAAGGTCCTGTGTACATCAATAGAAATCTATAGCTCAATCCTGATTTTTGATGATACGTTAAGTGATGAATGATTTATAATGAAATTCCCAGAATTTTATGAATACCTATACACTTACGATTAGAATGATTTTTCTTTTTATTAATAATCTATTAAGTACAATTAGAAGAGCAGATTTAAATTTTTTGAAAATTAATATTACTTAGCGTTCCCATTTGAACTCTGAAGTAGCTTTGCTAGAATAAAAGACAAGTATAGTACACCAGAATTAACAAATAATAAATTTAGCTAAGTAAAAGTCCTTACCACTTTCTCAGTTTTTACCCAAAATATTTGTTCTTCGCATCAAGTTGATTTTTTTTTAATTTTAAGGTTACAAGTTTAGTTAACCACATTAGAAAATCAGTTCACACTATGATTAATTGGCATTTTTTACAATCTCACTCTAATTTTTGTACAGTTAAAATTTTAATACCTCCTGCATGGTTTAAAAAAGCAAAAAAAACTACAAAGTGAATACTGGCCACTAACATCATACCGTTAAACACAAAAGCACGCTGTCCACTTAAGTCAATTGACTAGTCAGGTGTAACTTTGAGAATTTAGTTTTCACACCATTCGTATCTTATATTAAATTAAAATACCTTTTAAGAAATTGAAGAACAAGAAATATACATAAAAAATTAATCACATTATAAAACTTACTGGGTCAAAAACAATTAAATCTCTTTTACTTTGTGAAAATCCATGTTGAAAAGTAAAAAACACAACCTTGGTAACTGTTCACTGGAAAATTATTTATTGGTATAACCCCTCCCCCCTACCAGAATTTGGGTATTTATTGGATCGTCGATATTATGAACAGTGTACTTGAGATGACGCCTCAGCGTCAAAAACGCGTCGTACCAATAAATGATTTTCCAGTGAAAAGTTACCAAGGTTGTGTATTTTCATTTCAATTAAATCACTATTCAAATGTCACTTTAAAATCATAACTTGGTCACTTAATGAGTAATAAACGTCTTATCCATACGAGAGCGTGACATCGGCGCGCCGTATTAGAACTCTAGGCGATATAGATTTTGCACAGCATCTCCCCAAGGAAGTTCTGGAATGCAACCGGTTGTCCGGATCGCCCAGGGCTGCTCTAATCTGTTTCCTGAAGCGAGAAATTCACGTTTGCGGCAGCGTCATCCTCTCTGCCTTGCACTGAGCTGAGGAGACGCGGCCGACCGCCCTACGTGGCGTGACTGCATCTCGGCCGTGCAGTTTGCTGGCGGGGTCGGGTTGCTGGGAACATGTCCCTTCGCGTTCCAGGAATCCATTTCCCAATCGACGTCCCAAATCATTTCCCCTCCCCAGAGGCGCTTCAAGGGAGAAGACTTGTGGACGAGGAAGGAAATAATGTGTGGAGGTGAGCGATTCAACTCCACACAGAATTCCCTGAATGAAGAACTCCCTGGATGGGTCTTATAGCATATCATTGACTTCTTTCCCAAGAGAGCAACATTTTGTTGTTATGTAAGAGGAGGCTGCCAGAAGGCTTCTCAAGTGTTCCAAGGGATCCTACTTTAATTGGTAGAATAATTAAACAATAATAATGCGTGAACATGCGCAGCATCTTTTGTCGCTAAATAATTAAAGGAATGACGCATTTTAGATCCAATTTCTGCAATCGTTATTAGAAGCTCTGGCCCATAGTTTTGCGAGTTAGGACCTACCGATATGGATGTGCTGAGTTAACTAAATTATTCGTTGCTGTGAGTAAATATGCGGACCATAATTTGTCATTTAGAAATTAAAGGGATGGCCAGTTTTTAGACCAAAATTTAGAAAGCATCCTTGAATACTCTGGCCCATAGTTTTGCGAGAGGTGAGCTTGGACGAGGTGTTTAGTTAACTAAATTATTTGTTTTTGTGCATGAATATGTGGAGAATATTTTGTCACGCAGAAGTTACGGGATTAGAACATTTTTTTCCCCAAATTTTTTCATTCTTTCGTGAAATCTGTGGATCATTAAAAAAAAGGAGCTAGGCAGAGGTGTTAAGTTAACAAAATTTTTATTGCTATGCGTGCGTGAATATGCGCAGAATATTTTTTCACTCAGAAATTACGGGAATGGTACATTTTTAGATTGAGTTTTTTAAATCGTTCTTGAATTCTCTGTCCAAGGGTTTTGCAAGAAAGGAGCTAGCTGGAGGTGTTTAGTTAACTAAATCATTTATTTCTGTGCGTGAGTATATAGAATATATTTTGTGTCTCAGAAATTGTATGAATGCACATTTACTTTTTCACCAAATTTCTGCATTCAGTTCTACATTTTTGCAAATGGAAGCTCTTGCCCATATGTTTGCGAGAAGTGGGCAAGGCGGAGGTGTTTGGTTAACAAAATTATTTGTCGTTGTGCATGAAAATATGGCTTGTATTTTGTCACGTAGAAATTATAGTGATGGCACATTTTTAGATCAAATTTCTGCATTCGTTCTTGGAAGTAATGGCCAATAGTTTTGAGAGTTGTGAGCTAGGCGGAGGTGTTTTAGTTAACTAAAGTGGAGCCTCCTGAAATCACGAAAAGGATTAACCTTTACCTTCAAGAGAGGATTGAGGAAGTCGTGAATCTTGCGCGGAACACGCAAGCGATTACTGGAAGCGCCAACCACGAAGGGACGGAAGCGGGTAAAACCTTTGTTTACTGTTATTAGCACCGAGGCTGACAAGTCGGTATGAGGCCTTTCTCTTTTCTCAAGGAAGGCGAGACCAAATATGTACATCGATATTGCTCTCTCCGACCATTAGGAAACATTAATAACTGTCAGCAATGAAATCGATTCTTACATTAATTATTCTTTCAAATGGACCGCAAACTATACGAGTTTGGTCGAGCATCACGCAGCCTCGTATTGTTGGCAAGAAAAGGACGGTAAAATTTGACGCATACTTTCATTAATTTTTAGCGGGGAAAAAATTGTAGACGTTCAAGTAATGTTTCGCAATTGCGTTCAAATATGGTGATGGTTCTTGCTGTGTTGAGTAATTAGTTTTTCTATGCACCGGAGAATACTTTTATCTATCGATATTTCATTTCCACCGTTCTCAAAAAATACTTTTTTTCCTATTTTACTATTTAAAATTTTCTAATATTTTCATGCATAGAGCGTTTCAGGAGGAATCTGCAAATATTCAGGAGGTTGTAGGGGAGACGATTTTAATCAATTTTTTAATCCATAAACATAGCGTAGCCACTTCTTAGTTACTGAAGTATGTAAACGCAAGCTTTTTCTTGTATGTATCTACTTTTAAGTTACCATGAAAACGGTTTCTCTTGAGTATCATGACTTTTCGAAATTTTACTTTATACTCTGGGTTTCTTTTAAGGAAATTCATTAATTAAGGTTGGGCAAAAATTTGCGAATTATCTGAAACAATAAATCCCAAAATGGCAATGATTATTCAATCGTATTCTTGTTACTCGCTCAAAGTTCTTGTTTAATATCGCTCAAACATTGTTTCATGCAATAAATTTCTGCCATAATAAGTCAAGTTAGTCTAGGATAACTGCCAACAGGGTTTAATAATTATCAAAAATTTCATTACTGACGTACACTAGAGGTCATTTTACAGAACCATCTCTAGGGAATACAATTTTTTGCTGTCTACACTACCTTAGAAGTTTGAAAATACGGACCGCAGCCACTTGAGAATTCGCGCATTAAAAGGTTATCCAAACCCTACCCGACCTGCAGATGAGTTAATTCCACTTGCAGAAAATACACATTGAATGGCAAAGAATTGGGGAAAACAAGAGGAATCGGCTGTAGTATGAACGGAAATATTTTCGTGATGAGCGCAGACGAGGCGAAAAAGATACAGCTACGGAATGGACCTCTGACCTAGTTTGGAAGAAAAGTTTGGGGGAAAAAATGATATGCCGGGCCAAAAAAATGGGAGGAGGACGAGATGGAGTTGAATTTTGGAAATATTTTTGACTGCCCCAAGGGATGGCGGTGTTGGAAGTGTTAGGTTCATTTGGGGGCGGAGCCCATCATCTCCGCAACCCGCTTCCAAATCCAGTTCGTCTCCGTCATCGGCGTGTAAACAGCTAGACGAGGGAGGCGTGGGTGTGGGGACTGGGGGTCATGCGGCGCGTGACTTCTGCGGATGGGCCATCGTGACGCCCAGCTCACGGGTCCTCGAGACAATGCACATTTCTCAATAGTCAAACCTTCTTCACCCTTCCCTCTTCCTTCATCTTACCTTTTCCTTGTTTCCTTCAGAGCTTCACCGCGCCGAATCTATCAGCCGCGAATGGAGGAGCTGGTTTTTCGATGCCGGTCCTTAGCGCCGGGATGGTTATTTCGGTGTGGGATCCCTACTGTAAAAATGAATCTTCTAAGCTTGAAAAGGTTCAGCAAAAGGCAGCCGGGTACACTCTAGGGAAACACAGAAGGGAGGAAAGTGTATCAGCTATGCTAGGGAGCTTAGGATGGAAACCTCTAAAAGTGAGAAGAACCATAAATAGGCTATGCAGGGTGTACAAAGCCTTCACAAATGAGCGGGGTTAGAAGGAAATAGGTCTGCAGCTGAACTCACCCTGCTACATAGGAAGGAAAGATCATAAATTCAAAATTAAGTTAAAAAAAAACAGAAAACAGACATTTCGTAAAACTCCTTCCTACATAGAGGAATAAAGGAGTGGAACGACCAACCTGAAGTCATTTTTAAGATCTTCCTCTTCAAATGCGAAATTTTTAGGAAGAAGTGTGTATCACTTATTGATTAATTACATAGTGGTTTAAAAGGGAGAGTGTGAAATTGGGTCAATGTTCTTTTTTTAGTTGTATTATATGGGAATTAATGTATTTAATCGCTTGTGTGAAATTGGTTTACTGGGACAATGATAAATTCTTAGTAGTATGAGATTAGAATTAGTGTATTATTTTTACCATGGGTGTCTATTCTGTTTCTAAACTTTGTATTAGATAGATAGAAACTTGGTATGTAGACAATTGTCATTCATGTACATCTAATGCTGCCACCAGGCAATAACCTACTTGCAGCAGTGTATAATAATAATTATTATTATCGATCGTGCTTATAGCACTGCATGAAGTGAATTCTTACGCAGTCAAGCGCGCGGCTGCAAAGTAATATACATCAAGGCCAAAGTTCACCGTGATAAAATATAAAAAGACAAATAAAATAAGCCCGGCTAAGCTAAATATATTTATTAAAATAAGTGACAGTAGTGAAGCGTGACCTAGTGTAAATTCTTTATCGTAGGAGTTTAAGGGATAAAAATTGTGTTTTTTCCACTTGGCGACCATGACCATTCACCATATGGAAAAAGCAAAGTTTTGATTCTTTAAACTGCTACAAATATTTTTTTCATGGAGAAATTCATCATTGGTTTTTATTATCATGATTATGATCACCCGTAGAGCACCAACCACTCTCCCTTGACCGGTATTTCATTATCATCATCATCATTAGTCAACAATCCTAAGATTGGTTTGACGCAGCTCTCCATTAATTACCAGCTTAATGCCTTAACGTCTTTAGCTGGAATTGATCCAGGATCCTCCGAATTACAGCCAATATCTTCTAAAAGTAAATCATCATTGAAACTCATTACCTGCACGACTCGCAAGGATCTCAGTACTCGCAGGAAGGGTCATTGGAACAATCGCACAGTGGGCAGGAATCGAAAAAAGGTGGAAAAAACCCAAAATGGTTTTATCCCATTATTTCGACGAAAAACAGAGTCCACCCAGTTGCATCGTATCGACGATAAATATCGCAAGACTGAAGAAATTAAGTTATATGAAATGGAAAGTAAATGAGGTATTCAAAAGCTATAATAAATACTATAGCTTTTACACAATTAATCTACTTTAACAAATTCAATTTCCAACATATTTCGAGCGCGATATTCCCCGTGGCCAACAGCGAGCTCGGGACGGCAATTCTCCTTTTGGTATCACACTCTATAGACTGTTTTATATGTGGTGTAAATATCTCGAGGTAGCTCGATGATCCATTTTTTTTAAATCCTACATGAACACAAAATTTCGACGAAAATCAGAGTCCGGCACTTTTTTATCGTATCGGCATCAAATACTACAACCGAGTCGTGAAATTAGAAAAAAATTAACAATATGGTATATTTTTGTTGCTATTGAATGACTACAGAAATTGTGGCATCAGTATTAACATGTTGAATTTTGAAAAAAAATTCAATACGGGTAATGTTTGCGAAATTTGTTCAAATTTGAGGCTGAGTAATTTGTTTAAATAGCCTCTGAAAAACAGTTTGCGTCATAAATGCACCGATATATTGACAAAAACAGTGCAAAGCTTCAATTCTGTACTCAAAAAACCATTTCGGGGGTTTTTCCTGCGTTTTTCGATTTCAGCCCACTGAGAATCGCCTCGAAACTATGTTATACTGGTTCATGTGCAGAATATTCCAAAAGCAATGTCATGCGTCCCTCGCGACTACAATGTTATTCACTAGGCCGCGAGTTGCCCATTTCCTTAAAGTCAAAATTTTACGGCCACTTATTTTGTTTCTCTGAAGGATCGCTCCATAAGCTACATAAGCTTTTCAGGGGTTATGAATATGATCGCAAAGTGCTTCAAGATATAATCTCCTGGGCCTTACTGTCATTTTAATTGTCCCTTTTTCCATTATAGGTAAGATCTTATGCGTTGACACTCATTCGACCTAGGGTTCATAGAATTACGGCCAAATATCTCAAAAAGGTTATTAAAAATCTTGATATTATCTAACGGCCTTGTTTATTGGTAATTCATTTTCATCAGTGAAATAAACTTTTCAATTCTTCCTCCGAAGAAGGTAATTTATACAGGGTGTCCCATTTATCTTGACCACCCGAAATAACTTTTTGTCCGGATGTAAATTCAAAAATTTGTCAAGCAAATGTCCATTAGCCGTCAGGGGGACATTAATGTAACAACGTTATTTAATGTAATAACAACGTTATTTACAAAGATATTAACAGCGGTATTTATTTTTTAAATGACACCCTATATTTTTTATTCGGCAATTCATTTCCTCCATTTAAAAAAGACATACCGCTGTTCATATCTCTTTAAATAACATAGCTACAAGGCAGGCAGTTATGATGACTAATGTCCCCTTGACGGCTTATGATCATTTGCTTAACACATATTTTTTAATTTGTATCTGGATATAAAGTTACTTCGGGTGGTCAAGATAAATGGGACACCCTGTATACGAGGTATTTTATGCATATATACGCAATAAAAGAAACACCACATTGTCATGACTCACGTTTTAATATATGTATCACAATGAATAAATGCGCCTCGGAAAATTTTGTAATGTCCCATGGAGATCACGAGTGTGATTCGAATGATTTTCTGTATGGAGTTGCGGAAAATAGGTCTGCTCTTCTCATTAGTAGGTGAACTATTTATTTGGTACTTCAAGTATTCAGTTTCCGCCACTAGACGTAGTGTTCCTAGACCTCTTTCCATTATATCCTAGACGTCATTCCCACGCTAAGCCGTCCGAATGATCAGTGTCCCATCACACACCGGCTCTTTCCCTTCCTAACATCACCTGCTCTCAGCTTCAAAGGGTTCCGCATTGTTGCGAACGGAAAGAAAGAAAGCCGATACCCCTCGGAGGATAAGAGTATAAAAAATGAAAGAATCGCCAGTCCGAATGTCGGCTTCACACGGTCAGGAGATCACGACCGTCCTGACTTGAATGGGTTCGCGAGGACCCTAAAAGAACCGAATCCGCTTCAAGTCATAATCGTGAGCTACGGATGTCTCGGAGGGTCATTCCGTATTTCTGAATTAATGTGACCACATTCGAAGAGTTTTTGGATCCTTAAATGAATCGATCAGTGAATCATGTATTTTTCCAGGAAAAAACGATGACACGATGGAAATGAACCGTTCCCGAGAAAATGAACCGTTAATGCCCCGATCACACTAATTAGGTAAGCAACTCGGTAGGAACCAACGTGCATTTAAACAATCACAAATATTACAATAGAGGATCCTCAAGTCGACCTCATAATATGCTGTTAAACACCGCGCATTTAAATGGATATACATAAGTCGCCACTCGCGTTGCTGTAGGACAAATTGATCCGAATTTCCCGGGAAATAAGGTATAATTAAAAGTGTTAACCGAAATTTATATACATGGTGATGTGATCTATCAAATTATGAAATATCAATGCTATTCCATCAATTATAAACATTACACTGCAAAGTATTGAAATCGCATCTCCGCGCTGCGGACGTTTTTGAAAACCGTTCAAAATGCGACAGAAGTGGCAACAGACATCAGCCTTCTTTGGGATGGAATTGGGCTATGCAGTCCCCACGAATATTACAAAAGAGGATCTTCAAGTTGGTCTCTAAATGTGTTGTCACCCACCGTGCATTTAAATCTGTTTGCAGAAGTCGCCACTCGAGTCACTGATGACCAAATTGATCCGAGTTTAACAAGAAAATAAGTTTTGATTAGGGGTATTAACGGAAATTTATTTGCATGGTGATGTGATCTAACAAAAACCATAAGTTATCAATGCTATTAACCGCAAGAACGAATGGTATAATGCAAAATATTGAAAGAAGTGGATCGCATGCACTCATCACCACGCCGCGGACATTTTTGAAAACCGATGAAAATGCGACCGAAGTGGAAACAGAAATTGGCCGTCTATGGAATTGAATTGGGCCTCCTCTATGCAATCCTCTTGGCAGTTACCCTGCAAACAATTGTGGTCAGAGTCCTCTGGATTGCCGATAGTACACTATTGAATGGAGTAGTGTAGAGAGCTGCCATACAGAGGACTCTGAGTGTAGTAACCCAGTGCTGCCATCGTGTGCCGAAGTTTTGAAACTCGCGTGAATAAAAATTACTATTGGATAAGAAAAATTGCTTTACACTGTAAATAACTTAACTTATCTTAATTAAAAATCACCTCCACTATGCTGAAACTTCTTCCCAGATACATTTTCGCTTTCAATGCATCGAAATGATAGCATCGTTTTTCTTTTCGTACATTCGTTTTCGGAGTTTTCGGTTACGGCGCGGAGTCCTTTAGTTTACACTCTCAACACTACTATCTCACGTTATTATATGGCAATTTAGAGGACTCTTTTAAGGCCACGCCAGCAGCGCTGACCACGGTTAAGTAGTTGCGTAACGAACTACTGATATCTCGATAGCCAACCCGAATTCAGACGATGTGTAAGGGCTACCGCGGTACGGACCTCAGTTATGACCGAGGCTGACAATGAGTGAGAAGTTACTTGCGCACTGTCGGCAGTCACCCATTGAATTTCCAAAAAATGCCCGTATTTGGTGAAGTGAAGAGAGCATTCCACCAAAAGAGAGACCTGCTTACAGCGGGAAACTTAAATATGGAAGTAAAGAATCAATTTATGAGAACCTACATTTGGAGTATGCTCCTTTACAGAAGTGAGACATGGACAATGACCGCAGCAGAGAAAGTAAGGATAGAGGCCTTCGAAATGTGGTGCTACAGAAGAATGATGAAGATCAAATGGTTCGACCAAGTTAGTAACGAGGAAGTCCTAAGAAGAGTAGGAGAGAAGAGAAGCCTCATGAAAACCTTAACAAGAAAACGGAACAACCTTATAGGCCACATCTTGAGACATGATGGCCTGATGAAGACAATCGTCGAGGGACAAGTGGAAGGCAAGAACGGAAAAGGAAGACCTCGAACAAAATATATGGAACAAGTAAAGAAGGATGTGAAAGAGAAGAAATATGTAGGTGTGAAAAGATTAGCTGATAGGAGAACTGAGTTGAGCTGCGTCAAACCAATCCTAGGATTGCTGACCAGTGATGATGATGATTTGGTTAAATATGTGACTCCATCCGAATCTGAGCCTAAATTTAGATATTCAGGATAAAAATCTTTTGAGGCACCGATTTTAGTGGATATTGAAATTTAAAATTGTGTAGGTCAACAAAGTTGTTATCCATAACTGTTATGTTATGGAAGAGGTATGTTATTCCAGATGACCTACCACGTCGTGTGAGAGATTTGAGAATCAATGGAAATTGTGATTTTATTTATAAATCAAAGTCTTTCCTGGGAGTGATAGGTAATCAATGAAGTGTATTTAGGTTCTCGTAGGTTCATAGTGCAAAGAGCAACATAGTTTCGTGGCAATGTAGAGTCGTAAAATCGCTATATTGCTAATATAATGCAATAGCTATTAAGATAAATTGGTTAATAAAGTAAATTTAGTAAATATTTTTTACGCTTGATATCTATACTATGTACCGTACTGTTATTTTTATTTCCTAAAATGGAGAAGCAGATGACTTTATGCGGAAAATATACGGGAATTGATTTGGAAGTTTACTCGCCGCTTTCACAACGAACCTTTTATAACGTTTTTCATTGTGTGACCATTATGGATTGCTAAAAAAAAATATTCCCTACCTTCATGAAGCGCACATGGTCGTGATTCAAAGATCATGGCTTCACATCCCTTTATTCCATGGCTTTTTGAATCCTTTTGAATGGCCAGGTGGTCTTCGCTTCCTTGGTTCTCATTTCGCCATGCCCATTACTCCCTGGAAATTCAATTCCCCTCTCTCCAATGGAACCGTTACGTATTATCTCATTATGATGAAAGTCCGTCATCTTCTTTGCCGCCCTGCCATGTCCTGCAACCTTCTCTTCCTCCCACGTACCGCGTTCTGTCTCCGAGTCGACATCAATTTTGAAAGGAGTTCCTGGCTCATGGCGTCGCAGCGTGTCATCAATTCCACGCGAGAGGAGAAAAGGCTTTTTGGCTATTTTTTTATTTGTATATTTATCACCATATGTAAATCTCCCAACTGGTCTGTCTTGAGTTGCTTTAATTTCTGATTTAAACCTTTCTTCTTTCCTTCAAGAACTGGACTTTAAAATGCCTTTATCGCCAAATTTTACACTTTAATTACTTAAATCAATCCTATTTTATTCATTTACTTTTTATAAATGTATTTTATTTTTATACTTCTAATGTTCATATTTTATCTATTTACTTTTTATCTGTGCATATCACGCAGAAAAGAGCGCAGTATGGTCTTTTAAATTGAGTGCTCTTCTACTAATAGTAATGTAGAAACATGAACACCCATTTTTTGCCTATTTTATTTGCACGTTTTTCACCGCATGTAAATTTCCCGACTGGCCTGTCTTGAGTTGCCATAATTTCTAATGTACCCTATGTATTCCTTCAAGAAATGGACTTAATAATGACCTTATTCTCAATTTTTAGTTTTTTATCTGTGCATATAAGCAAGAAAAGAGCACAGTTAGGTCTACTGCATTAAGTATTCTTCTACAAATAATAATGGACGATCATAACTACACACTTTAGGCTGATTGTATTTGCACATTTTTCACCGCACGTAAATCTCCCGACTTTCCAGCCTTGAGTTGTTTCATTCCCAATTTCTACTCTTGATCTATTTACGTCACCAAGAGAAGAGCCCAGTAAGATCTTTTGCATTGAATGGTGTTCAACAGATAATAATGGACGATGATGAAAACCCATTCTTTTAGTTATACTATTCAACTATGGCAAGAGAAGACGTCATTCGGTTGGGTGGGCGATCACTTCACACCGTCGCCAACGAGGCCATCATTTTTCTATCAAGAAAAATGCTTCAGGAATTATCTTGTATGTAATTCCATACGTATTCTACTGCCCTGTGATGAATCAAAAAAATAATAAAACAGCTGGGGTAATAACTGTGAATGCAAAAAAAAGAAAATAAAATTTTCAGGACTTGCCGGGCAATTATTTTAAAATTTCCATTCTGTTCCATCTGATCCTTGGTTCATTCCTTGTGAGTGTGCAGGAATATTTTCGCCGGTTCCATGGAGTTCAAAAAAGCGGTATAATTTTCTTTTGAAAGAAATACTTTGGAGAAAAAAAGAAGTTCGCGGGAAGCGTTATAGCAAGCAGGCCGATGCCTAAAATTGGCATTATAATCCAAAGAGTTCGTCACCAAGCTTATAAATATTCCGACGCGTTATTACTATTCAAATGTTTTATTATTCGGACTTTTCCTCGTTTTTTAAGCGAGTCAAGTCAAGAGAAGACTTCTATTTCCATAAACACCATTAACTTGAATTATCTCAAGCCCTAAAAAATTCATTGAAGAGAGGTTTACCGATGAGGAAACATCCTACATGAAGAAATGAAATAAAATATTTTCTGGACAAGAACTTGAGAAATATTGCACCACAACCATCTGAATCAATTCGAGTGAAATTCATAAGATCCATGCACTATAAACATACGTACGTATGTACTTATGTTAACTTCACACCTTGCTGCTAAGACATAATCTTCCCCCTAACCTTGATTATTTGAGCCGTCAAGATGAAGTTCCCTACAACGTATCAATGTTTATAACCGAATGGCTGCGAATAAACTAGCATTCATAGGCAGTTATTGCTGGCCATAAAACTCCCTTGATCACCATAATTCCATATTTTACGCAAGAAATATAATATAATATATAACAATAATAATTTATTCTTCCATGCATACATGTTTTTTACAGATTATTACATCCATTCAAGGAAGTAAGGAAGCCTATAAGGCAATAAGCCTGTGTTTAGGCTAACTTCAAATTTCATAAATTGCGGAAATGATAACACATACAACCAAAATACACAATACCTTGAGAAAAAACATTATGTGCGTAATCATATCATAACAGAGCTGACCGTAAGATGAGATACAACTTGTAATATACAACACATATGATGCCTAGGGTATTTTCTGCAATACCGACCCTTTACTATAACTTTTCGATGTCTTCAAAAGTCATTATCCATTTCTTTATCAACCTTTTGTATTTACCAAAAACATTTGTCTCCTTAATTGTATTTGGTAGCATATTATACAATTTTGGTCCCATATACAAAAAACTCCTTTTATGCATCGTTAAATTAGGCTTGTGCATAGGGATCGAGAAACCTCTGCGAGAATTAAACAACACATGCTCCCATATATTTTTGGGCTGTATCCGCTACGCAAAAAAAAAACATTTTTAACACTTTATAGCAATACATATATCTTAACGGGAGTATGTTAAGTTCAATGAATAAAGGACGGGTATGTTCGTAACGCTATATACACCAACGCAACGGCTCACGAATAGGTTTTTTATGTTTACTCGAAAATTGAGAAAAATTTTAAATTGATTGGTGAAAATAAAATTACTCGTTGGAATTTAAGAACAGCAGCGTGTTTAGCGGAGACATTTCAGATTGACCTTTCATCCATAATCTTTCCCTTTTGTAGAAAATAGTTTAGACATTCCGCGCTCACCGTATTTAGAGGAAAATCCTCTGTGACTGAAATTTTGGCAAAAATTTAATATTTTGAAATTTTTTTTAACAAAAGCGATGTCATTAGATTTAATGCTGGGACCATGTTTTCGTTCATTTTTTTAATAATCTCTCTTTTCCATAAATTTAAAAATTATATTGTGTTAAGTATTCCAGTCAAATTGGTAATATTTTCCCGCAATACACGTATTTTTTTCCGCTACTTTTTTGCTCTTCATCAGTATTTTGAAGATACCCGATCAAACCTAGTGATTTTGTGAAAAAATTGTAAGCAACGTCATGATACATTCAAAATTAATCTGTTAGCTTGAAAATGATACTAATTTATACCATTTCATAAGTTTTATTACAATAAAGTAAATATTACGCGCGTTACGTATATTTTTAACGACGGTGGTCATCTTACTTTTTGGGTAATACGCTTACATCCTCAGTCACTCATTAGCGGCTACCATGACGTAGATGTTACGCCACGAGCACCAAACGTGTTAAACAAAACATTCAGGAAATTTCTATAAGGAGAAATATGCTATTACGTTCAATTATGTGGTCATAGACTAAATTACTGTTACAATATATACATATTATTCGAGTTCCTCCGATAAATAGGTATAAGTGAGACAAATTGTAAAAGGGAACGATAGGACTTAGGCACAAGAAGAGTGATGGAGAGAAACAAGGACGAAATTGAAAAAAAAAATACCTAGATAAAACTGGGTGGCCACTCAAATAATGCATCGACGAAGAAATCACTTTACTTAAAATACTATTTCAATCCGGAATTCAACTATTATCCAAAATTATTCCCGAAAACATTGAAAAAATGAGAGCAACTACGCAAACATACATACAAATTCACAGGCAAGGAAAGAAAGGGATAGGAACATATGATAGAAAAAGGACGAGGACAACGGTGCTGTGGTAGATGGAAAAAGCCAATACGAAAATATCCCAGGCTGGACACACAGCAAAAGACGCAATGAAAGAAAAAAACTCACAAAACTAAACCAAAAACCAACAATGGTAGAAATTATGATATCATATGGAGCAGAGGTATGGGAAAAAATATGCCCGACATTTAAAATTCCACCGCAACACAACTCATTCAACCGATTCCTCAATGCGCAAAAATCCCTATTCATTCAACGTCAAGTGTTACGCTAAAAAATCGAATAAATCCCATGAAACACTTGCATCTGCTGGCTTAGGACAACCGTTTCGGAGCACTGAGTCCCACCCACACCTTTGAATTGGTCGTTACAGCCTCCGACGGATGCGGGCGTAAGTCACAAGAGCGTGAAAATGAGAGAAATGATTCCTTTTACACTTAAGAAGTTAATACATTGCGCCATAATTCACGGTTAACCTTGGGCCCCGAGAATCACTTACACACTCTACGGTCGAGTGTGCGTGAACGTTAAAATGGGATTGTGTGGGCGTGAAGCGCTTTAAAAAATATATATATACAACACCTAAAGATATCCTTCACCATTTCCGAGACGGATTGAAAAATGCCAACGTGAAAAGGAATAGAAGAGTCCGTGGGAGTGGTGGGATCTTTATACTTCCGTGAAATACTTATGAAAACATCATGTGAGAGGAAGTACTTTCTTTGAAAGGGGAAACACCAATTCTTTGCTCAATCAGTTCAAATTTTGCGTATCCAACTAAAAATATTCTATTACAATAAAAAGGTTGAAAAGCTCTACATAAAAGACTTCAACATGGCTGCGCAGTAATCAATACTATCTAAATCAATCTTCTACTAGACTGATAGGGGCAACCTCTACGGAATGTGAGAAGTTAACGCGCCTGTAGCCTAGCTCGGGGCGAGCTCTACCTCCACCTAACCAAACCAACCTTCCGGTTGAACCACTGAGAAAGAGTGATCATATTTACCAGTTTGTGGAATCAGCTAGCACATAATGTAAATAACTGCTAAAGGCAGCGGGGGGGTTAGGATTCCGCGGAGATGAGGTAAATATCTTCCAAATAAAATGAAAGGAGAGTGATGTGCAAGGAAGAGCAGGAGAATTCTCGGAAGCGGCTTGTGGAATATCGGAATCGGTGGCTACTCCTCGGTAGTTGTTTTTTCACGAATTGCAAGGTGAGGTGGGTGGCAGATAGAATCGCGTACACATTGCGGGCAGACTAGATAGCCGGCAGGCAGAGATGGTTGCAGAGACGCAACATCAACCGGTGAAGATGACCGAAAAGTAGTTGGGCAAACCTAAATATTAAGTGAGAGCGCGTTTAGCAAATTACGCGAAATTGCGAACAGTAGAAGGAGAAATTATGGGAGAAGAGAGATAAGAGGAAGCCTCGTGATGAGGCATGTGCACCCTGCTAAAAACCCTCGCCCGTCATACCGTGTAATTTTTCCATCCCGAGTGGGCGGTCAATTTTTTCCTCGGTGCTTGAACGAGACGGGAAAGATTCATTTTTAATTGTGCTCCCAACTTTTTTTTAGCAATGAAAACAAAAAGAAAGTGGTTATTCGCAAATATATAAGGCCTAGAACCTCCATCGTAATAATCTACCCCGCCCCCTGAATCGAACAACCGCCAATTTGGCTAAATTCATCGTTTATCTGGCGTCTGGCCACCGCAAGGCATCAGGTAAATCGTGGGCTAACTACAACCGTTCACTACTGATCAAGTGGGTCCATGGGCGATCAGATTAGAAGTATAAAACTTAGGGGTTAGAACTTAATATCCACAGGATGCCCATCTAGCATCTTCTTTAGAGCTGGGAAGAATTTGCTTCATACTAAACCGAGATGAACGTCCCCTTGCTATGATGCCACTACATGATAATAAGGCTCATGAGACTGAAATCAGTTCATATTTCACTAAATATACAATGGCCGCTTTTGTATTAAACCCTTTCATTGCTCCCATCGTATACAAGCGATCGCCTTAGCAGACTGCTCCCATCTTCTATTGACAATTTTCATTTATTAGAAAAATTTGATCAAAAATATTTGTGAATTTAGTATCTAAAGAATAAAGTGAGGCTGCAAAAAAAATTATTCTTTTTTATATTTAAAATCTTACGCCCGTTGAACATTTGTGAAGTCCATAATTACTACAAATTATTGCCAAAAGATTAATGTGAAAAGACGCAAACGGAGAGTATAAAAGAGACATTTTACTATGGGGCAAAATTAAAATATTTTTCTGGTCAAAATATAAGTCTTATGTTCATTATTCTGCAATCGCAACTCCTGATTTTTATTATAGCCTTAATTTTCATTCAAACAGCTGTGTAACTCGTACTGATAAACCGTGGCTAACAGGATGAGGATGAATTTCATGTTACGAAGTATGTGTAGATCACGCGACTTCACAGCTTTAACCCTTTAACTGCGCAAATAAGCTGAATTGGAGCTCCCCACAGACAGAAAAAATGATAATATTTTTATTATTTTTGCATAATTTTATAAATTATAACTTTTTACTTAACTTTAGCGCCTAGCGTGTTCATATGATCACAGCAAACATTTCTTGCTCCACGTAACCCTCCCTTCCGCATTTCTCAAAATTTCGTTGTGGGTTTTTGGTAACAATATTTCGATAATTTGTTGTCAAAATGTCCAAATGAAAAGGGAAAAAATGTTTCAAAAATATTTTATTGACTAATTTTCTGCTGACTTTACTTCAAATGATGGACTTTAGGTCATGTATTACAATTGTACGAAAAATAATTTCAAAATATATTAATATATTTTGAAATTATTCATGTTCAACGGGCGTAAGATTTTAAATATAAAAAAAGAACAAAATTTTTTTGCAGCCTCACTTCATTCTTTAGATACTAAATTCACAAATATTTTTGATCAAATTTTTCATTTAATTTGGAACCGAATAAACAGTTCATATTTGGGCGTCCCTATTCCCTAATTTCTGATATTTGTCTGGTAAGACGTAGTTCTCGTAATTTTATTAACATAACCTACTCTCTTCCTTCCCTTAACTCGTTTGTCTAACATCTAATAGTGTGGTTTCCTATTTTTTATTGCCTTTATCGTACTCCTGAAGTACACATTTCACGCTATTGGATTTTTAAATGACGATATCTATTTTTCGCGATTAAATGGAAAGTGAAAAATTTCAAGCGCGCGAAAACGCGACGGCTAAATATGAATGCTGGGAAAAGCCCGAGTGACGTCATTCTAGTTCCGACTGCCGCCGGGTGAGGCCACCTTGGTGCGAGGCTATGAGCGCCGATACGATTCAGGCTGCTAGCAGGTTGCGCTTGGCTTAAATAAGGATAATTGATACCCTATCAAACGAAGGAAACTTTCCGACCATAGGCAATTCTAACAGGTGATTATTAAGGGATGTTTCCCTGAGCTCTGTGCCTCATGCATGCATTAGTAATCTCAGACGATGTAAAAATCCTATATACTCGTACAGAAAATAGGTCCCTGTGACGTCACGTGGAGTGGTATCGCATGGGCGCCAATCTGGCCTTTTTCAAATGCGGTTAAAAATGACCATTGCCATTCGTCTAAAATGGGATTTCTAAAACCAAATAATTTGTATATTATGAATACACTAATGGTGGGTAATGAATCGCAATCGAAGCCTTTCGTTTTCTTTGATGAAGGAAACTTCCCTATTGCCTCTGTGCACACTCGTATTTCAGTGATCCCGTGCCCCTCAATACAATCCCCATTCACTCCTTCTGCCTCATCTCTCTTCTTTCCATTCAACGCAAACACAATCAAGAGGACGTGGAGTCTATTTTCGTTCCGCTTTTCTCAGAGTTGTAATATTTTAACGAGCCACTTTCCTGCATCCAAATATATTCGCACCTCGGCCTTGAAGTGCCAAAAGTTTCCGTGGGCGAGCACAAATCACCATAATAACTTTATCGGCGCCGGGTGACTGCTTCTGATTAAGTTATCTGACGCATCATCGCTCACTGATAAACAGCCATGTTTGGAAAATTGGCTCCGATATAAACACCGTCCCACACCTGACTGATCGCCGTGCAAAGGGAGTGGCATCTGCGATCATTCACTTTAAACGGCCTATTCCGAATCCAGTCATGTCCAATGGCTTCTCGACTTCGAGTATCCTTCGCTTCCATTCCCACCGCTAAATAAACTGCAAAATCAAGCGTATGCATTTATTTTTCTATTTATCAATTAAATTCTAGGGCATATACACCAAATATGAAATTTGCCAAGGAAAAACAATTTGACTTAGCCGGGTTTGGAACTCGAATTTCCCGAATTACGGTCAAGTATGCTTCCAGTTACACCACCAAGCCATTTCAAGAACCGGGTTTGAATTCCCGCCAAATTAAATGATTTTTCATGGCCGTTATGTCGAAAGGACACCACAAGTGTGCTCAACATTTAGCAATGAAATCATTTTTGATCAATCACTTTGTCTTCTGTTCATGAGCCATCGGATGTTGAAAAAACAGTCCCAGTATTTAGAAAATTAATTAAAAGGAAGGCAAATCTATGAATGGGAGTATATTAGAATCCGAGGGTGGTTCACGCATAATTATCTGCAAAATGCCATGGTTTGAAAATTTAATTGAAGTAGAGAACCGCTGCTTTGCCTCACTCAATGGTGCTAATTAACTTAGCTGTGAGTTAAGAAGCCTTACCGCGTGGAGATATGAAGATGCTGGGTCCTGGTGTAGTGGCGGGGGCGTGGTGCAGGCAGTGGGAAGCGTGGGTCGTATCTCCGAGGGGTGGGGAAGTGTCGCAATTGCGCCCGTCCATGGGTGGTCCTCGCACTCTCCCCACGAGAAACGAAAACCCGTCCCCAACACCACCTGTCCCTCCACGAGAGCTCTACGGACGCATTGCCCGCGCGGTACCGGCCGGAGACGCCTCTACTCCCGACGACGACACCTCGACGTGCTCTTCAATTATACGTACCTACTCTGCAGGAGAAAGCTCGGGTGTAGCCAGTTTTAATAGCAGTGCATTAATATAACTGTAATTGTTAGTATCTTGTGTTAAATTGTGTCTGTCGAGAGAGGAAAGGCATAGTAATAGGGCTGTCTGTGTCTTTCCTTACTCGAGAAAGTAAAACGAAAATGAGAGCAAAATCTACCCCGTGAACTATATCTAACTCTTCTCGGGATTTGCACCCGCTTAAATTATCCATATTAGTCAACTTTTGAATGTTGTTTTAATGATAGAAATAAAACGACATTAAGAGGGAGGAAATTTCGCTCCCTGAGTAAGTGTAAAGATGGTTTTCTATCTTTTTCACTACAAAATTGTATCATCGAGACAGTCTTATGTGGCTATATGAAATCACTGTTTTTGAGAGTGGGATAGAGCAACCAAAAAAGTAATTAATAAGAAATTGGAGGCCAATTACACCTTCTTAGTTTTGCTTTCAGTTCCTATCTTTTCACATTCTATATTCTGCTCAGTACTGAAATATGTGTAATTATAAATATATGATTATAATATTTAAATAACTAGACGATCCTTGGAATATGATAAATAGGAAATTACTGCGAGTATAATTGTAATTCAACGTAAACTTACCTTAAGAAAAAGTATTCATACCAGCAATATAAATGGTGGCCAATTTAACCCTGAACATGGAATTGGTGTAGAAATAGCTGTAATAAAATGATTTTTTTCTCCTTTTCCTAACCTCTTTAGGGCTTGAAATGAAAATGAGCATTCAATTTTAATACAAGCCAAGATAAATGATTACAACACCATTTTAAAAATGCTGTTGTAGTCATTTATCCTGGTCTTCATATAATATTTATAATGAAAAAGAAGCATTCAGTTGTAAATAAACGAAAAATAAGACTATAATTTTGATCCGTACCTTTTTGCAATCTTTATTTATGTAAGTAAGCTAATATAATTCATGGTTACCTTCCAATTTTGATTTTATATAAATAATGTAAATTTTCCGTAAATTTATAGCTATTTAGTCAGTTAGATTGCCCGAAAAGCTTTATTGCATTGTAGCTCCTTTTCTTCCTTTTTCAAATTCTACAAAGTAATGCATGTAACCGTTGAACGCGCCTTTTACCAACTTGACGAGATCGGCTTACAGTGAAGAGGAGCACAAACGTTGTATGAACCGGGATAAGACTTGCGAAAGGCGTGAGTTGGCTTCGCTTTTGTATTCAAAAAGATCACCACCTGGGTCTGTCGGCTCAAAAATACAAAATTGTGCTCGGAAAGAATGTCAAGGCCCTCAAATCTTCGTAGCGTTGTAAACTTTGCGTTTAATGGAGACGCGAGCACGAAAATCCGTGCGAGTTCAATCGTAAAACTTTGTGAGATTTCATGGTCGCTAATATCGGAGGTTGCTCTTTAAAGTTTGACAGTTACGAAGGCTATATTGTGTTTCACTGGTATCATTGGGCGCTGGTCTTCAGTGGTTAAGCTTCACTCTCACTTTTGTCGTCGGTAAGTCTCATCGTCATTAAAAACATCAGTTTAGTGCTCGGAACTTTAACGTCTCGTTTCAAGCACGCGTAATGTCACCCTATGTGCTTGGAGGATGCCTTTATTTCGCGAGAAAAAAGTATCGCATTGTAGCCCAGCTCTGGAAAAAAATCCTCTGCGAATACTCATGTTTTATTGTTGTTACCTCCAAATTTGAAACTCGTTGGGAACGCGTACGGTCTGTTTTCCTGGAAATTGTAGGACTAAGGAAAGGCAGTTCCACTATTTTGTTACTTACCGTTTATTAAATAAATAGGAAATAAAAAAATCCCTGTTGTCATGATCCTTCTGGAACACCCAATATTGGCCAATTTATGGGCAATATGTTTTTTCAAGAAAACAAGTATAAAGAAACAGTGGCGCAGTGAGGGGAGGTTTTAGGGGATAATCCCCCCCCCCCACCAGAGCTCAGAGAAATTTTTAAGTTAAATCCATTTTACTTAATATAATTAATATTAATAATATAAAAGTGTAAAAATTAGTCAAATATCCCTCGTAAACCCTTATAACTCACCATTTTAAGCATTTATCTAAAAACTTTTCTGAGGGGAGGGCTCCCGTACCTCCCGCTTACCCTGGCGGGTATTCCGTACCACAAGACCCCCAATTTTAGTTGCGCCTAAAACTCCCCCTAGCCCTCTCCACCCTGAACATTTTTTTTGCTCCTCAAAAATGTGTTACATGTTTTACACGATCCTGCTACCATCTGTAGGCTACTGAGCGAAACGAAAAAAAGAGGGAAGCGTAGGTATACCGGAACTTGCACGAACTTGATACGATCATTGCAGTCCGGTTTGACGCACAAAAGTAATCTGAATTGACCAGGAGAAATTTTTTAACGAACCCGCACGATAGTGTGGGGTCTGGGTGGAAAGGGCTAGTCTTATTTCCTGGCTGCGTCCCTTTTAAAGAAAGTACTTAATGTTACTCCCGGTTTAAAAAACAGTGACACCGTTTCCTTAGCCAATTTCTTCCCAATGTTGCGTCAACGGAACGCAAGCTTTGCGATTTTTTTTCTTCGTATTTGTTGTTGGTAAGTAGTTAATATTTTTAACATAGTTAGTTCAATGATTCCTCAAATGTTATGAATTTTTCTACGGAAGAAAGTTAATAACTTTTGTTTTTACAATGACCTTTTCATTTATATATAAGTCATTATTTTAGGTTATCTTCTAAGATAACATATTATGTAAAATCTAAGGCACTATTTATATTTATATCTCTCTGCAAATATAATGATGCATTTGTATCCTAGGCCATTGCAACAAATTGGGTGAATTTGAGTTAGTGGTTTTCAAATTATTTAGGATTGAGGAAGTGTTACGTTCACGCAACATTGGGAGGACCACGGCAATCCAGGGAAACGGCGCGCCGCGGCGGTAGTCGTTTAGAGTGTTTCTTTTTGGACTGAAAAATGAAAAGGTTATCAAGAATCGTATTCCCTGACCGCGTGAAAGTGAGAAATTTTCGCACTTGTTAGCTGGTAAACTTAAATCAAACATTTATCGATCATGCGAATATCCCCATTGCATCAGCGACCACGTTGTCTCCACGCCGCTGACACCACCCCGGGTGGTAATGAGTAAACGAAGGAACCGTAGTAGGACAAACAAACATTCGACGCCGTATCACTATGGGTCTAATGCCCGGCCTTCTCTTCTTTCCCTTCTTCCAGGTCGACGCCCGTAACGATCCCGTCCATCGGGAGGCAGGAGTCTCCGAGCAGCGAAGAAGAAGAAGAGGAGGAAGCAGCAGGAGAGGCGGCCGGAGAGGGGGCGAGGGTGGTGTCGGAAGGCGCGGGTGGGTCCGCCGCCGATCCCCCGATGCATTCGCGACACAACCACCTCGGAGACCGGACGGGAGGAATGGGTGAGGAAGTGATGGTGGTGGGATCAGTGGTCGAGGACGCTCAAGCCAGGGGCGCGAGTGAGGAGCAGCTGAGGCCGACGGAAGCCGCTGTCCGTGAGGTCGCCGCCGCCGAAAAAGAAGCCGCCGGAGAGGGAGGAAAGATGCCCGCGGAGGTCGTCGTGGAGGTTGTGGTGTCCAACGCAGAGGAGGAACTGGAGGCGCATACAATCAAAGGTGAGTGAGTTACTACGCTATTTTATACTCCTTAGCAGACCTGTAAGGGAGCGTAATAGCCAAGTGAGTAGAGTTCTCGGCTAGTGAAGGGTCCCAGTAGCGGACACAGAGAAAACTCAAGGGGTGGGGGCCAAGGTGCCTCGCTTTGCCACTTTTTTTAGGAGCGAATCGTAATACCCGGCAAAAGTTGCGTACCCGTGTGGGTATTACAGATATGATTTTTTTTCAAAATCGGTTAATATCTTCTGTTCGCCATTTTGTCTTGAAATTTCGAAATTTTTAACGAAAAAAATGTAAATAATTTAAATTTAGTTTTAGCAAGCAATCATTTTTTCCAATGGATTACAGCATTGGTCTTTCCTTGATTTTTTTGACCAAAAACGTAAGCTCTATTGCTTTTCATTATCGAGAAAATCGTATTCACCGGGGGCGCTAAAGATATCTTGAGTTACCTTTACTTTTATCGCAATAGAAAATAATCAAGTCACATGCAGAGCTTCAGAAATTTTTAATTAAAGTGATTATACACGTATTCAAGACAATGCCATTTTATGATATAAATAAATTGCCGGCCTCGGTGGCGGCGGGGTAACGTCTTCGTCTGCCAAACAAGAGGTCGCGGGTTCTGAGTCTCGCCTGGGGATGTTTCCCCTGTCCTGGGAATGGTTGTTCGTGTACGTTTACTTGTTACAATCTTTGAATACCCCGGTATGACATGGCCAATAAGAGCTGTATCCCGTGGTTTGAGGATAATTGTTTTTAATAGAATAAAAAATAAAAGTTACAATTGTGGATCTGAAATGTTTGGCAATACTGATGGCCCCGCAAAGGGTCCCGGGTTCGAGTCCAGGATGAAAGCTTCGGACGCCTCGAAATAAAAATCCTCTTAAGTGCGTGGTGTCCTAGGACTGGCTTTCGATGAAGAGGAACACGTGCGGTGTTTGAGCCAGGATATGGCTTGAGAAGGGCTGGGCTTGGAAAGATTGCCAAGGCCCCCAAATCTTCGTAGCGTTGTAAACTTGGCGTTTTATGGCCCTTACCTAAATGCATCAATTTACATGACTGTGGCTTAGGGTGAGCCCTAGCCTCACTTATCCATTCCAACGTTCGGGCTGATTCACTGTGTGGGTAGACCTACAAGAGATAGAGGTAGCCTTGCGGATGGAGTGCAATCTGATCAAAGGATCCTAAGAGAAGCCTTCAGGTAGCTCCCAGTTAAAATTGTTGAAGTACGAGGTGGCCCAGGGAAAAGAACTGATCCCCCCTACCCTGAATGCGTGTTATTCACATCCATGTGACTAATTCCAAGGTGAGCTCCACAGTCACATATCCTTAGCAATCATTGGGTTGAATCACTGAGCGACTGTGCACTGCCGGCGCCGAGTCTGCTAAAAAAATATCGTCAATCTAAAAAAATACTTATTCTTGGTGGCATTAGCATTCTTTATTAGATTACACCTTATAACGATTTGAGCTAAGTTTTCAGACATCTGTAAACTATTGGCACTGCCGTTGAAAAATAGACGTTTATTAGTTCAGCTGCTGCACGCCGCAAGAATTACTTCCGTACTGCGCCACTATCAAGTTGTATTGTCTTTGCACTGGTCTACTCAAAAATATACAATCCCAACATCGTAATATGGTCGTTATGTTATCACAGAAAATAATAAGAACTTGCGGAATGATCCAGCGCACTGAAAATCTCATCTCATTCTTGAACCTCATAAAGGTAGTGCTGGAGTTAAATTACACAGGCCAACAAAAAAAAAACTTTTTTTTTGGTGCCGGGAGTTTTTGAGCTGATATTAACAATATTAGAGGTGCTGAATCCAAATATGATATCCGTTTTTATGTAACAGCTCTACTTTTTTAGATACGGCGCATTTTATGGTTATATTCTTTCAAATTTTTCATAAATTTCAGAAAATATTTTTCAAATTTAAATCAATCTATAAATAAACTAATTCATAATCACTCTGCAGTATTTACTTTGAAAATCACCTTTATACCTTTGAGAAAGGGGTTGGGGAGGATTTGGCGTGTTTGAAGAAGGGGGAGACAGGCGTACAGAGCGGAGGCAGTGGGAAAAGATATAACTAAGGGATGTGGGAAACCCACGGTGGAAAAGGACCCTAGTCATAACTGTAGAATAACGACACGTGGGAAGAATCACAGATAAGTGGAGAAGAGTAAAAAAGGGGGTATAGGGTAAAGAGAGAGTGTGTCTTTGAAAATGGAGAGGCGGGAGTAAGTAAGCAGTAAGGGGATTTCCGAAAACAAATAGTCAAATTCTCAAATTTTTTGTAAAGCAGCCTCTAAAAATGAGCTCAATTCGAAGAAGCTGTGTAAATCATTGTGATGTGTTTTGTTACATTTGTGGGGAATATACTTTAAAAGAAAATAGGAAAAACATTACAGACTTTGTGAAACGTGATACCTAGGATATTTGGTGTTCAGCTTGGTGACCAAGGTAAAAAGTAGGCACCGCATGTTGTGTGTAAAACATGTACAGAACATCAGCGGTATTGAACTACAGGAAAAAGGAAAAGTTTAAAGTTTGGTGTGACAATGGTTTGGAGAGAACCTACAAACCATATTGACGACTGTTATTTTTGCATGGTAAATGCTTCGGGAATTTATCGAAACAATCGCCACAAATGGAAATATACAGATTTGCCTTCAGCTAGACACCCAGTACCCCATTCAGAAGAAATCCCGATCCTAATATTTCAGACATTACGAGATGTATGTGAGGATAAATATGAGCCATGTGAACACATTCCTGATTCTATTGACGATAGTAACAGTGACTACGAGGCAGTATCAACAAATCCTCAACTATTTAATCAAGATGAACTAAGCGACCTTGTTAGAGAATTGAACTTACCGAAGGAAGCATCTGAACCGAAGGAAGGAAGCTTCAAGGATGCATGAAAAGAATTTAATGGAACAAGGTACAAAAATTAATTTTTATCCCACAATTGAAAAGGATCTGCTACCCCTCTTTACTCAAGAAGACAATCTTACATTTTGTTTAGACGTTAGAGGTCTTCTGAAAGGAATGGGACTACCGCAATATTAAGCTAGTGATTGGCGTTTGTTCATTGATAGCTATAAGCGTAGTTTAAAATGTGTTCTTCACAATGTTAACAAGTTTGGCTCAATACCAATCGCTCATTCAACTGAAATGAAAGAAGAATATGATACAATAGTATTGCTCTTACAGAAGATAAAATACTAGGGACATCGCTAGGTGATTTGTGTAGATTTCAAATTGGTGAACTTTTCTTCTTGGGCAGCAATTTAGCAACACAAAATATCCTTGTTTCTGGTGCCTCTGTGCTAGCAGGGACAGACAAACCACTGGATTAAGAAGGAGTGGTCAAAGAGAGAAAACTTAATTATTGGGTAAAAACATTATTGCTGAGTCTTTGGTGAACGGGAGAAAATCACCTTACCGCCCCTTCATGTTAAACTAGGCTTAATGAAGCAATTTGTTAAGGTTCTTGACAAGGATGGACCATGCTTCGGCTACTTTAGAATAAAAATGCCGCAGATAAGTATAGAAAAACTTAAAGCTGGTAGTTTTGATGGGCCACAAATCAGACAACTTACAAAGGATCCTGCTTTTGTCAAGCCATTGAATGAGATTGAAAAAAACAGTTGGCTTTCATTTGTTTAGGTAATAAAATGTTTTCTGGAAAATCACAAGCGAGATAAATTATATTGAGCTGGTAAACAATATGCTCTCCAACTTTAAACCACTTGGATGTAATATTACCATAAAAGTTCTCTATACACAGTCACTTAGACTGTTTTCCTGAAAATTTAGGCGACACAAGTGAAAAACAAGGCGAATGATTTCACCAGGAAATCAAAACAATGCAAGATCGCTACCAAGGAAGATGGAATAAACATATGATTGCAGATTACTGCTGGTGCTTAAAACGAGACTTTTTTAACAAAGTGCACGCAAGAAAATCGCGCAAAAGGAGCTTCCGTAGTCTTGAGTGACGTTTTTACGTCTTTTTTTCTTTAAATTGTTTTATTTCAGTAAAAAATGTTACTATTTGTATTCAATTGTATTGTAAAACTATTGTAATTGTAGGTGATTTAACATTCCTATAAATAAATCAAGTCTTTATATTTTGTGGGTTTTATCATTTATGTAGTATCATCATATTGAACATTTTTTTACGTAAGTAACAACATATCTGTATCTGGAAAACTAGAGCTGATAGGAAAAAACTAATATCATATTTGGATTCAGCACCCCAATTATACTTGGAATCAGCTTGAAAACCTCCGGCACCAAAACCACTGTTGACCTGTGTTATTTATTCGTCACGAATAAAAAGCCGCTCTTAGGGGATCAATGCGTCCTGTTAAGGGTAAGTTTTCAGTTGGCATTCATTTCCTGGTGTTGAAAAATCCCAAAAATTCTCTCTCCCGTGTAAATAAATTCCTAAACATTGCCATGAGAAAATTGTTCAATTTAGATACGTTGAATGCCGCCGATCGTTCATTCAAGCGTTTGAATCTCCCGCCATCTCATTTTTAGAGCTGCGTTTGAATGTACGCCTGAAGTATCGAAATTAAATCGAGTCGATACTGCAGTGTCGCATCCGACATTAATTTAATTTTCCTGAGAAGAGTGTTTCTAGAAACACCCAAAAATGAAAACTTTTTAGGATTGGCTCACGCACAATATGTAATGTACCCTTATTGCATACGATACTACTTATTCCGTGATATCATACAAATAGACTTTTCTTTTTACGAGCATTCATCACGTAATTTACGGTTATTAATTTAAAAACTAATAACGAATTAGTTAATGGAGCTAATGACGCCGTTATTATGACTAACTTTTTTAATTTTGGTATTTTTTTGGAAATATTTTTTTTCGTGCACAATATTATCGAAAATTTGTTTCCCGGGGAATCATTTGTTATTAAATTAGTACGTATGCCAATTTATTCCATAAACTGTTGAATTTATACCAGGTAAAAGTTATTTTTTCATAATTAATGCCTTGTCGCCATGGTATGGGTAAATAAATGCATCTAAATCGCTTTAAATATCTAAAGAGTGTATGAAAATTAATTTTTTCCAAAGGATTAAGTCGAAGCACAAGTAAGATGAAAACGTACAGGAATATATTGCCGTATTCACCCAAATATTTGACGACCCTCTTTGTATGCCACTGAATATAGTTACTAACTATATTGAATCACAAAAGTGATTCCATTTCTTTACTTAAACACACAGTTTTATTTAATATTCGAGTTCACGTAGAGACCAGAATTTCCAGTTAAATGTTTGTCAAAATATATTTTCGTAATTCAAATAGAGAAAGATTATTTTCAGTTTATTATGTTAATAATTAAAATGAACATTAACTCCTCACCAAGTTATGTACAAAATGACATTAACTGAGCTCGTCATAATGATGGCAATGCAAGTATTTTTAGCCAGAAATTTATATTTTGCCCGTCCAACTGAAACCTTTGAGTCATTGGGAAAATAAAGTTGACGAGGTGAGGGTGAAGTGGCTGGAATGCTTAGCTTACGCCTTTGAACAGAACTCTTGCAGCATTTCCCTGTTTGCACTCGCAACTTCTCTCGCTGGGACGACTGGAGTATTTTTTCACTCCACCGGGCATTTCAAAAGCTCTTCAAACGCACCCACTATGGGATTTTGAGATTTCCGTATTTTGCAGAGCATTTGGAGTCAGAAACGGGCTTGTGCCTTTTAGATTCCTTTGCTATATCCGTCACCCTTGAATCAGCGCAACATTCTTTCCTTTCTTTGCCGTTAGAATAACACTGCTACCGTATACTAGTCACCTAAAGGTGCGTAATTTTATGGTATTTGCTACTGAGTACCCTAGAAGATATGAAAGGAATCTGAACGGCATGAAAGGAATTCTAACGGAATCTGTGGGCCTATACACAAATTGGAGTAAAATAATAGATCCTAATGATATTAATAAATAAATTCCAACTATAGTAGGTATATTTAAGGAACTTCTGTACTTTGATCCCTTCCTTAAATTGGCTATACATATATAAGGTCTGTTTAAAAAGTTTACCTTGAGTTAACAAATTTCCTGGGAAAGTAATGTTTTTTGCGACATTAAAATAAAACTATGAATATTTTTCAGTGCTATGGATCGTTATATATTATTTCAATCATAAAAATAATATTATTCAATTTAAAAAATTTCAATCATTTTGCAACGTTAAATCTGTTATAGGATAAATTTTTATACCTGCTTGGCTCAAACGTATCGCAAATGATGAAATACAGAATTTTGATGCAATTTTTTAGGCAATTTTTGGACTACGCCTCTCCTCATAAACGCGATAATTACTGATTAATCATGGATAAAATAATATAGGGAAAATAAATAAGAACCATTATTTCCGCCCTAAATTACTGATCAATTTTTATGCTTCTTTAAGGAAGTTGTCTTTGGTAGGCCGTACAGTGTCAGTAAAATTATATAAATATTATAACTCATGAATTTAGTTAATGAAATATTAATACGTGACTACTAATTCCTGTCGGATCCACAACTGTTTGTATTCACCGTAGGTGCCTGTTAAGTAGGCGATATGCAATTTTTATTTTTATTTATTTTGTAACCATTTGGCGAAAGGTCTGAAACATTAAAATGGGGTTGTGTTTTAATAAGAGCTCTATATTTTACTTTTAATCACGAATTTGTGCGCACTTTCCCTTTGGATTAGGTCTTTTAACCGCGAATCACTGATTTGTTTGTCCTGAAAAAGAAATGCTGGACTAATTGAAGACATTATAGCGCTACATATCAGAGAATCGTTGGCATGCAATCTGTGGTGGTCAGTAATCAAGGTTAAGCGAACCGATTTTAAAGTCTCGCTTCGGAATTCTATAGGAAATCTAGTGTTCAATGGGCGTGGGAGGTATGTGAGAAGGCAAGGCAAAAGCTCGTGGCCTTGGGCAGAATCTCATGCTAAGAACCGCAATCGAATCTTGTATCAGTAATGCGCTGCGAGGTTCATTGTTAAGGCGACCAGTTATGGTACAGGGATCTAAAATTCAAGAGGGAAGTAAATAATCTTCCTCGAGCTTTTGTGTTAGCTTGGAATAATTTCCTCTCTCAAGCATTTCCAATCGAACAGAATCCCGTTAGAGATACACGCACGAGTATTTAAGTTAATTAGAAAAACGACAAATCAATGTTGGGCAATTCCTAAGGCGATACACAACTGTTTCAGCTCGTGGTGATCACTTCCGGGAGGATAATCTAGCGATGTTGGTGAGTGCTTGCTCGCCCACTATATGTATAAGTCTGTGGAACTTCACAGCAGACTCTGATATCAATTCGTAACGCCTCTAGTCGAATCATGCCCGTGGAATACCCTTGTTAATTGTTAAAAAAACAAGGCAGAGGAAGCTTCAATTGGTAATTTCGGTGCATGGAGTAATCGAAAACATCCCTTTATTACCAACAACAGAACATTCTCTGTACGGAGTGAATGAAGTAATTATGGTTACGTTTTATGATGATTTTTTTCAAAATCGTACTCTAATGGAACATTAGGAAGCAATGGGTATTTTCATGAATGTCTGCGAGCCTCTCTTTGAAGTAAAATGAAATGTTCGAAACTATTAGATATATTTACCGCTGAATCGTTCATATGAATATTAAAATATAACGGAAATGAACAGTACCTGAATGATTTTCCTGTACTTTGAATTTAAAAGATGTTATATATTTTTCAATGCATTTTTGAGATGAAATTTATTAGACAAAACTTAGAAAAGATTCCAATAATGAAATAAAACGATATAGCTCTGTAGTAAAATGCGTATGATATAGTTTTATTTCAGTGAAAAGCAAATAAATGTATCTAAATGCGATTTAAAATGTATGAAAAACTAGTTCTACTACTACCTCTCATATTCAATGCTGATTGTGTGTTTAGCAATGATATGTTAGGTTCAAATTCTATTTGAAAGGAACCATTTGAGAGCGTGGTACTATAACCTGATGTAGCTGTTCTCCATATGATACATTTAATGCTCTCGTCATTGAATGCGTAACCTTCATCATTCCAGTCCTACGCAATCATATTTTGTTTCTTATTTCATCGAAAAACTGTCGTTTATTTCTCTTAAGATCTTACGTCATAAAAATATCATTAAAGCTGATACTTGTCTTTAAAGCTCTCGAGAGGCTTAATTGTTATCAAATTGGAGTGGTACAAAAACTTTTACATATTTCATAGGTTTTAAGCTCTAAATCATATAGTGAGCCTAGCCTCCGTTCTATGTCTTTAAGCCGCCAAGAATACAAACTTATCGCTTTCAACGAAATAATATCAGAGAAAATGTTCATATTATTGTTTTTTCTTTTTCATTTTTGACTTGGCTAAAATAGCTTCTCCGTAATTAGCATATTGTCCAATTTTGGCGTGATTTCATATTCTGTCATGTATAAACTACTCGCTGGATTCGACTTTGACGTGATATAACGTTTGATACTTCATGTTCTGGTCGTTTATGCCTGAGGAAATTAGATTTATGTTCAGCACACACACGCGAAATGCCTTTCATGAATTATTCTCGCTATTGCTCCAGATTTCTCATTTCCCTCATCCTTGTTGGATTTAAATATTTCGCTTTCCTTTTGAGTGTCAACGCCCCGCCAAAAAGAAAGGGTGAGTGTATAATGGTGGAGGACACCTTGGGCGTGTCGGTAAGAAAAATAAATACGGGAAACCCGGGCTATCTTCCGCCCAAGTGAGAGCGCAAGTCTGGCCTGCAGGGCGTTGAAAGGGAAGGGGAAATAAGGTAAAGGAGGCGGGCCTCGCACATTATAGTCTCATTACATGCATGATAATGCAAGTGTTGATTCTGTGTTTCTTGGAGTATAGGCTTTAAAACATTTTAAACGCAAATTTATGCCAACATTTCGTTATTTGTAATATTAAATGCATTTATATAGATATTGTGATATTATATTCATGATATACACCTTCATCAGGGCTATAAGTAAAAACGAGTACATAATTTGGATACATAAGAGAATAAATGGATAGGTAACTATGGACGTCATTAGCTTAGTTGCCATCAGTAAACAAATTCAATTAATTTGAAAAAATGCTAGCCAACATTCTAGCTCTTCTTTTTAATTAATGGAAAACAGAATTTTCATTCTTTTTTATTTTTAATGGTAAAAAATATGGATATAATCTTTTATCCCTTTTATGTATCAAAATTATGTACTCATATTCATTCATAGGCCTGATGAAGGTGTATAAATATACCAAAACGCAAACATTTGCATTTAAATTCCTTCAAGACCTATACGAGTACTTCAAGACCCCAAATCAACGTTTAACATAGAGGTCAAGAGAAAGAAAAAACTAAATTTATGATAATATTAGTGGCACCCTTGGTGGAATAATTTTATTTTAATCTTCCTCATTTTGGTTAATTCACAGTAACAACTAAAGTTCATGATCGTGAAACTTTTCAGATTTTTGTCTGCTCCGTGACCGTGGAGTTATTACCAGAAGTTTTTACTATTAATATTGTAGAAACG
Organism: Ischnura elegans; assembly: GCF_921293095.1. NCBI lineage: Eukaryota > Metazoa > Arthropoda > Insecta > Odonata > Coenagrionidae > Ischnura > Ischnura elegans. Next base: position 95,272,698 of record NC_060254.1, read on the forward strand.
TATATGCATTAAATTGAAAACTATTTTGGCAATGATAACTTGAAGTCTATATGATCAGTCAATATAGTCAAAGAAATGCTAAGAGCGAGGTAAATAATATAATTTGATTTGGATAGAGTAATTCTTAACCTGATGCCAAGGGCTCTTTGATGCTGGTCAATTAGGAATTTCGCAATTTCATCATTGCTTGCAGTTTAGGAATGTAGTAGTAAGGTCCGAAAACAATTCATAATCGTAGAAAAAATTCAAAATAACTCACCAAACTATATAATCGGACTTACTTTCTGCTGGGTCAGTTTTCCTCCAGAAAGTTAAAGTTAAAATACCCCAAAAACAGCCCAAAGCACTTACACTTGAATGTTTTTTCGCTTCAACTTGAGTGTACCAAATACTAAAAATTTTACTTACGTACTGCTGTGTCAGTTTTCCACTGAATTGCCTTTAAAAAAATTTAAACACCCCAATACAGCCCACAGTGCTCACATTTGAATATTTTCCTCGCTTGAACTAGCGCATTTTTTCATAGGAAACGCGTGTACAATATTCGCGTACGTGTACGCGTGCTTCTCTAAGTTAATGATATGGAGGCAAATCCTTATTTATTAATTCCAACTGTGTATGAATATTGATTATTACACACAAATCAGCCTTCTTGGCATAACAATCGGGTCAATAGCAACCACAAACAAAACAGTAGCCAATAGGCAAGTTACCATAGATACCTAGCAACATATATGAAAATAGATATACAACACTCCCACATCAAGTTCCAATTAAATTAACAATAAAATTTCAATTTACACCTTTAAATCACAATTACGTATTACATGGCAATACAATTATGCACTACAAATTTAACCTATCTGTTGGTTTTATACTTCTGGTTGGTCTACTTGTTGCGTGTATTCGCGTTTGTGCCGTCATCGAATGTGATTCCGGACCGATTTCACTATCGTGGCGAAGGAAAGGAACACAACAATGGCAGCGGGTGTCCGCGCAGTTGGTCGTCGGCCTTTTCCTTTCTCTCTTCCGAACCCTTGCTGCGCTGTTTGACTGAGTGTGTGATTTCCCCTCATTAGCGCCGAGCTGAGCGGAGGACGCCCTTATCACTTCGCGTGAAGGAACCCGACTCCCACTGTTGTGCCATACCACGTCACGCGCTGGGAAAACAACCCTCGCTGACCACACGTTTACTTCACTGCTTCACGGCCTATTCAAATAATAAATTAGCTATGATTTTAAATTAAGTTCCGCTAAAAATTATATTTAAAACTTGGGAGGTTAAGTGAAAAAAATTTAAGTTAGTAATTAGAAAAAAATGGCTTTGCAGATTGATGAAAAATATAATTGAATTTGAATTACCATTAAAAGAAAAATTACCTTATCTACTTTTTGGGGTTTTAATAGAAAATATTAGCAATAAATTTAAATGAGCCATTGACGAAAAATTAGCTTCACAGCATTGGGGAAAGCGTTTACAGAATAAATTTTAAAATATCACTTGATGAAAAATTAGCTTCACAGCAACAGTTTTTTTTAAAGAAAAAATAGCAATACATTTATATTAGCAATTGACGTAAACTTAGCTTCATAACTGTGAGACGTGTGTAGAAAATATTGGCAATAAATTGTAATTAGTACCCTACTTAAAATTTGATAAACGGCTTTTGGCCGTTTACAGAAAAGTTAGTGATACATTTTAATTAAATCTTGACGTAAAATTAGCTTAACAGCTTTAGGGCGATTATTTAAAAAAAATAGCAATTACTTAAATCAAGCACTTAACGAAAACTGAGCTTCACAGCTTTGGAGCGTTTATAGAAATAATTAACAATAATTTATAAACACGGTCTGGTATGTTGAAATTGGAAACAATACTTGCTAAAGCAGACCATTAGTAATACTATTGGTCCAAACTTCGATCTAGTTGTATGATTGTAGTTTGGTATTCAATATCCGAAAGAAAGGTTCGTTTTAGCTACTGTGCCATGTCAAAAATTCCCATACTACGCTTTGTCACCAATGTCTCCTGAATTCTCATTTTCGTAAGAATATTGCAATTTTACACATTTCACCTTTCCTTCAATTTTGTATCCCATTAAAACTGCAAATGGCTCTCCAACAATTGTGATTTATTATGGTGAGATTCCGTGAATCATACATTCACCTACAATTTCTTATTACTGATAAAGCCTCCCTAATAAGCGTGTGGTGGGACCACCGTAGACCAATATGTCTATCATTGAAAAAATGCATACTTATTAGATTTTCAGATTTTCGCGGTATTGATGAGATGATATTTGAATTTTATTCGGGTGTTCTCCTCGTTCCTCGGCTTTCGTTGCAAACAAATTCTTATACTGGATGGCCACAGAGATACATGTATAGGTCACAAGTATGTAATTAAATGAAGATATAAAAGGAATTTTCAATTTGCTGGCCTCGGTGGCGGCGAGGTGAAGTCCTCGCCTGCCAAACAAGAGGTCGCGGGTTCGAGTTCCGCCTGGATAAGTTTCCCCTATCCAGGGCAATGGTTGAAATTGTTGAATACCCCGATATAAAATTGCTTAAGAATGCTGTATTCGGGGGTTTGGGAATAAAATAAAAAAATAAAATAAACTATTTTCCGAAAATGAGAATTTCGGAGATTGTAGTGAGATATTTAAACGTATTATTCCAAACATCCTCACTGTCAGTGCGCAATACAAGGGTTAAGATGGGTTTTCGGGTCTATTTTTCGTCCATATGCTTAAAAAAAACATTGAACGGGGTCCATCCCAGCACGACCTCTCCCGCCCTGTTTCCTGTTCCCTACACTTGGAGACCCATCCCTTTTGCAAGCGGAGCAGCAGGCTTCACACCCACCGTGGGCTCCACCCTTCGTCATCTGTGGGAGTGAAAGTGGAGGGAGAGGCGTGTCGAGGCAGGGAAAGGGTGAAGCATCGCGGAGACAGACGGATCGCCTCGTTCGTCATATAAGGCCCGAGAGATGGGGAGAAAGGTTGGTCGGGTCAGGAAGAAAAAGAGAGAGATGAGGAGTGGGGTCATGGAGGGTTATTAGGAGAGAAGGGGTTCGGTGAGAGGCTTATGCGTCGTTAACTATCGGCCGAATTCGAAAGTAGAGCAGCGAGGATACTTAGGAATTACCTTAGAAAACCACGTTGAGAAATCATTAGTTTTGCAGAGTGTTTCTCGGGTTTTCTATCGCGTAATTTGCTCCATGTCACCCGACGTTTCGATAAACGAATTCCCTTTCGGCCTCAGGGGATCTTCTGAATTCTGATTCTTCTTTAATTGATGTTTTAAGTCATGAGAACCACTGAGGATAAAAGGAATGTCGCTTACGAAAATTCCGGAGACATGTAGCACATAACCAGGTGGAAAACCCCGGAAACGTTTCTGCACTTGATACGCCGCGCCGGGAGAATCGATGGTCTTACATCAATCATTGGTATTGTTTGGCATTTTCTGATTTTTCTTGTTATTCTATTGGTATTATGCTATCATGACATCGTAGATAATACATTTTATGCAATCGTATTAGTGTTCAAAAGGAGTGGGGTGATTGAGGGTTATTAGGAGATATAGGATTTGGTGAGAGACCTATTCGAGAATTCAGGCGAGTGGGAAGCCAACTATTGGCCGAATTCTGAAGTAGAACTCCGAGGATACCTAGGAATTAACTCAGCAAACCACGCTGAGAAATAATTGACATTTTTGGGTTTTCTCTTGTTATTTTTTTATAGTTAAGCCATCATAACGCCGTGGGTAATACATTTTAAGCATTAATATTAATGTATAATGGTGGCGGATCCAGAGAGGGTCTAAGGAGGCTACTGTCTCTCCTTTGGGCATCCAATTTACACTAGATAAAATGGTAATTTTGTTCGAACCCCCACTGCTGTCGGGAGATTTCCCCGAGGCATATCACGTCCCCCTTGTCCCTATCCTGGATCTGGCGATGTTTTTAATGATTTTCAGTTGCTATTCATTACTACAATTCATCTATTACTGTGACGGTGGTTTGTGGGTTTAAGGTGTTTAACGTAACCAGCACATTACACTTTTTATTCTACCTCTTTTAATGCAAGGGCCAAAAATTGATGACTCATCGTCTGGAGGGCCGCTATGCTACACGTGACTTTACCGCCGCATCAATAAAATAAAAAACATATAATTTCAAAGTGCAATATTCTTTATTGTTTAAAAATTTCAATCAATGAATGACATTTTTGACATTTCTTTTTTTTTGACGAGTGTGTCAATACTTGGTTTAATTTTGTATTTGTGATACAATATTTTATTTCGCCTCTAGGGGCCACAAGAAATTAGCCAGCGGGCCAAATACGGGTTGAAGCCTTACAGAAATCTTACTTTTGAATATTGAACTACTACTAGTAGCCGATATTTCATTAATAATTTATTACTTCCTGAGTCTTTATTGCTATATGCCGTTCCCCTTAGGGATCGAAATACCTCCTCAAAACCAAAAAATAAAGTCGTCCTTGACGTTTTCAAATTTCACGCGAAAAATGTGTACGCCATTTTGTGTTGTAAAACCATGCAGATGCGAACCAAGATATTCAAAATTCGCGGAAAAAAACAGCCAAAGGATCTACTCAAACGAATATTGTGTTTTTTATTCCATAAAAATCATTCAACTGCAACACCACTTGCTTAAGTTCAAAGATTTTCGGAGAAAATGGAGATCGCGCGCGTTTTTGAACGATTGGTCATGTTTGAGCTTCTGTATCTCAGCAACGGATCAAATTAATGTAACACAGCATACAAATCCATGAGTAGCAATCATTTATTAGTATTAATGCTAAGTTTTAAGCCTCTATCTCAAAAAAAGCCATTTTGGACTTTTGCCCGGCCTTTTCCGATTTCGGACCACTGTGCGTCAAACATATGGGAAAATTACGTCACTGCCTTCAACTCCGCCATCGATGATTCTAGTCTTGAATAGGAAATGCTGGGAGATAAGACTGTGAGATTTGAGTGGGAGGGTTCCAGGAAATGGTCGAGAAAAATATTTCAACCCATCGCTCTCCGTTCACTCTGAATTGGTAACCCTACTTTCCCGCAGGTGTAGATAGTTTCCCCATTTGTCGTACTTGGGTTAGATTTGTCTGTGATGGTATCAAGGAAGCTTTGAGAGCATCTTTAGAAAGGCAAATGATATGCTCTTACGCTTTGAATTGAAAGTTTGGGATATCTTTACATCTGCTCACGTAGCGAACCTCTTTAAGGGCATACCTTTGGAATTTATTTTAGAAAACGAGGAAAGAATTGGGTCTACATTTGTTCGGATTGGACTTAAAATATTAGGAACATTATATACCTATGGTTACAGAGCGGAATGTAGTTATATACTTGGTTTTCCAATGTTTTGTTAGGTTTTAAGGCTTGCAGTCTTATAGCGGAACATGTCCATCGAATGGTTTCCTTCGATTTTCTGTGCAGAATGCCTAAGCGGAAGTGGTAGGAGAGGTTGCTAACTTTATAGAGTCTTGCCTGTGAAAAATGATATCATGTATCATCATCATTAGTCAACAATCCTATGATTGGTTTGACGCAGCCCTCCATTCTTCTCTCCAAACCTCTTTCCTTTTCATAGCGGCGTATTCCGTTTCTTTTACGTTCTTTACAACCTGTCTTATGTGACTCATTCTGGGACGTCCCTTGCCCTTCTTCCCTTCCACCTGTCCTACGACTGTTTTCATCACGCCTTCATATCTCATAATGTGGCCAACCACGTTGTCGCGTCTTCCCCATAAGGTTCTTAGAAGACTTCTCTTTTCCCCCACTTTTCTTATAACTACCTAATTACTTACACGGCCAATCCATTTTATTTTCACCATTATTCTAACAAAAAACTTAGATTATAAGCAAATAGGTGCCGAATTATTCGCCAAAAGTGATTGAATAATGAAAATATTTCTGTTTTCTAGTGCATTCAAACTATATGTTAGAGGGAACTTTTGAGAAATGAAAAAATTAGAATCTCAAGCAACACGCTGTGAAATACTGCTCAAACATTTATTACCTACAGAATTTCTGGTAAGTATGATTTTTCTCTTTCCGGCCCGATCTGCACCGTTGGCGGCCTAGTCCTCCCTAACTCACTTGAATGTTTGGGTGGACTTTTCGATACCAAGATCTAGGCAATGGCAAGGTCTATGTGTATGTCTGAACAGCGTTTTACGAGGTTTATGACGTGATAGGTACGTCAATAGAAACATTTGCGACCATTTTAACAAGTCATTGATTTTTCTTCGTTCCCTCCTCACTGATTTTCTAGTGCAAAAGATATATTAAATAGCTTTAACATCCCCATTGATGGGTCAAGTTGAAAACCACAGTGGATTTTTAGCTGGAAAAGCTTTTTCCCTGTTCTACCTGTGCCTTGTTGCATCAAAGTACAAATTACGACATTAAAACTTTAATAGTGTTCTTCTGTGGCTTACAATAATGCTTTTGTTTCGTGATTTTCTGTTTTTTTTTTAAGATAACTGCATATAGCAGGTTTGCAATTTTACAATGGACAGGTGACAATACACAATTGTGAGGACATAAAAGCAGTTTAACTAGAAGATACAAGAATCAAAATTTACAAAAGAAGACGACGAGAATCGGCAGGAAAAAGCTATTTAGGTATAGGATATGAGAGGAAGGGAAAGGCTTATAAAGGCTTTCATTGAGAGTGCAAAGGGATGGTGATTTTTGCATCTGCTTCCGGAAATTACATCGGTAGACGAATTTTTTCAATTTGTTCGATTTTGATCGCTTGTTTCCTCAAATCCGTGTTGCGTCACGATCACCATAACTCGTGCTACAGCTATTCATTACATATCGGAACACGGTGCAAACGGACGCAAGTCAACGAAGCCGTGAGAAGCGTGGACGTCAGGAAGGGATTAGTGATGGGCATTTGAAAGAAAAGGTTGGATGGCTGTGCTGTGTTGTGGGCGCGAGCGTGTTGTATTTGTGGAGTTTGTTTGTGGGCGCGATGCGTTTGACGCGCGAGTCAAATGGGACGAGAGGAGATGGATAGAGGTGACTCGGACGGTTGAATGGGATTGATGGCGACAGACCATGATGCGAATAGATTCCATCGCGGATGCGTCGTTCTCTCCTCGTGCGCGGGCGGACAAATATTTTGCTTTCGATTCCCCCCCGAGTCCTTTTTTGAATGGACGCCAGGTCTATTCAGGCGCATTCTTCAAAGTTGTCGCTCTCTTCCCTGGTGCCGGAAGTGTGCCGTCTGCGTGGCTGATCCCGAAAATGCGTTTATGCATTTCTGTGAGTTGCGTTTGCACTTGCTTGCATGATTTCATTTCATGGTATTGTTTGGCATTTTCTGATTTTTCTTGTTATTTTATTGGTATTATGCTATCATGACATCGTAGGTATATATTTTATGCAATCATATTAATGTTTAAAAGGAGTGGGGTCATTGAGGGTTATTAGGAAATATAGGATTTGGTGGAAGACCTATTCGAGAATCCAGGCGAGTGAGAAGCCAACTATCGGACAAATTCTGAAGTAGAACTCCGAAGATACCGAGGAATTAACTTAGCAAACCACGCTGAGAAATAATTGACATTTTTCAGTATTATCTGGTTTCTCTTGTTATTTTGTTATAAGTAAGCCATCATTACGCCGTAGGTAATATATTTTATGTATTAATATTAATTTATAATTGTGGCGGTGTGTGTTTGTGCATTTATGTGCCTTGCGTTGGTACTTTCTTGCATGATTTCACTAGCCTGTCTCCGAGGATAACGTGTGTTGAAGGTTCTAGGGCGGGCGAGGTCATTCCCCACCATCGTTTCAAGAATAGGACGTGATAGAGGTGAAGCTGGGTTCGAACTTACGACCTTCGGGATGGCCTCGGCTAAGTGTTCTGGTAGTCGGCTTATCTAGTTTGAGGATTAACCCATATCTTTACAGGGTTCCCACTCAACCGTGAAAACCTTAAAACCGTGAATAACCCGTGAATGCCGTCTACCGTGAACAAACCTGGTCGTGATGCCTGAAATAGCCGTGAAATTCGTCGCAAAACCTTAAAAACTGCTCAAAGTTGATTGTAGAACTACGATTGATGGATTAAAAGAAATATCGATGTGTCGATCATATCACTCGCAGCCACTGTCCAGGCATTTATCTGCACACGAATATTCGAAGCGCAATTATTAGTCCGCAGGGGCGCCGACTTATAAAAAATATTGGGGGGGCCCTTATCGGAGGTCTTTCCCCGGGAAGAGGTTAAATTCAAAGTTTGTCGCAGCACCCAAACACTACCATGATTCACACTACTAATTCAGTTAACCTGCTTAACGTTATAATTATTTGTTTCAACACACATTGTTGAATTTATTTAAAAGGTAACTATCGTCAAACATGGGAAATAAAAATTACCAATATATTTTTGTGATTTCACAAAGCATAACATAACTTAATTATTTTCTTGAATTATTGAGGGGGCTCCGCCCCCCCAAACGAATCTTTGAGGGGGCTCGGGCCCCCTCAGGCCCCATGGAGTCGGCGCCACTGTTAGTCCGTGTCATGACGACACACAGACCTTAAGCCTGCGATTGGAAGACGTTAACCCTGGCAAAAAATCAGGCACTTCTTCACTTCCCTGCCACCCTGCTCTCTCCATTTTCCCACTCACACCCTTTAGCCGGACCAAACAGGTGACGTCATAAGAGATAGCACTTTCGTTGCTGCGTTTGCATTCATCCGTTTCGTCTGCCACATTTTTAGTTAACGTGCGGCCGATGATTGTTACGTGATCAATATTTCTGCCTAAAATGCCTTATCTATAAACCATGAATTTTATGACATTTAGACCGTGAAAACCAGGGAAAAACCGTGAATTTTATAATGTAGTTAGAGTGGGAACCCTGCCTAGGTACGCCTATGAATAGCCGAGTTGGGCGGTATTATAGAGGTTCCTCCATAGAGAACCTCTATGGAGTTCCTCCTCACAATGGGCGATATGAATGAAAACGACGGCTAAGTTCATTTCAACGCGGAAGAACACGTCATCAACGCCTTCTAACTACACAACCCTTTTAACTCACGCCCCCATCCTCATTCGCACGTATTTTTTTCCTCCTATCAGATTCCATGTTGAGTTTCCTTGGTTTTTCCTCCGTACACGCCACCCTATTGCACTCTCATTGTCGCAGTACCATCTTCCTTCACTTCTCACCATCGCGTGACCATAGAAACTTCTGCGGAATACTTTTTTTTATCGTTTTCTGCTCTCTTCAGTTCATATGTATTTGTGTGTCTTTTTTTGCGTACGTCTCCTTTCATTTCCACTCACGCCAAGAGTGAGAGTGTTGAATCATACATTTCCGGAAAACGCCGTGTAAGTTTTGCGAAGCGATCTCGCGTTTAATAATTGAGAGCTCCGGTTTTGCCTTTGACTTTTTTTCATCTCTCTTTCACTTGGGGTAGGAGGAGTTGGCTGAATAGAAAAAAAGATACGAGTAAAGGCCTTCGGATCCTGAGCACACTTAACGGCTTCGCGGAGGTATCGTGTTTTGGCGCGAGGCGGCCGTGTTCTTTTTTTTTCTCTCTCGTTTCGAACTTCGTTTGAAATAGACTCGAAGTGGGAATCGCATACGGAAGTGGTATGGAGACGGTGGCGTATCTTGGAGTGAGCAAACAGGGCAATGCCCTACAAGTCTAGATCTTTGATAATCTCTAGAAAATAAAGCAATTTTAGCTTGTTTAGCGTATCTGTGTGGATGTGCTTGTGAAATGATTTTGAAATTTGCGTATTAAATATTTGCAGAGTTCGTCCATGGTTTTTCCGTGTACAATTATTCCTTTTTATGACTATAAAAGACTACTTATTTATTAAAATCTATACTTTCTATCGTATCTTGCAATGAATTGGCTTTTTAAAAGGAAATAACCTATTATTGTTTAGTAGATATATTATTCCAAATATGCAATACAATGGTGTTAAATATTGATATTATGTAATGGCACGTCATTAGTTATGTTAATATTTTCTCCGATTCTCTAATTTATAGCTTTTAGGTTTGATTAGACGCTAGTTTTTAAATAAAGTTGTGCATAAGTCAATCGAGTTATTGTTTACTTTTAAAGACTAACGCATCAGTGAATGCTGTTATGAACTCATTTATGAATTTTCAGGCTTCAATTTTAATCACTTTCTTGGCCATCTGAAAATGCACTTATTTCTCAAAGAAAATGCTGAACGCCGTTAAGTAATAAGTATTTTGCCGTGATTGATCATGATTTTAAGAAAACAATATGGTTTATTTCGGGGCCATAAATGTGTATAGGAGTGATGGAGTTCAGCGTCCTCTGTATCAGAAGTATACGCGGTGCTGGCAATGCTGGCCGAATAGCTATGACTTTCCTTCGGTATCAAATCATTGCTTGACCGCTGCTTGGAAGGAGTCAGCCTCACGTTTACATCTCTTTTCAAAAGTTGAATGTTAGTTCTGACTTATCTTCGATTGTTTTTTATCCACACCTCATCAGTGTTATTGTTTAGGTCTCGATAGCAATAACTTTCCGGTATTCTCTAGGTTTTTTGGTCCAATGTTTCATATTTTATGCATTTAATGAAAGGGCATCAGTTGAGATTACTGTAATTCCTGCATAATCCCTATAAACAGACGAAAATAGGTTTTTTTTTTTTTTGGCCAGGTTTCATTTCCATTTTCATTTTTAAGTCACTTCAAAAGCATTTACGTTTTTTACTTCCTTACTTTAAGAGGCGTTTTGAATAATGCTGTGTTCATGCTTACTCAGCGAAGGAATTACTGTCGTCAATTGCTATCGGTTTGCGTGTTAGTCCTTCAACATTCCATATCTCACGCTGGCTTCCTTTCCTAGGATCAATATCCCGTTATGTCTGTATTCATATTCATTAAGTTTCCATTTTTCCATCGTCATGGCAATATATGGTGGAGTATGACTGCGAGTGAATGCTATTTTCCGTTCACCGAGTACTGTAATGCCACTTTTCCGTTCACTTAAGCTTTTTTTAATGAAAATTTTAATGGAAGAGCATCGTTATTGTGTTTCGGTATAATGTATTCTCGTTAGCTGCCCTGCTCTCATAATGAGAAAATACGGAACAGTGTGAACCGATGTTTATTAATTACAAAAGCAATATATAATGGAAGGATGGCTACTGTATGAGTGTATTGAGAATTCGCGCCTAGAAAAATTAATCGGTATTATTAGTTACACATAGTATCGCTGTTTTCAATGACAACTCATTTGCGTAAATAGTTTTGCAATTTGGTTTTGAAATTAAGTGAAATTGAAGTAAATGCAATAAAAATATTTCAGATAGTTATAATATCAGTTTGTACGCCAAAATAGACATATTTGCGTATGAAACCTAGGAAAACTTATGTTCCTGTGTTTTTGGAGTTCAATGATTTACTTTAACTGCCACATTTCCTCAACCTTTGGCATTATGGGCTAATTTTGCGATGAGGAATATGCCAGATGCCCTTCAGTGATCCAAGTTTTAAGACGATTTTTTGTCAAACAGTAGATTTTTTTTAAAGGACTGCTCTCAAGAAAGTAAAAGTTATAATATTCCGTGGCCACTCATAATCCAAATGTTTTCATATCGCAGGATTTTTAGTATAGTTTTTTTTCGCAAATCGTATTCTTTTGCTGGTGTTTCGTTACAAGTGATTTCCGCCATCGGCAATAAAGCAATAAAAATCTATAAACAATAACTTCATTTTGTGATTATGATACATCACGTCATAAAAAGCGTAAGAATCGCGGTGATTCGATAAAGTTCCCAGAGTTGAATAGTCCTGGCAGTTTCCTGGTCGGCGCATAATTTCCTCCGTCTGAGGCGATCCAGCCTCTTTTAACCCTTAACTAGTGACGTGAAATATTTGTTACCCTACCCGTGACGTGCGATTTGGGAGACCACAAAAAAAAAACAAAAATTCATAAAATGTTGCAACGGCATTTTTGTTGTTTTGCTCAACTATTATAAATCTTATACTTATTATATAATACGAACCAACTTTTTCAGTAAAAATTGTTACTTGAAACAGGATCAAAAAACTGATATCAAAAACACTTGAGTTGTTATTAATGTCGTACTTTTTAAATTAAGTACTTCATTATCCACGTTATGCAACTAAAAATGCTTCCTTACAAATTATTAATTATTACTATTATTATTCTTGAAAAATCACTATGAATTGTTTTTAACAACTATTCGAATTATTTCCACCAGCATTACGTTTAATGGCTTTTCCAATTTAGTGACGTGAGGTCTCACAGACCGCTACCAAACTTCGGTTGCAAATTTTGAGAAATAAATAATGAGAACGTTAAATTTTAAGAGTGCTAAGTCCTTATTATGAAAAATTATGACGCTTACGAGAATTATAGATATTTTGAAATAACAATTTTGAAAATATTCATAATTTTAGAAACGCAGCGGTCTCTCATACCGCACGTCACCGGTTAAGGGCCAAGATGACTGGCGTGTGCGTGGTCCGTCTCCTCAATCGGAAAACAATACGCGCGTACTAAGAGGTCTTCTCTAGTCATATTCCCAATGGCGGTGCTCGTCTCGAGTGGTACCTATACGTATGCGATCAATGAACTCCGCAGCCAAGTGCACGCCGAGAGCGAACTTGAAGCCGGACGGCGGGTGAAGAGTCTCTTTCCTTGCGGTCGTATTAATCATCGACGGAGATCGGAGCCGACGAAGCTACCTGGCGAACATCGCGACTCGCTCCTCATTAATTCATCCCCATATCCACCAGATGGCTCTTAAGAGCGTCACCGCATTGAGTTTGGGGTGGCCTCTTTCGAGAGAGGGAACTCTTTTGAAAGAGGTGCCGATGTCACGCGCGATATCTCCTTAAAGCCTTGGATTAATGTCCTCGGTGCCTATCTTCCCTGGGTGGTGGTCGCGAGGTGATCGAACAAAATAATCCTGCTGTCCCTTGTTGAGATCTCAAATTATTTCCTAGTTGTTCTATTTTGCGGACTAGTGCAACGGTACCATTGAGAATACGTCTTAATTGAATACGCACATAAGTCTACTTTGAAGTAGAAACTGCGCCTATATTTTTTAGAAATATTTTCGATCACACTTTTTTAAGCATTTGTGATGAATATCGCAAATAATTTTAGAAATATTTTTAGCACGTTTTAAAGTATACTAATAACATAAATATCTATTGCTGTCGTTTTTTTTTGTATTTACACCAAATTAGGCTAACCAGTGCATCTCAGCCCTCGGTTAAGAATACTAGAACCTACCTATGCGTTTGTACCCCTCAAGTGAACATTCTCGGGGCGTTTGGGAAATGCATATCTTGAACTTTGGTTGTATGGTGATTTAAAAATATTTTTTATTATATTGTTGTGGTACCACATATTATTTCCTTACCCATTCATTTTGTTCGCTTGTTTAACCGGAAAACCAACCGATAATAAAGAGCATTAGAGAGTACTCATAGATAAAATAACTAGGTTTTTGTCCAAAAAGTTAAATGCAATCACCGACCCGGACATCAACATCTAGTGCAATCTACTTTGAAATATGTACTTTTATAACTACTATATCTTACGGCTGACTCGAGTGAACCGTAAAAATTGTCTCTTTAGCTTTCCTGATAATGAAGAGGAAGGCAATTGGGCAACGTTATAGTTTTTTCGAATCGCCAATTTTCGACGGATCTTCACCAAAGTTACTATACATAAGGTATTTCACATTCTAAACAATCCTAGGGGTGGGCGAAAGCCCTTCGAGAAAAAATAAAATTTTCTAATTCATTACTTATCTTGGTGTCGGATGGGTAACCAATACGTTTCAGGAGCCATCATAGATGAGAAAAGGCGATCGAAAACAAACTGTTGCTAAGATTTTGGTATAGACAGGGCATGATGTGTCTTGTAATGGATGCAAATTTTCCTCTCTACATTTTGTAAAATCCGAGCGAATGAATGGCTTATTCCCAGTGTACGGTCGTAGGACCGAAGGGGTGTGTTGGATAGCGCAGTCGAGGCATGGTTTTTGTATTAAAAACATTAATTCGTCCCTCGAAATTATATCAAAACCCTCTGATACAAACTAATTTGTTCACCTGAGCAAAAGTTTAGTTTTCGATAGTCTTTTCTCATCTATGGTGGCTCCTGCAACGTAAACGTTGCCCATCCGACACTAAGAAAAGTAATGAATTAGTAAATTTTTGTATGCACTCGAAGCGCTTTCGCCCAACCTAGGATTGTTTAGAATATGAAATACGTTAAGCATACTAACTTTGTTGAAGATCCGACGAAAATTGGCGATTCGATAAAACTATACCGTTACCGGAAATTGTTGGCGAGGAATGTAAGGAGAGAAGATTTCGTGCCCAGCAACTAAGTATTGAGGACGGACTTTCAGAACAATCCGTCATTGGCACTTACAATTAGCGTTGAAAGTCGATGATTCCATAAAACGTTTGTGGATTAAAACCAGATTATTTTTACAATGAATATTGCAAGCCTCCACAAGGTCAAGCTTGAAATAATTACTTATATTAAAGTGGAGTAATTCGGTAATATACTTTTAGCAGCACTCGTGGTCAAGTGAATTGGTCAAGTGAACGTGAATGGAATTGAAGAATATGGATTTTCGTAGGTTTCTATTAACGTTAGAGGGGAAAAAAGTAATGAATCAAGCTCAGAATAAGGACAATGCAGAAGATAATACTGGCCAGAAAATCCTAAGTTTGGTAGTGAAGAGAATTTTTTGTGTTTATGTGACATTCTAACTTATTTACTTTATCATATATTGGTTGCAAAGGGCAGTATTTGTAAAATTTTTGCCATTTTTGTTTCCAAATATTCTTTTGTTCGTTCCCCTGAACTTCAGTTGTCAACGCCGTAGTACTCCCTTTCTGATATACTTGTACCATAGACAGACTCACCAATAGGCGAAGATTTTTCAGCTTCCTGGAACCACTGAAATTTTAAAGAACCCAGAAATAGTTTGCTTAAAAGTGACGCGACGCTATTATTTAAGAATATTTTCCAGATTATAGATTTTTAGCGTGATAAATATTTGAATGACTGGGACTTGAATGAAATACACTCAGTAAGTTTTCCGTCAGAAACGCCTTTCGCACCTTGATATGAATGACCGCCATCTGTATTGCTTGTATAATTTTTATTGCCAGCTTTAATGCATCTGTGGAGGAAATTTATGATTATTGGACTATAAATGAAATATCATCCTCTGCAAAATTCTGGAGGTGTGTTTGTAATTAATTTTTATATGTATTAGTGATTGCAGTCATAAAAAGAGCACCATCCTGTTTTTTATTGGATCCCAATTGTTGGAATGCGGATCCTAGTATATTACAACCTGTTTCTAAATATTTCATATGTATCTTAAATGAATAATGCATATTCTAGTCCACGACCAGCGTATCCAGTTATTTTGGCACTTTCTGTCAACCTATTCTGCTCCTATTTCAATAGCCATTACTCCCTAGTAGAGCGAATTATCGAATTTTCGCGTTATTATTAAATAACTAACAGCTCGCGTAGAATAACCAACATTCATACTGGGTGAAAATTTTTGAATAAAAGCAGAGATATTTATTTATTTCAAGTTATTGCTTTGAATTGAGAAATTAATGCTCGAATGAAATGTGATATCTAATGCTGTATTATTCTTTGCTTTCAAAGTTTAAGTAGGCACGCTCTGTTTCTTTCCAATTCCCTTGTATTACTTTTAATATTCATGCATGTATTATGCTTTGGAACTTGATTGACCCAGTATAAAATACAGGTTATTTTTGTTGATGAGAGGAATTATTAATGTTCAAACATTTGGGAATAGGGTAGTTTCCTTCATCAAAGAAAACGAAAGGCATTGATTGCGATTCGTTACCCACCATTAGTGTTTATTCATAATATATAAATTATTTGGTTTTAGAAATACCGTTTTAGACGCATGGCAATGGTCAATTTTACCCTAATTTGAAAAAGGCCAGATTGGCGCCCACGCAATGCCAGTCCACGTGACATCACAGGGACCTAATTTCTATACAAGTATTCAGGAGTTTTACATCGTCTGAGATTACCAATGCACGCATAGAGCTCAGGGAAACATGTCTTCATAATCACCTATTAAAACTGGCTAAGGTCGGAAAGTTTTCTTCGTTTGACAAGGTATTAATAATCGTTAATTAAGCCAAGCGCTACCAGCTAGCGGGGTACTCTGCTACCTGCTAGCATCTTGCGTCGTATCAGCGCTCAAAGCCTCGCTCCAAGGTCACCTCACTTGCGGCAGCGGGAACCAGAACGACGTCACACGGAGTTTTCCAGGCATTCATGCTTAGCCGTCGCGTTTTCGCGCGCTTGAAATTTTTCACATTTCGTTTTATCGCGAAAAATAGATATCGCCATTCGAAAATATAAGAGCGTAAAAGACGTACTCCAGGAGTAATTATCTTTCGATTTAGGCAATAAAAAAATAATAGGAAACCACCCTATTGAACACGATCTGCAATCTCATCGCTTGAAGTTATAGCACCAATACACTTTGAGTTCTGTATCTGTTGCCTTTCAACTGCATGTTCTAAAAATCTTTCATGGTATAGGTAAATCTATGAAATGGAATTCGTATTGCATTAAAACGAATATTTTGATTCCGAGCATACTGAGACTTTCATTGTACTTGTTGGTCGAGTAACGCTAATATTTCGTCACCGATATGCGTGGTGTGATTAGAAAAAATAAATAAATTTAGTTTAAATTTTTTTTCGATTGAATTTCTATTTTCCCCTTCAAAATAGTCCCCATTAAGTACTATCTCCTTGTGCCTGCGTTCCCTTCAATCCTCGAAACGCTTTTTAAACTCTGTATTTGGGTTGTGTTCCCATGCTGGTATCCGTTTTTGCGATTTGCAACTATGTTGTATTTAATGGGGTACGTGGCAAAAACATTCTTTTACTCGCCGCTCATGCAATTTTTACTTATTTTTTTTATTATATTGGATTCATTTGAGGTTAGAGAAAGTCACCAGGGGCGGTCTCCGGTGTCTGAGGGCCCTCGCCTGGGCCCTTCTTACGCAATTCCATGCCTGGAAAAACCCATTTTGACGAAATTCTGGCTCTTAAAAATTAGATACAAGTTGATAAAAAATGGCAATTATTATGGTAAAATGGTAAATAATATGGTTCTATTATCAATTTAAAGAATTTGTTCCTTGAAAGTGTACTGAAACCTAAAAAGCTCTATAATCTTTTCGAAAAAACTTAAAAAAAAAGCATCAGGATCTCACTTATCTCATGACACCTTTATTATATTTATCTTCTCGTATTGTGTTTTCTCAAATGTTCTAAATGAAGCATCTAATGAAAACGTAGAATTTTATAATTGAAAATAACTTTGGTGTAAGTAATTTGAGTCGTTTTAATACAATTTTCATACAAATTCTCGATAAATGCGAGCGTCGTGGGGGGCCCCCTACGCTCCGGCCCTGGTCAATCGCCAACCAGCCGACCGGGCCAGACGGTCAAATTTGACTCTCATTTCTTATCAGCCCCATTAACGTGAGGGCGAACTATTTACCACTCCAGAGCGCAGTTGTCACTTCTTCCTCGGACACTGGGTTGTGTAAAAACGAATTTTATCCTCGGGCTGTGATGGAAGGAGAACGAAAGGATTGAGGGGAAAAAGAGGAATGATAAAAGAGGTTAAATTCGATGTGAGGTGAAAGGAAGTTAATGCCGCCTCTGGCTGTAGGTCTTCTGGGGATAAAACGTGTTCCTCGAAGGAAACTAGGAAGGCCTCCGATACACGCTAGAGACTTAAGGGCCGTGTCATTGTCGCGTGCGTGAGTCCGCTTGTTGCCTGTCACTTACCTCAACTTTTTTTCTTACGTCACGTCTCTCCGTCCCCCTTCCCTTTTATCCTGTCTCTAAGATCGCATTCCGTCAACCCATTGGTCATCCTTCGTCTATTTTTCTTCTACTTGGCTGCCCTCGCCGTCACGCTCGACTTCCATCTTGGTATGCCCAAGGGACGCGCTGGGAAGGCCGCGCGCATCAGTGCCGCCTCGATGCGGCGCCTGCGGCGAAACGATGAACTTTCGCGACCCTTTTGGCGGTAGGTTGCTGTTGTCTTCTCGACGGAAACATTGGAGGCGCCACCTCCTCCCTGCAATCAGAAGTATTCTTTCCTCCAAAGGGACTATTAAGTGGTGGCCACAGTCTGTCACGCTGAAGCTTGATTTATGCTGCCTTTAAGTCGGTTTTCAAAAATTTTCGCACCGCCACAATGAACATAAAGTGATCCACTAAATCCCTATGTTTCCAATAGAGTAATTGCACTCGAGAGTTATACTATTTTCATTTTACGAAAAATAATACTTCAAGTTAATTCCGCACTTTTTTCTTTTTTTTTTCTTTTCCATTATATTTTCGTGAGAATGAATGCTTCAGAATTCCGTTGACAAAAAATAGATTTTAACTCAGATTTTGGCTAAATGAACGGAATAATTGGTGAGGTTTTTATTCGACTTTGAATAAACGGGAGTATTAACGTGAAAATTTGGAACACTTAATGTATTAGACATACCAATGTAAATGAAGTAAATGCGGATAGACTTAAGATCAGGCCATCAGACCTTTAAGGAATACAATTGATTATGAATTCAATTTATTTCTGTAACTGGAGTATGAAGCTCGGTTAACTACCGTAAGTATACAATATTTAAATTAGTGCGGCAAAAAAAGCGTATCTATTCAATAAACTGTACATTATATACACTATTTAAATCAAAGGTAAGATACAGCACTTGTAGTGGCCGAATGGAGAGGCCTCAGTTTTAATATTTGTCATCACTACAACCTCTTCAGTAATACTTATTGGTAATCGCAACCGTTTTGGTAGTTGCTTTTGTATATTCGTCTTAAATGCTGTAGGTGCCACCTCTTTCCCTGCATTTTTGTTGTCTTCTTGGAGATAATCTTCTTAATGCTCTCTCATCCCCTGCCACATGCCCATTAAGGCGGCTACCGAGATATAATGTAGATGTGTAGATGCAGAAGTAATAATAATATAAAGCTTCCAAGCAGACTTTTGCGGAGATTATGACGATAGGCAGCGATTGTACCGGGTTTCCGCTTGCGTTAATCCATTTTACTGGAAAATATTTCGCCAACGTTCCATTTAGCTTCCTCAGGGCCACTGAAGTGTCGATTTGCGAGTCGTTACCCTCCATTAGTGTATTCATAATATACAAATTATTTGGTTTTATAAATCCTAGTTCAGAAGAATGTTACTGGTCTTTTTTAACCTCATTTGAAAAAGACCAGATTGGCGCCCATGAGATGCCACTCCACGTGACATCACAGGGATCTAGTTTCTGTACGAGTAGATAGGAGTTTTACATCGTCAGAGATTACCAATGCATGCATGAGGCACAGAGCTCAGGGAAACATGTCTTAATAAATACCTATTAAAACTGGATAAGGTCGGAAATTTTCTTCGTTTGATTAGGTATTAATAATCCTTATTTAAGCCAAGCGCTACCAGCTAGCAGGGTACTCTGCTACCTGCTAGCATCCTGCGTCGTATCAGCGCTCAAAGCCTCGTCCCAAGGTCACCTCACTTGCAGCAGCGGGAACCAGAACGACGTCACACGAAGTTTTCCCAGCATTCATACTTAGCCGTCGCGTTTTCGCGCGCTTGAAAATTTTCACATTTCGTTTAATCGCGAAAAATTGATATCGTCATGAAAAAATCTAAAAGCGTGAAATACGTAGTCCAGGAACAATAATCTTTCGATTTAGGCAATAAAAAATAATAGGAAACCACCCATTTACCTATTTGTAATATTCGTGGTGCCACTCTTGAGCATTCTGTCCCTGGGAGTTTCTCTCTTCCACATTTCCTTCCTCATCCAATCCGCCGCTCATAACGAGGGAAGAAGACGAGGCCTCCAGAGGTTTACCGTCGGCGCTGGCTCCACTCCTATCGCTCCTGTTCATCGTTGCCCGCGAGATGGACAGTATGCGGGGATTATGGGATATCTCCCCGGTGGAGTGGGCTTTGGGACGGGGTCCGGCGGAGGAAAGGTAACCATTACCCTCCTCCTTTACAATCTCATGGACGTAAATACCCTCCCTTGTATCTTGGGCTATTTATCGCAAAACACTTTTATTGCTCCGGGATCCGCGAAATTATGAAATATGGTCGGTCGCTAGTTTTATTTATTGGAAATCTCGTGTGTGTTCATAAAATTAGAGATCGTGGTTGATAAATCATAGCTGTGTTGTTGGGGTAAACATTTCATCGTCTACTCAGCAAAATACTCGTTTTTTGGTTCATGATCATCTTCGTTTTTCTACGTTTTATTGTGGCATGAACTTCATGTTTGTTACCGAAATGGAAATCAGTATACGTAAGTGTACTGGTGTTATTTCCTAAGTATACAATAGTTCAGAGAATGATCAGATATCAAGTACCAATTAAAATAAGTTATGCTGAGATGATACGTAATTGATATTTAGAACATAAATTGGTAATGTCTTATTTGAAGTACAATTTAACAAGTGTAAGAATTTTCTAGAATATGAAAGTATTTAAGGTTTTTACTCTGAAAGTGTAAAATAGAGGTTTCTTCAAACTGAAATCAATAAATATCAATATTCTCTGTCATCTTTAATTTCTTGAGCGAACATATTGAATTTTACTGAAAAATTAATAAACATTAAATAGTCTCTCCAAGGCTTCAATAGTAGGTACACTTTTCTGGGTCAAAATAAGAAATCTAGGACATTTTTATAAAAAAAATATTTTAGTTATATTTTAGCTACATTTCATGTTACTCGAGAAATGTATGTGGAGAAATTCGTAGCATTATTTCCACAACATATGGAAACGTAGTTCATTGAAAGTGGTCTTAATTATCATTTATGCACTATAAAAAACATTGACTGATTAATAATCGAAGGATGTTTATTTTGGGAAGAATTCGGTGAGACAAAATTTCAATCCCTTCGTAATTCTAAATAATACTGATTGGAGAATAGGTAATACTCAAGGATTTGATTTTCATGCAATACTCATTTGAATGAGTGAGATATTACGCATATTCCTTCAAATGATGCTTTTTTAAATAATATTTTCCTTATCTTTTGTTCTCAATATTTACTTTGTATTAGCTTCAGAATAAGTTATTGCTACTGGTGATTGGCAGATTTACGTTTTTATGGGATATTTATCGTGTCTTTTCTATTTTTTAAATCAATTGGAGAGCCCTGTGCTAAAATTTAATAAGTATCATCTATAATTATAGACCCCTAATTTTTGTTTATAACCATTATGAGTTCATTAAAATGCAATGAAACTCATTCCCATAGCTGTAATGCATGCTTATAAATATATCCACAGAGAATAGATAAAAAGTTCCAATTGTCTATTGCGCAATTGCATAAAGTGCACGTTTTCGTTATTGGCAAAAAATTCGGTTCCTCCATCAGCCGTATTATGGAACCTTTTATTTACCTTTTTCTCGCGTCCATTATTCCAATACGTGTAAGTGCTATATGGAAGATTTAAACAAATGGTAAATTACTACTTAGAAATCATTGGCGTTATTCATGTAATATTTTTTCTAATGATATTTAGTTATTGGGCAACAATGTGAAGAGCGGTAAGCGGGGTAGTACGAACTCATTGGACTCAAACTTGCTTCTCCTGTTACCTCTCGCTCCTACGCACTACTGGATATGAATCAATCGCGATTTGATTTCATTGCCGCACATTCTTCCGCCTGCGGTTATTTTTCGCAATTGCTGGCTTTCAATAAATCAGTGGAATTATATCTTTGGGCGGAATTCGAATCCGAGACTTCAGCAAGGCCTCCAGAAACTGAAATGGCTAACTGAACAGAAGGCAAGTGCTTGTGCCTCCGACGGTAGAGATCCCGCGTTCGATTCCCGCTCACACAAGGTGGAGATTTATTCGAGGAAAATGTTAAAAAATGTGCCTACCCCTTGGTCATGGTTTCTCTGTCCGGATGCTATCGGTCCTTGTGAAGGGCATCGGAGCTGAGTGCCCCGCCCTCACATCACGGCTCCCGCCTGCTGGGTTAATCCCCCGCACGTTAAAATTCAATGCTTCTACTTGCGCTTCCCCTGAAGACGGTGAGAATTCGGTTTTTTTCCATTTTAATAATAATAATAATAATTAATAATATTATTACTCCACACACAAATAACATGACAATAGCAAAATGGAGTAATTTCAGGTAGCCGCGAAGGATAACCTTTTTAAGGCTACCATCCAAAATAATAGTACATTATACTTTACATATAGTGTAGCTCATTTGTGTTACCTTGATAATCTATACTAACAAAGCTTAAGTGCGTACTTGAAAATAAAACAACTAAAGTAGTATTTATAATTCATTTACATCAATATTTTATAACAATAATCGTTCTACACTTAATTTAGTGAGAAGCCAAGAGTGTGCATTTTGCAAAAACATTTTCAAAGACTTTGAAATATAGTTTGACTGGGGTAACAAATTAAAAACCTTTGGTCCTACGTACAAAAGTCATCTTTTAAACAAAGTAAAATTTGGTTGTGGTAAGGGCACACTCATTTTACTAACAGACCCGTTATATTTTTGCAACTTAAATCACCAATTAATTTAATTCACTTGAATTTATTTATTTGCGTTTACGAAAACCAACTGAGGAAGAGGCAATAAAAAAATGGATGAATAAAAATATTTCAATATCAATAGATATAAATTAATGGCCTCATTTTTGAGCAGTTAGGCTCCTGTTCTCACAAAACTTTTAGATATCTATCAGAAAAAGGTAATTTAATGTTTAAGTTCATTATCGATGTAAGAGGTTGCTTACCCTATGAGGCATTACAATGAATCAGCCTTAAGGCTTAATGAGAACCTAATGGCAAATTTGGCCATGAATCTGAATATTAATATAGAAATATTTTTATTCGTCCATTTTTATATTAGCTCTTTCTCAGTTGGTTTCCGCAGTTTTATCACGCTCCCCGTATTATTTGGGCGTTTGCTGAAGTGGGGTTTTTCTACGTTAGTTAACAACTTTTACACTTGGTAAATGTAACTTCGCTCACTTTGCATTTTGTTTTTTAAAGCATACTTTTATGTGGATGAATGTTTCTCAAGATTCCCAACAGGTGTGCTGTTATCCCGCTTGATTCCCACGGAAAAAATTCATCCACATCGATCGGCAGGAATACACTAAGTGTTGCATACATGTCTCCATTTAGATTTCATTTCAATTTACTTGGCAATGTATCCCTCTGCAAATATTTGATGCAAGACGAGGGGTTGGATGGTACACAATAGTCCCAATATCGTCCAATAAAGATGAATTATTATTATTTTCAACTCTGTTTCGTCCCCATACCACGAAAATGTAAGGGAACGCTTCATTCCCGCTGGATGGGTATTCCCGTGTTTTGTATTATATGGAATTATTTTAGCAGAAAGATTATCTATAGATACTCAAACAGGCTCTAGTGTTTGCGTTAGGCGAGCGGTGCGAGGAGTGTGGGATGAGGATTAATCACAAGAAGACTAAGCTAATGCGGTTTTGTAAAGTATCGCGAGCGAGGAATGTGAGACTTAAGATAAAAGTAGGTGGGGAAAAACTTGAACAGGTAGAGCAGTTTAACTATTTGGGCAGCACGTTAGAGGAAAACGGACATAGTAGCAAGGACATCAGGAAGCGAATTGCACTAGCAAAGGAGTCGTTCATGAACAGGAAAGAGCTTCTGAGAGGATCGTTATGTAAGAGTTTAAAGAAAAGGTTAGTGAAGAGTTTGATTTGGAGTGTAGCTCTCAACGGTGCGGAAACATGGACACTGAGGAAAGAAGACGAGAAAAGATTGGAGGCATTCGAGATGCGGGTATAGAGAAGAATGGAGAGGGTGGAATGGACAGAGAGGAAAAGGAACGACGAAGTGCTGGGCATGGTGGGTGAGGAGAGGCAGCTTTTAGATGAGATACGGAGGAGACAGAAGGTTTGGATGGAGTTAGTGCTTAGCGGGGAGGGGATGTTGAAAATGGCGTTAGAGGGTAGAATGTTAGGGAAACGAGGGAGGGGAAGGAAAAGAAGAGGATTTTTAGATAGATTGAAAGGGATTAGACCTTACAGTGCATTAAAGAAAGCAGCGCTGGAAGGAAAGGGAGGCTTCCAGATCATTTCTTAAACACTCCATGGAAGCCTACCTTAATCGGTAGAATACTATAATAAACTCAAACATATTTAAAGGCGAAATACAAGGAATCGACCCAGGGCCCAATGAAAACGAATTGTAATCCGGCCCTGATTAGAGCCACTTTAAATCCCGCATTGCTACTGACTGAACTGGTTGAAGAGTAGGTTCCCGTGAACCTGCCCTTCACAGATTGCAAAGATGTTCCGAGAGAGCAGCACCTCCGTCATCATCCGTGGATGATCCTCACCCCTTGGGCCCGCAGGCCCCATCCACTTCCTCGGCTTCGGTGGCCCTGTGGGAGTGGAACCTCGCAATCGGCCATCTACGCACCCGGAAGGTGGGTTTGCGTTTCGCCGTGCCTTTTGTCAAATGTGGAATGTACGGATAAAGCCCCGGAAGGGATTTCTCATCTTGACTCTCCTCTTTCCTCCCCTCCTATCCTTATCCTCCCCACTCTAAATCTTCCTGCACTTTCCAAAGAACGCGCTAGCCTCTTCTAGAATTGAATGAAAGAATTTTGAACGCGGCCCCAATGAATTTTACCTGCCGCTTTTATTGTTACCAGACTCTCAATAATTTTCTCTTGTGTCACCCATACTTACGGGCTTACTTCAGCTTTAAATAGGTGAAGTGAATGGTGGAGGCTGATACATTGTAGAAGTCCGTTGTACGATGTGAAGTTATGATATTTTGCACTTTCCTCATAAATCTCTATTTCAAAAGAGTCGATACGGTTGGCTATACTTCAGCAGTCCTGATTATGCTGCAGTGAAACATGCTGACTAATTTGAAATAAGGATTTATGTGGAAAAGTGCAAAGTATCATTACTTCATATTTAAAACCGATACCTTCCTGCGTCACTCGGTGTTACCGATCAAAGGCGAATCCAGGATTTTTCTGGGGGTCGCATTGGGGGCGGTCACAAGGGTCTGACAGATATTCTCATAATTGAGTTAAAAAACAAAATACAACAATTACTATAAAAGATATTCTCTTTATTTTGATATGGAAGTTAGTAAGAGAAAATTAAATTATTGATGGTCCGTAATACACAAAATAAAATGAACGTAATGATAACCGCATTAAAAATTTTGTCTATTTTTTTAAGCGTCTTGGGGAGTATTTCTCCCCCTAAATCCGCCTATGCTACCGATGAATAATGGAATTACACCATAGAATTCTTAATTGCTTAATTAAAATATTATTTTATATCCTCCCCGAGTTTGCCAATTGCGCAGTCATAATGAATACACATTTCATATTTTGAAAATTTACTGCATTCCTAATGATGAATGATCTGACGCAGCCCAAGTGGATATGTTAAAAATTAAAATTTTCGGATATACCAAGTTATTCTTTTATTTCATTACTTAAGCTTATTTGTGTATCCTATACCGATTATTTTCACCCGTTCTTCATTTAAATTCTAAATGACGAACGCGATATTCCACCATCGTTCAATCTTGGGAATACAGTACACCTGCCGATACCACTTACGAGTAACGATGAGAAATATTGATATAAAATTCTGGAATGAACAGGGAAGTGTCAGCAATGACGACCGTACTCCGAAGACATCAAAGAATAATGTCATAATAGAATTATATTATTTTATTTTTTGATTCTGAATTACAGTCAAATTATATTACGTTATTCGAGCAAAATATTTAACTAAAAAGTAAAGGTAAATAGTCAGCAGTGTATAGTTAACTTAAGATGCCTCCTTAGCTTTCTCATGTGTTTTGAGTATTTGTTCAAGGATCGGGTACAACGTCGAAATCGTCAACGTCGTGTTTGATTGAGGGAAATTAAAGTATTTTTTCTTCTTGAAATATAATGAAACTATCTCAGTGGAAGGTACAAGGCCGCAGCAAGGGGGAAAGCTCCAACACTCCCCAAATATCGTCGAGAAACATTCTCTATCATACTTCCTCCAACTGAACCCCAGATAAGTTCTCCCTCCCCCCCCCCCCCCCCCAACCCGAAATATTTTTTTAGCTACGGTCTTGTCATGGCGTGGGAAATGGTACGGTCGCCCCCTCGTATTCCGCAAATCCGGAGAAAATACACAAAAGTTATTAATATCAGGAACGATATTCACAATCGTGTTATTTTTGCCAGTTAAATAGCCAGTATTAAAACGTCTGAGTTTCGTTCATCTTTTGTTGTGATACGTACGTGCGCAGTTACGCGCACGTATTTATGTACACTGGATAGTTTGAGGCACAACTTCGTGAAATTCTTCATTTTGAATTGAAAAAACCTTGGAGATTCCCCTTAGATAACTTTTATCTCGACCAATCTCGTCGCTGTGCAATGGGATAGACTGCCTGACCGGCAAGGGGGAGATTTGAGTTCGAATAACGGCAAAGCCAATTATATTTTTGGCGAAATTCATTCTTGGTGATAAGTAAAGATAATGGGGAAGGGTGTATTTGGGATACTAAAAACTTAGGGAATAATTTTAGGAATTGTTGCGACAGGTATTCCAAATAAATACATCAAGGAATGATAGCTGTCTCCAGGGTAAATTAAAAGAATAGACAAGTAATAGAAGTTTTTTGTTATGCATTTTAATGAAAAATAATTGAAATATCGCTTATCTTTTAATGTAAAACTTAAACCCTCCTGGGCATCAGTTTGAAAATATTGCATTCCCGCAAGACACCTTGAAGAACGGTCTCATACCTGAAACTACATTTTAAATAAATAAATAAACTATTTTATTACTCCAAAAAAATTAAAATAACAGAACATAATTAATTACATAAAAAGGAGTAGCTTTAGGTAGCCATTAGGGACAACCTGTTTTATGGCTACCATCATTTACATAGGGTCATTCTGACAAAGAAACATTTTAGGCACAGCATTTGAATTGAAGTAAGAACGTACATGTATTACATGGTATTATATCAAAGAAAAATATCCTACATACTTTGCATTATAAACAACCAAGACTGTATATTTTTCATAATTGCGTTATTATTTTTTGCTTCAGACATGAATCAGGTAATAAGTTTTACACTTTTGGGCCTATAAACAAGAAACAACGTTTATACAGCGTAAGGTTAGGTCTTGATAAAGTAATACGTGATCTTCGTAGGGTGAAGGAAAGACGGTTGTATTATAATAACCCCGTATTTCCACTTCTCATGCTCTTGAGACCACTCTTCCATGCCAATATTTTCCATTTCCTACGTCTGTATCTTTCACTTTTTCAGTATTCCTACTTCCTTGGTCTCAGAGCGAAGCTTCTAACCCTCCCCCACCTTCTATCCACACTCTTCTGCCTCCAGACCGATAATACGCTGAAATTACGCCATGCTGCTCTTTCTCCGTCTCCCTATCTTTACTCCGCTCCTCCTCCAGCTCCAAAGCCACCCACTGATCGCGAGCGAGCAGTCAGGAATTCAAATCGTAGTGTCGAAGCAGAAATAGGCCCTCGGGATAGAGTGGATGGACCCCACAAGTCATCCGCGGTCACCTTATCCGGGCGAATGTCGGATCGCAACCTCCGTCGCATCTATCCATGCCCAGCGGCATATCCTACCTTCGTCGTGGTTTATTATTAACTAGCAGGCCACCCGGCATTGCTCGAGAAGTGATAACATGTGACCATTGATGTTGTTTTTATAGAAATACATATCACTTGGATCTCAGGAGTTACTCAGCTAGACAGCAGACGGGTCAGGTGGGGTAGTGGTAGCGTACGCGATTCCCACCCAGGAGGCCAGGGTTCGGGACTTCGTCATGGCAGTTTATTTTGCTGTCTACACTGTGATCATACGGCGTCAAATTTTTCATTAATTTTAATTGTAGCAAGCATAGACACGAGACAATTTTTTATCGTCATAATGGCGTAAAGGTATTTAAGCAGTGCCATTTCAATCGCGGAGAAATGAAGGCTACACTTGCTACTCTCCTCAAAAACATACCGAAAGATCAACGCTATAACAGTGGCTTTTATTCGAAGAAATAACATTTGTTGGTGGGCCTGTTGTTATTATATTGGAAGGGCTATGGAATATTTTGGGAAGCGGCGAGCACAAAACATATTTCGCGTGGTTGTTGCTTTTAACCCTCTAGCGTGTGCGACTGTTATTTTTACATATATAATATAACACTCAATAACACTTGATTTTTGTTAAAATTAATCTTTATTTGTAGAAATTAGTTCAATCTTGTGCATTTACAGCTGATACAGATATAAAGGTACCGGTGGTACACGGCCGGTCGCGCGGCGTAATTTATATGCCACGAGTGACGGGTTCCTCTTGCTGATCAAAAAAAAAAAATAAGCTACAATACCTCGAACTTTGAAAATAATGCATTTACAAATATTTAACTGCGTTTTTTTTCAACTAATGGTTGTGTAATTGAGTTTATTGTCAATTAATTGAATACAGTTTTTGGCAATAAACGATTACATTCGGCGCATAGCGTATCCGGTGCGGTAATACGTAGGTATGTTAGCAACTGGAGCGCCGCTACTTAATGCGATTGGTGGTAATAATTGGAACCAAGGGAGTGGAGAATCCTGCATACAGTATTTATGGAGAGAACCCAGAGTAGTGGGAAATTTCATGGTCACATGGTAGGATTTTTAGGTAAAAGAACAAAGCAGTCATGATGATAGTATGCATATGTAATAGCAGACAATTGAAAAAATGATTTCCATATACCGCGCACGAGATCAGCTGACCCCACTCCACAGTATTGATCGTTATTTGTGTCCATACGTGCGTAGATCGAAAACGTGTGAATGCATTACTAAGCAAAAAGGTTTGTACCGAGAGGATTGAAAGTTAAGTGTAGAATCCTTTGAGTTTTGTTTCTCCTTTGAACGTGTCAAAATGTGTGTGAAACCCTATATCATACAAACTTTTCAATCGTAAACAGCCTGAATATGTCATGCAATTTTTTCAGTCTAAAGGCCGTTTTACACGGTACACGGAATTGCGCAATCTGACGTACGTGCGAAGGCGCAATCAAAATTTCGTCGTGTAAAGCGGTGAATTGCTAGAATACATGCGAGAATGCGTGGATGCGAGACGGCAAAATAGCCCCAGTTCTAATTTCGTTCATGCATTCGCGCAATTCCACGCCATTTTAGGAATTAATGCAGTTCTAACCTGCGCAATTCCGTGCCCCGTGTAAAACAGCCTTAAGGAGGAGAAAAATCGAAATGTTGAAACTCGAATGTCAAAGAGTTTTTAATTACCCCGCAACATCGAACCACAACATTTGATAAATTCTTTTCTGTTGTTGGGACAAGGATTTGGAATAGTACTCCTAAACTAAGGAAAAACTCCAAATCAGTGGTGTCTTTTAAAAATATACTGTTCATTCAAATGTTATTACAAGAAAAAATGTAATTTTACCAATATTCTTGTACTTTCTTTTACCATGATTATATTATTTATTGCACGTATCCAATTTTTCTATGTACTCGAGCTCTGATACTAATGTTTACCTTTGTACGTTTTTATTGGACCAAGGGTGCAAGAACAATACACATTTATTTATATTTATCGTTATCTTTACCCGGTGAGATGTCATGATTAATCGATCTCTGGGTTAGAATTTCGATTTTTGTTTAAAATTGGAGATTTTAATATCAATAAAAAATCGATTCTGGCCGGTACTACTCCATCACTAAACTGAGCGCGCCGGGTCTGATGCGGAAGAAAAAGAGGACATCGCACGGTCTCGAATCCAGTCCGGTTTATAACCTCGGCTAATAAGTGCGGTATCACGTCGTCCCCGGAGTTATGAATAGTAAGGCTCTGTGCTTCAATAGGGACATGAAAAAGGGAGCATGGATGAGATACGAGGCTGGTTAGGGCGGTTAGATAGTGCAATAACAATCTGCCAGTCCTCCCCGTTTAATTGACGACGCACGCTACGCATACCCCGAGTTTAAACCCTTAACGAACTGTTATTATTCATGCACGGAGGAGTCGCGTAATTGCGCCACGATGATGGAAAGGTAGGGTCGTATGAAGAGACTGGTGGTGAGTTCAGCCGCGGATATAAGCAGGTGGTGGTGGGCAGAAAATATGGATGGAGGTTAGAGGGCTGGATTGGAGATAAAAGTGGAGAGCAGCTAAGAGGAAGATGAACTTGAAAGATGATAAGAGTAATGCCCGTGTTTCTAAATCAGTTTAAAAAAGAACCACTTAAGGCATTAGGAACGCTCATAGTCGCAAAGTATTATTTTAAAAAATCTTTCTATTCAGTTATATCTTGAATGCCTTGTACAGAAAGTTGTACCTATGTGTAAAATTACAACCATATTATCGAATTTGATTTTTTTAAACCATAAAATCGTACGTCAGAATACCATTCCACAAAGTTGTTCCTTGAAAAATTAGTCCAGATTCATCTCGAAAAATAATTTGATTTTCGTTTTGGGATTTAGATTTCCATTATTTTTTTAATAATACATATTTCAATGAAAAGGAAAATTTTTGTGTCTCGTGTATGAAAATTCATTTCCTCCATGTTTTTATATATATCAGGGAGATTTGGTAATTTTAGAATTATTTCGTGCACTTTGGTTAGAAATTATAATGTAATAAAAGATACAGGGAGGGCTCATCTAACTACGCCACGATGTTGGAAAGGTTAGGTCGTATGAAAAGACTGGTGGTGAGTTCAGCCACGGATATAAGCAGGCAAGGCCGTAGCCAGGGGGTGATCAAGGGGGATTGATCGCCCCTCCCAAATGAAAAAAAATAA
Organism: Ischnura elegans; assembly: GCF_921293095.1. NCBI lineage: Eukaryota > Metazoa > Arthropoda > Insecta > Odonata > Coenagrionidae > Ischnura > Ischnura elegans. The sequence continues at coordinate 95,303,719 of NC_060254.1, forward strand.
ATAGATACTTTATGCTCACTTGGTGCTCAAACGACGATATTATATAGCGGCACAGGGACATCTAGTAGTCCACTGCGACTTAAGTCAATAATTATCTAAGCGAATTTGTTGGTGCAGTGTGTGTAGTTGTGGTGCAATGTGTGAAATAATAGTGCTGTGAATTAATAGAGAGGTGAGTGACTTAAAAGTCTTTTGAGGGACCGCAGAATTGACATCGACACCGAGGAGTTAATTCATTTGGTCGCTGCAAAGAAAGCTAGAAGGCTAACTTCAATTTCATTATAATATTTTTATATTTTCCTTTAAGGGTTTATAATAAATATGTGTATTTGGCCGTATACGCTATTTTATTTATCTTATAAAAATAATTTTATGTTTGTCTAGTATTCCATAAGCCCCCCCGAAAATATTTTCTGGCTACGGCCTTGTAAGCAGGTGGCAGTGCGCAGAAAATATGGATGGAGGTTATTGGGCGGTATTGTGGATAAGAGGAGGAGAGTAGGTTCAGTTGAGAGAAAAATGAACTTGAAAGGTGATAAGAGCAATGCCCGTGTTTCTAAATCAATACGGATTGAACGACCGCTCCTAATCGTAAAGTATTACATCAATAACTCATTTCACTCATGTGTATCTTGAATTTCTAGTCCATAAAAATCGTATTCGTAAAATTTGAGTCATATAGTCGTACCTTGTATTTCGTCCATAAATTTCAGAATATTTCACAAAGCTGTATCTTCAACATTTATTTGATTTTCGTTGTGGGATCTCCAATTCCATTTATTTTTTTTCTGCGTATTTTATGAAACAGCTTAATTCTCGTATCTTCACTCTAAAAAATCAATTTTCTAAAATTTACCCCCTCATATACATGTTTAAAAATGATTATTAATTTATAAATAAATAAACAATAATATTTAAAATGTTTATAATAACAATCATACGGTGTGTAATTTCAACTACCTTACCTCAAAAAAATTGCTGACGGATTCATTATATTTTAGCAGTGGGGGAAGGAGGGAGCTTGGGGGGATCAGGAGAGGGGGGTGGGAAACTGATCTTTGCCCCCCCTGACATAACTCCAAGTTCCGGCCCTACGTGGTCTTCTGCGAACTGTCTTAGTAGGTGGTTCTTTTGATTTCTTCTACTTTCACTGGGCTTTATGCTCCGAACATTTCTAAGGAAGTAATCAGCGACCTCCTTCGTATTTCTCCGCGAGATTCTCATACCGTCCAGATGAATATCCCGATGAAAGTCCTCGGCACGCCTTTCTCGAATCGGTCACGAGTATCTAGGGTGAAAGAGGCGTTGGTCGACCTGGGGTCAAAATTTCGTTGCCGTTGATACAACGATGTGAAAGTCATGGAGAGGAGTCTATATGTACTCACGAAGGAAGTAAGCATACCAAATAAGTCTGCATTGTTTGCACTTTGATGTGGTAAGCTGCTTATTTTACATGCACCAAAGAGGAAGTTTAAAATGAGAAAATATTTGGCTTAACAAGGATTCGAACTCGGATCTCCCGATTGCCTGAAGTTCAGTCTGAGAAGATGGATTGGTGGTGTAGGTACAAGGGTACTACGTAGATGAGTCCCAATTCCATCCCATAGAAGGCTGATTTTTTTTATTGCCACTTCAGTCACATTTTAGTCGGTTTTCAAAAATATCCGCGGCGCGGTGATGAGTGCAAAGCGATCCACTTTTTCTTTCAAGCGATCCACATCTTCTTTCCTAGGAAAATTCCATGAAAAAATTGAGCTTCACGAGCTTTTCGTCTTTCTGTTGTCGCTTCCTTTTCCGGTCTCCCAGCGCCTAACCATCGTAAAGAGGCAACGTTCGGAACTATGTGAACTATTGTCGAGTCATGCATTCACACGGCTATTTCGGCCAACTATCGTAATGTGATCGAGGCAGTAGCTCTCGTCTCCTCACCCACTTTAACCCCGCCCTCCCCTCGCTGGCCACATACCTATCCTCACAGGAAAAACCCTAGTCCCAAATCAAGACTGCCCCTTCCCCCCTCTGCCGCACTCTCAACCAGTCCATTTTCTTCCGATAAATGCCCTTACTGACTTATGCATGTATAAATATAAGATGCATGTAAGATTATTCACCTGAAGATGTAACTTCGTTGCGAAACCCGGGTCGTGCCCATATTAATATAATAGTGAACCTTACAAAGTTTTATCCCTTTATTTCCAATATGGAGATGTTTCACAACGTAAAAGCCTGAAGTTATCAGTTATAGCCGAAAAATTTATCAAAATGTAGTAATTGAAGCGTTTCTGGATATATTTTATAATATAATTAACATACATATGGCTATATGGTATTTCTTCCTCCCAGCTTAAATATTAACCTATAATCCCTTAATTGCCTCAGCACACTCTCCCCCCCCCCCCCTTTTGGACCCTACCTCCCCACTATTTCCTTCATCTAACCTTCATCCTTTACCTAGAGTCTCCTACCTAACTCTGTGGAAGGTGGTAATGCGCCACCGAAAATTTAGTACTGTGAGTGTTTTTTATCTTGTTTTGTGTCCTGTGATTCTGCCCAACCTGGGGTATTTTTATGTTTTATAAAGAAAAAATATTTTGGCACGTATTTCTAAATATTCATGCAGTAAAGGGTCAAGTTGCTCGCCTTCGGCACGGTAATCCTGTGAGATTCGGTGAGTGAACTTACGTGGTCGGAGTTGCTTCTTCCGGATGCCATGCCCTCAATCCATCTCACCTGCAAACTAGCCAGCCTCGCCCCTCGATCGCTGATTCGTTAATCGCGCGCTGGTTTCGTCGTAGAATCCCGTGACGCGCGCCTTAGGTCTCCTCGAGATGTATAATTACTGTGGAGGCATGTCCGTACGCGGGGCTTAGATGGGCGAGAATCGATTCTGAGGGTTTACTAGAGCTGTCGGACCGAAGTGGTTTTGCGGCTGATTCCACCAAGCGTGTTGCATCCAATTCATCGCTCGCGAAGTATTTATTGCCCCACCACGCGCTCGCCTTGTTTCTGTAGCCTCTTGTTTCAATTCCGATCGAAGTTATAATTATTTTTCAAGAATGCATTTTCCAGAGTCCTCGATTGCGAAATTTATGACTAAACACGTTCCGAGAGAACAAGTGGAATCGACCGATGGTGAAGGAAAAATGGGTGACACTTAAAAGGGTTAGATTAAAAGGGATAGGTGGCGTGTAAAATTCTTAATGGACTCGGATAAGAAAAGACGCACTAAGCCTGCGTAAGAGACTGCCGTTACCTGACTGTCGTACTCCTCGATGTTACATTGCCCATTCTTGGTTTAATTGCTCTAGATATTCTATTACCCAGTTTAATTCATCCGAGCGTTCATTTCATAACGTGTATTGGATAACATGATATCACTCTCACTTTTATTTCAGGACGAATAGAGTGTATCGTTCCGCTATTAAAGTGGAATGAATGTCTTGATAACTCAAGATATATGCGTTGAAACTTTTATAAGTCAATGTTCCTCGGTAGTTAAAAAGAAAGCTTTCGATTAATGGATTTGCAACGTAAATATATGGTAATTGCATCACTAGCGATATTTTTTATACATGATAGTATTATTTTCTAGACTGATTTTTTTATTTCAATTATCATTAAAGCAGAGAAAAGGTGATGTACTATGTTAAATATTTTCCTCATTTAAAATTTGGCTTAGAAGGTCCATTAAGGATATGTCGGGGTCAGGGACTTACGTATAGAGGAGGATAGTGGAAAAGAGTTTTGTGAGATGGAGGAATGTAATTGGGAACTGCATTTTCTGCATTACATATTTAATGAAAATATCCATCATCAAGACCTCTGTTTCTTCCTGCATTTCCTTATGGCATTAAAATAAATTATTGGGTCAAGACAATGTCTCAGGAAAAGTAAAAATTGTGTATTGGAAACTGTTTTTGAGTATATGTATCATTTTTGTCATATTCATGAATGGTAACTTTTGAAGTAAAAATATTAGGTAAAAATGAAAAAACTTGTTAGTCCTGCACTTAGAGTGATTTCACGCTAAAAAAATAGATTTATACTAGTGGAGGATAGGATGTCAAAAATGACTGTCTTCACAGGAGCCGCTACACTTACTGGACTGGGTTTATTATCAGATTCCAGCGTGGCCGAGATGTCAAAAGAAGGGCTTGTTTAAAATGAAGTAATTAAAGTAAAATGAATTGTATATTCGTGGACATGGAGCAGGCTTGGTGATAGCATTTCAACGGGGGTGAGAAAAAATTCTCTTAAGCGCTTTACGTTTCTGTTCTTCTCGATGGACGGCAGATATCAATGGCTAAGTTCTAACAGCACGTATCTCAAATTCGGCCGGTTTGAGACAGTTATCTTAAAAAAGGTGTAATAACATTTTAAAAAATAAAATACAAGCAAAGAAAATCTTTCCTGGCAAATAAATGCTTCTTTTTCAGTTTTATGAACTTTTGGTTATTAATTTCACTGCGCAATTAAAAAAATAATCGTTTTTTTGCTCTCCTGAAAAGTTGCTGTTTTTGAGATACGTGTTGTTCGAACGTAGCCATCGATATGTGTTACGCCTGGAAAGGTAAGCGGCTGGGAACAACTGAAAAGTTCAAGAATTATTTTTCAAATAGCATAGGCGTGGTGTAAAAGGCGTCTTAAGTGTCTTTCGTACCTTAAGAAGGTCCTGGCGCGTCGTGACTGCGCTATCCAAGACAATTACTTTTCACGTGCGTTGTTAAAAATTGCATGATGGGCGCTGGTTTGGTAATCACCCATCGGTAATTTTTCTCTCATGTATTCACTTCCCTTCAAATTTTTGAAAGTATGTTTCACCGCATATGGAGGCAATGACTTATTATCCTGAACTCATGGTTTTGCTAAATCCTCATGCAATTTTTTGTGTTATTTTGTTTCTAAAAAATATTTTGTATTTACTTATTCTTTCCTTACCGTACCAGCTTCTATCGTTATCTTACTGAACCTATTAGGTTAATTCGTCAGCAGTGTATTTTCCGACAAATTTAGCTATCTTACGAATGCCAACATACTACTATAACAACTATCAGATCATATTAATAAAATCAGGGAGACTGCAGAACAGAAAGATTCAGAATATTGTTTTTCCCACGACCAATAAGTAACTATGATATCAATGTTAGAACTCACAAATATATTAGATGACTTATATTGTAGCCTACTAAATTATGTATACCTTAATGCATTTTTCTGAATTTTTTCATTATTTCTAACAGCATTTTTTTGTGTTCTAGCTTTATTGGCACAAAACACTAATGAGTACTTAAAAAGTTTTGCCCTCGAATGAATGTGGAAGTATAATCTGTTAGTATGCGCGGCATTTTTATGTCCGTTTGGTGTGCATGTGGGAATCCTCTTGCATGCCGGTGATTAATCAGCCCTTGCCAAACACCCTAAAGGTGGTTCGCAGGGTATTAGGTATGTAGATGTAGCTTCGCTGTGATAATCCTAGCGTCTAATTTCCTTCAGCAATATCTTGTATGATATCTACATCTACATGATACCCCGCGAGCCGCCTAAAAGGCGTGTGGCAGGGGGGGTTAGGACACCAGCCGTTTACAGACTAAAAAAATGAAGTGCTCTAACGAAGTTGGGAATAGCGTTTATTAAAGTCCTTTATGGTTCGAGGGAAAAACGAATTCCCATATCTATCCGTTCGGCAAAACGTCTCTCTCAATTTATCGCTTCTATCGGACCTGGAAATATAGTGTGGCTCTAATATTATGTTCTCCTTGTCGCTCTTAAAGATATCCATTCTCAATTGTTCAAGCAATCTAAGCCTAGCGCGCAGCCTCCGAGTCTCCAACGGCTCCCAGCCTAATTCGCTTAACATCTGGGTGACACTGTCTGTACGCCCGTAGCAGTTTCTGACGAAACGCGCAGCCTTCCTTTGTATTTTATTCAGTTCTCGGATTATGTCTTTCTACACCGGATCCCATACGCTCGCTGCATATTCAAGGTGCGGTCGCACGAGAGCAAAATAGCACCTTTCTTTTATTTTCTCATCCGAAATTCTTCCCACAATACGCTTGACGAATCCTAAATTCTTCAGGGCTATGCCGCAAATATTCTTTATATGTGTTCCCCACGTGAGATTCGAGGTTATCGTTACTCCCAGGTACTTCACTTCGTCTGTTGCCTTTATGTTAATACCATCCACTGCATAAGCATGATATGCGACACAATGCGATGGAAGTTTATAGTATCAGTTAAATGGAGCATTTCAACATTTCCTCAGATTTTATTCAAATACGACACATTTCCTTTTTACAATATTAATTCAAACATTTTATTGTATCAGGGTGTCCAGTGACCGAGAAAACCGGCAATTGTGCGTGAATTTTTAGTAACTGGAGTTATGAATTATTCATGAATTTTGACTCAATTTCAAAATTTTTTATTTCAAATTCATTTTACAAATATTTTTCCTAGTTCAACACCCATTTTCTAGCCTAAAATTTGTTTGTTACAATTTTAAGTGCAGTGGCTTACTCGAATTTTTACAGCCGCATAGAGACGTGGAATGTCAGACAAGACAACAGAATCGAAATATCTTGACTCAAATAAGATTCAAAAACACGAAGAATAGAATTCCAGGTGACGTCTACATCTACTTAGAAGGTAGAGGTAGGTTCTTGTCTTACGTTTCATGAATTTAAATTTTACAAACAATGTTTGTTAACCAAGCTATTAATGACCTTGTTAATAATTTTTTAAAATATGAAGTGAAACATATTTCATAATGGATCTCCACAAAGCATCTGCCTCATCCATCCATATAATTTTTTAAATGATATTTCTTAGAGTTTGATATTTCCTAAACTCCAAGAAATATCATAAAAAGTTATTAAACAAGGTATTCAGAATAGAAGAGGAAAAGTAATAATAATACTTGTTAATACATAAAATATAATATTATGTAGAAGTATTGAAGTAATTTTGGGTGTTTTAAAATAGGGCAGTTTCCTTCATCAAAGAAAACGAAAGGCATTGATTGCGATTCGTTACACACCATTAGTGCATTACTAATATACAATTTATTTGGTTTTAGATATACCGGTTTAGAGGAATGGCAATGGTGTTTTTAACCTAATTTAAAAAGGCCATATTTGCGGTCATGCGATGCCACTCCATGTGACTTCACAGGGACCTACATGCAATACGAGTAGATAGGAGTTTTACACCGTCTGAGATTACGAATGCATGCATGTGACAGAGAGCTCAGGGAAACATTTCTTAATAATCACCTATTAACATTTCCTATGGTCGGAAAGTTTCCTTCATTAGATACGGTATTAATAATCCTTATTTAACCCAGACACTACCTGCTAGCAGGGTACTTTACGCTACCGCCATGCTCGGTATCAAGCAGCCTGCATCGTAGCGACGTGCATAACCTCGCACCTAGATGGCCTCACACACCCGCAGCCAGACGTCACGCGGCCTTTTCCCAGCATTCATACTTAGCATTCGCGTTTTCGCGCCCTTGAAAATTTTCACTCTTCATTTCATCGCGAAAATTAGATATCGTCATTTAGAAATCTAAAAGCGTGAAATGTATACTCCAGGAGTAATAATCTTTCGATTTAGGCAATAAAAAATAATAGGAAACCACCTTATTCTTATCTATCGCTGTAATCACGTAAGATTAACCTGGAATTTTGTAAAATTTCCCTGAAAAACCTGAATTTAAGCATGATTTTTTTCTGCTTTGATTGTCTGTACCGTGTCCAGTAGACACCCTATGTTACAACAAAACGCGTCGTTTTCGAATAAATCCTGAGTGAATATTGCAATTTTTCATTTGGCTAATCCCCTTTAGCAAGATTTCATTTAATCCTTCATTTTCATAATCCAACACTCCTCTTTGTACAGCGAAAGGGCTCATCCGTGTTATTTCCCACCACGCCGTGTAAGGCGCGGACGAAGCGCGATAAATTACCGCTCGTGCCTTGAGCAGCACGGCTGCAGTAAACAGGGGGGTAGACCGCCGAAGAAAGAGAGAGTTTTGCGGAGTCGTCCGCGTGATCGTACATGCGTGCACGGGCCCGGAATGGATGCGATAAATATCCCCTTTGGAACGATACAGTTCACGTATTTTTCGCTCCTTTTTTTTCTTCCACCTCCGCGGCCCGTCTCTCAAAGTAGGTAGCGAAGATATGGCGCGAAGCGTGATATAAATTTAGGAGCGAAGAGAGCTTGCGAGTGGAAACGGGTCGATCCGTGCGTGAGTTTCGCTTCCTCGAGGCACGCGCGACTCCCTCACGGGGATTCGTGGTTCGACCCCGGGGTCACGGAGGACTCGGATGGCGCGGTTGTGATGCTAATTATGACAGCTACCTTATTTCCCTATCGGATAACAATGAAGTACCCTATGACTGGATGCGCAAACCTGATAGTAGAGCTGAGTATAGGCTTTAGAGCAGTGGCGTAACTATGGGGGGGATGAGGGGATGTATCCCCCCCCCCCAAAGTCTCAGAGAAATCAACAAATTGTTTTAAAATCTTGTGTTGATTTGATACATAATAACTGCATCTGCTTGAAGTGAAATTTTGAGTGCCAAAATGATATAAAATGTATTTTTTTCCAGGCATGTTACTTTTCTGCAGACGTCATAAAATATATCCGGACGTCATAAAAATATATCATGTAAATATTTCCAGGCATGTTACTTTTCAAAATTTTACCTGTACTCCCCGTTTCCTAAGGTGGTAGCCCCCACTAACCCCCTCATTCCCCATCAGGGCCCCCTCATCCCTCCCCACAGCATATTCCTAGTTACGCCACTGCCTTACAGCATATCAGGGAATAAAATTGTGGCCATTATTTCAAGAACAACCCTAATCCACTCAATTGTATGCTATGAAAGGATTTTGAATGCATCAGTATCTTTATCAATTGGGAAGAGTTGAAGTTCTGGCTTTTTGTAACTTCGATAATGTGACGGGAAGTAGAAGAAGATATGCTTCTTAGAAATTTTGCCGAATGGACGTTCACTGATTTGGAATTGGTAGTTCCAGTTTGATTTTATCTTTAAAAAGACCTGAATGCCACGTAGACACAGAGAAACAAGCAGGGAGGCAAATTCTATAAAACTAGGCAGTCAGCAAATTCATTGTATATGGAAAATCAAGGAATGTCTGGAAACGGAAAGTGAAAAAATGTCGAAATGTTATGTTATAGTGAAGTAAATTTAATTTTGATTTTTCTCTTCCTTTTGATTATAGCTATATCTTCGATATTTGAACGATTCTTAGTTGCTAATCAGGTGGAGCTCTATAACATTAAAATGAATTTTTATCACTTTTTTATTAATTTGTCAATTTTGATTCTTAACCGAGCGTTTTGTCATTTTTACCTCCTCCAAATATTCATATTGAAGAATTGAATTGTAGTCTGAACAATTCAAAATTTTTCTGTTTGGTATTTTTTTGTGGCCATCACGAACTAGGAGAAGTTTTACCGAAGACGGAACTAGCCAAGTATGATTCAATCTATTTGGCCGGTATTTTATCTCGGTTACCCTAATATTCTGGTCAGATATGTTTTTTGTCGTAACACTAGCAATAAGTGCTAAGCGTTTGAGGCTAATATTGGACTTTAAGAACTGAAGAAGGCCCGCAAACTGTACAAGAGTTTTAGTGCCGTAATTTCTTTTATGTCTGATTCTTTATTCATATAATTTATTATTAGGCCACTATTTATTTCCGTAAATTGAAAGAAAACATAGAATCTCTTCTTTAGATTGGCTAGCTGCGATTTTGAGATTTTTATGACGTCTGCAGCCCCCACAAAAGTAGCAAAAATTTGACAAAGCTTCCTGATATTTTGGAGGATACACCTGTGCTTGAAAAAAACAAGCGGGCGGAAATGCCGATGTAATCAGTGAGTTCAGACAAGGAATCGACGCATACCACTCAAGGAATTGTATTTAATTGTCGGCAAACTTTAATTTCACTTTTCCTTCCGTATACTGGAAATATTTTTCCTCCACGTGGGGCTGGTGAAAATTTTTGTGGCACATGTTTGAGAAAATAAGCAGGAGTGGTGAAAACCAGATCTTACAGAAGCGCATCATTTCTGGCCCAATGGGAGTTTTTAGGACAATCCTGCCATTTTTCAAGCATAGCCATATGCTTCTTCATATGCTTCAGTTTGAAATATTATGTATTCATCTTCCTTTTTATATCCTCACCTTCACTAATATAAAACTCTTTTTAGTGTTTACCGACTAACTTTAAATGCATGATTTGTTTTTCAGTTTTTAACTCAATTTTTTTACTTTAAAAGGTTTTTTATTTTTCTATTTAATTAAAAGGTCGTAGATAACGCAGTATGAGGTGATGGAATGCTTAAGAACTCAAAGAGAGTATTGAAACATAGAAGTGGTTAAAAGTAACAGAAGCAGGCGAAATATAGTGGAATGCATCCCGTAAGTATTAAAAGAAAATAGAGGTGGCACTTTTCCACAGGTTTGAAACCTGTGGAAAGGTGCTATCCCTATTTTCTTTTAATACTTAAAGGAAGTGGTTCTTTGTAAAAAAAAAGGTAAATGTGAAAATATTAACATGGAAAAAGTACTAAAAAAATTAAAATAGCATGCGGTTGTTAGAGGTCATACCTTGTAATAGTGACGATTGAAAGTATCACAGCAATATTTTCCAATTAGAAATTTATATGTTCTTGTTGTAATTTAATACATTGATAATGAGTTGGAGTTCCAGGTAGGGTCAATGTTTTGGCGTAATTGATGACTGCATTATGTATACTTATTATTTTGGCTCAGGGTACCGTATTATTCACATATTATACCGTATATTTACCGTATTGAACTACTAGTAGCCACAGACACTCTAATATCATTTTGGATTTTGGGTAAAAAATTACCAGTTTCTACACATATTCAGCTGTACACATTGCCTTCACATTGTTTCATTTATAATTTTTTTAATCATAGAAATCATAGAAAATCATTTTATAAAGCGTCGATGATTAAGTACACCACCTACTTTGATATTATAACTTCCAAACAAAATTTTGTTTATTTGTGAGCAAACTAATTGACTTTACAAGAATTTATTCCGTATTTAAAAAAATTTAACTTACATATGCGGAATGCACGGTTCACTTGTGATGTTCTGTGGGCACTGCCCGTGATGATGATGTGATAGTCACATATTTTTTCATCTGCCTATGTCTCGAAACCAGGTCCTGTCTATTAAAAATCCCAATTTAACTTAATAAAGTAACCTAAATAAGTTTAATTTTACCCTCTGGGAAGTTTGCGCATAGTATATACCTACTGAGGAATCATTAATGTTTCTGTTCGTATTTATTGTATTTTTTATTCAAATATTGATTCCCTTGGTATTCATGACAGATATGCTCATTGATTAAAAATGGCTCAGGTGACGTACGTAGTGTATTCTCAACGGAATGTGCATTTATAAGCTTACAGCTAACTTATTAATGTGGTTAATTCCTCTTCACAGTTTCTGCTTAGTTCACGCAATAACGGGCTCGGCGATTACCCCTTTTCTCAATTTCACCGCCCTTTTTGGCCCGTCATTCTTTATAAGCATATTTTTCTCCTTTCTTAAGGAAGTTATTCTTTACTCTCGCGCACAAAAGAAACCTTGGCTGACCGCCGATGCTTTGTCGGGATCCTTGACCAGGGCTCATGCCCTGCGTGCGGAACCCATCGCCCTAAACCGTTCTTCCCTTCCATCGGCCCGTATGGATCAATAAATTAAGGAGAGATGGCGTTCGGGGGAGGGAAACTGACAAAGCAACCGTGAAGGCACTTCCTAGCTAGCATTCCTTTCTCGGATAATGAAAGAGTGCAAAACAAATGAGAACGTACCCGCGTGCCCACGGCCAATTTCGTCAGTCCTTATGGATCATCCACCTCGGCTGGAATCCTACCCCTCGAAAAGTAATAGTAGTAACTGTTCCATGATGATTGATGCCTCGAAGTATAGATCTAAGATAATCAAATTTGTGTGCCGACGTTTCCACATATTTTTTATAATTTATAGGAATTCGATGCATTTTTATATATTTAAGGTATAAAATATAAAAAACATATCGAATGTTATCATTCATTTAACGTTGGCAAAGCTATCATTCGTGAAGAAGATACAAATGCCCCCGAAGAAGATATTAAAAATACATCGAAATGTTGGCAAAAATTTTTGCATATCACTCTTAGATCTATTCCCTGGGATGTTTATCATAATTAAGTAATTGAGGTCAAGAAAAAGAAAAAAGAAAGCGATTGTTCCTCACTTTTGTGGAAAAACGCAATGCAAATCTATATCTATAGCGTGACTTCAAAGAGTGACTTCATTTTCACTTACGTCCGAAAAACACCCTAAAATTTCAAAACTTTAAGTGCGATGCGCCACGTTTTCCCGGCATCCGATTGCAAAAATAATTTTCATGATTTGTTTTCTCACCAAATGGAAAAATCGGGGGGCGTCCCAAAAGAAATTCGAAAACTTTAAAAATAAGGACCACCCTAATCTCCAGCGTTTTTTTTTGCCGAGGTGATGAGCCAGCTTAAGGAGAGATGTTATCCGAGCGAGGGAAACTGACGAAGCAGCAGCAGTGAAGCCTCGTTTCTGCCCACATTCCATTCTCGAATAATGAAAGAATGCTGAAAAAATGAGAACTAACATGTCTGCCTTCAACCGCTCTTCTTCCGACTTCCTGGATATGTTTCGAACGGCGTCGTTTCGCTCACGACCGTGCTTGTTATAAAGGTATTAAAAACTGGGGGTAGACAGACTAGTCGTCGCCTAGCAACTGATATCAACACGAAGCGTGTTCCATGGAAAGGTCGGCCACGAAGACGACGGGAGTGGAAATATTATGGAGGTTTTTCCTGATGGTGCAAGCACATTGTTTCATGTCGCATGCTCTGTGTTCCTTTATGGCCGAAATATGGGCAGGAGTATGTGAATAATACGGCACGCTAGTGGTTAGAAGTAGACCATCGATTTGGATCGGGTACAAAAAGGTCATACTCTTGTCGTGACCTATTGGCTTTTCTCCGCTCGACATTACGGCGGCATTGGGTAAGGAAAATAACCGAAAGCTGTTATTATTTGTGGCTTCAAAATCGTATGCCATCCTCTTCCGCCCGTTATCAGATAATAATTTTGGACTCAGGGTAATTTTGTCCAGGATTTTAATGCATTTACAAAAATTCGGTTATAAGAATTCGCAAAACGTCCATTTAACGCGATACATTATTCATAAGTCGAGCCTGAGAGTCTTCATTTTTTTTAGAGTATGGGTTGCATCTCAGAAAGGCTATAGCGGGATAAGATGGTAAAATCTGCACTAGGCTGGATTCTTATTTGGGATTATGCACTCGAAAGTAATTATTTAGAAACCCCTTCAGCGAAATTTTTAGATGCCTAGGTGGTCCCACGGTCATTTTATCGTAAAAAACGTGTTTTTTCGAAAATCATTTTTCCTGAGCGATCCTTTGCTTTAAAAAATCTGAAAAAAATCGTGAAAGTATACTTTAATGTCCAAATACACCCTGATTTTTTTCATACTTTTTGGGTCACAATTGAGTTTATGAAAAATATTTTAATTTTTTCATGAATTTTTAGGTTATGTTAGTAATATTTGGCAAACTTTTAAAAAATCATTTTTTGTGTATTTTTTATTGTTATTTTGAATGGCCGTGTTAGATTTGCCATTTTTACTCCGGAAAATCCTCAAAATTTGAAAAAACCCAATTTTTGGTGTTTTTCCCATACTTTTTAGCAGATAAACTCTACCGCATGTCAATTAATAACGATTTTTTAATTATATTTTCGTTTTTTTACATGATTGGATCAGGTTTGCCGTTTGAGCTTTAAAGAAAATATAGCCCTGCATCTTAGTGAGCTCCCTGAATACATGCTGCACGGTATACAACTGCTATGTAAAATCTCTAAAATGATAAAAGGGAAAATATTAAAAAATTAAATATTAACTATGCTTAATTAGCATCATTTTATTGGATTTTGAAATTTTATCGAATTCGTATTACAATTGTGGTAGATGCCGCATACTTTAACAGCTGATCAATGCGTATTTCCGCGTTTTAAAGGGGGACTTGGGGTCTTTGTAAAGATTATTTTGTTAAGATTATTTGAATGTGTTTGGGAGGATAATACAGAACTATTGGGGAATTGATGAGATATATTGTTGTAATGGCACGCTGGGGATATTGTTTAATTACGTACGCTGGATTGTTGCGAGGAGTGTGAAGTTTCGCTGAGGGAACTGTATTGTTGACAGTCGTCACTCGAGAAATGAACTTATCGGTGTTATAACTGTGAGTGTGCGGAACTCTTAGTGAACTGAATTCTTAAATTTTACCATTCATGGATAAAATTTAGAAAATAATTATTTAGTAAATACTTATTTTTATAGTGGACCTCTTTTCAATTTTTATTAACAATAATGACATTTTATTGTATTACAATATTACAAAATACTTAAATATATTCAAAACCACATAAAAATAATAACTTTAGTCTTCGTCACTGTCTTCGTTAATGACGGGGTCAGTATCTAACTTGATAAATAATTCTGAAAGAATTTTTGCTGGTCTAATAATTTTTGACTTATACCTTGCATTACTAAGGTAATAAATAACTGCGGCTATGTGAGAACATGACCCTACAGTTCTTAATCCATTGGCACAGTCACAAGCATGGCGCAAAATTCCATTATACCCCATTGAATTAGGCTTGTATTCGACATAACATTTGTAGGTCTTACTATTAATGTGTCTTGACCTAACGAAAACTTTAATGATGCTAGGTTTCATCTTAATATACTCCAAATTAATGCTATCATTTTCATCCATTAACTCAGCTAAGTAGCAAATGGCTTGACCTAACTGATAGGTCCCTGAAAAAAATATTTTGAGGTCCCTCTCAGTCATCTCTGGAAAATCTTCCACTTCTTCAGAAGTTAGTTTTACCGCAGAAGTGGGCCGCCTTGACCATCTAGCTGTCTCAGCTTCTACTGCTAAAGTATTTTCGTTAGATTTAGAATCAAGCATTCTTCGAATTATTAAGTCCTGCAATCCATCCTCATCTTTATCACAATTTAAGCGTTTGCCAAAAGTATTATTAAGGAAACATGCAATTTTAGCGTATGAACCCACTTTTGGTAAGAGCTTATTGTCCAATTGCTGGTGAAGGAGCTTATATTTTTTGCTAAGAATGCCGTGAATTGCCTCAACGACCCATCTAAGTTTTGTGACGAAGCGAGATTCATTGGATTCAATCGCACTTAAATTAAATCTTTTTCCTTTTAAGGCAGGCATTAGAACCTTGTATCCGATAATTTCTAGGAAGGGTACCACATCCCTAAAACCTCTGTCCACAATGCAAATATCACCTTCCTTCATGATAGTTCTTATTCCAACTGGATCATTCATTACTTTACGCATTATAGTTGCGTCATTTTCGGTGGCTAGAAAAGGACCAGGAAGATCTACCACGAATCCGTCAGTTGTACAAATAGTGAACGGTTTTAAGAGTGGATATCTCTTCTGACCAGAGTATGACCTGCGTTGGTAATCATTATTTTTACTCTTTTGGTGACGTAAATATGTCCCATCAAAAATCAAAGCAAGTTCATCTTTTAAATTATAAAGTTTTTTTGCATAAACTGAAGTGTGGTGGTTTATTAAGTCTTCCCTTTTAACACTTCTTACTCCAAAAGATTTTGGCAGTACGTCTTTTTCAAATGAATTAATCACTGATTCACAAAAGTCTGAAACTTTTGTTTCATTTTCTAATCCAAAAACAGATGAAATCAGATTATTTGACGATGCAGTTCGTAATTTAAATAAACACATAACCAGGGCTTGTGTAATATCCCTAGTGTACGATGATCTCATGGAAACTAATAATGATTTCAGCTCTTCTAATTGGTCTATCGAGAGACCAGTAAAAGAAAATAATTCTTTTTCGCGAAGCTCTGACGTTTTTATTTTTTCTAAAAACGTCTGTGAGGCTGAAGTTGACAATTTGTTTAAAAATAAACATATCTCATCTGCAGTTAAAAGGCTTGTGTTACTATATACCTGAACTAACTTAAGATCTTCGTCAAAAAACCGGTGTTTTATTAAATGGTCAGAGCATACTCGATTTCCACGTGGAATGAATATTTTCATGTGTCTAAAACATTGCAACCTTGCATTCAATGGGACAACAGTCAAGTTACTTTTATTTCTGCACACGCAACACACTGCATGAGAAATAAATGTTCTTTGGAGCGGCAATTCGGTAGTAGGTTGTATTTCTTCTGGTTTCTTTAATTCCACTTCAAAACGCTCTCAGAACTCTGCGAGCTAGACATCTCCGAACTTGACTGAGAATCCATTGGCTGATTTTGTTCACTGCGTGAATGTTCTGGTTCCACAATTGTTTTACGCGTACCAAAAAATACAATTCGTCTGCATTTATCGCAAAGCTTAAACCCGATTTCAACATAGCCGAGATTCAACTGTTCTCGAACGGCTTCAACATCACCTGACGAATTAATTATCTTGATCGGAGCTGCTATTTTACTTAGATGTCTTTTGAGACAGTTGCAACATTGGTCGGTTGCATCGAAATTATCCATCTTCTTTAAATACTCTGGAAAAGTAAATATTTAAGATATACCAAAAATCATGAATATAATTACAAATCATTTCTAAAAATTGTTCATTAATAATTAATAAATATATGAATATATATAAATAATTAAATCCATGATTCAGTATATATTAATTGCAAAATAATTAAATCTGATTTCATTCGCAATAGTTAAAACAAACATTTTTATTCTGAAACCCCCAAGGCATAGCAGATATACAGACAGGCAACTACCGTAAGTATTAAAGTCTCACCTTTTGCACACGCACAGTTCCACCACTCACAGTTCAGTTGGCTCACAGGTCAGTTCACAAAGAATTCAGTTCACTAAGAGTTCCGCACACTCACAGTTATAACTCGCCGTATTCAGTACACTCGCGCACACCGATAATAACACCGATAAGTTCATTTCTCGAGTGACGACTGTCAACAATACAGTTCCCTCAGCGAAACTTCACACTCCTCGCAACAATCCAGCGTACGTAATTAAACAATATCCCCAGCGTGCCATTACAACAATATATCTCATCAATTCCCCAATAGTTCTGTATTATCCTCCCAAACACATTCAAATAATCTTAACAAAATAATCTTTACAAAGACCCCAAGTCCCCCTTTAAAACGCGGAAATACGCATTGATCAGCTGTTAAAGTATGCGGCATCTACCACAATTGTAATACGAATTCGATAAAATTTCAAAATCCAATAAAATGATGCTAATTAAGCATAGTTAATATTTAATTTTTTAATATTTTCCCTTTTATCATTTTAGAGATTTTACATAGCAGTTGTATACCGTGCAGCATGTATTCAGGGAGCTCACTAAGATGCAGGGCTATATTTTCTTTAAAGCTCAAACGGCAAACCTGATCCAATCATGTAAAAAAACGAAAATATAATTAAAAAATCGTTATTAATTGACATGCGGTAGAGTTTATCTGCTAAAAAGTATGGGAAAAACACCAAAAATTGGGTTTTTTCAAATTTTGAGGATTTTCCGGAGTAAAAATGGCAAATCTAACACGGCCATTCAAAATAACAATAAAAAATACACAAAAAATGATTTTTTAAAAGTTTGCCAAATATTACTAACATAACCTAAAAATTCATGAAAAAATTAAAATATTTTTCATAAACTCAATTGTGACCCAAAAAGTATGAAAAAAATCAGGGTGTATTTGGACATTAAAGTATACTTTCACGATTTTTTTCAGATTTTTTAAAGCAAAGGATCGCTCAGGAAAAATGATTTTCGAAAAAACACGTTTTTTACGATAAAATGACCGTGGGACCACCTAGGCATCTAAAAATTTCGCTGAAGGGGTTTCTAAATAATTACTTTCGAGTGCATAATCCCAAATAAGAATCCAGCCTAGTGCAGATTTTACCATCTTATCCCGCTATAGCCTTTCCAACTCTTGATGAAATTTTATGCTGTTTATGATCTCATGTCGATCGTGAAACTATTAGTTCTTGCAGGGAATGAATAAAATGCTAGTTTGAAAGTGAGCCATTCTTGCTGTTTGGAAAAGTAGGGAACCTAAATTTGCGTATGTACGAAATATTCTTTCTTCTGCTTCTTGATTAATTGCTTATGTGCCAGTATTGAGATAAGAAATCTTACTCATTGTCAGAGTTTTCTGTGGATTTTGGTGATACTTAAGGTGCGGTAAAATACTTTTGACACTCAAATTTTATCGTCAGTGAAATTAATAATAATAATAATGTAATTTTATTCCACTCATATTCAATACATTATATTGAGAGAAAAGAGAAAAAAAACTGTAATTATTGTGGAATATATAGGTACCCCTTTGTGGAAAGGTTTTTGGGGCTACCATCATACACTATTGAGAACATGACTGGTGCTAACATACATAAAAAATACATTTATTTCGTTTAATTGAGTGACTTGTTTTCTTGACAATTGCATTCGATTGTGGATTTACAGTAATTTACACATGGATAACTTTTCTTAACACACACGCTTTCATAACATACTTTCTCTCATAACGCATAAGGATTACATGCAATATACCTTTATTTGAAAACGTTTATAACACCTTTCTTAGCAGAAACTCTACTTCCTCTTATTGCATAAGCCATTTTTTAACTGCGGATATAAAACCCCATCTCTTCTCCTTCCTTTCCACATTTTTTGGCAACATACTATATAATTTTGGCCCCAAGTAATGATATGACTGTCTATATATTTCCGTCGTCGGCCTAGGTATATCAAAGTTTCTCCAAGATCTGATGTCATAAGTTTGTGGTCTGGCCTTTTCACCGCTACGGTTATAGAAAACTCTAAGGACTTTAAGATGCCTTCAATTTTCAAAATTTAACTAACTAATTCTTTCATAGAAAATTGAAAACTAACTTAACTTTATAAATACCAGCTTATCTTTCGTAGAGAGATTTAGTTAGTATGTACTGAAAACTAAATGAAAAATTTCTATGAAATTTTAGTTAATTTCAAGTTCCACCTTCGGTTTCAACACGATAATTTGTACCAGATCGGGTTATATCCTCTCGTACAACAATCAATGCGAGAGATAAATCCTTTTCATGAGCCACTGCCAGTATAGTATGGATAATAGAATGATAAGAAGTATAGATTGTCTGCTTGAATGACCTCTGACTGTGTGTCATTTCCATTCAAATAGATTTTACTTAATAGAGTTTGTAATAGAGCGATTCTCTTGGATTCATTCTCTGTGCTTTTGTTTCATTTAAGTTAGATGAAATTGGAGATACCGACGGTAATAACAGGTATCGCATAGCGGAAGGTTCTTTATTCGTCTGCTCCGAACAAAGCGATACGTATAATTTTAGCTGCGATCGCCAAATTGCAGCGCAATTATTGTTATTTCGCACTCCCGGAGGGCGGCTACGCAAAATATAACGCAAATTCTCGAGTGGAGATATAAGAGGCCTCGACGAATGGTTTTTAAATTTATGGCCTTGAAATTGCTTTCGTTTTTAATCCAATATGAGATTTTCAATTTTTTTCCCAATCGTTCCGCGTACTGCAGTGTCTAAATCCAAGTAAATTGCCCTAATATCTGCTATTTTAGCCTGCGCGGAAGGTAATATTTTGTAAAGGGCGTATTTTTAGATGCGATGGCTGTTATGGATGCTGTAATTTCCTTTTATCCTTTATTTTTTTATGATTTAATATCCCTTGTGAATTCTATATGATTTGGTGTCCGCTGTATTATTTACGTATACTTATCTTTTTTATGAACTTCTTGTGGTTTTTACCGGTGTTCTCTCATACCTACAAGTCAGTAAGTTAGACCAGAAGTATTTGGACTGTTTATGAACAAAAGCGTAAGAAAAAATGGTATTTGGAAACATACAGAGCTTAAAAATCGTGGAGAATTCAATATTACCAATAAAGAAGGTGAAAAAAGGAATTCTTGATGTGAATTTCAGTATTAATATGGAGATTTTAAGTTTGTGTGGCGTAAACTCATTCATGAACAAGTGAATGCTATTTATGAACTAAACTTGAGCACGCTTTGCAAACACACTGTTATTGATATAATATCCATTTCTGTGAGTTTGACAAGGTAGTGGCCGATTTAAATGGTAACTGTATAACTAATATCCTATTCTCACCACTAAATTGCTGATTTGATTGCTGTTAAATTTTACGCTCCTCGAGGTATATAATGGAAAGGGATCGGCATCAATATATATGTAAGGGACTTATTAAATGCTTTGCTTGTAATTTATGATTGTTTATGATAGATAATTGATGGGCGTGATACAATATGTATTTTATATTTTTTAAACTGCAAAAACGTAGGGTTAATTTTATCAGAAAATATATGACCCTGCTGTCCAACTTTAATTTGCCTAAGCTTTCATTACAATATTGTCAATTTTTAATGCCCCTTTCCTTCAAATCTACTCACTTTAGGTAATATGTTGTTATTTTTTAGATAGAAATCAAAATTATGAATAGTATTTTCTCTTCATACCTATTGATATTTTATTGTTAAAATTGTACATGAGATTGAAACGAAATTTTCATTGATATCATATTAGTCATCATGTTTCTTCATATTTGAATTAATTATTCCATCATATTTCTGATTCAAGGTATAGTTTCCATGCTTATATAAAGCTAAGATTCTTCCTCAACGACATAATGCTCATCGCAGTCTCGACATTGTCTTCATTTTATCATGTCACTTACTACCCATGTCGAAAAGAGCTAGAAATATCGACGCGCAGACACCGTATCCAAGCTCTTATCCTTGCTAGGAATGCGGAACAGTGCCACGCCATATTTTGCAAAGCGCCTATAGGTTAGCTTCAACTTAACAATTTCAAAATCGATTACGATCTGGAACGGATGAAATTGTCAAAGCACGAAGGATAAAGGCAAGCTGGCGATTGGGAGAAAGGCAGTATAACGGCACGCCGCCACGCGGCGGAGATTACGAATAAATTTTCTGGGAGAGACCACACGCACTCACACAAGGAGACCGATGAGCTTATATAAAAAAAAGTGGACCAAGGGAAAACAATTAACTAAGAGAGGAAGAGGGGAGGTAGGTTCCCATCCCCGCGGTCTGAATTCTTCGGGGACTCTTGTGTTGAGCCCGCGGGCAGTCCCTCAAAATGACTCCGCGATCCGCACTTCCACGCCCTTAAATAACAGATATTGTGTTCTCCGTGATTGGAGGTCGCCTATCGGGCCAGTCCCTTTGACTCGACGGACGAGCACGATCTGAGCGGTATGTCTTGTCCCTCACTTCCTACATTTTTTCGCATTTCCTTTTTTATATCACGTTTTGCTATTTTTTCTCTCATTCCGAGACCCCCGTGCAACTAAATATCTTTTATTCAATCATCTCCCATGGCCATTTTTTTCTTGAACGTCGCCTCATGTGCTTGATCGCTGGGACCCTTCGAGAATGGGCTTATCAAATATCATCGCTTCCTTCGCTCTGTACGGCTGGCTTTCCTGTTACCGTTTCTCCCACTGCAGTAAAAAAAGAATGATGCACTTAAAACATGACAGGCAGGTAACCTATCGCAGATGGATGATGGCGGTGATAGCGTCCAATTGTGGAAACAGACAGCCTTTTGTCGATGGACGTGGAGCAAGAAGGACGATGTGTGGGGCTGTATGGTTTCCTGTTTGATGAGCGTGGGAATGCGTTTGAATGAATCGATCCAGTTCAGGTCATCTAAAGGTTGTTTAAAGTTCACCCTTTCCATTGCCGTACGTCGTGTGGATGCATATGGCTTGGGAGATATTCGCTCCTTCTGTATTGGCCTTTTTAGCGGCGTTCAACTTTATAAATCTTACGTTATCCTGTTGAAATCATTAGCGTGTATAAAATCGACCATTATGAGTATTTTCCTGAACCATAAAAATAAAATTATAGCTCAGTATTTTCATCATCAAGGACAACAATTCTAAGATTGGTTTGACGCAGCTCGCTCCTCTTGTTTCTCCTAACAGCTTATCCATTCACAACTACATATCTCTTCTCTTTCGCATCCGTCTTTACCTATTCCATACATTTTGTTCCTTAATTATTTCATTATTTTCTCGAAGGTAAATTGTTATGTCAATATGCTAATAAATATTGGAAAGAGGTTCACTCACGACCACAATTATCAATATGGTAGCGTAAATTTGAAGCAAGCAATATGTCAAGAAATAGATAAAATACGAACGTTGCAGTGGGGATGATGCATTCTCTTAACATCTGATATAGTCCTTTGGGATAAAAATCGTATCTTAAATAGGCAACGAGATTAAAAAACGCAGAAAAAAGAATATTTACAATATTTTATAGCATTCATGTGCCTATTTTTATGGTTCCTTCACCAGCAAATGTCCACTGAAAGGAAGCCCTTGTTTAATCATTATATTATTTAAAAAATGTTTAACTGTTTTTATTTTTTCATACTTATAAGGTTTAGATGCGCATATTTTCTATCATCATATTCGCATAGTTAAAATTTTTAAAGAAATACGCTTCTGTCGTAGCTATAATTCATATTTAATCCCTACGACACATGCACGAATACGATCCATGTGTTGCGATAAAATTCGCAGATGGTAATTAATAAATTATTTAAAACGTTCGGTAAATTTTTCTTGACTTCAATTACAAATTTATTTTAGTGACAAATTTTGAGGAGGTTTTGTCGTGGGCATCCTGTCGCCTTGATGATGGTGGTATCCACATGGATTTTTAGCAATCGAGACCCGTGAAAGCAGGAGTGTCATCGACGGAGATTCACTGAATAGATACGAGGGAGGGGCATGAAGCCACGCAAATCTACGGTGGTGCTTCGTGGACTGGAAACATTATCGCGGGTTAGGTTGCGAATTGATGATTCACCCTTATTCCAACCCCTCCCACCGTTTGCACTCGGTTGTTTTCCAAATCGAAATTAAGCGGAAAATTCTCGCTGGTGAACCGCGAGCTGAAAGACCGCCGAAGGGTGAGTGATGCGCTTCCTATAATTGGTAGTTTTGGCCAAGGGGAGGGGGAAGGTGAAATGAATGATGGTTGTGGGTGGTGGGGGGGGGGAAGGAAATCTCATAGGGTGATGTGGGACCACTCCTCAAATGCCTGAGCCCGGGATGAGGCATGGTGGAAGTACGATATGCATTCCCCACCGTACGAATATGCCAGAAACTGGAACATGCAAGTACGTGAGGAGTAATGGCCGTTTTACACGGTACACAGAATTGCGCAATCTTACGTACGTGCGAAGGTGCAATCAAAATTGCGTCGTGTAAAGCGGTGAATTGCTAGAACACATGCAAGAATGCGTGGATGCGAGACGGCAAAATAGCCCCTGTTCTTCTTGTCATGAGAATCTTTGTTTTAAAGTAGGTCACTGTATTTACCGTGATGATCATTATAAGAGCGTAGTGTTTCATAGAAAAGCATATGAATGGGTGAGAAGCCAAAGGGTTCAAGTGATTTCTTTTTTCTATACAGATTTAGGTATAGATATTATGCATAGAAAAAAATCGAGATCAATTAGATATATGGTACTGCATTTGATTTTCCACCCGATGTGAGCACAGAACAGAGACTCACTCGTATCCCTTGGCAACCAAGTTTTTGTGTATTTCTTCTAACAATTAACTTTATATAACTCTGTTGAGAAAAAATATCACTTTTACCCCTTGGCTTCTCACCTATCATGTGGAATTACATGTAACAGAACTCCAATTGCTTTGACAGCAAAGATTTTTAAGAAAAAATTAATGTAAGATTGGAGGGAAATTTTTTAAAATGAGGTTTATTGCTTTTTGAGAAGATTTTTGATGCTCAGAACGTAAGATGGCCGAAACGGGCAGTGTTGGGATAATTTCGCGAGGAAGGGAGGGGGAACCACCCTGCCCCCATCAGGGAAGTTCGTGAACCTCCTCCCCCTTCCCCAACCCTTCTTTTCCCCTCCCCCATTTCCACTGTAATCTGCGAGAGCGAGCTTGGAATTGATGCCGCGGCTTGGGTTACCCATCGGAAAGGTATGAGAGCCGATTAATCCAGGAGAAGGTCACCACCCGATCGGTTCGGGGAAGAACCTGTTCCACAGTGGCGGGTGCCACTCCTTCGTCCACACCGACCACCCTCTATCCAACGTGAAATTACTTATACTATTTGTTCACAATTTATTAAATATCTTTGTGCACGTTTGCGAAGGGACATGTGGTAGCGTAGAGCGTTTACATTCACACATGAGGGTTCCAGGTTCAAATCCCGTTTGAATCTGCCGAGCAACGAATATCCTCGTAGTGTGAGAAGTCACAGGGAAAGATTGGCACTCCTAATCTAACGTGTTATCCCACTTGTGAGGCTTGGTCTTGTATGAACTCATCGTCATTTGTCCACATTGGCATTACACCTTGAATCACTGATGGTGTGATGTTTGTTTAAAAGTGAAAAATATTTTCCCAAAGGTTCTACGTAGTTTTAAGTTGAACATTCTACTAGAAAAAAAACTCCGGAGAAATCTAGGAATATCATTATACTTGGGGCAACAAGGAAAATAAAAAATAAAAAAACTAATTTATTATAAAAGTTGATTGGTGAGGTTTCCTCATTCTTATCTTCAGACGTGTATATCATCGAAATTTGATCAACTCATTCAATTTTTCTAGAGTACTTTCATTGCAGTCCAAGCTGTGAAGACGGAATATTTGAAGTTGAAGATCAGAGAACTAAGGAACGGGCTTCAGAAAGGGGAAAGAAACCTTGGCCTCTGTACTCATTTCTTCCACCTCCCCTCATACTCACCTCATTACCGTTCTCTGTCACCCCTTTCCATATTCATTTCGCTTATCTTTACCTTTCCGTACCCTTTACTGCTCCCTTATCAACCACACTCACGTACCATTCCGCAAGTCGCCTTAATAAGCGTTTGGCGGGAAGTTTTAGGTCATCATCCGTTTATCTTTCCGTATTAAAAAAGGTTTTTAAAAATGGGTGAATGTTGTGTGGTGTGACTTCCTGTGTTCGTTTTAACATACATTTAAGTCGTTTATTCTTCGGAGGAAAAAAGAACTTCAATACGTATTAGTTCGTCAAAACATTTCTATCATGTCACCATTTCTGTCTGGCCTGGAAATATAGTGCGGTTATAAGATGATGTTCTTTGTGTGGCTTTGAAAGATATCTTTTCTTGATTACTCAAGCAATCTTAAGGCTTAAGGCCGTTTTACGGTGTGCTCGTTATTGGGAAAGAGATTTTTTTGATGGAACTGCTCTGATTTCTTATTATGACGTGCAATTGTGCGCATGCTCATACTAAGGAGGTTTCGAAGGTACCGAGCGTAAGTGAAATTTACACGAAAAATACAAAAGAGGATCCTCAAGTCGGTCTCTAGATGTGTTGTCTCCCACCGCGCATTTAAATGGGTTTACAAAAGTCGCCACTGGCGTCGCTGACGGACAAATTGATCCGAGTTTCACTGGGAAATGAGGAATAATTAGGGGTTTCAACCGAAATTTACATTCATGATGATTTTTTTTAATGTCACTTTTCAATGATATTCCTCGTAATTGCAAACATTATAATGCACAATATTGGGTAAAAGTTGATCGCATTGCACTCATAACCGCGCCACGGACTTTTTTTGAAGGCCGATTAAAATGCGAACGAAGTGGCAACGGAAGTCGGCCGACTTTGGGGTGAAAAAGGGCTTCCTCCTCGATGCAGTCCCCTTGATAACACAGGCCAATAATGAAAAAACTTTTTTACTGAAAATACCGTATTCTTGTGTTTTTTAAGTTGTTGAATCCAAATATGATGGTTTTAAAGTTGTATTATCCACTATATTCACATTTTACAGTTACATTTATGAAATCAAGCAATATTTTTGGAATTTCACAGCTTTTTATAGTTATAACAAAATTGAAAAAGTAGGTCTAACGAACGAAGATAATGGGGGATATCTATTGGTACTTCACCAAGAAGTTCAGCAAGCGATTCATTGCAGAAAAAGCTACACAAGAAGCTTCAAGGAAAAAAGGGAAAGAAAATATAGACCAATTCCAGTTGACAAGTGAACCCTATATTATCACGCTGTATTATATACAAACAATTTTATCACGATGTAGTGAACAGTAAATCAAACAATTTTATGATGTAACACAGTGTTTCATTGATTTCTTATGGGGGAATTAGGCTAAATATTAAAATGCATATTTCTTGGAAACTATGGGTGGTACAAAAAAAACTAAGGCCAGGTTTGGATTCGGCACATAAAAATCTGTGAAGATCACCTATTAAAATAAAAAAAGTTTTCAAACAAAAATTTTTTGTTGGCCTGTGTAATTTGGTTCGGAAAGGAAAAAGAAAAAAATAGGGTGGGAGAAGTGATGTAGAAAAGGGGAAGGTTGTGGAATGCGCTGATTAATGTTGCGTTCCCTCGCACTTCATTTGTTCCTCATCCCCATTTCCATTCCCCTCTCGCTTTCTTGAGCCAGTTCCTTTCTCCACGGGCTTCTCAACTTAACTTCACACCCTCTGCTCCATTCAATTTTTTCCAACTACCAAAATACCAACGATGATTCGCCGAAATGAATTTTGACTGTGCCAGCTGCAGAAACGATTCTCTCTTTGTTTACCAAACGCTCGTTTGCTTTTGATGCTTGCATTTTTTTCTTCGATATCTGCAGTCGTCTTATTTCGTCATCAACGGTTACCCTATTTCGAGGCGTCCTTCATTTCTTTAACCCTTCTTTTTTCTTTTCCGGTTGGGTGTCTAGAAGTCGTTATGCTTTTATTTGAAACGCTGTGGGTAATCCCATGTGGGGTGGCGATTTAGTGTAACCTGGATCCCGATCAATGCCCATGCTGAGGAAATAGTTCATTTGTATTTCTCTTTGATCTTCATGAAATAATTTTTGCATTTGGTTCCTCATCTTAGTAACAATTTTTTGGGGAAAAATTCTGGGAGTTAAATTTAAACATATTTTTATACCGTATCCCAGAGAACTTCATCTCCTATATTTGACCAAAAACAATAATTTTTGGATGCTTTTTATTCGATGCTATGGAACGCAATGCTGAATTTCGTAAAATATTAAGTATTTTTTCTATTCTTTTTTTTCCCAAGTCTTCGCCTTCTTCGAAATGGATATCATTAAAACTTAGCGCAATTAATAAGTATGTGTTGAGGAAAATACTTGATACAGGTATAAGTAAGGAATTGACAAACTTAATGTTTAAATCTGGAATGTGATGGTTATGTTTCATAATGACGGCTTATGTTTAATGACGATTTTGGTATAACCTGGACCGCAATAATAGGCCCTCCCATGGAATTTGTTCATTTTAATTCTCTTTGGCCTTAATGAAAGGATTTTTGCATTACGTTCCTCACCATTGTAGTTATTTTAAGGGAAAGATTCTGGACGTCAAATTTAAACCTCTTTTTCTAGCGTATCCTAGTAAAGGTCAAATTTCATTTTTTATTTTTCATAAAATGCAATTGATAATTTTATAGAGATTATTGATTATTCATGGCAAAGCAGAGTTGAGTGGACTTCCTTCTTTAAGCCCTGAGTGTGAGCGACGAGTTGTAACCCGAAATATCTGTTGAAATTAATATTCTTACCCTATGGAGATTCCGCGAAAATTTTATTCGTAAAGTTGAGGACCTCAAACCCAGAAAGCTTGGGACCGAAGGGCTTCTGGATTTCTGGTCTTCATAGTATATTTAGTAGATTAATTAATTTATACATGTGCTCAGGCTCTTGTACTTGATATTTGATATCCTTATGTGTCCCTGACAAGGTTCTTAGCGTATGTCCATAGTACGTGCTAACATCCTACTCATCCCAGATCAAGGCTTGGAGAGTGGTGCCACGAGGTGGCAAGTCAAAACACTACGCAGAGGAATTTTCAAATGTTCTGGATTTCTGGTTGTTCCGGGTTTCTGGATTCCGGATTTATTTGAGGTCCTCAACTGTATTATTCGCTGGGAAAGTGTTGAATCATGCGATAAAGAAAATTGACTTTCGTCTCCTATTTCGATCATGATTTTAATGAGGTCGTGCGCGTCTTTATCGGATAAGTAACCAGATCATTGATCTAGAAATATGACCGGTGACCTAGATATTGATTTATCATACGGTTTTGTACATTATTGCCGATACTTTTTTTAACGCACAGAGCGATATAAGTGCTGCTAATTACGTTTTTCTCATTACGATATCGTTCTTCTGAAAGTGTGGTCAGTGCAGAGCTTTTGTTTAAATCTACCCTATTTTTTATGTCCACCTACGTTTTAAATTTAAACTTATTTTTCATCTACTCATTTATTCATTATGAACGTGAGCGTGAACAAGTTAGAAATATTCGGATTGATTGGGCCTTGGTTTTCATTGTCAATCCACGTTCGTGATGTCATTCATTCACAGTAATTCCACCCTCACTTTCACTGACGATACCGACACGATTGCATAATAAGTGTCATTCGTAGCAATATTTATAAATTTTAATTACTGGTGATTCTTTTCCATCACTTTTATATCTATTATCCAGGTATAAAAATGAGTGTGGCCATATCGCATCCACACGCTTGCCGCGTCACCGTACTCTCAGCCGCCGCCGCACAGTGGGCTGAAATCGAAAAAAGCTGGACAAAAGTCCAAAATGACGTTTTTTGAGATAGAGACTTCAAACTTGGCGTAAATACTTATAAATGATTACCAACTATAGATGTATGTGCCATTTTACATCAATACGATCCGTTACTGAGATACAGTGGCCCAAACATGACCAACTTTTTAAAAACACGCGCGGTCTCGTTTTTCTTCAGAAACCTTTGAATTTAAGCAGGTGGTGTTGCGTTGGCATGATTTTTATGGAATAAAAAACGCAATATTCCTTTGACTTGATGCTTTGCCTATACTTTCCATGAATTTTGAAGATTTTGGTTCCCGTTTGACTGGTTTTACAACGCAAAATGGCGGACCCGTTTTTCACGTGAAATTTGACATAAAGTAGACATTATCTTTCGTTTACGAAATATATAACTCAGGAAACTCACATCACGGTGTAAAGGAGAGATTTCTTAAGAATGCTAAGCAGAAATCTTGGAAAAAAGTCTGCGACGAAGGAAATGAGAGCGTTTTTTCGATCGCGAGTCAAGGCTGAGCTCCACGCCGCGGGACCCTGACGCTCGGTAACCGAGGTCGATGTTTCAAGTTTTTTGAAACTTTATTCAAGAAAATCGTCATTTTAAGCACAGAACCTAGTCATTAATGACCTAAAACACTATACTCATGACATTAGCAAGGATTATGGATCGACCGAATTGACCATTTAACGCGTTACTCGAGTGGAAATGCTTGGGATTGGATATTTGTCGGAACCATTCCACGAATAAGAAATATGCTTCGGGTATTGAAGTAGGGTTAAAAGATTGACTTGGAGAGAGAGAAAAACAAACTGTTTTCGCGAATTGCAACTACCGTTAACATTTTCCATTTCCACCCTCGCCGAGGTGGGTCGCGTGGAAAAGGGCGTTTTATGACGACGCACAGCCTTTGAAGGTATTTAACAGATCGCTCAAGGGTTTTTAATTTTTTAATCTGACCAAGATGTATGCAATAGGGGAATGTTTTAGTGAAAATGAAAATACCGTTAAATTTAAACTCATTATTTTTATGTTATTATAAAATATAAGATGAAGAGGTAACCTGACCCCGTAAAATTTCACTTTCGGTCGTCCATCTTAAAGACAATATACGTGGGAGCAAGTCCAATAAATGAATATTCAGAATCAAATCATACATATGCATTGGAAAAATGTTAGATAATGTTTGGCTCTATCCGTAAAGGGATATTTAAATAAAAATACAATATACCATCAATGGAAATCCATGTATTACCTTAAACTTACAAATAAAATCAATCCGGAATCATAAATTGCGATATAAATAGAAAAGATGTATGTCACACATAAATGTTCTTCCTTAAAGTTACTGAATTGTATTTGTTTTCATTTATAGAGTTTCTACCATCAATCCTCCGATGAACTTATTCCGTCACTAGCGTCTGATCCCTCTTCCACACTATCATAAAAAATCAGCAGTTCTCTTTAATCTTTTGGAATTTCCTTCGGTCTCCTCGGACTTGATACCAGGATGGTGAAAAGAAATGTATCAGACCTTAATAACAGTCGTTTAAAAAGGTCTTCATTCGTGCCCTATCTGGATTGCTTTCTGTTGAATCTCAGGCGGAAGTTACGCGTGTCCTTATTCTGGGCTCGTAATGCTTCTTCAGAAAATTTTCCCATAGGAAGAATCAACTCTTTTGCAAAATCGCTTCTATGCTGAAGCTCCTCATGTACCGTGGTTGTTATTTAACACCAGGGATACATCTTAGTGAATAACTCCGCAGTTCTCTGGCAGTAGTCCGAGAAAGCTGTATAATTTAGAGTTATTCCACTTGATATTGCTCTCAGAATGATGGAAAAATGTTTGATTAGGTCAACATTGATGCCTGTACTTATGAAAAATTAATTTTCTTCTGATGGTACATTACACTTTCCTGTGAAAACATATAATTTAGATGAAGTATTTAACCATTTCATTTGCAAACATGCATGAATGTTACACTTGCTTTACAGTGCATGGGTTACAAACGCTATTGCAGTCTACATTTACTCAATTGCCCGTCAAATCAGCGGCCAAGTCTGGGGAATCGAAGAGACGTCTTGCGGTATTTCCGTCATTCAAGTTCCCTGATACAGGCCTTGGAACATCAAAAATAAACCCCATCCTTCCTCTAAAAGCATTCTGAAATCTAAATTTTCTCTCTATAAGGAGTTTTTTCAGGTATCCTCGGGCCTGTAAAGAATGTTAGCCGTAATTAGTAGGCATTTTCACCATTGAACTCGATTCCAGCTTTGTTGTATTCTTCCTTACCTACATTTTTAAAAATTCTATCCAGTACGATATGTGTAGCACACATTCAAAAAATCGGATGTAGCAATGTGAGGTTGATAATCCAAAACAATATTTGGTCACACCTACAAGTCGATTCTATATTGCCCTCAAATCATTCATCTCCATAGTTGTTGATCCGAATATGTAGCACTAAAATCTTTTATTGCTCCAGTAATATCGTCTCCTAATTTTTTCGTAATTAGACCAGAATCTCAACTTAAATAATTCACGGAGACCATCTAGAGCAGCCTCGTAGCTCTCAACATTTAATCTCAGCTACAAAAAATCCAACAAGTGTATTTTTTATCTTGATGCAATTCCCTTCGTTTCTAATAATTCATTATGAAACTCAAAACGAGTTTCATAATGGTTTGAATACATTTATACGTCAAAAAGCACTCGAAACCCTGCGAGGTGAATCGAAAATTATAAATATATGTTAGAGAACACGTATCATAATTGCCATGGTTACTGAGAGACAAAAATAGTCAAAATTCATAAGTAATTAAAAGATTTCATTGAAATTGTACTGAAACAAACGCATCTTTGAAATGAAAAGAATAAAAAAAACTCACCTTACGAAATTCAAGCTGGTAAATCAATGCGCCGTCAAAACGAACTTGACAATCACACTACTGAACGACACGAAACTAGGAGAACTAGAACGGCACTTCTTCACCGATTTCGAAATAATACTGCAAGTTGAAACGAATTTTTGTAGAGAAAAGGGAAAAAACCCTTGAAGAAGAATCTGTTAAATACTTTCAAAGGCTGTACGTCGTCATAAAACGCCCTTTTCCACGCGACCCACCTCGGCGAGGGTGGAAATGGAAAATGTTAACGGTAGTTGCAATTCGCGAAAACAGTTTGTTTTTCTCTCTCTCCAAGTCAATCTTTTAACCCTACTTCAATACCCGAAGCATATTTCTTATTCGTGGAATGGTTCCGACAAATATCCAATCCCAAGCATTTCCACTCGAGTAACGCGTTAAATGGTCAATTCGGTCGATCCATAATCCTTGCTAATGTCATGAGTGTAGTGTTTTAGGTCATTAATGACTAGGTTCTGTGCTTAAAATGACGATTTTCTTGAATAAAGTTTCAAAAAACTTGAAACATCGACCTCGGTTACCGAGCGTCAGGGTCCCGCGGCGTGGAGCTCAGCCTTGACTCGCGATCGAAAAAACGCTCTCATTTCCTTCGTCGCAGACTTTTTTCCAAGATTTCTGCTTAGCATTCTTAAGAAATCTCTCCTTTACACCGTGATGTGAGTTTCCTGAGTTATATATTTCGTAAACGAAAGATAATGTCTACTTTATGTCAAATTTCACGTGAAAAACGGGTCCGCCATTTTGCGTTGTAAAACCAGTCAAACGGGAACCAAAATCTTCAAAATTCATGGAAAGTATAGGCAAAGCATCAAGTCAAAGGAATATTGCGTTTTTTATTCCATAAAAATCATGCCAACGCAACACCACCTGCTTAAATTCAAAGGTTTCTGAAGAAAAACGAGACCGCGCGTGTTTTTAAAAAGTTGGTCATGTTTGGGCCACTGTATCTCAGTAACGGATCGTATTGATGTAAAATGGCACATACATCTATAGTTGGTAATCATTTATAAGTATTTACGCCAAGTTTGAAGTCTCTATCTCAAAAAACGTCATTTTGGACTTTTGTCCAGCTTTTTTCGATTTCAGCCCACTGTGCGCCGGCCAGAACTGGAGTCGACCGCACGCTCGAAAAAACGATGTAAAATTCGTGGTTGCAAGTTAGTGCAAGATTTTACTTCACATTCACAATGGAAAAGCTTTATAGAACGACGTGGTGTAAGTCACTTGGCGGAAGGCGAGGGAAGCATCTACTTTCCTTCTACGTTTATGTAAAAAATTGGCTGAAAACAGGCTCCGCCATTTTGTCATATATCTAAGGTTAATGATAAAACAAAATCTTTAATAACCCTCAAAATGGAAGAAAAAGAAGTGTTAATTAAGATTGTATAACAGATTTGCCTATAAAACTATTCATGAAATCACCGCACGAGGATAAATTTGGCATTTTTCAGAAAAAATCGGGGTCGGTCGCTTTTTGCTGTTCAACTTTGACCTGAAATATATTGTTAATGTCAAGACAAAGGACAAAATCATCTGGCAAGTTACGCACAATTTATCTGAAAATATGTATGAGAAGTGTGAACTTCCTAGCTAAAAAAAAATCGATTTTGAAGTTTTGGCCCGCTTTTTTCGGTTCTAGCCTACTGTGCGACGCTATGAAATCGAATTAATATCGAATTTCTCTGAGTTTCCTTCGCACTCGGAGGAAGGGAAGAGAGTCGGCTCCGCGTCCATTACGAATGCTTTTGATCGATGGTTTCGGCGTCATCATTTCAGTAGCGCAGAGAAGCAGACGCGGGGATTCGTTTGAGACCATTCATAATTTGAGGAGACCGTGTAATATGCATGCGTAGGGCATTGTCTTTTTTTTACGTTTTTATATCGTAATCCGTCACCGTCGTCTGCCTTCCTCTTTGCGAGCGGAGTCAAAGTCATCGACTACCGATATCATTCCGTGCATGCGTGTGGCCGACAAACCTACCGTCCCGCAGGTGTGGGTCCATTCCCCCTTTGACAAATGGGTCTGGGCCCTTCGCGAAATGAATCCCGCCTGGTCATTTCGTTACGTCCTTCTCCCCTCTTCCCTTATAACCCGGCGGCGATTCGTCGACGTCAACACTTTTTAAGGCCAAGAGCTTTGCCGCTTCAGTTTCTCTCAATCCACAACAGAGGCCTCCACCATCTCGCAATCAGCCCCTCCTGAAATTTATTAGGCCTCTCATTTCTTTTATTCCTTCGAATTTTTTTCCCACTTCCTTCCCTCGGCGCCATCGTTATACTCGGATTTCCCACCAGGTCTCGACTCCTCTCCGTGTCTCTCAAATAGTTTTTTTGCCTCGATGTTATTTTTGTTTGCTGTATCAAAAAGGGTTTCACGGAATGCATTAGTGAATTTTTTCAATATTCAGACTTTTTTTCTTAATGTTCCTGTGTGGTCTGCTTAAGGCCGCTAATACTGCGTAACCCGTGGCAAACGTAACGACGTCTATCTGTAACTCTCTCCGGTGAAAGGTTGGAATTTCCACGACAAACTGAGGTACATTCGACGGGGAATGGGTTTTATGGTGGCTTTGTATCGAAGTACATCAGGAAGTTGCTGAAGGTTAAAGTCAATAATTTTATGATATATGAATGATGACAACACAATTTTCGCACAATTTTATGATATCCAGTCACTGTTACAAAGTTTTGCCAGTGGTTTTTTTTCCCAACGTAGGAAAGGGAGAAGGGGTATTTGCTTGTTTTAAAAATTAACCCCATAAATTTGTTTCAATATCGTTGAATCAACCAAAAAAATAAAAATTTTCTTGCATATGTGGCGGTCTAAAGAAAATATTTAGGTATTTACATGCGTCATTTTATCTGGAGTTGAGCACTTATTGTAGTGTTTGTGGTACATCACGTGACGTGCCCTTGTTTAACTCCTTGCAGTTTGAGTAATTTTTTGATACAATACTATTCATAGGTACAATACTATGTATACTTTTTTTAGGTATTTTGAGGTGGATAATAATTCAATGACGTGATCATTTTACATAGTTCCTTTTAATAGAATTTTTAATTTGCTGGTTGGAATAATAATCCTTCAAAACATTGGATTCTATCGTTTTCCCTAATAAGTACACCTTAGTTTTATGTCACATTAATCGGCACTAATGGATAATCTTTGGTTATTTTCATCTTATTGGACGTTTTAATAAGTGTTCGTTTTGAGGTTATAACCTTTTAAAATAAGTGAAGCCAGAATTAAATTAACTTTTTCCTGGCGTGCTGCTTTTTGCCCCTCTTTTTTAAGCTTACTCTATTGACCTTTGTAACACCAATGTAGCGATATTTTATACTTTTAGTTACCTGCTTGACAAAAAGTTTGTATAAATAGGTGGCTCCATCTTTCTCATCCCTGGTTAACCTTAAACAAAAAAGTATTTGCATTGAAAAATTTACACTTAAAATACAGAAGTATTAACGAGAAGAAGGAAGGTAAAAGGTGTACAGAAGGGGCATTTAGGATAATAATTTTTATGTCAATGTGCATTAAAACTGCAAGTAGATATAACTTTAGAGTGTTATACAGTTTATTTCGAAGTATAGCTTTACTACAATTCCTTGTGATCCTGTATCCAGTAAGTGACCCGAAATATCTTCAAGAAAAGAACTTACGCTCCTGGAAATGGCGACCATCCCTTCATAGATAAACGGTGGCAGGGGATTAGGGAGGAATACGTTGCGTTCCTGATTAGTCTGGCCTGGTCAGATAAAATTAGCCCTCGATCTCTCTCGAGGGAGCATTGAAAAATGCTCTCTCTTTTACTTTAAGCACTGAATCCGAAATTCGGTCCGCCAGGTGACCGATGCTTTGCGAATGACTGCAAATGAGCGGTTAATTCGAGGGATGCTAATTGCCCGGTCGCTCAATCTCTCCAGGGAGGCCACCCACGAGGCCTCGCCCACGCCAAATACTCCTTGCCGCTCCCCCCCTTCCATGATGATCTCCGGGTGCCATTAGCGCGTACATGGGTGGCAGTTTGAGAACACGTTTGATTGAGTTGGTCCCGAGTCGCTCCCGGCCCTCTCGATTTTCACGCCGCAGAGCCTCGCGGGCCAATCCTGCGTCCAAAGATCCTTCCTTTTTCGCGGTGAATTATAGGACGTTCGCCCCGACAACTTGGCTCCTCGTGATGGTCATTTTATGACTCTTTTACATAGCTTCTTTTTGTGGCAGTGTTATTGAAAGGTGTGATGGTTATCTCGATATTTCGACGGAAGGTATCCTGAGAATATGCCGCCAAAAACGGGTAAACATGAAGAGATGGGAATGAAATGATGAAATGATTTAAATGCTGGTTCTGTGAATGTTGCTGAATTCAGTAACGTTATAATCAGGCGGAAATGGTGTACACAATATCTTTCTGTGGATGTGTAATTGATGTATCTCGTATCTTCTTTTCGTACCTCGAATAACTAATTTCAAGTCGTATCTCTTGTCTCTCTTATCTTATTTATAATTTTTTCTCGATGTATCTTAATTTATATTGATATTCTGATAGATGAAATCCTAGAAAAATGTCGCCAAGAACTGATAAAATTAAAGAGATGTGATTTAAAATTAGATTGATGTATTGGCCCTGGGAATACTTAATACAGTAATGAAGGAATCAGGGAGGAATGGGGAGGGAATATATTGGTTTTCCGGATAAAATAATTGGAGATACGTTGAACGTGAGTGTATATAACGGAAGTGGTTTGAAGCCGCTGCAGATTTTTTAGGAATAATGTAACTTTCCTCGTAACCTGCGTCAACTATAAGATGATATTATATACAATATATATGCATATGTTACCCCTAAAACCGCCTCAGTGGCCCTATTGCTTGGATACCAGTCTGGATTTCACCTATGAGAAAGTAATCAAAAATTATCATTATTGGCGTTGAGGAATAATTCACTGCCAGGGTTCGATCTGGAATTAATTACAGCCCTTTAAATCCCAACAGAGAGACTCATCCTTATTTCAATCCGTTAGGCAAAATTTCTACCCTATTTTGTCGTTCCTGGAGGACCTCGAAATGTAGTGCGGTTCTAATAAGATGTTCTCTGCTTTGCTCTGAGACATGAGACATGTGTGCATAATCGCTCAAGATTCTAAGCTTAGCCTCCGAGTCTCTAGCGGCGAAGACACTTGATTCTATCTTTTGGTGAGGAAGTTATCTTTGGAGTATATTTTGAATTAAATTCTTTTTCATCTTTAAGCTAAATCAAAGGTTTTGGCGAGGAATTAAAAGGCGTTTTCCTGATATTAATAAATGAATAATAAAAATTACTGGCGCTTTCAAAAGTTTATGATGATGAAAATGATGAGCATCGCGGTAATTACGGACGATTACTGCAATTGGCGAATGACTGATGAGCGTGTAATCATGAATACTTTCTAGTTATTCATGATTTGAAGTGTTTTTCGGCATCTAAGGTGGTCAACTTCGTCTTCTATTGATTCTTCTGGACAACTGCGTGTTGAGGCTTGGCGTTATCTTAGCCACGCGTGTGGATAACATTGGCGGCATGGAGACGTTACACTTTCCTCTTCATTTCACGGTGTGCCGCCGTGTCGTCGTCGCTAGTTGAGTCGAATTTGCCGGTCGTAGACATCGAAATTTTATTGCATGTATAAATTCTGCGATAGGCCGTGATCAGACGTTTAACCGGTTCGCTGCTCTGATAATCTGGCGTGACGCTGCCCCGCCGTGCCGTTTTAGAAAAGCGTGCGAGAAAGGTGAAAAAAATCATTGTAAATACTTCCAGGTTTAGACTTGAAGCGGTTCCAGAACCGCCTTTGGCGTCAAAATATGACCTCGGGCGTATTATATTAGCGACACGCATGGGCTATTATGATACTTACTCTTTATTGTCCCCTCGGAGAAAATCCTCTCGCTCAGTTATCCCAGGAATTTCGTGTCTTGAGTGTCCGAGCAATTTAGTGTATCGTTTTATAATCCTTAATGATTGAGTACAAAGTGGAAATTACTAGGAGTCACGTTGAGAGTTATATTACTCGGCGGCTATGTTTGAGCGACCGCCGGAGATCTAGAAAGGTGCGATGAAGGCTTGTGGATGTTAGGAGTAGAGTTGCAAGTAGAAAATTTCTATAACGGACATTTTGGACATGGCGACTTTTTTTTAACATTTCGATCTATGATCTCTTCTAAATATTTTTCCGAGCGTTAAAAATTGCTACAAATTAGGTGCTTAGTAATTTTACATAAAATAAATTAAATTTAAAATTCTCGCAGATCTGAATCAACTCCAAATCCTCGAAATAACTCTCATGGCGGACTTATCTTATGAAATTCAAACCTTTCTTTTGCACAACGCTGCAGCAACCCCTTTTTTTAAAGTGACTCTCCGGTCAAGACAATGTGCAATATTTGATTAATTTATGGATACTATTTATTGTTGGATATATTTTTTTTAAAGAGTGGGAAAACATAATTGATACACTTAAAATAAATCTGTGTTTAAATTTGGTTACGGTCAAATTTAAGGTATTAATCTTCAAATATTTTCAAACGGGCGTGTTGGTTGAAAATGGTAAAACACCGTTACATATTTATTTTCCAAGATTTTGAAAATACAAATAAATTTCCACAGATATTTTTCACTTTTGTCACATCATTAATTTCAACAGTTTAATGTATTTTTTTAATAATAAATTCTGGAAACACAAAGTGACTATCTCTAGTCAGCGGTCTTATAAACATTGAGAGATTGCTGTCAAACGCAATTCAGCATAAATTCATTCCTATTTTCATTGTAAATTTAAGTTCGATGTAGCTAATTTTCATGCAAGACTGCAGTTAATATCCTATCAGGCTGCACCATCTTAGTGCTTTTAATTTTAATTTTTCAGTTATAGAATTCCTAGCGCCAGGGGGATCTTACCAATGCCTCGCGCCGCTCATGAAGGCCAGGGTTAAATGTATGGGTCAAGCGCCTCGCTGTCACCCTCGCCGTCCATTCAGTTAACACCCGCAGTCATTCTACGCCGGGCACGAAGGTCGCTTTGAATTTCCTACTGCGGATGCGATGCTCTCGGTTAGTTGGAGGCAAATTACGCTATCCGACTCAGGATATTAAGTACAATGTGACGCTACGGTTGCATCACAGTGCAACTAAGTTTTGTAACGGACTTTTTGAAAATTTCCTTCCGTTGTAGAGGAATAAAAGAGTGGAACGACTTACCTGAGGACATTTTTAAGTTCTTGCCCTGAATGCCAAAATTTTTAAGAGTAATTTTTCATCGATTTTTGTTGATGTTATCGTAAGTTGTTGTGTAGAATTGGAAATTGGGTTATTTGGTTCAACATTAACTTTTTAGTTCCATGCAGTGGTGTCATGGCGCCGGCACGCGCCGGAACGCCGCCGTTCCGGCAGTGATTAACAAAAGACGTAATAGTAAAATAACAATTTTATCCGTTTTTTCCCCTCAATATTTCTCATACATACATTCGTAACCAAAACAAAAAATTTTGAAATAAAATTTAAATAATAACTAGTAATAAAAAAAACACGCGGAGTAATAATACACTTCTAAAAAAAGTTGAAAGTGCGTTCCGGCACTGCTAATATTGCCATGATGTTACGGGTTGTATGGTGTTCGAGTGGATGTAGTTTTTGTGTACGTAGTTTTTGTATACTATAGGTGCTTTGTATGTTCCCGTAATTTGCTCTTAGGACGTTGGGCTTTTCATTCGTTTATTTTAAATACGATGCTACCACCAGTAGCAATATGAAATAAATAAATATATTAATAAACAAAATGCCAAATCTGCTATTGATATCGTTGAAGATTTAATGGGATATATTCAGGATGCATCACTACATCCATGCCATTCGTATTTTGTCATTTTGGTGTATCACTTGTTTACTTTCACGCTGAAAACTTTTGGGATATCTGGCCTAGATCCTTGTCATCATGAGTTTGTATCAAATAAACTTTTACATACG
Organism: Ischnura elegans; assembly: GCF_921293095.1. Classification (NCBI taxonomy): domain Eukaryota; kingdom Metazoa; phylum Arthropoda; class Insecta; order Odonata; family Coenagrionidae; genus Ischnura; species Ischnura elegans. The sequence goes on from NC_060254.1 coordinate 95,343,473, forward strand.
AGAAATGAGTGAGGTAATAAAGTTGAAAATTTTAGCTCTAGATTGGTTGCTTCTACGTTGTTTGTGTATGTTAAATGTTAACATATTGAAAAACACCAATTTAAAAGGTCAATACAGTGCTTTTTTACGGTGGTTGATTAAGAAATTAATGTTTACTAAGATTCCAACCCCACGTAACGCACAGAATTACAAGACAACAGGCTAAAATTTTAAGCAAATCGAAACCTCAAGAAAAAAATATCGATCTATTAATAGCTATAAATCCTCTGAGTGTGATTTTTTCGATTAAAAATATGAATAAGTTACAGTCGGAATTCAGCGAGTGACTCCCAAAAAAGTTTAGAATTGAACATAATATCATATTTCAAATTGGAGTAACATGAGTTATATTCGCTTTTCAAAAGTTACTGTGAACCATTTTTGGAGCTATTAGTCATTGTATCAACAATTTTAATTTGATGATGAGCATAACTTAACGAAAATATTAAGTCCACCGACTTAATGATAATGGCTTGACGCCTAACAGCGTGAAGTAATTGTGAAATAAAAGGCTCACAGTGTGTTTTGTTGAGCGAACAAATAAAGTATAACAAATTTTAGCAACCATCGCGAGGTTGAAAACATGTGGTCGTTGAATTTTGTGTGTGTGCGTAATGAAATTGAATGGTATTCTCATTCCTTCTACGATATTCGCCCTTTTCCGCCTTTGAAACGTCATAGTCCTTCAATTTCTTTGTCCATCCTTCGCGCTGCCTACAGTACGGGAGGAGCAAACTCGGCAATTGAGAGGAGGACAAAAAATAGCTGTCAAGGCAAGTTTGCAAGAGAGATGTATTCTTTCCCTATTTAGTGTCGCTCGCCTGCGGGAATGGAGAATGGCGTTGTTTTCCCTTTAGGGGTTCCAGCATCATGGGGTTTATGTGATCTCGACCGTCTTCCTCATTGCAGCATGTTTTCAAGTGAAATATGGCACTAACATTAAATCAACATATTCTTACTAACCAAGCTCTTGTAAAAAGTAAAACGATCTTCAGCGGTATCGGCAATAAAAAATTCTAGTACCGCTTAAACCGTGAAATGTCACAAAAGATTATGTAAATATAAATTGAATATTGATCAGGAGCCGATTCGTTTGGAATCAGAATCATATCGTTGATGATAGGTCCTGCTGGAAGAGAAATAAGCCGCAACGAATTACACATGCCGGATAGTTTGATTTTTCCATATGTGGTCAAATTTAATGCAATACGATCTTCAGTGGAGCTGTTTCTAAATTATTTCAAACGAATCGGTTCCTGATTAATATTCAGTATATCTCTGTAGGATTTTTGTGATATTTCACGGTTTAAACGGTACTGGAATTTTATATTGCCGATGCCACTGAAGATCTTTTATTTTTCGATGGTTATACGATCGTGAGATTTATTTCACCCGCACCGTAACATAAATAGTAGCCTCAATGCTTCTTTAAAAGAGCTACATTTAATTTCATGAAGTTCCAACCGATATTTCAATCGTAGTTAAAATGTTACTATTGTACCGTCATCTATGTGGTATACTTGAATTCTCTCTACTGTGCGTTCAATAAAGAAAGTATTTATTAATTGGTAAAATGTTGAGGTTTTATCATAAATGAAGTTTCCAGAGCTTGCTGAGCACAGAAGTCTTTTTATAAGAAATATGTGGTTGCAAATGGAACCTTGTGAAATATAAACTTTAGGCCTTGTGACATATTAACTTTATACCTTGAGAAATATAGTTATGTATAGAAATGTAAACTTTTTGAACTATTTGTCACCATGTTGGCCTCCGTATTAATTTATATTCCGGGTTAATCCTTCATTCTGCCCAGTTCAGCTTTGAACACATGGACTCTCCAATTGAGGAGAGGTGTAATGAATTTATGCCGGGAGCAAGTTTGTAAGAGAGAGATGTTTCTTTCCCCTCTTTAATTTGTCTCGCCTTCGGGAATTGACGGTGGCGTTATATTCCGTCTAAGGGTCGTGTGATGTCGACTGACAAGGAGACTTCCTTCCTTTGCCGTGCGCAAGGTCGAGGTATTCTCGCGAGAATACGTCCATGTGGATTGGTTCAGTGACGACTACGATTGCCTTAATCGGCGCATGAAAGGTACCAAACTGAAATTTATGTGCTCCCGACTTGAGGTTGCGCAGTCATTGCACCTATGAGGCCCGCCGTGAGGTCTTCGTCCGCGGATTGAGAGTCATGACGTTCGTGCGAAGGTCAAGGGTTACGTTAATCTTATCTTCGAGAGCCTATCTGATCATGCCCTTCGAGAGCAATGCAATATGGAAGGCCACGGGCATAATTAGTAAGTCAAGAGTCAATATGCGCACTTATTCCTTGAGGCAGGGGAAAGGAGATTCCTTCCAAACTCAACTCTGTTCAGTGGCGCAGCGAGGGGGGGGGGGGTTTGGGGGTTAAAACCCCCCCAAGAGCTCAGAGAATTTTTTTAGTTTAATCCCTTTTACTCAATTGGATTGATATTACAAATAGAATAGTGTAAGGACTAGTGAAATATATTTCAGAAAGCCGTAAAACTCACCATTTGTAACCTATTATCTTAAAATTCTCAATTTACTAATCTCGCACCTACCCCTTATCCAGGTGGGTATTCCATACCCCCACACACCCCGGTATTAGTTGCACCTAAACCCCCCCCCCCCCAGCCTTAATTCCTAGCTGCGCCCCTGACTCTGTACATATAAATGTCTGTTTTTCTGCTCGCAATTCGTTATCAAATGGCTGCCCAGATATCGATCAAAGTTAGTACCAGGGATTGCAAGTGAAACAAAAAGAAAATGTTTCCTTTCGACCCGTAGGGAAATGAAAATACGAGACTGGGTTTAGTTTCGTTCCCGCACTACATTAAAATCACCAAGGAGTTTAGTGTCGACCCGGGACGAAACTTTACACCAAGGAACGAAACTAAATTAATCGACTCTCCGCTACTCAATATTAAGTTTCGATCCAAGGAGTTGAGTGGAGGGGGATTAGAGGGAATAGTTTCGGGCCATTACGTTTTAAGTACGTGTAGAGGGGTTAAAACATTGAGCTTGAAAATCAAATGGCCAGTTTGTGCTCACCGTTCTCCTGATAGTGGTAAAAATGTAAGGGCCCCATGCATCTAATGGCGATTGGCCGAACCTCTACTCCACTCAGCCATACTTCGTATTCAGTGTGTGGGTCGAAACTGAACTGCTCGATGGTGAAGCAAGTGGTCCCTCCGGTGCGCAACAATATCTGCGTTTCGTTTCGTCCCAGAGTTTTAGTTTAGTTTGGACCCGAAGTAGTTTTGACTCCAATTTCGTTTCGACCCTTAGTTTAGCTCCCCGAGTTTAAATTCATTTAGTTTCATGTCTACTTTTCGCTCCCGGGAACAAAACTATTGAAATTTTACTGGTTTTGACTTTCGTTTCGTTTCAATTGCCATCCGTGGTTAGTACATAGGTGCAATTCATGCTATCGAACCCCGAAGTGCTACTTTCGGTCGCGTCCAGCGCGTCATTTTCTCACCACCGTTCAATACGTCACGTCATAAAACTTCAGAGGTTGGAAATCCTGCCGGGTAGGCACCCCTCTCGACATGCTTAGGATACTTAGGATTACTAGTACAAGGAATACGCCGAAATATCTTGCCCAGAATTACCATCACAGTCAAACAGCTGCTCACGGCGACTTCTTGTACTTATAACTTGCATTACATCCATCTAAGCCAAAAATTTCCCTATGACAGTGGTAAAATACCAATGGCGATACCAGTAGAACATTACAAATTCATTTTCCTCGTATTTTTTTGGCTACATAGCGCAGAAAAAAAATTGAAAGAATACGGTGGCGCGGAGAAAAAGCCGACAGTATGGAACCCGCATCACGTTTCTATCCCGCTGTGCGAGTGACGTGATATCATGTCATAAATAAAAAAATTCATAGCTAACAAATTAGGGCCAAGAAAATTTTTCATTATTTTTCCCAGCTCTTTTGGCACCCATGCAGCCGCACCGGGGGTCGATTTTGAGTTTTACATGGTCAGCATTGAAAGTGTTAAAGAGAAAACATAAAAACATCCTGTGACCACGAATTCCAAGTTCCAAGTTTCCCACTTCTCTGGGTACTACTCTTCCCGAGCAACGTCGGGTGGCCTACTAGTGAAATCATATTCTCTCTTCCGTTTAATATCTATATAAAACTTTATTCCCTCTTTATAATCTTTGCACAAAGTTGAGTTCAACAAACGTTTGTCTCCTCGGGTCCAATATATTGATAAAAATATATTTATTGGCATGTATTCAGCTGAAAATTAATGCCTCGAGGCCGTTTTTCGAAAATAATTGTGAATTTGAATCTCACTTTCAATTTTGTCAAATTTTTGCCTGAATAACGTGCCTTGAATCATATAATGCCTTCTATTTCACCACCAAATTGTCGTGGTGCGGAAATTTAAGGATTTTCGTAAGAAACTGAATTTGTAATAAATTCATTAAATTCCCTTTCCTATAATAGAATGTCCCATGTCTACTTATTATATGTCCACTCTTCCTATTGAAATGTTTATCTATCATTCAACTTCCGATTCTGAGAAGATTATTATGACAATATTAGGTTAATATGTGACTATAACGGGGATAATTCTACCATTTCTCTGTTTTGAACAATAATTTCTTGAAATCATCGGCAGTTTTAATTTCAATCATGGCAAATTGAAAACTGTCTGAAAAATTTGCATGCGTTACGAATTTGAAATTCGATTTATATTTTTTCCCAAAAAGGTAATTGTATGGCTGTAATTATGTATGCTCCAAAGGTTACTGGAAATGAAAATGAACTAATTCCTACAAATATGGAACTTAAATTTCTGCGAATGCGTTGGACTCCAGAAAATGTGCATTGCTCGTTTTTCAATTCCTAGTGCTTGACCACCTGTTTGAGAAATGATGTCGTGGTAGAATGATATTGAAGTACTCATATTTGTTATAAGTGAAAATGAGCTTCTTTCCTTCATTGGAATCAATATTTAGGTATGCCCCGTTGTATTTCACCATCTCGAAGATAATGCCGTCAGATTTTTTTAACCCTTGCCGCGACACTCAAGGTTACATAGGGTTTTGCTTGAGAGGAGAGGTAAAAATTAAGATTGCTATTTATAGAAATCAGTCGCTGAGGTGGTGCTGAAAATGCACGGACCTCGTCATCATGCCGCGTACACTATCATTATTTTGATCAATCACACTGGGCAGAGCTCGTATTCATCAATCATGAAATGCATCGTTTCCCCTGCACACAAAAAAGAAGCTACTTTAAATTACCGAAATGACCTTGAAAGAAATAGCTACAATTTATCGTTTCTCATGAAAGATATCAGTTTCGAGTCTTGTTTCAATGCAATATTTCATCATGACGACATTAGGATTGATATTTATTTGTTTTTTTTTCTTTCTGTTGACTTGTATATTAAATGTTGACTAGTGCCTTGGAGAGTAGGGACTATGAACCTTATGATCTTAATCACCATCAGTTAACAAATCTAATTGAATACGAAAAACTCTAGTTTCTTCTTTTCAATTAATTTACAACTGCATTTTATTAATTTGCTTTTGTGAACACGTTGTTATAACTCTGTACTTTCTGTACCATATGTACTCATATTCATTCATAGCCCTGTTGAAGGTATATTAATATTATGCTGAAACGTTGGTGAAATTTTGAAATTAAAGTCTTCAAAACATACACTTCAAAAAAATAATCAACTTAACTAGTTTTTGCATATTTTAGTAATGTGTTTTTAGCGTGGCAAAAATAAATTAAAATTACTGGAAGATAGTTAAATATCCTTCCATTTGCGAGTGCTCTCTTGTATGGTGAAGAAAGTGCTGCCACCATCGGACGGCGAGAGAGTGAATTGATCTGTAAGGAATCAAGGAAGAAATTGCTTATTGCTGGGAGGCAATTGGCGTGGAGGGAGGTTGACGATATTCAACGAGCTTATATCATCCCTTTTTTAATGGAGAGACGATGATGAAAATGTGTAAGAAGTGAAGTATACGTGTAATAATATTATATTTCCGTATCATCGCATCTAGTTCTGGGGTACCGAAGTTCAGCTTGTTTATTGATTTATCAGTCCAATTCGTCATTCTCCACTGACGGTCATTCATCTTGCACGTCATAACTTTGATGCCACTCTGATTTGGTCTTCTTTACCTTCCTTGATTTAGCTAGCTTCGGTGAAGTCGCTGCTAAGCGAAAGCTTTAAATCAGGGATGGCCTAAGTATAACTGTTGCTATAACTTTCGTTAGTCTAAAAATTAAATTCATTCGTTATAAATGTGCTCTCTAAGGAATCATATCCAAATTAATTTGATTTGGGAGATTAATAATATCTTTTTGATATTTTCTTAGCGCTGCTGAAGTCGCATTGCAATGGTTAACCAGTAGAATAAGTATACCTCCAACCAGTAGAATAAATAAACCTCCAACACTGAGAGTGTTATTATGATATCATTATGTTTACATGTGAGTAGAATGGGGATTTTAATGATAAATGGCCACACCGAACTATTATCAATACATTACATTGGTTTTTTACATGTTTATTATTGTAATATTTTCTATTTTCAACGTTGAAAATAGTTCCCAGGTTAACGTTTAAATTCTCAATACTCATGTGAGTTTTACCTTTCAATTATTGGTATTAATTGATGCTGATGAAATCCGCAGTTAATAATGTCTTTACTCTATTTCAGGTAAGCCATGCTTTGCCGGATGAAAATTGCATCGTAGAGTTCGAATTTAAGCTGTCAGCCACGGTAAGACTTTAAGAACTTATCGAATTCTCGCACTGAGTGGTAGTACAAAAAACTTTTTTAAATAGGAAAATGTTTAAATAGCGATTAAAGTTAAATGATTTATGATCATGAAGCTAATAAAGTGACTGTGGTTTCATGTAGTCATTAGAACTTCTCATTATTATAGTTTTGCCTTATCAGATTCATGACTTTCACTATGGATTCAAATTCAATGTATAGCTCCTACCTATCCCGATTAACCTTCGGATTATATCTCTGAATGGGGATGAGGAAAAAAAGAAAAACCCGCGCTTCTGTACCTCTCGCTGGCAGACTTTATTCTCTTCATTCCGGAGTATTTTTCACGGACGCTGGTCTTGTTTGAATCTCAGTTACAAGTGATCACAAAATGGAGTACATCCAAGGCAGGTACCACTTGTCTAAATTCGCCCACATCATAAGACACGATGGAGCAATAAAAATTACCATTGAATACAGGTGGAAGGGTAAGGTAGGTATTAAAAGATTAAACAAAAGAAGAGGGCCGATTAAAAACCATTATTGGGATTGACTACTGCTGATGATTATGAAGAAATAATTTTATGACCAATTCCTGATTACAAATTTGGTAAGGTTCTATGGATAATAATAACAGGCCTAACTTTGGCGAGTTACAGTTACATTGCCGGCTGATATTTTGTCTGTATTTATTTTATCATCAATAGCGGTGATGTGAAACTTTGATGCTCATGGTAATATTTTTACATTAATATTTCATCGTTTGTAGTATTGTCAAATTTAAGCGATATTTGAATGGAATGAGCAAATGTGATACACTCACTGTCTTTCTCTTGAGGTACGGAAAAGAAAAAATTATATTAGTTGCATAATATCGATATATTTAGTCTTGTATAGGACATAAAATGCTGCTAGAGTTCCCCGTATTAAAAAATAGAATTTTATAAAAATTCCGTTTTTCATTTTTTTTTTAATGTAATGCTCTTAGTGACGTCTGCAGCGCTAATGAGATCTTTCTCGCAAAGGAAATTACGACTTCCGTCTCTCATACGCATTCGCTGTTTCCGGGAAGGTCCATCAAAGAAACAGCGGGACGAAATAAGTCGAAGACCGAATGAAAACAAGCACCAAAAAGCCTTCTCGGAGCCGATTTATTCAGTGTTTTTTATTTAGTGTGCAAGAATTCGATGTTTTGCAGTCGTCATGGAAGTAGCTGACGAACTTCTTTATACTCTAGTGTGTAAAAAACTCTTTTGTCTCTCTATGTAAACAGTCTTATATTTTTTAGACTCATCCGGGTGTTAGTAGGCCTCAATTTTCTCTCTTGCGCCATTCTTCAATTCAGTCGGAGAATAGTTGGATATATGCCCATTTGAACTTAATATCCGTGCTGTGTAATTTATCGGCAGGTTTAAATCAAAAGAAGTTGTGATTTTCTCTTTATTTAGTTTATTTTCTTACTTAGAACTGATTAGCTTCGCTCACATTCAAAGAAATATGGTCACAGCATCACGCTATATTGGTTCAATGACCCTACTGAAGTTTTGCCTTCAATTGCGGAACCTTTTAAAATTAAAAAGTGTCACGATTAAAAGTTGTGAAACTATAAATTAATCGAATTAAAGTATCCTAAAATACATATAAAGTATTTCTTTGGACCTTTGAACGTCAATGACTTTTGCCCGACCACGAGCGAAAAAAAGCAACTATACAAAAAGTGTTTATCCTGAAAATACTTTAAAATTGTATATAATTTCCTTATGTCAATTATGAAATATTTGAAAAGAAGGACTATATTGCGAAGAGAGTGAAACTTTTTTATGCAGAAGCATTTCGAAATTTTACTTCGCGTAATTATTTGATGGCAGATCTGGGTAATATCTCTTTTACGTTGCGCAGATGCCTAAGATAAGTTTTTGATATCTCTTGCCATTATTTCACCCCTCAATACATTTATTATCTTATTTGGCGTTTACATGTCATAAGGTCGACACTCAAACTTTACGTGTTCTGAATGAATGAAATGTATAAAAATGATGGGAGAAAAAAAATAAAATTGGCTGAAGACATCCTGAAACGCTCTCAGTATCCAATTAACGATATCTCTGAACCTTTTGTTAATAGATATTGAACTTTTTCCACTGAATTTAATTAAGGCGCGTTTGCGCTGGCAAGGGTTGTTGATGGTTTGGATATTAGTAATACTATGCCAATCATTGCTTTTCCGCATCGCAGGCACAATTACTGGTTTCCTGATCACACCATCGACAAACATGCTGGTTTACAGAATTATTTACGTTATGTTTTTTAAACAGGAAACTCAAAACTAATGAAGTTAAATGATTATAAATAAGGAATTATCGGGTGCAAGGTGCAATTTAATTTTTTGCTCATATTTTTGCGTTGTAATTTTAATGTTTTATTTGCTTGAAGAGAAAACTTAAAACTATAACAATTTAATTATTATAAATAACACATTAACAGAAGTTTTCGGACTTTTTTCAGAACAATTTTATTTTTTGCGCAAGTGATTGCGTTGTAATTTTAATGTTTTATTTCATCGAGTAGGTAACTTATATCTTACATTGCTGCAAAACTTAAAAAATGAAATTATCAGTTGCAGTTTTTTTAATTCAAGTCAAAAACGGCATCCATATTTTTGCCAGAAAGGGTGCGCTACGGTCAACAATGTCCAGCGATGGCCCTCACCTTTTCACTATGACGCTTCACTTTCCCCCTCATAGTGGATTAGATAAGACGGTCGATGACAGCTAACGGAACCATTGTATTTTTTGCGAATTTGGTGCATTGTAATTTTAATGTTGTATTTGCTCGACGATGAAACTGAAAAACGGATCAGTAACGAGATTTTGAACAAGGAATGAGCTGGCAACAGTTATCTTAATTTACGTTAAAATAGGAAATCCTTATTTTTACTACACACGGTGTGTGAAGGTTAACCTTAACCTTCGTGAAATCCTTCATCATTCTGACGCCGATTTTTCGCGCTTTTGATTGCGATGTAAATATAATGCTTTATTTTTTAAGGGGAAACTTGCAACTTTCACAGTATCATATGCTGAGTAAGAAATAAGGATTAAGGTTTTTTAATTCACGTTAAAAAAAGGCATCCATTTTTTTTGTTTGAAACGATGTTTGAAGGTCAACCATGTCCAGTGATCCCGAAATTCTTCACCTATTCGCCCAGACACTTATTTTTCGCGTATATGATTGCGTGGCATTTGAATGGTGCTCTAGTTTGAAGAGGGAACTTAAAACGAGCTAACATAATTTTATTCAAGGAATCAGCAGAATGCAGCTTTTTTAATTCAAGTTAAAAACGTCATCCACTATTTTCGCTTTAAACGGTGCGTGAAGGTCAACCATGTCCCGAGATCGCGGAATCCTTCACCTATTCACTTCACTTTCCCCTCATAGTGGACTAGACAAGTCGGGGGTTGGACCGCCTGCCCCCTCGGAGGCGGCAGCGTGACGCCTCAGCCGTCTAGGGCGGGGCGCCCCGGGGTTTCTCGCTTTTATAGCCCGCCCCCGGGGGCATCTCGGACCCGTCTCGGTGGCGGAGACGCTGTACGACGTGGGGTGAGTTAGTTCGCGGATAAGAGAGGACGGGATATGGTACGAGTGTGGGGAGAACGGGAAGAGGGTTGAAGCGAAGCGATGCAAATATGTTTTCTGATCTCTTCACCCCCGTTCTCGAGTCGATTGGGAGATTGGATTCACGAAGCGTGGAGGACGGATTCCTCTTCGCCCTCTCTCTCCATGTCTTTTGAATTTTTTTTCTTCCTCCCTCACATTTCCATCCTCCTCACATTCTTTCTTTCCTTTCAGTGTGTACGTTTCCCGAAGGGGTGAAGCGAAGCGTCACAGGGTGATCTTTTTCGCCAAGCTACGTGCCCACGAAACGGCTAGTCATTCCACGCAATTGAAGATTACCGAGCGCAAGTTTGGGAGCAGGCATTTTCGGAATTTGCTCGATTTTTCGGATTTGCTAATCTCGTCTCAAGTATTAGTCATGTGAATGACAGTGGAACAGAAAAGAAAGAGGATAGGAGGGGTTCAAGTGAGGGAGGTGGAAAGTGACACGAGTGGCAGTTTTTCCAGTGATAAATGCTTCTAAAAAAATCGATCAACATCGTATTATCAATCGTAGTGCTAACAAGAAGCCATCGCAAAAGTAATGTTTGGCATCTGAATGCCATGTTATTTTTAAAAATGTTACTGGCAATGTGGAAAAAGTGTCGCGGTTTTCTTCACGGATTTAAGCATGCCGGGACTGGCCACGGTGATAACTTCAAGGAGTCACCTGCAATGCACAAATTGTGCGAAAAATCCGTGGAAAAAAAGGGGAATGATTTTTCTCTGTGGATTTTTCGCGCAATTTCTTCCCGGTTTTTACTCAAGTACCTGCCCCACAAATTTAAACCTGAATTTGGTATATTTATGAAATAATTGCAAAGCAACTTTGCGGTTGAAGAAAACATTGACCTCCCCTTTATTACTTACTTCCATGGCCATTTTTATCCTAGATGGTGTTTGACCTCTCCAACTGCCTTCCTCCAATTCTTCCGATCTACTGCGTCCTCCTCGCTGACTCTCATTCTCTTCATATTAATAATCTCCGCATCCTTTCATCTTTTTTTGGTCGTCCCGGAGGTCGTCTTCCGTCAGGGTTTTATATCTAGCTTTGTTTTAATAGTGTCTCTCGCTCTCGTCTCATGATGTGTTCTGCCCATCGGAATCCCCAGCTCTTGGCTTCAGCCACAATGTCTGGTGAGTTAAAGAGGTCCCTGATTTCCGTATTGTACATTACCAGTATTACTCTCTAAGTTCCATTTTCTTCGTCGTGCTATGGTAGGTGTGATGACGAGAAGAAACTAAAAGAAATAGACTGCAAAACAGAGAGATTTAAAACGTCATTTTTACCTTGTACCATTAAGGGTAGAAACGGTGTCTCGGTTGATAGAAATATTGGCATCACTCGCTAGGACTACTTATTGCATGTTTCTTTTTCTTCCATAGTTCTAACCATGCATGGACTTGCTTTAGAAATTACCCACCATTGGCAAGTTTTATCTTGGCATGAATATGTAAAATATTTCGATGACCTTGCGGGGTTCATGCGGCGGTCCTCTTGTATGCTGCATGTTGAAGATTGGTCACCCCTGCCAAACACCCTAGAGGTGGCTCGCAGGGTATTGCATAGATTAAGATGTAGATGGTCTCTTGTAGGTTTCTCCCATCTGAAGACAACGCTTGCTTGAGCGCTCTATAGTCAATTCCATATCGCTCTTTATGATAATGCTTAGTCATTAACTTTTGATGCTTACCAACTAGAAGAGTTTTCTTCTCAGGGGAAAAGGGTAAAGTTATGTAGTTCATTAGGATATTCCAAATCCACCTCTAGGAAATATCCCTTATTAGAGTTGTCTGGAAACGTCATAACATCTACATGCTTAATCCAACGAAAACTTGACTGGGAAGAGGTTCCGACAACGCCCAACCACATAAATTGTTAGCGTCTGCGTACGGAAGATATTTCGGTTCTAACTTGGGGTCGAATCTTTACTTGTTACATTTACTTGTTACGTCACTCAATTTTTCTTACGAGCTACATTTATAGTCGTAGAAGTCCTCGATTCGTGTGCGCGAAATAATTCTCTTGTTCATGTCCTCTGCCTCTACTTCCTTTCGTCCCATCCCGCCATTCCTAGCACCCTTTGTCCCTTCCGCTGCGCCTCAGTTGCCCCGCGAGCGATCGCAGAATCCTTCGCTCCAGCCAGCCGTCCATTCCCGAGGTCGTCACTTGCAAGCAAGCCATTCGATCTGCCATCTCTTTTTTCCATCCAGCTCTGGCGTCTCTCTGTTTCCGCTCCACCTTCCACTTCCTGCATCACATCGCCAGGATGATCATTTCTAGAGGCCAGAACTCGAAAAAGAACTCAGAACTCAAAGAACTCATTTTAGGTAATTAATGTTTTTTGAAAATGTTCGGAAATAACCATCTTTTGTGTATTATAAATTTATTTTATTTTTTTTATGTTTTAATAAAAAAAGCTGAGAATGCAAGCACAGAAGTTAGGAGAAAAAATCACCAGATGCTATACAGGGTGTCCCATTCATCTTGACCACCCGAAATAACTTTTTGTCCAGATGTAAAGTCGAAAATGTGTCAAGCATATGTCCATTAGCCGTCAGGGGGACATTAATTAGCATGATTTCCTTCCTTGTAGATTTGTTATCTACAAATATATGGACAGCGGTATTTCTTTTTTAAATGGCACCTTTTATTTTTTATTCGGCTATTCTTTCCTCCATTTACAGACATACCGCTGTTCATATCTTTGTAAATAACAAAGCTACAAGGAAGGCAATCATGCTGATTAATGTCCCCCTGACGGCTAATGGACCTTTGCTTGACACATATTTTTGAATTTGGATCTGGACATGAAGTTACTTCGGGTGGTCAAGATAAATGGGACACCCTGTATATGGAGCATTTGTTCTCAATGGGAGCGAGGCGTAGACGCTCACGGCAGTGAAGAAGTCAAGGGTGGAGTAGAGAAGTCAAGGTGCTAACAAGCAATGATGACAATGAAATGCATCGACCGTGTAAGTAATGAGGATGTGCTAAGAAGGGTGAATGGAAAGACATCTTACTAAAATCTTAGGGAGATGATGGGACGGCTTAGTTGGCCACATTATAATGCATGACGGTCTCATGAAAACAATTGTGTAAGGGCAGGTGGATTAGAAGAAGTGTAAGGAGGTAAAAAAGAGTGATGGACATGAAAAGATATACATCACTATGAAAAGGCTAGCGGATAGAAGAGAGAGGAATGGAGAGCTGCGTCAAAAAAATCTCAGGATTGTGGACTTATAATGATGATGATGAAAAAAAAGGAAACTGACTGCAAATCAGAGATGTTTGAAATGGCAAAATATCCTCTTACTTCTATGGATGACGATGATGTCTCGATTAAAAAAATTATGGCGTCATTCGCTAGGGCTTTGTATGTTTATCTTTTTCCATTGCTGAAACATAGCATGGTTTTACTAAAGGAGTTACTAAACATTGACTAACTTGTCCTACACCTTGCTCCAAATACAGAGGGTAAATCCGTAAAACGTGAACGCTGGCTATCACACGGTTATATGTTAAATACATTCTCAGAAATCAAGTATAACAAGCAATAGACGGTTATTTCCGAAAATTTTTAAAACTCAACTACCTAAAATGGGTAGAAACGATAGGAATTTAGCTATAAGTAGGCAAAATAAATATTTTAATACTGTCAGAATGTCAATAAATCACCAGGGATACCAAAAACACGCACTCTTTTACAGGGATACACATGCAGCTACAAAGGGTGCTTTCCATTCATGCAACTCACGCGTCGACTTGTATCAACTCGCGGTAACTGTTTATAACTCTCCAATTCCTGCGCGTAATCGTTTGTTGACTTGTGTCACAACAGTCGACGACACAAACAGAATGGAACACGAACACCGTGACACAAGTCGACTTGTGTCGACGTATGTCGATGAATGGAAAGCGCCCAAAGCTAACAAAAAAAATTTAATTACAGTGCGAGAAGCTTTTTTAGGAAAACATCCACATCGTCTGAGAAAAAAGTTATTTTCGAGTCTGCTAAGCAAGTTCAGGCCAACTTTTACTCTACGTTCCAGTAAGGATTCCGAGCCTAGAGGTGTGAGTAAAAGATTCAAAAGACTGAACTGCGTCGGTCCTTTTTTTTAACCTCCAAGATTCGAGGTCGCACATGTTAAGAGTCGATCGTAAAACGAGAGCGAAAGCCCTTCGTTTTCGCAAAGGGGCGAGCGAAACCGAGTTGGGATGATATACGACAGAAGGAAAGGAATATGAACAGGGTTTAAAAAGAGACTTGCGGCCGAACTTTCTTGAGTATGAGTAAGGGGGCAGGTTACATGGGGAGAGTGTTGCTATGGACGGGACATGAATGGAAAGGGGTGGTTGTAGCACCTGCCCATCACCACCGTCCGACTTAACGCGTACAAGGAACGCTTCAAGCGAGTACCCATGGTGGAGATATTTGACATTATTAACACCGGAGCAAGCGAGGGTTTCCGCTCCTACAGTTAAAGTGGTATACCAGCCGTAAGAGAGGTGAGATGCTTGGGTGAAGTATGGAGGGTTATACCTTTGTGGAGAGGAAGGTTCATGACCGCAAACGGCGGGTAAAGGTCAGAGACACGTGAACTCGAATGCACGAAATAAAATGAAGAATGATATATGTAGAGGGGTGAGTCTCTGAGGTGAGGTGGAGAGTAATATCCTCAAATGACAAATGATGACAAATTCCTAGCTATGGAAAGGGTACCAAGGGAGGCTTCAGCTGAATATTACTGTAGAAGAAGGGCCAACAACCTTGTCGTCGCAAATCCGTTACGATATTCCGGTTCCGAACTAAAAAATAAACGTACTTTCACGATATTTTAAATAAAATAATAATTACAGAACTTATATATAGTGGTGGGCACACTAAACACGTGATATCATGACTTTATTAATATATTACTCATATCGCAAACGGCTACGTAGATTTTATCACGCAAGCAAATAATATAGCTACAAATCTCACTAACAAGGAGACTTCGCGAGAGTGATGCCTAGGATCTGAATGCCGGTGTTATTTTCTGAAACTGTACGGGTTAAGTGGAAAATGTGTCGCGGCTTTCTTCCCCGTAGACTCGGGTTCGAGAGGTAAATTCAAGTATAATTTTTGGCACGGCATTACTCCCCTCGAGTCAGACCACATCACCTATGTAGCTACCAATGTATTTTATTTTTATCTTTTAAATACCATGTAAGGTAAAAATGGCCATGGGAATAATTAAGTAATAAGTTAAATCCATATTTTCTTGAGCCGCAAAGTAGTATTGCAACTATTCCATGTTTGTACTCAAATTCAGGTTCAAAGCCGTAGGCCGAATAGACATTTTAATGGTAATCGGGAAAATCTTCGAGTTTTACAAAAGGGGGTTCGGGGTTATTTCAGGAATCGAGAAATTCCTCGACTGCAGACGCAGCACGTAAGAGACATTGAGTTACGTGAGAGGGTTGAGGTCACGTTAACTTCAACCGCATAGTTTTGTTGCCACAATTTAAGATCGAAATGCAATGCCGCTGGCGAGACGTTTGGAAAGTTACCAAACAACTAATGTGAAAAATACTCAACTCGCTCGCCGGATGGAGTTATTACACCATTGCGTATATAGAGATTCATTTACACTAGATGCTGCTTATAAAAAAATAAGTGACACTCTGGAGGTCATGTTTACCTAAACCTCAGCAATGTATTGCCAATATTTAAGCCAAAAGTGCTATTTGAAGCCACGGGTTAGATATTTTGACAGTTTCTATCACACTAATCGGAATAATCTTCGACTCTCGGAATCCAGAGATTTTTCAACTTTCCCGAGGGAGTTATTTCACAGCTATAGTACGAATCGATAAATTTTTCCACTGTTGTTGTCGCTTGTAAGGGCATTTGAGTACGTGTAGGGATTTATGTGTGCCGGAACCGCATAAGTGCATTGACTCTATTCAAAATGAAAGTACAGCTTGTAGTGACGGATAATACCTATATACATACAGATAGGTACGATCATACCCATGTGGAGAATCTTCTCGGCTAAAGTTAGCTCGTAAAGAAATCGGAGTGGCGTTTGGTGGAGTCATGTTTTCTTAAACCACGCCAATATATAACCGTCATTTGAGTGGAAATTTTATTATTTAGCCACAAGCTATGTATTTGGATCGGTAATCTCATATTAATCGAGAGAATCTTCAACACTAGAATTAGCTCGAAAAAAATTGTGTGACATCAGAAGATTATGTTTAATTCAACGGCATCGGCGCACCGTCGCTAATTCAAGTGCATGTTCAATTTGAAGCCTCAGGTTAGATGCTTGAATATCTACCATCCTGTGAATGGGAGAATCTTCGACCCCGGCCTAAGATTGTAAAAAAATTTGAGTGGTTTTGGGGGATCATGCTAAGTACATCAATGCGTTGTCATTCATTTTAAATAAAGTTCAGCTTTCAGCCAAGGATGTGATTCTGCCATAAGTTTTTTCCAATTTTTATCGAAAATTCTGGTGCAGTGGGACATTCATTTCACATGAAGGTCAAGGTTCAAGTAGTTGTGGAAATGGTTACATTGCAGCGGAATTTTAACCCGTGCTTTGGTGATTACTTAGGATAAGTTCAAAGGCAGGAATGTTCACCAGAGGCCTCCTGTGAAGAGATAACTTGAGTCAATTGTAAGCAATACTCAATTTTCTTTCTTATTTTATTTGATGAGCGAGTCCTTGATTTTTACATTTATAAATTCTTTACATTCGAAAAAGTCGTCTTCACACTTCCTGAAGCTCATTGTTTTCCACAAAAAATCAAATTCTATCTGCTTCTAGCTAATATTATAACTTTTTCAGCATTTTTGAAAGAATAAACTGAAAATAAATTTTCTTACCAGTATTTCATGGGTTATAAATAATTAATAGTTTATTCTGAGTGTTAGATAATGTGTAGAGTTTTATTTTAAGCAATAATGGTATGCTGGGTAAAAATCAGGAAAAGTAATCTTTTTTTAGATACTTCCATGAATTTTTCGAAATTCTCACCTTCCACCTTTTTTTCTGCGGTATAACTATCGATACGATTTCAGCCATTTTATAGCTTTGATGACACTCGATCGCGTGCCGAAATTGGGAGTCGAGATCAAATTTTATTTATTCACTGCGATACCCTTTCAACCTCGTATATTTTCGGCATCATGTTTCCAAGTTTCAGCTGCATCATTTTTGATAAAAAAACATCATAAAAAGTAATAAGTTGTTCCAGGAAAATGGTTCTGAAATCGCTTCTTTATAAAGTCATGGGAGATAAATACGTAGCATGGATCACTTAAATTGTTGAGAGTTTAATTCTAAGTATACCAGGACTAGCCACGGTGATAACTTTTAAGGGAGTCACCCGCAATGCACAAATTGTGCGAAAAATCCACAGAGAAAAAATCATTCGCCTTGACCAGGATCCGGTCAGGTATCCTGGTCAAGGCGAATAATTTTTCCTCTGTGGATTTGTCGCACTAATGGGTGTTTTTTCAATATCCCATTATGCAAGCACTTTCACCTCATCTTGCATTCGAAGCTGATGAAGGGGTCTCTCATTGCAACGGAATATATTTTCTGTCGTGTCACCTTTAGTATTTTTTGTTTCTAAATTTTGAATTGCAATGATTTTTTTTCTTTCCGTCTTTTCCTTTCGCTAATGCTCTCATTTCTCAGGAATAACTCCAATTTATTCGCCAAGAGTTCCCGAACACCTTTGCTAAAAGCCGCATCAATCAGTCCGCGTCTTCAGCCCGCATTGCGTGCGTACTTATCTCCAAAAATTCTTGCTTCTTTCCTCCCCACTCTCCCCCTTCTTCTCCGGCTGTTAACCTTTTTTCTGCTGGGTACGCATTTCTGCTCCCATCTCATAACTTGGACGTAAAATGTGAAGAACTTCTTAAGGAGTCACCGTTTAAGGAATGAAAGTAGCGAAGTATAAAATTAATGAGGTAGTCGTCCATAATTTAGAGGTTTGTGATAAGGATAAAATTTTCGCTCAAAGGCAGCCTTTTCACGGTAGCCTTTTCTGAAAATACTTCCATTTCGTTCGATGTTTTACACTGCTGATTTTATATAAAAATTTCCTGAGATGCCTGAATGCCCTTTCTCTTTGGCGTTTAGTGAAAAAATGATTTAGATAAGGATCGTAAATATTTTTATTTTGTCTATATAATAACTACCCTTTATGGTTTTCAGTTGAATATAAAATTTCTTTGCTTTATCCCCCGCTTCATTTTTCATGTCATTATATTTTTTGCCTTTCATTAGCTGATGTCCGCCAATTTTACATTGTAAGTCACCATTGAAGCAAGTTATAATTGGTCGTACTAAAATCTATCAAGTTAGCACCGTTTTTATAATATCTAGTCAAAATTTTCTGGGTCTTAAAAATCTAATTTAAATTTTAATGCATCAGTTTTAGGCAATTGTCATTATTAATTAGGTAATTCGTTATTAGTCCGCGTTTAAATGATTAGTTATCGAACTTTTTTTACCTTACAATCATTTACTGAAATATTGATGGAATAGCTAATCCATGTGTTTGTTTCTACATTACCGCAGATTTTAGAACTTACTACGACTTTAGATCCCCGACAGTGAGTTCGCGTTTTCTTACGTCCATCACCTTCTACCTCCACACCTGCTGTGGTGTAATTTCTTCCGTTAAATTTTGACCGTTTTTTTAAACTTTCGTATCACATATCCATTATTAACCATTATTATATGCCATTATTAACGGAAACGAGCGTGATGCGCCCGCTCCCAGCGTGCTTCCCCCACTCTTTCCAATGCAGGTCCACAGAGGGATAGGCGCGATTATAATTTTAAAATGTAGAAAAATAGGCAGGGTCTTATGTACAAATTTAATTAGAATGTTCATGTACAAATTGAGGTCAGAGGACCTCTTTAAACACAACATTGGAAGTAATTACACTATCCTGTGTTAATACTTGTTTAGCGTTTTCCTTAATATTTACAAAAATATTTTGAAAATATCTTACCCTAGAGAATGCTACATAAAGTTGGCCATGAGAGAATACAGGGTCAGGCAGGAATAAGCCAGCTCTTTGCAAAGTCTGACCCTGAGCCTTGTTAATAGTCATCGCATAGGAAACCTTAATGGGAAATTGTCTGCGAGTCAAATTAAAAGGCATGGTGATGTCCGACGGCGTTAACTGTATTCTTGGGATTAGGACAATCTTGCCGTAATCGATTTTTTTTAACCGATAATTATTTTTTAAATTTCTAAAAACCAATTTTAGGAAACAATAGCAATATTTAGGAAGTAAGATATGCCGTCGCATGTTCTCTGATAAATTCTGTGCATTTTGGTACCTCCTTTGTAGATTTTGGTTGCGTATAAGTTGAGAAAAAGGTATCTATACAGTAGAAATAATATAGAGGATATTATTTATCCTTTCCTATTTCCGTTTATCATCCCGACTCAGTTTCACTCGCCCCGTCGCGAAAGCGAAGGGATTTCGCTTTCGTTTCACGATCACTTCTTAACACTTGCGTTCTCGAATGGTGGAGGTAAAAAAAATGGATGGATGTAGTTATGACTCTTGCGTCTTTCCGTCACACCTCTAGGGTGTAAGGCTGGGATGCCTTACTCGAGCAGAGATGAAAATTTGACTTGAATTAACTCGGCAGATTCGGCGGGAAATTGTTTTCGAAAGATGTGGAAAGTATCCCATAATTTCCATCGCACTTTCTAAGAAAGGGGTATTGGAGGAATATAACGGAAAAAATTTACAAAACTAGGGCAGGAATTACATGATACAGGATTTGGCATGACATTTTTTTCTCATACAATAATGGATAGAGCAAGAGTTTCGTAACAATTGAAATTAAAGGTGGGATTAGCAAATCTTGTCATGCAATCCTTTAATATCATCAGTTTGTCCATCTTGTATCTATCCTTAATTTTTATTCTGGTGAATTCATTTTTAACTTTTTCATTGCTTTATCCACTTCTTACTTCTTAGATATCTTTTCTTCGCTATATTTGTTGGATTTTATCAGCTTGTGTTTTATCAGCTCAGTTTTTTTTTAGTTACGAATCAAATACCTTGTAATTTTTAATTGAAATATTGATTAATTCGTGTTCTTTACGCGTCGCAGTTTTTAGGAATTTAAATCTACGACATTGAGTTCGCGCTTTCTTTAGCTATATCACCTACTTCTTCCACACTTTCTTGTGGAGCAATTTCTTCCATTAAAATGTTTCCGTTATTTTGAGTTTCATATAAATTTTATGCTGTAATTCTCCATGGAAGTTAGCTATTACTGGCTTTTGTATGCTTTACCTCCTTATTTCCGCTTTCATAACATCTTTTCAACATTTTCAGGAGCTTAAAAATCGATTGTCGATAGTTAAATAATGTATTTTAGGATATTTAGTTTAATTGACTACTCTTATAATACATAGGTATTTGAAACGTTTGTCAGTAACGAATGTATCAAGCTACTGCTAAGCTTTCGAGACAATCAGTCCCTGAAATAAGTTCAACAGATTCATGCTTCAATTGGTGGAAGTTAATGACGTATACATCTGGCACAAGATACCAGATGATGGCTCTTGTAGCAGATGATGGCTCAGTGAGCCGAAACGCGTTGTACGCAGTAAAAAAAAATGTGGAAAAGTGCTACTATCTTTTATCTATTTAAATAAGTCCGTAAAATATTTAAATCGAAAATGGAGCAACTTCTTCCATTTAAATGTATCTGTTATTTTAGCTTCCTATCAAAAATCTTGTAATTTTTAATTGAAATATCGATTAAATCATGTTTCACGTCATGCAGGTTTTAGGGCTAATATATGCGACTTTAAATCCTCTACAGTGAGATCGCGCTTTTTATAGCTCCATCACTCTCTACCTCCGCAACTTCTTGCTGTGGCAGCATCGCGTAATTTTACCTTTCGCACTCCCACACTCCGTTCGTCACACCGGATCTAATTATCCGAATGGCGTCATCCGCCGGGTGGTTCGGTTGGGGTCACCCCGGCGCGGCGGGGGCCCAGCGGCGAGCTAACCTTTCACACATCCACCCTCGCCGAAAATCACCGCTAGAGGAGTATGTCTTTCGAACCGGATGGGGTCCGGCCTATACCTTCCTCCAATTCTTTTCATTATTCATGCTCCCGACCGCGAGGGGTCCTTACGCGTCAGGGTGATCTAATCCATGGAATCGCAAGGGTCGCTGACAAAAGCGCTAAGAGGTAAGATATCCCGCGGCGGCCTAAATGGAGTAAGTGGCAAACGCTTTTAAGGCTCTCACCACCTCGTATACTCCTCCATTTTTCCTCAACCATTCCACATCGTTCACTCATTCGTAAAATTCTGAAAAGGATATTCGATTAGTTTCCAACCGTGATTCCTTTGCCTAATCTCTTGTGTCGGAGTTGTGGCAGGAGTGTGTAATCAACTTTCTTTTTCCAGGTAACCTCAACGTGAGAGTCTCGCCCATGATAAAATACAAAATACCAATAGTAATTTCCACACTTAAATTCACATGATTGGACATTTTAAGGTGATGAAAAATAGTTGTATAATATAATTTGGTAATTACTATTAGTATTTTATTTTTTGTCATGGATATATATCATATTTCAGCCACGTCAAGCCAAATAAAATTTAATGCGCTTGTCTCACTTTTACACACTAGTTAACGTTCACACGTTAACTGGCATCGTCTGTTTGCTTGATCGATGGAATGATGTGATTGATTTTTAAACCCCTTCCCGTCGTTGTATTGGCTTGCACTCGAGTTTGCTTCAAATGACCGTACATTATTCAATAATCATACCAAAATAACTGCATGGAGGAGACCCAATTACATCCCACAGAAGGTTGATTTCTGTTGCTACTTCGGTCGCATTTTAATCGGCTTTCAAAAATGTCAGCAGCGAGGTGATGAGATTTTCACTTTAATTTGATCCACTTTCATTCACTATACTGGGTGTCCCATTTATCTTGACCACCCGAAATAACTTTTTGTCCAGATGCAAGTTCAAAAATGTGTCATGTATTGTACTGTAGTGCATGAGAGTCCACGTGACTTTTGTGCTATGTTTTGACTTGGTTGTCATTTGTTTACTGCTAACTCCAGTAAGTAGACGTGGTTGTGGTCCCGGGCTCAAAGTGACTATTGTGTTATGTTTTGACTTTTTTGTTATTTGTTTACAGCTAACTCCAGTAAGTGGACGAGTTTCTTATGTTTTCCTAACGTTGCGTTTATGTTAATGGTCCACTTTGCTACATTTTGGAATAAGTCTTTAGGAGAGGAAATGAATTGCCGATTAAAAATTATAGGGTGCCATTTAAAAAAGACATACCGCTGTTCATATCTTTGTAAATAACAAAGCTACAAGGAAGGCAATCATGCTGATTAATGTCCCTTTGACGGATGATGAACATTTGCTTGACACATTTTTGAATTTGCATATTAATAAAAAGTTATTAGGGGTGGTCAAGATAAATGGGACACCCCGTATAATATAATATGATATGATGTGTTATAATATAGTATTAGTTATGTCGAATTACTGCTTAATTACTGCAGAAGTCAAGAATTTTTTTTGAGATGATTGTATTTTTGCAGAAATAAGAATATATGAAATAATTGCACGGTAATCAGTCTTTTAAACATGAAATTAGCGAAATAATAGATTCCTCATTGGATATGAACTCAAAATTTACACCCACTCTGTAAAAGTAGAAAAATGTGTACTATAGGAAGAATTTTTGCCTTGAACTCACTTTGAACCAAACTAAGGTGGGCGACCCTCGATAAATATGCAACAGTTGTGACTCTAATAAGAAGTGAAATGAATAATATGGAGAGAAAGAAAGTAGTTGAGACTATTCTCTTTTATTCAGAGAGGGGTTTATAACCGGTTGTATATAATTCCATATTTTATTACACCTACTGTACCTTTTATATTCATTGATTGGAATAGCCTTTATATTATCTCCTCATTTGTGTATTCCATTGGAAATGGCTAGGATTTTTCCAGGAAATAGCTTGGATTTTGCGAGGAAATACCCAAGATTTTGCTAGAAAATAGCTAGGATAGCTACAAAAAAGGTAGCTTTATAATTTCTATAGTCACAGGCTCAACTTTGTGGAAGTTCATTTCAATAAATAAAAACGACCAAACTTTGTATTAATCCACCAATTTATTTACGCGGTACCAAGGTAACCTTTGTACCTGAGGATGACGCCGCTGCGTCGAAACTAGTCATACTGCGTAAATAAATAGGTGGATTAATACAAAGTTTGTTCGTTTTTATTTATTGAGGTAGCTTTATATTACACCCACTATGCTTTGTCTATCACTTAATTGGAATAGCCTTAATCTTAGCTTTCTCCTATTTTGTAATTTCAAGTGAAAATAGCTAGGATTTTTATTATTTTTAAAAAGGCGCGGTTTCCTCATAACTATCCACTCAGGATTGAAATTGCTGAGTTGCATCCTTGGAATGCACCCTCTCCGAATCGAAATGTACCTTGGGGATGAAACTTTAAATACCACTTTTGCCTTTGAAGGTGGTTTTCGCATATCTTCACGCTGAGTGCCCTGGTCTAGTTCGGAAGAGATATTGGCCGTCTCCCGGCGTGAATCCTGACTTGTGCTCGCATACAAATTCTCCCGTCTCCCGCTCGGCCTATTCCCAATCCACCGCCCTATCATCCTCCCGTGGTTCTTTCTTTCGCCTTGGGCGGAGGATGGAGTGCCTTTGAGTTGGAGAGGTTTTATCTCCTGGGCCGGCCCTCCAGACCGTGGTCAGTCATGCGCGAGAAGGAAGGCCTTTGCAGAAGAGGAGAGGAGATGAAAGTTATAGAGGAGATAGCGCTGCTGTGACTACGATATTCAATTCAGGCCCTCGAGTTCAGCCTCTCCGTTCCTATCGTTACTATAAATACCTCACTCGCCAAGGACGATCAAGGACACGCCATTGTTGCATTGTTTTGCGTTGGGATACCGAATCAGAGTATGCTCTTTATACAACTTTTACTCATGATGTAATGTCTAGTTCTTTCCCGACGAATAATGGCAGGAAGGGGCGCGGGGGATCTTGCCCCCCCCCCTTCTAGACGCTTAAAGGCCGTTTTACACGGGGCAGGGCATTGCGCAGGTTAGAGCTGCATTAATTTCTAAAATGGCGTGGAATTGCGCGAATGCATGAACGAAATTAGAACAGGGGCTATTTTGCCGTTTCGCATCCACGCATTCTAGCATGTGTTCTAGCAATTCACCGCTCTACACAACGCAATTTTGACTTCACCTTCGCACGTACGTCAGATTGCACAATTTCGTGTACCGTGTAAAACGGCTTTAAAAAGTAGGCAAGATTTTTAATGCGGTTATCATTACGTTCGTGCGAAAAATCCACAGAGGATAAATCATTCGACTTGAGCAGGATTTTTGAGGCAAATGATTTTTTTCTCTGTGAAATTTTCCCACAATTTGTGCATTGCGGATGACTCCCGTAAAGTTATTACCGTGGCTAGTCCCGGTATTCTTAAATTAATCAGTACGTTCGTTTTGTTTTATGTATTGAAAAATAAAGAGAATATTTCGTATATTCATTGTTATATGTTGTATTTAATCTCAAATATGAGAGGGCCATTTGCATGTGTATAAAAAATTCATCCCTCTGGTAAAACACCAAGCATAGCCTAAATAAACTGGATAGCGTACCCTAGATACCCTAGATATCTTTTCCCTTCCATGTGCAGCTTCCACAGAACAAAGAAGCCATATCTACACATAAAAACAAGCTCTTGTGGCCCCCCCTCCCAGTAAAAATCCTGAATCTGCCCTTGCAAGGTCCTTCGTATCTCCTTCTAACGTTTCGACAAGCAACTCACCCATCGTCTTCAGGGATTCATGAATCAAACGAATTTAGAATTTGAATGAAATTCATTGGATTCGTAAATCCCTGAAGACCATGGGCGAGTTGCTTAACGAAACGTTAGATGAAGATATGGAATCGATCGCAAGTATTTTTTCATGGTTTAATATTCGTCCTTCTTGGAGCATTTTATTACATTTAATGGTTGTTTTTTGCTGTAATGCTAACTATCTACTCTTATTTTGGTGAAGCAATTACGATTTTGACATAAATACGATTTTTATCTTAGACGCGTTGTAGTTGAATATCGAGTAAGGGAAAGTTTTAATTGTCTGCGCACAACTTTATACGTTCTAAGAGCTGACCTTTATTTTTTAATCCTCCTAAAACTATTCCCTTCAAAAAACGACTGCTCAGAATCGTGATCTCCGAAAGTATATGTAAGCTTGAAAATACTTGAAATCCAGTTGTTGCAAGCAAATCCTGTGTGTAACTATTTTTAAAACAAATATTTTCCCATTGTTTGATCGCTAAGAAACATACCTGATTGGCAGTAATATATGCCTGGATAGTTAAAAATTTCCATCCACATAGATATTGCGCAAATTCGCTTTCAAAGATGGCCTTTTTTGCGTCATTTTATAAGAGGTCAATCTCTTCTCTCTATCTCTTTACCCCCTATGTTACAGCACGCGCAAGCGAGTACATGAATTAATGGGACTCGTTGACAATAAGCATTTTGTTACATGAGCTCTAGAAATTTGTCTCGTTTGTTTTTCAATCGCGAAAGGATGACTTGGCTCTCACGTTAAACGTTGCCAGTTAACTGTAAAAATTCATGGAGAAGATACTCATTTGTTTTCACCAGTGGTGCATCCAGGATAGGGACAAGGGGGGATAGGGACATAACCTCTCAGCAATACTGGAGGCCCGAAAAAATTACAAACGATCACGATGTAAGGATATGAGAGTAGGCATCGATTGATTCACATGCAGCAAAATAATTAAATATTTCGCTTTCCGCCGTGGTAGCAATGATTTATCCGTTATCGGAACATCGTGGCTCGGCAAATCGGCGGCAAAATGAGCGAAAATTGCCCAGCACCCACGCCTCCTTTAAACTGTGTCTATATCGTGGCGGCAGTGTGAAATTTATTTTCACTTTCCAGCACTGGATGAGAGCGAGAGATCTCTTCATCTTATCTCGGCTTCGATGAGGAAAATGAAAATTTCAGGGGAAGCGAATCCGCGGTCGTGAAATGCCAAGAGAAAGCCCGAGTTTCCTAAACCTAATGACGTCCAATAAATATGCACACAATAGGGAAGTGAACGGGTGAGGTTTTTCCTTGCGGTCAGCCCAAATTGCCTTCCGCCGGGTCGGGGACTGGGCCGATCCACACCGTGCCCTTATTATTGAATTTTCCATCTGCCCACGCCCCCTGTGGTTGCTTTCCGTTTGACCCGAGGTCAAGGAAGGGCGGGATGCGATTCTTGCACTGCGCGACCAAGGGCGTTTCCAATCTCTTCGCGCCTGCGATTCTCGGGCCTCGTGGAAACTAAGGGAAATGTAAGACGGCATGTGTTGGGTAACAGTATAGCTCACCTATGTTTAGGAACATTGACGCCTGTGGACACTGAAAAGAGGCAGTGATTTATATTAAGGTTTAGTGTTGGTTTCAAACGTTTGATCATCATAAGGCCCGTTATTTCTTTTATAAATTATTTACCAAATCGTGTGCGCTACGAGTACCTGATAGAGATACGTGAAAATCGCACTTTCATTTTTATTTTATCGCACTTTCAATAACAGTTTGTCGCATTTTGTGGAGTCTATTTTCATAATGAGGTAGATGACTATAAAATGTAGTGAAACACAGTTACATGAGAAAATACAGAATATTTTAAATAATTATGTTGTACTACAATAATATATTAAGGAATAAGACATATAGTGGCGGAGGTGTAGCTTGCCCGCGCCCACTTGTACTTCACGGCCCCATAGAGTCCCAGCCAACTAGCAGCTGGCCGGTCGCTCACATGCTTTAAGCGGTGAGTGTAGGCGGAACATTTAAACTGCGCTCGGCACAAAATGTACGAATTTGGCCGTCGAAAAGGCAAATTTGCTTAAACATATCATAAAAGTCCAGTCATCGTATGTATGTCGCATTTATTTGCGCACATCGCATCTATATCGCATTCAACGCATTTGCGATTTTCACGTATCTCCACTGATAGTTTACCTGATAGATGATGCGTTACATGTCATGTACCTAATGTTATTCTCGATAATTAGCGTAATGAAAACACTTGTCTATTTCCACTTCTTAATTTGATATAACAATAGTGATAATAGATATTTATGATATACTCGATGTCTACCTGATGGGCAATGGCGCAATATTACGCCTAGACGATGGCCTAACTGTTGCAACGCGTCGTGTATATGGAAAACAGGGAGGAAAAGTGCTATTTGCTTTCATTTTCAATTGATATGTATAATATTTCCTGCATATATCAATTAGCGTAGTAGGTAACTTCAACGCCTGAATCCAAAATAAACTAAGTATTCCGAATAATGAAAAATTTAAATAATTGTCATATTCGGTGAAAACCTCATAGCAGATATTTCGGCTCGTGGTACTTTTTGGCAGAGAAACAAAAGCGGATGATATGTACAACGGCTCTAAAGTGGTTAATATTCGTGATCCACGTGTAGAGAAGCGTGCCAGGCAGGAATGTTTCGCACACTCGACGCTGATCAGCGGTTTTCTCCCGACGCCTCCGCCCGCGGGAACCAACCAACCAACCGTTCGAACCCGGTCCGAATCTCACCTCTCGGACGGGCTTGGGAGTTCACGTAATAAGATGCGATATTGAATCTCGGAGATCTGTACGGGCACTGCCCAATTGGCAGAGAATCTTCGCCTCACGATTTCGCGAAGGAGCGGTCACCCCGGGCGTTTAAGCGGGGCGGCGTCTCCATCCTGAACCCTTTAAATGAACGTCCTGCAAAGGCGGCCGGGCCCTTCGCTGACCCCTTGACCCCTCAACATCGACGTTCATTCTTCCGGGGTTCTTCTAGAGTGTTCCAGAGAGGTGTGACCATTCGGGTGCTGTTTACCTTCAGGGTCTTCCAGTTCGCTCTCTCTCTCTCTCTGGTAATTTATTTAAATTTAATTTTTAAGCCGTCCGGGTCGTGCGCCCGTAAGTGCTTATTTACCGTTGCGCGAAAAAAAACTGGGCACCTCCCATGGTGAAAGGTGTGGGATGCATGCGTTCTTAATGTTCGCCTTGTTGTGTTTCTGGTGTGATTGTTTTCGAGGGCGTTCCGAGATTTTGTCCAGCAGTGGTTGAATGAGGGTGGGCAATTTTTCTTTGGGTGAATTTGAAAATTATGGAATCATTTTTAAGTGATATATGAGCGCCAAAACTTCTCATTCAATGTATGTATTCGAAAAAGAAAATTATATTTTCTCAAAGAAAGCTGCTAAGACAAAGCAATGCGGGAATTCTCGTCACGAGAACATACTAAATACTTCCTAATTTAAAAAAGAAATACAAGTGCGTCATCGAGTGCACTTCACCATCTTCTAGTGTTCTCGTTCTTTTGAGGAATTCAGGACAACGCAATTGGTAATGTAAAGAGTCGAATACTAAAAAATAACAAATTTTCGTAGATTAAGTTTGGTGTGTTCCCACAAATCTCCAGAATTGATTATTATCAGGGCTTATTATATGGCAAACAGTCTAAAGATTAAAAATATGGCCTTGGTCAAAGTCTCTACTACCTATTAAAACACGCCAGAAATCCAAAATAATAGGGATAGCTTCCCATTTCCTTTACAGTTTTTAATTTAATGCCTGTAAAAAGCTAATCATGCCATAAAAGCCAAGCATGGATTATATCTAATCGATTGTATTGAATATTTATTCTGCCTAGAATTGCCAATCAACTCCAAATGGTATCGGATTTGATACCCAATTCAGATTTGACTCTTTACATGAATTTGCAGTAACCTAGACTGGCATTAAGTATTTATTTAGGTGTAAGAGAGCTGGTATTTTTTATTAAATTTAAGGCTAATGGAATAGTGGATTCTTTAGTTATATTTATGGCTAATTATTTCTCACAGAACTGACATCCAGCAACATTGGAAATGGCAGTGTAGGTAAATATGTGCATTTACTAGAGAAATATGGGCAAAGACGTAAATGGAATAATCTACACGTTCAAATAATAAAGTGTAAAATGGTTTACAGATTTATTTTTATATTTATATATTTATTTTTTTATATTGCAATGGTTTATTTCTCTGCCCTGACTAAAATTTTCACATTTCTGACCTGAAATTTCGTGAATTTTATTCATTTTTGACACAAAATAAGGCTTTGCAATTAAAATAGTTCTAGAAAATAAAATAGTAGGTACACGTTTTTCGAAACATCGCGAGGAGTCCAAATAACTCCATCGGTAGTTCTGGTGTTAAACCTTGGAGTAAAAACCGATTCATTACATATTTCATGAGGAAGTGGTTTTTAATTTCTTGACCAGGAATCGTGGAAGACGTAGCAGTACCATTACACGAATGCTCCGGAACGAAAAAGCAACAAAGACCCCAACAACGAGAGAGAGAGAGGAGAAAGAGAAATGTGGCCGTGTGGCTAGAAGAGTTCTAATGCTGGAGGGGCCGAGAGTCACGAGGGAGATTGATTTATCGCGCGGTGGTAATCCTCGAGTCGGATCGAATCCATGCGAAAATAATCTCTCGATGAAGAGCCCTTGTATTGGAGCACCCGTTGCATCCCTCGCGCTATCGCACTGACTCCAATGGAATCGCCCTCCGCAGCGGCCGAAGCAGCCCTAATGCAACCAGATTCATTAGCGCGATCGCCTCATTATCGTTCCGAGACTTCCTCCTCCGTTCGATTTCTGATAAAGTCCCTTAGCTCCGGAATAATAAGGTACCTACTCCCGCGTTCCCATTCCTTCAATAAGACTAAGTGTAAGAGGCAACTCGTGTAAGACCAATCCAGCACCTTACGAACAACCTTTCTCTATCCATATCTCTCTTTCTCTCTCTCTCACACCTCAACGCGAAGGAATCGTCTTATCTCTTTTCAACTCGCCAGCCCTCACCATCGGCTTCACCTACCACCTTCTTTTCTCATTGTACTCCCGAGATGCTCATCTTTTCCCAACCTAATGGTGAGGGAGCTATTGGCTCTCGCCCTTCACTACTGCTGAAGTCATTCCTGGCCTACATAGGTTCCCGAATTCCATGTGATAGATAATTTGACAAGGGGCACTACTTTACTCAAAAAAACCTTCTTCAATACGGGTTTTAGGTGGTATTGGTGTCGTCAAAAGTACTTTGCTAATATATATAGCAAATATCGATGGTATTGCTAGATTATCGTTGGAGATACTATTTCGTTTTACCACAATCTGAGGTCATTTTTGCGTTCGTTGGTTTTGCTAGACTTGTATTTGAAATACGCTTATTATCATGTTTGTACTATTATAGAGTAAAGAGAGAAATAATTTGATTTAAGATGTGTTTCTTGGCGGAAAAAAATGCTTATAAAAAACGCGAATAGTTTTTCGATGAATTAAGATTGAGATGAATATAGAGTATCGGAAACGTCTTATCTCTTTCCAACTCGCTAACTCACACCATAGGCTACTCCTACCACCTTCTTTTCTCATTGTTATCCCGAGATGTTCATCTTTTCCCAACCTAGTGGTGAGGGAGCCGCTCTTGCCCTTCATACTGCTGTGGTCATTCCCTGCCTGCATAGGTTCCTGGATTTTGTGTGATAGATAATTTGACAACTAAACTCAAAAATTAACTCCTTCGAAACGGGTTTAAGGTGGTATTGGTGTCGTAAAAAGTACTTTTTTAATATGGATAACAAATATCGACGATATTGATAGATTATCGTTGAAGATATTATTTCATTTTACCGCGATCTGAGGTCATTTTTGCGTTCGCTGGTTTTGCTAGACTTCACTCAAAAATGCGCTTATTATCATGTTTTTACAATAATAGTGTGGAGCGGGAAATAATTTGATTCAAGATGTGTTTCTTTGTGGAAAACTTTAAATGCTTATAAAAAGCACAAACAGTTTTTCGATAAATAAAGATTGAGGTGAATATAGTGTATCGGAATTGTCTTATCTCTTTCCAACTCGCTAACTCACACCATAGGCTACTCCTACCACCTTTTGTTCCCCTCTGTGTTTTAATATGAATCTTCTTAGATTACTCGCTATGTAAAAGTTCCACAGTAAGTGAATTGAACTGAAAAAAAATAATTGAACACTCAGTGAAACATATTTCTTAGGCGAAGGTATTCGTGACGTGATCTTGACAATGGACGATGGGAAGGGTCGAAGCAAGGATTCACCTCGAGTTTTAATGGCCGCAAATGAACGAAGGATCACGAGAAGATGGAGCGGAAAGAAAACTTCCGCTTTATGGTTCGCGATGAAGGATTACGTGGGCGTGAAACATCCTGGTGCACCGCATCCCCAAGATACTCTCAAATTTTGTGCCCTGTCCGCTGAGAAGTTATGACGGGATTGTTGTGGGTCGGAAGGAATGGTTGAGAGGGGTCGAGGGAAACGACCATTTGGGGCAGAGTACTTGCAGGTCCAGCTGAGGTTTAACCCTTAATCGGTGACGTGCTTTTTTTATTTTCAAAATTGCTATTTCAAAATATCTATAATCCTCGTGGGCGTCATAATTTTGTATGATAAGGACAAAGCATTCTTAAAATTCAATGCTATTATTATTTATTACTGAAAATTTGCAACTGAATTTGATTAGCGGTCTGTGAGACCTCACGGCACTAAATTCAAAAAACCGATAAACGTAATGCTGGTGGAAATGATTCAAAAAGTTGTTAAAAACATTCCTTGTGATTTACCAAGAATAATAATAAGTATCAATGTGTAAGAAAACCTTTTTTGTTGCATAACGTCGATAGTTAAGTACTTAATTTAAAAAAGTACGACAATAATAACGCAATTGTCTTTATATCAGTTTTTCGTCCTGTTTCAAAAAGCAATTTTTATTGAAAAATTGGCTCATATTGGGAATGAATAATATTAAATATAAGTTTTAGAATAGTCAAGCAGTCAAAGAAACATTAAAATAAGCAATAAAAATGACTTTGCAACGTTTTATGAATTTTTGTTTAATTGCGGTCTCCCAGACCGCACGTCACTGGTGGTGTAACAAGAATTGCACGTCACTGGTTAAGGGTGAAAAAGGAATTGATTCCGTGGTGAGTTGAGATCTGTAAGTAGACTCGTTGTGAAGCAAAAACTGGGTTTATTTCCCTTTTTTATGGTAAATTTGACAGCATGGTGTTATTGTCCAGTTTACTCGAAGCTTAACACTCGATTTTTCAAAGACTGTTTAAAGGAGTCTAGCTGCTGTGGTTGGTTTACCAGGAGGATAATTCGGAACAGCCTAGATGTATCTCCCATTTTTAAATACAAATTTTGGATTTTATATATATATTTCTATGATCCTTGCTTTTTTAGTCAAAATACCTATATTTATTTTTCATCTTTGATTGCCAAAGGCTCATGTTGAGGCTCCTGTGGCTGGTTCTATAATTTTGGCAGGAGTATTATTAAAGTTGGGAGGGTATGGTTTAATTCGTGTTTTTTCCCTTATTTATTATTTAGGAGTAACTTTTAATTTCTTGTTTCTTTCTATTAGCATTACTGGAGGGGTATTAGTTAGTCTTATTTGTTTAAGTCATGTTCTTTATTATTTATTAAGTTTATTTAAAATCTTTAATTGCTTATTCTTCTGTTGCTCATATAGGTATTGTGATCGGGGGATTAATAACAATACGTTATTGAGGATTAAGTGGTTCATATACCTTAATGATCGCTCATGGTCTTTGTTCCTCTGGCATATTCTGTTCTTAACTTGCTTTTCCTACTTACCTTATTTAGTATTCTTCCTTCTAACACGATTTATAGCATATCCTCCCTGCTTAGTCCTAATACTTGCTCCATAAAAATCCCCCTTTTCTTTTGGTTTCTCAATTTTTTTGTTCATAGAAGTTCATTGTCGGTCTCGGTGGTATCGAGGTAAAGTCTTCATGAGCTAATTCAAGAGTCGCGGGTTTGAATCCCACTTAGGTGGATTTTCTTCCAGCTAGAGCATTGTTGTATGTGCGTGTCCATCAACTTTATTGTAAGTAATGGCGGCATAGTCCTAAAATCGGTCGATTAATAAAGATCAAATTTATTTAACCAATATTGTTATCATTATTAATTACCACCAATATTATTATCAGCTACGGAATTAATCGAACCAGATGTTACTTACAATAAAAATGAAAATATTTCCGTTATTCCAAAACATGTCGTTTGATTACCGCTGAATTTCTTCGTGCCGTAGTTGATATTAATTTGTCCTGGTTATCATGGATTTTAAAAGAGTCAAGGTATACCCCATAGAATCGGAGAAAGAAAGTGCAGGAGGATGCATTAACAATTATCTGCATTTTATTCGTCTTTGCTAATCCACGTACATTTCATTGAGTGTGTTGAGCCTGTTATACAGCTATTTCTACCATGATAATGGTCAGATAACTCTGGTCGAATGCGAATGCTCTTGTCAGATGAATCCGAAACATAGATTTTGATCTCTGCTTCATTTAGGGACCCATAAAATGGAGTGAAAACTGGTAGTAATGACTTTTTCCAAGGTACATATTTCGTATCAACATTTCTCTTTGATGAACTACCCATTATTTAGTCGTTTTTGTCATTTTTTTCCATCGAAGAAAAGTGATAAAAAGTGAGCGATTACGAAAAGGCGATGTTTCCTTTAGCTTCTTCGCAGGGGTTTTGTCGTTTTTGTATTCGGTAGCTGGTTTAAAGCACACCGTTCTCGGCAGCGTTCCTAAATGGCAGACTTCTTGGTAGAAGCACCGTCTTCGGCCTTCCGATTTCAATCCAGTCCCTTATCATTTTTACGGCGGTTCGTCCATGCATTGACCGAGCCATCGTTACCACTTTTTATTCTCGCTGCCTCGTTTTACCCTCCGTTTACAGGATTTAAATTGTGAGGGAGGTATTTCAATGGCAACGGATAAATGCCTACTTTAAGCTACGCTACTACGTTTGAGTTGGAGGAGAGAGTGAGAGCGCTTTTTTACGTCGTGCGGCAGTGGATATTTATATATTTTTTTATTCAAACATTTGCGAATGAAAGACGAGCGTCTGAATTCTTTTTTTTTCCCCTCGAATCACCGCCTTCATAAAATGAGGGCACTCGACGCTTGGTTTATCAGTGGAATCAGTGGCGTAACTAGGAATATGCTTTGGGGGATGAGGGGCGTAGGGGGCGATAACTCCAAGCAATCGGGGTCCGAGAAAATAAAAAAAAATGACATTCCGGGATATGTATTTTACATCATTTTGGTACTTAAAATTTAACTTTAAGTAGATGCAGTTATTATATATCAAAACTAGGCAATAGTTTTATAATATTTTTTTTTTCTCTGAGGCTTTGGGGGGGGGGATCTATCCTCCTAACCCTCCCCCCTTAGTTACCCCACTGAGTGGAATCATTTCATATGTGGGCTTGATAACCATCCGTTGCGGGGATTTTTCACTCTTTTTTTTTGGAGGGAGAAGAAAAATTGCTAAGTTTTTCTTGCATCTTTATTTTTTCACTTGACCTCTGCTTTGCTCTTCGGTATCTCCTTGTCATCGTTTTTCCCTCTCTCCTCACTGCCTTCCTCAGGTTTCCTCTAACTCTCTCCTCCCACTCCGGTTCTTTTTTTATTATCTTATAATTCTAAAGTGCCGCGCAGGTTGGAAGTCACGAGTGACGTTAAACTAACGTAAAGCACGACTTTTATTGGCCTGCATTAACCCTACGGGTACTTATCGCATGGAATTCCAAGTGACTTACATATTACTTGAATGCATTTCGAATCGCTCTTGAAATACTGCACCGTTATCTTTTGATATAAATCTCTTCGAGTGCTTCTTCACGAGTACATTAAAGTAAATCCTTTCCATGGCTCTTACGTTAACGACGTGTACGTATAAATTATGAATATTAAATCTCCATAAATATTCTATGGCTTGGTAAAAAATTTCTTTAAGAGTGATAAGGGCCTAAAATAATATTTGCATAAGTAAGAAAAATTATTCTATAATTATACTCTTGTTATCCTCATTTAAGTTAAAAGTTTATATTTACTATTTATCTTCCTTTTTCTCCATGCTAAAGTGTAAATATATGTTTGAAAATTTTCAATGCTATTTGGTTCGTCGACAATAATTATTATTTATTAACGTGTATTTGGAAATAAATAAAATCTTCCCTTGAATTTTGTGAGCCACATTCTCCGGTGCTCAAATTGAAAAAAAAATCGCCTTTTTCTTTATCACTGTGAGGAAATTGGTCATCAAACGAGACCGTGCTTCATTTTTTCCTTTAATATTTGCGAAGATGTGTCTTAAAATGCTTTTGGAAAATCATTTTAGAATATTCTTTTGTAGTATCCTATTCTAGTTACACACATATATAATAATAATATTTATTAATTATTATAGAATACTTTAAAGTATATTGTTAAATAAATATTTCTCATTTCTGAGAAGTGAAGCCTAAAGCTTCTAGTTAAATATTCGGTAGTTTCAAAATGCATTTCTTTAAGCTATATTTATACGTTCGGCATGAAAAAATCATTTGGCGGCTACAAGGGCGGATCCAGGATTTTTCTGGGGGGTACAAGGGTCTGACAGGCAAACGGCCTTCTCATTTGTGAGATTAAAAATAACATACAACAATAATTGTACGAAATATTCTCTTTATTTTAATATCGAATTAATTTATTAACATGATATTAAATGAAAAAGGCTTCGTTATACACAAAACTAAACAAACGTAATTATAACCGTATTAAAAATCTTGTATATTTTATAAGCATCTGGGGAGGCACGTACCCCCATTCTCCCCCCTAAATCCCCCTATGCATCGCCAGGATTCAAACCAGCATATCCCAATTGCCGGTCAGGAATGCTGCCAGTTACACCACCAAGCCATCTCCTTCCTAGGGAATCTTATTGTTAGATCCCCGTCGCGACAGATTAGGGTCTATTTCTCTAATAGGGGCTTAGTTTGCAGCGAGTATATTGGATCCGGTGCAGAAAGACTTCATCCGTGAACTGAATAGCATACAAAAGGAAGATGCGCGACTCGTCAAAAAGTGCTACGGGCGTATAGACAGCGTTACCCAGATTTTAAGCGAATTGGGCTGAGAGCTGCTAGAAACTCGGAGGCTGTGCGCTAGGCTTAGATTGCTTGAACAATTGATAATAGGTATGAAGTAAAGATTTCTCGGGTTTTGCACCCGGTCAGGTCCTCCATGTCTCCTTCCAACGCTTCGATGAGCTTCTCGCCCATCATCTTCAGGGATTCAGGAATCCAATACCATTTCCTCCAAGCTTTATACCCCAAAGAAGAATATAGAAGCGAATAGTGAAGCGAAGAGAGACAATAGAGAGAATATATATGTAGGAGCGACACGGAGAATATCATATTAGAGCCCCACTATATTAGGGGCTCTAATATGATATTCTCTACATTATTATATATTATACAAATATGGGAATTCGTGTTTCCTTTTCGGAATTCGAGCTAGAATTAATTTGCTTTTTATGTAGAGACGGCTGGCGCCCTAACACCCCCTGCCACACGCCTTTTTAGGGGGCTTTCGGGGTAGTAAGTGGCTTTAGATGTAGTTAGTACGACCTCCATCTTCTGTGTCACAGTGTGGACTTAAGGCGTCAATATTTAGTTCTGTTTACCCAATTTGAGATTCACCATTAAAGAAGGCAGTTACGTGGTGTATATGGTGGTATAATTGACCGGCAACTGGAAGAACTGGGTTCGAATCCCGGATAAGCCAAATGATTTTTTTCAAATTGAATTTCACCCTTGGTAGGTATATGCAACTTGACACACGTGCGCGTGACTATGTATATAATTTCTTGCTTAATCTAGTCTACCTATTGAAGGTGTTAGTCTACCGTCTTTGTGTCGAAAATTCTATTTTGCTCATTATTGACGAAAATAATGCTGGGTCTAGAAGAATCCAATATCAAATCTTATTAGATTTGTGACTTTACTCCTGAAATCTTACTCTCTTTCCCGACGAAGAAACAATTTTTTAAATTTTTTTTGTTCCGGCAGTTATGGTCGCGAATCAGTTATGTATTTCAATTCCTACTCCCGGGAACAATTGCGGTTGCTTGATGGATTTATACCAGAGTGCCCTTTTGAATGATTATAGATTTAATGACACAGGGAGAGGAAAATCAACTTAGGCCATTTCATTGCTAGAACTCGGTCACGATCAAGGTATTACTAAAAGAATTACCATTCCAATGTTTTTAACTGCAACCTTGAGCTAGTTTTTTTTCTGGACTCTAATAGGCTTTTGTCTTTTGCGGTTAATATTTCCCATTCTCTTCCTGAGATTCAACCGCGAATGACATTTTTATTTTATCGTAATGAAAAATAAGGTAGTAGCGATTTTTTTTAGCTATACGGTTTGGCATTTTTCTCTTAATCCGACATCGTGCTGTCGAATGTCTCTCCGGATACGAATGCCACGAAGATCATCGACATGGAACCTATTTGGTAAAACGTAGGCCGACCGTGTTGACTACGAGTTGTGCGGGCCACGTTGCCACAAGGGGGCGCGTGGACTAATTTCCCTTATGCCTGGTCTACACTAGTACCTTAAGTGAACACTTGATTGGGCTCTCTATTTAAGGTGGTAGTGTAGGTGTCACCAGCTTCCTTTAAGTACACCTCCACTTAAGTCGCCTAGAACCCATACTTAAATTGCGTAGGCAACTGTTTCCGCACGGTTGACGTTCTTCGAGTGTTATAAATGGCACATAATAACACCATCCCACCCCTGAATCATCCCGTTGATTATGTTCTAAGCTGTGCTGTATTCTATGATGTGGTTATTGAGCGTTCTATTTCGTTGGTTAACTTTCTAGAGTTGGGGTTATTAAATCGACGGATTTATTTTGTGGAGTTTCTCATCTTATCGTTGGTTTTATTTCCGTGAAAACTAATTGCTCTGCCTGTTGCTCACGGTGAAATCCGTTTCATAAAACTTAGAAACGTTTTAAGGAATTTTAAGACTGAGTCGACGACAGAGGATCCGGTGAAACATTTAAGCTTCCATGTTGTCATAATCGAAAATAACGTAAACGAATGCTCTTAGTAAAATCCCATACACTGCTATTGATACCATTGCATAGGGCTTCAATTTTGGTTCTCGGGATGCCGAGGGGGATAAGATATGGCGATTTAATTGGACGTGGGAGGAATTAAAGGTTAAAATTTAACATCAATAGTTTTAATAAAGGAGTGGAATTTGACTAAATGCAATTGTTTTCGTTTCCGTTATTAATATGTCATTCCACTGATTCCACGAAGTCAAGCTTAGCAATTTTAAATTCCTCTGGCTCCATCACCTCTCGCCAAATAGCGTTCGCTCAGGGACTGAAATCGATCTTTCCTTTTAACCTTGTAAATACAAAATGGTTAATTCACGGAGTTTGTAAGTTTATCTCAAATACCCGTGGCTTTGAATCACCGAATCACTAATTGCTCTCCTTGATCTTCATCTGGCAACATAACTGTTTCCCAATATATAAGATCACGGCGCTGAAGTCGACTTAAAGCTCAAGTGTAGCTAATGCACCGCACTTAAGATTAGACTTAAGTGAAGTCACTTAAGTTAAGTATGTAGTGTAGACAAGGCATTAGATGGCTTATCCTTATCTCTTATGAAAGGCTGGACAAACCTTTTCTCAAAGGGGGTCACGTAGGAAAGGCTAAACGTTAGACGAGCCAATGTGATCAATTAAAAAAATTAATGAGACATTTTTTTAATTACTGTGCTTTTGTGGTACTAGCAAGGAACCCACGCATCGTGTATACCGCAGATTTTGATCAGACTTGATCGGCTGATATTGTTTGGCTGGGGCGGATCCGGGATTTCTTTCTGGGGAGGGGCACAAACAAGGCCGTATCTAGGATTTTGCTCTGGGGGGTGGGGGGGACACAAGGATACCTCGTAATACAAAAGGAACGCAATGATAATGGACCTTATTAAAAATCTTTCATATTTTTTAAGGGTCTGGGGGGGGGCACGGGTTAACTTTTACTTCATATGTATTTTTAACGTGAGGAAAGAATAAATTGGGAAAGCTATGTACAATTTATTTGAGAATTTTATGTGAAATTTCAATTTCCTAGCTCAATAAAATCGCTTTTGAGTTTTTTGCAAGCTTTTTTCGATTCCCGCCCACTGTGCGTCGGCGCTCTTAGATTTTCTTACCCGCAAGGAAACCCGGGAAAAAATTTATTCATTCTACTCGCAGCTGTTCTCTCCCCCGACTACGTGCACCAACTTTCTATTCATCCCACCAACCGGCGACATCCGACTCTCTAGAGAGAGATCGCCCAAGCTCACCCTTTCTTTTCGATTCCAAATCCCTTTTGCCGCCAAGGTCGCCGACGGGGAGGCAAGGACGTCAGCCGCCGAGAGAGTGGGGTGGTTTGGGAGGAAAGAAGCCCAGTCCCACTGCATCCGTACATCTGCCGCACCCACGTGACTCCCACAACACCGCAGTACTCCTCTCCCCCGCCCCCTGTCATCCCTCCTCATTCCCATCCTAGCACCGGTCCTCGAGATACGAGTCGGGTTTCAAGGTGCCCGGATTACATCCGCCCCAAGTGTTTCCGCGATCGACGCATTGGCGGAAAATATGGAGGGTACGTGCTTTGCGGGAAGAAAAAAACTGGAACACATAATTTTGTTTTATCTCTACTTTTTGTTTCGTTATACGATTCCACCCAAACGCACCGCGAATTATTCATTACTGTCATCTTTTCCCCACTTGCGGGACTAAAGAGAAGATACACGATATGAAGGCATGCAACGTGCAGCTGAATGTTATAAAGCGAGAGTGTTTTGGAGGAATGCTGGAGCAAGTATTCAGTGTCGCTCAACGCTAAGGAATATCTTTGGGTGAACTGATGATGTTTCACGTTTTTCTACCTCTCATACTTGCTACCTCCAGTTAAAATAGGGACTTCAGGAGATCTATACACATTACCATTGTGACCGACATCCAAAAAGACAAAGAATTTTATGGAGCAAGTCATTTTTACTCAGCAAATTGATACTATTTAAAACTCTATACATCATAAATTCATGGTGTGAATCTGTTTTTTAATATCTGGTTAGTATTAATTGACAGATATTGTGATGCTTGGTGTAATAAGCCTTGGAAAATGGTGGAAGGCCTGGTTATCAGTAGCAGTTCCGACTATTAGCTAAGGGAAAGAATTCATTTTGGTGAACTCTGTGACTTGAGATTTTACGGCGATGGCACATTGAACCAAACATTATAAACCAGGAGTACTAGTTCCAGTAGGCCTGCAAGGTACACACTAGACATCAGGAATTGTTGGAAGAGATAAATATACGTTTAAAAATGATAATTAGACAAAAGGTTCAATTAGGTCAAATAAACAAAATTAGCTTAAGTAAATCATATTGGAGGCAACAAATTTAAATTAGTTAACTATGAGAGCTGTGTAACTATGAGCTAGTTAACTATTTATTTCTGACTAAATCATGGAACACGTGGAAAATGGTGTCATGGAGTAATACGCTGATTCAATTAAATGGTTGACTGTATCATAAAGCAGAAGGTGAATTTTACTTACCTTGAAATGACCGCCTAAGAAACAACAGGCTATCACTCTGCTTATCGAAAGTATGAATG
The DNA here is from genome assembly GCF_921293095.1 of Ischnura elegans. NCBI lineage: Eukaryota > Metazoa > Arthropoda > Insecta > Odonata > Coenagrionidae > Ischnura > Ischnura elegans. The sequence goes on from NC_060254.1 coordinate 95,384,707, forward strand.
TGTCCAAAAAATTAAGTTTTACAATATTGTAAGCAGCTGCTATACGTACTTATATATATTTCTCTCTTCTCTATATATTTCTCTAAGATGAATTAGGTTTCTATGCAAAATAAATCGCGCAAAAATTTATAATTTTATATACTTGCATAATTGCTATTTGTGGTACACCGAGATAAGTCATCGTTTGGATTTCATGAAAGAGCTCATTAAAAGAAACTGATCGTAAGTACTTACTAAACACTACAAAATTACCAAAACTTACTCGCAGTAGATTTTAATCGCTCTGAGAAAAATGGATGTAAAATTTATAACCGAGTTTAAAATATATTTTATCGGATTAATTATTCTGAGTTATGCACATTGTGAAGTGTGTTTACAACGAAAGAAGTGTTGAAAGTTTAATGAAAACATGAAATGTTATACAAGATGCAGGTTTTGGTGAAATGTTTTAAAAATACATGCTCTTAAAGGGTGAAATGGGGAAATAGAGATGATCAAGACATGCGGAAGAATTCCTGATTCGTAAGTGTGTTAGATTCGGGTCCTTCGAGGTCTACGAGAGTGCTTGGGACGCTAGCTGTTGGAGATTTGTACGGGTGGACGCGTGTCCGCCCTCCACGAGATAGCGAGATATGGAGTGATTGAAACATGAAAAAAAAATCATTTTTCATCCTAACTCGAGATAAGAGGGTGTATTTCATCGTGCCTTTATTCTGTGCCGTGCGCAATGTTCGAGGATGGGGCCAGTATGGTGAGATAAGATTGAAGAAAGAGGAAACGGAGTGGAAGGACGACAGAGGAAAAAGATGGAAGTGGTCTGATAAGGCGAAGATGGGAGATGGCAGGCTTAGGAAGGCTTTAGTTGAAGAGTCTTTGTCTGTGTAGACTTGTACGCCGACAACAAGAATCGCTTCGGCGGCGTCCACGTGTTTTTTTCGTGACGTTTTACACGGGGCACTTACACAATCTGACGTGTGTACGAATGCGCAGTCAAAATTGCGTCGTGTAAAACGGTGAATTGCTGTAACACATGCGGGAATGCGTGGACGTGAGGTCGCAGAATAGCCCCTGTTCTGATTTCGTTCATGCATTCGCGCAATTCCACGCCATTTAGAAATGAATGCAGCTCTAACCTGCGCAATTCCGTGCCCCGTGTAAAACAGCCTTTAGACACTGCGCTGCAGTCCACGCCGTAGAGTTAGATGGCAGCAGTGGCGTAGCGAGGGGGGTGGGATGGGTTTGGGGGATAAAAACCCCCCTGGAGCTCAGAGAAATTTTTTTCAATCCATTTTACTTAATGGGTTTGATAATACTAATAGAATAGTGTAGGGATTAATAAAATATCCCTCAGAAAGCCGTAAAACTGACCATTTTGAACAATTTATCTTAAAATTCCGCAATTTGTTAATCTCGCACCTACCGCTCATCCTGGTGGGTATTCCATAACCCCACACAGCCCGGTATTAGTTGCACCTAAACCCCCCCTCAGCCTCAATTCCTAGCTGCGCCCCTGGGTTACAGTGGTGCGGCGTGGCAGAATCATTTTCGTGGTATAGTTACCCCCTTACATAACTATTACCAGCTCCTTATCAGAGGAACATCTCGTATAAGCTTTCGTCTCTTCTCGGCGAACTCTATTTACCCCGAACAATATAGGAATTAAATAAATGCTAGTCATAACTTCGTTGGCTTAGCCATGACTTCGTTGTCGTAGCCGTAACGTGAGCTTAAAAATCGAATGGCCTGTATGGTTCACCGTTCTCCTGTTAGTGGTAAAATTATGAGTGCCCCATGTATCTAATAGCGGTAGGCCGAAACTGTACTTCATTCAACCATACTACCTACTCGGTGTTTGGGTCGAAAATAAACTATTCGAAGGCGAAGCACGTGGTCCCTCCGGTACGAAACATATTCTGATTTTCGTTTCGTCCCAGAGTTTTCGTTTAGTTTCGACCCGAAGTAGTTTTGACTCCGATTTCGTATCGACCCTGAGTTTAGCTCCCCGGGTTCGTTTCGTTTCTAGATTTCGCTCCTGGGAACGAAACTAATGACATTTTACTGATTTCAACTTTCGTTTAATTTCTATTGCTATCCCTGAAGGAAAAGCAGTTACGTCTTTGAAAAGATAGGTCTATACTCTGGATAGTGTGACTCGTGAAGGAGGTAAGCGACCGCAAGAAGGACAAAAGGCAGAGAGAGTGGATGGAAGGACTCGCGGAGATATGGAAAGGTAAAGGCAGGCCTGGAAGTGATGATTCCAGATAATGTTTAAAAGGCAAGGAAGAGGGAGGTGCGGAAAAAGATTCAAGAGACGAGATCTTGCTTCGAGCGAGATAAGGGAGAAAGAAGGAAGAGAAGCGAGGGAGAGATTCATAAAATAGCGCGCGTGGATAGTCATTTGTTTTCATTTCACGCGCAAATGGGAAATGCGTCCGTTTGGGCACTATGCCCATTCCATACAATCTCCACCCCTTATCCGGGGAGTACTTTATTACTCGTTATTTCAAGATCTCTTCATGTATCGTAATATGCTTGGATTTACTTGTACACGTCCATCTAAAATAAAGGATTTAATAAATTGTGTGTGATATAAATGCAAGCGATAAGGTGGTCATGTTTTACATATCGTTCCGCGCCTACCGGCTGCATTCCACTGTAAGTATTTCAAGTTGTAAAGTAGCAAGTGATTTTCATTAATTGTTAGCTGTTATTGTGATAGTAATTCTTCGATTTTATTCATTTTGATGTCATAGACTTCACTGAACAAGTTTTGTTGCTGGGACAATTATTTGGCCGTGAGAATGCATCTGGGTGCCGTTTACATCAGCCAAGAAATCTCAATCTCTCAATGAATATGTATCCGTACTTTTTATGGGCATTTTTCAATCAATCTAATTTTACTCAATATTAAATTAGTACCTCCAGTTATCACCTTCCTATTTTTCAAGCTTTTCGTCTTCGATATTTTTCATCCATGTTTCTCACAGTCATTTTTACGCTTTCATGTGTTTCTTTTCCCCTTCCGGGTTAGTTTTTATTCTAGCGAATTTTACTCAATATTTGATGAGTGAATTTTGGTAGTAGTTACAATACAAGATATTCGTAGAAGTAGTGATTACTATATACGAATTCTGACCTAACTCTACGGTTTTTCAGTTGTCTTAACGAATCCTATACTTATTAAAGACTACATTTTAGCTATATGTTTTGGCTTTCCAAATACAGTAGATTCCGTTTAATGGGTCCACCGGTTACTTGGGGCAGCCGCTTAATTGGGGCAAATGTTGAATAACAGAACCCAATAGAGGAATATCCCAGAGTATTCTCCGCTTAATTGGGACAGCATGCCGCTTTATTGGGCCATGAGTCGGTGACATAGACTCTATACTCGATTCTCGACGAAATACTCGACGAAATACTCGACGTAAGTAAAATTTTTGTTTTCAGAATAGTTTTTTTTCCTCCTTTGATTTACTCTTATTTTTCACAAATGTTCCTATTCTTGCACTATTTTGAAAGCTCTTTTTGTTTTACTGTCCGCAAGAGGATAGGACTTTTCTTTAATAGGACTTAGTAAAAGACATTCATTCAGCTTCGCCAGAAGCTGTGAAAAATATTTTTAACTAAATTGTTATAATTCTTAAAAATCATAATTAATTAACTAAACTCGCTGATTTATTAATCAAATGTATAGTTTAATAAACTTATGTTGCGTTATAAACATTCTTTAGTCTTCTTCCTAATATTTCAACGTTTGTTTATGCCCATATGCAGTTTAGTTCGCCTAGTTGGGGCAGCCGCTTAATTGGGACAAAGTGCACTAGTCCCGATATGTCCCAATTAACCGGAATCTACTGTATATTCCAAGCACCCGTCACTTTCAACCTCTCACCATTGAAGTCACCATACTCCGTAATCCTTGAAGCTATCCTCCGCGTAATCTCCGTAACCTCACCCATAAAGCTCGCGTTCGCCATGACCAATTCCCCGCCCTAATCGACGCGCGGGCCAACTCCGATCAACTCCCCTTGCTATATCAAAAAAATCAATCCCAGAGTCCATTTGGAAAACCTTGCTTTTCCTCACAATCCAATCTCCTCTGCTTTGCTGTCACAACTAATTTGACCGGTTGCTAAGCTCAATGACTCTCCATATAACACGCGAGTTGGTAGAAAAATCATGTGTGATGAAACCTTCATAAAAGTTTGTTTCTCAGAGTATCGCATATCACTCCATTTTTTACGCTATATATACTGCTCGGTTTACCTGTACTCCTCACCTTGATAACATTACGCTGTACCGAAAACCTTGGTCGGTCATAATAAGTCACCTTGTGGGAAAAACCAAGTTTTTATTCCTTCAACTGCAACGATTAAGGATTTCCTCAAAGTTACGCCCGCTACTATTAATTATAAGTATTCAATGATCATATTTCCCTACAAGGAAAATAAGTGATCATGCTGCAGTGCAGTTGGTAGCCCTGTCTTGGGTAAAGGCACATTCATACGCGGGTGTCGGCAAGATCGGTCGATTCGTAAGGGTAGACGAAGGAGCGTGTTGCGAAGCCGTTGGTAGGCTTGTTTACAGAAGAGGTCTTCACACCCGAAAGGTCACCATTCCGTATCCCCTCTCCCCTGTCTGATTCCTCCTCCCACCGCTGTTTATCTTATTCCTCCCACTTTCCCACTGTCCTCGCCTCCCTTTCCTTTATCTTCACCTTGAGAGGGTGCATGATGGCCCCTGGGCGCGGGCACGGGTGGTTTTTATGCGATGATCACCTCCGTATTTTTTCAGACCGTTCCGTAAGTTATGGTGGATTTTTAGGCTGTTCAATGGACCGAAAAAAAAGCTTGGGGTTTGGCGTGGAATTTTCTCGGCATTGCGTTACACCTTTTCCTGGCAAGTTGGCCCTCAGGGTAATCTTTTGTAAACATTTTGCCTTTGCTCTTCTGTGTTCTTACGGGCCTTGATGGTGGAGAGGTGATGTCTTCGTTTGCCGACTTAGAGGTCGCGGGTTCAAATCCAGACGGGGTTAGCTTGCACCACCGAGGATGTGTGGGACTCTCCAATTTGTGAAATGTGATAAAGGGCTGTGTGTAGTTCTAGTTTTGCGAACAAAATTATGAACCAACAAAAATTGCACTCAATATGTTGCTTTTCCATGCAACGAATAGGGTTTAATATAGCAATATATTGAGGATAATTTTGGACTCACGTAATTACTCATACGTTTTCAAAAGTGATGTGTTACCTTTTCGTGTAGTTTTTCTCCCCATTTTCTGTACTGATTGTAATAAATTGTTTCATTGCCATGCCATCATTGGATATGATTATGGCTAGATTTTAATGCATGTACCGAAAAGTTCATTAGATATTGAATCATTGGCTGTTCTCCATCTCCGAGTTGAGTTATGAATTTCTTCATTGCTCTTTCCATAGAATGTGCTCCTTACTCCAACATGCACTGTAGACACTACGTTATACGACGATGTTAGTGGCGAACGCTACGTCATTTAATATTTTGAGACGAACATTTTATCTGAAGGGAGCAAAAATGTAATTCACCGTTTTCAATTATTTGTATCTTATTAAAATTTACTCGCAAAATAATAATTTTCACCTTTTGCTGGAAAAATAGCAATCTTACATTTCGCAGTTGCATGGTACGCCATCGTTGTTTGATACAATGGCTCCCGCTCAATACCACTCTTTCAATTAAACATAAGTTTACCTTTTGTTCTTCGACAAACTATTTAAATTGTACACCAACGGTTTCAATGCTAGACAATGCTTTGAAGTATTTTTCCTTATATGTTCTACTTGACCTTGCATAGTCTTCATCCTCCCTCTAGCGTTTAACATTCTCCGTAGCATTCTAAGTTTTCCCTTATAGTTGTTTCCCGTGGAAGGAGTGCCCTACAAATTCGGTTATGATGGACCTGTCGTGTGCTGAAATGTATATATTTTTTTTACTCGATGAACGATTTTGTAATTTACTGCCTCTTTCCCACGGGGTGATCAGATTAATGGCGAAATAATTTATTGCGGCGAAGCTTGAGCGAGAGAGCTTTGAAGCAGAGACAAGGAATAGTGGTCGGATGAAAGTTCTGTGAAAAAATTGCCATCTCGCGCTGTGGTAATAGATTTTTTAGTCCTAGAAACTGAAATAGAGCGCCTATTCCCCGCAGGGGCGTGGAGGGGAGCAGAGCGATTGTTGGAGTTTGATTGGGTGCGTTATCCACGATCCAGGACCTCGATCATTTCCACGTCAACGGGTGAGGGCACTGTGGGCAAAAGGAAAGAATTTTGGGAACAGAAAAGTCAGCTAGGCACTGGTATTAGGCGTAGAAAGGAATCGGGAAATAACTAAAAATCAATCTGATGGAACATGGAGTTTCAGGAGGAATCTGAAATACTTCAGAAAATAATCATTCGCAAGCTATACGAGGACTATTCTTTACCGTACTTATAGGAATTTATTTTACAATTTTACAAGCTTATGATTATATTGAAGCCCCATTTACAATTGCAGATTCAGTTCATGGATCCACATTTTTCGTAGCCACAGGTTTCCTTGGGCTACATGTAATTATTGGTACAACGATCTTATCAATCTGCTTGGCACGACTTTATATGAAGCACTTTTCATCAGGAAATCACTTTGGATTCGAAGCCGCGGCCTGATATTGACATTTTAAAGATGTAGTATGATTATTCCTTTATATTTCAATTTACTGATAAGGTAGATATTTATTTAGTACATTTGACTTCCAATCAGAAGGACTGGTTAAATCAGAATAAATATTGAATTCCATAGTAATTATAGGTGTTGTATTAATAGTATTAAGAACATTAGTATTGTCTATCGCATCAATCTTATCAAAAAAATAATCGTAGATCGAGAAAAAAGAACCACTTTCGAATGTGGATTTCGAAAATTCAGGTGGTAGGGGAGACAATGTAAAGTATTTTTGGACCATAAACGTGGGGTCGCAACTCATTAGATACTGAGCTGTCTTAGATCAGGGTGAGCTCTATCCTCTACGAGCATCAATTCAGATTGAATCGTTGTGTGTAGGAGAGTGTACGTACCCTTGTAAGTGGCGAAAGCACACCGAACTAAATAATAGACTTTTACAAAATTCAGGAGAAAGTAACAAGATAAGAACGTTGAGAAATTAGAGTTGTGTATAATGTATAAATATATATGATACGAATAAAAATGACCCATTGTTAAACGTTTTTAACTATAATTCTTATGCATATATTCATCATTTAAAAGTGGTTATTTCCACCCAAATTTACGAGGTGATATCCTGTTGCGTAGCTGATTTCGTCCAACTTCGGCTAATAGTCTTCATTTGAGTAAAAAAAAAACAAATACCTGAAGTCTTTATTATTACATAAACTACGGGTTGCAAGGAATTAGGAGCATATTTTCGTATTAATTTTGAATTGATCCAACGTAGCATATTTTCACGATCTTTCTAACTTGAGGTCGTCGGATTTAAGCTATGGAATTCCGCGTGCCACAAGCAAATCTTGCGTCGAATGTTAAGTGGTAGAAATTATACATCCCTTCCTCACCCACGCCTTTAGCCTGACTTCTTTCCGGCGACTTGGAGTTTTCCCTGCCCGTCACGTCCAACGCATCCTCCGCGACCTTCGCGGCCGACGAGCGAAGGGATATTCGGGATGAAGAGGCGAGAATGATCGCTTGCTGTGGGAATGAGACTATCATTTCGACAGAGATGTGAAAGACGGTGGTCGGGAAAGAAATTGGGTATTGCGATGGGATGGCGAAAAATCTGAGGGAATTATTGATCGCATTTTATTACGAATTTTCCTCCGTCTGCAGAGGTGCTGATCGTTTCCTCTCCATCGTTCGACAGGGAAGGAAGAAATGAGGAGTACGGCTTCGGAAATATGGGGTTATTGCGAGGTGATGATTGATCGGAAGAAGTCTAACTACATGGGTTACGGGGTCATTTTTTCTCCAATGCTTTCCTCGAGCCCTCGGAAAGTACCAACGGAGTTGTGGCTGAATGATGCTCTTAATTTTCCTTCCGGTGTTATTTCTTTTTTTATTTGAGATCACAAAGGGCGAAACCGCTCTGAATAAGATTTCAGAACGGAGAGGAACGTTTTACGGGGAAGATTGAGAGAGAAGTAGTCAAGTATGGCAATACGGAATCATTTGACCGTCAAAAATATATATACTTACTAGTAATTATTTGCAATCATTATGGCACCAACATATTGGCATAAAAACAAAAATAATAATATATATAAAGCAATGGTAGATTGCCCGATAACTTATGAGGCAGAAATGAATGGAAAATTAGGAAGAAATATTGTAGGAAATAATAAATAATAATTAATTATTATTAATAATTGAGAAAAAGTTGAAAATTAATGTTAATCATCTTATTGGGGCTATTTCAGAAATGGAATAATTCTAATTTATAAGTAAATATAGTTTCACATTGTAACGTTATTATTTAACTGATTATTTTCATTAAGTAATTTCAGAAATTAATTATCACAACAGAGCAATCTCATGAAAATGAATTGCGGAAAGGGTAGACTTGAAGAAGTTAGAAATTAAATAATAATGAAAATTATGGAATCGCATTAGTATATTGTCGATTAGTTAGGAAGGAAGCAACTACTCTGGTTTGGCCGTGTTAATTGGATGGATGAAACCAGGTGACTCAAGTAAATATTGGATTGGAAACCTCCAGAAAAACTGAAAAGAGGAAGACCGGGAGTGAATTGGAGACAGGGAAAACAAACAGCAATGGAAATAATGTGGATGAGAGAAAAGGAGTATCATGAGGGAGAGAAATGGAAGCTGAGTGCAAGACAACGACGACGACGTAAACAACCTGCACTATATACATATTAACCGTAATTATTACAAAAGTTTACATTCCTCGTAGTTTTCGGCGGAATCACTCGCGAAAACCTATAAATTGATAAATTCAATCGTCTCAGGCGAAACATGATGGAACTCCTTCATGATGAATCAAAAAAGGAAAGACAATGGCAGGTTCCACAATTTAATTAATACTGCGACCGGTGTCGAAGACATGGTGTCATCATCAGACACTTTTGATAGAATAATAATTTTATCAGTGGAAACAATTCTCTCAAAAGTGCCTGATGATGATACCATGTATTCGATACCGGTCGCAGTATTTATTAAATTGTGGAACCAGCCATTGTCATTCCTTTTTTGAATCTTCCTATGAATTGATTTTTAGGAACTCCGGAAACCTATTCCAATGTGTCGGTTTGTGTCCCTTTATTTTTTATTCTCTCTCATTGATGCAAAGTAACTACTCTGCTTTAGTAATATTGTGGTAGTTTATCGACTTTGAAATTATGAAAGTTCACGGTAGGACAGTTATTGTAGATCTGCATTAAAACACACCTTAATATCGCTCAGTTGATACCTACTTGCACGAAATATAACTTGTGACTGATGACCTGAACTTATTTTGAGCTGAAATAGAGTTAAGTATGGTTTCTCGGTTGAACTTGCGGAATTCTCTCGGTAATTATTGTAGAATCCTTGCTACTTTTCATAAAAACGGAATCGTTTTCAGCCTTCAAAAAAAGTTATTACTGAATTCTTTTTCCTCTTTCATGGGAAAATAATTGCAAACGTAATCGCTTGTATTATTTCCACTTCGAAATTTATGAGTGAAATTCTGATCGGTTTGCCCGTCAGCGACGCGAGTGGCCACTTCAGTAAACCTACTGATATGCGCAGTGAGAGTAAATATATAAATAGATAGACCGGAGTATCTTCCATGGTTGGTAATATTCGTGACTGCCACCAGTGATTGAAGAGCAACACGTCTAAATACACACTGCTTAAACTTCTATTTCTGGCACTGCGGTGAGCTGCGATACAGAGGCGTATCCAGCAAGGGGTAGGGGTCCAAAACCAGGTAGGTCAAGGGGAAAATATAAATAAGGGTATTAAGTAGGTTTTAAAGTAATTTCAACTCTTTTATCAACCCTTAATTACTGGTGAGGGGCGATGGTAGATCCCCTAGAGAATATACAAAATTGACCATTGCCATTCGTCTAAACCGGTATTTCTGAAACCAAATTATTTATATATTATGAATACACTAACGGTGCGTAACGAATCGCAATCAATGCCTTTCGTTTTATTTGACGAAGGAAACTACCCTATTCCTGATATTTTTAATATTTAGTTTTTTTTCATGATGAAGTAATTGTGTTTTTTTTATTTCGGGTGGTGTCCGGAATCCCTGGATCACTAAGCTACTGCTCCGATGTTTTCCCTGTTGGTTACTCTGCTTCATATCTACCATTCCTTTTCTTTTGTCCTCTTTCCATTCCCTCTTCATATTTCCATGCACTCATCTTCGCTCACCTTCCCCATCCCTCTCTCTCTCTCTCTCTTTGACTCTGACCTTTCGGGCGAGTGTTGTTGACCCTTAGCGGTGCCCGATCGTGATTCGCGCTGCAGCGTAAGGGCCGTGGGGAAACGAGGGAGGGGGGGGGAAGAAATTTCGAGCGGGGGAGTATGAGGAAGAAGGAAGGAAAGAGTAAATTCTTCGTATTGTTGTGAGCAGCCATTCGCCTTATTTCTCGATTTCCACGAGTTGAGCAGCGCCTCTTTAATAATTGTAATGATAATAATGTACAAAGGATAGGAAAAAAGACTTTGCTGTTCCACAAAATAATAGATATATATTTTGTGGAACAGCAAATAAAATATAAATTAAAATATTATACACTTTTATTATAATCATGTTTTTTATTTTGTAGGCCAAAGCCACAATGCTAACTTTATACGCCGATTAAATATGTATGCGTTAGGTTTATTTTTAACATAAATTCGGCTGATCACACTTCCCCCTATTTCACAGGTCTTGCATGGTTGAAAGCAAAATTCAAGAGTAAATACTTGGCATATATCCTTCATGATGTACATGGAGTAAGAAAAGAGACTTCGCTGTTCCACAAAATAAAATATATATTTTCGGTCGGGTTCTATCATCAATTATACGCCAGATGATGATACGCCGTATCGAAACCGGCAAATATATATATTTTATTTTGTGGAACGGCAAAGTCTTTTTTTCTTACTCTTTGTGCATCATGAAGGAGTTCCACCATGTTACGCCACCTACCATCGCTTTTTTTGTAATTTTTTATTTTTTTTACTTATTTATCTATTAGTTTATTACAAGGATATTTGTTTACAAGGATATTTTTTAAATAATATATTTTATGACTACTTTCACAGCAGAGTTTATTATAATTGCAAAAATAGCCACATTTGTTCAAATGCATTTAAATACATTGTATAGTTCCCTAATATAGGAATTGTTTACATTGCATAGGTCCTGCTAAACATTTTGCTTATTAGCAGGTTGCATGATAATCTTTATCCTTCCAATACACCCATCATATGTTTACACTCAGCCAATATATAATATATAGCCACTATTAAATGCATATAGTCATTTAAATATTATCCTCAAATAAAATCAGTAAAGTATGAAAGGGTAATACCTTTAAATATTTTGACACAAGAATACACATCTGAGAAATATAGGAATAATACATCTCTAATAAATCAATTTTACATTCTCTCCAGTAGATACTTTTTTAGCTTTGTTTTTAATTCTCTAATAGTTTGTATTTTCTTCATTTTTTTTTTGGTAAATCATTTATTGCCATTGGTATCTTGACATCCATTCTACTTTTACCATAGTTTTTTATAGTATTTAGGTACGTAGTAATGAGTCTGATTCCTCATTTCCATGGGGATATTATAATATCTATGTGTCTTTAACGCACTGTTGAATTAGTTATTAAGAACCAACACATAAATAAAAAGGTCAGTTACCTTTAAAGTCTTAGTTTCTCATAAAAATATTTATTTTAATAATAATAATAAGTTGCCAGAAATAAATCAACACATTATATCTGGCTGTGAAATGGTAGCTAATGCAGAATATCTAAAAAGACACGATCAAGTTGCAAAAATTATTTGCCAAAAACTGGCCTACCAACACAATTTAATACATACCATGACCGCATACTACGAATACTACCACGAAACAGTGCTTTAAAGCATTGCATTTAAACTCTACTACGATTTGCCGATCCAAACAGATTAAACTATAGTTAATAATGGACCTGCTATGATGTTGATTGACAAGAAAAATAGAACTTGTGATGAATGAATGAATAGGTGATATTTCCGTACCACTGCCACATAAAATCGAAAAGACAATAGCCGTAAAAATAAACAAGTACCAAGAATTGGCAATAGCAATAAAAAGAATATGGAATATTGAACAGGTTTACATAGCTCCAGTTGCCATCTCTGCTACCGGCATCATTCCAAAACATACACATAATTTTCAATGTCAAATACACATAATAGTTTCAAAATACTCTACCTTTATCCAAATATATTCATAAAATTGCCGAAGGCTGTAACAATTTCAACTTGCCATATCACGAGAAATTTTCTCAACGTACTAGAACAATAAAGGGTTACCTTGGTGAAACCCCGTGCTCTTTGCATTACAAAACGTCAGTAAAAACAAAAAAAAATATAATAAAAGGCGATAATTATAATAATAATAATAATAATAATAATAATATGTTTTATTACTCTTGGACATTGTCCATTAAGAACACATTGTTTTATAACATAGAAAAGAGCTCAAAGTACACTAATTATAAATTTTATATTATGAAAATACAGGCATAGGCGGATGCGTTACGGTGAAAAATTACCTAGGAATATAAGAAAAAGTAACAGAAGAAGTTAAAAACTCTCAAGGTTTTGTATGTATCGAAAAATCTTTGATTGAAAAAATTACGAGGGACATAATCTACCACTTCCTTTGGAATACTGTTCAATGATCGTGCTCCGACAGCAGAGAAGGATTTTTCAAAAGTGGTAGTTCAGTGTTGGGAGGTGATGAGAAAATCCTTTCTAGTCAAAATTTTTGTCTTAGAGGTATATGCCAAGTAATTATTTTCTCTTGATTTTTGCTTTCAACAATGCAAGACGTGTGAAATTGGGGGAATGTGATCAGCCGAATTTATGTTAAAAACAAACCGAACGCATACATATTTAACCGGCGTATAAATTGTGGCTTTGGCCTACAAATAAAAAACATGATTATAATAAAAGTTGGGAGGGGTTGTGGAGGTGGTGTTGGAATTCCCGGCCGGGTCCAGCGCCATCTATAACAATCGGGCCCAGAGGGACGGATGGAACGTTGGTGAAGGAGGTAGATGATTTGTTGTGCTCGAGATGGCGTTAAGAGCGTGGAAGGATGGAATACCAGAATCCGGTTCGCTCCCCTCCACCTGCTTCCAAATCCCTTTCGTGATCTCTACCCGATTCTGAATTTCGGGTGATCGTTTTGTGTGGGGAAGATTTTATTTTCACATCTGTCTTTATTGTATTCTGATTATATTTTGTAATGATTTTTTTATTCCCATGCTTATTATTCATTTTATGAGGACACTTGTTTCTATAATGAAGCATAGATGATCTGCTTTGGTTTTTTAACTTTTTTTTAAATTACTGCCGAGGATTGTCTTATCTCCGTTGAATGGCAAACCCTATGAAAGATTGTATCTTCTAGGGTGCATAATTTCTGTGTTTATCTATGTGTTTAGGAATAATTTTTGGCAGTGAAATAGATATCTTATTTATTACAGTAGATTCCGTTTAATGGGTCCACCGGTTATTTGGGGCAGCCGCTTAATTGGGGCAGATCTTGAAGAACAGAACCCAATAGAGGAATATCCCAGAGTATTCTCCGCTTAATTGCGACAGCATGCCGCTTTAGTGGGCCATGACTCGGCGACATAGTCGCGACGAAATTAAAATATTTTGTTTTCAGAATACTATTTTTTTTATTTTTCTCCTTTGATTTACTCTTATTTTTCACAAATGTTCCTATTTTTGCCCTATTTTGAAAGCTCTTGTTGTTATACTATCCGCAAGAGGATAAGACTTTTCTTTAATAGGACTTAGTGAAAAGATATTCATTCAGCGTCGCCCGAGGCTGTGAAAAACATTTTTAACAAAAATGTTATAATTCTTAAAAATGATAATAAAAGAACTAAACTCGCAGATTTATTAGTCAAATTAATAGTTTAATAAACTTATGTTGCATTATAAACATTCTTTAGTCTTCTTTCTATCAATTCAACGTTTGTTTATGCCCATATACAGGATAGTTCGCCTAATTGGGGCAGCCGCTTAATTGGGGCAGAGTGCACAAGTCCCGATATGTCCCAATTAACCGGAATATACTGTATTATAATTATGATATTATCTTTTAGTGCAGTGCCTGCGAAAATTGAGATGTATTTTAACCTCGTCAATCCCGGGACTCTCACTACCGTTGCCTCATCCCTCATTACCGTCGTTTTTGTTCTGAATTTCATATTTTCTGGTAAATCAGATATTAACAAGCAACATTAGCGATTTAGAATTAATCATGCTTCTGTATGATGCTGTCATCTGTCAGGAAGCACCACACTAATTGCAATGACGACATCACACTTAATCAAGTAGGAAAAAATTTAAGCGTCGATGTATTGTAAAAAATATATGCCGGGACCAAGGAGTATAATTGGTGTGAATTACTATCTCATCGAAATAAATACTTGCAATTTCACACGGTTATAAATTTTATTACGACCTGGGTTTCAATATCATTTCATCATCTTCGAGGAGCAAATGGTGTGTGGAGTATTAATATTACACAATTCAATCTAGCCATCTTTCAAATGTTCAATCTTTCAACTTCGCGTCGGGTGACTTAAATAAATCGGTCTAGCATATAATCCGTCCAATTAAAATGATGGCTTCGAAGGATTGAAGGAGGAGATTGGCGTTGGATGAATGGATTCGAGGCCCGGAAAATTTGGATTCTCTTTTCCTCTTTGGAGTTTATGCACTTGAATGCATTGAAGTTTGTAAGGAAGCTATTCAACGCACGCAGTATTTAAATTTTTTTGCAATCAGATGGACCCTTGGTTATTAATTTAGGATCCGAGAAATCGATCATCATCAAATTGGTTCAGATATAGCCACTATTTAGAAAAAAACTCTTGCAAAATATGTTATTTCTACATTTCTAAAAAGGGTAAGGAAAATGTAATTACATATTTACATATTCTACATTTCAGGTTATGTTACTTGAGAAATCTTGCCACTTAAAGTTAACGTGTAATTTTCATCTGTCATTAATCACCCTTAACTTTTGAAAAAAATTAGCCTATTTATATCGCATTAATGTGTATGATCGAGGCAAAATTTACCTTTCAGTACTTAAAAACTCACACATAATTTTGTAAAAATATTTTTGTAGATATTTGAACGATATTTCATCTTTCTAGCTAATCGTCGACTTGAATGGGAATACCTCGGAAAATGCTCCATTTTCTTGCCATTTATATATTTTTTTTACATTTCCGTGATTATTTCGTTCTGCCAGAATATAGGTTTTCTTAACCGTTAGCTGTTCATCGTTCATCAATTTTTAGCTAACGATTTTTCAAGCAATCCGTTTATAGTCGAGACTTTTTTTCCCTAAACGATATCAGGAAATCCTTTCTCGAGGATTGACCTTGATGGAAACAACACAGTCCAGTAATCGATCTCTACAGGATGTGGTGTTCACCTACTCCCCTACGCTCATGGGATCACCATCATGTTTCCCACGCTTCATAATTTCCCTGCAGCAAATATTTCCATCGAGATCGAAAATTCGTTTCGCAATCCGTTCCTAATACACTTTCATTCTCGTACTTTGAAAGATCTCAAAAAAAATGACCAAATTCGCGTTTGTCCTTTTCACTTTTCTATCTCATTTGAAGATCAGCCGCCGAGCAGAACCTGGAGTATTTTTTTCCACGCCTTTTCAAAAGCCCTTTTAGCCTCTAACCAGCTCCGTCTTCTTATCGATACTTGGATATCTTGGTGCCAATTCCTTCACGGGGGAAACGGAATCCGTTGGTTTGGAGGACTTTCTTGGAAATCTCTAAATAAAAGAGCGGTTTTTGTTGATTCCGAAATACTTTCGATCTGTTATGTCGGAGTGTTATTCGCTCAACATCTGGCCATACTTTCTCCAGCTGCTGTAGTCTTGGAAGTTATATTCGTGCTTCGGCCATTCACTTCGCACATTATGCTGACTTAAAAGTGACTATAGCTGTGAGGAAACAGTGTTTAATTCGTGAAGTGTTCACTTGACCTCGCCCTTTTCGAAACTAAGGTTTCGAATGTGCTTGTCCTTCCGTCTTGCGCAATCTAATTTTCAATCGAACACACAATGCAATCCAAAGGCCAGGAAAAGCCCTCATGACTGGTAGTTTTCGGAAAAACAACCCTAGTTTTTTTATGAACTACATTTCAATGGATTTTATGGATTTTGGTTAAATGTATTTAAAGAAGCGATAGATTTGGTAAATATTAAGCATGGTTCTGGAAATAAATTATTTATGAAACATCTGCGTATAGTCGCAGTTGTTTCGAGCAACTCATCAATGAATTTTGGTGGTAAGTATTTGTTCCGTATTTTCCGTAAAAATAGACTAGGATAATGTTTCCATGGACAAAAGAAAGATAAATTTTCTTCTGAAAATCAATTTTACCTTTAAAAACTAGTTTCAAATGTCTGAAATGAATACGTACTTCAGTACTTTAGTGGCGAATCATCCTCTGGTTTTTAAGTATTTAATTTTAATGAATTAAGTGTGTTTCTTCTGAAATGTCCACCCCAACTAACGTTTTCGCAAATTTTTGCCCTTCCTACTTCAGGCTTAGCAATATCTCCACCCCCGTCCAATTATCCGTTACGCCCACCAGCGATTTGGCCCAGGCGCTAGCGAAAAAAAAATCAGGTCGTATCGGTCTCCTCCACGTCAGAAGAACAATAAGGCCATAAATTAATTTTAAATACCTTCTCTCTCTCTCCGTCGTTCTGTACTCTGAGAATGAGGATTAATAACCGTCTTGGCGTCGTGCTGCCCTTTATACCGTTCACATCCCGTACGAAGCTCGTCATCGCAAAGATTCTAGCATCGCGAGTTTTTTTTTGTTCCCAACCCCGTTTGCGACAGTAATGTCTCCCTAATAGCGTCCGGTAGACCACGAGTGTCATTTTAGTATGAGGTTTCGGTCGTTAGACGTCCGCATAAAAGTCTAGGAGTCGTGATTTGCGACGAACTGAAACGAATTGGTGCCGTAGTGTCGTAAAATTCGATTCATACCAACTTTTATAAGCGGTCCCTCGTCCGATGGGTGCGATAAAATTTCGTTCCGATTGATTTATTGCGTCGACAAGGCGCAATGTCCGTTTTTAAGATGAATATCAGAAATATATATACCTTCCTATGGTGACTGCTGATTGGCTGAAAACCTCACTCCGTTCACTTTTCGCAATCAATCACATTTCTCCGCCAAATACGGCTCAGTTCTCGTTTAGGTATCGGTGCATCTACAATCAAAGCGTGAAACACAATTCTTTCGACATAGCAGACAACGAGCGTTTTAGTGCCTCGATCTGAGGCATGGAGATTAGCAATAACTGCTCCATCTAGGGAATCAAGCGAGAGATGTGTGCCATGAGAAATGTTTCAAACGGAACGTATCCTGTTCTGCCTTACCTTATGCTGCCATTGTGATCGTAACAATTTTTATTGATTAATTTTTGTCCCTTTCCGGCCCCATGAGTGTGTTAAGTTAATAACTTCTCTGAAAACGGTTTAAGTTTGGCTGGTTGTAGCGGTTTTTCTCGTATAAATTACCTGTAATAGTATCGTATTAATTGCTTGTTACTGATTTCAGTTATAGTTTAGAAACTTGACACCATTGGAAAGTAGAGGTCACTAGTAGTTATTTGACGAGACCTTAGATTTAAATTCCAAAAATAGCAAATCTATTGTTATAACTTATATTTTTTGTGTTATGTGATAGAGAAGTCGCTGTAAACAAACGAAACGAGGTAAATTTTTACCACAAAGAATTCGTGACATAAAATTAAGATACAAAATAGTATTTATTATAGTATAATTTTATCAATGCCACGTCTAGCCATTAATCATATTAGCCATGATGTCTCTCTTTTATCCATATTTTAATTCCATGACCTTCATCTATTGAGATGGTGTCCTACAACTGCCACACTATTGGAGTTGATAGTGCATTAGGCAGGTCAATCTTAGATTTCCTATGAGTCAGTTTCGTTTATATAGCAATGTGACCAATTTATGTAGTAGTGCGCATCGGAAAATTATTTTTAACTTGATTTTGTGCATTACAATTCATTTTTTTCACTCTTTATTTGATTTTTTGAGTAATATTCCGTTTATGTTTCATAATTTCACGATGAATATTTCTAACTTTTATGATATCATTATGTATTCCAAGAGAAATTACGACAAAACTGCTACAGTTTCAAAAATATCTTTCGGGGCTGCCGTCACTACTTAAAAACTAACAATATTTCGTCCGAATTATTTCATCATTAACTCATTACTTACTCATCGGTGTTTTGTCTTTTACGTAGTGAAGATAGCATTTCTGGCCCCTTTTTATGCGCCTAAAGTTTTGTCATTATCTCATTTGGACCATTGAATAGCATCGAAATATTTGCTGCGCATTGTTATCATGGGAACGATAAATTTAGTTAAATCGATTTACCATGTTCTCCAAATGAGCCAATTTTCTCAACCAAACGAACCATTTGCTTATTATATTTTGCAACTAAACAGTATTGTGGAACAGGTATTAGATTTAACTTAATGGAAATGTCTCATTCCATAAGAATTGAAAGTTTTTTAAACTTTTGTTTTTCAATAGTGACTGATCATTACTGACTGTTGATTATTTGGGTACCGTGTTCAGTAACATAGCGCTCTACTTTACTCTTACCCATGTTAAGTGCACTTTTGGAAACAGAAAAAATGAGAAAGTTTCTCTAACTCTCCTCCTGAGTGACTGGACAAAAAATACAGCTATGAGCTAACAGGATCGCTATAATTATTTTTCAAGTATTTTTCATGAAAAGGGAAAGATCACCCGAATTCACTTTTTGAAGCAGATAAAAATGAAATTTTATCGAACTCCCCTGGTAAGTGACTCGGCAAAAAATACAGCTATGACCTAAAAGGATCGCTTTATAATTATTTTTCAAGTTTTTTTTATGAAAAGGGAAAGATCGCCCGAATTTACTTTTTGAAGCAGATAAAAATGAAATTTTATCGAACTCCCCTGCTAAGTGACTAGGCAAAAAATACCTACAGCTATGACCTAACAGAATCGCTATAGTTATTTTAATTTTTTTTTATGAAAAGGAAAAGATCGCCCGATTCAAGATGAATTTCTTCCACATAGCGAATGATGTAAGCGTACTGTTACGTTTAATCGCGAGTTCTCTGACCTTGGCGAAATATAGGGTTCTCAGGAATCGGATCCATTACCGAATTCATCATTCATCATTGCGGAATGGGCCTTTTGTGAATTCCCTCTCTTAGATCCGATTGGACAGGATCCTAAATTTCCTTATCTTGATCACCGATCGTGTGGCATGTGCACCTAAGGAAACAAAATTGATGGTTCCGCGGTAAATCCGTAAGGATCCTCTTGTTCAAGTTCACAAATTTGGGGTGAGGCCGAATTTCTTGAGAAACAGACAGACCCATTCGGTGAGAAATCCATTGCAAAGACGTGCTCGACGGAAAAAATAAAACGAAAAAAAATGAAGAAAGGATTGCGCGGTGGTTGTGAATTCTTAACCAAAAATGCATCCATCATAATTCATCTGGTTTGCTGGACATGTAGCGGGCACGTCGTATTTCAGGAAAAAGATGAGAAAAAAATGCGAGTAGTTATTTATTACCGTCCGATCCATTCCGTCCTCGAAATTCGGGCAAAATAAGCGGGTACGATTTCCTTTGAATGACCCCATGAGATCGCATTGGAAACCTAGCTCTACCTCCTCTCTCTCTCTCAAAAACTCCGCCGATATTGTTTGAATGCCGCTTAGTTGCGGCTTTTTAAAAGCGATGGGGAATTTTGCGGTTTCACATCCGGGTGCGGTCTGTTTTGGCTCATATCTGCCTCTCTACTGAAACTGACAAGTATCGATTCATTTATCTTTTGCCATCAAGACACCAAAATCCTTTTACATTTAGTCTATCAGTTATAATTCCCCCAAACGTTCTCCCCGCGTCGAAATTCGGGATAAATGATTTTGTATATATATGTTTTAGAACACTTCCATAACTTCATAATATTCGTATTTGTCACATGCCTTTCATTATCTTATATTGACTATTAAAATTTGAAATTCAAATTTTTCTAAGCTAAAGTTTTTTTAATTCCTCGACATTGCCAAATATTTCTCGTGGCTTCCTAGTCAATGGATTTTACACCCAAAATAAGCCAAAATCAAAATATTTTTGAATTAATAATTTTTTCTAAGAATTGATATTGTGTTAAAAATACATTTATCTATTTATGGAGAAAATTCGAAGTAAAAACCCTGGCTTATGAAAAAGAAGTTTCTTTCCTCGAATTTTATGCATTCCACAAGAGATATTATGACTTTGCGGCTTCACATACCTCGAAGGGTATCTTAAACAAATAGTTTACTTGGAAATGGACTGGGATACTACTATAACAGTTGGCCTTCCCTCAGTTTCGATTCAAGATGCATGTAGCTGCCCATGTAGCAGAGCTTTCTTTTGCTCGGGGATAATTCGCCGCTGAAGACGCGAGTAAATTTAAACCGCTGTCCACGAATATTACAAAAGAGGATCCCACAAGTCGACCTCTAAATGTGTTGTCTCTCAGCGCGCATTTTGAATGGGTTTACAAAAGTCGCCACTCGCGTCGCTGACGGACAAATTGATCCGAGTATCACGGGGAAATAAAGTATAATTAGAGGTGTCTACCGAAAATTACATTCATGATTATGTACAGGTAGATAAGATAATTTTTTTCCTTCTCTTCACCTCGTTTAATTCATGTTAAAATAGTTCTTGGAGTGTAGGTCAATGTATGTTATGCAAAAAAGTTTTATCCAACGTTTCTGATTATTTTAAACTATCATCAGGGCTTAGGTTTGCACATATTTGTTGATAATATAATTTATATATTTGATATATTAATCAATAAATATGTGCAAAGGTAAGCCCTGATGATAGTTTAAAATAAACAGAAACGTTGGCTAAAACTTTTTTGCATAACATACATTGACCTACACTCCAAGAACTATTTTAACAGGATGTACAGGTATTCAGCTTAGTAAAACCACGTGTCTGTTTCCACAAAATTTTATTTAAACCGACCATGGTTTCGGCAACTCGTGCCATTATCGAGGTCTTCATGGTTTCGGCAACATGTGCCTTGATAATCGCTCGAATTGCCAGAACCATGGGCGGTTTAAATAAAAGTGTGTGGAAACAGACAAGTGGTTTTACTAAGCTGAACATCAAAGATTTCTACCGTATCAAGCCGGGCACTGTATCTTTTATGTGCAGGTAATCTATCGAATTCATAAATTTTTAATGCAATAACACAAAAAAAGTTTGGAAACTGTCCTTCTATGTATCTCTCTTTACATTTTATGCTTCTGAATTAGTCACCATGATTAATTTATGTTTCGTCTCATTTCTGGAATTAATATGAATATTTTGTTCCTCTTGGCACCTGGTAGACGTCACGCGACAACCTGAGGTACAATACGTTGTATGCTAATTCGAAAATGAAAAGGATACTTCGTTGTTTTCCACTAATTTAGCTTGTCCGTACGACATGTTTCGAACCATAGAGGTCATTATCAAGTACATGGTACTTGGTAGGTACTTGATAATGACCTCTATGGTTCGAAACATGTCGTACGGACAAAATAAATTAGTGGAAAAAACGAAGTCTCCTTTTCATTTTCGAGTATTAACTTCCACATAGTTGAGCCTAATACAATTGAACAAATATGCGATGCGATATTCCTTAGCGATATTAATTGCGAAGTTTTTATATGCGTTTAGTAATTTCAACAAACATTAATTAAATCATTATTCGTCCCAATAACAAACATTTAACTGCAAAATAGTGGAGAAAGTGGATCGCATTGCAATCATCACCGCGCCGCGGACATTTTTGAAACCCGATTAAAATGCGACCGAAGCAACAACAGAAATCAGCCTTCTAAGGGATGGTATTGGGCCTCCTCTATGCAGTCCCTTTGCCGCTGTCACTCGAATTCTCTGAAATTCACCGCTAGGGAATTCCTTTCGTCGCTGTTCCGTTCGCTTATGGCCTAAACGGAACGTCCTGGGCCCGTTGGGGACCGCGTCTCATCAAGAATTGCAGTCGCGATTTCCGCTGCATCCTTCCTTTTTATAAAGACATTGACGCTCTTTCCATTTCTCCCTCCAACCCATCCTTTTTAAACCAATCGGCCTTCCTCCCAGGCCTTCCGCGGGGACATTCTTCACAGATGTCACTTTCCAACTCCATGTCTTCTCTTCTTTCTTCCGCTCC
This sequence comes from Ischnura elegans, assembly GCF_921293095.1. NCBI lineage: Eukaryota > Metazoa > Arthropoda > Insecta > Odonata > Coenagrionidae > Ischnura > Ischnura elegans. The sequence goes on from NC_060254.1 coordinate 95,407,292, forward strand.
ACTGTCCTTCCCTGGCCTCAATCCTATTACTTTATTTCGGTGTACAGAGAAAAAGAACGCAGTATCTTCTCTGCATTTTTCTCTGGTTTTCTTACGCATCAGTTGCCTTATGGACAACAGTTTTGCAGGCTATTTTGATAGCGTCTTCATATCCCTTTCGACCTGTAGACAAGTTTGAGGAAAAATTTCTCGGGTTTTCCACTGGTTGATGTGGTCCATGTCTCCCGACGTTTCGATCCGCGACTTGCTGATCATCCTCAGGGGATCTTCCGATTCCTGATTCGAAACCTAAGATCATACATTTGCAAGTTTTCTTCCGCGTCAGAAGTTTTAAAGACAACAGTTTCGCTGGCGGGTTTTCCTCCGCGTCAGTTGCCTCATAGACTTCAGTTTCATTTGATATTTTGATAGCGTCTTCATATCCTCTTTGACTGAAAGACAATAGCAGGTTTTCTTCCGTGTGGACAACAGTTTCGCTGGCTATTATGGAGGCGTCTTCTGGTCCTCATCGACCAGAAATTGTGGCAGGATAGCCAGGAAAAATGTTGCTCAGAAGCCAACTGAAAACCCAAGAAAATTTTCGGAGATCCAATATTAGCGGAGTTCTGACGCCGCATTATGTTCCTTCTCTTGCCGTTTGAGCACCATAGGCATCACTCACTTTAGATGACGTACACTTCCCTCTTGAACGGTCTTCTTTGGTGGTACCTATACTACTCGTGTAAAAATTATGCTTCCATCTTGAAATTTAAGAGAAAGTATATTAGGCCCTGTTCAACATTTTTCGGTGTCTCAAATATTAAAAATATTGCATCTGAAATAATCATTAATAGGTAAAATTAAATAAGCTTGGGATACCGACGTATCTTGATAATAGTCTACTTTATATACCAGTATATTTGAAGATGATACTGTAACTTTTTAAGGAAATCATTTATCAGATGCTACATATGGAGCTAATTTCTAGATGGGAGCGAGGCTTGAACGTTGACAGCAGCGGAGAAGTCAAGAGTGGAAGTATTAGAAATGTGGTGCTACCGAAGAATAGTGAAGATAAAATGGATTGACCGTGTAAGTAATAAGAAAGTGCTGAGAAGAGTGGGAGAAAAGAGAAGACTTCTGAAAACCTTTGTAAGAAGACGGGACAACTTATTTGGCCACATCATTGAGGATGATGGCCTGATGAAAACAATCGTAGACGGACAGATGGAGGGGTTAGTATACGTGGCGAATTAAGAAGGGCACAAAAAGATAAACGTTAGGGAACTGAAGGATTGACATCAAAGAAGAAAATATCGATGGCTTTGGTATAATTATCTAAGGATTGTAATACTATGATTGAATTAATAAAAGGAGCTTGAACATTCAGTCGCGTCTTCTTGAAGTCTTGCGTCAAGCTCGATTTCGACGAAAAGTGACGCCTTTTTAAATGAGTTTCATCAGGCGGAAAATTGCCGGTATCGGAGAGAGGCGGAAAGGTTTAAGGGAGGAGAAAAGCATGGAATAATTATTTCTTGTTTATACAGAATTTATTCTGGTTATTTACGTGAATGTTTACTTTTGTTTTTACATTAAGTGCCTTTAAATCTCTTAATTTTAAATGCAAATAATTATTTTATTTACTTTACCTTAAGTAGTATATTTTAAAATAATGATTTGTTGGCCAAAAACTTTGGAGAGGTAATTGAGCAGCTCAAACAGTTCTGTTTGTCGGCAACTATTCGCATGCGCACTCAATGATTTCGCCGCCGTCCGTCAGAAAGCGCCTGCAACAATCACTTGAGAGACACTAATCTACGTTTGGTGCAAAATCGCATACCGTCCTCACGTGTGCCGTGTTGCGAATGGTGCTCAAATTGAGAACTTGTAAGCTTTTATGTATAACTGTTTGAGTTGCTCTTTCATTTGATGTTTAATTTACAGGTGTAACAAATATTAGATAGCGTTAAACCCTGCTATTCACTTCGAATTGGGAAAAACTGATTGAATACCAAGAGATATATCAAGAAAGAGAAATATCCCGAGAAGTACGAAGACATAAGTATGTAGGACAGATAAATGAGGGTACAAAAAAAGATGAACACCAGGGAATTGAAGCACTGCCTTGGGAGAAGAAATATGGATGGCAGAGGTACACCAATCCAAGGATTACAATACTATGAATTAATTAATAAAAGGCACTTGAAAATTCAGTCTCGTCTTATTACAGTGAAGTCCTGTATCAAGCTCGATTTCGACGTAAAGTGACGCGTTTCTAGATGAGTTTCGCCAAGCGGAAAATTGCTGGTAACGGAGAGAGGTGGAAAGGTTTAAGGGAAGAGAAACAAGATGACTGTTGGTCCGAAAACTGTGGAGAGGGAATTGGATACAGTAGCATCCCTTTTGTCGGTTTGTCTCTTTTATTCTTCGAAAGTCTTTTCCCTTCCCCCTCTCACGTGTTTGTCCTTGAAGGGACGCGCGGTGTCGCATGCGTGGACAAGCAGACTTTGACAGGAGAGCCGGGTCTGCCCCGGCATTCCGTAGGAGTGCATTTCCTCATCCGATACTCGATTCAGGAGTCGTTTTATTTCATCTTATTCCTCCGCTCTGATTCTCGTCTCGGGTCAGTACGAGATCTGTTTGCTCAAATACTTCCCAAAATATTTTCTCCTCCGCTTCCTTCGACTCTCTTCCTTTTTATTTCTATCTCTCCCGTTGCATTCTGCTTACGTCCCCAACGAAGAAGTCTCGCCTCATACCTTTGATTCCCACTGAAAAAAGTGTCGGAAATAAGATAGGTTTTCACTTGCAATAGACGTTAAGAATGCTCGCCACATGTCTCGAAGAACCGCGTTGGACAGTCTAGTAAACATGTCAAAAGTAGCTTATTCGTTAGAATTTGTCCAATCGATTATCCGATGAGAACTATGGCAATGCTTTTAGTATACAGGGCGTCCCATTTATCTTGACCACCCGAAAAAACTTTGTGTCTAGATGTAAATTCAAAAATGTGTCAAGCAAATGTTCAGTAGCCGTCAGGGGGACATTAATCCGCATGATTGCCTTCTTTGTAGCTTTGTTATTTACAAAGATATGAATAGCGGTATGCCTTTTTTAAAGGGTACCATATATTTTTAATTCGTCAATTCATTATCTCTCCTAAAGACTTATTCAAAAATGTAACACAGTGGACCATTAATATAAACACAGTGCTATGAAAAATTACTGACTCTCTAGCGCTTAGTGCAGGCACGCGGGTATTGGAACTACTCCACTTGCTGACGTTGGCGGTGAACAAATTAAAACAGTAAAATGCACACCAGTCATAAGAAACTCATCCACGGTAAGTGGACGAGTGTCTTATGTTTTCATAACGTTCTTGTTTATGTTAATGGTCCACACTGCTACATTTTTTAATAAGTCTTTAGGAGAGGAAATGAATTGCCGAATAAAAAATATAGGGTGTCCTTTAAAAAAGACATACCGCTATTCATGTCTTTGTAAATAACGAAGCTACAAGGAAGGCGATCATCCTGATTAATGTCCCCCTGACGGCTAATGAACATTTGCTTGACTCATTTTTGAATTTGCATCTGGACAAAAAGTTGTTTCGGGTGGTCAAGATAAATGGGACACCCTGTATTATGTTGGATATTTTCTGTTCAAATTTGAGAGTTTAGTTTTTCTTGTAATTTAAATTGTTATTTCTTTTTATTTCTCTCTCCCGTTGCATTCTCCTCATATCCCCAACGAAGAAGTCTCTCCTCACACCTTCGATTCCCACTGAAAAAATCTCCCAAAATAAGGGAGGTTTTCAGCGTGGAGGTTTTCGGGGTTGCTACCGCGTAGATTCATCTCTGTTGTAACCCCGAAAACCTCCACGCTGAATCTTCTCCACACCGCGAAAGCCTACACAAGAAAGGGAAGTTTTGGACGCTTGCAATGGACGTTAAGGATGCTCGAAACATACGTATCACAAGGAACCGCATTGGTAACTACAGTAAACATGTTGAAACAGCGTTTCCGTAAGGCTATATCCAACCAATTATTCTACGGGAACTAAAGAAATTTCTTTAGCACATTCTGTCGACATTTAGAGCATAGTTTTTCTTATGATTATAAATTGCAGTCGGAAAAAACAGGAATTTTAGTAGCCAACTGCATAAAAATGGCTGTAGTGGTGAAGCTCCTACGTAATAGTGGTGTCTACCACGCTTTTTTCATTATATTTTACGGCGGTTCAAGGAGAAGTATAATTTCAATTCAAAAAATGTAGTAATATTCACCAGTAAACACCCAGGTGGTTCATGTAAAATTGTTACCTAAAGAACTACGGCTAAAAAAATATTTCCGCTAAGGTTTTTGTCTGCCATGAGGGCAAGGATTATCCCTCTTAGACGTCTCTGATTTAGAAATTTAAAGATAATTTATGTAATGAATAAATGATGTTACCGATGTGAAATGTTGAGCGTTTAACGTATCAGATATTTAAGAGTTGTATATATCTCTTATTTGACTTATTTATGGATTGATATCTAATCCAAATCTTTTTATTTTCAGGTGCGTGACTCGTATGGATTTAATTCCTAATAATTAGCTCATTTCTTCATGAATGCCAACAGTAAGTATATGCCTATTAAAGGTACTGTGCACAGTTAGTTTACTATTTGACTATGAATGAGGAGACTTTCTGCAAAAAATAAGATGCACTTCATACTCTTCTGTTAGCTTTAAAGTTTATAGTTCACTTTTGGATGCCACTTGAGTGTTTTCTCATTTTTATGGAACTTCTAAGTTGAATGCATGAATAAAAGAAGTTTATTGAATTTTACAATGCTTGAATCGGTTTCAAAATTGTCAACCGATAACAATTTCAGTATAAAACATAATAGTAAATTTCACTTACTCCATTGATAGCCACCATAGTTTGGGATAATTTCTATAAATACCTTTGTTACGCCATCAGTTTGTTAATACTGTAGACGGTCAATGTCTTGCTCTCATTTTATTTTCACTTACATCGCCTTCATGCGTATTTTACGTCAACTTTTATTAATAATAACCACATGCATTGTCGTTGGCTTTCTAAGAAGTATAGTTTAGTCTCTTCTCGCGTTGAATCTGACCATTTTTCAATTTTGTGGGCACATATTTAAATTATTTTTTTCTGTCGCAATGAAGATTTTGCTTTATGTTACACCTGTATAACTGATGTGACATAATTATGCGCTCTGGTAATTATCACTAGAAAAATGCGTGTTATCCTAAACAGGTGGGATAAGTTGCCCCTTTGGATTGAATTTTTTAAGTGTCACGTCTTGTGTCTTTCCAATTTTAGATTTAATTCTTATTGATGTGATGATAAATCGTAAATTCACAAAACTGTCAGTTTCTTCTATCGCTTTTTGAAATTTATAAATGTATTGCTATGATGTTCGTGTAATGTTATTTTTAACTGCTACATCCCGAAATACACAATGAATTATTAGTTTTGATGCTGTGACTTATGCATTGAAGTGCCCTCTGAGTAAGGACAGAGAAAAGGTTGTGGCCTTGACAAAAGATTTTTTAATACAATTCTCCTACTATCTTAATTGCCAATTTTTCTTGCTGACGCTTTTTTACAATTTTTTTGAATCAGCCATTATTATTATTTTAATATGATAGCTTTTTATAGCGCATATCGAGTTTATAACGAAATCGTGCCAATGGAGTAATACTATCTTTATATTTGAAAAGGCATTTTCAATATGACATCAAGTGCTTGTGTTTCCATTTGTTCTTTGCAACACTGTAATATTTCTTTGTATTAGTTTTGATGTATATAATTACCTGGCACCTACTTTTGGAGGAGGTTCTTTTTAATAACCTATTCTCAAAATTTGCAACCGCTTTCATTATTCTGCTAATTATATTTTTAGAAATTAATTAAAAAGTACCCTTCTTTTTAAACTAAATTTAATGGGGATACCATGTAATGCATTAACCGCTCTGTATAATTTGATTTGAATGTAGTACTATCCATTATATAGGTGCTAAAAGTGAAGATTTTTTATCATAAGTAGTTGTCTATTGCCTAATTCTCGGATTACTTGTTCCTCAGATTTTTTTGGACCGTTTCTCGAAATATTTAGCTACTCTGAGCATTCTATCGATTAAAGTTTTAGAAATTCGTTTAATCTGAGGCCGAGTGGGCTTCCTTTCGAGTATATCATTGTTGAGAATTGTATGAGTGATTTCAAGATGCCGGAAAGCGCCGGAACGCCGTTCCGGCTCTGGTTAACAAAAGACATAATGACGCTTTTATCAATTTTGTTGCTTCAAAATTTCTAATACACACATTCTTTACCAAAACAAAAAAAATTTTGTAATAAATGTAAATAATAGCTTGTAAAATTAATTGTTTGAGGCGTAAATTGGTGAAAGCGATTCATTATTAAAATCAAAAAGAAGAATTTTGTGCTTTCACATTACTATCTATTCACAAATTTACGACCATGGTTTCAACGTTAGACGTCATCATCAGGTCACTATATTCAAAACAAATTACATAGAGCGATTAGTGCATTACATAGCATAGCATCAACTGATGATGACGTCTAACGTTGAAACCGTGGTCGTAAATTTGTGAATAAATATTAATGTGAGATCACAAGGGTCATTTTTTTTAATAATAGCTTGTAATAAAAATAACACAGAGGAATATTTAACTTCTAAAAAAAGTTAAGGAAAGTGCGTTTAGGCACTACTAATCTTGCCGTGACGTCACTGAAGTGTATCATGAATTACTCGTTTTATATAATTAGTTTTATAGATTAGGCTCGTAATATAAGTTTTCTTTAACATTGCAATATTACTAATTCCACAACTTTTTACAAAAAAAGTAAAAGGTACCCTTCTTTTTAACGAAATTTAATTGGAATGCTATGTAATGTATTAATCGCTCTATGTAATTTGATTTGAATATGGTATAAGTAATAGTGAAGTATCCAAGAAAACTTGTAATGGAATACAACAAAGTTAATAATGAGTTAGTGAAATTTGTTCGTAATATGAGACTAACGGGACCATTTGCGAATGTTGCCTTTTCATAAATACTCACATTTTTGCAAATTTTTGACCTTTCGCTTCATCTCTAATTATTTGGTGTACTGTAATTTTTTTGCATCGACACACGAGAATTTCAGCTGCACATCTCAGTCCATCGCTCCGATGACATTTTATGGAATTCGCGTAATGCGGAAAACAATCCTTCGTTTCCTCGGGAAACGACCGACCCCGCTGGGAAATAACTCTCATTTCGAAATGATCGAGAGTTTTTAATTGACTTCCTCGTCTTTTTGAGGGAAGAAGAATGTCGCCGATAAGACCGAGGGAGAGTTAAGCGAGTTCCGGACGCTCAAAAACTTTCGGGAAAATCTCTTTGCTTTTCCTTTCCCCGCTGCGTGCGAAAAATCTCCACCACATACCATCTCATGCGCTTCCAGCTCCTGCTTTTTTTTTCTTCCTTCCTTCTCTTCGGCCCTACCCTTCTCTTCCTCTCTCACCCTCACCACTTGTCGCCTTGCTCATTTTCTCTCATTACCGCATGTTCGAGTCGTTTCCGCCCTTCGTCGAAACACGGGGCCTTTCGCTTTTGTCGTGGTGGTGTCGGCAGATAAGTGCGCGCTGTTAATCTCCTCGCCCTCTTTCCCCTTGTTACCTCCACGCAGGGATGAAACGAAAAGAAAAATGCTTCGTTTCGACCCGGAGAGAAACGAAAATACGATGCCTTGGTTTAGTTTCGTTCCCGCACGAAATTAAATTTCGACCAAGAAATTTAGTTTCGATCCGGGTCGAAAGTTTACTCCCGAGAAAGAAACTGAATTAATCGGAACTCCGCTTCTCATAGTTAAGTTTCAATCCCAGAAGTTGAGTGGAGGGGGATAAGACCAGTGGCGGACTATGGGGAAGGGTTACCCCCCCCCCCCCTTGGTTACCCAATTTAAACTAGACAGAATGATAATTTTTCCGACCCAACTACTGTTGGAATTTAATCCCCACTTAGCCCCCCTCCTAATCCCCTCTTAGCCTTCCCTATCCTGGATACACCACTGGATAAGAGGGAATAGTTTCGACCCATTAAAGTCACCGAGGAGTTTAGTTTCGACCCGAGAAGAAACTTTACCTCCCGGGAACGAAACTAAATGAATCGAAACTCCGCTGCTCATAGTTAAGTTTCGATCCCAGAAGTTGAGGGGAGGGGATAAGAGCAGTGGTGGATCTATGTGGGGGGGGAGCTAAGGGGACTATAGCCCCTTGGTTATCCAATTTACACTAGATAGAATGGTAATTTTTTCCGACCCGCACTACTGCTGGAATTTTAATCCCAACTTAGCCCCCCCTTGTCTCTATCCTGGATCCGCCACTGGATAAGAGGAAATAGTTTCGACCCATAAGGTTTGACATACGTGTAAAGAGGTTAAAACATTGAGCTTAAAAATTGAATTGCAAAGTTTGTGTTCACCGTTCTCCTGTTAGTGGTAAAATTATGAGTGTCCCATGTATCTAATGGCGGTAGGCCGAAATTTTACTTCATCCAGCCATACTACCTACTCGGTGTTTGGGTCGAAACTAAACTATTCGAAGGTGGAGCACGTGGTCCTTCCGGTGTGAAACATTATCTACGTTTCGTTTCGTCCCAGAGTTTTAGTTTAGCTTCAACCCGAAGTAGTTTTGACTCCAATTTCGTTTCGACCGTGAGTTCACCTCCCCGGGTTTAAACCCATTTCGTTTCATTTCTACATTTCGCTCATGGGAACGAAACTGTTAAAATTTGACTGGTTTTGACTCTCGTTTAGATTCTATTGACATCCCTGCCTCCACGACTCCGTCTCGCTCAGTCCCTTACAAGGTCTCCCTAACAAGGGGGAGTCTACGAACTTTCACCCCGCGAAACGAATGCTGTATATTCTGTTTATTGCAGAAGGAAAATAGAATTGGTAACATAATAGTTGTTCGGTCCAACTACACCCTTGTTCCATTCAGTAGTGGATACAGAAAAAAACTCGAGGGGTGCGCAAAAGGAATCTTGAGCTACTCTTACTTTTATCGTAATTACAAATAATTAAGTCACATGTAAATGATTTCTCCATGCTTCTGGGTTTCACCGCGTTGACTTTCTTTGCGGCAACAGTTTCTCCGGTATTTCAACCGGCGTCTTCAGGTCGATGTCGGGATTCAATTTTGGTGACTTATATAGGGCATTCTTGGCGTCAATTTTTCATGCTGGATGCTGATTGGTCCACCTTCTTTTTTCTCGTATGACCCTCTTCTACGAGTTGTGGAGAGGGTAGCCTTCTTCTCTATTCATGTTTTCAGGTTTCTTGAATATTTCAATAGCCTCCTTTGTTAGCCTGGGATAATATCTATTTTCTTTTGCAACAACTGTTGCTTCGTCAAACAGTGTCTGGTGTCCGGGTTCACTCCATGCATGCTCCGCAATTGCGGAGAGCTGAAATTGCTTATTTCTTGTGGCTCTTCTGTGCAAAAAAAGAAGGAAATCAGCATCTAGCATGAAAAATTGGTGCCAAAAACGCACTAAATAAGTCACCAAAAATTGAATCCCGACATCGACCTGAAGACGATGCCAACAAAATTAGCATTCTATCTAGTATAAATTGGATAGCTATGGGGGGAGCTATAGCTACCGTACCCCCCCCACCCCCATAGATCCGCCACTGTATATGTATACTGTAATGCAAAATTGTACGTGGTACATAAATGTACGTTAAGTGTACTGTAAAATTGTAAATAAAATAATTTCTGATAGCAATGCGAAAGGTAAGCCTAGACTTCTCATTACTACGAGGCCATGTTGAGTGCTCTTGTATAAATTTCATCTGGAGTTCGGGAGACCCATGAGTGTGTGTAAACCATCCACGAAGCCGTGGTCGAGCATACTTCCTTACCTTCCGGAGGCGGAAATGTGATTTAGAGGCGGTTTAGAGCCAAGACTTTTAATTATGGGCGTTATTCCCGATGTTATTTTTTTCCACCGCAAATTATCTTCGTGTCTCGATCTTTAAATGCCGAACGGGTCCGTTTCGAACGTTTTACCGGGGCTCCACTTTCGTCTTTCGAGAAAAACGAGGTGGGCATAATTGCTTGGTCCTGTTTGCTGATTAGCGCGCGCGATTGCCTTCTCCTTGCTCTTGAACTTGAAAAATGCCGGTGACTCGCCAGTCTTTCTGGAAGGGAACGAACGTTCCTTGTACCCTCCACGCTCGCGAATCTGAAAAATCTACGTTCATGGCCGAGGAGTCGTGCCACGAGCATTAACGTGTGTGCCGAAGCTTCGTGTGCTGTTCATGCCTGACAGTTGTGGAGGAATGGAATGGAATTCGTACCTATTCTCCCAAAGCTTCCTCATGCCCAAAGCGTGCTTAGATAATATCGTCCCTGTGCATAACGTTTTTACCCCGATATTGCGGTATGGGTGAATTCAGGTTCGTTTCCTCAGGGGGATCGGCCACGCTTCTGAAAAACTCGAGAAGTCGGGAAACTTCCTTGTGTTTTGGGAGTCAAAGAATTATTGGAGAAATTAGGAGTGATTGCGGAAAAATCATCATTTCTCCAAAACTGAGAAAGTAAAACTACCTCATCCGCTTGAGCTGTGTTTACACATGATAAGTCACTGAATTATTCTAACGTGTCCATGCTGCCAGTTTTTTATTATTTTCTCTCCGTGGGGCGTCATTAATAAAACACCTTTTGTGGTTTGAGTGAATTAGCGTCGTTAGCATTAATATGTTTTAGTATTCATGAGTCGTTTTGCATGCTGATATATTCCTTCCCCTGGTGATATTGTCACCCAAATCTTTACGGAAAATTCACGATTCGTAGCACTTAATTTTTTACGAAAAAAGGTAATTACCAATAACTTTTCATTTGGAAGCATAAATGATTTATCCGAGGATCCTTTTTTAACACAAATATTTCTGGTTCTTTAGAGTGCTATTTACAATCTCTCATATTGTGAGCACAGAATTAATCAGTGGCGGTGGACAAGGGGAGGTCTGGGGGGTCTAGACCCCACTCCCCTCCTCCCAAAAAATAAAAAAAATAACTACTTCGCTTCAAAACATGCAACAAAATATTGAAAAATCATAATTTAGAAAACCTTTCTTAGAAAAACGAAGTTTTTTTCCATTGTGAAAAGTGTTGAAATTAGTTAAAACTATCTACTTAGTACCATGTTTTTCAAAAATATTCACCCCTGGTTTTGGTCCCCCCCTACCCCCCAAACGGAATTCCTGTCTATCCTACTGGTATTAATTGAAAGATTTTTCATATACCTTCAGCAATTATCATTAATATTTGAAAAAATATTATGTTAGCCTCGTTTTTCATATTTATTTCTCACGTTGTTATCAAGAATCCGACTCCCCATCTATTGAGATTTTTATTGCATTTCGGGCCAGAATTCGAACCCATTGTTTTGACTGATTCTAGTGTAACGGGCATGATAACTTTACGGAGTCCCCCGGAATGAGCAAAATTCCACAAAGTTAAATTATATGCTTTGACTGAGATATGAATTTTGAAATTGAAATGAAATTGACATTGGGATTAAAAATTTCACAAAGGGATGGACGTCTCGTAGGCTTAACTGGTTTAAACCTGTCGCACGGCGTCTCACAGACGCCGTTTAGTAATGGCTAAAGAAAATACATGTCTGAAGAAATAACGATTTTAATTACAAAAAAGCATTCATATTAAATTTAATTTCATGCAAGGGCAACAAGTATGTGCATAATAATGATGGAAATATTCATATTAATGAAATATTTAATACACGTTTGTTTTACAGTTGTATTGCATCTAAATAATGTTAACATGTTAACAGTTTTAAATTACGCAACCAAAAAGTCGTGTACTCCAAATTTAATGCTTTAAATAGTTGTTGATAATGTTTGTTTAAATTATTAAACGCTTTTCAAAAATTTGCTATGAATATCGCGAAGGAAGCACAGCGTAGGGCGGCCAAATTTGTGATGATTTGTTACGACAAAAAGTGCAGCGTTTCCAGGATGTTACACGAGTTAGGATGGGAATCTTTACAAGAGCGTAGGTCGAAGTATAGGCTTAACTTACTTAGGAAATTCGAAGAAAATATTTTCTCAGACGACGTGAATCATATCCTTCGTTTACCATCGTACTATAGTAGACATGATTATGATAATAAAATATAATAAATAGACTGCAAAACAGAGAGACTTAAAATGTCATTCTTCCCTCGTACTATTAAGGATAGCAACGTTGTCTCAATCAATAGGATTAATGGAATCGCTCGCTAGGATCACTCATTGCATGTTTTTTCATAGTTCTAGCCTTGCATGTATTTGCTCTAGGAATTACTAACCATTAGCAATTTTTTTATGAATAAGCATGTATATTTTTCTAGTGTGCGTAATATTGCTATGACCGTGCGGCGTGCATGTGGCGGTCCTCTTGCATCCTGCATGTTGGTGATTTGTCACCCCTGCCAAACACCCTAGAGGTGGCTCGCAGGGTATTATGTAGATGTAGATATAGATGGAATTAGCATACAACGCATTCTACCTCAAGTTGCTACGTGGCGTCTACCAGACGCCAGAAGCAAAAGAACATTCGTATTAATTCCAGAAATGCGACGAAACATAAAATCATATTGGTGACTAATTCAGAAGCATAAAATAATAAGATGCAAGGAAGGGCAGTTTCCTAACTTTGAAAACACGATGTGGGCAAAAAAAAGGGCTTGGCGTCTGGTAGACGCCACGCGACCAACAGGGGCTTAATCACTCGGCTGGATATCGAGGGATCCGGGTTCAAATCCCGCTCAAGGCGAATGATTTTTCCTCTGTGGAATATTTCACCTTGTTTTGATGATTAGACCTTGAATTTCATCCAGATTCATCCTCGGTTATCTCAAACGCCCGGTGAAATATTTATGGTCAGGGCACTCCACCTATAAAATCAAATGCTCCTCTGCCTTTCACTTTACTCTGGAACTCTCACGTCACGAAGGTGCGACAATGTATCACGAGGTAGTGGAGACGCTTATCGTTGTCCTTTAACTGCCATTGCTCGCGGTATGGGTGGTCCGTGATAATGTGTCAATTTGTGTATACTAATTAACCCTTCCACTTTGACTGAGTGCGATCGTAACCTTGCAAAAGTGGAAGCTTCGGACACCGGCGTCCGGTCACCCGAGCCATCGTCGGTTTAACTCAATAAAGTTTGGAATGCTTTTGGCGTTCGATGAGCTCTCTTCGAAAACGTGTTCATATCTTCCTTCCGGACGGCTGTTGCCTCCTCCAATCACGCGGACGGGAAGAATGATGATAATATTTTCGCCCAGGTCGCATCGAAGTCAACTTTACGACGCGAAGTCGCCCCTCTCTCCGTTTACGACGGTATAAAATCCGCGCGGCGGCGCCGAACGTCCCGTTTGCAGCCGAGGGCACGAATTTATGTCGCTCCCTATTCGAGTTAGTCTGCGCCCCTTCCACGCGCGAAACACGTGCCCACCTCGAAGTAAATATATCGATCATGGATTGCGGTGTAACCAAATGCCGTAGCCAACGTAGGGGCGGATTCAGTACCAAAGTTGGGGGGGTTTGGATCATGACCTGGGTGCGGGGATTATGTAATACTCCCCAGGAGAGAGAGGCGTTCTCCCATGTATAATTTTAAAAGATACCGCATTGTGCGAAAAAATTCGGACAGGAAGAATCATTCACCTTGACCGGGACTCGAACCCGGATCCCTCGATTTCCGGCCGAGTGCTTTAGCCAGTTAAGCTACCGATGCGTCAATCTTCCCTGTGGATATTTCGGCCGGAAATCGAGGGTTCCGGGTTCGAATCCTGGTCGAGGCGAATTATTTTTCCTCTGTGGATTTTTCGCACAATTTGTGCATTGCGGGTGACTCCGTAATAGTTATCACCGTGGCTAGTCCCGGTGTACTTAAAAAAATTAAAAGATACCATTTTTTTACGCATTTTACAGCCTAAAATTTCATTTTCATTCTTATCAACGGATAAAAAAGAACAATTTCAGATATTGTATCATGACCTATGTCCAGGGACTCTTTAATACTCCCCGGGAGAAATACTCCCGGTACTTTTACATGTACAATTTTAAAAGGTACCTATTTTTTTACGCATTTTAGAGCCTAAAATTTCATTTTCATTCTTATCAGCAGATGAAATGGAACAATTTCCGACATTGCAGAAGTTTAAAATTTGAAAAGAAATAAATAAAAAAAACTTGAATTTTAAAATATTAATATAAAATATTAATGTTTAATGCCACATAAAATGCGGAAGAAATTCACCGTAAAAGGTTAATTCCTTTACAAGAATACAAAAACTATTAAACTGATAACAATTAAAAACTTTGATGGGATGATTAAATTGCCGGAATCCTTCCCCTCAACATCCACCCCTTCGAACTTCGCCCCCACCGCGAGGCTTCCATCCTATTGCATCCCCCTGCTCTCGTTTCAACCGTTCCCGGACACATTCTGCCTCGGCACGTCAACCCCTTCCCATCGTGCCCTCGATGCCTTCAATCGAGATGCGCCATCTTTATAAAAATTCCACCTTTCAAAAAAACGTTCCGTGGCATTTTTATTTTTGACTTATTATCATTACCCCCCTCCATCATGAGGGAAGACAGACCTCCTCCGTCTGTCTCTCTGAATTTCGTGTCCCCACCCTCCTGGTACCATCTTTCCTTCCGCCTTTTACTTCTTTTCAACCCTCTGATACCCCTTCTACTCCCCTTCCTCGCCAGATCTTGCTTGAGCCATCGGCGCGTCCCCGCCGCCGTCCGCGAGTGTTTTGTTTTATACGTCCAATGCCTCCGCGTCCTTCTCTCTCTATTTCCATTTCGGTCGATCAATCTCGTGAATTTCAAGTGAGGCCGGATCGGGAGGGAATTCTGCGGTTTGCGGAAGTGCAAGAGGACCGCGCGTCTCGATATCTTCGATTGGGGGAAGCCGGAGAGGGATTTTCGGAGACGAATTATTTCGGCGGGGACAGAATTCAGCGAGGTCGACGACACTCTTTCCGGACTGCTCCCGGAATTGATCGAGAAGGTTTCTTCTTCGCATTTTGGGATTGCCATTGATCTCCGATCTTAGGCTGATTAAGTACCTTACTCAATTTTTAATAACAAGACATTGGAATGACTTGTGCGATCTATGAAGGAATATATCAGTATAATTTCAATATGGTGAAATGCGTTTACAAAATATCATGACAAAATGAGGTACATCTCGTTCTCAGTATGTTATTACGATTATGTAATCAAAAGAGAATTGCTCTGATTGTTTTGCCAACTCTATTTTTATTTTTTGCCTGTCAGTTTTAATGATACCAAGGTGATCTCTTTTGTTATTGGTGCCAGTGCTAGGGAAACAGAAAGCCAAGCTTAAACTTGGCAGCGCAATTATCTGTATGCTAATTTGTATGAAAATATTTTGTGTTACTTGCCTCAAAATATCCGCGAAGGAGTCCTTAACATCAAATCCAATGAGCATATAACTTCTCCAAAACTATGTCTACAAAAAAAGATTGATTCGTGGATTACAAGTAAACTACTTCTTGCCGTGCAAGCCGTTAATATGTTGAAGAATGCTAAAAAATGAGGGCGTGAATTCCCCTGCCATTTACCAATTGGATTAATTCAAAATTTATCTAGCAATTATGTAGACCTTAGAACTATAGCCTATAACGATAGAACATAGCATTATTAAAATGTCCTAATTGTTCTAGGGGACGTAGAATTCTTGTGTCTATCCTTTCTGCAAAGTATCGCTCATATTAAATCATTTTAGTCTGATCTCGAATTGCAGCGAACGGCGTATCACATGGGAGAATTTATTCCGACACCTAAAATGCGGCAATGAAGCCTGTCGCTCCGCCGTTAACCTTGCTAATCTCGTGAATTTATATATGCCGTTCAGAAAGGATATAGCGGATATAAGGAAGTTTTTTTCGGGAGGACGGGAGGGCGGGGGTGGAGAAGAAGAGGGTGAGAAAGCCGAATTAGGGCGGGAACATGGCGGAGGGTTGGCGGCAAAAAAAAACAAATGAACTATGTTGACCGTGGGAGTCAGGCAATGGAATCGTGAGAGGTGGGAGTGACGGAATTGTCATGGAACCAGTTCAGTTTTTCCGCGCATCATATTACAATATGCTAAGCAGATGCCCCGGGAGAAAATGCTTCTCGCATTCGATGGAATATCTAGATGGGGGTGAGTTCGGTGAGATACCTTTCCCGTATTGATTGTGAGCGTTTTCGGCACGATTATTACATCAGAGGATTTTCAAGTCCGCCGCTAGCATTGTTGTCGCTCCGCGCGCAATAAAATTGGTTCTCAAAATCGCCACTGGCGACGCTACCAGTCATCTACATCCACTTTTCACGAGTAAATACAAGGCAGTAATATCTAAATGAGCCAATAAGTCATAAACCACACATTTAAAGCATTCAAGACGATTTTTAACTAAAGAAGACCACTTCCACTACTGTTTATGGCAAAAGTCACACTGAAAGAGATAAAGCTGCCATGTGGCGCCGCCGAATAAAATGCGCGCGAAACGTCAACAGTTATAACGCTTAACCGCCATGTTCTTGGGCCTCCATTAATGGTGCACCCTTGATTCTGGGACTCGCATGCACGAGTTGGCATAGAGGGCAAAGGAGGTTGGACAATGTTCTTTCATTGTCAGTTAAGATAAAGTGTGGAAAGTAAAGAAGCAAAAACTTCTGTTCTTCAATCAGTCACCTAAATCTCGAACTATTCGTGGTTAAAAATCAACTGCCTTATCAGTTTTGTAGATAGTTTGATGAAGTCACGTGCTCCTTCCGATGGGATCATCGCCCTCCCCATAATCCTCAGCTTCTCGTGATACATTATTGTGGGAAGTCAAATTCAATGTCTTTCCAGCCTTTCCTGTTTTATTGTTTTTTATATGAATGACTTATATCCCTGTCCACTTCTCTTTCCCTTGTGTGCGATTTATATCGTTAATGTGTTCTTTGAACCAGTTGATAAATCGGATATGTCATGACGTCATTAGCTCACGAAAAATGAGTGGCAACTTTCCCAAATTTTATTTAAGACCGTGAAATACCTAACAGCAGTTAATCTCTATTTTCAGATTGGCTCATATCAACCATAAATAATTAATAGTGAAAATTGATATCTTGGTTCAAAATATTCGAAGCACTTCGTGAAACAAGTGTTTTGTGTCACTTTGAAATTATATCCTAGAACATCAATTTTGTGTGGTCACCAGAAGCAGTTGCTGTTAATAATCGCCTGATTACCAATTTACTGCCTTAGCTTTCGCCTCTTTTCTATTTTACGTCCCCAATATCCTCCCCCAGCCGTTCCAATTTTATGCGTCGTTTTTTAAATCAATCTATGTTATTTGGTAGAATTTAAATATAGAGGGAGTTGGATATTAACATTGACAGCAGTTTGACGGTCCGAAATTGTGTACCGGTGCCCAAATATATTATTCCCTTGATATTTTATGCAACAACCGACCAAAGTTTCAACACTGGAGCGTATTACAAATATGTTTAATGTGTACAATATGTAATGTGATATCTAAGTAAGTATTTGGCATATCCAAAAAGTGTCGCCTAAAGGAATCTCCTTAATTCATAACTCGCGAGTGTACTTGTTTGAGTTCTCATATAGTCCTGTTTTCTCCCTTTTCTGGTACTAAAAGTTGCTTAAAAAGACGAGTGCAATCAAAGTCAGGATATATCATATCCACAAAAAAACCTGAAGGAGTATCCGTAATTCTTACATTGCTAGGTTACTGGCTGGAGTTTCCATTAAGATCTTTTCACTCTCATTTCTGACACCAAATGTTGTTAGAAAAAAAAAGGTCAGTCGAATTCAGTATTTACCATAACTACAAAGTGACACCTGAGAGAGTCTCCTTAATTCATATCTCGGGAGTGTACTGTTTGGAGTTTCCATTTATACCTGTGCACTGTTTCCGTTACCAAACGTTGTTTGAAAAGATAAGTGCAATCCAATGCAGCATGTAACATACTTACACATAAAGTGACGGCACTTGGAGTCTCTTTAATTCACATCTTGCTATGGCACTGGTTGGAGTTTCCATTTAGCCCAGTTCATTTTCGTTTCTCGTACCAGACATTGTTTGAAAAGGCGGGTGCAATCGAATTCAGTCTTCAGCATATCCACAGAAGAAGTCCAGAAGGAGTCTAATTAATTTATATCTTGCATTGGAACTGGTTGAAATGTTCATTTAGCCCTGTTCACTTTTGTTTCTGGTACTAAACCTTGTTTGAAAAGATGAGTACAATTGAAATCAGCATGAAACATATCCACTAAGTGACGGCTGAAGGAGTCTCCTGAAATAATGTCTCGCGAGATTAATGGTTGGAGTTTCCATTAAACCCTGTTCCCTTTCGTTTTTAGTGCCTACCAAACGTTGTTTGAAAAGACGAATGCAATCGAATTCAATCTTTAGCATATCCACTGAGTGACGCCTGAAGGAATGTAATTAATTTATATCTTGCAAGGGAACTGGTTGAAGTTTTCATTTAACACTGTTCACTTTTGTTTCTGGTTCACTTTTGTTTCTGGTACTAAACCTTGTTTGAAAAGATGAGTGCAAGCGAAATTAGCATGTAACATGTACGCAAAGTGACAGCTGCAGGAGTCTCCTTAAATTATACCTCGCGAGATTAATGGTTGGACTTTCCGTTAAATACTGTTCCCTTTCGTTTTTGGTACCTTCCAAACGTTGTTTGAAAGGACGAGCCTCCAATTCCTCCGTCCGCCCTCGCGAGCTATTGCCAAAGAATGCGGTCTCTCCTATTATTTCGCCTGCATTCTACCGCTCATTACGTTTGTTGTGGCCCACCTGCCTCTTCCCACCCCTACGTACTTATTTTTCTTCATACCCCTTATCCTTCTTATTTTTTTCCCTTCCCATCCTCTTCGTCCTCTCCGACCGTTTCCTCCTTTTTTAATTCCTTTTCTTCATCTTCCGCGATGTCACGTAGGACTTTTATCTCCGTCTCCCGCCACGGAAAGGGGGAAGGGGTGTCTCTGAACGTTTTGGTAGCAAGCTCACGTGCGAACCCTTCTTGCAACGGGAGATGCGGTGTTTGTGGGGTTGGGGGATGGTCGCGTCCGAGGCGAATGGGGGTGGGAGTAGGGGGTTTGTGATGGCGGTGGGTAGCAAGGACATTGACGGGCAATCACCCACACCCCCCTCCTGCCGAAAAATCCTCCATCGGGAGTCGTGGCATGTCCCGAATCTCTTACAACCCCCTCCTACCATGGTCTCTTCCATCCTCTTCTGCAGAGGTCCACCACCATCGTTTCAAAATCTCTCTCCCACTTTTGCTATTACCTTTATCCGTCGCTAAATCCGTGTTCCAACTCGTTAGACATTGGGGAGCATGGGATTGGGTGGCCAAATTTTGGGTAGCCAACCCAAAAGGTAGCAGGAATTGGGACATCCAAACTCAGTTGTTGCCATCTACTGGGTACTAATTCAATGCAAAACGAGAGAAATATGGAATAATTTGAAAATATCGAAAACGGAACCCTTCACATTCCATTTTGTTGAAGTCCTCGTGTAATTTTGTCTCGCGCAAGTGATTTTATGTTTTGGATGTCGTAAAAAAGCATTTTCTCAAGCTTTTAGTATCTAAGGCAACGTTTTTATTCTATTAATAGTAAAGTAGGGGTATTTTTTAATTCGTAGCTTTATTTCAATATTTAGTTTTTCGTTTCTTTTGTTGGCAGTAGCTCATTTTATTTCCGAAGCACTAAATTCTTCCCCTCGTAGGTAGCCACGTTGCATCTTATTTTTTTCCTCCTAAAGATGCTTTCCACGTTTTGAATCATGGGAAAAGGATGCACTCGTCGATGCCCAAATCTGGTGGGTGCCTAAATTTGCTCCATTATGCTGCGTAACGAATTGGGACTCTCTGCCCGAATTCTGGGATTAGGGTACCCAACTGACGAATTGAAACAAGACTTAAAACCTTTCCTCTTGTACGCTACTGGTTGCAGCACTAAGCCATCCTCCTCCGAGATGGATTTCAGACAAGGTTTTTTGCACTTTATATCTGCGTCTTCACGATGCAGCGAAGAGAGTGCTTGTGCTTACTAAGCTGAGATTTGCTGCTAGAGGAAGACCCGACAATGTCACTTTCCAACGGAGGATATTTTCCAAGCGCTACAATTAAGTATATCATACTACCTGGCCTTTCAATCCAAATCAATTTCTCGTCGGGATTTCTGACCGAAATTGAACTCGAATTTCCGAGCATGAATGCGAGTGTACGAAGTAATTTCCATGTATTCATCCCACACTTTCTCGTTCTTACTATGCTCCGCATTTTCCCGTTGTAAAAGCCGTAAGTGCGCTGTTGTCGTCACGTTTAAGACAAAGTAGTATCAAATTTATTGAGACTGGTCGTGCAATTGAGGTAACTTATGTCTTTTGAAGAAAAGCTTGACACCCGAGTTTGAAGAGCTCTATCGTCTGAACAGAGCTATCAACTTTAATGCAACAAAAATCAAACGATCATTATCTAAAAACATTTCGGCCTCATTGTATTTCCTGTACTTAGTTTTTCTATAAAAAGTACCCGTTTTTTGAGCGTAAAATCAAGTTTCCCATCTTTGAGCGCTTGGTATTCCCGTAGTTTTCTTTCTAATAACTTGGAATTTTAATATAAAGGCCTGTTTACACGGTAAATGAACACGTACGGGTTAATGTCTAAATGTATGAACGCGAGAATGAACGCCAAAATGCTCCGTATAACCACCCAACTTGTGCGAATGCATGCACAGAAAGTAGAACCTGTTCTAATTTGGTTCATGCATTCGTACATGTTCCGTTCCGGTCCACAAAAATCATTCACGCAAACGTACATTAACTCGTACTTGTTAATGTATCGTGTAAACAGGCCTTAAGAAAGAGATATCTATTATTAGCAGTTTGCAGAAAACAATTGGTTTATACCACTAAAATTGACGAATTTGTTGTAAGCAACGCCAATCTCTGCTTTTACGTAGGGATAGTTTCGTGTAGCTTTTAATTTATCAATTGACTAAATTGCTGTTTTCTATATGTATAATTTGATGTCTACGTTTGTCTTGTAACCACTTTCAAACCCACCAGCTCCCAAGGAGTACCGCCATCATTCCAGCATCGATGTCCCCCCCCCCCTCCCCCGCCTTCCATGGTCCACCTCATCCCTCTTCAGTTCCCTTGGAGACATCGCCAAATACAGAGGACAAGTCTTTCGCTTCCTGAATTACAACCTCCCCGTCCTCAATCGACCACCTTTTTTTGGTCCCCGCCGAAACTCGTACTCAAAGTGCGTACTATCTCCGTCCCCCCCTTGCTATCCCGGCGTTCCTCCTCCACGTCGTCTGCTTCTTTCTTGTCCGAAGCGCTCCTGTTTGAGGAGGTGGGACAGTTCCATGATATAACCTGCCGCTTTGGCCTTCCTCAGAGTGCAGTCGAGACCCACTATTCCGAAATCTATCCACAATAAAATACAGGGGCGCAGCTAGGAATTAAGGCTAGGCTATGAATTAAAGCTAGGCGCAACTTATCCAGGGGAGTCTGGGGGTAAGTGCGGGGTTTCTTCCCTCGAAAATTTTTAAGGTAAATGGTTCAAAATAATGAGTTTTACGGCTTTCTGAGAGATATTTTATTAATACTTGAACTATTCGATAAGAATTATTAATGCAGTTTGGTGAAATGGATGAAACTTGCAAAATATTTCTGAGCTCTGGGAGGAGGGGTTTTATCGCCTAAAATCCCCTCCTAGCTACGCCACTGATAAAATCAACTTCCCACCACTTACTGGCTAATTGACTCGTACAAATGTTTTGGGTGACCGAAACGAAATGCGACAAAAAGTCAGTCATAGAATCGGCCCCCTCTAAATTTTTGCCAACTGCCTCTACGCATCTAATTTTTAGGGGATTCGGAGTATCAAAAAATCGATGGTAATGAGGAATTTGAGCATTTAGCATTCATTGAAGCTTCATAATGGCACCAAGTCAGTGTGGCATCCATTCGTCCACATCTTGTAATAGTCGGAAAGCCTGGAATCCAATAACGTGTTTTGTATTCCTAGGATTCAATTTAATTAGGCTAGGTATCACCGTAATAAAAACGATCCTTAAGTAACACATAGCAGAGAAAAATTGTAGCTTTCGTATTACCTACTACTCCAATTATATAAGTGAAACTCTGCTTAAATAGATGTTTATCTGCTGGCGAACAAAATTCAATTTCCCGCTTTTCCTTAATTCAATTTGATGAGATCAACGGCTTCCATATGCTGTATCATTTTCGAGTCTATGTTTTTAGAATCAGCTATGCCTTTCTGTTTCACGTGAAATATATTACTGAAATATCTATTTTATTGTCACTCAGTTGCATTCCGCATTCATACTTACGCGTTTTTTAAATATCTCATTAAAGCTATGTAATTCGCACAAAAAGTTTTGAGTAGTGACATGTCTCTAGCTTTTCTTTGTATAGTTATGCATCATAGAATCGTTAACAAATACACCATCTCCATGAGATGAGACGATTACATGTTATAACCTGCCTATACCGAATAATAATGAAGAAGCAGGAGAAATTTCCACAATTTTAAATTTACTGGTACTACCGGTTTCGCTTACAGTATCATCAGGTCTGATGATACACCTGATGATGCTGTAAGCGAAACCGGTAGTACCAATAAATTTAAAATAGTGGAAATTGCTCCTGCTTCTTCATTATGTTCCGTTTCCACTCCTCCTCGCCTGAAACCTCATATTATATGCCTATACCGAGTCCTGCTATTTTGTCCTGCTTTATAACCGCTAAGCTTTCATCTAAATCTAGGAAATATACTAAATTGATAAAAAAAGCTTATAATTTTGCGAAGCACTTTTTCATGCAGACTGAGTAATTGTAATTTTTGGAAGAAACTTGAGGGACCGTGGTTGAATAGGCTTGAAAATTCTAGACTTCGAGCAGCCTTGGATCAAATCCCACTCATTTAAAATTATTCTTCTTTGTAAATTTCCCGCATTCATTTAACTATATGGATAATAATATAGATGAAGTAAAAGATAAGTCAAAATATGGAAAAATGGCGGTAAACTCAGTAGCTTAAAGGTCAGGATGAACATTATTTTGCTAAAAAGTGGTGTTCCTTTAACAGATACTGAGAATTTGTGCTTCTGTAATACGGATAAAGTTGAGTAAAAGGGATGGAATGGAATTTGAAAGAAATATTATTTTATCTCAATGAGAAATCTGCTTGATATCTTTTGACTTGGTCATGTTCCGGCCATCTTCCTCCTAAACCTCTGCAGAGTTCAGAGGTGATTTATGTGAACCGCATTTTCTTCGTGGGAAGTAATCGTCAGCTGTAAGTCCGTCCCAACGTCATTTATACTGGCTTTGCTTCATTGTGCTTGGTGTGGTAGAATGTATTCATGATACAATGTAGTGACTTGAACGGTAGTGTAAATTTAACTCCAGTGATCTTAGGGTTCAAGGTTTTCAAATTGCATCTTTCGAGGACATTTATTGTGTATATATGGACCTTGAACTTGTTCTCACTCGACCGTTCGCGTCTTTACTGTCCAACGTATTTTTCCTGTCCATTCTTCTCGTGCAGATCGCTGTTCCTACGTCCTCTCTGCCTCTATTTCATTCAGCCACTTTCTCCTCCTCGTCTAATTCCTTTTGTCCTCGGTATATCAAGAGTTTTATCTCTCGCTATCCTTTCGTCCGTAAATATAATTTTTACTGCGCCAATAAAAACCTCCATATGTTCTCCAGGGATGTTTCGTCCTTGGACTTGTATAGTTGCGCGCAGATCCTTGGGAAAACTCAACCAGTATGCCAGTAATATGTCCCGCAGTATCAATGGATCTTCTTATCCTACGAACGTTACTGCAAACTACATACGCAAGGCGCTTATTTCTTTTGCTGTACTGCCCGTGTTCTTTTAATATGCTGAAGTCTTTTTATACCAATGATACCATTGTATAGGTACCATCAGTGACGTAACCTATGGGGGGGATGAGGGGAAAGATTCCCCCAATGCTTCAGAGAAATAAAAAAATATTAAAAACTTTTGTCTAGTTTTGACATATAATAGCTGCATCTGCTTAAATTTAAAGTTTTAGTGCCAAAATGATGTGAAATGTAATTCCAGGCATGTCATTTTTCAAAAATTTTCTCGGACCCCCAGTTGCCTTGGGGGGTCGCTACCTGAGCCCCCCCCGAAATCATATTCCTAGTTACGCCACTAGGTGCCATTGATTGACCCATAAGCCGGAATACATTATCAAATAGCCTCTTCCTCCTGACAAATTTTCTTCTCAACCAGTCATAACTACCATTTTTGTTCATTACGTAAAACGTTATTATACGCGGTGGCATGTTATTACTGGCGAAGAAATGAAATAAACGGAACTCAAATTTATGCTAAAACATTTAATTTTCTTATTAATCGTAATTTTTTTTCTTCGATACAAAATCATGGTAGTGAGACGATTTTGTTACCTTCTTTTGAAGTAGTTTAAGTTAAACAACTTACTTCGTATTCCTATTCGTGTCCTTTTCAAGTGTTAAGTATGGACAAAATTCTCGGCTATCCCACTCATTATCAATCATGTGATGGCGTTAAAGTATGTAGATAATATTTCGTTTATAATGACTTTCCTTTTTATCATTTTGACATTTCTAAAGACGGCTCACGAATCCTTCAGTATCGTTGACTTCTTCTCTTCGTATCTGAGCATGCCTTTTGACTGATAAAGTGAGTACACTGTGTACGTTTTTGGCCATTGACCAGTGAAGGACAAGCTTTGTGAATACATATCGCGTTGGCACCGATGAAAGCCATTTCTTCCTCTCTCTTTGCCTTGATAGCTTTCGCTTTTTTCCGTAGTATCCTCTGTTTTGTGACCCCCACACCCTTTTCTCTCGGTATGAGTCCACTTTTCGCCCAACTCCCTTCTGGAGACTAAGTGCGTATGGTACGAATAAATCTTTCTTTTGGACGTCTTAACAGCTCTTACGTTTTTCATTCCTGCTACCCATCAAGGTTTCCTTTCCTCCTCTACGTCCAACCCCTTCAACGCCTCCGTTATGAATCAAAGGCGCCAACCAGACCTTATATCACCTTTGTCTCATGCATACTGCCGTTGTGACTACTGTCGCCTATACCTCTTACTCCATTGGGTAAGAAGTCTGAAGGCAATGCTTCAATATAGGGAAATTAGCTCAATTAGTTATATTATTGAGATTTTTTTTTAATTTCTCTTGACCACTATTTTTAACGTTGATTAGTGTCATGGAGAGTTAGTCTTTAAAAATCAATCGTTAAAGTTTCTGGCCAATGTTTCTTATTTATAATTATTATTTCTATATATTCTATTATTTCAATGTTTCTTATTTGTTATTTTGTTAATATATATTTTTGTATCTTAGCCAGGGCTAACGAAACGCCCAGGAGACAGCTGCAAAGCTCGGAACTGCGGAAAACAACAACGAGAAATATACTTGGACTTGGACTTAGCCAGGGCTATGAATGAATAAGATTACATTAACTTGGTACACACATTTATGAAAGGTTAATACAATATTTTCTCAAAAATATAATAAAAAAATATTATTTGTACATTAATTAAAAAGAAGAGCCAAGAATTTTGAAAAACCTTTTCGCAATGATTATGAATTGTTTATTGATTGTAACTAAGCTAATACATGCCATAGTTACCCATCAATTTTACATTAAATAAAAAATTTATATTCACCGAGGATGCGGTTTGTAATTGATTTCCTCCAGTCATTCGTCACTAATACCATTCTGCCCCAACTTTTATGTGAGGATAGTTATCTTTATGCATTCAATTACAAAGTAAGCAAGGTTTTGCACGATGGCCAAGCTTGTGTTTTAAATATTATTGGATGTGAATTGGATTTGAAATGGAGTATTTAGTACTATTTTTAACGTTGAATAGTTGGAATTTAAAATATTTACGCATTCACTTATATTAACAACAGAACTGACTGTACGGATTAATTGAAACTAGTTTCAATATTTCGTGTGTAAAAGTGATGGAAGGCTTTAAGGCAATTACGCTACTTCGAATACTATCCTCTTGTATGAAGGTTGAATATTTATCATTCATTCTGTGTGCGAATCATAAGTCTAATCAGAATGTATGGTGAGTACCAGATAACAAAGTTTACTACATATCTGTCGAAATCAATTCATACTTGACGGTATTTGACCTTGTGTGAGAGATTGGCATTTTTTTATTTTAAGACATGTCATCCATTTAATCAACTAAATGCCATCTTTATACCCGGAATTAAAAATCTCGAACTGGAGTAGATGCAACGAGTTTTTGCTGAGATGTTGCAAAAAATTAATTTTTTACGGCCCTAGCAATTCTTCTACGTCATCGGTCCACCAATTTTTTTAAAAGTGTGTGGTAAAGTTTTAAAATAAGATATTTTTATCTTTTCTTTTTTTCTGCCCGTCACCTCGTTATCAATATACTTGCAAAAAAATCGACGACATACTCTTTTACAAAAAAAATGGTTGATATTACGAGTTCATGGCGAATATGTTTCTGCTTCCCAGCTACTCTTCGGTTTTTCTCATGGGTATCTCTAATTCTGTATTCTTTTTTCAAAGAAAATAATTGGAAATATTATAATATTGATCGTGTGCTAGCCATCCATAAAAAAGCCGATATCAGTTGTTTCTTTAATCATTTTTGTCTTAGTGATTTTTTTGCTATGTTGTGTATAAATTCTAACTACCATTTCTTGTAATAGTAAATGGCTAATACTTTGTGCCAATTTTTTCCATGCCTTTAGCAGTTTGGATGCTACGAAATCTATCCATGCAATAATTATTATAATCAACCCTGGCTGGAAATAAGCCAACATTTTGCGGAGGGATGTCATGGAACAGCATATTGAATGATAAACGAAGATATCGTTCCACCTACTTATTTCATTTTAACAGCTTACTGCATGTTTTTCGATTGCTACACAATCATCATCAATTAAATTTCGATTTTTGATCCTTTATATGACACTTTCGATAGCAATCGATACGCATTCACATTATATACGTTTCCGCTGTCCCGGTAAACTATGTTTACTATAGCCAGACAGTTTACATTGCATTGTTTCTTTTGCGTATTTGTTTATGTTGTGGGCATAGTGATATGTTTGCGTTAGCAGAAACTTAAATTATGAACAATTGATAACGTTTTATTGCAATTTACATTAATACATAATGAAAAAAGGAGTTTGCAATTTGTCCAGCTATAATTAAAAAAAAGCAATGTTCTTAATTTGTTTCATTGTTGTTAATTATTATTATTATTATTATCATTATTATTATTGGCTATTTTGTTTTATTCTTCATATTTATTATTCCTTTAAAATTATTTATTTTTCCTCTATTTTTCGTGGACAATAGAAACACGTGTTCAATAATAATAAATAGAATTTATCAGGCGAGATTGGGAATCAAAAGTTTCATCTTCTATCAAACCCCTCGTCTTACATTAACTGTTTGCAGATTAATACATTGTCAAGTTGCTCTTGAAATTAAATGCAGTGAATAATGGTAAAAGCGACATGATATTGACTCTTCAATCAAGAAACAAATTTTAATTGTGTAGTGTATTGAGTTGGTAAAATAAAATTATGAGCAGTACGATGTCTTTGTACATCATTGGCTGGAAATCTAATAATGAAGCCATACAGCCATCCAACCATTGCGAAACCAAGCTTGATCCACCATTGTGAAGGACTTTTTCGGTATAAATAAAGCGCCCAACTGATTCCTGGTCCGAAAACATTTTTAGTCCATCAATGTTTGAATATTGAAATGAACCAATAATGTGTCTCATTCGCAAAGTGGGGTTCCCACGGAAAGTTATGGGTTGGTATAAAATTCATCAAATACCAGAAAGTTTTTATTTGCTAATCACGTTCTATGCCATTTAGAGGATGCCCATAGCTACGTGTTAACATAATGGGGTAGTTTCCTTCATCAAAGAAAACGAAAGGCATTAATTGCGATTCGTTATCCACCATTATGTATTCATAATACACAAATTATTTGGTTTTAGAAATCTCAGTGTAGACGAATTGTAATGGTCAATTTTAACCTCATTTGAAAAAGGCCAGATTGGCGCCAGAGAGACCAGACGCCCATGCGATGCCACTCCACGTGACGTCACAGGGATCCAGATGCTATACGAGTAGTCAGGAGTTTTACATCGTCTGAGGTTACCAATGCATGCATGAGGCAAAGAGGCCAGGGAAACATGTCTTAATAATCACCTATTTAAACTGCCTATGGTCGGAAAGTTTCCTTCATTAGATACGGTATTAATAATCCTTATTTGACCCAAGCGCTACCTGCTAGCAGGGTAATCTGCTACCTACTAGCATCCTACATCGTATTAGCGCTCAAAGCCTCGCCCTAAGGTCACCTCACATGGTGGCAGCGGGAACCAGAATGACGCCACACGGGCTTTTCCCAGAATTCATACTTATCCGTCGGGTTTTCGAGCACTTGAAAATTTTCACTTTTCATTTGATCGCGAAAAATAGATATCGTCATTTAAAAATATAAAAGCTTGAAATATGTACTCCGGGACTAATAATCTTTCGATTTAGGGAACTAAAAAAATAATTGGAAATCACCCTATTGTTAATAGGTTGGGCTTTGCAAACACTGAACGTGTCGGGACGTGTAGCACACAATTGTGAGTTATCTTTTCTGTTTCAGGTTCACTCGTACGCCCTCGACTGCCTTTCTTTGTAACGGATGTGTTCGTCGTTTGTACCTAGGTGCGCTGAATCCGGTGAGGCATCAAAACATGAACACCCCAGAAAGGGAGAGGATGGTGCCAATTCCGTCGGTCTTGTCCGTCGATTTGTGGAATTGCGGAGCGAAGGAATCCGGAGTCATAACCGCTGCTTTTTTTCACAAGTCGAGAGACCGACGATCGTAATGGCATTTTTGCTCTGCCGGCAGAATTTTTCCTCCCGCGCCCCGTTTCATTTTCTTCGGAAACTCACCGACACCATATCCCCGCTTTGTCGCACCAGTCCGTTCCGAGGGCATCAGCCGCAAAAGTGCCAATTTGTTTCGAGTCTTGTTTCCCATCATTACGGAGAGGTAACCATTGCGTTTTCACTGTTCGCGAATCCTTTACAGCCGCGGTTGGCGTAAACCTATCGAACGGGGAAACGGCGTAGGTGCTCAAGTGAAATGAAAAGAACTCCTTTGTTCCATCAGTTTTTTTTATTACCCTTGAATCGGGCATTGAAGAAGTTCCATTAACTGCCCATTATGAAGGAGAAACCGTGTGAGTAACTTAGGGATTTATAGATTTCCGGATGATAATGATAATGTGAGTGATAAAGTGATCTTGAAAGTTATAAAAGATACAGTATCCGGCGTGATACGGTGGAAATATTTGATATTCAGCTTATTTAAAACACTTGCCTGTTTCCATACTCTTTTATTTTCACCGACCACGGTATCGGCAACTTGTGTCATTATCAAGGTACCTATCAAAGACCTTGATAGTGGCACAAGTTACCTAAACCATGGTCGGTGAAAATAAAAGAGTGTGGAAACAGACAAGTGTTTTTAATAAGCTGAATATCTTGAAAGTTATTGCTTAGCTTTCTCTTGATTATTTAGATGGTAGATCATCAAAGTTCTAGAACTTTACCATTTCATATGTTGTGAAAGTTTAAAAAAAAATTAAAGAACACCAAGAATTTGATACGCGATATATTATAATCGTCATCGATTTGGTTATTTTTTCACAACCAATTAATGTTTTAGCTATTTAAAAATCGTTTTCCTGGAAAAGATAAAGTAATGAGTAATTCATCACTCTAAAACAGTGAGTAGAATGAAAAATCCGGTCATTTATTTGTTAAAGGTTTTCACTCTTCTGTCCTCCGTCGCAAAGTTTTTGCATTCACGAATCCGCATCGTAATTATTTGGCATTGAGGTGTCCGGTGCAGTGGCCGAGACCGGTACCCAATATACTTCGATTGGAATTCCTGAACTTAACACCATTAATGAATTTATTACCCATTGTTTTTATAGGATTAAAATTTTGGTTCAAAATTTGCGAAAATTGTGATGAGGATAAAATCTATTTTTTTTACTTGGAACATATCCTGGAACAGTCAATATATATAAATAATTTATCAGTACCCCAAGGACAGCATGACAATTTCCTTAGTACAATAATGTTGTAGATACTGGTCTTCTTTCAGGTATGGGCTAATAATTTACTGTGCGAAGTATTGGACTATGCGTAGGGTCGGATGAAGGTCGTTATTTTGGTAGTTCATTACTTATGGTGGCGCCTTGATTGTATGCCTTATCTTACAGAGATAATGCACCTGAGATGTGATATACGTAGACGAGTGTCTTTTATATATTCATCAATTATTTTTCAACAGTGTTTTTATCCCGGTGAAACAAGAACTAACATTGCAGAGCCTATTAAAAATTACCTTATGTTACGTCGGCCTCGGTGGTGGTGGGGATAAGTCTTCGCCTACCATCCCTTGCCCCTATCTAGTGCATTGATGAATGTGGTATTTTACTGTTAGTTGTTGAAACTCCCGATAGATAGTCCTCATTGTGCTTTTTTCGGGGGCATTTGAAGTAAAAAAATTCTAATAATTACAGGGGGCCACTTTTCCCCCCAATTTCCGGAAATATCAGGGGGCGGCCGCCTCCTACCCTCAATCAGCCACCGACTGAGCTTACAATGGAGGTAAAACGCTCTTTATGGCCCATCTGCGATTGTTTACGAAATCAAAATGCCTTTTGACTTAGACGTTGGCACAGATTGGGTCGTGGGGGTATGTGGAGACAGGCCGTCGTGGCATAAATCACGCAGGGTCAGTGGGAGCGCGGCTCCTGGCTGCCGGCCGCCGAGACCACTCTGTTTCACTGGCGTCTCGCGCCGTCGCGTCGCTCGGCGGCGCTTAATTGAGCGCAAATGGGAACGCGGACGAAACCGCAAAGAGTTTGTCCGAGGGAAGGCCTGTGGGTGGTGTGGAGGAAAGAATTCCCACTCCACGATCTTCAGGAATCCAGGGTGAGATCATTATTACTTTGTGGCCGTCACTCATTGATGTCACTCACTACATTTCCTCTCTGTATGAAAAAAGGGTCTTTGTATACTTGTGACCATTCATCCGTTTTTAACTTATAAATTTGACATGTATTTGGCTAACACTAGAAGGACGGCAGGGGTCATTTGACCCATTTTCAGAATTCAAATTTATTTTTCTCTTATTAAAATATTTTTTTAAATTTTGAAACTTTTTGACTTTGTTCATTTTGGTCTATATTTTGATAAATTAGTGAAAATTCAACAATAATGTTTTGTTTTAAATTTTTATGACGTGTTATACCTAGAAGGACGGCTAGGGGTCATTTGACCCACAACTGGTTTTCGCGCTATTTTCTTGTCCGTGGGCACTTCAGTACCATGTATATCATATAATCAGCAAGAGGCTAGTGTGGTAGATGATTTGCTTTATTTTGAATCTGGAAGTACCCGGTTCAATGCCAGTTTCGTCCCAAGGGCTCCTATCTGTATTCGAAAACCTAGGCATAGCGACTTTTGCACAATCTTTCGATATTTTTTGGGCAGCAAAGGGAAATAAAACCTTTTCAATCCTTGATTTGCGTAAATTCATGTAATTATGATATTTTAATTTTGTTTCATTTATTGTTCAATGATTATTGTATTACCCACACCGGAAAATCGTCACGTATCCCAAGAATTGTTTTCCGTCGTCCAAGATAAAGAGCTCTTAGAGACATTACTTTCAATATCAACTCATCAGGTCTACGAATAACTTTCAATTTTCTGGCCTGACGGCACTGTCACTTGACCTAGCCCCTTTGCCGTGTGTCCAGCATTAGTGCCGCCTGACCCCGTCGGGGTTTGGGGCGGGTTGACTGCACTCTGCGTCCTGGGGAAAAATCCTGTCTTTTTTTTGAGAGAGCAGAGGAATTGGGTGGACTGTAATATTCTACTGTAAATCCTACCCTAGGAATCCGCACTTAGAACGGAGAAGAAGCATTACTGCAAGTTCCTGGAAGATACGACTCAGGATACGGTTGGCGGTTGAGTCCCTGCCTTTCGAACGGCAATTAGCGTTACTTCTGAAAATGTTGTCCTTTTGTAAGAATTTCTAATGCTCTCCAGCTCTCTATACCTCCAATGCAACTAGAGAAGATTCTACCATAATGCGCTTTCGTTTGTAGATTTTTTTGCATGCATATCAGTAGCGAGTTGAGGAAGAAAGTAAGAAGTTGAGAAATATATGAAGAGAAGAGAATCGTCGCGATTCAAATAGCTGTAGGGAATATTGAAGATCAGTCTGGAAGTGAATCGTAAACATCAGTTCAAGGACATTCTGACCAATCCATCAACATCTGCGTGTGATGGAAGCGACGACGTCCAAGATAGTGAATCCGATGGTGACTTTGACGTGATAGCAAATGCACAGCTCTATCCAACAAAATGCAGCTGTCCTTTTATGAGGTAAATTCCAAATAAACCAGACAAATTTGGAATCGAGTATTGGGGTTTTGACAGATGTGAAATGAAAATACAGCCTAAATAAATGTCCAAATTGTGGCAAAGATGATGATTGGCCATCAAATCAAGCGTTGGGGAAATAAATAGTTACTAAAGTGACCGTAACATAAGAATTCAGGAATAAATGTAACTTGTAACAATTATTTTCCATCCATCCAGCTGGCAGGAAGTCATAAAAAATGGAAAACTTCTCTTGCATGGACGATCTGAAAAAAACACGCGTGACGCACAAATATCCATGACCCCTAAAATAGCCATGTAATCCATTCAGCGCGAGTGTTCAGAAATACCTTAGGCCATACTCTTACGTAGAATCAGGCAAACTAGAATAATAATGTACTTTCACACAGCAGCATGATCACAGACGACACTATTTCCGAAACGAATAAAAGAATACCAGAGACCATCCTATTTCATAATAAAAACAAAGCGGGAGTTGATATGATGGATAGCATGTATCAATTTATTTACACGTCTCCAAATCCAACAGCCATATCTCCACGGGTACAAAAAAGAAAAAGGTGCCAAATACCATCAAATTGAATCATTGCACCAATTTCCTTTCCATTTTCCAAATTCCTTTTCATGTGCAAATGGCTGGTGTCCTAACACCCCCTGCCACACGCTTTTAAGCAGCTTGCGGGTTAGTGTGTAGATTTAGATTTAGATGAATAAATCGTCCAATGAACGCATTTAGCGCAAAAATATTTTGTGGAAACAGCGCTGAAAAAATACTGTCTGTCTGAGATTTACAACAAAGTAATAAGTTTTAAAAATTTTAATGCAAATTTTGTAAACCCAGTACCCTATTGTTTTAAAATTTAACACAACTTTTGTATTGTGTGTATGTATTTTCATTATTTGATTTGCAATCGACTACTACATACGGTTTAATTCATGATTCTTTAAAATAATTGTCATTAACTTTTGACGATGGAAATAATATTTAATAATGTTAAATAGTGTTTTTAATGAACTGATTCAACAATTAATACGATTAAACTGAATATTGGTTGAAAATTAGGCGTTTTATTTCAAAATACATTTTAGGGGTCAAATGACCCCTTGCCGTCCTTCTAGGTAGAGCGAAACTCCCGTCCTCCTAGTGCTAAGGTAAAAAACTGTATTTTGTAGAAAATTTTGAAAAAGGAGTTTATTCCAAGGTTTTTTTGGAGAA
This sequence comes from Ischnura elegans, assembly GCF_921293095.1. NCBI lineage: Eukaryota > Metazoa > Arthropoda > Insecta > Odonata > Coenagrionidae > Ischnura > Ischnura elegans. The sequence goes on from NC_060254.1 coordinate 95,441,221, forward strand.
TGTCTAGTCAATGAGGTGATACCGGCAATGACCTCACCTTTCCTTGAGGTAGGGGGTCCCTCCCTTTTCCGATGACCCTGTCCTGAAAAACTTGTCCAATGACCCTGAATAGGGCCAATCGAACGATCATTTTACGTACTGGTCAGCGACTATTTCATGTAAAGCACTGTATGAAACAAGTATCCAACGCTTTTATCGATGGATTTTTCTTATTTATAGGAAAATCCTCCAAAATTGTTGGCACATAAATGGCCGAGCCAGGTTTCGCTAGAAACTCGCGCCCTCCTTGGTTTTATTTTTGGCCTTGGGGTAAGCGCGTACCTAATTTTCCACTCCCATCCCTTTCTTCCCCACTTGAGGGATCGAGGCTGGGTGCCGTGTCTAAAAGGATACCTGCGAAAGCAGTGGCGTAACTATTGGGGGGATTAGGGGATAGATCCCCCCCATAATTACGCCTGGTGATGTAACTGGCTAACACGCCGGACCGTCCATCAGGAAATCTGGTTTTTAATCCCGGCTAAGCTAAATATTTTTTCAGGACAAGCTTCATCCTTGGTGTCTATGAATTAATTGATTAAAAAAATAGAAATAAACACCTTTTTATATTGCCCCTACTCGAATAAAGGTGGGTATGTTGAATATTTCAATGCGCTTTATCCCCGAACCAGCCAGTGATATACTTATAGAAAATAAGAATAATATTAAGCATCCGTAAGGTCAATTTTTTTCAGTATATTCTTGTTAATTTTGTAATTTTTCGGTAAATGAATCTAGGCTATTATACAGTGTTGTTCATTCCATCTTATATTTTAGGTAAAGTCTTCTGACGTAAATAGGTTTTTCCCTCGTAAATTTTACTAGTCTTAATCTCTACGATCCTTTCATTTTACTTACTTTTTCCTACTATCACACCATTTTATTGATCGTCTTCTATTTCTCGGAAATTTGTCCCGTTTAAGCAATGTACTTTTCTCTTATAAGTTTTCCCGCGCTTATGGGACTAAATCAGTAGATTTCTTCGCTCAATAAGTAATAAGGCTTTGTTCTTTAATTGTGGGCTATTTAAGTATCTTGCAGGTTCCATTTGTCCCTCAATAGAAATCTGCCGTGCGTATGCTAACAGCGTTGCTGCTGAATGCTGCCAATCATATGCAGCTCTTTCATGATAGCTTCTATGCAATGGTGAATGTAAAGCAATTATTCAAGAAAAAGAATTCGTAGGGTCACTCAGTGCCATAGGTAACCATATTTTATCTCCATAAATTGCCCCTTTTGAAATATGCCTGCATTGATAGGAGTGTAAATGTCTTTGTGGTGACGATCGACTTTCTTGATTGGATATTGGTTAGCTACAATTTTAATGATGATATTCAATGTCCTCAGTGCAGCCTTTGGTAGTGGTAGCTTTGCCGCTAACGTGAAAGGAATTTCTCCGATACTGTTGTCTGACATCATTTAAAACGCTCTTCTTTTGGAATGATTGATTGATTTCCAATTGTATAGAGCCATTGCACAACGGACCTTGATTACAGCCTAAGTTAGAGGCTTATGCCGTCCCAGATATTTTATGCCACTAATTTCATACAAAAGTGTTCTTTTGCCCTTGGTCGAGTAAATTTTACAACGGTATCTAATGCTTGGCATCAACAAGTATATGGCATCATTGTGTTATTGTACATACATTTGGAATTTTTAATCTTGATGGAATTATCATAATTTATTTCACATCATTTATTGTGATTTTAGTTCATTAGCCGTAATTTTCCAAAGCCTTTGAAAATTGTACGTGTAACGAATAGTTTTGCAATAATTTTTGCTTTTTATGATTACTTTTTACGAAATGCAATTATTATTTACTCCTTTTATTTATTGTTTCCAATTTTTATTTACTCCGATGAAGGAGGAAGCGTTACTTTCGTAGTAATCGTTACTTGCTCGTAATCGACGATTACTTTATTGATTTCCCTGATTCACAGTCACCTACTGATAACTTCGAATCCCTGAGTACCATACTTTGCGTGTTTAGGTACAGCCAATCTTATTTTGAAAGGTACTTACGATGGGTACAAAATATGACACCCCTTGTGTTGTTACACGTTTTAACTGAAAGCATTGCAGGTGAAATTGCAATCAGAAATTTCTATGGCTCATTTCTATGAAATATGAAATTTCTACATTTTTCTAGCAATATTCGACAGTTTTCCGATGATCTCCAGAGTGGACCATGTTACAAGAAGTAATTGTTACTGTAATTTTACTGCTAACTTCTTAAAATCAGCATTTTATCCTCGTAATGAACCCAGTTAATGTCCATAAATACTTCTGCGAATGGGTGGGTGAAAAGTTTATGTGTTTGGGCATGGCTTTGGAATGCAATCGGGAGTGGAAAAAATAAAGGGGACAGGCTGCCAATCTCAATTGCCATTGCATCAAAAGAACACGGAATTGGAGATGATGTCCATCCCCTTGGCGTGTCATCCCTTTGAATTTTCATCGCTACGTTTTCCCTTTGAATTTTCTCCTCTCTTTCTCAGCCTTAGCGGTAAACACATTTGTGTCTTGGGTTGCAACCCTTCCGCCACTTGAACGTTGTGGAGAGAGAGGGTAAAATCCTGGGCGCCACGTCTAGACATCTTAATGCAATCTTCTCGCGGGCGACGAGGCTTGTATGAGATGTGGCGACCGTGGATATCTCGCGGTAGGTCCCTCAAGTCTCTCATGATCAAATCTAAGTGGTGGTCATATTCTTGTGCGTGCTCCCTTGCAGATTGGAGTCACGCGTGGCAGTATTTTTTTAAAATCATTTACAAATGTCGCCGTCGTGTGTTTTATTCTGACGCCTAACCAATTGCGTCCGATTTCTGGGTTTCGTCACCCCCTCATGTTATTCTCCGGAGTCCAGGGCTATATTTTCTCCAATCGGCTCTAATTCAGAACCGTATGGAGGTTTAAATAAAATCTATACTGTAGAAAATTTTACTCAGGACTTTTTGTACTGGAAAATGATCTAGTTGCGGAGTAAAATTTCTGTCCAACTCAGGGAGTGTTAAAACTGTGGTAATATACCTCCTTTTTTGGTATTTCTGTAATGTATTTAAATGCAGTATATTTTTCTCTTTGCTTGATAATTTTTATGGTGGGCCTCATACAAGATCATCAAGCATATTGTGGTCAAATTCCTCGAGTTTTAAATGAAGAAAATAATTTACGATAAAATTTAAGAGTGATATACGGTAATGCACCCTCTATCGCTGAATTGACTGTCATTGGTTCTACCCGACAATGTTTTTATTCTGATTGCGTTAGAAAAATTTGCGTACTATGTTTCCAGATTGTGAACTCTGTTTGTTACTAGAAATTAAGAACAACCAACTCCATCTAAATCAGTTGTGATTACAGTTCGAAGATGCCTTGTAATAGAAGGTGTTTATTTCGAGCTCGGTGTTCTGCGAAGCGCATGTTTCATTCCAATTTTGTTTTTCTCCTCTCGTTGAAAATATTTTTCTCTTGGAGGCATCTTTAAAATTTTATATTTTTATGTTCAATACTTTATATTTTATGCTAATTTTAATTTTAAGGCTCGGTCAAGAACCTCTGGTTACGACAGGATTTAGGCGTCAAGTCGCTAATGCATATGGTGTTATACCGCCTCCAAAAATCCAAAACATTAATACCTCGCGTGGTTAACAGAATGATAAAAACTCCAGCGCACACGGGAGTGGGCGGGAAATTTATGCGCGCGCGGCAATTCAATTTTTCGCGCGCTTTTGACGGCGCGTAATTCATATTTTCCGAGAGGTTTGGGAAGAAAGAAAAAAATAAAGGATTTCCCAGCCATACGGTCCTTTTCCTTTGCTTCCACCTTTCCCGACCCTTCAGCCACCTACCCTCCCAACAAATAAATACTCCCACTTGTCCGTGGCATGTGTTTTACATCATATTCCAGCCTTAGCCCTTCCCCTTGACCCCTGGGTCCCTTGGAAGCTTCCGACCTCAACGCCAGCTACTTGTACGCCGCCACTAATGCCCGCCACACATTAACATGCCGCTCCGACAGCGTGTGAGGACGGATGGAGGGAGAAAGAGGAGGTGGAAGAAAGTGTGTTGGAAGGTGGAGGAAAATGAAGGAGAAAAAATTGAGGAAGGATAGGGAAATGCGGAAGGTTTTGCTCGATTCATCCACACCTCTGCGGAGGAGTAGGGTGCAAGAGGAATCACTCATCCTGTCTCCTAATCCTGGCCCCCACACTCTCGAGGCAAGACCGACCCTTTTTCCGGCACCTTTTCATCCCTACCGTACATCCCACGTAATATCCATAGTCCCGTAAGCTCCTTTCATGACAACTTAACTCGGCATATCTCGGCTCAAATTCACCAACTTCTCTGCGTCCTTTTACCTTCTTCTTTTTACCAAACCCATTCATATTAAAAAAAAAGATTTGATGCTTTCCCGGCGAATAATTTGGGTAAACTCTTCTCGGGATTCCAACCAATTTAAATTCTCCCAACCGAAATTCTGGCAGCCCTGAGGATTAGCCCTGAGTTGGAGCTTCAAAGGTTGGTTAGCATGGAAAACTTTACCCTTTGGGAATCCCGTGAAGAGTTTATCCCCATTCATGTGTTTCACCTTTTTCTTTGTGATCATATCTGTACTTAAATCCACACTTTATTTTAAAATACTTGATGTTTCAACACGTTTTACCATAGTGATGGTAATGTGGGAGTAAAATGATTATGACTCATCTACATCTAATACCCCGCAAACCGCCTAAAAGGCCTGTGGTGTTTGGACACCAGCCTTCACACATAAAAAGGAAGTGCTCTAAGGAAATTACGACTAGCATTTATTAAAGTCCTTTATGGTTCGGCGGAAAAAGGAATTCCCATATGTATCCGTTTAGCAAAACATCTCTCTTAATTTACCGATTCCATCGGACCTGGACTCTTTTTAGTTGAAGGGATTGGTCGGCCTGATATAATGTGCTGACATAAAGAAATTTATTTTTTTAAGCCTAACTGTGTTGAAATTTAAATTCCTGCCTGATTTGATTACTTTCGCTTCCTCTTCTTATAGCGAAATTTGCGTATCGAGAACTGGAAGAACGTTTGTCCACGGTGGTGAATATTTGTGGATTTGGGAGACACTAAGGAAATTAAGCTTTATGGATCAATAGCCTTGTAATAAAACTGAACAGCTGCAACAAATCTTTCTGGAATGTTGATGTTGATATTACTGGAATGGAATGTTGATTTGAATGAGCTGAAGTATCCTTCTTCAACAAAACTCAATATTTTCACCAATTTTGATTGTAAGAAAAGGGAGAGGTACTGAGTGCATTAAATGCTACGCTCGGACTGGCACATGGATGCTTTACGTATCAAATGAGCCGGAGGAAGTTTGAGGGGAAAATAAATATAGCAATTGATTATTTCGTGGCTATAGTGGAACATCCAATGTTCTTACCTGAAATCACATTAACACCCTTAAGTTTAGCCATGATACGAAGAGTTAAGTTGTTGCAAAAGAGACTTTATCCATTTCATTCAAGTCCCTTTTCTTGAAGGATGACCTTCACAGCTTTAAATTCTCTCTTCTTCTTCAATGGCGTCCTCACATTATTTTTTGTTGTAATAAATTATCCGAAAGCGCAAACATAGGGATCTCCTACTGTGAGAGCGGAAGTTATCGCTCAGATAATGTACTGGTATTCGAGCTCTGGGAGAAGGAAGATTTGATTAACGCAGCGTGGCTCCCAAAGGCAAAGCCGGAGGTAAAAAGCCAGTCGCACAAGGCACGTAGAACTGGACAAGGTGTATAGAAAGTGAGAGAGAATAATGTTTACTTTGGAACCTACCGTACCGTCTTGGTTTCTGCGGTGACATCCTCGCTAAGGAATGCAAATGATAGCTCATAGCTATGCATCATATATGCATGAGCCTTAAAAAATCACAACAGACCCTAAACGCCATGCGGATCCCATGATTTCGTTTTTGACTAGAAAGATATTCATAAGGTTGCTTTTGCCCTTTAGATGAATAAGTGTACTTTTTTTCCGCCTTCTTTGAAGTGACTGTAATTGTTCATCTCTAGGCGGTTGGAATGTATAGAATGCCCACCCAATTTTCTAAAAAAAAATGCACTTGGCATTTGTATACTAACCCGTTATATATGTTGATACTGAGATTAACTTAATTACGGCAAGAAGGTGGCATTTCAGGTCTACATTAGCATTGGTCAATGCACACTCAAAGTTTTTTTCAAGTTCATGAAGGTTTTTGAGGCTCTAGTATCACTTTATCATGAAATATTTACAACGGCTAGATGCAAATAAATCTCTTCTTCCAACTTCGCCATATTATGTGTCCTAATTCGTAAATGAGACTTTGAACTTTTGATAATTAATTTGCTGCTGTGATTTATTTTTTAAATAAGTTTACAATTTTTCAGAGATTCCAGTGCCTCGTTTGTTTTAAAAGAATTTATTGGAATAGTAAATGGCAGTCTAAAACATAGCTTTAAATTATTCCAAACTTGGTTACCTAACAATTTACTCCAGCGGAAAGACGACAAATCAATTCTGGAATGGCGTTGTGGAACTTTTATACTTGCATTGCGAATTACCTACTTCGGAAACTCTGATTTTTTTATTTTTTGATCGATTCCGTTCGATGCATCGTCTAAGGAGAGTGCTTTAATGCCATCTCTTAGCGTACGAAATTACTATTTAATGAAAATTAAGTTAACATATTAAAGCTCAAAAATGGGGAGATGGGTGCTCTATGCGTCGTTTAAATGAGTGTGGTCTAATGCCATCCCTTATCATGCGAATGCACTTACGAACGAAAAAGATTTTAATAAATACGCCACAAAATTGGCCAAATAGCATATCAATTTGTCGTCTAAATGAGTTCCTAGAGAATCTTTTGCTATATCTTATCGTACGAAGCACCCCCAAAAAATGATTTCTGCGAATATACCACAAACTGGGCTAAATGTCCGCTCTATTGGTCGTTTGAACGAATGTGATGAATGCCAATTCTTGTCGTACAATATAACGTTGCGATGAAAAATATTATGTTAAATTGCACCAAAAAATTGGCGAAATGATCGTTCATTAAGTGTTCTAAATGAGTGTGATATGATACCATCTCTTATCGTACAAAATGACGTACGGATGAAAAAGATTTCAACGAACCACACGGCAAATAGGCGAAATTAACACTCAATGGGTCGTCAAAATGAATGTGATTTAAATCTAACTCTTATCTTACGAAATACCCAACTTCTTCCTTTCCTCATCATCTCTCCTTGTTATCCCCCCAAACCCTCAAATACTCCAAAATCTCTTCCTATTCACCCTCTTTTTCCGGCTGTTGAATTCTCTCTGGCTAAATAAATTATAGGGTGCCCGTTTAACCCGCTGTAAAACCAAATATAAACATTACTTTGGGGATAAAAATGGTATGGGTGTAGTTAGTATACCCTTCAAGGTTCAAGGTAATGGCGTAAGAGTTAGAAAAGTAACACGTCGCTTAAAAAATCGATCGAGCAAGTATAATAGGCCACTTTATGGGGAGTACAAAATATATTCTACATTATTTTCCTGTATTTAAAATTGAAATTTTTTTATCACAGTCCGTATGAATTTTAAAATATTTAATAGCACGCAGATGTTGGATGTTTTACTCTTTGTACCCTCACAATTACGGAATGGAATCATAGAATTGAAGAAAGTAATCCACCATATAGGTGAAATGGTCGCTCGATACGTCGTCGAAATGAATGTGGTCTAATGTCAACTCTTCTCGTACGAAATATCCACAAATACTACAATACTACAAAAGGCCGTATCCAGGATTTTGTTCTGGGGGGCACAGGGATACTTCATAATAAAAAACGAACGCAATGATAATGGGACCGCATTAAAAATCATTGAAAAAATTAAATCACGTGTCCCCGTGCCCTCCCCCCCCCCCCCCCCCCCTAGATCCGCCCATGATGACAAACATTATTCTGCAAAATATTGGAAAAGAGTGGATCGGACATTTTTGGAAGCCGATTAAAATGCAACCGAAGTGGCAACAGAAATCAGCCTTCTTTGGGATTGAATTGGGCCTCCTCTGTGCTTTCCTCTTAGAAATACTCAGCTTCCTTCCTTCCTCTATCATCTCTCCTTGTTACCCCCACTCCACGGTCTCTTCCTCCTCACTCTCTTTGTCCGGCCGTTGAATACTCTCCGGCTTATGTAATTTATAGAGAGGAGACGCTCCTCTCCACCAACCAACCAACTTACCTGTCTACCCAGCAGCAGCGCACTCCTCCGTGGAGGGCGGCGGTGCATTGACCTGCTGAAAGGTGGGCAAGGCGGGAAACGGAGAAGCGAGCGGTTGCGTTGTACGGCAGGAGGGGGACGAGTTTGAGGTGGATTTTGTGTCATGGAGCCGCGGATGAGGCAAGGAGCAGGGGCGGTCTGGGGTGCTTGGGGGCCCTTGGATGGGGATCTTGAAGGAACTCCCATAACCAGGCATTCTGGGGTTATCCTCCGGAAAATTTCAGGAAATTGTTCGCCCGGAAATAGATTTTGACGCTATTCTGTATCTTAAAAACGAGATAAAAGTAGGGGTGGTCCGATCGGATACCTCGGATCCAAATATCCGCGGATATTGCCCTTCATCGGATACATCGGATTCAAAGTAGCGGAAGACATCGGATCTGGATCCTAAATTTTGAATAATAGAGTCAGTGAATGCAGAGATTGAACAATTATCGGGGGAATCTCAGCGTCAGGCATACTATTAACAAGTGCACAACAACATAATGAAGTTGAAGAATCTATGATTTTCCCGGTGAATAACTTTAATGAACTACCTTCGGGTTCCCAACTGGGTCAGACTCTGCATGATGTTGGCCGACGTTTCGCTGGGAGCCTTTCCCAGCATCTTCAGGGCTAGCCTTTTCATCAACCCGAGGATGTTCCCAACGAAACGCCGGCCAATATCATGCAGAATCTGACCCTATGGGGAACCCGAGACCAGTTCATTCAAAATTTATCAGTTGTGGTTGCTACAAATAAACCAGTCTTTTTTTTAAATTAATATTGTGAAAATATTGCAAAGCTTCACGTACGAAAATGTTCTCTTTGAATCACGTTGTCCAGAACATACCTCCTTACGTGATAATAGTTTTTAACGATCTTTACTCGTAAATTAAGCACTCGAGCACTTAAGTAAGAGATAACCGGACAGTATGGCCAGTAGAATGCGATGTAGGAATGTTTGGAGGAACCAAACTCGTAAAGCATATATGGGCCGTTTAAATGCTATGTTATTTCCGTTCGGAATAGGGTATTTCCCTGCACTTGTAACGTACGCTGACGTGCAAATTCGGAGGAAAACATTTAAGCCCCGTAGCCCCTACCGTTATCTTTAAGGACACGTAGGATTGGTATCGAGGACCCTCAGGAAATTATATGCGCATTCGGTAGTAGCCACGGTCCACCTGCATCAGGTCGGTAACCGTTTTGGAATTTGTAATGAATCTGTTTTGAATAAAATCTTGAGCTATAAGTAAGCGCTACTTACGTGGTGGTGAAGTTCGATGATGCCGTTATGTGGTCCACTTGGTCCAATATCTCGTTAGCCCTCTCTCATGACAGTGAATAGCATATGAAGTTTTCCACTAAGGTTAATTTTCCAATTTTTCTCTTAGTTTAAATATTTACATTTGACTCAATTTCTTTTCCAAAAATATATTTACATTTTGGGCTATGTTTATCATCGGTTATATTTCAATTACCAAGGAGGCCGTAAATATCTAGAGGGGGCACCACTGGTTTCTAGCGTGTGGCCGGAATGGGGTGCTTGGGTAGGACAAGCCACGCCCACTTTGACCAAAACATTGGCAATCCCATATGGGCCTATGGGCCCATTGGCAATGCCTACTATTTGGTCAAAATTTTGGTCATAACTCGTTGATACACTGTAATAAATTATGGAAGGCACAATTTAAATCTTTTTTTCTTACTTCATTGGTAGGCTTCGCGATTTTATTAGTCAAACATCTTCTCCCAGGGAAAAATAGGGTGGTTTCCTTTTATTTTTTCATCACTAAAATCGAAAAATTATTACTCCTGGAATACATATTTAATGTTTTTAGATTTTTAAATGGCGGTATCTATTTTTAGAGATTAAATTAAAAGTGAAAATTTTCAAGCGCGCGAAAACGCGACGCATAAGTATGAATGCGGGGAAAACTCTGTGTGACATCGTTGTGGTTCCCGCTGCCGCAAGTGAGGTGACCTTGGGGAGAGCCTTTGAGCGCTGATACGACGCAGGATGCTAGCAGGTAGCGGAGTACCCTGGTAGCTGGTAGCACTTGGCTTAAATAAGGATTATTAATACCTTATCAAACGAAGGAAAGCTTCCAACCTAAGCCAGTTATAATAGGTGATTATTAAGACATCTTTCCCTGAGCTCTGTGCCTCATGCATTCATTGGTAATCTCAGAAGATGTAAAACTCCTGTCTTCTCGTATAGAAACTAGGTCCTTGTGACGTCACGTGGAGTGGCATCGCATGGGCGCCAATCTGACCTTTTTCAAATGAGGTTAAAATTGGCCATTGCTATTCGTTTAAACCGGGATTTCTAAAACCAAATAATTTGTGTATTATGAAAACCCTATTGGTGGGTAACGAATGACAATCAGTGCATTCCGTTTTCTTTGATGAAGGAAACTACCCTATTACTATCAATCACCACGGTTACGTTCTGCAACCAGTTCAGCAGAAAATAAAACTTTAGGAGAATAAAATAGTCATTTACCTGCACTTATACCGGTATTGAACTTTATAATTGTCAACGGAAATTAACAATTAGAGTAATTAAGTATATTTTCAAGGATATCCCCACGAGTAAAGTGGCTAACAGACGCAGAGTTTATGCATTGATAGAAGTATCGCGAATGATGAGAAAAATCCTACAAAAAATCCCTCTCATACTACCCCAAAGAAATAAAACAGCATTCAGCCCTGAAGGTGAGCCCCGAGTCGCATCTTGAAACGTTGGCCATAATGGATAAATGAACCCGTTGGGATTCCCTAGAAGAGCTTACCCATATTCTGTTGACTAATTAGTTATTTTTAAATTTGTATGAGCCTTGTTAACCCTTTGTAACTCAGAGCTGTTTCTGGGAGAAATTAAATTTCAAGAATTCTCTTTTAAAAATGTAAAAATATACTACTCAATCATAATTATTGTGGCAGCTACATAAATCACCATTAAAAATGGCAGCACAAAAGAATACGGAGATGAAATTTGTCCTGAAAAGATCTAAAAATGTATAAATTTTTGATATTGCTTAGAAGCAACATTGATTGTAATAGGTTAATAACATAAAGCACTCCTAAGTGTATGCTGAAATACATTGAATGCATACAGAACGATGTGAAAGAGATGAAAAACGTTGGAGTGAAAAGATTAATTAATATGAGAATTGAGCGGAAAGCTGCGTCAAAACAATCTTGAGATAGTTGTTGACCAGTGATTGTCGGAATGAGCCTTTATATCATATTTCCGTTGTTCTTTTTTGAATTTTGGAAATTCGTTGAATTTTTTATTCCAAATCCAAATTAGGTGAACTGTTCGTTTTATTACAATTTGCTTTAACATTAGTATCATAATTTAAGACTGATTTCAGATTTGGAAAAGATCTTCACAATTAGCGTGATTAAGGCTTTTGTTCAAGAGAATGTTATGTAGAACTAGTTGCAATCCCTTGCGTTTAAGCTTACCTTTCCTAACTCTAGGGTGGTACAGCTTTATTTTTCACCCGGCTTTACCCAGGATTTTGCTGAGAAGGAGAGAGCTTCTAACGTTTGATTCTCTCCTCTTTCTATTTGATAAGTTCCCTGAACGTAGCATTTATGCTTCTTAACCTCAGAGATTTCATTAAATATTCAATGAATTCTCCCTATTTGACTACGTGCAGCAATTAAAGGATGGGAGAATAAAAATAAATGGAATGCTGGCTCAAATTGCTTAATCACCCGTGTAGCTTATGGCAAATGGCCTATATGGCAAATGACCAGAAAGAATATAAGATAAAATAATATAAATATAATATATAGCTTTATAGTTTTAGACTATTTTAGGTGGTGAAGCTTTATTTTTCACCTCCGGCGTGATCGAGGTTTCTGCTAAGGAGGAGAGAGCTTCTAGCGCATGATTCTCATGAAATATTCAATGAATTCTCCCGCGCAGCAATTAGAGAGTGGGCAAATAAAATCAATGGAATGCTACCTCATAGTTGTTAATCACCAGCGTTGCGTATGGAAAATGGCTTAAAATAAAAAAATATGATAAAAAATAAGTATAAAAATGTATGTAATAAAAATAGAAAAAATATGATGCTAGTAATAAAATATGTAGCTTTATATTTTTTAGACTATTTTAAGGGGTATAGTTTTATTTTTCACCCGGCTTTATCAAGATTTTTTCTGGGGAGGAGAGAGATCTAGTACGTGATTCTCTCCTATGTCTATTTGATAAGTTCCTATAAGTTCCTTTAAACATAGCAATTATGCCCCTCAGCCTCAGAGATTTCATTATACATTCGATGAATTCTCCCGCGTAGCAATTAGAGAATGGGCAAATAAAATAAATGGAATGCTACCTCAAAGTTGTTAATCACCAGTGTAGCGTATGGCAAATGGCCGAAAATAAAAAAACCTGGCTAAAATAATGTGCGTATTCTTGTCCGTGTATTCTGTACGTTTCTTTTTAATGATTAAACGTTAAACGACGGAGCTTCCACGCATCTTGCCTCGGCGATATTTCTTCCGAGGAGGTCTCTCCTCCACCGCGCGGCGGATATGGAGGTGCTTAAGACAACAGCGGGGATTCCTTTTTGCCGATGTGGTCCCAACAACATCCTCTTCCCAACTTAATAACCGAGGCAATTTCCCCTGAAAATATTGCCACTAAATCAAGGGAATAATAAAACTATTCGGTAGACTGGTATTCCCCATTCCGACCATTACTGCTCAATGTTTTCTGCGTTAACCGGCGGGTATCGGTCTTCTTTTTGTGGTCATAAAACTTTGGAATCAGGAGGTGGTCTTCGTGTGATTTCTAACCAATAGAATGCAGTTTAAAACTGTATAAATACCTCAATTTACTTCAAACACTGCATAGTTTATCTTGAATTAGCCTAGTACTATTGCGTTACTTTTGATTCCTCTCCAGCTTTCCCGACTTTTTCCTATTTGTATGGTTAAATTTTGATTTTTTTTCATGCCACCGTACGAAGAACTTTATTTCTACTAAACGCTTTGCGGCGGGAACGAAAAATGACACTTGTGATCCCTGTAAAGCATTTCTGGGGTAAAATCTTCAAAAGAAACAGAATACGTTCGTCGTTATCCTCTTAAATAGAAAGGTTACAACACTGATGATTCAAGGACAATGTTATTCATGGGGAAAATATGTTAGAAAATTCTAGTTCTATCTATTTTTACCCATAGGAAAATTTTGAGAGATACTTGGTCAAAGCATCTTCCTTGAATCAACTTCATTTGGGGTTTATTTTATTGCTGAAGCCATTCATCTCGCCATCTACATTATCCTATCTGTCGTTGCGTTATTCATTTTATTTAGCGAATAAAACTTACTGTTTTACGTATTAAGTTCATCCTTTGCCAGAATATATCCATATTTGAAAGCGTGCTGACAGACCTCAGGCCTTAGCACATTATGTAGTTAATAGACCCATTTTTTCACAAATATAAAAAAATTGTGCTGAAAAAAATTCTTACATGGAAAAGTTATGATTCCTAATTTTTTCACTGTTGGTTTTCCGAGATTTTATTCCAATTAACGGCTTCTTTTAGGGTTCAGAATATTGCGTATCCAAATATTTTATTTGATTCATTTTCTTTGGAAACTAAGCTAACATTGATTCTTTTATGTTTAAAATTTCTTTTTCCTAATTCCGTTCTTGGGAATCTAATACGGTCTACTTTGTTTTTCACGTATATATCTGTTCTTTTTTCAGCATAGATCAGTGTTTATTTATATTTATGTAATTGTTATATTTTGCTCAGATCTTTCCTTAAGTAATCTTAATTGTGTAGAAATAAGGAATCAATGAGCCTCGGCAAACGTTCTTTTGCCCATAGGTGAAGATGATATTCCCTATCGAAATGACGATCAGAATTAAATTTATGTACGTTTTTCAAACCACTGTTTGGAATTTATGTGTGTACTACCACATTGTTTTCTTAAATGGATGCCTTTCATGATTTCAATGAAGAAATTTTACATCATTGATGTTTGTTTTGGATTCATTACGGTAGTTTTCACGCGCAAACTTGCCGAAATTCTTGTTTTAATTCTCTCTGGCGTACACGGTTTCCTGAACTTTGAAATTCCTCAATGAAAATGAATAGCCATCTGTTCGTTTTCTTTCCACGCAGACGACATGCGTGTACCAATCCCCAAGTAACCGATTTTCATTCGACATAGCAGAAGCTTGCTTTTTCAAGAAGGCATTGGTATTCAAAATAATTCGTCTTGTGGTTCAGTTCTTCTCCCTGCTCTCGGAATGCAGAGTGATCTCCTCCGTTTGCATTTACCCCCGAATTTCCCGTGCATTCAGCTTAGCTTGAAAAAAAGAAGAATAGGATGCATTCACTCTGTACGTTCTTGAATCTTGTTCAGGATTGCTCATGCTATTTCTCTTCGTGTCTCTTCCTTGTTCTGCCAATTTATTTCGGAATTCGACGCTTTTCGGGAGCCGGAATTTTCAATTTGTTGCCACTAGAGAGCCTTGCAGCAAGCTTGGTGCATCTCCTCGTGTTCGCCGTCCTTCGTTTCCATGGCATTCTCGTACAGAGGCAGGTACCTGTGGCGAGGAAGTAAAAATTCGAGTTCGGGATACCTGCAGTTAATGAAAAGCCTGCTACTTTGGGAGTTTGGGTAGGAAAATTGGTAGCCAATGGAATTTTTGTAAACACGTCTTTTTTAGAGAGTTTTTTAGGTTTATTTTGCGATAAGTCTCTTTTAATAGCTTACTTTTTTCCCAGATTTGTTGTTTTTTCTCAAACCAATGATTACGCATCATTTGTTTACATTCCTGCTTTGTCCTTTTCCTTCCGCTTTTCATGTTCCCCTTTAGCTGCAGTGCTGCCTTACCATGCTATGTTTATTTCACAGTTTTTCCTTATTCTCTGCTAAGGTTTAAGTTGCATAAATATTCTTAAAATGTGTACTTCAGTATTCTTGGCCAATGTGAATCCAAATGCAAATTTGTAAGAATGGGTACTTGCAAAGACGAGAGCCAATGCAATTCTCTAAAGGTGTGATGCTATTCATGTTTATTTTACAAGTTTTATAATTTAATGTTTGTATAATCACCTTTACAATTATAATAATCCTCCAAAATAAGTACATTAAGCAGTTTCATAGAGACTGAACTCCTCATTAATGATATTCAAAGAAATTATGCATATCAAACAGTAGCGAGTAATTTATTTATTTATTGTCCTTAAAGATCGTAATTCATTGAATTTACTTTTCTCATTGCAGGTCAGTTTGGATGGCATGGATATAACCCATTAGATAACTCTAAATTTTAAGCATGGCATGTGATACATCGTGGGTGAGTTCCTTTAATATTTTCATTCCTATCCTATTTTCAAGATGGTACCTTTTTTTGATTCTTGATTTTTATGGTAAGGTTACATTATAATTACATAATAAATATTATGGGTTCATTGCAGTTCATCAGTTTTGCAGTTTTAGGTTCTAAAACCGTGATGGCAAATATGAGTTAGCTCTTGGTTGATTAGGAAAAGAACTCCGTCGAAAATTATGATATCTAAATGTAAGGTGGTGTCTAGTCGCGTGGGATGTCCAGCCTTTTGAAAAAAGTTTGAAATCAGTTTCAGTATTTATTTCCGCGCTCATCACCGTGTCCTGTTACATCCAATTTACTCCCCTGGGGGTGTATGCTTGCCATTGATCGGAATTATTTCGATCGAATTTCATTCCGATCATATGATGCTGATTGTTTGAAATGCGGTCAGAAATTATTGTGGTTGAAAATTTTCACTCCAAAATCTCACTGCGAGACCTCATATTGCCGTTACGATGAATATTTTCAAGCCCAACAAATTCCGATGGCACTGATAAACATCCGGAATGAACCGATCGGAATAAAAACCGTTCGAAATAATTCCTATCAGCGTCACGCACAGCTCCCCTGCTCCACACTCATTTCCCGCCTATTTCTATGGCTGACGTCGACGGACCAATCACAGCCAAGTCGTAAGTGCCACCTGCCGTCCTCTTCCCCAACTACCTGACTTCTTTACTCGAACCCTTTTTTTTCTCGCCGTGAAGCAGGCGCCCTTTGTTAGGATCTTCAGTTGTCCTCCCCTGCAAGAAATGCATTTGTAGTTGGCTGCATCCATTCTTTTCAGTCCCTTATCTCTTTCTTTCTCTTTTTCTTCAGTTTCCTTCCTTCCTTCCTACTGCTTTTCTTACCTCACCGCCAGCCACCTTGCGCGGCGGGCAGCATCAGAAAAAGTCGAATGCACGTCCTCTTTCCGATTGGTCTTCCGTCCACCGTTCCGCTTCTCCGTCTCCGAGTCCAAAGCATTCCATTTTTCGAATTCTCTACCGCATGTCTGCACTCCTCTTCCTATGCTCTCCCTCGTCTTTTGCATTTTCCAACTGCGTTTTTCCCATCGACCTTTTTCGGACGATTTAGACGGACATTTTCTCTTCATCTGTCGTGGGCAAGGGTATTATTCCCTCTCGACAGTATCTTTAAACGAAAGCCTCGCTCTCGCTGATATACTTCGCATGCCTTTTACCCATCGGCCGTCCGCCCCTTTCCCCCATTTAGTGACTATCTTGTTATTTTGCGAGCATTTGCGAGGAAAAATAACTCTTCTAGACATGGCTAGAGAGGGAAGTTGCGTGCGTGAGGAAAAGTACGTGATTACCCCATTTGTTTCTCTAGCTATATTTTTGATCACCAGAAATTTCTCTTTCTTCCACTTGTGCGTGATCTACCCATACTGTTGCAAAAATATTCTGGTTCAACATCAACTTAATGTTCTTCATGGAATTTTTCTTCAGATTGTGTTGACGAGACCAAATTTGAGTTTAAAAATTTTAGGAGAGGCATTTGAATACCTACTTCATTCATAGTGAAATACGATTTAAACTCATTTTTATAAGATGGCATTTTGATCATACTCATTTGTTTTTGTTAATTTCAATGTTTAAGTCACCTAGCTGACGAGCCAGTTGATCCTCAACGGAGCTGATTAAATTAAGGAAGGATATAGATATATTACTATTGTGTTTTCAAAACAAAATAATAAGGCTCGGCCTTGTTCTATGTTGAAGTCAGAATAAATCCCTCATAATGCTGGGAAAAATTGTACTGATAACGTAAAAGCCAAAATACTTGCCAGATAGATTACTTTTTCATCAAATATTTTAATTCTTACACCGATCTTCGGCAGCAGTGTCGGGTTTTCCGGTTACTACGGTTCACCTTTTTTAGATAGAGAACCTTTGCAAAAAAATCAATTGGAAGCTTGTCTCTTACCAGTGTAAAAAATATTTTCGTTATTTTTAGTTATCACATTAAAATAATTAACGAGGTCTTAGATGTATATATGAGTCCTTCCCTTAATTTTAAGAGAATATTTCACAAGCCTAGATTCAGTTTATCAATACAGATGAAATAATAAAATTATTATTATTACAAAATTCCGTTATTAATCGCGCACAGTAATGATAAATATTGTGTTATAAATAATGATAAATATTGATACCGCCATTTTGCGAATACAGTGCGAATCCTTGGAGATTGTTGGCTCTTTATCATGGATACCCAAATTTGGTCGTGCATTCTTCTCTTACGAGTCAGTTTCAAGGCTGGACTTAAAACCCACCCATTCTTTGATGAAAATTCGAAGAGGAGAGATACGGTTGTTGGACGGTGGCTCCGCCCTTGTGGCTGATGAACGTAACCAGCGTAAGCTATTCGTCACGCATATTCTTTGTTCAAGGGCGTATATCCAGGATTTGCTAAGCTGATTCAATTGCGCTGAATATATCGCTTTCCGTGTCCTTAATCTCTGCGGAATGGTCTTTTCCCGTTCATAACTTTTGTCTTATGTCTTACAAATGGATGTACTATCCATTTCCGTGCGTATTCCACCAATCTCCCGGTAACCTCTCCTCGCCACCGCTAACACTAAATCCACGGCCAAAGGTATTCAGACTTTTTTTTTTGATTCCGTTGGTATTTAAAAAATATTTTAGAGATATAATTTAGAGATACACAGGGAATTTGCTTTACTAAAAAGTAATTATACCCGGATTTAGAGATAGTTAGACCCTTCAGCATAATATCTCACCCCTTCTTTCACATTGAGCCTCCCTAAACGCATTACATGTACCTCTGAGTTCGGTTATTTGTTCTCCCAGTGCACTCCTCCTATTATTTATCCCTGCGGTTTTCAGCAGTGGTATTGATTGCCTAACGGCGTCAATAAAGTTTTGTCTTAGAAATTTGAAATATTTTGCCAATATCATCAAATTGCTATCCTTTTATTAATGCATACGAAATCCCGCATACGAAATTAAATTATTACTTATAAATAAATAAAACCTAGTATATTTTTTGCTTAGTTAAATTTTGTTTGTTATGGCCCACCATCCATCTACGGCCACCTTACAGGATGTGTTCATGATCCACAGTTTCTTCAAGCACAACTCTTTGGAATCAAAGATTAACCTCGGCAATTACCATCCTCACCTGGTCTTCAAAAGTAATATTGAGCATTTTCAATACAATATCACATAATGCAAGATGCATATTCTAAGTATTTATCTATAGAGTGACCCTCCGTAATAGATATAGAGGTATTAGATCCACGACCAAATAAATAGTAATGTACGCAGAATTATTTATTTTCAACTTCCCCTTAAACAGCAAATAGAGGCCTTTGCAGCGGAGTAATTGAAAAAGCACGACACATATATTATATACATGCCCTGGATAGGGGCCACCTTGGCCGGATTCAAACCCGCGACCTACGGATTGGCAGGCTAGGACCCTACCCTACCGCCACCGAGGGCAGACAAAAATTACGCCCCCGGGTGAGCAGGAATTACCAGCCTTTCGGTTAACAGCCAATATCCATCCTTGTCAAAGCCGTTACCCATTCTTGGCAAAGGGCCTTTGTTCCTAATTCGTAATAATTGCTATGGAATTATTTGTTTAACCTTTTTTTTGTTAGTCGCAGCTATTTAATTTAACTTCCTATTTATCACTCGAAGACTGTCGTTTTTCATCTGTTTTGCACGCGCAGAATCCACCTGTTGCGCACATCCCAGGGTCCTATGTTTTTGTGCCTCTTTCTGTCTCTGAGATGTCGGAGATTTTCTTTCGCTCGCCTCCCGTTCGGAGTTCTGTGGGAAACGGCAAATCGTTTGGAGGAGCCATTGACATTTCGTTTCGTGAAAATAGCGACGTGTTTTGTGCCGCGGGGGAGTGTTCGACGCGCGAGTCACGCGGCGGACGGCGCTGTTATGCTTGTCCGTCCGATGCCCGAGTCTCGAAAGCATCCGAATGAATGGTGAGAAGCGGACACAAGGGAGTCTGTGGCCATGGGAAAGTCTTTACGAGCGTAAACAGCATTCCGGAAGTAGGTATCGAAACTCTTTAGAGTGAATCAGCCGTAAACACGCTTTCAACTATTAACCTTCCATCTGTACTGGTACACAGCAAAAATATACTTCTCCTTCTTTAGACTACGAGTATAACACATAATTGGAATTGAGTAAAATATTATATATTTATGTAAAAACTACATCTGGACTGAATTTTCTGGAAGTACTGAATTTAACTCTTTTTCATTATTTAAACCGCGAGTATAACAAATTATCGTACATGCGTAAAATATTTTATATGTATGTAAAAACTACATCTTGACTGAATTTTCTGGAAGCACTGAATTTAAATCTTTTTCATTATTTAGACCGCAAGTACAACACATTATCGTACATGCGTATAATATTTTACATGCTTGTAAAAACTACATCTTGACTGAATTTTCTTGAATTACTGAATTTAGTTTTAAATTCGAATGTTCATGACTATGAGTTGTAATTTTTAATGCACAGAATCAGAGGAATATGTTTCGCGTATATATTTATGAAAGTAATTCATGTAATTGCAATATTTGCTGTCGCAAAGAATGGAGTACTACGCATGTTCCTGTTTTAATTTTACATCATTAAAATATTTGCGATACAGATAAATAACTTCGTCTAATCGTATCATCAAAAGTTGAGGGAAATATTTTTCATTTCTTGTTTTTCTTTTTATTTCTCGATGCTTTTTTGGTAAATTTCCTCCATTTTGGGTCATGTTATACCCAAAGAAGTTTCTATTTTGCTATGGGGCGTGGATAACACACCTAAAAGACTACTGTACCTGCACAGCGTTGAGAGATTGAATGAAATGTAATTCCATAGAGTTAATTTTAAAAAGTTTTGTATGATTTGATACGTCTTATTTCTCCGTCAGATTCGTGAGGGTTATTTTTACCTTTGGATTAAGTGAAATCTTTTCTTAATATAAAATCATAATGAGCTTTTTAAGGCATTAAAAACTACTAGTGTTCGCAAACGCATTTTATAGTACCGTTTTGGGCGGAAGCGTTTCAGTGTGCTGGAGACTAATTTTAATGGTTACCTACTAGGGCCCACTAATATTTTTTCCATGGTTCACCTATAAGTTTATTATTTTTCATTGAAAGAAAGCCTATTAACTCTTTAAAATGCAAATTCTTTCATGGATTCATACTTTGTGGTGTCCTGATCGTTAATTTGCAGGGGTTCATTTCGTATCCGAGATGCAAAATATCGCTTTAAACTCAAAATAAACTTTTTTATAGCGAGGAATCGGTATTTTTTTCTTTTGTAGAAAAAGTCGTAAACATTTGAGGCCTTGAGTTCACTATTTGGAGCACGAAACAAAACTTTTAATGACTTTAACTCTGAGACTTTTATTGCCACTTATACCTCCTACTAGCAACTCTTCTTTCATCTACGTTCTGTTCAAACATATTTTTTTCTATTTTGTATCTGATCAGTTTATTTCTCTCAGTACATAATTTATCTTTTACTCACCATTTTAAAACTACACAAACCTTGAGCCAAGCGCTCCTATTGGCCGCTATTTTGTCATGAGTTGTCCAGAGTATCTAGCATAGGGTAAGCTCGTGGCTAATCGATGCGCACCGCTAAGAGTTTATGTAGTTTAAAAATAGTGCGTTTTCGACCCAAACCTCATTTGTAATTTTGTTTCCTTCTGGCATCAGCTATCCAGGGTTTAAATTTTATGACACAATGTTTCTCCACCCTGTATATTTTTAAACAATCCTTCCTACATAGAGGAATAAAGGGGTGGAACGACCTACCTGAAGATATTTTTCAGATCTTCCCCGCAAAAACTAAAATTTTTAGGAGTAGTGGCCTGTTTACACGGTATAATAACACGTACAAGTTAATGTACATTTGCGTGAATGATTTTGGTGTACCGGAACGGAACATGTACGAATGTATGAACCAAATTAGAACAGGTTCTAGTTTCTGTGCATGCGTTCGCACAAGTTGGATGATTACACGGTGCATTTTGGCGTTCATTCTCGCGTTCGCACATTTAGACATAAACCAGTACGTGTTAATGTATCGTGAAACCAGACCTTAAGCGTTCATAGATTCTTGGTTGATGTCATTTTGATTTGTTATGGAAAGTTAGAAATTAGGTTATTTGGTTCAAATTTCATTTTTTGTGCGATATGATATTCGATTTAACGCATTTTTTATACTATAGGTCTCTTTACCTTGTTTTTAGATAGGTAGACTTTTCATTCATTTATTCAAATCTCATACTGCCACCAGGCAATTTTCTACTGGTAGCAATATGTAATAAATAAATAAATATGTTGTATGCAGAACGTGGAGTGGGTTTTTTCTATTTTTACCTCATCCTCACTTGCTTTCGTCTCCTCTGTTGCTTTTATCTTGTCGATCATAAAAATCCCTGTTAGCCTAACCACCGTTTCAGCGTCTAAACCGCCCACGCAGGCCACGGAGACTCCGCAATTCATTCACGGGCCGTTCGAAATCCACCTTAGTGCCACTCCCCCAAACCACCCCCTCACCTTGGGCGGAGATTTCGGGAGAGAGATAGTGCATCTCAAGGGGGTGGGTGGGTGGGAAAAAATCACGATGGCCGGCCCAGACGATGGAGGCACTATTTCCCACCCCCTGGGTGTAGTACATCAGGGATGAGTGGTCAGAGAAATGTTTTTATGGGATTGGTGAGGCTCGTGCGGGGCAAGATTCGGTCGGCCTCGTGGGGGTGGATATACTGCTTCCGGTAGAAATTGAGGTCGAGTTAGTCGTTCTTTCGAATTGAGAGGAGCAAATTTCAATCAAGTTTTGCCCATCCCCATGCATCCCGTACACTTCGCTATATGCTAGGCCTCCATGCTTCTAAATAATATTAGTAATGTGGACATAGGTCGGAGGGAGTAACGCGTAATTTTTCTACCTGTAATTTGTGGTATAGGGTGGTTTCCTATTATTTTTTTATTACCTAAATGGGAAGATTATTACTCCTGGAGTAGGTGTTTCAAGCTTTTAGATTTTTAAATGACGATATCTATTTTTCGCGATTAAATGAAAAGTGAAAATTTTCAAGGGCGCGAAAACACGACGGCTAAGTATGAATGCTGGGAAAAACCCTGTGTGACGTCGTTCTTGTTCCCGCTGCCGCAAGTGAGGTGACCTTGGGGCGAGGCTTTGAGCACTGATACGACGTAGGATGCTAGCAGGTAGCAGAGTACCCTGCTAGCTGGTAGCGCTTGGCTTAAATAAGGATTATTAATACCTTATCAAACGAAGGAAAGTTTCCGACCTTAGCCAGTTTTAATAGTAGATTATTAAGACGTGTTTCCCTGAGCTCTGTGCGTCATGCATGCATTGGCAATCTCAGACGATGTAAAATTCTTATCTACTCGTATAGAAACTAGGTTCCTGTGACTTCACATGGAGTGGCATCGCATGGGCGCCAATCTGACCTTTTTCAAATGCGGTTAGAATTGACCATCGCCGTTCGTCTATAATGGGATTATTAAAACCAAGTAATTTGTGTATTGTGAATTTGGGTATCGAATGGTGGGTATCGAATCGCAATCAATGCCTTTCGTTTTCTTTGATGAAGGAAACTACTCTATTATGAAAATGCAATTGATTGCAACATTATAACGTAATTTTAAGAGTTCTCTGCTAGCATACTAAGCCCTCTGGCCAATAATGTTCTGCGATACGTACGCCAAGGAAGCTAGCTAATGCAGAGAGGTCGTTTGTTGTGACCGGAATACCCAGGTCACCCGATTACCGGTCCGCTACATACATATTTACACCACCATTATCCTTCAGTTTGATCTCCGGGTCCTAATCCAAGTCAAGCAATATAATTTCTTCTCCCCGAATGCCTTCCATTGTGGTTTTCGATTTTTACCATGTGCGAGTACGAGTAATCATAATTTTTTCTATGCAATAGGTACCTAGAGATATTAGATATGAGGAGAATGCTATTGTTTATAGAATTTCATTTGTGAGCGAGCGCAAACTGTTAAAAACTTACAGACACAAAAGTTGCAGTTAAAAATTAACTATACTGCGGGGATGGGTATTAGACACTAGCTTGTATATCTTAATTCCCAATGCTAGTTACAGGAGCTTATTTTCGCCTTGGTGTTTTTTTAACATTGATGAACGAGAGGTGATACTCTTTAGAGAACGCTTATAACGAGGTTGTTCGGAAATTTACTAATGTCAGAGAAAATGCACAGGATTATAATAGAAAACTTGATCGATTGAAGGAGATATCAGTGCTTGAAAGATGTCAACAATGACCATAGATTCTACTCTCTTGAGAAATGAATTGTTTAAGGAGTTCGAGCTAATCACGATTCTAGTAATGTTTTACATTTGAGTATTCATATTTGTGGCAGAAAAACGTTTTTTTTAAACGTCACGAATTGTGAATAGCACAGCTGTTTCCATAAAAATAAATGAGGGTTATTTGTCGTGGATGAGTCGACCCCTTAGAACATCGGGATGGGACCATAAATGTTTTCGGAGATTGATGCCTTTGAGAGTCGAAGGTTGGGTGGCTGGGTTATATTATGGTCGTTGGGATGCAAGAAGGAAGGGTTCTGGATATAGCAGGCGTATTAATGGTCTAAAATGGACGTAAGCTGCGAGACGATTCTCGTAACTTCTTATGGTAGCCTACCTCCGATAGTTAGCGGAAGCGGTTTTTCGGAAATTCAAAATTGAGAAGCAGAACAGATGCATTTCTATATAATAACACATTTTCGCGACTCAGATTTTTATTGTTTTTCTTCCGCAAAAAGCTTTCTCCCGTCCACATTTCAAATTTGCAAAATATCCAACTTGAGGACGAATGGCTGAATTGTTGGAACTGAGTAACAAGAATCATAATCACGGATACACCATTATTGTATTACCACAAATTTTTAAATGCTCAGACCCAGGTTTCGACACTTTACTCTGTTTGAGAATGATAACCTTTGAAAATAGCCTTTTTCACTTATGTGAATATGTTGAATTATATAGTGTATAGTGTCAAAACCTTGGTCAGGCTATTGAAAAATTGGTGGAGCATACAAAATTATCTGTGATTACGTTTCATCATACAAATAATAAGATAAGTTCAAAGTTATGTTAATGTTCATAAAATGCCTAAAAATGTGAAATATTTCCATATTCTTCAGTGCTGAGTAAAGTCAAGATTCTAAATTTACTGGTATTACGAGCACATTTTTTCTCAATTAAACGTTTTTATTTACTCTCCGATATTTTTCTTCTTCATTTTAAATTACGGGAAAAATGCGGTGGGACGTTCAGCCATGTTCACCTAAGGGCCTTCTGTTCAGAGCTGGCAGACGTCGACGCCGGGTTTCTCTCCTCCCTTTCTTCCTTACCCTTCCCTCATGACCTCATTTGCCTCCTCTGAATACCTGTATTGTGATTACGTAGCGGGTATCTTTTGACGTAACCAGGGAATTGAGACTTATAGGTCAGTTTGAACAATAGAAGGAACTTTTCATCATTTTTTCATTTCTTCCATCTGTGCTTATTTTTCTGATTGGATTATGTGCATGGAGAGGATTTTTTCCTTTTAAAACTTTTTGTATGTGTATACCTATATGAAAGACATAGTGAGCATGAACTTCCATAAGACGAAGAGGCGACCCATACCATGTTTACCTATGGGACCTTTTGGAGAATATTACGGAGAAGATTACTAAGTTCTTACATATATCCAACAGCGCGTCCAGCGCACGGAAAATCTAGAACTGTGCTTAGTTTTTTTTTATTCCCTGGAATTATATATCAATCATTCATATTTTTTTGCTCCAGCGAGGAATTTCAAAATATTTTATTTCAAATTCATTTCACATAAAATTTTGCCCGTTCAACACCTATTTTCTGGCCTAAAATTTGTTTTCCGTATTTTTAAGTTCAGTATCTCAGTAGAATTTTTGCAGTCGCATCGAAAAGTTGAATTTCAGACAAGACAACATAGTCGAAATGTCTTGCACTCTTGACTCAACCGAGATTCAACAAAACGAAAAATAGAATGTCTGGTGACGTCAACAACTACTTATGAGGTCGAAGGAGCTTCCTGGCTTGCATAGAATAAATTTTAATTTTAAAAACAGTGTGCCAACTATCATATTCCTTGCCCTTTTAAATACTTAAATATAATATAATTTAAAAGCATTGAAGTTATTTTGGGGATTTTAAAATTCTTATTTTAAGCAGTGATCACGTAAGATTAGCCTGGTATTTTTTATATATATTTCACTAGAAAATCGGGAACTATGCATGAATTTTTATGTATTGATTGGCTGTACAGTGTACACCCTTCCTAATCTAGTTAATATTGTCTCACTTACAAGAAGATATATATTTTTTGTTAGTAAGACACCGTGGAGTAGCCAGGAATTTCTTTCGGGGGAGGGTCAAAAACCAGGGGGAAAATTTTTGAAAAATATTGCATTAAGTAGAGGGTTTTTTTTAAACGAATGGTTACACATTTCATAATCGAAAAACCTTGACTCTTCAAAGAAATCTTTCGTAAATTCATTATTTTTCAATATTTTGTTTTCTTTTTTGGAGGACAGTAATTGTGTTTTTATGTTTCGGGTGGGGTTCGGACCCCCTGGATCTCTCCCCTCGCTATGTCCCTGGTAACACATCTGCGTACCATATCATACCATTTTGGCTTCTATGCGTCTTACTGCTTAACGTTTACGCTCTTGTAGATCAGGGGTGGGGTGGGGTTGGGAAATTCCTTGTTGTGGGTGTGGTTTGGCCACAATTGAGATGGATGTATCTGTTGGGCAAGGGGCACTCCATGAGCGGTGCCCCGCAAAAGATCGAACACTTTTTTTCTTCGGTTATCGTGATTCGATGGGGTTGGATGAACAGGGAAGCGGTCTTTCGACAATTTTTTTCATGGTCGATGCCACGCTAATATTTCCTATTAGCCGGGATTATATGCCGAGGTGTTTTTTGCTCACTGCCCATAACTTCATCTGTATTCCATATATTCTACCGCAAATTACCCCAATGATGTGATCTGGAGGCGTGATACTATGATTTCCCGGCGATGTTGTTTTTTCACGTCGTTAATTTTCTTTTCAAAATTCCGAAAAGATGTCCTGGTCGTAATGTAGCGTGTATTTTTCGAAGTAACCAGGGAATTGAGACCTATATTGCCGTTTGAAGAAGAGTGCAAATTTTTCATAATTTATTCATTTCTGATTTTATCTTTATTTTTTATTTTGCTGATATGATCATACTCATGAAGAAAATTGCTTCCATTGTTAACCTCTTATATCTAAATACATATATGAAGGAAATGCTGAGTATGAATGTACACTGTTTACCCATTGGAGCTTTTGCAGAATATTACCTGAACGATTGCCAAGTTATTACCAATCTTCACCCTAGCTATTATCACGCTTAGTAATGCATCTGCATCCGGATTGTAGAGCCATAATAATATCATAACTCATGGAATTGCCGTATCAAATCGTATGAAGACTAGATGTTACATGTGAGGTATTTCAAAATAATGAATGCTGTTGTAGTGATAGCATCAACTGCCTAGAGCTGTCTTCGAAGAAAAACTTGTGTACGAACAAGACTCATGTTGATGGTGGATGTAAGGCTTTTTCATGCTGTTTAAGAACAGAAATTCTAGAGCAGAGCTTTTAAATCATAATGAAGTATACATGAACGAAACCATTTTAGGGTCTGGTGAATTGTGCGGCAAAGCAATTAAACTTCACTGAAAAGTCTATTTATTGCATCTGGTGGATGTCGTAGTAATTTCTTGGCATCATTGTCTTGAAACTATCATGATATTAAGCTTTTATAACACAGACCTAACTCAAAGAAGTAGCCAAGGGGAATGCATAGAGGAGGCCCAATTCCATGCCATAGAGGACTGATTTCTGTTGCCACTTAGGTCGCATTTTTAGCGGTTTTCAAAAATGTCCGTGACGCGGTGAGGAGTGAAATGCGATCCACATTTTTCAAATATTTTGCGATATAATCTTTAAAATTTCAAGGAATTGTATTAAAGAGTAATGCATTTGATAGATTAAATAATCAGAAATAAAAAGTTTGGTTAACACCCCTAATAATACCTTATTTCCTCGTGAAACTCGGATCAATTTGTCCGTCAGCGACGCGAGTGGCGACTTTTGTAAACCCATTTAAATGCGCAGTGTGTGACAACACATTTAGAGGCCGACTTGAGGATCCTCTATTGTAATATTCGTGGAAGTAGCATTCCGTGTTGACGGAATGAATATGGAAGTTTATGCGATTAGGAATAGGTTTTGTTGTCGCGGTGAAACAGCGTGATGGTATACATCATCGTTCATAAAGTTCAGTTTGGCTTTATGGCTGTGCGTTTATGGGTGTTCCCGTGACGTCAGCCATTGTTTCCTCCCACATCGGTCACCAAGACGCCGACCGCCTTGCCTTCTCACAATATCTTCGCAATTTCGGCTCGCATTTATTGAGTCGTGACGAGCCCGATCCGCGCCCGGAGCGCATAGCGGTCCGCGGCCATAAGCGACGATGTGACCCGTGGAACGAAGGCAAAAAATAAAATAAAAGACGCCGAAGAGTGTCTGTGCTCGCCCCAAAACGAACGCGTCCATAAATTACACGTCAAGGCTGCTGTCCAAACGTGAGCTGCAAGATCGGAGCGGACCGTCCGAGTCGCGGTGATTGATGGCAAAAGGGACACACGAACTCCCTGCTCCCTTGTCTCTCTTCGTGGTGTGCCTTCTCCTCTCAGTGCAGTCTCCCTGGGTTGGGAGTGGCCGCACGCTGGACCACGGTGACTTGGCGGTGGTAAACCGGTGCGTGGGCGTCGACTTTCAGATTCACCTCGTGCTTAGGTCGCTTCCGTTTACGCGATGGGCGAAAAGTACTTGCACATTTCCACTTTTACTTTACACAAGAATATATGAAGACCAAAGCAAAAACATAAAAAACCTAAATTAAAAAAATAAACGCTTGGAAAAGCCCTCAAAATTCAATTTTATTTAACCTATAAATAAGTAAATAAAGTCATAAATATAAAATTTTAGGTTTTCCCGGCGTATAGATTGATGAAAATTTTCCTGGGATTCTCACCCGGTGTGGTAATGGGATAATTAACCCAATGCCACACCCCGTGGGAATCCCAAGAAATTTTTCATCTAAGTCAAAAATATTTTGGTTTAGTTCGGACGGGCTAAACAAAAATCCTCCGGTAAACCGTACTTGTACCTTCGTAAGCCGTACCTCTGGTATGGAGGGCCAGATCCGCTGCATAACCCGAGGAACCTTCATTGCTCTCCTCTGCATCTTCACACCGTGAAAGCCTATACAAGAAACCAATAATGTTTTACTTGCAAGGGGAATACACAACCTTCGGGTGGCCATTCGAGCTCAAATTTTCCGATTCGGTAGATAATGGCTATCAATTCAATATGCCGTAGCGAGACGACGCACCTCTCGTAATTTTTAGAGGAAAAAAGCAATTAAAGATCGCAAATAATGAATCTACGCAATATAAGGTGCATTTCCGGACATTTCTTCCAAGACGGCGGTGGTCCAGTAGAATAATAACTGAACTAATAACAAAACATAGTTGAACTTGACCTCGTCCGTTCACTGTGAACAAACCTCGCCATAGAGCAAGAGAGAAAATGAAAATAACAATATATCCTTCCAACGTTTCGACAATCAGTCCACCCATCGTCTTCATGGATTTAGGGAACCTAATTGGAATCCTGAATTCCCTGATCATTCAGGAGTCCAATTTGGGATTCAGGAGTCCAATTTAGACTCCTGAATCCCTGAAGACGATGAGTGAGTTGCTTGTCGAATCGTTGTAAGAAGATATGGAGGACCTGACTCGGTGCATAAGCCGAGAAACCTTCATTGACATTGTTTGCCGGGAAAGAACCAAACATTCAGAGGAGAGGTTAACGGGATCTCCACCGCGTGTATCATCTTCGCAGGCTCCCCCGCTGAAAATCGTATACGTTTTTAACGCGTCTTGTCATAGGGTCCAAAAGTGAGAATCCATCAGGAAGCTCTGTGTACAAAAAGAGTTTAATTATATGAGTGGAAAATATATGCGCTGGTATTACAACTAAATTTTGAGATTTTAGGTACTACACTCCATAAAGAATAAAGAAGAAGTTTGGTACACGAAATGACTTAGGTCATTCACAAGTACATTTGTGGAGAAGTGCCATCTGTTTATTATTAAGTCATCCATGGAAGTTAAATTAAGCAATGCAATTCATCCACAGGAAATCCTTCTTCCACCACATAGCGCCGCATATCATAAAATACCATCTATATAAGTTAGCTGTGGCTGTGATTGGGACTCAATGGCCATTGAATTTTAATACCGGTGCGGACTGTGGTTTTTGGCGAGCATTCTGATCGGGAGCCTTGCTTCAGTCCGCGGATGGAGCCCAAATAGGGCGATACGCCCACGATCTCCAAGTGCAGGGAGGCCTCTGTATCCTTGGAAACAAAGTCGACGGACCGACTGCTTGCATTTCTCCACTCCCGAGGCAGTCGGCCCATCGCTCTTTGTCTCGTCTCGTCTCCCAGCTTTTACAAAAGTTCGATCCTGTCGCATTAACCAGTGGTCGGGCTAGACTTCTACCCCTCCCTACCCTTTCCGCAACCTTGGTCCGCATGCAGGCAACTTAAATACTATGTGATTCCCGATTGGTTAGGCAAATTTATCTTCCTCGTTCCGCCGTTGCATTCACGATTCCCTTTTAGATTTATTCCTTCCTCCGTCCTTATCCCATCCGCCTACTCAAAGCGGCGGTCGCTTTTCTGGATTTCTTTTTCGCATTTGCGTATATTCGCTCCTGCGTTTTGGCCGAAGTTGGGCCTTGTGACTGCCGGCGATGGGAAACTGTGCATGCGTGCCTTTCGCTGGGCGTCTCATTCCTCTTCATTCGTGAGGGGTTTGGTACGTCGCGATCCATCCTATTTTTTCGGTAAAACGCCGTGAGTCGAGCCGTTTTTACACAAGCTGCTACATTTGCGGGACTTGGTTGGATTAATAAATTCACCACACCCAGCACGTATGAATGCAGTGTTGCGATCTTAAAGTGAATCCTTGTGCTAGCACTTATTTAACCCTCATAGTGCTATCCTTTTTCCTGGGGTACTGGTGAGAAATACGGAGCGTATTTTCATAAAATGTAGCAACTAGGAAAAAAAACAGTACAAAGGTATTTCATTACATATCCATAAGCGGATTTTTTTTATTATTGAGGATAAAATGGTTAGTAATGACAAAATATTTTTACGTTTACTGAAATAAAATATATCAATCTAATAAGTTTTAGCAAATTAAATA
Source organism: Ischnura elegans (assembly GCF_921293095.1). NCBI lineage: Eukaryota > Metazoa > Arthropoda > Insecta > Odonata > Coenagrionidae > Ischnura > Ischnura elegans. Next base: position 95,472,320 of record NC_060254.1, read on the forward strand.
ATGTACTACCCAAGAGCCGATATATCGGCCCGCCGCACTTTTCGCCCGAGCGGCAAAAGCCGATATATCGGCCCGCCGCACAAAAAAGGTTAATATTTTTATTTTCTGGTTTAAAGATTGAAGAGGGACCCATTTGTTTTTCACTTCACTACCAATGGAATTAGCGGATTAACGTGATTCTCAGTTTGACGAGAGCCTTTCTTTTTAAAAACTGCTGCGTTGGGTATCGAGAATCTTTCTGTACATCGTTATGTTTTTGATGGGGTGCCATTATGTTTGGTAAGACACACCGGTAGTGTAGAGGATACCGAAAAAGAAAGCAATTCAAAGAGTGAAAGCAAATACTCAGGATATAGGTACACGAAAGATTGGAGCTTGGTTTTTAATCTATATACATATTAAGAGAATCATCAGTTGGTGTCATGGGCTTCTCCCTATTCGGTAAACCTTTGTCATTGTCTAACTCGATCATTTATATATTTCCGTCGCACGCTCATTATTCTGCATTTTAATTATACAACTTAATTTAATTACCTGAAAAAAATTACCAATTGTACAACTTAATCGTTCAACCCATGACATAAAAAAATGCCAAGAAGCAAATATATTGAAAGCCATTTTTTGAGTTACATCTTTTGAATTAGAACTTCTGTCTTTCATCTCACATTCTACTATTTTTGTCGTGGAGTGTTATTTTTTCCTTGTTCAATAGTATGATTTACCGTCCAACTTTCAACATTGCCCTTTTTGTGTAAGAAGATTTTTATAAATTCTTAGAATGAATCGATCAAAAAATTTAGCAGCCCAAAACTATCTTTCTTATAACTCAATTTTCATCTATTGTACGTATAAAGGCCATAATATGCGTCTGTTTTCTAAAAAGGACTTTCTTAATGAACGTAAAAATGGTTATTGAATTTAATTAGCTAAAAGTTAACGTGGGAGTATTAAGATCGGAAATGGCAGCTTATGTCTCTATTATGTACATTATCTTGCATTGGGTGGCTAAAACGGGTGACTAACTCGCATTTAAGTTCTCTTGTTGCTGATACCTCACGACGCGAGTATATCCCGATAAGTCTATGACATCGTTGTGCACTATCGTTAATCAAAGTTGCAGTTGGACCTTCGGTTTATCCAACGAGCTGGGCGCAAGCGTGACTAACATTGAACTTTGACGCCTGTTACGACCGAGAATTTAAAATTAGCACTTACGCCGTTGGAGAGACTGAATGGAAAACAATAGTTATATCCTTCCCTCCACTTCCTTGTCCTAATCCCTAGATGAACTTTGAGATAGGAGCTCTTTCGCCAGCGATTTTCATAAGCGTTGAAATAGGCGTCGGGTGTATTCTTTTCTTTGCCCTAACTCTTCTCTTAACCTCTCGCTTGTGTTCGCTCTCTGAGGATAATTGAACGCTTTTAGATTTTCTTGTCTGATGTTGGAGATGATACAAGACGCTCAATTTTCCGTCCATCCCTCCTTTTTTCCCACCTCTGGTTTTGCATTAACGGTTCATTAGAGTCTGTAATCTCGCCGAAAAGGGTTTAACCTGTTCGTAATTCCGACGGCACCGCGCAACCCATTCTACTTAGTTCCCGTCATCTCCACTTTTCCGCTTGTTCCCATCCTTCAATATACGTTTCCCTTGTTCGTTCGTCTTTTAAACACGGTCGGGTTCTTTGCGTCGTGAAGCGTAGATTTTTTTTTTGCTCCACAAATCCGCGGTAAGGGTGTGGATCACTTCAAATTGATTCGCGGCCTAAATAGGCGATGCTCATGTTGTTCTGTACCTTAATGAAGCTCCGCTGAAGGGATTTAAATTATTCCCCGGGAGCGGCTGCAACAAGGGATGCAAGAATCGTGACATGAATTTTTGTATCCGATGCATATAAAAAAATGTGGAAAAATAATCTTTGGCGCGGAAAATAAGGTATGATTATAACCCGAATGAGCGGTTGCGATAGAAATCTTTTCTCTTTTGCCTATCACAAACACCGACCCAACTCTCGTTCCGGCTTGGGATGGTTGGTTGTATATGTGTGGGAAAAGCGACGTTTGGGAAAACGTGGAGATACCGAGAGGAAGGTGGTGGTAAAATTACTATGGTTAAAAAGCCACAGTTTTCAAGGGAAACGGAGTGAAAAATTGGTCATCTATGGAATTGCTAAGTCTATTGTTGGCGTGCCGTGCGTAGGTCCCCGTGATAGTGCTGTAATGGAGATGCCAGTAGAAAATATTAGGCACTTATGATTCCTTTTATCGGATTATCGCTGAAAGTTGACGTATTGCCGAAAAATGACCTCTCACGTTTGGCTTTTAACAGAAAATAAAGATAATTCCCTATAAATTGCTCGGAATGAAAGCTCTTCTCACTTCATGTGTTACGCAAGTAAAACTTCCTTAACTTGATTTGAAACATGAATGAGATAACTTGATTTACTTATCTTAAACAATTTTTGTTACTTTGTATTGCTCTCTAAATGCATTCGATGAGTTTAATTTAGCTGACAAACAAAGTTGACTCATCCCGAAATCGATTACTACGTTATAAAAAAGACCGTATCTTATTAATTTTAAAAGTTAATCACACGAGGAAAATAATACAAAAAAATCAATGGAATTAAACCATCTGAGCTATGACGGAATATTATTTATTGATGATATCCTACCTCGTTTTTGGTGACGGAGCTGATAATAATGTCGCAGCTAGACGCAGCTGACGTCATCGCACGCAAGTCCTTAGAAGGTGATGTAACGCATATGCTCCTTAAAACGAAAATAGGTACTGGCCGAGTTTTCGTGACGAGAGCTAATGAAAATGTATTAAGATAAGGTGAAAATTTATGAAGATACGAAGTTTCTATTTAGCATTGAAGTTGTACGATAATCATTCATTATAATATCACCTCTAATTTTTTTGTTCTCAGAAAAGCTATCCAACTTTTTATGCCCTCTATTATTTTTTCCGTCCCTTTGAATTATTTTATCATGTTTTGTTTTTCGGTCGTTTATAAGGTTTATTTCCTCCGGCAGGGTGTCAATCATTTCGTTGACCGCAAATGTTTTCCTGTATTGCCTTCTCGATATAACCCTCCCGGACCCAAAAAGGCGTATCTTTGTGAGAAGGCCCAACCCTTTCGTTCCCCTCGGTTCACCTTGTGTGTCTTATGCAGCCAATTTGCCGCAGGCAGACGCCACTGCGTCGTGGGCTTGCATCCGTAGACCTCCTCCCACGCAAGCGGTGCGAGACATTATGGGTCTCCCTATACCTCGGTTTCGTCACGCCTGCGAGGAGCCAATATTATAGCCTTCATTCTCACACGCAAGTGCACACACGCACTGTGTTGGCATTCAGGAGCCCGCTAAACAATCTTTTCCAATATAGCCCTCTTTTTTATAACTTTTTTATAAACTCTTATGTTTTCACAACTATAGTTTTAAAAAAATGACCGCCTAATTCCGATGGCAGCGCTGTGATCATTTAAATCTACGAGAACGATAGAGAATTCCGATAAATTAAGAGAGATATTTTGCCGAACGGATAGATATGGGAATCATTTTCCCCCGAACCATGAAGGACTTTAAGAAATGCTAATCGCAATTTTATTAAAGCATTTCCTCTTTATGTTTAAACGGCTGGTGTGCTAACACCCCCTGCTACACGCCTTTTTAGGTGCCTTGTGGGGTATTCTGTCGATGTAGATGCAGAAATTAGGATTAAGACAATTTTGCCATCTCACGTCCATGCATTCTCGCATGCGTACCAGCAATTCACCGCTTTACACAACGCAATTTTCATTGCGCCTCCATACACACGTCAGATTGTGCATTCACGTGCACCGTGTAAGACCTATAGTGTCATTTATTCGAATTTAAACGAATTCCCATGTCTATCTGCTCGGCAAAATATCTCTCTTAATTTATCGTTTCCTTCGGACCTAGAAATGTAGTGGGTCTAGGAGATGATGTTCTCCGTGTCGCTCTTAAAGATAATTATTCACAACTGCTCAAGCAATCTAATACTATCCCGCAGCCTCTGAGTCTCAAAATTGCGTCTCCTTGATGGATTTACTGATTCATCTGCGTCTGCATGTGTAATGCCTGCGAGCCACTATGCATTAGTATCCCCACATGTACGCTACATTGTAATATAACACCCATTAAGACCAAAAATAATACGCCCACATTCATGCAGGTGGTGCTTGCTCACACTAATTGTAAGCATGCATCTTTCCATGCAACTCAAGTACACCACACAAAATAAGGCAGAAAGCCTAAACTTGCCTACCGTTAGTAATTAATGTAGCAAATCTATGGAAGGCTGAAAAAGTGAAAAGTAGGTACCGCGAAAAAACAGATAGTTTATCACAAATCTTTTTTAACAAAAAAATTCTCATTTCAAGTTTCATAAAATTACAAAAAAACAACCTACAAACAAGATAATATAACTGAGAGATTGATGGTCAAAGTTGAGTATCTTGTAGAAATTATGACATTTTACTCTTTCGTGCACTAAGATGTGTGCTGAAAAGAAACACAAGTTAAGTGTTTCTCAAATGATGCAATGTTAACACATTTGAGACCCGAACCCGTGACCTCTTGACTAATTGGCGAGGACTTAACCCCGCCGCCACCGCGTTGAATGCAATTGTATCTTATGGAATTCAAGGCTTCAATTGCATTTCCATTTAATTATTCTGATTCTACATTTATTACTCCAAACTCAAACGTACAGACTTATGGTAGTTTCAGTGGTAAAAACCAGTTTGGAAGCAACCATCCTTAAATTTGAATACAACGCTAGGCACAAAAAATTATCAATTTTTTATACATTATAAAATATCTCAGTAAATATTTCACGTAGCAAAAACAGCATATGATGAGAATTAAATGTAACTGAAAAAGAGGTGAATAAAGGAATGCAATTTAATTCAGAATTATAACTTTTTAAACAAAAATGTAGTATAAAAAGTGTTATGCAAAGTATACGAACATAAAAATCAAAAAAGAACATTAATATCATGATGGGATAACAACCAATCTCTAACTTTTTTACAAAAGTTTATATGCTCTTTTTCTGTCCTATTGAACTAGGTAAATAATTAAACATTTTAGACCCTAAATAAAGAAATGATCTTTTAAATAAGGAAAGATTAGGCGTAGGGATTAAAAAATTACAATTCCTATTTCTTGTTATAGCAGCTCCAATTCTTTCTCTTAATTAAATAGGAGTCGATTCCACGTGTACCATTTCCCTTCCCTCTGATCCTGTTTCTCTATCCCCACCCAACTCTACCCATCCTTGCGTACGTGACCTTGCATAATCGTCTGTGGCTTCCCCTGTTTTTTATGTGCTCGTAAACGTTCTCAGAAGGAGCTATTTCCCCTCCACTTGGCCCAAGGGCTGGGAGGATGCGCGAGGTTGAGGTATAATGAACTTCCTCCAGTTTCCATGTTTTCTTTTCTCTATTCACTCCAGTGGTTAACGGTTTTATCAAGCCAAAGGTCTGGATATCCCTCGTTCCTCATTTAAAATGGAAACGTATTCTCAAAGTATTCGGATTGAGACGGAAATTTTTAACGGGTACTTCGATTGACTTAATCAAGTATTTAATTCAAATGTAGTGGAAATCATCAAAACCGGAGACTTCTTGGCTCACTGGAATGTAGAATTAAGATCATTTAATCATTTAAAATCGGTATTTATTGATATATTAATATTTTATAATTATTAATTTTTCAACTTTTTATTTCATTTTTCAATTTTCCTTGCAACCCTTATTTGATTTTCAACCCTTCTAAATTGTGGCAGCCTTTCCTATTCTTCTGGCCGTGGGCGGTTATACAGTAGTAAGCTGCGTCTATGATTAATATTCATCGCTGTAGCTATGAAAAATACCTGGAATGGAAACCTTTTCAAGGAAGACTGTCGTGAGACTTCAATATCAACACGTGAAAGGTTTCAAGGTGAAGGCGTAACTGATCTCTATTTTGGCAAACTTGGTTCCGAAACATTAGTTGTTCAGCGCTTCGTGTGTAATATACGAATTTGTATTAATTTTGATGTGCATATAACATTTTTTTCACTAAGGAAAGTCTGAAATCGTTTTTCATTTTTTTAGCACTAATGCCACTTTTCAAACGATCAGTTTTATCACCCGTTATTGCAAACAGCTCCTCACTAGCGTAGATTTTTTTAACTTAAAATACTCATAATACCAGCGATTTTGAAGATTTTCTCATAAAAAGTAAGCAAATACTCTATGAGCCTAATTTCTGATTGAATTTGATTTTTTTCAATTGTTTTTTATGAAATTGGTGTGTCAAGTTGCGTAAAAATAGGAAATGAAACATAACATGCGCATCCAAATATACTGCTCAGTGTGTTTAATGCATCATTTTATAGCCAATAGTCGTCATCCTACTCGCAGGAAATAAGTAAACTTCATTTCATGCCATTCATTGTTACCACAATGATAAAAATGGAAAGTAAACGGTAAATGAGTTAGCTATCGCATATCTGCGGTCATGTATTGAGAGATGTATCATTACTCTGTAGCAATTAAGTTTGTGGTAGCGAAGGCAAGATATCCAGTGTGTAAAGCTCACCACCTGCTTCTGGAATGTTGTCTATCATTATTTGCATATTTCCTGCCTGCCTGAAACTCTTAAAAGGCTAGGCGGAGTGCTTTTTTCAAGCAGTTCTAATGATTTTTTTTCACACTCGTGAAATATTCATTTTGTTTGACAGCGGAAGACTTTACCATAGAATCTTCTTGCGGCCACAATGGTCTTGGGTTTATTGACAAAGTATTTTTCGAAAGCTGTATTAAAATTTTAATTGCGTTTTAAACACGGAGTCGCAGGTGACTGCACTGCAACGCGATACGTAGTTGTGTTTTTTATTTCATAAGGTGGGAACGCTCTTTTATTTTTTGCCCGTAAAGATGGGCAATAATGAATATCGCATACGCCGATGACTTTGCGGTTCGAAATACAACGCATACCTCGGCACCTTCGAACATAGACCTGCAAATGCTGCGCATCGATCCAGGCAATCTTTGCTTATTTTTACTACGGCAATGTAAGCTTTTATGTTGTGGTCTGGTCCAGTAATACTGTCCCTGAGTCAAAGTTTCTGGGTTTAATTATGCCCGCATTTAAAAAAACTATTATTACTAACACGAGGAGTGCAGTTGAGTTTAACAATTGGGTTTCTTCATCGCTTGATTTTTGAAGAGCAACAGTGCAAACCATCTGAAGGGTTTGTGATGAGGATTCTAAGTGAAAACTTACGTTATGGGCATATTTTTTTACAATGGTTTACGTGCTATACCGTTGAAAATGTCGAAAGTGGAATAATGTTACTTATGTTTTGTTATGTGCTTAAAGTGAAATATATTTATATATTAAATTAGGGATACAGTTTTGGTTATTTGCGGTTATCGCTTGGAGTCATAATCAAAAAAATACGAAATTATAATAGTTAGATATAGTTTCCAGAATACTTTTTATCAATTTTAGGACCTGATATCTTTTAAAATATGAATTGCTCATGGCATAAAATCTGCGTGGAAGTTTTGGTGTCCCAAAAATCTATTTTTCCTATTCGTGAAACATTTTGCATTTTAGCTTTTAAGTGTTTAATTCAAGTCATAGTTTTTGATACTTGATTTTGTATTAGAATTGGTGTTACTTTTAATCAGTATAATCAGCTAAAACTTTAATCGAGGGACTCGAAGAGATTTTCTTATTCTCCCGCTGCTTTGATCAAACTATTTAAATATCCGTTGCAATTGGCATCTTAAATGCACATGTTGTACAAAAGCGCAACTTTCGGGCGCACTGTATAAATTTATTTCAGTATTGTATCAATTTATGTCCTTCTCCAAACTACTGAATCATAAAACTGGCCGTATTCTCCCTGGTGGTGACTTTTTATCCTCATGTGAGCTTGCTATTTGTTTTTCTCGTATCTTTCCTTTGCCAACTTTATTATTTTCTTTTTTATCCAAAGTCGTAATGTTGAACCTGTAGGATTCCTACTCTATAATGAATGAATTCTTACGTCATTAGGTCGTGTATGGGACCGGGAAGAATTTCGGGTTGGGCAGGGGATGGAAGTGGTTCCTTCTTAAAGGTCGTTTACCTTCAATCCAAGTATTTTTTGCCATAACCACTCCTTCTCTTGCGCCGTCTGTGTATTTTACTCCATGACCTCAAGTTCCTCATTCCCGCATAACCTTTGGCCGCCACAATATCCCTCAGTCGTTGTTATTCTCACTTTAATTTCTATTCGCGGAATTGGCTGGCCGACAACTGTCAATAAAATTTGGTCCGGTACATAAATATGTTTCAACTGTAAAAATTCCCAAAACACTGTTGTATAGTTGAAATTATATTTTTTCCGCGTGGAAGCCAAATGATCTCTGGCTTATTCTAGGAATTAGGCAGTTTTAATAGCACTAGATGAAAAAAGTGACTTTACACCCATTCACGCTCACGGATGCCTAGTTATATACACAAAGGGTGAAGTTCGCCCTGAAAAAAATATTTGGCTTAGCCGGGATTCGAACTCGTATCTCCCGATTTCCGGTCAGGCCCTGTGATGAAATGGCTTGGTGGCGTTTTTTGTTTGTTACTGCACTATTTTTTCTAGCTGTAGGTGAAATTAACGGAATTTAATTTTTTCTGACGACTGAGATATATTTTAACTTTGTGAAGACCGTATGCGGCCTTGAAATCGAAGTTCACAATAAAAAAGTCTTGGCCCTGGCCTAAAATAGCCTGCGTTTCTATACATTTAGCTGGAACTGCCTGTATTCTATTATGCTTGAAGAAATACTTTACTATACTCTTTTTAAACGTGTGATGCTTAGAGGGCTTCTGGGGCGAAAAATGTTGGAATCCTGGCCCTGGAGATGTCTAACGTGATAACGTGCTGGCTTCGGTGAAGACTTGATTGTATTTAAGTGATCACCACCACTCTGAAACCCCCTTACATATTCGCCAGCCTCTCTCTTCCTAGTGGTACCAACTGCCCAGGTCCTCCCTTACTTCCGTAATCCTTGCCGCTTCGACCTTTCTCTCTTATCTGTGACCCCCATTGAACTCATGGACGTAAACAACTTGCCGTCACCATTCCTATCTTTATCAAACCCACAGCCCAGCTTCTTCCCAAAACTTTATACCTCCTCTGCCATCCCTTGACCTCACCTTCCCCTTCATACACTCCACTTAAACTTCACTGAAAGACTTAACTCTCATTCTATCACTTCATCTATAATGGGGTTCGGGTTGGTGTGTTGCCTTCCCACCCTGTGGGCTCGCATTTATATCCCGGAGGTGGCAGAGAATAGGGTGGTTTCCTATTTTTTTTATTGCCTAAATCAAAAGATTATTACTCCTGGAGTACGCATTTCAAGCTTATAGATTTTTAAATGACAATGTCTTTTTTTCGCGATTAACTGAAAAGTGAAAAATTTCCAGCGCGCGAAAACGCGACGGCTAAGTATGAATGCTGGGAAAAGCCCGCATGACGTCATTCTGGTTCCGGCTGGTGCTGTGTGAGGCCGCCTTGGTGCGGGGCTATGACCGTTGCAACGATGAAGGCTGCTAGCAGGTAGCAGAGTACCCTGCTAGCAGGTAGCGCTTGGCTTAAAGAAGGATTATTTATACCTTATCAAACGAAGGTAACTTTCCGTCCATAGGCAATTTTAATAGGTGATTATTGAGAAATGTTTCCCCGAGCTCTGTGCATCATGCATGCATTGGTAATCTCAGACGATGTAAAACTCCTGACTACTCGTATAGAATCTAGGTACTTGTGACGTCATATGGAGTGGAATCGCATGGGCGCCAATCTGGCCTTTCTGAAATGAGGTTAAAATTGACCGTTGACATTAGTCTAAACTGGGATTTTTAAAACCAAATAATTTGTATGTTATGAATACACTAATGTTGGGTAACGAATCGCAATCAATGCCTTTCGTTTTATTTGATGAAGGAAACTACCCTATTGTCAGAGTCTGCCTGATCCCTGCTTGAATGTTCTGTAGAGGAAATTTCAAGCGCAAACCTCCGTTCGTCGGATGGGTCGTTAAGCCGTGTCCCCTTGGCGCTTTTCGTTAAGAGCAGGCTGAAGCTGACGCCGGGTTTCTCTCCACTCTTCCCTCATGACGTAAATGACCGCAGCTGTCGGTACCTCCAAGTACCATGCTTCATCTTTAATCCTATATTCTGTCTGTGTTCTTATGAAATATCTATCAACTATTTCACATGATATACTCGGAATGCACTCTCTCTTTCGTCTTCTCTCTGATTTTTTGCCGATATTGTACTAGGTATCCTTCAATTATTTATCCCCTCTACTTGTCGTTATTGCAATTTGCAGATAGTTTGAAAATATTTGAGCGAAAAATTAAGCAGGCATGGCTCTTGAGATATCTAAGAAGATAAAATGAAGACGCATGTGGAAGAACTTGAGAGTCTTCAAGTAGTTTCTATCATTGGAGCTGCGAAGTATAAAGATAGAATGCAAAGCGTATTTTACTTACAGATTTATTTTCTCTACCACCGCCGGGATTTGAATCCGATCCCACAGGGTGGGAAGTCAACACTCTAGCCACCACACCAACCCGATCCCTTCATCTGTTACTATTACTTCCAACACCTATCACCTAGCCATTCATTCGTGCTCAGTAACCTTTCACTTATCTTTGTTTCCTCAGACCTCCCTTCGATGGTCCTTTACTTCCGAAAAAACCGACTCCTCTCTTTTATCCGTAACCCCCATTGACCTCAAGGGAGTGACCAACCCACCTTGACCGTCCCTATCCTCATCTTTCCTCTTTCTCCAAAACTTTTTATCCTCCTCCGACTATCTTGACCTCACCCTCCTCTGCTTCCCCTATACTTCTCCTCTTCATGTCTTCTCTTATACTTCTTTTTCTCAGTGATTGGGGCCCTCCCGTAGCTATGCACCTGCCGGTATTTCGAGGCGCCTTCCGAAACCGGTTGCTTTCATTTTTTGCCTCATTGAGATGTTTAAAATAAATTTCGTTTGGTCTTCATAGCGGTGGAAGGGGATGGTTTTTCGTTTTTTCCTGGTTTTTCCTCCCTTTCCCCGGAGTTGGTACTTGCCCCTTCCCGCGTTGAAGTCTCTCGTACCGAACCTCCCCGCCTTTCAAAAAGAGTTCCGTTGCGCCGAATCCAGCCGGGGTAGTAACTTGTTTATAGGCGGATCTTCGAACTGCCCTCCCAACGACCAGTCTCGGAAAAATGATCGCGTGTTTCCCCGATTTTAATGAGTTGATACAAAAGATTACATTGTGTAATTATTAGAGAAATTGAAGTGTAAGTAATTCTTTATGGTATACCCGCCGAGATTCCTGTCGATTCTCAACGGGAGGGTTAAAAGGAGTAAAAGATTAAAAAGTTCGCATTAGCTTCTTATTGGTATTTCTTCCCTTTGCTTTTGCAGGCAGATTCGGCACTGAGGTCGATAACAAAATTTTACTGCTGATTTAGGTTAGCGGATTTAGCTGATCAGTTTGCGGTGCGATGTGGTGCAAATTTTAAATTATGTATGAATAAGATATTGAAGAAATATTGTTTCATTCTCGAGCTACTTGAAAATATTTAATAATGAAGGGAAACGTGTTGTGTTAAATAATTTATTGGAAAACATTTTGCAATTTTCCAACCAAAAAAGTACAGATTTATTGCTTAAAAAGCGGTCGGCTCTATATTTTTTATCTGGTGCCTACATTTCAGATATTTATCTGGAGGACACAATTGATAATAATTGTAAGGAGCGAGGAAAGTTGATCACGAGTATTGCTGATTCCGTAAAATAACTACACATGCAACTTAGGAACCCCTTCCCTTGTCTTCTAGCAAGCGAATTGGAAACAAGATAACGTGATGAACTTATCAATTGGGTGGTAATTTTTAATTACTTTTGATTTTATATTAAATAAATTAAGAGAAGTAAAAAGACCCCAAGCCAAATAGATGAAAGTAATTAGCTGAAGATAAGATTCTTTCCCCCATTCTTTCGTTTAAGCCTCCCTTTTACCAGTCCCTGTGTAGTAACTGTTATGGCTCTGAGTGGCCGCTTATACATCTGCAAAAAGTAGGTTTGTCAAAATAATAAGTCTATTACACCCTTCGTAGAAATAGATATTTATGTTGTTGTCATTAAAGTACATTTTAAATGTGTGATACATACGTTGATATATGAAGTTTTTATTTGACTTATGACAATGTGCATCGCACACAACCAAATGCTATATGCAATAGTTTGATGTCAAGGTTGCAATCATTAGCAACATTAAATCCACAACAGTGGTGGTTGTATGTAATGTGGACTGGATATCAAGATCAGAAAACAATTTTAATAATTAATAACTGTAATATGATTATGGTGGAAGTTTTTAATTTGTACAACACAATTCTATTGTAAAAAGGGAAAATGGCATTAAAAATGTAGAAATGGAGGACTGCAGTAAGTATAGCCCAGGGTTGCAAAACTGCGTGTAATAGCGACCTTGATTCTCCCACGTGGAATTTCCGCCCCACGGGTAATTGCGAAGGATTTGCGAGAGTAGGCAGGATAGTGAAAGTGCTCGCGTACGTAGAAACGAGCGCGGATTTTCACGGACGCTCGTATAGCATAGTGGGGGACATAACTTGTGGTGGATGGCGAGATGAAGGGGTTGGAGGCAAAGATGCCCTCTCTGGAGGCCCTCGTTGCGAATTGTTCCGCCCGACTGAGCCACCTAATGGCGCTGGCATCGTCCCTCATCCCACTCGTCATCCACTCTCTCTTTCGTTCGTGTAGTGCTTATCCCATCCTTCAATTGTCACTCCCCACTGCAGGTTGCTATCGTTGAGGGTTCAAGTGCGGAGAGAAAGGATGGAAAATGTTATGTCTGGTTCTTTCCCTGCGAACAATGGCAGTGAAGATTTCTCGGGTCTTGCACCGGGTAAGGTACTCCATATTTTCTTCCATTTTTTCGACAAGCAACTCGCCCATCATCTTCAGGGATTCAAGTAAGGGTACTTCACAGAGGAGGTCCAATTGCACCTCATTGAAGTCTGATTTCTGTTGCCACTCTACTCCCAGCCGGATTCGCGAAAAAGGTTTGTTGCGCTCTTTGTTTGCGCGTTGAATTTTTGACGCATTCCATCTAGGGGACTGTATAGAGGAGGCCCAATTCCATTGAATAGAAGCCTGTTTTCTATTGCCACTTTGGTCGCATTTTAATCGGTTTTTCAAAAATGTTCGCGAGGTGGTGATGAGTGCAATGCGATCCACTTTTTTTCCAATATTTTGCAGTGCAATGGTTTTCATTGCGATGAATAGCATTGAAAAATAATGAATTTGATAGATTACATCATCATTGCATTAATTTTGGATAATACCCCTAATTATACCTTAATTCCCCGCAGTGGCGGATCCAGGATAGGGACAAGGGGGTCTAAGGGGGATTAAAAATTCTAGCATTAGCGAAGGTCGGAAAAAATTACCATTCTATCTTGTGTAAATTGGATACCAAAAGGGGGGGCTATAACCCCCTTAGCCCCCCCCCCCATAGACCAGATACTGATTCCCCGTGATACTTGGATCAATATTTCCGTCAGCAGCGTGAGTGGCTACTTTTGTAAACCCATTTAAATACGCGGTGGGTGACAGCATATTGAGAGACCCACTTGAGGATCCTCTATTGTAATATTCGTGGGTTCAGGAATCAAACTCCTGTATTCCTGAATCTTTGGATTCCTGATGATTTGTTTTGTTATGGTTTATACCCCGGCTCTCTTACTTTTGTAACGGTCATTTTAACCTCTTGAGTGTTCCTATATTGTTTGTATCTATATTGTTTGTTTCATTTATTTATCAATGTTCGAAGCGTTGCATGAATTGATGACAAATATTTACTTGGACGTTACCTTGGGGTAAATATCCCTTTCATCTCCTAGAAATAAATAAATACAGTTCACACCGCATTTGTGACAAATTCCATTTCTTTCAGGTTCCCAATTGTATGTAAGTAACACACGTAAATTATATTCTGTCGCCCCCGCAAGACTTGGTCCCTTGCACTTTTTGCTGAAAGTTACCGATTACTTTACGGTTGATTTGTTAACTATTTTTAGGAATTGCAATATAGAAGATACTTCGCAATTTTATATCAGGTTTAATCAATCGAATATGCAGTATTTGCCCAGGATGGGAAAACATACTATCAGGGGCAGATCCAGGATTTTTTGGGGGGGCGGCTCATCGGCCTTACTTCTCATGTTTGAGATTTAAAACAAAATACAAAAATTACTGTAGAACATAATCTCTTTATTTGGACGAGTAAGTTATTTATATTTAATTAAATGATTGAGGCTCGGTAGTATACTAAATAAAACGAACGTAATGATAACCTTATTCTCTCCCTCCCAAAATCCGCCAATGGATGCTACTTTTCATTCGTCCGGCCGCTTCATGAATACGCACGTACAACATGTAAATGTAATATTACTCGCACTATACAGGCTACTGGTATCATTCGTCTCTAGAAATACCCACCTTGATCAGTATCCTCTGTGGTGCTGCTCGTCTGCCTGTGATGATTCTCAATCGGTCCAGCTGGATGTTATCTTTCCTTCCTGGAAGAGAAATGAATGGGTGAAAGTGGTGTGCCCGAACCTTGACCGTGTGACTTTAAATATTTTACATTGCTTGATGGATGTAGGCCAAATGTCGATGACAGGTTTGCACTGCTATTTTTTATTGCAATAAATTCTCCTTAAACATGCATAAAACTCCAAACTCTAAATTGGAATACGGTGCCCTCAGGGGGAATACTAATAGTGTTCACTTTTCGGAGCGATCGTTCTAGTACAGTAGCTGAGTTGAGCCTCTCATCAGAATAGCTTATACTTCCAATTTCGCTTATCTGTCCTAATATTTTTGATAAAAATTAAATTATTATGAATCCTAGGTGGTGCTAGTTAAGCTCTAATATATAAAATAATCGGTGAAAGTGATGTTTTCGCTTCATTAAGGAAGAATTTTTAGTTGGGTTTTGACAATGAAGAGGAATGCTTGAAACGCGATGGATTGGCACGAAGTATAAAGATAATTCTTTTCACTCAGGTGATTTGAACAATCTGATTTCATATTTCATTCGTTTATAGAAACAGCGTAGGAAAGGATTTTATTATCATTGCAAAAAATTATCGCCTCTTTTGAGTTATTGATACGCATTCAACTTTTAATGCGATATATTCAGGATAGGTGTCGGTCGATTGTGATCCATCCATTTCTTTACGAAGACCACGACTTCAAGGCCCACTCCCAGGGCCACAAGAAGATCATTATCTCCTCAAGGCCTTCACGTAGTAACTGTCACCGTCCCTAACGTAATACTCCTAACAGGATGAAATGCGTTGCATTGTTGATATGTATAAATAAATATGGTATTTTCACTGCAGTAATTTTTATGCGAATTAATTTCCACGGTAATGCGGCATCATAATGGGTGTTAGTATGTATGATCTAATTTCATGGAATTTTCAATCTAGCATAAAAAGGACGATAATCAGGTCATAGAAAACGACACCGGCAAAGAAAGCATTATTAGCTTTGTAAATGCAATGGTTTGAGGCGTTGTTTGGCGGAATTCCAACTAGACTATCAGAAAATAGTAAAATTTGCTAGTATCGCAATAATTTACTCACACGCGACCGGTTCGATATAGTGTATGAGGACGATGATACATTGTATAGAAATTGAACGCACGTGAATAAATAATTTTGAAACTAGCAAAGTACTGCCATTCAAAAATAAGGACTACGTTTTTTAGTGTCTTCAATAAGATCGCAAAAATGAAGACAGATAAAATATACTTTCCTTATATAATTAGATTTTTCAGTCCTATTATTGAGATTTATTATGCTACTCATCAATCCGCTTATCCATTTATTTACTTTATATTTCGCCGTTGCACGAAGACTCGATGAAACCATTCGGAAATGTCTCGGTACTTCAGCCTATTATTACATTTTTACCTCTGTCCTCGGTAATTTCTTTTTTATTAAAAGAAACTACAGTGATAATTTCTCATTTTTTACTCTAGTACGATTACTCACGCATCTTCATTTAAGTACATCCTCGCCGCTCCAGTCTCTAGTCACTCTCGCATAGCGTCAGCAACAGTCTTGCCAACTTTTTGCCGCACGATTATAATCTTTGGGCGAATACCATCCTTCTTTCTCGAGGACCTATCTCGGTAGCAATCTTCTCTCATTCTCCTCCTTTATGGCATGAGTTTGCTCCTTTTTTTACCTCATACATTGCTTCTCTTCCCAGTCGCCATTGATCTTCAACCTTCCCTCTCATAATTTCACTCTGTAACTATTCCAATTCTCACTTGCATCGGCTAACTTGGGGTTTAAATTCATCGGCTTTGCTCTCAACGATGCTGTTTTATGAACCCTTAAAGTAGGCAACTAAAATTTTGATTTATATTCTCTGTATATTTACAACTAATGTTTTGCAGAAATACAATTTGATACTTTTCTGGCGAATTATGTGGAAAATCTTTTCTCGTCTTACCCACCGGGTTAAAAACTCCGTTTTTCCGACGTTTCGCGCCCCGAGTCGGAGCTCAAAATGTCGGCAGAAATCAAGGAAGGTTTTAATCCGGTTGGAATCCCGAGAAAAATTTATTCAGTAATTTTTTCGAGTTTTGAATGAAATCGCTGGCGAACATTTTTTGAAAAAACAATATGACTCAGTAACGCGATTTGCTGGCTTGAAAAGAATTTTCTCCATTCCTAACCTTTTGCATAGGCTGCGTTAAACATGTTGAGTGTGTGCATTTCATTGTTTTCCTCTGGATAAAATTTCTGTTTCATGGGATCATAGGAAATATTTTCGAGTTTCATCTTTGTTAGCCAGCCACTCAAATTATGTACATAAAGAAAGACTTATAGCTTCATAATAAATTGAGTTTGTTTTTTTATAGTTTTATGGCTACTTGAAGTTTCAGATAATAATCGGTTTGATTGTTAAAGTTTTGTGATAATACGTAATAATTCAAATTCAAACTCCGTCGGACTGCAAAGTCCTTCAAGATTCTTTAAGCCTGACTGCAAAATGGTGCAATACTTGGAACCTAAATTTAAATTTCAGTAAATGCAACTCCCTTTCGATTTCTCTTAAAAAAGCCCCTATTATTTTTCAATATTCCATTAATTCCGAGCCTATTCAACGTGTTTCGGATGTGAAGGATTTAGGCGTCATTACTGACACCAAATTTAACTTCTCGGAACACATTCATTTAATCAAGAGCAAAGCTATGTCACTTTTAGGTCTCCTCTACCGATACACAGAAATAGCCGATCCCACAGCTTTAAAATCATATTTCTCGGCATTTATCCTTCCACTCACCGGATATTGCTCTCCCATATGGTCCATCGCTGCCCCTCTCTAACCTCACCTCTCTTGACAGTATAACAAGCTTCTTCGCCAGAATCGTAAGACGCAGAGTTCCCCAATTACGTGACATGTCCACCAGCTCACTCTAATCTTCCCTATCAATGACTGATCTCTCCCAACAAAGGATTAAAACAGAGTTAAAACTTATTCACAATATTCTAAATTCACACATTGATTGTCCTGATTTGCTTTCATCCATTAATTTCAGAGTGCCTTGCCGACCCACTCGTACACATTCCTTACTCCATACGCCTATCCCTAGACTATCCCTCGTTAAGCGCTGACTCCAACATCGCCTTTGCTCCTTGCTCAATTCATTACCAGACAATATTGACCCGTTTTTTCTGCCCTTAAACTCATTTATCAAACTTGCCATGTCCCATTCCTCGGCTAATAAATAAACCTTCCCCTCCACCTCCCTTTCCTCGTGCCTTCTATTTTGTTCTTTACTATCTTATGCCACTGCTCTCTGTTCAAATTTTTTATGTTAAAATTTTTATGTTTGTTACTGCGTCACCATAAATTGGCAGAAATGCTGTATGTGAGCAACTTCTTAAAAAAAAATTAAATAATATCAAAATTCCCTAATATCGTGATCAATGTTTGTCCTGTGGTTGAAATAATATGCCATTTGTTGGTCTTTATTAGTTGCTGCTTGAAACATTTTTCTCCCTTTCTACCCCAGAGTTACTTCTGAAAGAAATTAATTTCAAGGCCGCATATTTTAAAAATGTGAGAATTTTCTACTCAATCACAATTACTGTGGCAGGATTTCGCGTATAAATACGTATTAATTATGTAGCCATTGAATTTTACCGCACAAAAGAACACGTAGTTAAAATCTTTCCTGAAAAGAGCTGAAAATGAAGGTATATGTCTCTTATGTTACTAGGAAGCAACATAGGGTTATAATGGATTTATACCATTGAAGGATTAAAAAAAAAATATTTCTTACTGGAATACGGTAGTTTCCTTCATCAAAGAAAACGAAATGCATTGATTGCGATTCCTTACCCACCATCAGTGCATTCATAATATACAAATTATTTGGTTTTTGAAATCCCAGTTTAGACGAATGTTAATGGTCAATTTTAACCTCATTTGAAAAAGGCCAGATTGGCACCCGTGCGATGCCACTCCACGTGACGTCACAGGGGCCAAGTTACTGTACGAGTAGATAGGAGTTTTACATCGTCTAAGATTACCAATGAATGCATGAGGCACAGAGCTCAGGGAAACATGTCTTAACACTAGAATGCCGAAGGGTGTCATTTTGACACCCTAAGCGTACATTTTTTACGGAGCTGGCCCTTAGAGTGTGTTGTAGAAAAAAATCTTTCGTGACTTTTATTCATTTTTAGATCTTAACAAAACGACAGTAAAAGGGATACCCCCCCTAATTTTTTTCGTCTCAAAAATTCAAATTTACCTTGAATGCCGGAGGGTGTCATTTTGACACCCAGTATATTATATCATTTCTTTCTTCGTTTTAGGTGTCTCGTGGGATGCGGCTTGGTAATTATTTGTCAAATTAGTATAGTGTAGTACATTATCTTCATGTGTAGTACCTCTATGCATAGTTTAGTATATTTTAGTATAGTATATTACCTTCATGATAGTTTGTTTTTCATAATTTCAATGAGCATCGCCTGTATACTACTTTTTTCAAAAGTTTAGTAGCTCGCCCTCATATTGACATTAGTAACAACTCTAACAAATCGCCCGACTCCGTAAGGTGTTTTAATGAGATAAACTTTGATTTAGATATTATTGATCATATGGGGCGGATATATTTAGTCAGAACTAGAACCAGGCGATTGCCTGTTTTTTCTTTCCAGAATACTTTTGACTGGTCACTGTGAATTCTTGGATAATATATATAAGGAAATAACTTCACAAAAGATGTCCCGAATTATTTTTACAAAATTTATCAGAATAGCTTGCTTTTCCTTACATTGCGTCAACGAATATCTGGCAACCAAACAGAACTGTTGCTTTTTGTAAACTTAGTCAAAAGTCAGTGCCAGTCAGACCAAAAGTGCCAGAATAAAGAGAATCTACTATTTAGATGAAGCTTTTTGTAAGTCTGTATGAAAAAGCATTCGATTTCTTTTTGTTTCATACGAAATTTTTGTATTTTACTTTTAAAAATTTCGTCATTTTGTGGCCGCAATGGTTTTATTTTAATTTTCGCCTTTTGAAGCACACTTCTACATTCTATGACGAAAAATTGATGAAAAAAGTTAACAATAATAATAAAAAGGAAAACAATCCTATCATATTCATTTTAATTGTTTTATGCACATAAAATTTAACCAATTACAGTGAACAATAAATACTTATAAAAAAGTATTCAACGATTATATATAGGTATTATTACACTTTCATTCGTCCTCCGACGTTTCAGCGCAATCTTTTCGATGGATGCCGCATTCGAGGAGAGTATTTTTTTGGAAAAAAAATTTTTACTTCAATGGTACTCTATTAAAACATAAAAGTTTTTAAAATATTTGGGCACAAAATCAGTATTAAACAAAAGTTGACATTATCGACTCCGAAATAAAACTAATCTGCAACGTAACATGCATATAAAAACATGGGTGTCAAAATGACACCCTCCCGGCATTCTAGGGGATACAAATTTCCCGGCATTCTAGTGTTAATAAATCACCCATTAAAACTTCCTAAGGTCGGAAAGTTTCCTTCATTTGATATGGTAATAATAATCCTTATTTATGCCAAGCGCTACCTGCTAGCAGGGTACTCTGCTACCTGCTAGCAGCCTGCGTCGTATCAGCGCTCAAAGCCTCGCCCCAAGGTCACTTCACACGGCGACAGCTGGAACCAGAAATACGTCACGAGGAGTTTTCCCATCATTCCTACTGAGTCGTCGCGTTTTCGCGCGCTTAAAAATTTTCACATTTCGTTTAATCGCAAAAAATAGATATCGTCATTGAAAAATATAAAAGCGTGACATATATGTACTCCGGGAGTAATAATCTTTCGATTTAGGCAATAAAAAATGATAGGTAACCACCCTATTAAAATAGTAACTATGCATGAAATACTTTGCTCATAATGGGGTAATGAATGAGAGTTTCTCCTTCGAAAGATTCGTTCTTCATTTGATGTCAAGGACACGGAGCCTTTCAACGTCAATACAATAAAGTATCTCGGCCAGTCGTGTCCAATTCCAATCCAAACCCTGTCACTCCTCTCGAATGGAAAAAGGTACCTACCCACTTCCCAACGTCTTGAATTGTGTTTGGAGCCGCTTCGCTTGTTTGAATGAGTCGTCCTTTTTTCACTGAGGCGAGGTGTGCTTGGGAGAGTGGGATTGAAAAATGATGGACTCGAGGAGGCAAAGGCCTGCTCGAAAAGGATTTCGGTTTGAAAGGGGAAGGAGAGAGAGTGGTTTTAGAAGATGGACCCCTATTTAGTGGGTCTGTGGAATGGGAGAAGTGTGCCTTAGATAGCTGGACGGCAGAGGAGAGTTGAGCGGATAGTTGCTTCAGCTGCTGCGTGTAATCGTCTTGGTTTCCTAAGGTCTTCAAGGGCTACTTCCTATAAAATTCCGAAAAAAAATGTATGCATTTTTATGGAGTTTCATCAAATAAAAGCTCTCATGCTAAAAAGAAATTGAAAAAAAACAGCATGCAGGGGCGGATCCAGGATTTTTTTGGGGGGTATGGGATGAGGATTAATCACAAGAAGACCAAGATTATGCGGTTTTGTAAAGCCTCAAGAGCGAGGAATGTTAGACTTAAGATAAAGATGGGTGGTGAAAAACTTGAGCAGGTTGAGCAGTTCAACTATTTAGGCAGTACGTTAGAGGAAAACGGAAACAGTAGTAAGGATATTAGGAAGAGAATTGCATTAGAAAAGGAGGCGTTCATGAACAGGAAGGAGCTTCTGGGAGGTTCGCTATGTAAAGAATTTAAAGAAAAGGCTAGAGAAGAGTCTGATCTGGAGTGTAGCGCTTTACGGTGCAGAAACATGGGCTCTTAGGAAGGAGGACGAGAGAAGACTCGAGGCATTCGAGGTGTGGGTGTGGCGAAGAATGGAGAAGGTGAAGTGGACGGAGAGGAGGAGTAACGATGAAGTGCTGGACATGGTGGGTGAGCAGAGGCAGCTTTTAGATGAGATACGGAGGAGACAGAAAGTATGGATGGAGCGAGTACTTAGCGGGGATGGGATGTTGAAAACAGTGTTAGAGGGAAGAATGTTAGATAGAATGAAAGGTAGTATATCTTATTGTGCACTGAAGAGGTAATTGCATGATCTAAGGGGAGGCTCCCGGAATTCTTCTTAAACACTCCATGGAAACCTACCTTAATCGGTGGACTACTTTAATAATAATAACAAGGGTCTAACAGGCCCTCTCATATTTGAGAATGAAAACGAAATACAAAAATTGAGTGGGTTGGAAGCCAATGGGCACAAGTGATTTCTTTTTGATATACAGAGTTAGGTACAGAAATTAGGTGCAGAGAACAAACGAGATGAAACGAGATATTTGATATAGTGCATTTGATTTTCCACTCGATGTCAGCACAGAACTAAGACTCACTCGTATCCATTGACAACCATTTTTTGTGTATTTCTGCTAACAATTAACTTCACCGAACTCTTTTGAGAAAGAAAATCATTTGTACCCCTTGGATTCCTACCCCATCAATTACTGTAGGAATTATTCTCTTTATTTTGATAGGAAAGTTAATAATGATAAATTAAATTATTGAGGCTCCGTCATACACAAAAAAAAACGAATTTTATGATAACCATATTAAAAATCTTGTCCATTTTTTGAGCTTCCGGGGGAGGGGAGGGTACGTGCCCCCCTTTAAATTCGCCTATATCTTCATGCATTTTTTTTTATATCTTACGAGTTAAAGGTGACAGCAAAGGTCGAAAAAACCTTTTGAAAATCTTTCTGCGATTAATATAGTAGTGTAACTGAATGAATTTGAAATTGGGAATGGGAAAGTCTAACCGATCAAAGGGCAAATTTTAGATTTAATTTTTTGCTGAAATTGCTAGAAGAATAAATTTTCCGGATGCCCAAGATATTTTGAGAGAGCCTAATTATTTTGAAAGAAACGAGCATAAAGATAAGATTAGGGAAATAGCAGAATCAATAGATTTAAGATGTCGTTTTTCCGCCTACTATATTGGGTCATAATACCTGTGATAGTTTAGCTCTAGGATAGTCTGACCTTAACTTGGTAGTCATTGTTAATAAGTTATTATATTTTCAAATATTGTCTGCATGAATTTTTTGGCATATTATAGCTCCTGCATGAATCCCTTAATACGCTACATTTTCGTTTTTCTATTACTCTCTATTAGTTGTATGTATTTGCATGGTAGCATCCTCGTGACCTTGGTACTATCCCAGTATCTGGCCTGGCCACATGCCGTTGTCCTGTGTGCTTGGCCCGTATCCGCCAAGTGAACACGCTTCTGATTAAGGCTGGGATTTGTACTCAAGTCTATCACCCCGTGCCACACACCTTGGTGAGAATCACCACGCTTGCACAGTACCTCGTTAATGTAGATGAAAGAACCATCTTTAAAGAGGGAGAAATGGAAGCCTGTTCCTGTACCAGTCTTAGGACAGTAGTACCCGCAGGGGTGCAGCTAGAAATTAAGACAAGGAGGGGTTTAGGTGCAACTAAAACTGGGGTGTAGAATACCCACCAAGGTAAGCGGGAGGTGCGGGGTCCCTCCACAAGAAAATGTTTTAGATAAATAATACAATATAGTGGATTTTATGGCTTTCAGATGAATATTTTATTAACCCTTACAGTATTCTACAAGTGATATTAATCCAATTAAGTAAAATACATTGAACTTAAAATATTCTCTGAGCTGTGGGGGGGGGGGGTTTGATCCCCCAAAACCCCCTCGCTACGCCACTGAGTAGCACTACAGTGCAGGCGTAAATATTTATCTCTTTAGAAACCCCTAAGTGACTGATCTTGCCTTCGTGAGTGAAAGTAAGGAAGAGGGATATCCCCTGGTGCATAC
Organism: Ischnura elegans; assembly: GCF_921293095.1. Lineage (NCBI taxonomy): Eukaryota > Metazoa > Arthropoda > Insecta > Odonata > Coenagrionidae > Ischnura > Ischnura elegans. Next base: position 95,495,854 of record NC_060254.1, read on the forward strand.
AGTCGTCCACCCTTTGCTGCATCCTTTCTCCGTTGCAGCGCCTCCATTGTGCCATTACTAGACCTCATTTCCCCTTCACCCTCATGCCTTAACCGGGTTAAGGCATGTTAAGTTAACCCGCGTGTGAGAGCCTTGAAGAGACCGTCGCGACAACCCAGGGGCGTTTGTGCCCTTCGTATTATGTGTCCATGCGCGTGCATGTCTTCCTGCGGGGCATTGGGAAGGCTTTTGACTCCTCCCGCTGCGATACCATCCACAACTGTTTTTCCCCTTCTTCGAAGCCTCGAGCTTTCTTCTCGAAATGAGAGACATTTCCTCACGGCCAGCTCCTCACCATCTAGTTATCCTTTTTGTTTTCCAACTCCCAAAATCCCTTCGGTAACATCGACACCATCTAAATCTACATGCTACTCCGCAAGACTCATTTTTAGGCGCCTAATTTTTGCTTATGCTCACTTATAAAGTTTCGTTCACTATGAAAGTTTCGTACCAAAGGATGAAGTTCGCCATGAAAAAATATTTGACTTAGCCGGGATTCGAACCCGGATCTCCCGATCGCCAGTCAGGTGTGTTAGCCAGTTACACCACCAAGCCATTTTCTTAGAGCGAACTTCCGGATGGGTTGTACCAAGGGGACTGCATAGAAGAGGCCCAATTCCATTCCATAGAAGGCTGATTTTGTTGCCACTTCGGTCGCATTTTAATCGGTTTTCAAAAATGTCCGTGGCGCAGTGATGAGTGCAATGCGATCCACTTTTTTTCCAAATTTTGCTGTATTATGTTTGTAATTGCGAGGAGTTGCATTGAACTTTTATGAATTTGATAGATTACATCATCATGTCTATAAATTTCGGTTAAAACAGCTGATTGCACCTTATTTCCCCCTGAAACTAGGATCAATTTGTCCGTCAGTGACGCGAGTGGCGACTTTTGTAAACCCATTTAAATGCGCGTGGTTTTACCGAACAAGAACCGAACTTTTTTCATGGCTTGTCTTTTCCATTCACCAGATCAAAGAAGGTCGTGAAGAACTTCGTCTAACCATGCAACCCAACTAAATTATTTTATGACCATTATCGTTATTGAAATTCTTCCTTCATTCATTTGAATAGGGGATCTGTAATCTGCTACTTTCCCGGAAAGTTTCGTCGTGGAAAGATATTCGGGTCTCCCTTGTGGTGATTAGTGCCCTGGCTGCCGACTTTTAAAAATCTGTGACGATTATCATCCTTGGAGCATGTGTCAAGTCAATGTAATTGATTGATAGTAACCTAAGCAATTGTCTGTCCGGGGTTTCGATTCCTTTAAGACTAGCCAGTTGATAACCGGCTAATGAATATTGACCACCAATTCAGATCAGTTCAGTTCGCTAGTATATTCAGTTCACTAGTATGTTCAGTTCACTAATCATTTCAGTTAATTAATCAGTTCATTTCACCGATCAGTTCAAATAACAAGTGATATCTGCTCTCAAATCATATCAGACGATCAATCTGTTCAGATCATTAGTCAGCTCAGATCACCGATCATTTCAGATCAGTTCAGTTCAGGTTACCATTCAGTTTGGATCGCCAAATAGTTCAAATCACTAATCAGTTCAGAACACAAGTCAGTTCACAACACCAATCAGTCCAAAACAGCAATCACTTCAGATCACCGATCAGTTCAGATGATCGATAAGTTCTGATCACCTGTCATTTCAGATCACCAATCAGGTCACATCAATCAATTCAGAGCACTAATCATTTCAGGTTGCCAATCAGTTCAGATCACCAATTTTTACCTCTCCAAGAAACACTTTCAACTTCTCGTGGGCTCCTTTGTATCCCCTCCGGCCACGGACCTGAGGTATCCTCCTGGTCCAGATTGGCCTGGCCCACTGCTAGGGATTGCCGAAGGTGTGATCTTTTTATTTTTTTTCTTTCAAGGTACCCTCTCTTGTGTTTATGACGCTCGAATTCCTCGCGATGGTTCCCTTCTGCGCGTGTCGACGACCCGTCTTAATTCGCACCGTAATGATGACTTAATTTTCCTCGCCACCGCCTAGTCGAGTTTCCACGGCTCCACGGAATTGAATTGTTCATTGAATCGCCGTCCAAAGGTGAAAAAAAAGGTCTTCATGCACATTTCCAGCTTTCGGTTGGCCCTTGTTTTTTTGTGTTCCTCGCAGCGTGTTTAATTTCGGCAGTTTTTTGGGCCTTTCCTTTTTCTGGGCGGACCTAGTGTGAGAGTCCCAATTCCATTCCTCAGCGATGGTCGTAAAATGAGTCCCGCAGGCGGGCCCGCAGACTCAAGGCATTCGTAAACGATAAACCCGGATTTCAAGTACACGCTCATTGCCCTCCAGACAATGCGCAAGTCATCCACGCATTTGCTCCCTCAAGCAATCCTCCCACGGTCAAGAGTGCTCTCGCTAATTTTAATTTAGTTCGCGGAATTATATAGCGTTGGAAGAAATGAGCTATAGGTGGATGTAATGATGTCTTTAAAATGAATAATATGGGATCCATAACTTCCAGCTGGCTCTGCAACTCAAATGAAGTTTTTTTATAAGCCGTATGTATTCATTTAGTCTTCTTGCTTATTATCAGTGAATTTCATATATTAATTACGTCACTCTTGCTCAATGTGCACAGAATAGTTGCAAAATCCAATAGCGACGTGAAATTCAATTCCAAACTTGATCGGTATAAAATGTTGTTTTCATCTTTTTATTCTATTCAAGAAAAGTCTCTCCGCGTATTTGATGGACAATAGTTATTGCTCTTAGAATATTTCTAGTTCTCCTTCTACTGCATATCATTAATGTCACCAAGACTATTGCCTATCTAGGTGTCTTTCATTATGTACCATCAAATTCAAATTGAAGAAAGTTAATACTAATGAATTATTTATTTGCAAAATTATTAAAAGCCTTATTGATATAACTGTTATGCGATGAAAAATGAATTCCATTAATACATATTTTGAATTTAATTTAACATTATGTTACCTGCATTGATGCTAGGACCATTTTATTATTTATTAAATACACTTGATTTAATGAATATGCTTTCTTGCCAGGAAGAGCTTGTGGTTATTTCATCCTTACTTTTTACAGGCGATCATTTTATGCTTAGAGCACATCAAATTAATTCAATATTAATACGGATGTAATGACTCAAGATTATGAATTCTAACCTGTTAATTGAAGCACATCAATTCTATTCCCTTAATACTTTCACCCTGCAGTTCATTGCTATGTAAAGAAATATTTTTTCCTACTCATTACTCTTCAGTCAGATTTTTTCTCTCCTGTAATCAGCAATATAGGGAACGTGGTTTTTGTCTCAAGGATCAATGGATGTTCTGCACAATCTTTGAGCTGTCAATCCCGAGTTGTCTGCATCGTACTCTAATTAATGTGTCTGGGATTGAGACCTACTCAGATTTTCCGATGATCTAGTGTGGTAAAAAGTATCTCTCATCAAAATCTGACCAATGGCATGAGTCGGGTAGTCCGGATTCTTAAGCGTTGCGTCAGTGTGCAAGAACACGTCACTCATACAAATGGAAGTTTAATTAGATTACCATCCAATTGTGCATAAAATCACGACGAAGAAAAGCAAATCTTTTCACTTTAAAATGGGCTCCAGAACGAAATTATTCAGCGCAACCTGATTTTTTTACGTAAGAGAATCATGCGATTATCTGGAAGCAATCAATATCTTGTGGTCACCAATCCTCTTACTTCACTAATCTAAGTGTTTGACCAATAGTTGGCTTCAACCATCCATTCCCATCACATTGTCCGTCTATGGTTGTTGCTTTAATTGCTCATTTATTTTGATGTGGGTGGTTCAATCCTATTCCCTTGCTTGATATAACCCCTGCGACGCCCTACCCCAAGCGAAAATTTCTTAATCATCTCATACGTCCTATTCATGATGACAGAAATGACTTGTAGTGGTAAGCGAAGAATAAGTAATGCAAGGGTATCTTGTTTGATGAGCATTACTAACCCATTGCCACTCAAAAAACTTTCTTGGCGGCAAAAAATCACGATTGTGAGGATATTCATTTATTTTGCTCCTGTAATCATCTCTAATAATCCAGTGAAATAATTTGGTGGTGGTATATCAATTTATGTCTTCAGGATAACCTGCCGTCATATAGCTGTTCTAGGTGGCAGCGAGGTCAGAATTTAATTTTTTTTCAATAGCTATAAGTGACCTTAGTGTAATTAATGAATCTTAATGAGAAACATTTTTGGATGAAGGAAAGATCAAAGAATCTAGACAATGCTATTTCCTGTTTGCTTTTATGATACTTGCATTTAAACAACAGACAGCAATCGTTCATATTGAATTTCCGTTTCGCACCTATGTTTCTCCGACTGTGGGCTTATTTCAATGATACATCTACCAGTGGCGCAGCGAGGGGGGGTTTTGGGGGATAACCCCCCCCCCAGATCTCCGAGAAATTTTTAAGTTTAATCCATTTTACTTAATGCATTATTATTATTACTTATAGAATAGTTTTAGGATTAATCAAATATCCCTCAGAAAGCCGTAAAACTCGCCATTTTGAACCATTAATCTTTAAATTTTTCTGGAGGAAGGCCCCCTAACTCCCACTTATCCTGGAGGGTATGCAATACCCACACCCCTTAGTATTTGTTGTGCCTTAAACCCCCCCTAGCTTTAATTCTTAGCTGCGCCCCTGACACCCACTGGTTATGTCTAATATTCCATTGCTAACCGCGTGAGTTGGGAAAACGATTTCAGTGTCCATCGCAGCTACCTCCTCAGTTATTCGAGTTGATTTGGATATAGCTCATCCCTGAATAAGCGAAAGGCGTATATCATGTATGAATCTATCATAGTGGAACTCCCGCGTAACTAAAGCTGGAAACTAGTGTTACACATTCCCTTGAACTCTCTGGTGTAACTACATTTGACCCATCCGAAAGCCAGGCACGCAAAACCGCGGTGGTGTTGGGCGTGCCTACGTGGAGATGGCCAGCAATGCTCTCGGGCGGATGGGAAGAGACCACCTGGGCACCATAAGACGAGACCGTGCACGTGAGCAACCCAATCCTCGACGGACGAAAACCATAAAACACGGTGGGACGGTGGGGCAATGCGATATGGGCAAAGTTTAAGGTGCGGCTATCGTCAAAAGCGAGTGGAGGGAGGTAGAGAGATGTGGGCATAAAGATCTACACGTGGAAACTTTACTTTTCCACGCTGTTTGGGAATTTTTAATTTTTTTGTTACCCCCACTCTTCTTACGCCCGCGCCACACAATATCTACGCACAGCCCAACATTAAGATTCAAAAGCTTAAAAAAAAGTTAAGGCAACCATAAGGTATACAGTTATTAAGAGCATAGATGGAAACAATTGACATCTGACGACCAGAAGGAGCTAGTACTCCACTCACACTTTAAAACAGATCCAGACCATCAACGCTAATATTTTTTCCAAAAACTGGGAATTTTTTATGGATTCATATCCGCCCATCATAGCCACATGGCTACATACTACCATTTTGAGTATATGAATGCTCCTGACGAAAACCAGCACCCCGTTTAGTGTAGTATTATATTGTTGAACCTTTAAACTACTTAATATGCTTATTAATTTTCTTGAAATTAAAAAATACTTTCCAATAGGTGAATTGAGGATGATAAACGTGCTTTAAAACATTTAGAGTACACTCAAGTGACGAGAATTTGTGCCGTAGTTCCTGTATCACCCTTTAATATTCAGGTTGATTAGGATAGAGCTCATTCCGGACTAAGCGAAAGGCGTGTAAATATTTATTTAGTAAATATTGCTTCAAGTTGGCTTCTGCCTGGTGGCAGCATGCGATTTAAGCAAATGAATGAAAAGTTCACCGATCTGAGAACAAAGTTAACAGAAAATACATCTGTGGTGTAAAATTACATAAATCATAAGATCATATAACCACCAAATGAAGTTTTAACCTAATAACCCAATTTGCAACTCTTCATTTTGAGTCACAATGACATTAATCAAGAATGGATGAAAATTTACCCTTAAAAATTTTAGCATTTGCGGAGAAGACCTTAAAAATATCTTCAGGTAGGTTGATAAACTCCTTTGTTCCTATACGCAGGGAGGAATTTGTCAAAATGTCCGTTTTCTGCTTCTTGAACTAAATTTTGACGTTGTGATCGTTCCTTCCTATGTAGCGTGTAGTTCCTACCTATTGAGTCCAGCTTGTAACCTGTTTCCTTCCAACCCCGCTCTTTTATAAACGCTTCATTTTCCCGATAAGCGAATATTCCCCAAGGTTCACTTCGATTCCCGAGTATTTTTGTTTGAGGTCTTCTTAACACGTTGCGTACCAGGGTATTTAAATTCCTAGGAACGCAGATTCTGGGTGGAGGTGTTGAGATTGGAAATGTGTGCCTATTAAACATGGTTAAAAAGCTAATGTTTAGAATATAACTTAACCCAATCAAACGTTATGATGCATCAATTCATTATGAGCAACGAACAACAACTGAAAACGTACTAACAAATGCGTATTTTTTACGCTTTAAAATTGTTTAGGCTGACGCACTTAAATGACGACAATCTTCGTCATCCGTCCGGAAAGTTCGGGAAAAATATGACGAGAATCCTCGCCATCCGTATGCAACGTGTTAAGGCTTCACCCGAGAAAATCAACTTGGAGGCATATAAATATGTGAGCGCTGGTTGCAAAAAAAGATTGTACAGAAATGTAAAAATATGCTCGCTATACGTAAAAACTAGATGAAGGCTGCCATAAATTTCTTGCTTGAGGCGTGAGATATGGCCCCGTACATATAATGCGATCGAGCTAATTTGAATAATCTGATAGTCTTGCCTTAGCAGAGAGCGTGTTTCGGTGACACATGAATCGTATGTGGGAGTAATCCATTAAAATACTTTCCGTTGACACGCCCCTATGTCTCTGAGATCGGGAGTCGCAATTTTTCATCGCGTAATCTCTCGACAAATGGTCACTTTCTGGATCAATGCTCAAAATGTCACTCCCGTGAAATAGTCATGCTCTTGTTGCAATGCCACTTTTTCGCCATAAAGCATAGCTTTAACCTTAGCGTCCAACGGAGTGTAATCTGATGTAAGGTAGGCGGAGACTCTTATAGTGGTGAAATGCAGAAAGGAGTCGGCCTTCGGAGAGCATGTATTCAGTTTGAAAATTATTCACGTTTCATACACAAGACAGCCATTGAGGTCAGACGACATATGGTCAAGAAAGTGCGGGCAGCTGTTTTGGAGTCTCGGAGATCCAGCAGTCGCTGAATCCTCTGTTTTCCTGCTTCATCGCTGCATATTTCCTCGGACCGGTATTTCTTGGAAAGAATACAGCTTCGGTTTTGTTCATTTCTTTCTGCCTTTTTATTTCCTCGTATTTTTACTCGAATAAGGTTATGGAACAAAAAAGACGAGCGCACCATAGCGACCGTGTGTCGTGAGCGAATCATTGCGTTTTTCTGGGAGTCGAAAGATGAGATCTTATTTTGTGGGGCCATATGGTCTGTTTCGTCATTCGTTTGATTTTGCGCGTTGCTATTTTTTTGCAATTTCGGAACTGGATTCTTTGCGTTGTATAGGGCTCTATTATATTTTTTTAAGTTTACCAGTCAGGTGGACGCAACACGAAGTTGTGATAAAACGCCATCAACTTCAGGCCACATTTCATAGTCAACAGTTGTGTTGAATTGAATGAACACATATGAGATCGAAATAATAATGCCTGTTTTGGCAAAAATATCAAGCTGTCTATATTGGCCATTCCATTATGTGTAAAATATGCATAATATAATATTAATATATTTATTCATCTTATTCATATATTAAAAAGTACATATATACAATAAAAAAGTCACAAAGTAGAATGTAGTTACCCCGAAGGTAAACCTGAATTGGGATTACCATCCATCGTATTTTAAAGCAGCGGCAGGTGCATATTTATGAAAAAAAAATAACAGCACAAGAAGAATTTAAATATTCAGTTATTTTTAATTAATATATACAATTCAATATTATATAATGAGTGATGTAAAATAGAGAAATAAAAGAAAATTCAAGGGTTAAAAATTATAACAATGAAAATACAAAATAAATCATGAATTTAGATTTAGAAATCATGAATTCACAGAAGAGTAGAATAATTATATTTTAGCGCTATTTCGCGCAGTTTTGTCCGCGGTAAATCCAGCATCACGGGTCCTTTAACTCAGTACCTCAGAGATGCGTTGTAAAGGAGTTGGAACCCCTCTCCTTTCCCCTTGTACCCCCTTGCCGAGGTCTACTGCCCGGTGGAGCCGGGGGCTACGAGGGAGGAGGGTTCGAGGGGTTGGCAAAGTTGGTGTATTGGCAAAAGAGCGGCTGCAGCACCGCACCACCGCGCATTGTCCGGCATTGGCGCCGTAAATGGTCACAAGCGTCGCTGTCGAGCGCACCATTGTGCCGCCAGAGCGTGTGCTCGTAAAGCAAGCAAGAAAGCCAAGCGAGCGAGCGGGTACGAAAAGGCGATTGCAATCTTCCTTCTTCCTGTTCACTCTCCCTTGCTTTCTTCCCTCTTGCCGATGCAAGAACGAGAGGATGGAGTGTGTGGAAGAACGTTGAAGAAAGAGAGGCGTCAGGGACGGAGAGAACCACTTAAGGGAGCTGGAGAGGGAGAGAGAGAGTCATAGTCTTTCCCGCATGGCTTTATTTATAATAATATAATTTCGTATTTATATTTCAAGCGAATTTAGGATAACATTGTCCTCTCTTGCAATTAACATGATTGACAATCACAAACATCCATGCCCTGGATGGTGGTCAATCCACCCACGCGGGATTCGAACCCGCGACCTCTATGGTAGCGCCACCGAGGCCGGCATTTACGGTTGGAATTACCAAAATTGCATTCATATACATTATAATAAGGTCATGTTGTTTTTATTTTTGGAATAATTAAAAAAATCCGTAAACTTTACAAAGGGTTTTCCAATGATATCTGTACGTTCATTTATAATAGCGTGAATTTTGAACTTAGTTTACGTTTTTTTTGGGTTGGAATAACCAAAATTGTAGCTATATGCTTTATTTTGAAGTATTTATTTTTTAAATTTGGGATAATTTAAAAATGCCTAAATTTGATAAATAGATTTTGATGTAGAATTAATATGTTACCTATTTTAAAAGAGCGTGGAATTTTAACTTAATTCTAGAAAGTTTGTAAAAATTGACTTCTACTTTATATCTTGTTGATCACATAAAACATTATTAGTTTTGATTTAGATAATTATTACTTCCTCTTATTTTCCTGTAACATATCCGATAAAAGATGTCTTAGAGAATGGCTTTGTGGGACTGAAAATATAAGAATGATACATTAATGCAGTTTTTCAATATGTGAGGTTATTTATTCAATGCCTATTATAATAATTTACGATTAATCTTGTTTCGTTAAATAGAAAATTCGCAAGTAGAATGTCTTTTGAAGAGTGTGTTAAAAAGGTATCATGTGTTATGCTTCATGCGGCGATTGGAGGAAAACGAAATTTTTTGCTATCAAAACCTATATATATGCAGTTTTATGACTTTTAACGCATATACAGTATTCATTTAGGAACTTGGCTTAAAAATAGTGGGAAAATTATTTGCCCACCTCGTAAAATAATGTACCGAAATGTTTAATATGGAATTATTGGATCGTCTGCGTCTGTATTATCATTTTCCTCCCTGTCCTTCCTCGCGCTAATCACTATATTTCTAAGAAAGCTAAGGAATGAAGGGAAAGAAAGGTAGAGAGGGAAATTGCAGACTACGAGGAAGAGCATATAGAAGAGAGCCTCGGTGTGAGGAAGAGGCAGGGGGAGTCTAGAGACGTCTTAAATGGAAGTATCATTCGCCTCTTCTGAGCATGGAAAAAGGCCATGATAGCAGGCACCTAACCCCTTCATATACCCTTCCTAGCCGATATGATCCCTTGATAGGGACATGTGCACATCAAGAGGTAGAGAGAGAGAAGTACCAGCCATCCTCCATGACGTCCATTCTTTCCATCCAAAAGGTTCTCGTCTCTACTTCCAACTCGTGTCCTCTCGTCTTGTCTCTAAAATGGTTCCCTCCTCCTTCCCGCCTGCTTGCTTATCTCTCACTACCTCGTCCTCTCGTTGGAGTGAGCCATCTTGGCTCGAAAAAGGAAAAGCCGTGGCCCAGATTGACCTCTCCGTGAAAATGCCTTGCTCTTTTTTATCTTTCCATCCTCCTCCTACTCTTTTTCAGCTTTTATTTCGCTCGGAGCGCGTGCGGAGACTTCGACGCCTGCATTGTTTCCACCATAAAGGCGATTGAGTGTATGGTCATGTTGGTTTTCTCCTACAAGGCGGACCAAAAAAAGAAAATAAACTCTCTCTCTCCTGCATAAGATTTTGATCATGCTCACTTCGTAGGTCCCCACGACGGAGGGTATCCGTGAGATACGTGGCGCCGTCTTATTTTCGTCTTCCCAAAGAGTTCAGGAACGCATCTACCCGAACTCCTCCATTAATGGGAGTTGAGTTTTGTGCCGTATATTTCCATCGCAATGTTTCGCTGACGTCCTCCTTTCTGGATTGCTGCGATTTCATCGTGACGCCCTATCACGGGTTCAGGATCAAAATCTGTAGCACTTAATGGATATTGCTGTTATAAGGGCAGCGTTTTAGAGCTCATGCATTGAGTGCTTTGGTTATGTTCCGCGAATTATTCTCTCGCGTGGAATGTCAAGTCCGATACATGGACTAATGGTTAGATGAACTGTAGGGAAAACTAAAAAAAATATTTAGGCTTAACTTCAGATCTTCGTTTTTTAGCTCTCAATGATATTTGTCGTGTCATGTATATTTCGTAGTCGTTTCTTTTAAGTGACAATTTTGATGAGTTTTTTTTTGCGAAGAATCTCTTTTCAACCTCATCTAATGCAGTTTATCTATTGCTAAACTATACTTCTCTTTATCAGATCTGAAAAATTGCCAACTTTTTCCCGTATCCTCTTTGATCGTCTATACCATGACAACACCACGGAGGATTCCTGAAATACCTGATTCCTTCTCATTATATCCAATTTATCTGGGTACTTTTTATACTGGGGGTCGCGACCCCCAGTTTGGGAACCGCTGGACTAGTGACTTCCTAGTGCTCAATATTCTATAATCACTACTAAGCATGTCCGAGGTAAATAAATGTGAAAGGAGAGAATTTTTATAGCTATATGACTTCTGACGTTGTTGATCACATTCAGGTCTATTTATATGATAGCACTCAAATTCTATTATGCGCGAGAAAATTTAATTTTTTTATTTCCGCTCGTGTGGAAATGCAGTAATTTTTATCCCATATTCTGTATGAAACTATATTAGAATAGCTGCCGAGACTTGGAAGCAAAATCCAAACCTAAAAAAAGCGACAGTTATTTTCCTCTGTGAGACCGATTTTGGTCTGGATCGTATGACTTGTTTTGATTATCTCCTCACTTGTGCATTCAAAAATTAGCCGTTACGCGATGATCTTGGTATGGAGCTTTTGATTACTCACCGACCTCGCCCACCCCTTCCGCTGCGGCGGCCGCCGCCGCCGTGGCATTGTAGTCCAATGGACCATTATCTTTCCCTCCCACCTCTGCTCCGGAATTCTTTCCATCATCCTGAGTGGTTCTCTCCTCCGCCTGTCCTCCCTCTGGCGTCGACCCAAAAATAATAATAAACACGGCCTCGAAGTGTTGTCATTGTTGTCGTCGACCAACATAAATACGTAACCGACTTAGTGAGACCGTTTTTCCCTCTCGTTAAACCACTGGATTGGGTGATGCAATGGCGCCGCTATCTTCTGTTACTCGCGAGATCTCGCTCTGAGAGGAAGTAATAGCGTGGGTGAAAGCTATTGATGTAGCCAGGGAAAAGGGGAAGGCTAAAGGAATAAGAGAAAGGGCTGTGATCAAATTTGAGCATCAGGCTTCTTTACATCAACTTCATATTGAATAACAGTTGTAATAATGAGATTAATTTCCATAGAAATCTACCTCCATTGCGAGAATTTCAAATTAATTTATTGATAGAGCTCGTTTTTCAGTAAAACTGTGGAAATAAAATGATCAGGCAAAATAATTTGACAGAGTAACATGGTAGCTGACGATTGTTTAAAATATGATCGCGATAGTTTATTACTCATAGTCAGGACTCAACAAGACTCAATACAAGGTGTGTAACGAGAATGGCTGTGGGTAAATCAGTCAAAATGCTTGCTGAAAGACCGATTTGTATTTTAGGTTTTGGAAGAGCTTCCCCTACAGTTGGCTAAATTACTGAGATTATTTTATATTTTAGGCATACAGTTCCATATTTTGGAGTCTGTAACTATAGCCGACCGAATTTTGATGGGTGGCCTATAGTAAGATTAGTGGATTTATATGGTAATAAAATACACAAAATGAATTATCTTGGTATTTTTAACAATATGGATTTAATCGACCAAATAAAAATACATAACGCTGATGATGGAGGGAAGCGTCAAAATGACCAACACCGTAATTTTTAACTCCTGATTTTATATAAATATTTGATATATTTTTGTCATCCTTTATATTCTGAAACTGCAAATGTTGCTACAAAAAAGTCTCTCGGTCGTAGGAGCCGCCTTTGGGGTAATGGACGAATGGTTCTTCTGGTAAACGGCTTTGGCAAATCATTCTCTGATTGGTCTCTGATTTGCTTGCGGGAATGTCATGTCAGCTAAACTTTTTCTTTTTCTGTATTTACTCTCTTTAACATACGAAATAGCTGCCTTCCTTCGGTTTCATTTGTCCTTCTACAATTGTCCTCATCAGGCCTCCTCGCTTTATGATCTTGCCCGAGTAAGTTGTCCCGTCTTCTTTTTTGAAGACGGGACAACTTACTTTTCTCTCGTTATTAGATAGGCTTCGTAAAATGGAAACAACCGAGGTTAAATTTTAAGCATGGCAATAAAGACGCTTTCGAGTTCAATTGATCACACCGAAAAAAATCGCATGTCCAGTTCGGTTCCAAATTGAAGCTGCACGAGGTTTCCTCAATCTAAAACACCCAGTAGTCCCGAGGAGTTGAAACGGTCGGAAAATACCCCGACTATGCCAGCCTCCGGTCGGTGGAAGTGGTGCAATGGAGGCGGGGGAGTTGGGAAGGGTAGGAGCGCATGTCAGGTGCATGCCGGACGATTTACCGCGAGGCGATTCACTTAGTGCTCCTTAAGACTCGCGCGCTTAAATCCTGGAAGAGCATCCCCCGCTTCTCGTGCGGTTGACGTTCGCCCCACAGCGCCGCCGTCGGGAGCAGCGGGAACCAAAAGGGACTCGTATCTCTTTGCTTTACGACCGACGGCGAGAACCCCTTCCCCCTTAAGAATCCATCCCTATGCAGTTCTCTATACTTCTTCTTTGTCTTTAGGTACCTCCTCAACTCCACTTTTCGTATGGTTGTATGGTATTTCGAGGAGGCGACCGACAGCTTAGGTCATTTACGCCATGAGGGAATGGTAGGTAAGGAAGGGTGGAGAGAAACCCGGCGTCGCACAGTGGTCTGAGATGTCCTTTTCGGCGGACAAAAGTCGATTTTTCGATTGCGTTCAAACTATCCAAAAATGCTAAATATGTGAAGCTTAAACATCATTCCATTGTAAATAGATCTTTATATCTTCCTTTACTGCCCATTTTTCGAATTACAGGAGTGGTTTTTAGCGAAAGTTGTTTGAGTGTAATTTCTCAAATTTTTGACGGCTTTTTAACTTTATAAATACCATAACCAATTGCCATTTTTTGTTTTCTTTTGAGTTTATTTCAGCAAACTCACCTTTTTTATGATCCATAAACCTAATTATTAATGTTATGAAAGTGTCCGGGGTCTCAGGATAGCGCGCTAAAATATCATAAGCAAATATTTTTTTTTAATTATGCACAGTTAGAGATATAAAAAAACCACGCTCTACCACTGTGTTCTCATGTAATAGGATGCAAAGAAAATACTATCCTTGAAGCAATTTAGAAAGAATTATCTGCCTTTAGTTGCCTTTTTTAAATTTATAAGCCGAAATGTGTTACAGAGACGCCTGGCTATCCTAACGCCATGGCGCGCTATCTCTCGGCAAGTCGCTTTCGCTGATAAAATCCTCCGTTTTGAGTCTCTCTATCAGACGCAATTGGTTCATTTATTAGCATTATCAGCAAAACTTTTATCCATGCCTAAATACTACATGATTCAGAGACCATATGAGCAACAATATAGCCTATTTGACACGGCTTAAACTAACAATTCGGCTGCCACTAGGCTTCTCCCAGTGTGCGACAACTCCAGCTATTGTTAAGATTCCTCTAATTGTTCAGTGAAAACTGAATACTTATTTTCTGTGAACCAGTCTTCGGATATGGCACTCGTGAAGGAATATTTTTTCAATTTACGAGAGAAGTGGGCCGAGAAGGACAGCGTTCGTTACAAGCATCTATATGAGTACATTTTAAGGTAGGTGGAAGTGATTTAATTCCGAGGTGCAACGTACTAAGTGGATTCATTAACCCATAGCTTGCGTATCATATCATTTTTGTGTATTATTCTAAGGTCACAAGGAAGGTCGGACGTGAAAGATGACAGGAAGCTAAGAATTCAAAACTGGCTGTTTTCTTTCATTACTCGGGCGACACTGAGATGGGAAAAGAGCCGTAGAACAATAAACGTGTTTTTGCAGAATAAAAATCTGTGGCTTAATTCAGATATGGATTTTTTTGGCGGGAAAAAATCGAGCCCCAGATAACGAGCTCGGAAACTTCTCAACCCTCTACCTCGGGTAAGTTCAATGTTATCGATGGGACATTTTATAGCATTTACGTAAATGAGCGTATTACCTATCAAAAGATTGATTTTATTTAGGTGTGTAGTCCATTCAGTCGTCCGTGTAAGAATTTTGAAACGTTGTGCGAGCGATCAAAGCGGAGGAGAACCACGGAATTGCTCGACAGAAAAACAACTGAAGAGCTGGTTTATGCGACGAACGCAAGTCTTCGGCCAAACAAACAAAGCGATGCAGCTCATTTGGTAGATGAGGCAATTCATGGTAGCCCCAGTATAGCCAGAAATGTAAGGCAAGCGTGGAATATCCATAGATCTGACACCAAGGTAGTTCTTCCCTACAATGCAGACGAGGCATTAGGCTTAATGATTGAGGCAAAGTTGACTAAACATCAGTATACTATGTCCATCAGGAAAGGGGCCAGATCTCTAATGGCAGCAAGTCTTTATCCTCCCTAAGAAGAAATTCTTTCTGTAAAAAAACCTGTGCTATCCTTTTGGTGCTACGACTTCTTTCATCCCCAAACGTAGACTCGGCACCCGTGTACAAAGACAGTGAAGAAACTACGGATGAGGAGTAATTGTTTTACTTCCTCATATCCATTTGCTTCCCTTAATTATTGATTCATTAATTAATAATTCTACGAAATACTTTCATAAAAGATATCTCCCCCCAAAGCATAATGGTCATGTAATTATCTCTAAGTGAGAAAACATCCATTCATTCGTGTAAAACTGGATTTGGCGACTTATAAATGCGTAGGTGTTTTTCAGACCACCATTGCATCACACGTCGTTGTAGTATAATTATTCATAAAAAATAGCGAATGAGTATTTATTTTTTGAGAAAGTCATTATGCATGCATTAGAAGATATATTTAAGTTGTGTAACACCATCATATACCTCTACAAATGGGACAGTCGAATTTTTTTGTCCGGAAAAAAGCGCTCCCCAGACCACTGTGCGTCGGCATTAGTGTGCTATTAACGAAAGACCTCAGAGGGACCACGGCCATAGCCACCTAGAATACAAGGCCTGTTCACTAGCCTCTCAAATTGTGATGACGTCACGTACGGAAGTGCTATCGTTGCTACCACGCCATTGCGAGTTTGTTTGGTTTGTTGAGACGCCCACAGGCAGAAAACGTGTGTGTTTGGTTGTGTTGGTGGAGTTTTTGCATAATTATAGTGACGATATTGGTTTGTGGATTATTTTATTCATCTTATAAACCAATATTCTACGATAAAATGCCTGATACTTGCGTCGTGCCTGGATGCAAGGGCAATTATCGGAGTGGACCAAAAGTGCAAGTGTTCAGCTTTCCGAAAGACTCTGAGCTACACAGAAAGTGGCTGCATGCAATAAGAAGAAAGGGTTTCACACCTACCAAAAATAATAAGGTGTGTATTATTTATTCCTAATTTTCTCCTAACGTAATTATGAATGATATTTTCCACTGAAAAGCTACGCATGGACTCATTAACAAGTTATTCCTAATAGGTATCATTTTTGTGACGGTATTGCTATATTTACCTTCAATTGCCGTAATTAATATAATTACTAGGCTTATTTCTGAGCAAATCTCATTTCCGAGTGGACATTACAAAATGATTTTTTAAATCTAAGTATTAATTACACCACTTCTAGTTATAACGTTACATTCAGTATGTATATGCAATAGAAAGTCAAAAATCGTGTTAGTTAAAACACTTATAACTCGAAAACGGCTGCTCCGATTTAAATGCTATTAGGTTCTTTGGTCTCGTCTCAGTCCCGGATAACATATAGAACATTAAAAATAGGAAAAGTTCGCTAAAGAATTTCATCAATTCATCATTCATTCAATTCACAGCAACAATTGATAAGTCGGTCAAAAGTACAAATTAAATTATTTGTTTTGTTTCTACCATTTTAATAGCTGAACTTCGTAAGTGTTTGTAAACAAATATCCGAGCAATTGTTGGCAATTGGTAATGTCCGTGTTCCTGACTAGGAATCGAGCAGTTTCATATCACTTCCTCGTAATTTTTGCAAATTAGTCTCATCGGAAGGTGAGCTCATAAATATTTAAAGCCCTTGGATGTACCTGGCTTACCAAGGCACGGTTTACAGCTAAATGTAGGTTCTTTGTTCATGATCTTTCGAAACCTAAACCAACAAAAACTATCCAGTGGAACGCGTTTGGTGATTAGAAAAATTGAAAATGAATATGATTCACGCGACTTTGCTCAAAGGAAAACTCAAAGATGAGGAAGTTGTCATTCCGAATATTCCATCATCCTAAGTTATATGCCCTTTTGAGATTAAGCGTATTCAATTTCCAATTCGTGTTGCATTCGTGATAACGATTTACAAATCGTAAGGCCAGTCTTTCAGTTTTTATGATGTTTGTTCTCATTTGTTAATGAAAACCCATGATTTTCTCATGGTCAATTATATGTGGTATGTTTACGAGTCGGTAAACCATCCGCTGTATTTCTTCCTTCGCCTCAAGGGCGCAGTTGGGAATTAAGGATAGGGGGGTTTTAGGCGCAGCTAATACTGGGGGTCTGTAGGGTACAGAAAACCCGCCAAGGTAAGAGAGAAGTGTGAGGGCCCTCCCTCAGGCATTTTTTAGGATAAATGGTTCAAAATGGTGCGTTTTGCGGCCGTGTGAATAGTTAAATATGTTTCCTTTGTCACTCATCCGTCCCCCTAATATTGGTAACAAAATTTTTTTATAAAAAATTCTCTGAGCTCTTGGGGAGGTTTTATCCCCAAAAACCCTCTCGCTGCGTCACAGCTTTTCTTCGCTATATTTCTTTAGCTTTATCCGTTTTATCTTACGCCTGATAATAAAACAAAAACTGTTGTTTATCAGAAGGTGCTTGACGCAAGACATTAAACCCGAATGTGTAGGGCACACCGTGGTCCGTTTACGCATGCAAAACGTTTACGCAGTGCATTTTTTCCAAACTGAGATACAATAACTGGCGCGCCTAAAGTCATTTGATACGAATGCTGCTTCCTAGGGGCTTTTCTTACACGATTTTGTGCATAAGTAAAGCGTCGGTCTATCGTTGAGTTAACCTGCCCCGTGAACGGGCCAAGTTTACGCAACATACTTAGGCCTAAAAACATTTTTTACGGTTAATAACACAAATAGCTAACAACTAAATGCGTGTAATTTTTATTTCATTAACTGCTTCATAAAACCACAATTCCCAAAATTTCTTCAATTAAAACGTTAGAAATTCATTGAAAATAATCCGCGTAAACGTGCTCAGATTCACCCTATGTAGATTCAATAAAGAAAATGTCTTTTTGACAACCAATTTTGATACTCATTTAGGTGGTTTTGTTGAAATTGTATTCTTCTTTTATTGTAATAAATCAAATATGATTAAAATAGCTCAGCCGCTCTTGGTTTATAAATGGTGTAACTGAACTGTAAGTTCATTGATTGTTAGGCAGTACGAAGTACGCCGGGTCAGTTAGTTTAATATTTTGTGCTAAATAGCTCTTACGATTCTCAAAAGCATTGAAAGTTATGCGGGAAATACTTTGAAATGTACTTGTGTTTTTCAATCATCAACTTGGGAATTGTTTTAAAGGAATTCTTTGCTTTGATTTCAAGTGCATTGTCATTAACTTTTCCAGCGAAAGAATCAGAGGAATTTTATTTCGATAAAACACCATTTTACCCTTTTTGTTAGTGAATGTAATAAAAATTAATGATTACTCAAAAATTCCTTTAAAATTCCGAGAGCCAATGCAAGTTTATTTTGTCTAGTTAGTTGTGACAATTTTATAAAAATAATGCCTGAATTTTCTTATATATTCTTTTAATATCCTATATTTGCTTGAGATCGGTTTCTCTTTAATCTCTCTCTTTTTAAAAAATGTTTACTATGGCGAAACATTCGACAATGTTATTGTGTTCAAGTGGTGTCACGATAAAATATTTTTAGTCATCAATCAAAATTACCTCCTACTGTGAATGATGTACATAAATGTAAATGCTCTGCTTGTTTGAAATCTTGAGGACAACTGTATGTTTTCTTGTTTTATATTTTTCCTCTTTTATTTACCCTGATTTTTTTATTGATAAGATTTGAATATTGAGCACAATGGTGATTTAGATAAATAAAATACAGTGGAACCTCGAACTATCGTTTTTCAGGGGAATGGACGAAAAAAACGATGAATGCGTGAAAACGATCGATGCGGGAATGTTTGGCTAGGTTGCCTTTGTCCCAGGAAACCTAGGAATTTGGCGAGTAATTGTGATATTCGTTATAGGATTAATAACAAGATTTCAGCCAATTACAGGAATACTAGTATTTCATCGAGGCACTTAGATCATATTGTTGATTCTCTTTTAAATATCCTAGAGGAACACGCAACCTCGCTAAAAATGTTTGCTCTCCACTCGATATTCACCCTGCTATTATTGATGTCTCTCTGATGTATAAATTCTTATCCATGAAACGCCATTTCCAGTACACGTATTCACGAGAGTAATGTTCTTTAATGCCTAAAACAAACGCTTTCGCTGGCGCCGTGATTGGATGTGAGATGGATCACATAGGCCTAAAATCGGCAATTATTTGTAATTTTCCTGTCTAATAATATATTTTTCATGTAATCTAGGCAATGTGTAAAGCGTGAACAATGTTGCGTTAATCGTTAGCGGCACGCCCACCTGAGCCTCGGCTTCATCCCACTTATTGTTTTCACCAGGTAGCTCGCTTTAACGCCACCCCTACCGTCATGTGCTTGCTGACAGCCCGAGACGTTCTCCAATATTCACGCTCATCATTCCCAGGTGCTTTTCTTCATATTAAATTATTTTCAGACAATCTTTTAAAGTACTCACTTGTTTCTTCGGAAGGGCCTTGGTCCGAAGACGGATAAAAGTAAAACCAATGAAAATGAAACCTGGCTTTATTAAACCCACACGGAAAACACTAGCTAATTTGAATTCAACCCCCCCTGGAAAGTACGGAACCACTCGTGCGAGGTGAAGTTAGGAACTGATGCTATCGCGTGCGTCTTCCGCAAAACGTACTGTAGATGGTAAAGCATAAACATATGTCTGTCCTAAAGAGAAGACACTTACAAATTCTTTTCTAATTTGTGTAGCCAAATGGGTAAATGACTTCGGAGTGTTAGTAGAGAGAAACAAAATATCCTGAGAAGATATGCCTTGCTCAGTAGCTCTGACAAGTGAGACTCATAGTATAACATAGTATATATGACACAACACTATGAAGCCTCGGCAGAATTTTATAAAAATGCTTAAGTTCAACGTTCTACCTTTTTTGCGCCGATAGTAGTTGGTTTCAGTTCCCATCGCTAAAGATTCACTCTTGTAATTTATTTTATGTGATTCAAATACGCCAATTAACTGGACGGCTATATAATTATTACACTATTCACGGCAAAGGCAAGTTCATGAGTAATAATTTAGGTAAAAGTTGGCGTTCTGTTGGCTGGAGACAGCTGAATGCCCAGCGAAAGACGACTTCCCGTCCGAGTACCGTAGCAACTTCCCTGGCACTTCTCTGAGTGACGTCACAAAGCAGTGAACAGGCCTTGTATTCTAGGTGGCTATGCCACGGCTCAACGTCCCATCCGAAGGCCGGAGTGTTACGCTGGAAATATCAATGTAGTAAAGTATTTTTTGTCATTATTCGCCATGAGGGAAGGGTATGGAAGGAAGGGTGGAGAGAAACACGGCGTCAGCATTAGCCTCCTCTAAATGGAAGGGGCAAAGGGGACCACGGCTAGAATGTCTCATCCGACGGAAGTAGTGTTGCGCTTGATATGTCCTCTACGTAGCATTCAAGCAGGGATCGTGCAGTCTCTGAAAATTCTCTGCCACCGCCGGGATTTGAACCCGAGGCCAGAAGGGTGGGAAGCCAACACTCCAGTCACCACATCGACCCGATCTACATCCACTTTTCTCGGCGATTTTTTTTTGTAATTAGGGTTTCCTTCAACGAGGAAAGTAGCTGAATGAGGCAGTTTTTTATCTTCAGTAGGAAATCGCGAATAGTAATAAACCGAAAATTAAAGTAAAAACTGCACTGGTTCCAAATCAGACATGCCACGTGCCGAGGTTAATCAATACAAAAAATGAGTAGTGAAAATATATTTTCCAAACATTCAGCACGAGTTGTTGGAAGGAGGAATCATAAAAAGTAAATTATGACAGATTCAAAAATAGACTTTTTTATATTCCACACAATATTTATTTTAAAAATCTACCGGTTGCAACCTTATCAGATCATTGTCAAGAGGTCACATAAAAAATTCTGTTACCTTTCATAATATCTTGTTTATTTTTTTTAACTCTCTTGTTTATTTTTGAATTTATCATATCCCATTCCTCGTGGACTGATTGAACTCGCAAATTATTTATTTGAAAATTATGAAACCACTCTATTCTTAAATTAAATCATAATTGACAAAAGTGGAAGCTTAGTGGATCATCTTATATCATGCGGAGGTGGTGGTGGTACAGAGGCAATTATTATAGAAAATAAATTGGTCGAAGTGTCTCGAGAATTGAAATCTAGGGGTAAATCCGAATCCATTGCTTTGTGCGGAGAATCTTAACTCCGTCCCTTACCATCCAGCTCTCAATCCTCATGAAATATCACCTGCTGGACTCGTCGGCGGTTGCTTGGGAGTTGTTAGGAGGTCTTCTGGGATGGGGTTGGAGAAAGGCAAGCGACCGGACAGTCGCGTAGCGGGATTCAGTGACGTCCCTTTGTGAGGGCAAACTCCAGAGCTGGCCACGGAATGCAAAGGAGTGCGTAGCCGACGGAGACTGTGGGACTACTGGCCGAGAATGGGGTTTGGACCCCAAGGGCAGACGGTTAATAAATCCATTGCCGCTTGAATAGATTCTCTCAGGCCTGCGTGTTTTTCCTTGAAGATGTACTGGTGATTCATGTTTATTTCATGGTCACATTTTCACGAATTTTTGCGACATAAATAAGATGCCATTGCATTTGTCAAAGTATGAGACGGTTTTGAGGGCCATTAATGTTGTTTCATTGGTTTTGAAGCTACACATTTAAGTATACCGGGGCTGGCCAAGGTAAATGCTTTTACGGATTCACCCACAATGCCACTAATTGTGCGAAAATATCGCAGAAAAAAATAATTTGGCTCGCCTGGCGAATGGTTATTTTCTCTGTGGAATTTTCGTACAATTAGCAAGCTATTACTTTAAATTCAGACTTTTTTCGTAATGTTTTGATTGGTTTCCTTTGATTGAAATATTTTCCTTTTATCTTTGCTTGTGATGTAAATTGCGGAAACATTTCGTGATTTTAAATAAGAACATTGAGGTACCGCGGTTTTTCGATAGAATTACCATTTCCCAGGTAGTACTCTTTTTTTCAGAAGATATCTTTGTCGTTGAATTAAAAATTGACTCTTGGTAACCGTATGTATGATCGGGTGGGAATCACAATCGCATTGAAAATAGGAACCCAATAATTAGTCGTTAGGGTACTAAGAGTATGGTTGGTTCCTATTTTTAAAGACTCTTACGTGGCGGATGAATCTTCAACTGCAATTGCTTATTGTAACTCCATTACTCGAATGATATAGAACCCAGACAATATTAATACGACAAAATGGACCATGAAAATGAAGTCACGTACTAAATGTTAAGCTGGTAAGTAAGTTGAGCAAGATTCTAATCTCTACAGTCCTTTAATCTGTACGCAAATGAAGAAACGTCTGCATTTTTATTTAGTTACAATAAAACAGTCATAACCGTTTGGTTTCTTTGGTCATTGGCTCACAACTGGTTATAGTTATACGCTTGTCTGGCATTTAGTTCAAAAAGCCGAGGAGAGAGTTGCAAGGTGTTGCGGGATAAAATAGAGGTGGTCATTAATAGGAAGTCGCCATTTCACATACCGCATCTTGCGTGCGTACAGTATGTTTAGTGGGCCTCTTTCTAGGCGAAGACGTAAGGGGTGAGTTCAAGTAATGGAACAAGAGATTCGCTTCACCGACAAAAGAGCGCCGGCAAGCGAAGAGGCAACTCTGGCCAACCGATAGATAGCGCGGAGGTAGCTATCTCCCTCTTCCGACGGCGAATGGAAAAAGAATTGAGGAGCGTCGCCTAGCAACGGAAAACCTTCCCATCATCCCCCACCACCATATACCTCATCCATTGCACATGGCGCCCTCGCGTTATCCTTTTTGCATAATACCTCCGAGCCTCTTCCAGCCATCCCTTCGCATAGCTTTCGCTTTCATTTGCTTTGGCATGCTCATATCCCAGACGGTCACCCTCCGCGAGCCTCGCTCCGGAGTCTCCGCGACTCTCTTCCCATCATGCTTTTTTGCATAATACCCCCACAAAGATGTTCCATACCGGCCACCCCTCAAGGTATTCTCTTCATTCACTTTTACGAGGGGCGAGAAGATAACGAGGCTACCTGATGGTCTCCGACGGTCGGGACTAAGTGTTAATGTTTGAATGAGCCTGCAACATTCGTGGAACGGACTTCGGGATTTACGGCATATTAATGCATTATGAGCGTGCGAGCAGTGTGCTATGAAGTTTTTTCCTCGGGGAAAATTAAGACTTCATGATATGTTGCACGAGTGGTGCATGATGCATCAAGACTTGCTGCTGCAGGTGTGGGTTTCATTCATCGCCGCGTTAGTGACTTTCTTTTCGTGGGGAGTGAATGAAAAACATAAATTCCTGGAAGAAGATTATCTGTGGCTATTAAGATGTGGAGATTGATATGAACTCAGGTTTTTGCTGTTTTGAAGATGAATTCCAACCAGTGCTTTTTGCTGATTGAATTATTGTTGTAAAAACAACTAATTCTCGGTCCTGAATGCATGAATTAAATTCTGAGATGAGAAGGAGAACTTTTATGGAAGTGGATTGGTTATAAAATTATAGACCCTTCCTTGAAATATGTTAAAATCACGTGTCTATCCTCACAGAATCATGTATATCCTGAAGTTGCATAGAATATATTTAGATACTTCCATTATTAAGTTAATTTTACTCGTATATAATATAGTTGGGCTAGTATTCCAATTATGTTTAATGAATCCTTCTGATTGAAGTTCTGATGTTTAATAAAGTTCGATGTAATATAGGCAAAACAAGCAAAAGAAATACGTCAGTTTGATGGAGGTTTGAGGAGGAATTAAAAGAAAAAGTGTTCAATTGTTTTCACTTTTTCTGTTTATTTCGTCATTGTGTTGCCCTAGGTGATTTGTGGCAAATAATTAACGCAAAAACTATTCTTCTAAAATAATATGCACAATTTGTATCTAATTTTTCATCTGACCGCTATCATTAGTTATTTATTTTTACCTTTTCTGATCGAAAACTTTTTGTAGTCAATTTGCAATCTTCCGGCTCTCAAGTATCATTTGAGAAAGAATTAAAACGTGTGCCTTTTAGTAATTGTTTGTTTCCAGCTTCAAATTAACTAATGTTGTTTTTAAAATTCGGCGTGATAATTATTTATCGTCAATATTAATGAGAGCTACTTTTATTTTCACTTGCATTGTATACATTAACATGAGGAATACCTATGCTCCCAATCATTTCTTGGTTGAAACTCTTGCAGTTTAAATTATTGGTGTGTCAAAATTTTTTCCGTGATACGAAGGTAGGCGTGCTGTGTAGAAGGTCACAGCCGTTCCGAGAGCTATGTTTTTGAAAAGCCTTCAAATACTTTCGTTTTGTTCCAACATCACCGTGTCATTTGTAGTATATTTATGCGACAGCTTTTCGCTATTTGTCGTTCGCATGGTCTTTAATCCACTTTTGCAAAGGTCAGTGTTTTCCGCGGGTAAATAAGTTTTTCTTTTCTCCACTCGCTCAGGACAACTCCGTTTCGTGGATGTTTACATATCCTATTGTCCTCCTGCCTTGGTGCATGTGATGCAATGCCTTCAGTTCTTGAGCATTTGGTCATTTTTATTCTTATCCCTCAAAGTGCAGTCCTACTTACACGTGCGTTTGGGCTAAAGTAGAAATGACGCAGGCTTTCAGAAAACAAAGTATTAATATAAGAGATTTCTATTATTGGAAACCGCATAAATTGCTATAGTGAATTTCAGTTTCTATTGTTGCTCATCATCATCTTTGGTCAACAATCGTAAGATCGGTTTGACGCTGCTCTCCATTCCTCTCTGCTATCCACTAGCCTTTTCATAGCAACGTATTTCTCCTCTTTTGTATCCTTTATAACCTGTCCTATGTAATTTATTCGGGACCATCCCTTGCCCTTCTTCCCTTTCATCTGTCCTTCTACGATTGTTTTCATCAGGCCATCATTTCTAATAATATAGCCAACTAAGTTGTCCCGTCTTATACTTAAGGTTTTTAGGAGACTTCTCTTTTCTCCCACTCTTATTAAAATTTCCTCATCACTTACTCGGTTGATCCATTTTATCTTCATCATTATTCGGTAGCACCACATTTCAATTACTTCCAATCTTTACTTCCCTGCTGCTGTCAATGTCCAAGCCTCGCTTCCATTGAGAAACATACACCAAATGTTCCATTGTTCCTATTGATATTTTTCTTCTTTTTTAAACCATTTTTTGATGGCCATCCGATTGTGGTCGTTCGCTCGATTTATCAGCGTAGGTAAAAATCATCGCTCTAATAAATAAAAAATTATTCCAAAGAACAGCACTGTCGAGTACTCCTTTTTAAACAAGGCTGATTGCAATCGGATGACTAGTGAAATTTTTGAGCTCTTACTTTAATTCTAAAAATTATTTAGGCGTAAATGTTTAACTTTTTTTAAGAAACATTTCGTTTTAATATTGTTATTGCTGCGTATTATTAAAGTGTGTAATTTTATCATTATACATATGTATATTTAGTGTATGTCCTTTGATAATCATCTGGTTCTTGCCTATTTTCAATTTAAATTTATTAAATTAAATCAATAGGAATTAACCGTCAATGGTTAACCCATTATAACCCAATGCTGCTTCTAAGTAACATCACAAATGTGTACATTTTTATCTCTATAATGTAAAGTTTAATGGTGCTGTAAAGTTTAATGATGAAATATGTAGCTGCAACAATAATTGTGATTGAGTAGAAAAATTTCACTTTTTTAAAGTAAGAAATTTTGAAGTTTAATTTCTCCCAGAAGCAGCTCTGGGTTAGAAAGGGTTAAAGGATAGTTTTCCACCACCCATTGGAAGCATTTGTACTTCTTGATTAGAAACCATATTCGAAAGTCGAATAAATTAAAAATGTAATGATTATCACTCGACATCAAATATAGATGAGTGTTGTTGACCATTGACTGTTGATAGCGATCAAATCTCAAGTGAACATTCTCAATCGATTTGATATACCTTATTGATTGTCTATAAAACTTTGCAATAGAGCATTCGATTTCCGAAACGGCTTCGGATGCCATTCACTAAATTTGTCCATTGGAAATCGATGGCATTTATGGTCAATTGAACAAGACCACCGGTAATAGCGTGCTCGTGTTGCATACTCGTACGCCTTGCTCAAATTGGCATGTGCACTCGACGGTTTTCTTTTGCGAGATTTTCTCGCGAATGAATAAATATGAGTTCTCATTAGGCGTGCTTCAGATTCTTAAGAGAGGTAAACTTGGCATGTACACGGTTCAACAGCGAAACTCCTGACGGCCACATCAATCTTTGAGGGAGGTATGTCTTTTTTTATTATTCCTTTTCACCCTTCACCTTGGTATCGGAAACTCTACCCTCGTGATTCATCCCCCGGTTGCGTCAAAGGGAAGTGCCGCTAATGAAGATTTCGACGTCCGGAAGATCAAAAGGAAACCGCTAATATGCGCCAATGACTGCTTGGGAGTGATCCCCGTGACTATTTTTTCGTCCCTTCTTATCCTTCGGCATCGGGGAAGAATTATTTTCCATGTCGGATTTTACGCAACATTTAGCGCAAATAGCAAACTCCTCCCATTTCGGTCGGCTCGGGGGAATGCTACCGGGCTTTAAGATTATTGCGATGGGTGGGGACCCTATAATGGTCCGGATGCCACAGGTGGGTGGGAAATAATGCAGAGATTGGAGCACAGACGCTTTGACGAAGGGAACATTATGAATAGATGGTGGAATTGAGGTTAACAATGGATTGGGTGGTTATTTTATAAGTTACGACAAATAACTTACTTTGCTTTGCTATTTCTATTTTATTCCTTAAAAAAATTTTCCTTGATAAAATGGAATTACTCAAGACAAGGTCTTCGACAATTCAGTTTATTTTATAGGTTAAACATGCTATGACTGCGTAGTAAAATTAGTGGGACGAAAAAAGGGCAATATACCCCAGCAGCGATATTATGTGGAGTTGTGGAGAAAATCATTTATCTCCGTGGAAATGGAGTGAAAATTTCATTTCTCATCTCTTTTGCCGTCTTTTAAACATTCAGTCAGACATTTATTTCTCCCATAGTAGAAATAATGTTTTTATTAATTTAATTAATATTTGATCATAGGAGCAGCTAGGCCAAAACGTTATGCTATCTTTCATGCAGTAAATTTTGTGCGTTTATGTTTTTGTTATTACGTAAAGATGTACTAATTAGGGAGTATGAATCTCTTCAAGTTCATGACTATTTTAGTGGAAATTTTCACTGAAAGGGTGAGCCAAACAATGTAATGTTAAGAGTTTTTGATTTTTTCATTTCAGTCATATTTTCATAAACCATAACTGACACATCGTGGTGCTAAGCATGCCTATCATCACAAAACTGTAATAGGAATAAATTTTTCGCTAGTACGAATACAGTAATTTTCATTAGAAGAACATCCATCATCAATGTATTTTATTCTCACTCACATCAATCAGGCCTTCTGTTTCCTCTGTATCTAATCCTGAAGTCTCCTCTATCCAACCAACTTTTGCGGCACTTCGTAGTTTCTCCTCTCCGTCAACTTGACTCTTTCCGTTCTTCTCCAGACCCACATCTTGAACGGCTCCAGGTTTTTCTCGTCATTCTTCCTAAGTGCCTACGATTCCGCACAGTAAAGTACCACAGATCAGACCCTTCGCTAGCCTTTTCTTTTAACTCTTGCATAACGATCCTCTGATTAGCTCATAAATCAGTCATGAATTTCCATAGAGATGAAGTATTCCAATTGAGTAAGACCAGGAACCCTATCGTAAAAATGGCGGGAAAAAGTAAAAACGCATTCACCAATAGGATCCGGCCTCACCTGGGAGACGCAGTAAATATGTAAACCTGGCCACTTAGAGAGCCGGCATCAACGGCCCTGATGACGATGAATAAGTCATTCGTCGAAACGTTGGCAAGGATGGAGATGGAGAATCTAACCTGGATGGAAACCCGAGAACTGTTTACGTCATAAACTCCTCATTTCCCAACGGAATTGTCTTCTCTGATGTCGCTACTTCTTTATATGTTTCTTTCTGTTTCATTATAACTCGCATATCGATGGCTAAGTTCTAACAACACGTAATATCTTAAATATAGCAACTTATCTGGAAAGCAAAAAAAGTTATTTTTTAATTGTATAAAATTTGGATTGAAATTAAAAACCAAAAATACATAAAACTGAGGAGGAAGCTTACATTTGCAAACAAAGAGTTGTTTTTGCTTGAATTTTATTTTATATTAACGGCATTAGCAGTATTAACTCAGACCAGCCAAATTTTGAGAAACGTGTTGTTAGAACTTAGCCATCGGTATAACGAATTTCAGGGTTGTTCTATTTGCTATAAACGGGATTTCATTATATCCATAATAAAAGATTTTGTCCCATAAATTCCAGGATTTCTGCTTGATATTCCGTAAATTGTCTTTATTTAAGCAATACATCCGTATAAATTAGCCATCGTCCCACCTTTTACATCAAACGGCTGTTAAGGTGTGGATTCTAAGATGAACAGTAGAGCTATGTGGTAAAGGCCACTCGTAAGAACAACTGATGATAAGATAAGGAACAGTAAAGAAGCGAAGATGGCCGTAATTTCTCTGTAAAAGAGGAAATAATTCCCCAAGGGATCAAACAACGGTTCGTAATAGCGAGAATTTCGTAATGTAGGAACTCGTTATATGCGGGTAAATCATTACGATGATAGTAAAATTCATAAATGACGATCATAGTAAAATGCAAGGGACCACGACCTCACCTCTTTATTAGCGCGATTTCGTTAAATGCGTTATCGTTATAATCGAGTTTTACTGATTGTTCATTTAAAATTGAAACATTACATGGAAGTGGCTTTTTCCAGGCGGCGGAAATGAATGCGTTGGCTTAAATTCGCGGACACTCCATCCGCCGTATGGATACAGTGGAGACCTTGTGAGGGAGACGCGGTTATTTTCGTAATCGGCGCAGGCGTTTGCTCACGGGGCGTTTTCATGGAGACGTACGAGAGGAGGGGGCGTCTCCAGACGGGGCGGGGGACACACTCATACAAGGGTGTTACTTTTTTTTATTGTGCAGACGAAATCATTCCTGGCGAGTGTGTCATCGTCCGGACGTCGGACCGAAAGAGGTGTCGCTCCAAGGTGGCATTAAAAGTTGGCATTACAACGGACACCCAAGGCTACACGCCATGAATAGCGACGCACCATCAAGTAGCGGGTCTAATGTGATAAACTTCTTCATGGCTCTTCCATCGCCCCCCTTGTCTTACCCCTCACATTTTGCACCCACTCACATAACACAATTGAGCATACCTTAGTGGAGCATGAAGCACATTCCAATGGACGCTCAAGGCTGTGCCCACGAATATCGCGGTAGATGATTCTGCAGTCGGCCTCTAGATGATTGTCACAAACTACGCCTTTAAATATGTCTAAAACAGTCTAATTTAAGTATATTGGGACTAGCGATTGTGTTAACAATAACGGAGTAACCCGCAATGCACAAATGTGCGAAAATTCTATAGAGAAAAAAATCATTCACCTAGACCGGGATTTGAATTCGGATCCCTGATATCTGGTTGAGTGCTTTAGTCAGTTGTGCTATCTAGGGGGAAATTTGTGAATTATGCCGGAGACGATGGTCTGAATTGCTGAGTATATTTAGCGACCAGCTTAATATACTCAGCATTCGGGATTTGATCTCAGTGCGCAGGACAAAGACTGCCAGTCGCATAATATCCTTAGCAGTCCAGATCATCATGTCCGGTAAAATCCACAACTTTCCCTGTTGGGAGTAATCCCTCGGTAGATTAACTGGGTAAAGTACTCGACCGGGAATCGGGGGATCGAAGTTCAAATGCAAGTTAAGATGAGTGTTTTAGTTTTCATGTAGAATTCTCTCACATTTAAAACTGTCACCTCTGGCGGAAAAGTTGGGCGTCCTCAATTTCACGGAGAAACAATATATACTTTGGGCTATGAACCGAAATCAATACTCGTGAAGATGTGATCAATCAAACTCATAACTTTACAATGCTACTCCTCTGTACCATGTCGCATATTGACAAAGATTTCTTCCACATTCTTTGAAAGTTTTTTTTATTTTAGCGTAAATTTTAAACGAGAAACTATAAAATAAAACCAACATACAATGGGCACGAGAAATGACTAAATGCAATATGTTGTCTGTGTCGATTGAAAATTATGATTCCATTTAATTTAATTTAATTTAAGGAGGAGATTATCAGCATTTGAGAGTGTTTTATCTATTATTTCCAGTTTCCATAATAGTGTTAAACCAGTTATATTCATGTAAATATTTCATTTCCTTAGCACACACTTTCGGTCCAATTTAAATTTAAAATATGCAAAAATACTAGTTTATTTTTTAATTTGCTAAAGTATTGGCTTGATATGTTCACAGCTTGCATAAATAGAAGGATCGAGTTTTTAATCGTAGGAAAATTATTGCCGCCAAAATAATTACCATTGACTTATCATTCAAAAATCCTTCCGTTTGATAAAGCACGAAATTTTATGAATAAGAACTTAGTAAACATTCCTGATCGTACGAGGAAATCATATAATTTTCAGAATATTTATTTTCCGAACTCTTAGATTCTCTTGTTTCTTGAAAAGTATACTGTTGCCTTTGCAAAAAGTCTGTCACGCCGAAATTGGAACCTAACACGTTACCAAAATATCTCACGTATGTTTATGATCCTCGTGGTTGTCTCAAGGAGATTGCCTCTGTACAATTGTTCGGTTTCACCTCCAGTTCGCGAAATTCTCTGCATATTATATTTCGCCGGCGCCTCCCCGAAGGTCGAACTGTGACCCTGAACAAGGGCGCCGATACGGGGTGGTCCTTTCCCTGGCGCCTAAGGGGGACAGTGTCGTTCTCCTGGGTAGGCGTGGTCGGCGTCGATTCCCGCATGTGCTGTCGGTTCGGACACTAATCGTGGGCGTTCCGCGTGCTCTCGAGGCCTACATCTCGACAGGCCGCACCCGTGAGTGCCTTCGTGGATCCCAAGTCGCCTCTCCTGTCTTACCCTTCACATTCTCCGCCCATGTCACACTCCTGAACATACGCACTCCTTAGTGGAGCACATTCCAATGGACGCCCAAGGTTGAATCCACGAATATAATTCCTAATAGCCCGATCAAATTAGCCAAAAAAAATAGGGACACCCTTGCATAAATTGCCAGCAAGCTGAAAATTTGCATGAACCTTAAGGATACCACTCTAATGAAATCCTGAAAAGTCCCCATCGATCCCGTGTGTGCAAAAAATTTTATTCAAGGTCAAATGTCACAAAAATGAGTTTTTTGCATTTTTTGGCCAAACGGTTGGTTTTCTGATAAAAATTGCTCGAACAAAAATTGTAGGTATGAAAATTATCTACAAAATAGTCGTTTCACTTTTTTCTCTAAGATTTACCGTTTCTGAGAAAAAGCCATTCGTGAGTTAGGTGGAGGTGTATTCTCCGTAATATGCATGACTATATTGTTGCCCTTTCCGAACATTATTGGACGCGTAACTCGCATATTGGTTAATAGCTCTTTTCAAATTTTCAGCTTGTTGGCAATTTATGCAACGGTCAAAAAATTTTGACCGGGCTATAATGGACGTAAAAATTCCAAAGAAGTATAGAAACTATTTTTAAAGTAATATTTTAAGGACTATTGCACATTATGCACAGATGCATTTTGGTACGTTTATTCCATAGTCGACCTCTGCATAAACTGTACTGTTTCTACAGCAGTTTTGTTGAATGTTTGAAATCAGTAATCTTTCAGTGTTCTACAGCTTAAAAATGGCTTTCAACATTCCAATAAAGTTATATGTTGTGTCCATGTAATTCATTCAAGGGTTGTGCTAAGGCCGTTTTACTCGGGGTACGTAATTTCGCAGGTTAGAACTACGATAATTTCTCATTATGACGTGCGATTGCGCGAATGCAGGAATGAAATTCAAGCAGGGGCAATTTTAACATCTTACATCCTTGTATTCTCGTGTACGTTCTAGCAATTCACCGCTTTACGCGACGCAATGTTGACTGCGCCTTCGTACACACGTAAGATTGTGTAATTACTTGCCCTGTGTAAAACGGCCTTTCCAGTAGATGATCAGTCTCTAGATGATTCGGCCTCAAAGTGATTTTCCCGACGCTGCTCATTTAAATATGTTTACAGCAGTCGCCAATCGCGTAACTGTTAGGGAGAGTGATCTGAATTCCATAGAGAAATGATATATAATTTGGGCTGTTAACTGTAGTTGATATTCATCATGATGTCATCACTTAAACTCATAACTTTCCTATGATAATCCTTATTAGTAGAAGTGTCATATGCGTAGTAAATCTTGAGAATAACTGGGTAGCTCGCTGCTCATCGCCGCTCTTCGGACATTTTTTGAAAACCAGTTCTCTCCATGGTTTTGGGTTTAGCTGCGTCAAAGTTGTTTTCCAGATGACGTTTCGTGGCCTATGCTAGACCATTCTTCGCCCGAAAATAATACCGATTCAAGATACAAATAGAATTCGCCTCACGATCGGTGAGCCGGAACGGATTTGTATCTTAAAGTGAGGCTCTGCTGTTTTTTTTTAAGTTTCATGAAAATGAAATTTGCTTAATTTCTCTCTGGCCAGCATCCTTAGTACCGCTTATGGTTCATCTCCAGTCGAGCGTCCTTATACGCATACATCCTTTTTCACGTCAAATGGGTCCTTCTATTATCCTTTCAAGGTCGTCTTCTCTCCCCTCCCTCTGTATCCCTCACTTTCACTCTCACTCACTTCCATCTACCGCCCTGTGTCGCCCTGGCGACCAAGTCCGTATCATTATCGTCGGATGACTGTGGCGCCAACCCTTTCCTCTGCTTGCTCAACCGCTGCCTCACACTCTTTGCCCTTTCCTCAGATGCATTCCCGACTCTCGACTTCTTCCTCTCGCGCTTGAAAGCATTTCAGGACTCAAGTTTGTTGAAATTTTCGATGTCCTAGAGCGTTGCCTAGCCAAAAAATCCTGCGTAATATTTGTTGCGTAAGTATTGTTTTTGGCGCAATTGGGGGAATTTTAATTCGGTAATTTTATTATTATGAAATTTGCTTATCGGTAAAATGTTCATATTTCAAAATTACCATGTACTGTACTTCTAATTATGAATATTTCGTCACACTAGCGTTCGTTATAAAGACGTGTAATAGCTATCGAAATATTATTTGGATGTCAGATAACGATTTGTTCGGAAAGATTACAGTGGTTTTCACCTTTGACATGTATATATATTGTGACTTAAGATGCTTATAAATCCGATTTTTATCCAATTACCCTGGAGGATCCCGTTTTATCAATCAATTATTTTTAAACACGGATGAAAGTACTCGGTTACTGGACTTAAGGTACATCCGCATGTCACTGAAATGGAAGTAAATACATTGTACATACACATCTCTATTGAAATGCAAAGAGGTTCGGGCATCTAATTCACGAATAGGTCTTTTCAATAGCACACAAGCGCGTTTCGTGCTCACGGTATCAATTACCTCGGGAGCAATTAAACGTGTTTCCACGTCTGCTCTCTGAAGGAATTCACTTGCTTCCCCGATGGCCAATAACCTCAAACGTCTGGACGGCAATGGTGGAAGACAGTTCACGAATGGCACCTGGAGTTGTTGTCGCCGACGTCGGAGATTATCCGATGAATAAAGATCGCTTTCAAAGGGGGTGTCGATTTACTTTCTCCTTCGGTGCTCTTGCGGCTAAACCGGGTTCGAGGTCGAGATGAGAGGTGGTTCTTTGACGAGAAAGTGAAGTCTATAGCGCGAAGAGGCGATTGTCTTCCACGAAGTCCACGAAGTTAAATCATTGGATAATACAGGAACGTGGTGGCTCTATAGGTCCCTGGTTCAAAACCCGGATACCCCTCGGAAAAAATTACCGGGTTACGAGTTGGCCCGGCAGGGGTGGAACCAGGATTTTTCTCTGGGGGGCATAAGGGTGAGACTGGTCTTCTCACATTTGAGATTGAAAACAAAATACAACAATTACTATAGAAAATATTTTTTTTTTTTCTATATGAAAGTTATTAGCATTAAACTAAATGATTGAGGCTCCCTAATACACAAAATAAAACGAGCGTAATAATAACCGAATAAAAAATCTTGTCTATTTTTATTAAGTGCCTGGGGGGTGCACGCGCCCCCGTGAAACCCCCTAAATCCGCCTATATTTCCAGGTAAAGGAATGAGAGGAAAGGGGTGTCCATTAATTACGTGAGGTGATTTTTGGTCCTCCCCCTTTAGTGAGATATCGTGAGATTCGGCTCAATCTCCTCCGTCTAATCTCACGTGAGAGATGCGAGTGCAGTGTATATACGTTAATCTATGCTTCAATGCATTTTATTTATAAAGCAATTCGTTTCATTATTTCCATTTAATATTAGTTAATGCTAGTATTTAATATTACAAAGACCGCAGTTTTACACCGCTTCTATCAGAAAAAAATTACGCGATATTTTCCCCTCTATCATACGTGCTTGAACCTTTACCCCCGCCTAAACGCCTGCGTAATTAATAGATGCCCCCTAAGATCTATCTATGCTGATTTTATGTATGTCACGCGTCTGTATCTTATTGAGGGGTGAGCCCTACCATCACCTATCTTATCAAACCACCCTATTGGTGGACGAAATATTTTGAGATTTTCCCCGGTGGATAATGTGCAACACTTTGTCGGGTTGTCAATCGGATAAACAGCCCCATTTCCATTGTTGATGGAGACATCCACCTGGGTGATTACCCGAGAAGAATTCCTGAAACTTAAAAGGAGCTATATTACTGAGTTAAATTTGTCAACTGTTTAGGCGTCAAAGATGGTCGTAGAACAATTGCATTAATTTAAATTTGCAGTATTAGATTGTTATTTAATGTTCATTGATGGATCTCTTTTATTGAAGTCAACAATTTCCGGTGGTCCGTCAAAAATTTGTTGTTAAATGCCTGAAACGTAATTAGATTTTCAATAACCTATCTACGGAAATAATACTCGGTGCGAGAAAGTACACTTGCTTGCAGTCTAAGTACGAATGACGATGGAAACATGTTTTTTTTTATTAGCATTAAACGCTTAATGGACGATAAAAATGTCAGAGTCTGTCATTGGTATTACCCAATAGTGATCAAAGCTATATGTGATTATTTAGGGCTAGGTAGGTGCCTCAGCATGACCTGTCCGTCAATTTCCTAAGCATCTTTATATTTTAGTATGAATAAATGTTGAAAGCACGAGTGTTACTCTCATGAGACACATTAACCGTCAGATTGGGAGTGCTACAGTAACTCGTGACCACGTGGCATTTGGCTGGTTGTGCAATTGACATACGATGGTAGAACGGGTTAAGCGGGGACTTGTTTTCTCCGCTAATGCACTTCGAAAGCAGTGTTTTAGTGCTGGAACCGCCTTTGATGGTGACATTTTGGTGTTCATATCTAACCGAAGTACGGAGTTGTCCAGTAAACGAGGGTAAATCGTAAAGGGGACATGTTACATTCAATGGCCTTAGCAAGATCTGGGTTTTAGTGGCTACGGAGAGAAAATTTACCGATGCTCCATCATGCTCTATATTTTGTAACAAATCAATTTCATCGTTTTTTTAAGCGTCAAAAGGTATCCGTGGCCTAGTCGGAGTATAGTGGATAAATTTTTTCAGTCGCATATTTCTATATCAAATTATTTTTATCTTGCTTCAAATAAAAATTTACCAGAATAGGTCTCATGCATTGTAAATTATTACCTAAGGTGATCTCTGTGATCTAAGGTGATCTTTGTGATCTCTGTTACCTAAGGTGATTTCTGTGATCCACAATCAATCGATTGCGAAATTATTTTTAACTCTGCAGAAAATTTTCTCGGGTTTTCCGCCGGTTGATGTCGTCCATGTCTCCCGACGTTTCGAGCAGCGACTTGCTTATCATCCTCAGCGAGTCGCTGCTCGAAACTTCGGGAGACATGGACGACATCAACCGGTGGAAAACTCGAGAAACCTTTCTGCACCTGATACGCCCGAAAAACCTAAGATCATATTTTAGACTCTAAAAATTAAAATAAAAGAATGCTTTTAAACGTAACTACTGCTTCATATTTACTGTTGTGTTACTCTGATCGAGGCCGTTGTTTTTTCCCAGTCGAGCTAAAATGCAAATAAGTGTGGAATTATTTGAGGAGAAAACACGTCTTCTGCAATTGCGTGACCATTTACAATACTAGAGCGCCACTTTTAGAAATGGAAGCATCAGGTATGTCCTAATACGTTTCTGCAGGTGTTTTAGCGAAATTTCTGAATAAAAGTCCGCATTTTTATTGGGATTTAATACTGGATTAGTTATGTTCTCGTTACCTTTACCATTCGGCGCTGAAGGAATCCTGTAATTCTTCATCCATACGCGTCCGAAGAAAAAGTATGAAATCGTTATTTGTAGGTAACCTCACAATAAGTTCTTTCCGTTCAATAACTCTGACATAGGTGCATATGTAGTGAACTTTTATCGATTAAAATCAATAATAATATTATCAAAAAGCTATAGAGTTATTTGAACTCTGCGTAGATTACGTATTTCACGTAGATGTTTATGTGTGATGATTACAGTGTAAACGTACCTATGTCAAAAT
Source organism: Ischnura elegans (assembly GCF_921293095.1). Lineage (NCBI taxonomy): Eukaryota > Metazoa > Arthropoda > Insecta > Odonata > Coenagrionidae > Ischnura > Ischnura elegans. The sequence goes on from NC_060254.1 coordinate 95,532,775, forward strand.
ATCTATTTAGTAATACAACGTATTTTGGAAATATCAACCTTATTTATAGTCTGTATACCGTAGGGTGGCGCACGGGCCCGCCGGCTACCTTAGTCGGTCCCGTAGTGTTTGGTTGTCGGTCCTTTCCTCCCTTTGGCGCTCGCGGCCCGCGGACCGACTCAGGTAGCTAACGGGCCCGTGCACCACCCAACGATATGCAGTCTATAGATATCCGATGGATTACGTCTGCTGCTTGGGAGGTGTCATGTAATGTCGAGGCCTTGGAGACCTCATCATTCCGACGAGAACTTTGCATCGAGCGAATGGATAATTTGGAAGGAATCAGCGCGGAGGCGGCCGCTTGCAAATGAAACGTTCTTAGTATGCAAATTCCTCACGATGGCCGTCGTGCATAAATACATTCCCGCATCGTGGAAGCTATCCCGCCTTAGAAGGAGGCGCTTGATGCCGTGCCATCTGCTTTCCATATAGTTGAGCGTCAAACACGTGTACCGACAATGTCCGTAACTACTTGCTAAAGTAATGGGTGTAGCATAATTTTGGAATTGGTTACCTCCCATGTCGATGAAGGAGGGAGGGTGCTTGCTCCTCGTCAGTATCCTGGTGAAAAACTTTTAAAATGTTACTTCTGAGGATTTCTCATTATTTTTTTCTAAATGCTTCCCAACAAACCTCTGTCATGAAATAGTTGGTTTAGTGAGTGCTAGTGCAGCGTATAAGCTTTCGCTTAGCGAAATTGTCCATCTAGTTTTTATTACGCCTTCGGGAATGTAATCATTTCTTCCGATGCCAAAAACAGGGCGTGAAACCGCGAAATTGGGGACTATAGCTTGCTTTTAAATGACGAACTTATTAAAATCAGTCGTTAAAGAACCTTTTTGTAAAACAGTTTCAATCATTCAATATGGAAGGGTATCATAATCTTGGCCCTAAATTGCCCCTTCAAACACTTCGTGGGTATTATTTGCAGGGTCTTATTCTCCCTTTCCAAGGCTCAGAATTTCATGGGATCGGTTTTGTGTGGTGGCTAGAGTGATGACTTCCCACTCTGTGGGTTCGGGTTCAAATCCCGGAGATGGCAGAGAATTTTTAGAGAATACCCGACCCCTGCTTGAATGTTGTGTGGAAGACATTACAAGCGCAACACTCCGTCCATCGTCCAAGATTTCCATGAGGTTTCTCTTCTCTCTACGTATTGTCACCTTAAATTCTTGTAATTAGTCTGTTATATATAAGTGCGATTATTTATTTTTTTTTTGAAAATATTGTATTGTTTTTATCATGCTCTTGGCGATCTGCAGTGGTTGCATTTGTCTGAAATTACATTTATTTACTTTTTTACTTCTATTTATCTACCATGATGGAAACGTAGAAAGCTGTACTTATATTTTCTCATGGGCCCCAGTGCCTACGAAAATAAACGACATTATTATTGTTATTATACTTCCTCATAACTAACTCGATGGATGCATTAGATCCTCATCTTTTTTCTGTAGCACCAAATTTCAAAGGCCTCCATGGAAGAACATCACAATCTCGGCCCTGAATTGCTTCTGCATATACATCAGGAGGATGTTATTTGGGGATCTAACTTTCACTTTTGAATTTATTTCTGCTGGTGATAGGCAGTTGGTATATTGGGTAAATGGGTGGTATGTAGTTTCAACTATTGGTAAATAAAGTTGTTGTTGGGAAATGAGGTTTAGTGGGTATCCATTCGGGGAAACGGTATCCTTGATCATCTCCAGGGACTTGAACATTTATATTTTTTATGCAGAAACCAACCACCACCCATGATCCTCATCATTTTTCTGTATCACCATATTTCAAAGGCCTCCATGGAAGATTATCACAATATCGGCCCTGAATTGCTTCTGCATATACATCAGGATGGTGTTATTCAGGGATCTAATTTTCACTTGTGAATTTATTTCTGCTACCGATAGGCAGGTGGTATCATTGGGAAATGAAGTTGTTGTGGGAAAATGAGCTGTTGTGGGTATCCATTCGGAGAAATGATATCCTTGATCATCTCTAGGGACGTGAGCATTTATGTTTTTTTTTATGTATAAACCAACCACCGCCCATCCCCTTGTTCTATGAGTTGCCCACTCGCATGGCAAGTCCGTTCATGCGGTTCGGGATGGACTTCGTCCTTGATCTTGGGCTGTGACCGTTCTGCTACAATGCCCCCTCTTTACACCCTCCCTTACCCACCCCACGGTTCGTGTCTCCATGCATCAGAAAGGAGCGGAACAGAAGTTGGAAAGGGTGGACAGGTGATACTCCATCTCACATCCACAGATTTCTTCACTCATCCTCTCAACGCCTTACCTTTCAATACTTAAAGTTCATCTCGTTCGTCCATATTCTCTTCAGCTTGTCTTCTGGGACTGATAGATAGAGAGAAAAATACTTATTCTTCAGAAAAAAACTATGAGAACAAAAGTAATATTGTATAGTCTGCTGGAACATTAATTAAAAAATTGATAATTACATAAATGACAACATTTTCATTTTTTGAAATGTCTCAGAATAATTTTTTAATAACCTGAGTAAAAAAACGGTAAATTGAGCTATTCACCCGGCTGGATTTGATGCAAACAAAAATATATCTTATATTCTTAACTTACCAAATAAAAAAATGCTAGAGCAAAAAAGAGGCCATAATAACAAGAACGGAAATTTGAAAAAAAAGAACAAATTATGCCGTTCCAAGAAATTATGCCCGAGAAAGTAGATAATCATAATATTTTAGAATAAAAGTTTTTAACAGTTGTGCAGTTTTTCACGTTTGCTGGCATCTTATTCTATGTATGACAAGTTGTTAGAAGAAATGATTTACTTACTATAAACAGTGATGCGATGCCCTGTGAAATATTATAGATTAGGATCTTAGTGGGCATCTGCCTCTATATACTACCCCGCAAGCCGTCTAAAAAGGCGTGTGGCATGGTGTGTTAGGACACCAGCCGTTTCCATATGAAAAGCAAATTATCTTGCAAAATTACGACTAGCATTTATTTAAGTCCCTTATGGTTCGGGGGAAAAACTAATTCCCACATCTATCCGTTCAGCAAAATATCTTTCTAAAGGTATCGCTTTTGTCGGATCTGGAAATATGGTGGGGCTATAAGATGATGTTAGCGGATGCAGAGTGGAGCGAAGATAGAAAAGAAGCCGGTTATGCACGATTCATTAGATTTACTAGTTTAGGAACGTTTATATTGAAAAAAAAGACGGAGGAATATTGTTGACATGGAATACTTTAATGCTAAACCCAAGTAGTTATGTACAATTCACACAAATAAAATAACACCATAAACAAAAGCATGGATGCTACGGACGAATAGGTTATTTGTTATTTCTCATTTCAAGCTCAAATGTGAATTTCATCAAATAAAAAAATTCTAATGAACTTTGCATTAAACGTTGCTAGACAGCTAGCTAGCATATGTAACGTAAAATTTCACAATAATGTAAACTAGTGAGGACATAATTTTTTCGATGAATATTTGGTATTACCGTAGAATGTGAAGAAATAAATAGTAATTGATGAAATAAAAAGATGACTTCAGGTTAAATATTGTTTTTCCAAGTGGCATTTAAAATCTTGTCTCGCATAACGTAAAAACTATAAACCTTTGGTTAAGCTTTATCGATTTTCAGAAGTGTGTCATGCCATAATTTTGGCCGCTTTCTTAACTCTTGTTTATAAGGATGACGAGATGGTACCATCTTTACTCATTATAGCCGATTAAAGAAGTAAGGTAAGCTGTTGAAAATTTGATCATGAATCTCATCACCCTTAGTACTCCCTAAAAAGCCTTCCTTTTTGAGCAAAAAGACTAACATTTCGGAAAGGATTCGTAGTGTAGATATCATTTATTCTGATGCAAGGAGTCGATTTAAAGATACTCTGGCGGACTGTGAGAAACTTGAATCCTTGTTTCAATAAAAAGAGGATAGACTGAGCATAATTGATACTAAATACATTTTATGCGTCAGTTTTCTCTTCATTTAGATCTTCCGTCCGCTACTTGCCATCTGCCGGTTGCATTAATCATGACGTCTGACGCGCGCGCGACCTGTCTCCGTTGTATATGTAGCTGCTATCCTCATCACATTCGTCAATTCTTGGTTGGCAATCCGTATTATAATGGACACTCAGTCATTACGTGACGTGCTTTGAAATAATGTTGAGTGAAAATATGGTAATGAAACCTGGGTCGTGCTTTTTCAAATGTATTGGTGAATCTAACAAAGTCTATTCTTTCAGTTCCCACAAAGGAAAGGTATAACACAGTTAAGGCTGAAATTATCAGTTATATCAGTGATATATCTGTGATTTCGCATCCGTCTTATCACTTTGTCTGAGTACCGGTTGCTAATAAGAAAAGCCCTACTGAAAAATCCAGCGATTTTTACCAAATGCGTACATTTTTAAAAACATTATCATCCAAACGATATTTTTAACGATGTGCACTTCAATACAAATGAACTTTGCTCTTAATAATGAAAGGGTTCAATAAAATTAATCGCCAAATTTTAAGTGTATAATTTCACAATGAAAACCTACTGTATTTGAAAAATAAAAAAGTTGTAACAAATGATGCCGAGCCATAAAATGGATTATAATTTTTAAATACGCTCAATTTGAACTATTTAAACGAAACAATTCGTAAACAAGCATTGTTTTACAAAAATATCCTTTTAATTTAGGTGATGCAATTTTTCTTTGTAGTTACACTTGAAAGCATGGAGATACAAAAAAAAACACTTTACACACGCTGCACTGAAATAAGGCGTCACAGTTTTAGTTATCCCTGGCAATTTCTCCGCCTAATTTCTGTCAATTCTTTCTCCATCACCTGAAGCCGACCCGTGAAACCCAACGTCTTCTCCTTTCCCGACTTCCTTTTTAATGAAATATCCTGTCCATCCTGTTCTTCCACCTGCCAACTCTTCAGCCGAGACTCAATCATTCCCTTGTCATCCTTGCCAACGAGGAGATGAGAAATCCTATTGACAATGGATGGAGGAAGAGGTGGAGGGACTCCCCATCATCACTATCGTCATGGTAACACACTGCCATTCTACGAGTTGGTATCTCTCTCTTCCATCACAATCTTTTGTATTCTCTCTCTCTGAGAGAACCCTACCTACTTTTCCCTTTACGTCTTTCTCCCTTAGTTCATCTTCCATCTCCCGCCTTTCACATTCCTGTCCGTGAAAAAGGAATTATTTTGTGGAATTTGTGCGTTATACTAAGGGAAAGACGGGGGCCTGTTTTAAAGCTAGATAATTAAACCTTAGTAATTTTTACGACCCGCCAAATTAAAATTCTAATGTTTTGGAAAATGCATTATACAATAAAAAATACGTTTTTAATGGTATTTTTAAATATTCTTCCCAGCACTTGACAACAAAAATTTGTTATAAATAAAATTAAAAAGGATAATTTAACAATAGTTTCCATGAAAGGCTATATTACTCAAACTTTAGAATATACACTAAAAATGATAAAAAATTGGTGTTTTTAAGTTGATTGGTTTAAAGGACAAAAATAACCTCATTGGAAGGTAAAAAAAATAGCTTCGTCAAAATGACGAAGGTTTAGTGACCGCGTGACTCTGAGCAAGGTTTAGTAATCTAGGGTTAAAATTCCCCCTGGCCTGGATGTGTACTTATCTGGTGGGATGACTGCTGGGTTGTCTCGCCTTTTGTGGTCGCGTGGTCCTCTACTTTACCATTCTCATCTCTCGTCACCTTTTTTTTTTGCTCACTCCTTTTATTCCCATTTCCTATCTCCACCTTCAAGCTAACCCACACAGACTCACACGTTCCCTTTTACCTCTTCTATTCCCTTTTTTTGCCTCGCTAAACCTCCTTTAAATCCACGCATCTCCCGGGAGTTGGAGTGAATGGGAACATTTTTCAGCTCTCCTCCACCCCATCACGTAGATAGTCCCAAGGTCGTCGCATTATGGTCTTAAGCGGTGTGTAGGAATAGCGTGAAATCTCTCACGGAGAGTTCAATGGATAGAAAGTTATGTGGGAGAGAGAGAGAGAGAATAGGGGTGGTTTGGTTAGCTTTTGGGTATAGGAGCAAGGACGGCCAAGATTGGAAATGAATATTTCCCGGAAAACCGCCTTCTCCCGGGGCGTGGGTTTTGTGTGCCAATTGAATGCGAGGATGGGGATGTTGTTGGCGGATCATGTAAATTAGTTAATTCGGGAGGGCCGAGAGACTCTTCGATCGATTGGGATGCCTTCCATCTCGACCGTTTGATTATTCTGTTTCTTCTCCTTGATTCTTGATGGTAGGACCCGCCCGCCTCTGTGACGGTGCGGAATTCCTCGTCCCTTCCCTTCCTTCCCTATCCACTCCCAGGAGGCGTCGTCGGGCTCCTATCGCGGCGGCGCCTCCTTCCTTTCTCCTTCCCGTCCTTCCCCTTCTGGGTGCAGAGGTGAAAAGCTCGCGCTTATATACCCTGCCTCAGGAGTTTAACCTTGCGAGCCCGCCCTGGAGTCTCGTTTCCACTGTTTTTTCTCCCCCTTCGATCAGCCTTGTTTTATTTCTCCAACTCCCGAGTCATTTTTTCCCCTCCACGTCCGCCTTTTGCACCCCGAGAGAGACGTGCATAGTATCATCGTACAACGTTTTCATACGTCCTGGTAGCCAGTTTTTTTTATTATGTTACAAATTGTTATCGACGTCATAATTATAATGATAGCTAATTTTATCCATGTTAATTAGTGTCAGTGCGATCACTCTTTCCTACTTTTCTCCCTTGATTTGATTCTTAACCCCTTCCACTTCGATTACTATTCTGAATATCGTGCTCCTAATCTCCATTTATTTTTTCTCTGGTTCTCTTTTAAATGGTAGGTAGTGAAATGATATTTTGTAATTTGTAATCAATGTAGGACCGTGAAATAAAATGTGATTATTAAACGTGGGGAAGACAGCTATAGCTACTCGATAAAAATCATTTTAATCCTTCCAATGCATCACGTTTAATAAAATATGAATTATTTATGTATACTCTGACTTTTCAACATTGTGAAGCTGTCAAAATAATTATATTTTTCCTCAAAATAGTGCTAAACCAATGAAAATCCGATGATGAGATACACTCGCTATTGCGCGTATTGGCAGCGCAAGTTCATGACGAGCTAGACTCGTCGTTACAGTGCAATGGGTTAATCAATCACAATATTGTTTTTTTCGCTCTTAATTTTCGATTATTTTTAAAACAATTTTTCTCTACAATAGGTTTATTAATAAGTTATAATTTTCTATCACATATTTTTTACGGCGTTACTTCATTTAAGAGAGAAATGATATATGCTTAGACTCTTTAGTTTTAGTACCACTGGACAATAAAAATCGTAACTATGCTATTAAGAGAGTAACTTATAAAATATATTTAAAAATGTCATTTGTTAGTTTTTCGCGTTGAATTCATTTGTAATATACTGCCATTTATAATATCGCTTTCTTTATGGGCTAAAAAAATTATTTGGTTATATGCTCCGGCTTCATGGGGGATTTTGCTCCTCGTCAATATTTTTTTCCAGTACGTATAATCTCGCTATATTATGTTCTTCTTATTTTCATTTGTTGCCGACTTTGGTCCTGAGTGTTTAAGAATTTGAAAAACTCCAACACTATTCGGCTAGAATAACCATCTGATTATTTTGTGCGATTGCTAATGACTTCGGATAATATCAATTCATTGCTAGCGGGAGGTTAGCCTTTTTCCAATATGAGAATTGTTTCATAAACTCAAAATATTTATTTACACACTGTGTTTCATTCATTTCCATACTATTTTTATGATGAATATCCTTAAGATCAGTGTCGTAGCCACGGAGGAGGCGGATTTCCGGGTTACAACCCCCCCCCCCCCCCTCCCCCAACTTGAGCCTTTAAAAGAGGCGTCATAAACGAGTAAGATTGCCTCATAAATAAATTTTAATAAATAAACATTTAAAAAAACCTTTTCAAAATCCTGTCTACGCCTCTGATTAAGATCAAAGAATGTAAAGATTAATAACATTATGTGGTGACTTCATTCAGATTGACGTAATGAGTTGCTACTTCGACGAAGTCGTGCATCGTTTTCTTGGCAGACATTGTGATGAACATGATACCTATGGTCTTCAAATATTTGTGAAATCAAATGGAAAATGAAACAGTATATCGTATATTTATTTGTTCCATGAAGGGTACAAAATGATGTATAACATAGGTAGTCGCTGCTTCAGGTTCAAGGCATTGCTTTTATGCTTATTCACTCGGTTAGGCATCTGATATCCGATTCGTTGGTTGTTTTGCTTCTGGCTGAAAATGTCGGTCCACTAGCGAATGGAGTGATGGAAGAGTGCAAGGGAAATGCTCACAAAAAGTGCCTTATCCCCGTGAGCCTCCGGTCGTTGGCTAGCTGGATATTGGCATAACAGCCAGCAATTCTTTTAATTCCATTTCCCTCCTGGCAAGGCAAATTCAAAAGGGCTTTCAGGCCGGAGATGTCCTGGAGCAAAAAGTATTACTGCACCTTTTTTTCTCTTTCGTTTGCGATTTGTACGAAGGTTTTCCCTGCATCGCCACCTTCGCTTTCAATCCCCGTTTCGTTTTTGTTTCCTACCCGCGTTCGCCGCGACGCGGCGCTGGTGCATCGGCCCACATTTTAACGTCCGTGTCGAACGCATGGAGTATAATCGGAAAGGTGTGGTTTAGCTTTGGCGCCTGTAGATGTTCTCTTTTCAAGAGTTACCATCTGCGTTTTTAATTTTTCTCCTGTATTTTTTTTTAACTCTGTGTCTGCCCTCCGTCATAGCGTGATTTTTTTTGTTGAATATTTCCCCAGCGGGTGCGCCAATCTTTCGTCTTTTGTTGCCCCGATAAACGTAGCGTCTCACCACTTGGCGGCCGCCCGTCATCTTTGTGTGTTCCTTGAGTTGCACTACTCCCCCAGTTTTCGTATCCGACGAAGGCGGTGTGTACAAAGAGAGATATGGCCGCGTCGTCGAGAGCAAATTGAATCCTTTTCATCTCTAATATCTTCTCCACGCCAGTTTCTTCTTTTTCCTCCTCCAGCGTGATTTTCAACGCCGTGTCGGTCCATGTACCCAGTGACCTCGAAATGCTGAGGACACTTGGGGTCAGACCTCAGGGTATTCATTTTCATTATTATTTCCATGATCCGCTATTTGGAGCAAAGTAAAATCACTCATGAGCATGTTTCATTATTTAAATCTAAATTGCCAGCCTTATTGGCGACTGGGCATAGTCCTTGCCTACCACATAAGAGGTCGCGAGATCCAGTTCGGTCCGGGTAGGTTGCCCCTAATGAAGGCATGGATGTTCTTGTAAGATAAATAACACAGGCCAACAATGAAAAAACTTTTTTACTGAAAATACCTTATTCTTATGTTATTAAAGTTGCTGAATCCAAATATTATGGTTTTAAAGTTGTATCCCCCACCAATTAATTCACATTTTACAGTTAAATTTATGAAATCAAGCTATTTTAGAGAATTTAACAGCTTTTTATAGTTATAATAAAATTGAAAAAGTAGGTCTAATGAACGAAGATAATGGGGGATAACTGTTTGTACTTCACCGAGAAGTTCAGCAAGCGATTCATCGCAGAACAAGCTACACAAGAAGCTTCAAGGAAAAAAGGGAAAGAAAATGTAGACCAATTCCAATTGACAAGTGAACCCTGTATTATCACGCTGTAGTAAACGCAAACAAGTTTATCACGATGTAGTTAACAGTAAATACAAAGAATTTTATGATTTAACACAGTGTTTCATTTATTTCCCTGTATTCCGTATAGGGGTATTAGACTAAACATTAAATACATATTGCTTGGAAATTATGGGTGATACAAAAAAAACTAAGGCCAGGTTTGAATTCGGCACACCAAAATCTATAAAGATCAGCTATCAAAATAAAAAAAGTTTTCAAACAAAATTTTTTGTAGGCTGGTGTAACTGTTTGGTTAAAAAAGTGATTTAAAAGGTTATTAGTGTTGTTTTCTGTCCTATAGGAATGGAAAAATGAGTGTAGCTTTAAGTACCTGATCTCTTTTTGGGGGAGTTATGTTTTTTTTCCTCGAAAGTATTTTTTTTTGGCGCTGAACCCGAATCTGAGGTTATTTTAATCAAAATTACTTTACAAAATGTTCATTTGGCTTCTTTTGTTTATCACTCGTAATTTATCATGGCAAGTCTTCCGGTAAACGTATCTTAAAACTTGGAAAATTTTAATAATAAACCTGTAGTGTATATCTGCTTCTACATTACGCTGTACGCTTGCTCTTGGGGCATGCAGTGACCTGCGAAAAAAAGAAAAGTGCAAGTACCTTTTATTTCAAAAGCCCAATGCGTTGTTTTCTTAAAATGCACTCAAACTTGGGCATGGCCTCGAACGTGGTGTCGACGAAAAACGCCATTATCAGTAATGGCACAAACACACTCTTATGCAGTTCCATAGACTGTGTTCTATAAAGTAAACAATTTGTGATGCGTAAAATAAGTTATGTGGAATTACGGAACGACTTTATTCATTCACACGGAGCCTTAAGCGCAAATATACAAATAAATTAAGAGGTAAGGAAAGAAAGGGATAGGAATATATAATGGAAAAAGAACGAGGACAACGGTGCTGTGGTAGATGGAAAAAAAAGGCGGAAATCAGAGGGTGAAAATGCGGCCTGACTGGGACTCGAACCCAGAACCTCCTGGTTGCCGGCCAGGTGCTCTCTACCGGGACAATTAGATTTACCATGATTTCGGCGGTGGTTTATACACAGAAAACTCCCTTTGCTTTGGCCAACAAGAGTAACCAATAGATGGCACTGGGGCAGCTCACCACGCATCAGCAGAAGAAATGGACGAGGACACAAGGATGAAAAGAAAGATACACACTCACACGATAGGTGGAAAGAAACAGGAACATGCGTTTTGGAGCACGCTGAGCCCAAGTGAAATAAGCCAATATGGCCGATACACTACTTCATTAATTCACACGGCGCCTTAAGCTTTTCTATTGCATGTTTCTATCCCTTTCTTTCCTTACCCCTGTATTTATTTGTATAAAAATATAATTAAAAATAGAGTTTGAAGTTAGGAGACAGAAACTAACACAGAACGATGACACAGCGTGGCGTGGAGATGGAATGAAGGCCGAAAACACATGGAAATTTTTCACCTAGACCGGGAATCGAACCACGGACATTCTGTTTTCCGGGCAGAAGCTCAGACCACCAAGCTATCCAGGCTAATCTGATATACCTACAGTGTTTTTGCCGGAGGTTTATGCAACCAATTCCCCCCAAATGTAGCCCAATGAATTGGCCAAGAGATGGCTCTGGGTGGGGTAGTTATTACCCAAGGTTCATAGAGTAAGAACAGTCTAAGAACCTTGGTTATTACCGACCTCGGAAATAGTCCGGAATCGTTTGATTGCTACACGGTAGTGGACAACATGGTTCATGAATCCTTCGGTATATCGTATACTCGGTATTTTGAGCGTCTCGTCTGCTCATTCCATCCCCCCTAGCTCACTTTCCATTTCGCCCGGGCTCTCAAAACCGCACTACGCTCCACCGATCCGCCACCGCTGCGGCCGCCCGGGTGGTCACTTCCCCACAGCAAAAACCCTCCGTAATCTCCTTTTCCTCCCTTCCCCGCAATTGAACCTCTCCCACCCTTGCATTCCTTACACCCTCTCTCTTTCTCTTTCGTCCTATTCCATTAACGCTTCCTACCCGCCTCCATTCGGATGGAAAAAAGTCAAGACGACATCGTCCAAGCGTTTCGGGCCAAGGGCGTTGTCTCCGCTGAGAGAGAGAGAATTCGGGCCCAACGCTCATCCGCGCACACTTGCCTCGTCACCTTACTTCTCGCTCGTATAGGAAGCACCCAAGGGGACTCATCATTGGGCCAATCAGTACTCCACGCATTTACTTGCCTCCATCTCCTCCTCAGTTTTCCGCCCAGTGCCCAAATCTGCCTTTACTGCGACTGACCGAATTCCGCACATTACCCCCAATCCAACTTTCCTGACACACTTGCCTCGTCACCTTACTTTCCTTCTCGCTCGCATGGGACGTTGTGCTCATCCGTACTTCAAACATTTTAATTGCCTCGATAGATATTAAAGTCCATTCTCCGTAAAGTGCCCCAAGCTGCATTTATTGCGACTGTCCGAATTCCGCATATTACCCCCGGCCCAACATTCCTGACACATTTCGTCTCGCCTCCTCACCTTACTTCTCGCTCGTAAGGGACACATCATTTGGTTATACGCCTTGCTTATTACTTGCCTCAGTAATAATTTTTCAATATACTTAATAGTTTTATTTTGAAGATATGATAGCTCGTATTTATAGCCTGAGGTATATTCCTAATCGCTGTGTTCTTTTTCTTACAGGTGAGTTATGGAGGCAGAGGGCAAGCAATATCCAGTAATTAACGTACCACAGGTAAAGTTTCTTATTTACATACATCCCTACAACAGTTTCAGAAGGTTTCAATGCGTAATTAATCTATTTCCTATTGAAATTTTTAAACCAATTATTATGGTGAAGCAAATCTCATGTTGAGAATTTTTACTAGCAAAATTGGAAAAACATTGTAGATTTTCATTTCTTTTTCAAATAATGATCCAGTCGTTAATAGCGTCTATGAAGAGTTGAGACAATTAGATAGCGATTAAGTAAAATAAATTCCTTGAAGTCTTAGTAGTTTTTCTTTCCCAATGGTTGTGGATCAATTTTCTTGTGAACTGTTAAAATTTTGAGAGGGATCATTAGATTTTTTTAACTATCCGTTTAATTTATGATACAATTTTTTTACTTTTGTAATGGAAGGATAAATATTTTATTCAGCAAATTATCGATAAATGTACAATAATTACATTCTAGCAATGCCTGAGAGGTTTCATTCATGATTTTTCACTACTCATACAATTAATGCTCGGAATTTTTTCCAATACTATATTAGGCAGATTTTAAATAATGGTGCGTCCCTTAACAGCGCTTTTAGCCAACTTATAAAATATTATTCGTCCATTTTAAGACATTTTCCCTGTTTTATTACCCGTAGAATTACCTTCAGAATTACCTCTATTTAAAATTTGAATGAATCGGGATACACAAATATCTCAGCTCACAAATATACAGCTTTAATATCAAACGTAATGCGCAATAAATCTGGTGAGTAGCAGATGACAGCCTTTGGTGAACAAGACATTGTCAATGTCAAGATTTCGATAATGTTTACAGTTGAATAACTTAGTCACTCAACGAAGCGTGATTTTCGCAAGACTAATAATTGAATTAGAAATACCTTTAACTGCACTTATCCTTCACACTATAATTACTTCCTACTATTCCTTTTCATTTCTTACGATACATTATTTTTTTTGGATGTGTATCCTTAGTGTCGTTGACCGTTTATTTCATGAAGAAGTCAGTTACTTCGGAACCTGCTGTCCAATAAATAGTATGAAATGATTAAATCTCACGGAAACACTTGGTACTAATTTGCGATTTTATCAACTCTGCTTCGGCGTTGCTTATTCCGGAGAAATTATTAGGGTTTCAACCTTGTTTGAAAGTTTTTATCACCTTCTTAACGCAATTATCTCATTCCTTTTCATCGGAGGTTGTCCTATTCAATGGTTAACACCTTCCATGCTCGCGAATTCTCTTCTTGCTTATTACATCTCAGCCGCTTACCAGATAGCATCCGCAGAGCACCTTTTCATAAATTCCTCGCTTCTTTATTTCTTTTATCTCGGCATTATCGCTTTGTCCGGCCAGCTCCCCCATTGTGCACTCACAGATCACTTTCATTTCATCCCAGCCCATTAAAATTGCAGGCGAGAGATATCAGCACTCTCTGGCCTTTCATTGTATAGCCTCAGGAGGAGTGATTTCATTGGTGCTAACCTGCTTTAAGTCTTGTGTCACAATACTAATATACTTGCCTTTTGCCCCATCTTGCAACTATGTTGCCCCGTAATTCTTGTTTCATTCAGACAAGAATCCACTTCATGCATTCCTATCCGTTACTTTCGTTTTATAGAAGTTGAATTTTGAGGCATGTTTGGAATCTTCATTTTGGTCTTCTATGGCTATGAAGGAACGGCGGTGATAGGAAAGTATATTCGTTATTTCATAATAAGCCACATATTATAACCAGTGAACCTGAGGCAGTATGAGTAGCTGTTGTAGATGCCTACGTCCTATTTAGTATGAGGGAACTTTTATCTCCATATAATCTATGAGGATTCAGGCTTTAATGCAGTTTGCCCTCATTAATCTTTCATGAAAACCCTGTAAAATTTCAAATCCTCACAGCTGGTCGATTTGGAATAATTTTCGCGTTAAATTCCCCTGCCTGCTATCCCAAGACGTGTGTATTCCACAAAAAATTCTTTTCACTTCTTCAGAATTCATGGTATGAGCGAACTATATTTGATTAAAGTGCCCTCATGTCTGCGATAATCTCCAAAATAAAATTATTTCCGTGTTTTTCGGTAGTCTTAATCTTGAGCGGATGAGAGAGAGGATAGATATTGGTCACAATTCTCAGAGTTTACGTAAGCAATTGATGAAGATGATGTATTAACAGAGGTTTGGTCTGTTAAATAATCATTCATCAATGCACTCCGCCTGTGTTTTGCTCATTTGAGCATCCTATGGGCTTAAGTTTTCTCCAGTGCTTTGGTATCCAATTACCTAAATTGAACTTTTTATTAAATATTACAATAAATAATTAAAAATTTTCGGAATCCAAATACTAATGGGTTAGTCCCATTCGTACTGCCTATAATCTTACTTACAAGCCAGGATTCGGAGTGGTAATCTTTAGTGATAGCTTCAAAATACCTAAATTGAAAGTTTTATCAAATATTAAAATAAATAATCAAATAAATAATTTTTGAAATCAAAGTGCTGATGCCGTCCTCCCAATCTTACTACTTACCTATAATGTTACTTAGAAAATCAGGATTCCGATTGACACTCTAAAGAGACATCTTTTTGCCGCTACCAATATGAACCGTTTCAGTATATTTTTTAATAATGAATATACCTATTTGAAATTTTATATTAAGATGCCATTTTATGAAATACCAGAATAATATACACCTATTACTCATATCATGTTATCGTCCCTTAAAAATAAAATCTGAGACTCGAAAGTAATTTGGAAATGAATTAGGAATTTTCCCTTCTCATGTACACTGCTGCAATCTCATGTCCAACTCTCGCGTCCTTGAATTTCTCTCTAAATATTTACGAGTGAGTCACGTGCCTTGTTTAGCCTTCACGTGATCCCACGGAATGTATCTGTTACGAGAGCTTTGCTGAAGTGCCGCATATGGCCCGGAGAGAAACAAGATTTGAAATCGATACCCGAAGCAATTAAAGAGCGACAATTTTTTCGAATTTTTGCCTCGTCTGGTGATTACAGGGGAGGAATTCCTCGCCTTGATCATTACAGGGGGAAACGTTAGAGGTTCATTGTGGCGCCGCACACCTCATTGCAACCTTCTTCCTGTCCCTCCGTAACTGCCCCAAGTTCGCCCAGAGCGTCTCCGCTATCGCCGGAAACAGGTGTTTCCAAGTCCTTCCGACTGAGGAGGGTGCATTTCACCCCTCCTCCAATGCAGGCCTTTCTTTGTAAGGTCCCCCAACCCCTTTCCTTACGTTACTTCCCCTCCTCCCACCGTGGTAACAAAGAGTTCTTAAATTCCACGTGGCGGCTTCGCGGCGCTGGAAAATTTGCTGCACCGCCGACGACGCGTCTTATCACCGGCGCGTTTGATGTCGCACCGCTGCCAAACGCCATATTTAAATTGGCGTGGAATCATAATTTACAGAATATTCTGATGTTTCCGCCACATTTTTACTGGAGCAATAAACGAAAAGAAAGCTTTGCGTTGTCGCGATTGTGTAAAACAATATAGCGATGGTAAATATTCAATTCATTTGAAATTACTTTTATGTTGTTTCGTGTTTCCCACCGGTTGAGGTTCTCCATGTCTGCCAACGTTTCGATGGACGACACGGCCATCGAAACGTCGGCAGACATGGAGAACCTCACCCGGTAGGAAACACGAAACAACTTCAACATCATCATATGCCGGGAAAACCTCAGATCTTTTATTTGAAATTAGTTTAATTTTCAGATTATCCTGATGTTTCTGCGTCATTTCAACTGAGGGGATATGCACAAAGCAAGTTTTTCTTCGTCGTGATTGAGTAAAACTGTTAAGTGACGGTAATTATTCAATTGATCTGAATTTCGTCGGACATCGAGAACTGTAAGTGACTAGGAGCAATATTGGATCTAAGAGTGTTATAAGCGCCAATTGGGTATCCAATTTACACTAGATATAATGGTAATTTTTTTACGATCCCCACTACTTCTGGAATTTTTAACCCCAAATAGCCCCCCCTTCCCCCTATATTGGATCCACCACTGACTAGGAGAGAAATTTAAATGCAAAATTGGGTAATTGACCTACATGCGATGCGCTTAACGGCATCATTCGTGCTAAGAACAATACTTCCTATTGCAATACGTGCTAAAACATTAATTTAGCTCTTAAGCTAGCGTATTCACAGTTAATTTCGTTCTCCATGAATGCTTTATCCCTCATAATAGGGTCGTTTCCTACTATTTTTTTTCCCTAAATCGAAAGATTATTACCCCTGGAGTACGTATTTCATGCTTTTAGATTTTTACATGACGATATCTATTTTTCGCGATTAAATGAAAAGTGAAAAATTTCAAGCGCGCGAAAACGCGACGCGTAAGTAGGAATGATGGGAAAAAGTCCGTGCGACGCATTTCTGGTTCCCCTCCCGCCTTGTGAGGTGACCTTGATCGAGGCTCTGAGCGCTGATAGGACGCAGGATGCTAGCGGATAGCTGAGTACCTTGCTGAATGGTAGCGCTTGGCTTAAAAAAGGTTTGTTAATACCTTATCAAACGAAGAAAACTTTCCGACCTTAGCCAGTTTTAATAGGTGATTATTAAGACATGTTTCCCTGAGCTCTGTGCCTCATGCATGCATTGGTAACCTCAGATGATGTATAACTCCTATCCTCTCGTGTAGAAACTAGGTCCATGTGACGTCACGTGGAGTGGAATCGCGTGGGCGCCAATCTGGCCTTTTTCAAATGAGGATAAAATTTGAACCTTGCCATTCGTCTAAACCGGTATTTCAAAAACCAAATAATTTGTGTATTATGAATACACTAATGGTGGGTAACGAATCGCAATCAATGCCTTTCGTTTTCTTTGATGAAGGAAACTACCATATTGAGCTTTGGTATTAAAAATATTTTTTTCAATAATCAGGTGTTTCATACAATTGACTTAATAAAACTACCAACTATATTGCGACGCCGTTCATGCAGCCGAATTATTCAGACACACGCTGCCCTCTGCGACACGGGAAATGAACACCTGTACTACGTCGAAGACGATTCAAGCGGCCGGCGCATAGGTCTCCTTCGAACTGTTTCTATCGCGTTCCTCTTATTGGCGGTCTTGTCCACAAAGAGAGAGATTGGCGGTATGTTCAAGGCTTTAAGCCTTTGAGTGCCAAAGGATTTTCTAATTTCTAAGAAAGGAGTATATAAAAATTAAGAGTATATTTCGTATAGTAATTGCTACATGTACTTAAATCTAAAATATTAGAAGATCATTTGCCTGTCAAACCCTGGTGCCCCCCAGAAAAAAATCCTGGATCCGCCCTTGTATCAATGTATCATATTTACGTCCTTAGTATCAGCCGTCTGTAGCTTTTGAGTTGCATCTGTTGCGCCGTTCTGTGATTGTGGGCGCGTTTTGCTTTTTAATTTTTCTGTCTCCCCAATCGACATTGCATTTACCTGCCGGCATATTTTTCGTGCGCTCATCGGAGCAGCTGCCATCTCGGGGCAAAAAATTGTACCGAAGGTCGCGGCGGTGAATGATTATTAATGGGTCCCGTCCCTTCCTTCTCGAAGGATGTGCGCGACGATGAATGTCTTCCGATGGGATAATATTTTTCCAGAAAACTGGAAATGCGCTCAGGATGGGCGTGTTTCGTATTTTTTCCACATTATTCTCTCCCAAAGCCTTATGGATTTTCCCGCGCTAGCACCTGCACCTGATCCCCTGGAAAAATGCTTTGCGGCGGTAATTATTGCGGACCCTTGTAATTTGAGCACGGCTCAATTTTTGGTCTCCTCATAGAGCTATTTTCTGTTGAAGAGTTATCTCGGAGAAAATTATTGGTAATAAATTAACTCCAGGTAAAATAAATCACTACGTCATATCAGAGGACTTGGAAACGCAAAGTAGTCGTAAACATTTTTCTAGGACAAGCTATGAGGAAACGTCATTCATTCTCGACCGGTCATTTTCGAGACATGTCATTTGTTAGTACGTGACGCTCCAATCTTGACGTCTTGAAGTCACTACGTCATATCAGAGAAGGAATTGGGAGCACGAAGTAGTCGTGAAAATTATTCTAGGACTAGCTATGAGGACATGTCATTCATTCTCGACCGGTCATTTTCGAGACATGTCATTTGCTAATATGTTACGCTCCAATATTTACATTTTCAGGGTATATTGAGTTGACCTTTGTCGAGATTTGCCTCTTTCTCAAGCTTAATACTTTAGAAAGAGGCAAACGTTGACAATTTTCCACAATATTATGTATGATTTCAATATTTTATATTTCTTTTTTATTGTATCTCTTCCATGCTTGTATATAATTTCAATATTTCAGGTACTACTAAATGCGATATATGTCTCCTTATTATTATATTAAGTTTCAAAATTATGGCTGAATTTTTATAAAAGTTATACGTCTGGAAAGGAGACAATGCGCACGGGTGAGATGGAGTAATGTAGTGTTGGAGTAATTGAAATAAATAGCCTTGCGAGTTAATTCTGTCCTCTCTATTTTGTAAGAATGTTAATGAACAGAAACTCTTTCGGTTGTAAACCAGGTTGGTAGATTAGATTCAATCTATGATCTTAGGTTTTCCCGGCGTATCAGTTGCAGAAATGTTTCTCGGGTTTTCCACCAGTTGATGTCGTCCATGTCTCCAGACATATCGATCCGTGACTTGCTGATCATCCTCAGGGGATCTTCCGAATGCCGTTCTTCAAAAATTTTCCGTATATATACACTCCATGCGAGGTCAGGTGTAACCTGATTGGTTCACGCGTGTTATGGTTGTGAACCAATCAGGTTACACGCGTGTTGTGGTGTTGAACCAATCAGGATACACCTGACCTCGGATGGAGTGTATACATACTGGAAAAGTTTTCGAAGAACGGCATTCGGAAGATCCCCTGAGGATGACCAGCAAGTCGCGGATCGAAACGTCGGGAGACATGGACGACATCAACCGGTGGAAAACCCGAGAAACTTTTCTAGATGCGATCTGTCTCTTTTTCTGATATGAATTACTCTCTTACTGTTATTCATAGGTATTGTATTTTTAGCAAGTATGTTTGAAAATGAATTTCTGTGATTGCGAGGTTTAAAACGTCTGTGGTCTCAACGGTCTAATTTCCTGTTATGATTTTCTCATCCTTTTCTTAAGACTTTACTCGAGCAGCCATTTTAACGGCTTCGTTTTTGGAATCCTGATTGAATTCCTCTGGGGTTGGAATAGCCTCTACCTTTGATATGCCAGTCCCTTTGAAACGTCAGAGTGTTTTTGATAATTTTGATATTCACAAAATATAAACAGCAGTTAGTTGACATGGTTCAGAATGGTGCGATTGATCATACCCAAGTCCTGATCACTAATATGAACATAAATGAGACACACATTCAAAGCCAGGAGGCTTTCTATTTTCCACTGATGTTCCTGTACGAAAGCCTTCTTAATCGAAATAGTAACTAAGCAGATATCGCACCACATTATTAATAGTAGCTAGAGTATCGGGAGGCTTGCCTCTGAATAAGAACCCGAAGCATGTCATAACCTAGCGAATTTCTAAGTAATTTGACTAACACTCGGATTTTAGCTGATTGTGAGAAAAGTATGTTCCCTTTTTCTGTTTTTTTTTTATCTCAATTTTTTATTTTTGCAATTATGTTATGTCCATCTATTATTAGCGGTGCTTTGTTTTAGAGTAGTGTTATTTCTATTACCCGTTTTCGTCTGAAACAGCCTTGCTGTCAGCTGTGGAAAGATGTAAATAAACGTACTAACGTTGTTGTGG
This sequence comes from Ischnura elegans, assembly GCF_921293095.1. Classification (NCBI taxonomy): domain Eukaryota; kingdom Metazoa; phylum Arthropoda; class Insecta; order Odonata; family Coenagrionidae; genus Ischnura; species Ischnura elegans. The sequence continues at coordinate 95,553,048 of NC_060254.1, forward strand.
CTACACTAAAGAAAGGATATTTTTACTCTACTTCTACGATGTGGTACTCTTTCGTACTTAGTGCATTTATGCTTAACCAAACAAATTTCAAGTTAGCAACCTAAGTCTGCCTTCAGGGGCGGATTCAGAATATCTTTCTGGGGGGGGGCACAAGCAAGGCCGTATCCAAGATTTTGTTATGGGTGGGGGGGCGCAAGGATACCTCGTAATACAAAACGAACGCAATGATAATGGGGCCGTATTCTAAATCTTGCATATTTTTTAAGGGTCTGGGGGTGGGGGCGCATACTCCCGTCCCCCCCCTAGATCCGCCTATGTTTGCCTTTTCCTTCAACGACAGCGACGAGCATCAGCCATCGCAGAACAACGGTCGTTGAGTAGCCAACGACTTCAAGGCCGTCATTTTGAGGGAAGCGTGGGCTTTTAAAGAGCGTTTCCCTCAACCTTCTTCCAAGTCCCTCTATCTTTACTCTGTCCTCTCTTGGGGAAAATAAAAAAAAAACATCGCCCCCACGCGGGGGAAATTGTGACAACGAAATCATTGTGATCGTTTTCTCACCCGTCTGTCGAGTGAAGCATCAATTAAGCCTCCACAGTCGCTCCAAAGCTTTTCCTTCTCAATCTCTTTAAAAGGGCTTTATTCCTATTCCAGCTGAGCCTTCCTTTAAACGACTCATTCTTGGCACTTCTATGGTCGTTCCTATGGTCAGAAATCTATTCTCGCGTCGTGGGTACAACTTGTGCTATGGACGAAATAGCTAATGAAGTTTGAATGTCGGTTTTATTCGGAGTAAATAATGGTTCATCATTTACACATTTGGAGTTTACACATTGGTTGTCATGTTTCCGTATTTCATGGGATATGGTGTGTCCCATGTGTATGGGGAAATGTTAGCCGTCTTCTATTGTCGCTAGCCTTGGTTGAAAAAGGTTCTTCTATTTTCTTGTAATACCGTAGTTCCCTATCCATTTTACTGTTACTCACTCATTGGAAACATACTTTTCGCAAGTGCCAAGTCAGTGGAATTGTAGCATTACCATAACTTAAAACTTACATCATCTCAAACGGTTTTTGGTATTGATGAGTTAATCCAAACTCTTTGTGCGATTAACCAACAAACAGGGAATAATAACCTTCTTTCAACGGAATCCAGCTTTATTTTGGAAGATAATAAGAATAACCTCTTTCTCGTCGCCCCAAAGGAATCAGACATTTTTTACTTTCCCAGAGGTTTTCTTGTGTTGAACACCTTATCCTTGGTATGTTATTTTTTAGTAACAGTTGCGTCTTTTAAATCATGTGTGGGAATTGATTTCTGATTTGTAATTTATTCGCATAATCACCTTTTCTCTATTTTTAATCTTGTGTGCTAAAAATTTATTTTGGCTCGAATATTTTTCCTAAATGGAATATTTATTTTGGCCCAAGCGTTGAATTGACTTGAGGAATACAAATAAATCTTGATCTTTTTCGCCTCATACACAATTTTTATTCTCCATGATCATTTTTTTATTTTATATAAAAAGAGTATTTTTCTCGTCACAGTCGATAGTCAGAAATTCATCTGTTTTCTTGAATTTTCGTCGCATCGATCCACATCATTGGTCATTCCTGATGCCTCTATCCTGAGTCAAGGGTGTTTAGCCGCGTTAAGTTCCTGAACGGAATGCCTCCTCGTTACCCCTCATCCGGGTGTAACCCTTTTTCATTTTCAACCATTTTTATTTTTTCTGACGCTCAGTTGTCAATTATACCCGTTAAAATTACATATATCAATATTATTCCCATTGTTTAAATTTCAAAGATTTAGAATTATATTACTTGGGATAGTTATCACAGTGAAATATTTTTAATGGATATATTTGCCTTCAGAGATGATATGGAAAATCCTACGAATCGGAGATGGGAAAAATTTTGTGTTACATCTCCGAGTGAGGGCTATATCTTTATTTCTCTTTATACGATAGCGAAATAGTTTAAAGGAAATAATTTTGGGGAAACAAAAACCTAAATATGGGGAGAGAGATCAAGATTATTTCTGTCATCCACACTCCTAATAGGCGCGATCAGCCGCACTTTGCTCACCGATCGAATTATATTTACGTCATGATCACTTCCACTACTAGTTCTACTGCATTAATGCACTAGTAATATTACTATAAATACTGGCTGTAAGAGTTAGTCAGCTCCCAAGAGGCTAATTCGCATATCATTTGTACGAAGTACTCAATTCAGAAAATTCCATTGATATGGTTATTAGCTTGAGGTGTTCAAAATGCTTCTCACGGACTTACAATTAGATCTGGGAGCTAATCGGCTATAAGTCTACCCCAGCTGAGCCGAAAATGTATCGCAACAGTTTGCACTACGATAGTCATAGGCTAAACGAGGTTAAGCACACGAAATTTGCATTAAACGTACTCTGAAGAAAACTGTCTGGATTTATTCCTGAGCATTTCTCATTCTATCTCAATTTTTTTACTAATAGCTAAGCAGTACGCGGATGATGAATGTAATTTCATACTAAAAAACATTTTTTTCTCATAAAATTAGCAGATATGAAGATGCGATGGAGTTATTGCTGAAAATTTTTGGGTTCTTGTTAAAACTATGCCTATGCCAGTAGAAGTAAAAATTGCTATTTGAGCTCCCATTTGTTGGATTTTTGTGACCATTGGGGGACAAACACATTTTATGGTAGAGAATATCTCTCCTCTAAGTCTCATTTATTCACTCAGCTGATAGGCTGATACAGCGCCATCAGTGGGTCACGCGTAAAGATATTAAAATTCGATCGAGAAAGCGAGCAATTTCGTTATTTTTATAATTGCTGCCCTCCTTTTATCGAGCTCGATGAATATTTCAAAATTCTATTGTAATCCCTTTGGGCGTATCTCATATTTAAGTCTTGGGTCACTTAATGAAGGCAAAGAGCAGGTGTAACCTGCATCATAAAAAGCATTCACCTGTGCAATTTTCATTTAGTCACGCGTTCTTTCTTAGCCTCAGAGGACACTGTCGCCTTTCAAGTCCTTTGATATGTTAAGAGAACCATTTACCCCTCTCGGTACACGCACAATATTCATGTGATTAGAATCCATGGCTTAGTAATAGACGGGACATTTTTTTATCGAATCGGAAAAATTGGAATATCTTTCAATCGGATGGTAGGTAGATTTAAGAGCGCTAGTTTCACAATTTATCGGTGACAATCCTCGTCGGTTTTTTCCCAAGGCTTGAATCACCTGATGAAACTCGATCTAGGCTCGTTGTTTATCTACTTGCACAGCTAAATGCGTAGGTTTTTGTGCTGGCACTTCCGTGTCGATGGTCGCTATGTTGTAACAATCACTCAGAGATTTTGCGTAGAGTTCCTTTTTGAATTGGCAGTGATTTGTGTGAGGTAGATGACTCCCACGTTGAGATCCGGTGAACGCTAGCTGATGAAGTCAGCGGATAGATTAGACAAATTATTAACCAATAAACTCACGGTGTAAGACGAGAACTACTCATCCGTTCTAAGAGCAGTCTTTTTTTTCTCAGATCGAGTTAGGTGAGCACCTGCGTTCTTAAATATTTCACACGCCTAGTTCCGCCCAAAGTATCTCTCGTGCTATCCTCGTGACAATAATGGCTATGGGTTGATAATGATCATGAGGTGTTACGTCGATGCTCAGTTTGTCTTTTGCATCAGGCTTCGAGGAGGGCGTTCCGTATTCCTATTGACATTGAAGGCAGGCACGAGTCGCCGTATTTCCTTATCGCCTCCACAAGTACCTACTAAATCCGGCACCTCGGAGAACGTATTGCTTCCATAAACTGTGGTCCCGCACGCGTCCGAAACTTTCTTCGTTGGTATTCTATTTATTTTTATTTCTCGGGGGACGAAAATATTTTAAGAGCGAAGAAGCGAGAGTTTAACTCAATACACGTCACGTAGGCATGCGAAGATTTTCCCCAATATCCATATTCATAGCCCTTAAGCTCTTCGCCTCGGTTGGCCTCGTAGGAATTCCTCGGACTTTCGGGCAAGAAAAATATCCTCTCTCCATCTGCTGTTGCTTCCGTCTTAAGTTTTTCTCCAGTTCTGTCAAGAGGCAAACATTGCCTGCCTTCTGGAACCTTTGGTGGTGTAGCGAATGCCTGAATTCATGTTGCTATGTCATTTTCGCGGTCAATTATCGAACTCGCGGATTTTTTTTCTGCTATTGCCATCTTCATAGCACCCTCCTTGCGAGCCACCGTCAGGTTAATTGGCAGGGCTTGACCAATAACCAACACATACCATGCAATCCGTACTACACATAAATACCGCACGAATATCAAAAAATGTAAACGGTAATAAAATTAAGACGTAAACATTCGTGCAGGTTATGTATACTGCTACCAAGCATGAGTTTTCCCATGGAACACACGACTGTAGTAAATTTACACTAGCAAAAATGCTCTAATCTGCAAACGAATGAAATAAGTCCGTCCATGCAAGGTTAGAATCAAGCAATACGTCTGCTGCGAAGAAATGGAAGTAAAACAAAGTTTAAAAATAAGAAGATGATATTCAGTGGCGAACTAATGCATAGAGAACAACTGATACAAAGGGATAGATATAAACATGAAATGAGTCTTACCAGCGGGCACCGTGATTCATTAAATGCGAGACTACTGCTATGCCTGATGCTTCGTCAAAAATAAATACGTATAAAATCTCTGTTTAAGAGTCTACTGCCTTAATATTCTCCTTGTGATAGCGCGTCGGTACGCGAGTGATGTTTTTCACATGATCTGAGGAAAACTCCTGTCTGATCTTGCTTAGTGAATTAAGCCTATATTTTTCTCTACGTTCCTGTAAAGATTCAAAGCCTAACTCTACTAACATATTGGAATCGCCGCACTGTTTATTGTTACAACTCATCACCGTTCTCGACACGCTTCACTGTTAGTATGCCATTAATTTCAGTTATTAGTCCTTCCTGAAATGGGTCCCACGCGCTTACAGTATACCTGCTCCAAGTGAGGCCTTAACATGCCATGCTTAACTATGTCTAACTATGCCTAACTATATTTTATATAGGCTTTCTTGTACTCAATTCCGCTCTTTTCTCTTAATATCTGTATACATTATATCTTAAACTTGACGCTAGAGTAGATAAACTTATCGAGTAAATTTAAAATATAACTTAATATCTACTATTACTGTGCCGAATTATCCACAATAGCCATAATATCAGTGTCTTATCACCGATGATCGTATGGTCGATGATTTGCATAGATGAAATTTGGAAAAAAAGAATTATGTAACCTAAACTTCCTTGCATGAATTTTGAAAATACGACTATATTATCCGAGGACTATATTATAACTTTTCTAGGAAGTCTTTATCCCAATAGACTGAATTAGGATTCATTAGTAACTAAATACTGATTCGGTTCAAATAAACTTATTTATAATTTTATATTTTTGAATTTATAATCAATACCTACCATGCCATTCTTTGTTGACATAGAAGGGTCATTTATTTCCTACGCTTCGTTATATACATACGCATATGCTGACATTCGTAAGCATATAAATCTTCTTGCGAAATTTATTCGTGCTAATTGAATTTATCATCTTTGTCATTGACTTGCCGTTGGGCGTCGTTACCAGGAATTCAATTAAAATCCTTTACTCTCTTCTATTGGAGTGTATAAAGTGTGCATGAGTAGTCATGTAAATTATCACCTTTGCTACATATCTCATTTTGCGCGGCCTTGTGGAGATTTTAGCAATGTCGCTCTCACCGCGAAATTGACATCTCGCAAATGGCTCTGACTAACTGGCTTCCCGGAAAAAAATAGGATGTTTTTCTGATCCATTTTAACGATTGCACAGAAGCAGACTCTGACTTATGAGTTATTTTTTTATTGGAACGCAAGCACGCGGAAATTGCGCCTTGAGAATAGTTGGCTTTGAGCTTTGAAGATGGGAGAGGAACTGAAAAATCACGACTTTTTGTCGGGTGTAAAATCGAAAGTCCAAGAAAGTTGGTTAACGAAATCACTTGGGCAAAGTAAGGAGAGTTGGGAAATATGATAAGTGAGTGCGAGGTGGAGGGGCGAAAGTTTCATGTTATTGACACCTACCCCTGGCGGAGGGCGGTAATTTTTTCGTCGGCAAAGCGCTACGGGTTAACGAAAGATTGTTTCCTTACAGGCTGAGGTAGAGCTAAGGCCTCCGTCGGCTTTAATATATCCCAACTCTCATTGACTCTATCAAAAACAATTTTAATTTAGAATCAATCGTTGCCTGCAAAACAACAAAATGGTTGAGCCCAAATTAAAAAAATATCAAAGAACAATAAAAAAAAATATAAAAAATATGCAACATTAACATAATCACGGAGGGGTTAAAAATGTTAGTAAAGCCTAATGCTTCTAAGAGGTGATCTCAGAACTTTAATGTACGTGCATAAGTCAATTTTTACTGCTAATATTTCAAATACTAAATACATTTTTTCTGCTACTTAAACGTATATATTGATAGTTTTTAGAATGAATAATAAACATATTTTTGTACAATCTTTTTTGTTTTTTAAATAACTGACGATTCATTCGATTAATCGATCTTTTGGTTCTAACTCCCTCGATTTTTGTTGAAAAATCTAGTTTTACATTTCAATTAAACATCGATTAATGGAAAAATCGATTTTGACCGGCATTTTTCCATCACTATCCCTATCTTCCAAACCAAGAACAAAATCATAGACCGAAAAAAAATAGTTTTCCCTGAAGTCGCGCGGGGGTTTTGAAGTGAAAATATCGCTCTCTGAGGAGAAAGTGATGGACAGGGAGTTCCACATGCGAGGAATGCGTGGGAGATGGAATCAGGCCGTAGGTGGGCGTGTGGGATTGGCGAAGGGGGAGAGGGTTAGGCTTTGGAGCTGGAGTGGCAGCAAAGGACATCGACATTCCACCCGGAGAGAATAGGGGAGTGGTGAGCGTAGGACAATTGAGAATGCACACTCTTATAGTCGATGGGATTGAACGGTGCCTTACATTGATTGCCATGACGTCACAGTAGTTTTATGCACCTAGTGTGATAGAAGGATATGCCATTCAAATGCTTGAACCCGGAAGAGTTGAACATTTTATAAAATCAGTTCGATACTAAAAATCTGTTATTAATGTATACTATTCATGACCTTTAAAACTCCTGATGAACATTCTGAGTATTAGTTTTTGGCGACAGAGAATATGTTGAACGATAGAGTACTAATAAGAATTGGTCAATTTTCGTCAATTTTTTCCCAAAATTCCCTTACTCAGTAGCTTTCACACATTACAGAGTACGAAATAATATCGAGAATGCCTATCAGGAGTTTTGAAGCCCACTAATCGTCTACATTTACAAATTAGCGGAAATTTCTATGAGAACCTCGGATGCTTTAAATTAATCATTAAAGTGCGTATTTTAATATAATTTGTCGCACTAAGCCTATTGTTAGGAATTTTACAATGTAACTTCCTATGAAGGACCCTTCAAACTACCTCACGTATATTTTGGAGGTATTACCAAGCTATATACTCTAAGACGCCGAAGCATATTTTTTAGATGCTACTGTTTTTTCTGCGATAAATACGTACTTGGTAGCGTAAGCTCTCAATAATCATCCTATATTAAGCTAAATAAAATGTTTTTCTATCGTTGAAAGCTATCATAAGTAAAGAATCCGAGCATTAGTTTGACGCAGCTCTGCACTCGGTTTTCCTGTAAGCTAACACTTTCATATTTCCTAATTTATTCTCTTTTAACTCCTAAATAACGAGTTACCCTAGGTAACTCACTCTGGGTCTTCCTTTGCCTCTCTTCGCATCCACATGTCCTTCTACGGTTATCTGCATCAGGGCGTCATTTCTCATTATGTTTCAGATTCAATTATCCCGTCCTCTTTTTTTGGGTTTTTAGCAGGCTTCTCCTTTCTTCCACTCACCTTACCACATCCTCATTATTCACTCGGTTGATCCATTATATTGTCATATTTCTTCTACGATAGCTATATGCAGAATTATAGCCATTTCCTCTCCTTTTTGAGGTGATTAAATAAAATTTAAATTTTGAATTACCATCGATTCCTTATAAATAATAGATTGAAAATTCAGATACATAAATATATCACAGGCCTTCGTAGATACATCGACGTTGGTGCCGGCGATATATCCAGAATCATCGACTCTTGCTGTGCTCAAAGTAGAACTGCTTCAATTTCGCAAATTGATGGAATCAAGATCGAATACGTCCTTAACCGATCCGTAATCTTTGCGCAGTCACTGCTTAAATGGGTTAGTGGATTGATAAAGTGGTATATGGTCGACTTCTATAAAAGTCAACTCGAACGTATAATCTGTTTTACCTCCTTCTCCCTGCGGTGACAAAAATAATCTTAAAAGTACTTATTATCACTGCTCGACCCGTCTTTTTTCCTGGTAAAAAATACGTTCAATATTCAAGCCTTTAACGGAAATTTTTCACGGTAAAGAGCAGACCTTCCTGTTTTCAATTTTTTCCGATTATCAAATTTGAAAATTTTCCTTCATATTCCATCAGATCTATTTTATTTTTGAGATAAAGGCATGCAGTTATTTAATCACCTACCTTGAGCGCAGTTAAAAGTGAAACGTATGGGCGTATTGGAATCCTTTCTTCGTGTGATGAAACCTAGTTGGGAGATATTCTAGGAGTCAATTCCTTGGCAGAGCTATGCCTCTATTCTGCATTTAATGTGAAGGGCTTGGCATTGCGAACGGAAACGAAGTCAGTTCGAAGAACAAAAGAAGTGCGTTTTTTTGGCGTGTCTCGCTCGGTTTCTCCGTTCGATTCCTAGTGCGTAGGATTTTTGGCAGAGGCGAAGAATGCACATTTCTCCGCCTCCCCGAAGTCACGTGATCGGCGTTACCTTTCTTCTCCTCCTGTTTTTTTCCCCTTATGCGTTTCCCCCTCAATTTCCAGCGCATTCCAGACGGGAGAAAATTGCGAGACTTCTTTTTTTTCAGAGGAGTCAACGCGCGTCATTCACTTTGCAAGACGCCTTGCTTTTTGCCATAAATCAGGAACACATACCCCCTTCCCATTCCTCTTCTCTTTAATGTCGCGTTTAAAATTCAGTCGAGTCTCTCCTAAAAATATGCCAAGCGCGCCGCCGCCATGCGCTCATTGTGCAACCGTCGAACCAAGGTCAGCTAACAGTCTGCGTGTTCGGGGTGACACCTTCAGTATTCGGCCGTAGTGATAGGACAATGAATTCTGCCTGCTGGGGGTGCAAAGGAAAAAGTACAATTTGTGAGTGAGAACAGTGGCGGATTCAGGATAGGGACAAGGGGGGGCCTAATTGTGGGTCAAAATTCCAGCAGTAGTGGGGGTCGGAAAAAAATTACCATCCAAGATCTTCAATTCCCCAGAGAAAAAAATCATTCGCCTTGAGCGGTATTCGAACCCGGATCTATCGGAGATGAGAGCGCATGAAAGGATAGGTGACACTGTATTAAGGACATCAGGAAGAGAACTGCGAGGAGTCAGTTCTTTTACGTGGGTCTCCTCGCATTTCGAGGAATTTTCGTTTTCGGCGTCTGAAGGTCTCATCCGGGATTTGAACCAGGAACCCTTCAGTAACCCAACGCTCTACCCACGTACGTTGTTGTCCTGGAGTTAAAATAAATTCATTGCAAATATTACATGCTCCTTCACTCAGTGCATCTACCAGAATGTTGGTTTAAATAGGTGAGGATTGAGCTCACCCGACACCAAGCTACAGGTCTGTGAATGTCACACATACAGGTTAAGAGAGCCACCTTTCCCTGGGCCACCTAGTTTTTCGACGATGTTGTTTGGGAGTTGATTCTGTTATCAGCAGCTTAACGCCGTATCCAGTAGCTTACCACATTCCCCCGGGAATTGTATGCGGCTGAATATAATAGTTATTATACATGAAGAAACATTCTCAAAATGCCTTCCCTATCCTTTACAATATCAATTCTCTTTTTAAAATAACCCTTCAAAGGGCCACGAAATTTGAATCCAGCAATAAATTAGGAAAGGTGCCCTGCCACGTGCGAAATATTTGAATGGGCTTGTCCACCAATGTTTTGAAATATTACATTTTGTAATGGAGTTTGAATAATTGAGATACCTGTATTTTTCCGTTTTATTCACCAGCTCACCCCGGTTACGGAAACAAATCAAATTTTTGAGACCGTACAAAACGCCCGTGAACTTAAGGAGGATGCCTAAAATTGGGCGAGGCTGTATATGTGCTTCGCCATAAAAATATACGCTACGAGGGCTTCTTTTTTCCGTTGAAGTACCTCGGTGGCACAACCGGTAGCAGTGAGAGCTTCTTTTGTGATCTCGTGACTTCAAATGGGATCCTCAGCCGAGGATAGAGGGTGAGGAGTGAAAAAAAACAGGTTGCCGACCTGCCGCTGCGTTGTGGTCACTTCTCGGCACTTTCCCTCTCCACATCCCGCGAAACTAATCCTCCCCGATATGCGTCTTCTCAACTCACAACGCCTCACTCATCAAAAATATTGATTTTAATATAAATCGATTTTTTCATCACTACACATCACTGTATGTTTTGAATCTATCATTCGTGTCGGTGAGTTAAATGGTCTTATAAGAATTTTAAATAAAGCGTAAAATTCGTGAAATATAGGCGACGCATACTAGATATAACCGTGGAAAAACACTCCGAAGTAGTAATCTCATATCTCGCGACCCTCTCGAAGGCAAAATGTGAAACACGTGCAAATTGTCTTTCGAGAAATGACTCGGTAAGAGCTCTGACTATCTTGTAGGGGCAGAGGTAATGGAATGATACGAATAGAGATGGAAAAATATCGGTGAAAATCACGTAGTCGATTTTTCGAGCAATCAATTTTGGATCGAAATGAAAAACTCGATTCCAAAACAATCGAAATTTGAACCGAAAGATCGATCAATTGAAAAAATCGACCTTTTTTTTAAATGCAGTATGAACAAAACACGTTTATTATTCATCCTAAAAACGTTAAAAAAAAACATTTCAGATGTAGATAGAAATCCGAAAGAGGGAGAAATCAAAAATCTCGCGACGCTTTCAAAGGAAAAATTTGAAACACGTGCAAATTGTCTCTCGAATGACTCGGTTAGAGCTCTGGCTAGGTCGTAGGGGAAGGGGTAATGGAAAGATGCGAAGTGGATGATGCAGTAGGGAAGGGGGATGGTTAGAAAAAGAGGAAGACGCTCTGGAATAGGATGGAGGAGTGGAACGAGAGAAAGATGTTGGGTCAAAAAAAAAGGGTGGCAAAAACTCTTAACTCGGACGTGAGTAGAGGCGAAGATTCTGGGGAAGAAGAAAGTGAAGGCACATGAAATGGAGAGTTAAGGCCGAGTGCTGTAATCAGTGGGGAGGGGGTAGGGGGTTGGTGGGAACGGAGAAAGTGTGCTCGTGCTGCTGAAAGGGATGAGGAAAAAAGTGTGAGGAGTTGAGTGTGGAATAGCGGGTAGCTTGAAAATCGGGCCATTTTTCTTTGATCGAGGATTACTTTCCTTTAGAATTTATCGAATAATTTTGAATTTGAATAATCAATGAAAGACAACGAATGGCAATACCTTCGTAGCCTTTCAGAGATACTTTAATTTTTTAGAAAAATTAAAATACTGACTAAGTTCTACCAAGGTCCTACCCAGGATCAAAACAACTAGGGGGGGGGGGAGCAAGACATGGTTGTTCAAGTTATAGGTAAGATTTAAGCATGGAAAAGGTGAATGAAACCAAAATTTTAAGGAAACTGTAACAGCTTTTTATTAGTTTTAAAAATTATTTACCTGAAAAAGTATTATTTTCCGTAAAGAAATTTGCGATTTTTGCTTCTCGTGGGGGTGCAGCTGCCCCCAACTGCCCCTCGCTGGGTACGCCTATGAGTTCTACTCCGTGTACTTTCCTAGATAATTTCAAGATGATTGATAAAAAACTAAATTTTGTAGTATTCCATACAGTTTGATTAAAAGACTCGACCGATTTCAACCTTTGCAAACAAACCTCTTGATAAAATCTCACGGATCTTTTAAAATCTTTGTTGAAATCTAAAGTTTCTAAACGATGAGCTCCAAACTGTAATGTGGGTGCATTTTTAAATGTTTACTGATCTAATTAGTCCACGGATCTACTAATTTTTTTTAAATATTTCCCTTCTCTCTGCCCCTACAAGCTAGCCAGCGCTCCAACCGAGCCATTCTCGAGGAACAATTAACACGTTTTTCACTTTTTCCTTTGAAAACGTCGCAAGATTTCGGATTTCTCTCTCTGCGTCTTTTCAATTCAATTCAAATTCAATAATATGAGCTGTTTATTCCCTCAACGCTGATAATGACTGAATACAAATCTGACTATTCTATTGAGATCAATGAGAAATATTTTCAGTGAAGAATTGCATTACCTTCAAAGAATCATATCACCTTATAATGAAAGTACATATTTGACCATTTCATTCTAACATTTTAAGAAGTTATATTTGACTAATAACTCATGATTCATCCATGTAATTACATAAGGTATTATATGTACAACCAAAGAAGTTGCATAATCCCAAGTTTTTCTCTTGGTGCCTCGAATTATTAATTAAGTTGGCATGTATTCATCATATTCATACGTTAGGACAGACAGCTGTATATGGATTGTGTATGTGATTATTGGATTAAATTTTGCTGTCCATTGGCAGATATTATTTTTTATATTATTATTAGAATAATATGTACTTGTTAACTACTGGAAATTTAAAAAAAATGAAACTAATAAGTTGAGTTGCATCATTCAATTTTAAGGTATACCGTGCAGTTAAAATATTTGTAAATTACTTCTGATGTTAAAAGAAAGGTCAACCGTCAACCTGGAAACATCTCAACAGTTTTAACTTGCTGGTTTTTATATATTACATTTCTTGGGTCTGTGGAAAATTAACTAATGCATAGCCATAAAAGCCTACTGACTCTGACAGCTAACTAAATTAAACGAATGAGGATGAGTTGTGAGAGGGATTTCTAAAATTATGAGAGAGAAAAATAAATAAGCTATTCCGGGACTCAAACCCGGAAAGCACGCGTTAAAAGACGCTGGAGAAGCGCATCTATTCACTCGGCCACTGCGGTAGTTGAGAGGTAGTGATTACACAAGGGAAGTCATGGTGCGCGAAATCTTTACGTATGAATATCTCTCGAACCCGGGCCTATGTGGAAGAAAGCCGTCACAGTTTTTCTACCGCACCTATAGTGTAAACATCAGCGTTCAGGTCCCGAGCATTACTCTCGCGATGTTTAGTTGCTAGTTGCAGTGGCGCCGACTCCATGCGGCTTGAATCAAAAATTCGTTACGGGTGTGAGGAAAAAAATGTGTCAGGCTTGTCGATTTTCCGCGGAGTGTCCAGATATTCGAGTTATCAGGGTTTTAATGTCGATCATATGACTTGGCTCTTCTAAAATGATTTTAAAAAACTTTAAAACTCACTACTTGTAAAATTTCCCCCCCCCCCCCCAATATTTTTTGTAAGTCGGCATCCCTGGTTAGTTGTGTGCATTCCTTAATGGATTCTCCAGTGTCACCTGTGGTACATACTGGGCGTCTTCCACCAAGAATATTGGGATTATGATGATGAAGTCTTTGTCGCTCCTCGTCGTAATACATCTGGACTAATGATGAATAATTTTCTCGCTTGAAAAATATGTTGATTTATGGTCGCGGGAATGCCAAAGGTGCAGGCTGATGGCGGTGTTGAGGATGTAAATGAGAAGGTGGAAGAGGATAGGTACCTACATTGAAAAAAAATGATAAAAGGGGGTAAGGTGTGGTGCGAGAATTAATAAGATGCATTGGCTGAGATTGCGATTGGGGTGTGAGGGATACGGGCGGTATCGTTTGGTCTCGAATAACCCTCCAAGAAAAGATTGTCAAGTCCTCCTGAAAAAATGTCCTTCGCTAATAAACAGAACAGCTGTTCCAACTCTAGAAGAATATATTTAGATGTGACCTTGGAAAAGCGGTGGATTTAGGGGGGTCACGGTGTCATGACCCCCCTCCCTCAAATTCTATGAAGTACTCAAGTTTAAATAGTTTTTATATCCTTTTGAAGGATTAAAGGGAGTGTATATGCCAATGCATGGCTACAAGTCTCAAACATGAGGGAAGTTAGAGTTGTATTTATCGTAGAGCGTTGCCCTCCATACAAATTTTAAACAGAAGAACACACCTCTCAACCGGGGGTTTGCCCATACCCCTTGGAACCAGGTCATGATATCCCCCCCCCCCAAATTTGATGATTAATTCGCCCCTGCCTTGGAAATGATGTTAGAAAAAGTTTTACGAAATGCTTGACTAAAAGAAATCGATTTGGGTTCTCTCCTTTTTATTTACAGTTAAAAAAATTTCAACGGATTGTTTAATTAAGAATGAGAAAAGGACGAATTAAGATTTTTTGTCACTTTTTGCCCGAGTTGCTAATTAATTAGTAGAAATAGGCTGGAGTACTTAGATCCGATTTTACATACACCCTATTGATCCTCCACGGTTATTATTCGATATAAAATGAACAGGTTCTATGCAAATCCAGATTTTGAGTGGAAAAATTGAACTATTTCAACTTTTATTGTTAACTGAATTAATTTTTAACTGAATTTACCTTGGAAGCTTGGTATCGCATCGATTAAGGGAAAATATCAAGTGCTCATTGTCGTATTTCTGCTATGATATGCTGTAATTTTTATTAATATTTATTATAATGAAAATTAATTTTCCATTTCCTCTATAATATTTATTTCAACCAACCCAGGTTTTGGCGCTTAATACCATTTTAAAGGAGTAAAGTTCATTTTTTTTAAACCGGCCTATTTCTACTATATAATTCAGACCTTGGAATTGGCATTATGTGCCGAAACCTGGTTCGGTTGAAATAAATGAAAGTGGAAATAGAAAAATACTTTTCATTATTTTTAAATATCAAAGATTTCATCCAAATTGCGCCGTAAAGTATATATTTTTTAATATTTTTCTGATATGAGATAAGTGAATCCCCAAAAGTCTGTTTGCATCATTTCGTATATGACTTTTAAAAAAGGCTCTGTGCAGATTATCTAGGTTCTTGACATATTTCAGAGTGGAGATGAAACTAGACAGCTGATCTCTTCATCTATTTTTAACATCCGCCGCACACAAAAGGGGAAATGTCCTTGACGACATCCTTGCCTTGCGTTCGTCTCGCTCGTGAGGACGAAATGAATGCTATTCCATGTTCTCTGTGGCCTTCATTGATCTCAAAATGAAGTATCGCCCGAAATTTCCCTGCCAAATTTCCGCGTAACCTTTCCGAGAAGAAAAGTAGTTAGTCAGCTCTTTATGCAATACATTCTGTTGTTTTCATACGATTCTTTCATGATCCATCGGTTTTCGTGAACTCTTTTGTGGTCCATTTTGCTGCCAATGTGCGTATTAATCCAATTTAAGGCGTATATATTTGTCTTTTTAGTGGATGCATTTCCATTTCTTTTTTTTTCGAAGATGAAAGTTATCTGATGTACATGTCCTTTTCAAATGTAGCGTTTGGTGTTTTGGCTGTAATTTTCAGTGATTTAAGAAGCGGCTGAGATAAATTCTGGGTAATTTCATGAATGAAGTCAGGAGTGAGTCAAAAGACAGCCCAATCTAAAGTTTTCATGCCTTGGGAGTTACATTAGAATTGAGAGGGTATGTGTCTCCTTCTGCAATCAATAATATTTTCTTTTGGTCTATAGTTGCATTTTTGCTCTTTCTTTAGTCTATTGATCCATTTTATATGCATAAATTTTTCTTATTTCTGGACGCATTTCCATTTTTTTCGAAGGTGAAAGTCATCCGTAATTGGCCCTTCCAAATGTAGCTTGTGAATTTTGGCTAAAATTCGCACCGATTTAAGCTGATAAAAACTCTGGGTAACTTTATGAAGTCAGGAGTGAGTTAAAAGAATGCCCAGTCGAAAGCTGTCAAGCCATATATTAGAATAGAGAGGGTATGATTTTCCTTCTGCAATCAATAACATTACCTTTTTGTCTTTAGTTGCTTCGGATTTGGAGAAAACATATAGGTATTCCAGAATGATTTCATACCTTCAGTTTCAACAGATTGGCAAAAAATAATTTTGAAGAGAAGCATTTTTAACAATTTTTTTTCACTTGAACTCCTCAATTTCTGTCTTTTAAAGTTTAAACTAAAGGTACGTATTGCTTAATTCAGTTCCGAATTACATTTCAACGCTGGGACGTTATATTGACCATTCTGCCTGTCTTGTGATCACTTTCTATGGTTTTCTTGTACCTACCGACTCCCCAGTGGCGGATTTAGATAATAAAAACGCGAAACACCATCGCCAGGTAAAGTAGAAATAATAACTTGTTACTTCTGGTCACTACGTACGTGATACCTTACCTGATAACAACTTGCTGTCCACTGTTTTATTAATAATAAAAACCAGGGATAGCAGTAGAAACGAAACGAAAATCAAAACCATTAAAATTTCAATAGTTTCGTTCCCGGGAGCGAAACGTAGAAACGACACGAAATGGATTTAAACTCAGAGTCGAAACAAAATCGGCGTCAAAACTACTTCGGGTCGAAACTAAACTAAAACTCTGGGACGAAAGGAAACGCAGATAGTTTCGAACGGGAGGGGCCACGTGCTTCACTTTCGAACAGATTAGTTTCGACCCACACACCAAATCTATGGTTGAATGAAGTAGAGGTTCGGCCTACCGCCATTAGATGCATAGGGAACTCATATTTTTTATCACGAACAGGAAAACGGTGAACACAAACTGGCCATTCAATTTTTAAGTTCAATGTTTTAACCTCTCTACATTCTGTCATGAAATGTGTGGAAACTATTCCCTCAAATCCTCCTCCACTCAACTTCTGCGATCAAAACTTAACTATGAGCAGCGGAGTCACGATTAATTTAGCTTCGTTCCCTTATCGAAACTAAACTCCTTTGTGATTTTAATTTCGGTCGGAAACTATACTAAACCTAGACTTCGTATTTTCGTTTCCCTCCAGGTCGAAACGAAATATTTTCGTTTCTTTTCACTCTCCATCCCTGATTAAAAAAATGCTTTCGACGCTTAGCGTCACCATCGCGTCAAATAGGAATTATAAGTTGTAATTTCTATTTGATTTAATGACTCTAAGCGTCGAAACGCGTTGTTATTATTAATAAACCAGTAGACAGTACAATAATAATTTTAATAAATTTATTGGGATGTTTTGGATGCTGAGGGGTAAAGGAGAGGGAGTAGATTGTTTCCGTGTGAGACTCACGAGGAAGGAATCTAGAGGGCAGTGAAGGGGTGGGGACGAGTGTTTGGGATTGTGGGAGGTTTGGTGGAAAAGCGTCGGGTCACGGTGACTTTCACATCGTGTCCCCACCCCGCCTCCTCCTTTCCCGCCTTCTTTAGGATGGGCCCTGCAGCGTAGGCCCTTCCGAGTAAATGGCCTCTTTAGAACAGGGTAAGGTATGGTATGACGTCTTAACTTCATTATTATATAGTTTATTTTTATAGCTTCATAATTTAATGATTTATCGTAATTGTAATTTTAGGTGTAGTCATTTTACGTTGTTGCTTCGTAGAGGATTTTTTTCCAAAACTAAATATTCATTCTGCCTTTGACGACAATACTGTGGACATTTTCTGTCAGATTTTTTTTTCTTTAGTTCTTTAGTTCGCGTATTCGCGCAACTTCACGCCATAAAGAAATAAATGCATCTCTAACCTGCGCAATTAAGTGCCCCGTGTAAAACGGCCTTTGGTGAAGGCGCCAAGGGGAGCGAAGCTTGACGTCTCATCCGACGCGACGGACGGATTCTTGTACTTGAAGTGTTTTCATTAGGACAGGGTATGGTATAATACTTGGAGGGGACGGCAGACAGCTAATGTCATTTGCGCCTGAAGGGGAAGGTAGGGAAAGAAGAGTGAAGAGAAACCCGGCGTCTGCATTAGACAGCTCTTTAGAAAAGGCGTCGAGTGGACCACGGCTTGACGACTCTTCCGATGGACGGAGTGCTGTATGAAATTGTATACTATAATATTTTTAGAAAAAAAAAGAAAAAAAGAATGTTGGGTACCAAAAAAGAATGAATTAAGGCAGGTAGAATCATCGGAAATGAAATTTTTAAGATCAGTAAAAGGCTGCAATAGATTGGATAAAATAAGAAACACTCAAATAAGAGATGAACTGGGTGTCCAGGCAGTCACTGAGAAAATACAAGACTACAAACATTTACTTACGATGGAAAGAACATTTACTTCGAATGCCAAATGAAAGAATTCCAAAACAAGCAATGGAATATCAACCATTTGGCAAGAGAAGTATAGGAAGACCAAGGAAAAGATGGTAATGTGGAGCCGAAACAGGCTTAGTAGCCTAATCCTGGACGGATGAAGAAGAAGATAACATTTTTAGGAGGCGGCTGACAGCTAAACTCATTTGAGCAATAAGGAAGAGGTTGAAAAGGAAGAGGAGAGACACCCAGCGTCTGAATTAGCTTACTCTTAAGAAAATATGCTTAGGGAACTAGTACGTTTTAACATGGACAGAGGGAGAAAATTGGAACATTCTGGAATGCTTTGCATGATTACAGCGTTCCAATTCTTTGCATTTTTTTGTCCACCATCTTTCGATCCTTCGGATGGGCATGCGTGGGTGTGAGTGAACTTGAGGAATCCATCTTCCAGCAAGTGGTGTGCTCAGCCGGGAACCGAAAAATTCGTGAGAGAATTCCCGATTTGCGCTCGCTTTTTTTCATGAACTCAAAGCTCATCCTCCCTTCTCGAGGATTTCGATGGAGACCGAATCCTCAGACCCCCGACCTTGAGTGGCCCAGAAGCGAGAAAAGAAAGGAATCCACTCATGTTTCGAACTCAAAGAGGCAGAACTCATGTTATTGGTTAGGTACGATTAAACCAGGTTCTGTTGCCATTTTTCCGTTAAATAAATAGAAAGTCGATCTCAAAACAAACTGGCGACGTAATCCTAGTGTCATTCAGCCTCCGAGCCAGGGTAAAATTTTCAAACTATTGGTCTCAAATGACACAGAACGATTTCTATTTAGTTCAAACCCCAGGTAATACTTTTTTCATGATACCTTGTATTTTTGGTACTCTATCTTGTTTTACCTATGATGCATACGCGTGAAATTAGAGGCTAAAATACTTAACTAATTACCTTTTAAGTGTCAATACTTACTTAAATAAATTACCCTGAAGTAAGCGATTTTGTGACCTCAATCTCATTATTGAATTTTGTTGGTAGGTATGCCATGGAATAGTACTGAATGATTTTTTTATTCTTTAATCGGGAAATTATTGGAAGAGTATTTAATGAATAGCTATGTTAAGAGATAATTATTTACTTGAGGTTTGCTAGTTTCGTAATTTTGAATTTTTTAGGTTTCAGTTGATGAAAGGAATTTTTTTAAGTGCAGTGATTATGAAGCATATGATCCTATTAACCGTTTTAAAATGGCAATATTATGTTAGAACTGTAATACCTTCGCTCAAATTTTTATGGTCACCTTAGTTTTATGCTCAAACTTATTATTATATCAATTATTCCGTCACCAGTGTCACTATGGTGCCGGTGAATTATAGATTTTATTTATCAGTACCATGCCTCGTGCTATATTGTACGCCCTTGAGATTTTAAGGTCTGTAGCGTCTTTAGATGAAAAATCAGCTGTTTATAAATAACCTTATAATGAAAATACCTATAAATAGGATGTGATTGAGCTTGATGAGCCTTTTATACTGAGCCAACGATGCGTGAATTTATGATTCAAAGAAGGGGATCAGGTAACTTTCCCTTGGTCACCTGCTATTTCCCACGATGCTCTGACAACCAGAAAATCCTAGATCGAAGATCTTGGGCGAAGTTTCCAGAGAATAACCGGAATCTGAACAAGATAATCCGTAGTAGCCTACAGAACTCTCTACCAGCTATGCCACAGCCTATCATTTAGAGTTTTAATTTTTTAGTGAATATTATTTCTAGTCCAGGTTTCTCTTCCCACATTTGTGCCCCCGTTCACAATTTAGCATTGCTAACGATGAATTTACTTGATGTGATCTATGATCCAAAAATAAAAGTTCAGACCGCTTACCAATCGTGAAATAATTCCAGTGTTTGGTATAGTTATCATATTTTATATGACTGTCAATAGATACAATTATTTTCCTCTCTTTTGGCATGAAAGAGGTAGAGGTGTATGCTTTTTCTTCATTAATGACATTATCCTGTCGAGTTTCGCCGCTTTTAGCCTTGTTAACCAACAAGCCGCCTTGTCAACCTGTTGCCGGCCTCGGTGGCGGCTGGGTAATGTCCTCGTCTTCCAAACATGAGGTCGTGGGTTCGATACCCGCCCGGGTAAGTTTCTCATTTTCAGGGCATGGTTGTTCGTGTACGTATAATTGTTGAATTTGTTGAATTCTCCGATACAAAATGGCCTATGAGAGCTGTATTCGGTGGTCTGGGAATAAAATATAAAAAAAGAAAAAATGATATGATATTAATCTCAGTGTTTCAAAGCTGTTTTTACGCCGTTGTTACGCTTAGTTAATTTAAAGCTCTTAGTGCCGCGGACCGATAAGAATATCGACCTTTATTTCACTACGGAATAGTGCCACGAGCCGAAATATCTGCTTTAAGATAGACAATTGTTCAAATTTGTAATTGTGCAGCAGCTAAACTCTTGAATGAAAAATCAAGGCTAGATATGAAGGGGTAAGAATCTAAGGGGTAAAGTGATTTTCTTCTAAACAGAGCTAGGAGCAGGAGATGATAGAAGAAATATACAAAGTATTGGTTCTATTCCTAATTTCTGTACCTAACTCTGCTTCGAAAAAAAATCACTTGTACCCCTTGGCTTCTCACCCCCTCGTATACTGTTAAAAATCAATATTGTTAGAACAAAATAAAAAACACGTTTATATTTTTAAAAATAACAAAACAGAATTTTTTCGCGAATGTGATACATGCTCCTTACATACCTGTGGTATTTCTCGCCTGTATCATTCCAAGTAGGTGGCACTAGAGGGATAAGTGGAGCCAGGCTGTTGTGAACGAGACTTTATGGATTAGCCAGTGGAGTTATTACGCATTCTATCGAAAAAATCATCATACTCTCTTTTTACGAAAGTTTTGCCAAAATTCAAGTAAAAATGTAGTATTTGATGATATTCTATTGTTGGACCATAATATCTTTTCTCGAAGCTTTATGATTACCTTATAATTTTATGCCCAGACTGTATATTATATCAATTTTTCTAAGAAATGAACTATAAAGTTATATATGTCTGTATCATGATACATGTTACTTAAATACCTGTGGTACCTCTCACCGGTATCACTCCAAGTAGGTGGCATTAAGAGGGATCATTGAAGTCGGGCTATTGTGAGTGAGACTTTATGGATAAACCAGTGGAGTTGCTACGCATTCTATCGAAAAAATTTATCGTACTCTCTTTTCACTAAAATATACTGTATTTAATACTCTCTTCACTTGTACTTGGATTCTTTCGACCCTTTATTGTCTTCACTCTCATTTTCACCGCCTCGAAAGTTTATTATGGGAGGGGTATGTACCTATCCCGGTGATTACGTAGCGATGTTCATGAAAGATTTAAGTTCCATTCGATTCCGGGGTCCTTCATTGTTTCGGAGCCGATTTTCATCCCTTCCCATATCAGCTTCCCCATCAATATATTATGGTACGCCCTGCTTGGTTGCTTCATCGGCAATTATTCACAAAACTGATCGCCTGCCTTTGTTTTTCGCGATCGGCGTGTTTATGCCGATGAATTGTTCTATCTGGCAATGAAGCGTGCAGCCTCTGCAATTATCTTTTGCCGTTGCTTTGAGCAGTGTTTCAATTGCTAAATCTTGAACTCATGCGCATGAAATCATGCTGAAATTTTCGCGTTGTGCCTGGTTATATATATACGACTCAATAATTCATAAATTGAGAATATGGCTTTGTCGATGTACGTATCATGTTTTCTGTTTACTAGCAATTATTCAGTTTACGCATACGTAATCTTTGGCTCTTGAGCAGCTGTTGCTAGAAATACAGGCATAACTACTACTGCATTCATGTTTTGATTTCCAAATTTATCTTCACCTCATGCTAATTACGGCCAAGAATTATATGTTTTGCATAAAATATGTCCACATTTCGTTACATTTTATTTAAAATAAATTCATGTTATATCTGTGAATTAATTCAGTTTTTTTCCTTTTTCTAGGTAAGAGAAAATCAGATGGCCGCAGAATAAGGGAGCGGGTTTTAAAGTTGTAAGTAGTGCATTTAGTAATTTTGTTACTCTGGGTGTAGTTATACAATTTCTGAGGGCATGTTTCCCATTTCATTCGTGAATTAATGGAATTTGGCCCCAATACATCAACCAAGGACCTCTGTACTCTAAATAACGTGATGGACATGGACAGACACCATGACCAAGAATTATTTTGGGGAAATACCCTAATATATTTAAAGTTACCATAAATTTTAGCCCTTATTTGGCAAAAAAAATTGGTGATTTTGTTATGCTTGGCTTCAATTAACTTATATTATTAACCGAACGGCAGGAAAGGCGTATTGATACAGTGAATCTTTGTTTTTTTGATAATTCAATTTTTTCCGTAGATACAGGCTCCTTTTTATGGAATCTTTCGACATAGTTGAGTATTTATTAATTTAATTGTTTTTCAAAGCATTTATCGCAAACGCCCGTGACGTCAATTTAAAGTAAACATTTCAACAAATCCCGAAATAAGAAAAAATGCCGTAACAATTTAAAAACTAATAAAGAATAATCCAGAGGAGAGAGAGAGAGAGACATTCAATTAGTTGAGAGATGGTAGAAAGCCTGTCGGTGAAATTGTTGCATGATTAGTAGTAACAAGGGTCGATGTAGGGAGATAGGTATGAATAGAAATCTGCCTCATTTTCTGCATGTCACAACGCTCCTTTCTCCGTGACTGAGTGCAGAACCACACATGACCCGTAAGAAATGGATTCGTCTCTTGAGATGAGGATGGATGCGTTCCGTACGCCTCGAAGCTTGAGTGCGACCTCAGGTCAGACCTCGCCTCGTTCGTTAATCCCACCCTAAATTTGGTATCTTGAGTGAGCGAATGTTTATTTTCACTCGCATACGTTCGAAGTGAGCCTAGGGATCAGGGGGATAGCGTAGAGGAGTTGCAATTCCATCCCATAAAAGGCTTGTTTCTGTTCCCACTTTGGGCGCAGTTTAATCGGCTTTCAAAAATGTCCGCGGCGCGGTGATGAGTGCAATACGGTCCACTTTTTTCAATGATTTTCAGTATTACCTTTGCAAATGTGAGGAATAACATTGAAGAGTTACATTAATTAAATAATTAACATCATCATGACTGTAGATTTCGGTTAACACCCCTTATTATAGATAATTTATTTACCGTTTAACTCGGATCACTTTATCCGTCTGCATGACACGAGTGGCGGCTTATGCAAACCCATTAACTTCGCGGCAGGTGACAACACATATATAGGCCGACATGAGGATCCTCTTTTCCAATATTTTTGAGTATAACGTTTGTTATTGTGAGGAATGTCATTGAAAATTTATGCATTTGATAGATCACATCGTAATGTGTATTAACTACCGTAATTACAGTGTCTCCGCATGCCCAATCAATGTTAAATTCAAAACAAATTTACAGTTCTGATGTAAATTTTCGTGGATTCAGTTTCGCAGTGGGGTAGACTAGGAGACTGCATAAAGGATGCCCAATTCTATTTCACAGAAGCTTGATTTTTGTTACCACTTCGGTCGCATTTTAATCGGTTTTCAAATATGTCCGCGGCACGGAGATGAGTGCAATGCGATCCAGTTTTTTTGTCAATATTTTGTGCATCATAATGTTTTTAATTTCCAGGAATATAATTGAAGAGTTATGAATTTGATAGGTTACATAATCCTGTGTATAAATTTCGGTTAACACCCCTAATTTTACCTTATTTCCCCGTGAAAATCGGATCAATTTGTCCGTCAGCGACGCGAGTGGCGACTTTTGCAAACCCACTTAAATGCGCGGTGGATGAGAGCACATTTAGAGGCCGACTTGTGGATCCTCTTTTGTAATATGCGTGCAAGGGATATGCGGAAAAAAATAGCGACGAATAGAATAGAGCTGGATGATGCGCGCTGACAACACAACACGGTCTGCTTCGAAAGTCCTGCTGGTTGGCCGAATCGGGAGTGAAAGCGAAAGTAGAGGATGGAAGCGGCCATCTGGAGTGTTGCCGGTGCGTGGAAGGAAAGGCATTGGCACGGGAGGAGAGGTGAGAGGGCAGAAGGTGAACTCCGCTGCCGTCATCCCACGCGGACAGCCTCGGCTTATGGTGGTCTCACCGCAGGAGACGAAAAGAGATTGGGAGATGACGTGTAATAGGTGAACGAGCTTGCGGAGTCCAAATGTGTAGAGCGAAACACAGCTCGCGCTCTTTCTTCACGGCGTTCTCGTATCTGGTGAATCGAAAAGACAATTCTACGCATGGTTTATAGATTTTATGATACTGTAAGAGAGGAAAACATTCAATTAATTCAATTCTAGATAATATTCAAGAAGTGAATGAATGCTTTACCAGTTGAGTTGTTTTATCAGTGCCGACTTTTCAATGGCTAACTCTGTCATCTTCCTTCGTTGAGTCGATATCAACTGAGGAGAATGGCTGAGTTAGGCATTCGGTTCTGATAGAATAGCACAGATGTTGGGAATCGCGTGAAGCATTCATCCCCATCGTGCGCCAAAAGAGCGCCTTATAATGTTAAAGAAGTCATTGCCTCTAGGAAATTTATCATTCAACTGGAAAATTGCAAGCGCTACATCGATATTCAAAAAGGGAAGCAGACACGGCCCAAGGGGCTATCGACCAATTTCATTAATATCGATTATAGCGAGGTAATCCCAAAATATCGTCGTTAGCAATATCATGATTTTCTTGGGCAGTCGTAGCTTTCTCCATGGCTTTTAGTACGTCTTCCGAAAATGTAGATCACGCGAAACACAACTCGCAGTTCTTTGTACGTGACATTCTCCAATCTGGCGAATCGAATTGACAATTCGACGCAATATTTCTAAATTTTATTAAATTATTTATTTCTAAATTATGTTTATGTTAGATAAAGTATTATACAGGATGCGCGACTTTCTGGGTGATCGTGAGTAAAATTTATATTTAGACGGAATTAGCTTTGATGTAGTTAAATATGACATTAGGTGTTCCACAAAGAAGAGTAATCGGCCCCCTTTTGTTCATTATATGTTTGTAGATGAAATGGGGGTTTTGAGAGGATTTTAATTGTATATTAAGTTTAAACTTTATTTTACAGTCTATAATTTTGCTCGACGGAAGACTACTATGGGTGTTTCGCGATTATCATGCCAACATCGGGTCTACAATTCACCTCAATCTAAATCAGCGCACAACCCCGCAAACCACCTCGATTGGCGTGTGACGGGGGATGTGGGGACACCGGCCGTTACTCGATAAAAAGGAAATGATCTAGCTAAATTCCACCTATCATTTTTAACGTCCTTCATTGTTCGGAGGAAAATAGAATTCCCATACCTATTACTTTGACAAAATATCTCGTTTTTATAAAATTTATGGTTTCTATCGGATCTGTAAATATAAAGGGGGTCTTATATGGTGCTCTCCGTTTCGCTCTGAAAGATATCTATTCTCAATAGCTCAAGCAATCTAAGTCTAGCGCATTTCCTCCAAGTGTCTAGGGGCTCCCAGTCATTCCATCAAGTTTGATTTTGTATCACCATATCCCCTATTATATTAACATTTATTCTGGTAATTATTAGAAATTGATAACTTAAGGTAGTAAAGGTATGAGCGTATCTTGATAAGGTACTATATCTTCCTTGTACTAGATAATGTTAGCTGTGGCTATCTCATAGCGACAAAGAAGAAAAAAATATGTATTTGTAGTGGTTTGGCAGTTTCAAAATGTCTAGTTTTTATCGTCTAATAGTCCGTCCATGTTTCTGACCTTGCGTGAGTCGAACATACCAACGTCCTTGCGTGAATATCGACTCACGGCTGACCGATGAAATTTGGCCCATCGCCGAGGTTTTCGTGGAAGGCAGATGGTTTTGGTGAGCGCCAACGAAGGTGGAAGGGATGGAGGTTTGTGTTGGCCCACCGAATGAATAAATCCAAAGGTGCGGTGGCGAGGGGTGAAGACCCCCCTCTGGGTTGCTGACCTCCTCGTAGGATTAAGAGGCGCTGACGAGGTGGGGAAGTGGAGGGAAGGTCAGTGGAGACGTAAAGGATTAGAGAGAGGAGGCTCGGGATGAGGAAAACTCGACTGAGTGGAAGGAATTGTGGGACCGTGATGAGTTCTGCTCCGTCAATTAAGGACATTTCCGATGCTATCTAACGTCCATAAAACAGCGTCCGGAGCGATTTCCATTTCTTTTCCAACTGCAAGAATGCTGTCTCCCGATGATGAACTTCTCTAACAAGGGTCTGAGGGATCGTTTTTTTTTATTGGGAAACCGAATGAGTTTTGATTTTTAACGTCTCTCTAATTTCTGATTTTGCTGCGAGTGGTGACATTGATGGTCTGTTCGAGAATTGTGACGGTTGATCTTTGCTCTTTTGTGTCGCGGAGGATTTTCCGAGACGATAGATTTATGAAAGGTGGGCCAAGAACGGATTCGATCTTAGTTATTAAGAGTGCTTAAATTTGATGTCTATTCGCTTGATATATAAGATAAATATTTATTCTTGGATCATATAGCATATTATAATTGATTTGGTGAAAGAGGGGCCCTGTATAGAATTTCCTGCCTACATAAATGGTTATGCTTTGTTCAAGTTCGAGCGATGCTGTACCTCAGTTTTGCTCTTTCGAGCATATTGAAAGTCATACGAAAAGGTACATTTTGGACGCTGTTTAATTCAATTCAAAATATCATGTATTTCCCATTAGCGTATTTATGTTGTCTATTCCATTTTTCTAGACCTATTTGTGTTTCAAAACCTGGTTAACTTTTTTATTCGTCTATGTAGGCTGTTTTTCCTGGCAAACTTGCCACATGACATGCGAATAATATTCGCATCAGCCTTAATTTCATATTAATATTTTGAATTTTATATCTCTATGAATCGTTACAAACCGTTGTATGCGTTCTGACGAGGAATGCATGTGAACATTAATGTCCGGCATCTTTTTATACAATATGATATAAGTGATTAGTTGCCTTAAATGCAAAAATATCCACTTAAATGTCGCTGTATCGTTCTTGTGCCCATATTAGCACTATATGAGCATGATATTATAAATTATCAATGATTTCACACTTTAATTTTTGCGTTAAATATTACTACTGGCCATGCAAAGGTTATTTTATTGATATTTTATGCCTGAAAAACTGAATATGCTGCGGTCGTGTGTTTGGATCTCATGGTATAAACTTACTTGAGGGTAGCGCGAGTGCCATTGATTTCATCATTGTTTGACTGCAGCGAACAATTTATTTTTTAATTCTTTCATTTCATTCCATATAACTAAGTGTATTCGTAAGGACAAGGATATGGGGAGGCCGGGAAATGATCCTCTGCGCATAACGCATCCCGTTTAAAGGACTGATGTAAGTGGGAGGTTTTTGAAAAGTCCTCTTTATATCCCAGACGTAAAAGAGGGACTCGCGTTAAAGCTCGGGAAACTGAGTAGGGTCTGGAACGATTCGGTACACGAGGGAAGAAGGGTAGTTAGGCAACATAGGAATGAATACACGGAATTGTACTTTGTCTGAGCTGGAGATTTGCTCAAGAGATCAGGGGTTGAATTCTGAGACAGACATTAGGCGAAACAAGTGCGGGAAACTCAGGATTTGTGGGTGTATCAAATGATAATGGCCTCGTACTAACTCGAAACTCGGAGATGTGGGCTTGGGAGAAATCTTACATTGTAGCTTGATATTGCTCATGGAAATGGCGTGCATCATTTCACATGACGTTGGATTTCAACCGTTGATTGGATTAGAAAGGATAATAGCTGTAGATATGTGTCGTAAAAGCGTTTCGCTTCATATTAGTGTTCATATTTGGAGACATTAGGCCTTGATTTGAAAAGTGACGGTTGATTTTAGTACCGAAATCAACATCAAAGGAGAAGGCACAGTTTAAGGTGTCGTTGAATTCTCATCAGGGTCAGATGTGTGCATTTTTTCCTTCTTATATTTTTATGCCTTCATGTATATAGTTGTCTGAAAACAATTTTTACCTTTAAGTTCGTTTTCTCTTCTATTTATGGCGTAGAACATTTCACATACATTTTTAGCCTTGCCAATATTTTAAGCTCTCTATTATCTCCCAAGTCAGGTATCCCTAGTACGCATTGATAATTATAATTCAAGCATTATTTCAGGCTTTTACTTTCAGTAATTGTTTGAAACAGACTTTTTGGAATTCTAGTAAATTCCTGTATTCACTGGCCATAATTTATTTTCTCGCTCAACCTCCTACATATGCTATTTCTAATTTGTATTTGAAAAGTCATGTGCTGAATTTTATAGTTTTTTCCAAGTATAAACTGAGAAAGAGTGTCATTTTAAACTATTATCCACTGATTAAACTCCTAATTAATTAAGTTCATTGTCTAAGCGCTGTATCAATATTAATTTTGTAATATTTACTTTGACGACTTTTCCTTTAAGTTGTTCCTATAGCTTTAAAATTTGCATGAGATGCTATTTCTAAATGATTGATTGGGTGATTCCCATGCTGTGGGCATTGTCATGAATTATTTCCAATTTTTATTATTTCAAGTCATAAAAGGTACCACTAAGACTGATATAAGGTCACTTACCTTCATTTTTGCCCTCCTCTTTCACTTCAAAGGAGCTAACTGTCCCACTGTGTGATCACATATTGCATCATGGGAATAAATGGTCATTTGTTCCGCTCATTCATTCTGTTCATTTCTCGTGTCATGTTGCCGAATGACTATTTCTTTTCATGCACGATACTACCCAATGTACTATACTGACACTGTACCTTTGGAACAGCTATCTGTTGAAATCAAAACGGTGGAATATTTTGCAAAGAAGAGGTTTTTGAGGAAAAAAATTTACTTTGTAAAGTTAAGTTTCGATTTGTTATGGACTGAAAATTCTCGGCAATATTTTAAGGTCACCAGATTTTCCTAAGTCTCTCGTAAGCCCTGGTACGCATAATCAATAA
Source organism: Ischnura elegans (assembly GCF_921293095.1). Lineage (NCBI taxonomy): Eukaryota > Metazoa > Arthropoda > Insecta > Odonata > Coenagrionidae > Ischnura > Ischnura elegans. Next base: position 95,582,379 of record NC_060254.1, read on the forward strand.
TTATTCAAGCAATATTTCAGATTTTCAATTTCAGTAAGAATTTGAGAATAGGCCTTCTGAAATTCTGGTTATTGGCTGTACTCAGAGACAGTTATTCATTTTTTCGCATAGTGATATAACACATTGCATTGGAGTTAGGTAAGGTTCTTTTTCACGGTGTGATGGCTACTCCGTCGTTCTTCCGCCAAATGAGGGGCCTCATGCTCCAATTACCTCATTCAGAACTTCCAAAAAGGAAGTCGAAAATATAGATTCGGCCCATTTTCGGAATCAAGAGCGTGGTGGTTCGTAATACAGCTATATTTAAAAATTAACTCAATTAAACGAAATTACGATACTACATCTCTGATTGAAGCACAAAAAATTGCGCATCTGACCATGTTGACCACCGAGTATTGCACTGGATGCTCACGGACTTTTGTAAGGAGCTCGATCTGCGCTCCAAAGGCGGTTAACGGCTACTACAGTCCATTGCGAAACCCTTTTTTTTCCTCTACCTCCTCACTTATTTGTATTTTTTTGCATTTTGCCTTGGATACATCGCGATCTCCGGCAGGAAAATCATTCGAAGTCATAGGCATTGTCATAGGTGGATCTAGTAGGAGTGAGCAGGGGGGCACGTTTCCCCCCACCCCCCAACCCTTAAAAAATATGCTAGATTTTTAATACGATCCCATTATCATTGCGTTCGTTTCGTATTACGAAGTATCCTTGTGCACCTTCCCACCAGAACAAAACCCTGGAAACTTGGTTGCCCCCCCCCCCCCCTCCAGAAATTAATCCTGGATCCGCCCTTAGGCATTGCCCAGAGCATCCGGCAATAAGGCAAACTCCCGGAAAATCGGAGCGCTTGGCACAAAGTGCCTGTAGTTTAAAATGGTGAGTTTTCCACCTAAAAATCATCAGTAATCTTGGTCCCTTGTGGCATCAACTATCTAGGGTTTAAACTTCGCTTCTCAATTTTTCTCCACACTGTGTGTAGTAGATCCCTCTCAGCATATAATTGTAAAATAGCCATGAAAAAGTTTATTTCATAATTTTCTGTCAGCTTTATTTCATTATTAAGGTAGTGGTTTATATATTTAAATAAAAGACGGTAGCTCTTTTTCATGATGCGTAAATGCGTACGACGCTTTTCGGCTCACAGAGCCAACATCTGGTACACGATACTGTATTACATTGATGGTTTTAGGCGTAACTTTGTATAAACGATTCATCGTGAAGAATGAAAAAGAAGAAACTTAGTGCTTTCACATGAAATATTTATTCACACATTTACACGACCATGGTTTAACGTAAAACATCATCATCAGGTGAACATTATAGATTTCCATCATATCAATTTATATCAGGCTTGGTGGGGGAGGGAGGAAGGTAACTAGGTTGAACGGTTTGTTCAACAGTCATGAGCGGTTCTCTCTCACCCGAACCCCTCTCCCCTCCCCCTGCCACATCATCCCTAAGGGAGCCTCCTCCACCTAGCTTCTTTCTACCGTATGGCCAATTTCTTTCCCCCTCCCTCAACTCTGTTAACAAATCCGTTCAACCTAGTTACCTTTCCCCCTCCCCCACCAAGCCTGGTATAAATTGATGTGATGGACCTCTGAAGAGTTCACCTGATGATGACGTCTTACGTTGAAACAATGGTTGTGTATTTGTTTGAATAAAAATTTCATGTGAAAGCACAAAGTTTTTTTTCTTTTACATTCTTCATACTGTCTTACATTTAAACATCACCTATATACCCTTGAGAAAGGGGTGGGGGAGGATGTCACATGGTTGAAGAAGGGATGGGAAAAAGGCGTACAGAAGGGAGACAGTGGCTCCCTGTACGCCTGCTTCCCACCACTTCTTTAAGCATGTCAAATCCTACCCCACCCCTTTCTCAAAGGTGTAAAGGTGATGTACATATGTAATTCAGTGTCTTGCAATGGCGCAGAGTGGGGGAGATTTTGGGGAATAAAACCCTCCCCCAGAGCTCACAGAAATTTTTAAGGTGAATCGATTTTACTTAAATCGTAAAACTAACTATTTTAAACCATTTATCTTCATTTTTTCTGGCGGAGGGCCTCCGTACCTCCCGCTTATCGTGGCGGGTATGACATGCCCCCATGACCCCTAGTATTAGTTGCGCCTTAAACCCCCCCCCCAGTCTTAATTTCTAGCTGCTCCCCTAGTGTCTTGTACCAGAGGATGGCTCTGTGAGCCGAAACGCTTTGTACGCATTAAAATATTGTGGAAAAGTGCTACCATCTTTTAGTGAAGAGTTTTCGGGTTCGCCACCGGATCAGGAACTGCATAGCGCGAAATCTTTCTTCACCTACCTCTACGGGGAGGAGATACACCGCAGCATTCGGACCTTTGAGCAGCTGCGGAAGGATAAGGCGAGCCTCCTGAGCTCTCTTGCCTTTTTGCTGAGATGTCGAGATGAAGAAACGATCCCTACCTTCGCCCAGGTTCGGTCATCGGTGAAGTCACCAGCGGCCCAACGAATTCTGCGGCGGACAAGCCTAGCATTGGTCCGAGAACGGATCCACCAAAAACGGGGATCTTCCGAAATCTTTCTTCATGCCACCATCTTTTATTTGTATATGTCGAACTTCCACCATGTAACGCCTGAATCTGTTGAACTTGTAGCAGTTCACGTTAAAAAAAAGGCTTTCCCTCCTTCATCAGCCCTGAAAATTAATTGACGGTGGCTTAAAATTCTAGCAAATAATACGTCCGTAAAAAGAAGGCAAATAAGGGAGCAAAAAAAGGTAAATCCTCTGAACTGTCATTCACCTCCAGTGCGGTGCCATACCGGCTTTCGCACGTTGGGGATGTTTCTCGAGGAATGGGGCATGGGCGGGCGGTGTGAGGTTTTTTCGGGGAGTCAGGATGAGGGGGAGAAGATTTTCGACTGGTCGTTAGGGTGGAGACTCGTCTGGTTTCGGACGGATGGCTGTGGAAGTTATGCTGGCGCTTGCTCCTCCCCGACCGATTAACCAGATTGCAAGGAGATAAGCGGGGAAATTCCGCGAGTGGCTCCAACCGACTGGACCACTGCTATCTCCCGTCTTTCAACCCACTCCCTACTTCGCCCGTTTTCCCTTCCCCTCGTCCCAAACACAGCTCCCAAAGTAAATCTAACGATCTAGTCTGACAGAAAATCCTCCAGTTCTGATTGTTCGCGTAGCGTTAATTTGCTTCAGACACTAATTCCAAATGATTGATTGTTTTATTCCTATCCTGTGCGTATTTTCATGATTCTGTGAAAAAATCCACGGAGAAATCATTCGCCTTAACTCTTCAGGAGACCTTGTAAAATAGTAGTTAAATCTGATTTTGAACATGGCGCGTGGGTCAAAGTTAACCATTCCGTCCTCATAGTGCAAAAAATATTCACCCTTCCCTACCATCTTGCCTTCTCTCTCAATCTCCGGTACATAACTCAGTGCTCAACTCACTCAAACATCTCTACTCTAAATTACTGATCATTAAACCACGCCCTGATATTACTTCTCCGTTCCACGCATCCCGAGATGACCTGACAGCTTTCGCGATTAAATGTCTTTCCCTCGAATTTCTTCTTTCAGCGTACCTTCTCCCCGGCTATTCTCCGAAAAATGAGCTCTGTACTCTTCCCATTCTCTTCGTCTTTGTCGAGTTTTCGCTGGCGGCCCACTGTTTTTTTCCCTACGTCCTTCAAAACATTCCGAGTTCTCCCCTGGCGGTCCTGAACACCCATCTTTTCATTTCTTTTTCGCTTTGGTCAAATGAGAAGATGAGAGATATAACCTCATCCCTCTGGTTGAGTTCCTACGTACGCATTGCCTGCCCTAACTTCCGTCCATTGCTGTGCAGCACATTTTTTTATGGCTACTCTACCCTCTGGTAGCTTCCCTTCTTCCTCTGGCGATATGACTGCCATCTGCTTCCAAAGGGTAGAGTGAGCATGAAATCTTCTCCGAGATCCGCTTTGGGGTTGCAAATTGTTCCTGGTGAAAGTTTTCTTAGAAAAATAAGTTCCAGAAAGAAGGAGAATGGTAATATAGTTCGGAGAACAGTTTGAAGTTCATAAATCCTAGAAAATTCCTCTTTACATTATATCAGCAACGTCAGGATTGGGGGTAAGGGTTTGAGTATTTTTCCGGTAAAATATGCAACTGTAGCTAGACATGTTAAAATAGTTCTTGGAGTGTAGGTCACACATTTCATTGAACTATTAACTATTTTAACTATTTTATTGAACATAAACTATTTTAACATGAATTAAATGAGGTCTAGATAAGGAAAAAAATAATTGTAGCTAATGAGATTGGTTGTATTTTTTCTGCAACCAAACAGTATAGCAAACGTATGAAATACATTGTAGTGAAAATTATGTCCAAGAAGACAGCCCTGGATATTTCTACGATACTTTAGGGTTATGGCCATTTAAAATGAAGGTTATGACAAATGTTACGGCACCAACTCTTTTCCATGTCTCAGTATTCGATCGAAACTTTCATATAGCCAAAATATGACAAATATGAACATTTTAAAACTTTGTTATATAAATAAATTACAGTAACGGTCTCAACGAATCGTTGATCTATCCATCTTCCGTGTTTTTGCCGCGTTGTTTGTCAGAGATTGACAACCGTTTCGCCAGGATTCCGCGTGGCGTCTTCAGGTCGAAGAACCTCTGAAAAAAAAAGCGGCAAAAACCCAGAAGATGGAGAGGTTCACGAATCAAGAACTCCACGGAAGACCTCAACGTCTCAATGATGTCGGTTAATTTCTCATGATAACATTTGCATGAATGCATATTTGGGTCTTAATATGATGCTAAAAATGGCTTAAGTATTTTCTTCTTAAGCCCGCATGACACTTCCCAATTTATTGGCCAATCAATTGGATATTGGATTGTGGTCCAACTGACAAACCCCAATTTCTAGTCCAATATCCTTTTTACAACATTGGGCACGATTTCTTGCCCAATTTGGAATTTAGAACAGGTTCTATTCTCTCGCGGACAATCTTCAGAAGTCAGTTATGTTGACCCCTAGTGGCCGAAACAAGAAGCTCTTTGCAAAACATCAGATTTGGCTGTAAAATATTGTTTTTTTTCAAAAATTCGCTAGAAGTTTCTAAAATTTGGATGAAAGAAATAGTTTCACTATTGATTGAAGTGTACATATCACACAAATGCTTATGCAACGTAAAATCATTGAAACACAATGGCGTTCTCTAGCGGGACATTAGAATACTTTTTTCGGCCAATATTGGTGCAAATATTAATATATGTTGTACGGTACGTGACGCCCAATATTTTAAACAATATTGCACGCCGATTTATTGGCCAATAACTTGGAAAGTGTCATGCGGGCTTTACTCCATTCTAAAACTTCAATAATAAGATTTCCAAGTGCTCAACTGATCCTTGTTTTTTTTTCCTCCAACCCGTTGAACTTAGAGACTCCTTAGTCTTACATCCGCCCTGCATTGTTTAAGTGCTCATTTCTTGGTTTTCATTTTGCTGGCTTCCTTTCAATTTCACCCTCCATTGTTCTCCTCGAGGAGGCTTTTTAGGCATGTGGGCTGAGCTTTCGACTTCTTGACTGCAAGTTCCGGGTTTATATCCTGCTGATACAGAGAACTAAAGCAAAAATATTGATTTTGTTCTGATATTTTGGGGGTTTTTACTTTCTTATTGATCGAATTGTGAAAAAACACTTTGCTGTTCTTCTTATTATATTGCTCTTTTTTTAATGACCACGCATACCTTAGAGTTATGAAATGTAAAAATTAGGTTCCTTTTTGATTTTCCATGGGAGACTCTGTTGGGAAAAAGATGGAGTAAAAGGAAAATTTTAATAGCATTTGGTTTTGATAATGGGAATTCCAGTTGTCACTACATGCACCAAAATTATCAATATTTTTATAGAGAATACTTAAGCTAAAAGGTCTTTGTTTAAACATTTAGGAAAAAAAATAATAAAAGCTTTTAAAAACGTATTTTTGTGCAACGATACAGTTACAGTGCATCAAAACTCCGCTGTGATTGTCCGGATAGCTGCCCCCTGAGAATAACGAATATTTCTCAATAGCGGATACCTCTCAATAGCGGATATTTTTTTCGGTCCCATCCATGCATGTCCGCTGTATGGAGGTTTGACGGCATTATATACCCTGGAACCGATTTTCTACGGCTGAAAAAATTGATTTCAGTGGAGGTCGTCTTTATTGCCAAACCGTCATTCTCCTCGCTAATCTGTCTCGGTCTCCGAAGAGTCTACTTCTGCTTACAGGTCATCCCCTTCTCCGTCTTCGCTGTGCACGTCTTGTGTCCCTCCCTTCACGACCCGTGGGAAAGTGTACCTATCCACGTCCAATCTGCGACCAATCTTTTGACGCCCCCGTAACACGCCCCAAGACACCTTTATCCTTTCCCCTGCGATGTCTTCCACTCGCTGCGCGAGCACGTCGATCACATGAATCGGTCGTCGTGCTTCTCTTCCACGGCACGCTACCGGTCAGCTTCTGTTACCTTCACAACGGCTCATCACTTCGCACGAAGACACTACTAAGAGCTGATTTCATAATGTCTGGTTGGCTTTCAGCGGTATAAGTCAAAGCCGTAACCAGATAACCTAAACTATAGAATGTTATGCAAGTTAATCAAAATTAAAAAGTAATGCCTGGTATATAGTCGTAAATGAAAATATGTAAATAGCCTTTGAATTCCCTACGATAATCACTCTAGTTCATTGTCCTCAGGTGCTTATTATATCTAGTAATGGAATGTACTGGTGACATTGCCCGCTGTTTTGATTTTTTTCTATGCATCACAATGTAATTAGCGTCATCCTCGGATACCGTACGTATTGAATTTTATGTGAGATGTCTGTTTCCTACATAGAATTTATTATTATTCAATCCCAAATTCTAAGTGATAGTAAGTCCAAGTGCTAAATTGTATAAATAACTTAGAGCTTTTTCTGATTATAACGACGTCCATCACAATTCGGCTTTCCAGTTGTGATAAGTTATCAACGTGAAGAGTCCTCCACAAATCTAGAGCTATGTGAACTTCTTTTGACCTCTCCCTTATGCATCAAATTGTTTCCTCTGGGAGTTTATGAGAAGGTATTAAGAGCACGAGACAGATTGGTTAATTCATTGATGCGTCACGATCTTCTCGAATACAGCACCGCCAAAATTTCGCTCGATTTTTGTCAGACATTAATTCGTTTAAAAAAAACCCTTGTTCTCGACGCTATTGTTCGCGATACTTAGAGTTTGAATGTTGAGCGTGAGTTCGGACGTAATCACTTAGAAGACGCAAATGAGAGTGGTTGAATCAATTCGTGACAGTGCCCTTAAAAATACGAACCCTCCCGTGCTGCCCTGGACTTCCCCCCCTAGCTCCATACATCATCCACGATCTTCTCAAACACTCATCAATAGCATACACGCCCACCAACATTCCGAAAAACCTACCTCAAACTCCCAAGTCCAATCGTGCACCCCCTACTCTGGCATTGCCCTTGCCTAGGAAGAACTCATTCCCCGCTCGACCGGACGCATTTGATATGTTTCGTAACGAATAAATTGTTTAATAATGACATGATCTTCTTCAAATATCTACATCCGCCATTCACAAAAAAGGAAATTATTCTATATTATTATTCTATTAAATCATTCTAGCGAAATTATTCCTTATATTCCTTAGCGAAATTGTTACAATTAATTTCGAGTTTTATTTGAGTTGAGACGGAGAATGCTGATGTGACAATTGGTGGGAGAGGAGCAATGAGGCAAGTAATGGTGGACGGATATTGTTGAACGGAAAAGAGAGGGAGTTGGACTGTAATGGTCACGGCGTGCGGATGTGTTTTTTGCTCCCGAGTTTTAAATTATAAAACTTGTTTATAAAGTGTAATAAAATTATGTGTTAAGTTAAAAGTGGAAAAATAATAAAACGTTACATTATTGAGGTCCTAAATTGTTTGGTGGATAAATTGAGTCCCCATTACTATCCATTCGACAAAATATCTCTATTAATTTATAGTTTCTTTCGAGCTTAGTTTGGAACAGATGGAAATTTTGCAGCATGTACGTTCCAATGACAACATTGTAAACGAATTTTTGTATGACTCCCACTCCCCTCTTTTAAGCCTCCCACTACTAAATGCCTGGGCTAATGACATGACTAACCATTCGGCCTCTCTCTCACCTGAACCCCCCTACACCTACCATACCCTTCCTAAGGGATCCTCCTCCCCCTAACTTCTTTCTACCGTATGACCAAGTTCTTTCCCCCTCCCTCATCTCTATTGACCAATCCGTTCAACCTAGTCACTTTTCCCCCTCCCCCACCAAGCCTGGTATAAATTGATGTGATGGACCTCTGTAGAGTTCACCTGATGATGACGGCTAACGTTGAAACCATGGTCGTGTAAATGCGTGAATAAATATTCATGTGAAAGCACAAAGTTCTTCTTTTTAATTTTAATAATGAATCGCTTTCACAAAGTTACGCCTCAAACAATTAATTTTAGTGGGGTTCTAACATGATGTTTTTCGTGTCGCTCTGGAAGATATAATAGAGAATAAATAAAGAAGAAAATAGGGAGAGAAGAAGAGATAAAATTAATTCTGCCAACCACTTCATATTGTTCTCCCATTTGGTCCATCTCTGCCCCAACTAACCATGATACCCTTAATAGTCTAACTAGTTTCTTTTTCAAGATTGTAAAATGTGGAGTTCATCATTTCCGCGACATGCCCACTAATTCCATCCTATCCTCCCTCGGCATCCCGAATCTCTCCAATCATAGAGCAAAGAATGACTAAAAATAAATTCATATTATTCTCAATTCGAATATTGATTCTCTTTAATTAACATCATCCGTTAACATCCCAGTCCCTATCCATTCCACTAGGTCTTATTCTTTTCTCCACTTACCTACCCCCAGACTTCCTTTAACTATACGTTCTCTGTACTACCGCCTCTCCTCATTTCTTACCTCTCTCACTGATAACGTCGATCCTTTTCTCCTCACATCTGACTCCTTGATCAACCTTGCTATGTCCCACGTATTCGATTGTAAAGCTTGATTTATAAATGTGCTTAAACATTTCTAGCCTCAGTTACTCAGTTCAGTTTCTGTTTGTGGTTATGATCACACTATAAGGAATATGTCATTTTTATCATTATTTTATTGATCGCGTAAGGTTTATTTTATAAGATAAATTTTGAATGCATTTTTATACTCATTTTCAATTATTTTCTTATTCTCACAATTGCTCAAATTTTTTGTTCGTTCAATAGAATGTTAATAACCTTAGACTCACCACATTTTTAAAATTTGGTCCTTTTAGGGGTACCCATAGCAAATAAATATTATTGTTATCATGATGTTTTAATCAAATAAAATATTCTTGTGTGCCCTATGATCACTCGGCGTCCCAGAAATATCGAATTCCATTGGTTACTGGAAATAAGTTAGCAGCCATGCCGGCATTTGGTGGAACCACGCGTTGAATTCTCCGCCTCGGGCGTCATTCTTGCATCCAAACTCTTGTCCCCCCCTTCCATTTCCGCCTTGATTTCAGCTTCTTTCCCATCCCCCCAGACTCGTACATCACCTTTCCGGCGGATTCCCTGCCATTGCCCCTCCATTTATTATATCTTTCATAATTGGGTGGCTGTTTTGGGCTCCGGGTCAAGATCATAAAGCAAACTGAACAAAAATATACATCTGCCATATTTCACGGATTCGTGGGCACGAAGATTCTTGGCTGCTATCTTGAGAGAATACTTCCGCAACTTTTTAAGCCGTATCTAACAATTGAAATCGTGACTCGGCATTCGATAGCGCTTTGTCTCCATCATGAATATTAACAGTTGACGATTCTCCAGTTCGGCACTAAGCATGTGGCATTTGAATGTGTTTATCAAAGTCACCGGAGACTGGAGGCTTTGTAGATGTGGGTGTGGAAATGAAGTGCTTGAGATGGTGGGTGTGGAGTGGCAACTTCCAGTTGAGATAAGGATGTGACAGAAAATATGGATGGAGCGAGTACTTAGCGGGAAGGGGATGTTGAAACAGTGTTAGATGGTAGAATATCGGGTAAACGAAAGAAAGGAAGGAATAGAATAGGATTTTTGGTAGCATTAAAGAGAGTAGGCCTTATTTTGAATCAATGAGGGAAATCCATCAAGGGAGGGGAGACTGCCAGAATAATAATGTGGTTTCCTATTATTTTTTTTATTGCCTAAATCGAAAGATTATAACTCATGGAGTACGTATTTCGCGCTTTTAGATTTTTAAATGACGATATCTATTTTTCGCGATTCAATGAAAAGTGAAAATTTTCAAGCGCGCGAAAACGCGACGGCTAAGTATGAATGCTGGGAAAACTCCGTATGACGTCGTTCTGGTTCCCGCTGCCGCAAGTGTGGTGACTTTGGGGCGAGGCTTTGAGCACTGATACGACGCAGGATGCTAGCAGGTAGCAGAGTACCATGCTAGCTGGTAGCGCTTGGCTTAAATAAGGATTATTAATACCTTGTCAAACGAAGGAAACTTTCCGACCTTAGCCAGTTTTAATAGGTGATTATTAAGACATGTTTCCCTGAGCTCTGTTCCTCATGCATGCATTAGTAATCTTAGATGATGTAAAACTCCTATCTACTCGTATAGAAACTAGGTCCCTGTGACGTCACGTGGAGTTGAATCGCATGGGCGCCAATCTGGCCTTTTTCAAATGAGGTTAAAATTGACCATTCCTATTCGTCTAAACCGGTATTTCTAAAACCAAATAATTTGTATACCTATTATGAATACACTAATGGTGGGTAACGAATCGCAATCAATGGCTTTCGTTTTCTTTGATGAAGGAAACTACCCTATTCTGAAATATTCTATGCGAACCTTAATAGGAAGAATACTTTATTAATGAAAATTAAATTCTCCACTCGCAACGCTGTCATATGGGCGATCCGAATTCATTTATTTGTTCATCTCAATTCTCCCTTATAACACCGCAAAGAGGCCTTCGCATTGAGGGATTCACCAGCATCTAGCAATAGACGATCACACCCATGTCCAGGATAGGGACAACCTACCCATGCGGGACTTGAACCTACCACCCTCGGTATGGTGGACGATCTCTACTACCCGCAGCCAAGGAGGCAGACAATTTTAAGGATTAATAAAATATAATTAGATATATTAACCGTTATTTATGTATCCGACGATTAACCCTTTCCTACGCATAGCTACTTCTGGGAGAAATCAAAATTTAAGATTTTACATTTCGAAAACTTGAAAATTTTGCACTCAATCATAATTATCGTGGCTGCTAAATATTTTGTTATTACAAATTACAACAAAAAATAATGCGTAGTTTAGATATTTCCTAAATAGAGCAGAAAATGTATATATTTTTGATGTTCCTTAGAAGCAACGTTTGGTTATAATGCGTTAATTATTGAACTAGCCCAAGCACAAAATTAAACACGAAAAAATACTTCGGACAAGCTTGGATTGAGCACTGAATCTCGCCGTTAGGGTAAGCTACCAGTTACACCATCAAAGTGAATCTTCCGTTGGCCAAATATCAGACTAGATGTCCCGAACAAGTTTTTGGGTCGCAAATCCTCATCTTGGCTTTAGAGACGCAGGTCGTTCTTTCTGAGCCTTGGTCGATGACAAAACCGTACCCTCCTGCTTTTAAGCGAAGAATGCTTTTCAAAGCACTGCGTGAAACAAGTAAATCTTTGCGATATAATCCATAAATTCAGTGTTTATCAATGTCATTCCGCGCGAGTGCTGAGGCTCTTATGCACACATTGGTAATAAATGGATCACTCTGCGCTCATCTCCGGGCTGAGTGCATTTTTGTAAAGCAATTTATAAGTACCAGAAAATTTTCTCGGGTTTTCCACCGGTTGATGTCGTCCATGTCTCCCAACGTTTCGATCCGCGACTTGCTCATTATCCTCAGGAGATCTTCCGAATGAAAGAAGATCTTCGGAAGATCCCCTGAGGATGATCAGCAAGTCGCGGATCGAAGCGTCGGGAGACATGGACGGCATCAACCGGTGGAAAACCTGAGAAACTTTCCTGCAACTGATACGCCGGGAAAACCTAAGATCATAAATCAATCAACAAGCGATCGTAGTGACGTAGAGTGTAGAAAAGTTGCCGCTCAATCATTCTTCTATGCAAGGAGAGAGAGTGTTTAGTATTTTCTTCTCCTAATTTAATCTTGAAGTCGTAAAATCTTATGCTAACCTGAATAAAATTGTTTAAGTTTTTAGGATTTCTATTGCTAGTTCTTAGAAATTTATTTTGGCCGAGGCTATCAGAATGTTTTTAGTCAAATGATGCTTGCGTGAATTTGTTTTAAGCCCTAATAAACCTTCCTCTTTAAATTCCGTTATACTATTCATAGAGAATGTCGCAGTCTTTCCCGTAGAATCTTGATTAATGCTGCCAATTTGCTTGTTTTTTAAATGGTCTTACATCATAGCCCATCCATTTTTCTGATTGTTTGCAGTGGAGTATTTGCACTCGAGAGGAATGGAATGAAAAAGTCATCAATCCAATGAATTTTCAGTAATATCGGCAGTTTAGGGTGTAATAAGTATTCTTCCTATCAAATTAAGAGTTTTTTACACCTCACTATTATAATAAAGTGTAAAACACAGTTTATTATGAAATCAAGGATACATTTGGCTAAATTGATAAGTAATTTTTTTAATAAATTAAGGTTTTATACATTAGTATGCATTAAATTCGTATGGTTCATAATAAATTTATTTCTTAGGCTTCAATGTAAAAACTTCTTATTTCTCAATATGATACCGGCTTTACTGATATCTTGGGAGCTTTCAATTTTTACCACCGCTATTGGCAGCAGTGCAGGCACCTCAGCGCTCATGATTGTGCCGCGGACATCATTGAAAGCCAATTAAAAATCGAGCAAAGTGGAAGTATAAATCAAGCATCTACAGGCATGGCTGTGTCCTCATCTATGTGGTCTCCTTGATCCCTATTCACCGCCTGTTTTCCTCCGCATGCTTTCGGACAGTTTGCAGCCCGTGTCGGTGGTGGGTGTTTGGATATTTGTGTGCGTAGGTAGGTATCGGCGATTCGTTTGTGCGTGTGATCCCCCGGCGCGTTAGTTATGCTACGCGAGTGGTGGTGTAAGAATCCCATTGAAATTGATTAGGCGTTTGTGCTCGGTCCCACGTTCCCGTCGCTCGATGCATGGGATCGTGTGCTCGGGCTGTCGTAGAGCTCTTCCGCACAAATTCTATGAATAGGCGGAGAAAAGGTTTCCCTTTTCAGATTGATGAGGCGTTTGAGTCCGTGTCGTTAACCCTCAGCATTCCTAGCGAGTGGTTTGGTTCGGATATACAGCGCGTCTTGTTAATTTTTATGGTCATCGTATCCGGAGGATGACCAAATGCTGCGTTGTACTTTGTACCGTGCCTTTAAAAAATTAAATCCGTTCTTAAGTTTCGTACGACTCGACTAAACTTCTTGTGCTTGGGTTGAAACAATTTTGCGTTTCATTTTGGTTACATGTCACGTTGAAGAATCGCCGTTTCCAAATACGTTGTTTTCTTTTTACATTTATTTGACTTTGGATTTATTATGCTCTGACCTCATGAATTTACATGAGTTTGGGAATTTATTTTAATTTTTAAGCCGTAAAATCTTGTGTTAACATGTATACAATGTCTCGTGTAGGTTTTTAGGATACTCAATAAATTTATTTTGGCCGAGGCTAGCAGAAGTTTTTGGTGAAATTATGCTTGCATGAATTCGTTTTGAGTCTTTATTTATCTCCATCTTGAAAGACCGTTTAATGTTGGCTGGTTTAAGTGATATTTTAAACTCTAATAGTGAGTGTTATCTTGTGCTGTGGCTTGTTGTGTGTGCGATGACGCCGAACGAAAGCGTAGAAGTCTAGCAAATAAAGGAAAAACAAAATATTCCACCCTATGCATAAGGTCTACGTTCCATCAACTTGCCAAACTGCTTAAATGGTCTTAATTTCCACATCAAGTGGGGAATAAACATTTTCTTTCAAGTTAACATGCTATTGTCAACGATTGCAAGATGATGATTTCTCTTTCAGTATGCAGCCATTTACTTTTTTTCCATGTGGTAAATTTCTATAATCTTTACTCTCTTCCTCGCCTGTCAAACCGGAGGTCGTGGGTTCGAATCCCACCTAGGTAGGTGGTCCCTATGCAAAGCATAGATGTTTGTTAAGCCCTTTGTTAATCTTCCGTTGTAAAGGCCTTTTTGTGCTATTTACGGGGAAGTTGGAAATGAAAAATAAAAAAATATAATTCAAAATTGAAGGATAAATGTAATGTAAACTTTTAGGAAGAATCGATGGCTTATTTTTATTCATTCCACTTGTGTCTTCTATCTACTGCTTCTCCATTGTCATTGAGAAGCTACACTCCTAATCAGAGTTTATATTTGCAGATTCGGTAGCCTTCCTTGATTTTTCTTACATTGTAAACGTTCGCCCCGTTTTGTAAGCGTTAAAAAAAACAATCTGTATAAGAGCTGTATGCAATCGAGAATAGTTGTCTTTAGTGAAGTACTTGTGTAGTCAAAGCAATTTATCCTATTCTTATTTAGCCGGACGGAGCTATTTTTTATCGCTTACGGAAGTGAAAGAACATAGGTGCGCAATCGGTTCATAAATGCATAATTTCACTTTGATTTAAGATCCCTTGGTGATCTCAACCGTCTGAATATTTACCATGCATCACATTACGTGCTGAGAGGATTTTTGTTGCCTCTCCTGTTTGCGTTGCTTAGTTTGATATGGTGAGCGGCGTCCATTATCCTCGGCTCTCGATGGAGATTTTCCAGTCTCTCTGGAGTGGAATTTTTAAATCCAAGTTAAATAATTACCTCCTCGGGCGTTTGTCCCTTCTTACAATCTTTCGTTGTACACCTATCATTTTCGCCTCCCCTCCTCCTTCGCCCTTTCGTTCCCGAGGCGTTCATTTTCTTCCTTTTTCTCTCTCGCAACGTCCTAACTTATCCCAACACCATGTGCACAGACACCCGGTCATCTTCGCCCTATCTGCGAGTTGGTTCCATTATTCACCCAACGGGTCTCCGCGGTATGCATCTTACGGAATAGTCGCATCAGTGGTATAACTTTTATCTAGTCTTGATCCATGCGCCTTTTGATCAGAAGCTGTGTCACCGTCGTTGCAGTTGAACTTGCATCGATTGTTTCCGACGACCAACAATGTGATTTCAAATGTCAACATTTTGAGCATATGTCCACCATTTTAGATCCCTTTTGCCTGTCGTAGGTTGAAAAGCTTCATTTCCAACGGTGGTTAATGGAAAAATAATGACGGTAGTTCACGTTTAAAAATGTATGAACGCAATCAAGAATCGGCATGTGTTAAGTGTAATTTATTGACGTTTATCAACCTAATAGACCTTTTGATCCGAAATTTTCCGTTAATTGATTTTTTTGTTGCTCATTGCCTATTTTAGAGCGCATTATTTTCGGTAGCCAAAGCCCCAGCCGCCCTTAAAACATGATCATTGGTATACCTCATGGGACTAAACTCATTCCTTTTCGGTAAAAATATTACGACAGCCGACTTATAAAAATGGTAGACTCTTGACCATATGCAGTCAACGTTTAGCTCTGAATTTTTTTACGTTCATCACCGACACTGAATCCCTTGAAGTCATTTTAGCATTTTATAGAGTTGCAAACAAATATTGGCAGCAATTGAAGCCGAGTCACCTTTGATACATGAAAAAGGCGCAACGGTTGGCTCAGAAAGCTAATTGGTTTAAGAATATAAATCGTGATTTTTCTACAAAATATGTACTTATAATATATGAAACCAGATTCTATTGTAAAACGCATTAGACAAGCAGGTAGTTCATTCATTCGCGATTGCAGCACGATAAAAGTTCTTTGAGAGGACATGTCATTCTCGCTCGACCGGACTTTTGTACCGAAAAAGTATTTTTTTGAAACTTGAAAATTTCAGGGTTTATTAATCGAAAAAAATAGTATTTTCTCGGAAGCTGATTTTCATGCTTGATAGTCGGGTTAGTGAAGATATGGATTACGCTAGTATTCTCACAAATGATAAAAAATGAATTATTTTTCTTTTCTTGACCTCAATGGTTAATATTAAATCAGTTCCTTTGAGCGTAGATCCTACCAAATTCACATGCTCCAAGATACTTATTTAATAGTTAATAATTCTAAAGCGAAATCTTGAGTTTCAAATAAGTGATGCCTACATTAGGAAATAAAAGACAAACTGTGGCCGATCGAGTGGAAAATATGCGTTCTCTTAGTACGTTGAGCGCATTGTGGTCCACTTACCCCATCGCTGGGCTATCGCCCCAGCCTCCCCCGCGCTCCTTATAAAGATCTCTCGGCCTCAGGGCCTTAATCTTGGATCGCGTCCAGGCCATTAAGGCCGTGCCTCTCATATCTCCTTCGTTAGCATCCTCGGCGTTCGATTCGAGTGGTGGATAAATATTGATATTCCGCGCGAATGGGGAAATTGTACCGATATGCTGGCAAAGGGAGAGAAGGTGGGTTCTCCCGCAGGTCAGGTACACACCTTCTAATCTTGTGGGCCTCGTGGTGTATGTCTTTTTAAGTGCATGCGCCGTCGTAGAGAAACGGCTCGTCGGTCGCTAGGTACCCAGTCCGCCATTCTTCCTGGAGCTGTCAGTTTTTCACCTCTCCGTAAATGGTGCCGGTTTGCTTTTGCTGGAGAAATCTCATTGGATATACCACAAACGTATGTCAGCTTTATAAATAAAGAATGATTTGAAGATGAATTCAGTAGCGGATACTGATGGGGGGCGACCCCCCCCCCCCTTTGCAGGCCCGCCCGTATAGGCAAACATTCCAGAGCCACAATTATAACTTTTTAATATCATAAGATGGCATTGTCTTGTATATGTATGTAATAAATTTAACTAAAATTTTCTCAAACTCTGCATGTGACTTGATTATTTTTTATTTGGATAAAAGTGAAGGTAACTCAAGGTATCTTTCGCCCCCCCCCCCCCCTCAAGTTTTTTTCTGCATCCGCTACTGGATGAATTGCATCGCCATATTCAGAAACTCGTCCGCATAAGTTGTTGTTTCTTTTATATCTTTCAGATAAAGATTGCAATATTATGATCTTAATCACTCGTATTCCTATTTTTTTTTCCTTGGTATGTCACAATCGTATGTCATTTTTGTAAATATAGGATTATGCTAAGATGAATTGCACCGCCCTGTTCAGAAATTCGTCCTCGTATGTTGTTGCTTCTTTCATGTGCTTCCAATAATGAATGCTATTTAATGATTTTAATCATTTTTATTCCTAATTTTTTTTCCTGGGTTTATCACAATCGTATGCCAGTTTTCAAACTTGAGGATGATTCCAAGATCAATTTTAAACGCCCTCTTCTGAAATTCGTCGTCATACGTTGTTGATCCTTAAATCTTTCATGTAATAAATCCTATGTTACGATTTTAATCACCTGTATTCCTTAATTTTATTTAGGGTCACAATCGTATGTCAGTTTTATAAATATCGGATGATTCGAAGATGGATTTCATCGCCCTATTCTTAAATTTGCTCTCATACGTTTTTGTTCCTTATATCTTTCAGATAATTTCTCCTTTGTTATGATTTGCATTACTTGTATTCCTAAATTTGATCTCATGGGTTTATCACAATCGTATGCTAGTTTTATAAATGGAGTATGATTCTAAGATGAATTGTATCGCCATATTCAGAAATTCGTCCTCATATGTTGTTGCTTCTTTTATATCTTTCAGATAAAGAATGCTATGTTATGAATCAATCACTTTTATTCCTATTTTTTTTCTAGGTAGGTCACAGTTGTATTTAATTTTTATAAATATAGGATTATTGTATGTTGAATTGCATCACCCTATTATGAAATTCATCCTCTAACATTGCTCCTTATATCTTTCAGAGGATGAATGCTATATTATGTTTTTATCGCTATTATTCCTATGTTTTATTTTTTCATAATTAACGCACGTGAAATAGGTACAAAATTTCAACCGTTAAGAATATCCTTCGGTTTTGAGAGCCGAGAATTATTAACAAGGAAGTATAATTTCAAAATTATTCAGGTTAACTCGGAAGAGACAATATGTAAGCTCTTTTCACTCAACTCCATAGACTTAGTTCAAAGTTTCTTTTATTTAATTCACCATGGAAAAATCATTCGGCTTACTTTCGAACTAGAATCCGTAGCTCCCGATTCCCGTCAGGTTCGGTACCAGTTTCAGGCTTCATTTTCTACTTTTGACATCACATAGTGGAGATGACTGTTCAGCGTAAATCTTTCATCTCCAGTTCTTGAATGGAGAAGTTTTTTAAAAAAATTGATAGTATCGTTGAATATATGAATGAAAATTATTATATGTACACTATTTTTGTTGTGAACGCGATCATGTAATAATTTCCAATGCTTTCATTTTCTTACTTACGCCTATTCTCTTAGTCATCGTCAGCATTCGAAGAAAAAAGTTCCTTGAATCTTTATCATGATTTTAGGTACCAGTTCATAGTGCGTTGGCCAGTAAAGACTCTTTCCCAACATGTAGCGGTTCTAGAGGACGTATTGTTGAAGGCATCTGCATTCCTTAGGGCAATCGGAGCAAGCCAGTGTTAAGAATAAGAGAAATGAGGGAATGCAATTCATATTGGAGAAGAATACCATCGGAGAATTTCTTCCTTTGATCCGTGATCCATTGTATGCCTCCCGGCCATTCTCCAGTTCCATCGTAGTCGGGATACCAAGCTGAGCAAAGGGAGAAAACACACCGCTATAAATCCTTGCGCTGTTCCCGCAGATGCCACACTAAAAGTCCATTCTGCATCTTAAGTTACGGAGGCCTGTTCTGCTTCCCCTTCCATCGTCCTCCGTTTCCTGTCCACTAGCGATCGGCTGTATATCCACAGTTATTATCTATTTCTCACTCATCACCTGAAACTAAGCCGCCTAATTACGCCTTATTTCACCTTATCACGCCTTATTATGCTGTCTTGCGCTATAAAATTGATGATTTGGGGCGTGACTTGGTGAAATTACTTCAAATTACATAAAGAACTTAGTAAATGAATTTAAAAACAACCAGTATCATCGCTTTTTGATTTTACACCTGAATAACAAAGAGAAGGGGCTTAAGGTGGTCTCCAAGGACATAGGACCAGAATTCAGCCACCATCGAATAACAAAAATGCAGGCCAAAAAAATAAAATAATAATGAGGCAGTGAATCTTACGTGAGTGTTTTAAAGAAATAACATCAAAATAAATGTTCAATTATTTCTTGAGAGAAAAGACAATCTTCGGTAAGTCTTAAAATTTTATATGAGAATTTCATTTTTTAATTTTAGCGGGCAGTAAATGAAATGTCTTTGGACCCATGTAAAGAAAACAACGTTTATATAATGTTAACCTTGGTCTATTTGTTATTACAAATGAGTTACTACTTAAGTTATATTTATTTTAATCACATCCTCTAGGCATATTGCCAGTTCTGGCATAAAACGATTTTAGGACTATGAATAATAGCAACTTATCGACTTTGAATAGTGGCACCAATTTTAGGGCCACGAACAACGGAAATGAGTGTTAATAAGAATTTTTAGACGATATTATCTAAGGTCATACTCTCCCGCTACACTGTATTTGAACCTGACGATGTCGCCCAGCGACGAAACTGGTTGTTACTAAAATCATATGTGAAATTTAAAAAGTTTTACTCTATGTTGCACGCCACTATGCTATAGCATATGGGAAAGGTAGGATTGGAGTGCATCTTGAATATTTTGCATGGTGTCCAAACAAAATCCTCGAAATGCGTGATGGCCCAGGGAAAGAAACTGGCCGCCATACCCTGATTGTTTGAAGTTCACCCTGTTGGCTTAGTTTCGGGTGAGCTCTACCCTCACCAGTCCAAACCAACCTTCCGGTTGAATCGCAGAGTGAGGTGCTTCTTTCAGAAACTTTCTCTTCTATCCCTAGGAAGTTTAGTGAAATAATCTTCAGGTCTTTCTCTTTCCACCATATTCTTTTGGCTATGGCCGGATTATTACCGATTACCGCCTCATTCCACTAGAGTGGCCAATCTATTTGGTCTACCTTGTAACTAAACATAGAGATCCATCCTGAAGTACGACTTCTTACCGTGTTAGAATGAGTCGCAGCTTACTTCACAAGCATAAATAACCGGAGACTCTTCTTGTTAAATATTATGTACTCTTAAATATTATTAACGGCAAATACAGATCATCTGACCTATTTCTTTTCCCGCTTCATGTCCTTTCGCGCACGACGAGTTCGAGTGACTAACTTGATTGTTTCACCCCCCGCCTTTCTGTCTCTAAATGTTCTTTTCTATCCAGACTCCCCTCTTCCATTAACTCCTATTCCTAATGTGTTCCAAATTTTTATCCATTTTCATCCCTCATCCATCTTGCTCTATCTCTATCTTAATTTCCCCCCTACTCCTCGCACTATCCGATGAAGTCTACCATTCTTCGTTATTTATTTGTAAATACTGTTGAATATTATTTTTTCAAATGCTGGTTACGTTTTGTTTAATATTATTAAATTGTTCTCTTTTTATTGTGAGTACCTACTCTGTAATTGGCCTCGAGCTGTTTTTCGACTGTAGTAAATGAATAAATAAATAATTTTTTGGTCTCTCCATCATAAAACTGTCCTCATGTTGTGGATGACGACATTCTCGAGGCAAGTTAAATGTATTATGAAGAGTTCTGGAGGTGGAAGAGCTCGTATATTTGCATAAGTGTATGGTGTGAGGCATCTTGGCAGATATGAGTGGGCCATCCATTCTGAAAATAACGGTAACATCCATATTGAGGTGATAACTGGACAAGTAATCCCTGGCATTGATAAAAGTCTAACAGATTTTTGTTTCTCTGGTTCATTTTTGGGTTGTGTATATGCACCAATTTAGGATTGAAGGACAGAGAATCCCAACTTAGGATATTTTCACTGCAGCAACACTTAAAGTATTTTAGGGTAACTATGGCAAAATGATCTTGCCAATGAATTATGGGTAGCTGTATGCATTTCATAGGAACGACGAAATGCTAGAGATGTTGGGCGTGGGTAGGAAACTTCTAGAGTAGGTAGTTGGTTTGGATACAGTGGGCATTATCCCTTTCTAACCCAGAGCTGCTTCTGAAAGAAATTACATTTCAAGACTTCGCATTTAAACATATGAAATTTTTCTACTCAATCATAATTATTGTGGCAGCGGCATATTTCGCAGTAAAACTTTACACCACAAAAGAACTCGTGGTTTAAATATTTTCTGAACATAGCTAAAATTTTTAAAAAATTTGATTTTGCTTAGACGCAACATTGGGTTTTAATGGGTTCGGGGGCAGACGGAATGTTGCTAGCTATAACCGATAACTTCAGGCTAACCTGTGTGAAACCTTGCCATGATGGAAAATAAAAGAATAAACTTTTGGTTCTATTAGTGAACGATGGGGACGTTGCGATCATAAATGTGCATTTTAATATCGAAATGGTGTCCGTTAATGACCCACACTTCTCGATGGCCCCTGAAAACGTACAATTTTCCTGGAACCCCGAGGAAGATCGGCATATTAATGTTTTTTTTTCACGGGGTTAATCGCGTTTCGTGCTCTGAATTAGCGCCTCCCTCATTCCAAAAGTGTAAACGTTTCTCGCCTCCTCCACCACTGGGACACGTATAATCCGCTCCTTGAGCGTTAATTGAATCGCTCTTGATTACCTTGATTTCGGTAATACTCTATACTTACTTATCTATTAGTTAACCTGATGGTTAACTGGGAAAACGTTGCGGCACGGTTGTGCACTGACCCTGTGAACCCGGGTTCAAATGCTACATTTAACTTCCAGGTACCCTAAAATAAACTATTTACGTGGGAGGTAGCCCAGTATGGCAGTGTCTGACTGGTCGGAATAGGGTGGTTTCATATTATTTTTTTATTGCCTGAATCGAAAGATTATTACTCATGGAGTACGTATTTCACGCTGTTACATTTTTAAATGACGGTATCTATTTTTCGCGATTCAATGAAAAGTGAAAATTTTCAAGCGCGCGAAAACGCGACGGCTAAGTATGAATGCTGGGAAAACCCCGTGTAACATCATTCTGGATCCCGCTTTCGCCGTGTGAGGTGACCTTTGGGCGAGGCTTTGAGCGCTGATACGACGCAGGATGCTGTCAGGTAGCAGAGTACCCTGCTAACTGCTAGCGCTTCGCTTAAGTAAGGATTATTAATACCTTATCAAACGAAGGAAACTTTCCGACCTTAGGCAGTTTTAATAAGTCATTATTAAGACATGTTTCCCTGAGCTCTGTGCCTCATGTATGCATTGGTAATCTCAGACGATGTAAAACTTCTATCTACTCTTATAGAAACTAGGTCCCTGTTACGTCATGTGGAGTGGCATCGCGTGGGCGCCAATCTGGCCTTTTTCAAATGAGGATAAAATTGACCATTGCCATTCGTCTAAACCGGTATTTCAAAAACCACATAATTCGTATATTACGAATACACTAATGGTGGGTAACGAATCGCAATCAATGCTTTTCCTTTTCTTTGATGAAGGAAACTACCCTATTATTCCGATCAATTTTCATTCCGAACGGTCGATTCCGATTGGTTGCAATGCGATCGGAATTTGTTGTGCTTGAAAATTTTTCATTCCGACGACTCCGTGCGAGGGCTTATATCGTCATGGGAATGAAAATTTTCAGACATAACTATTTTCAATTGCGTCGCAAACCATTCGGAATCAACCGTTCGAAATGAAAACCGATCGAATTAATTCCTAACAGTGTCAGGCACATCCTCTCAGGGAAAGGAACTTGCGCAGACTCTCTGCATTTCACACGACTTTCGCATAGTCCGAGGCGAACTCTACCCTCACCTCTCCAAACTAACTATGCGATTTAATGTCTGATTGAGTGATGATACAAAGTTTTCTCCTTTGTGTTGGAACGTGGTGGCGTAGTGTAAAGCGCACTGCTAATGTCCCGGGTTCATATCTTGGGTTGGGCGCTTGGGCACCCCATTGAAAAATCGTCGAAGTGTGATGTTCCTACCGCGTGGAACTGTTCCAATAACCTTGCATTAGTTTAATTCACACGATGTTGGCTTTGTTCGGGGTGAGCTCTATCTTCGCCTATGCCACTCATCCGTTGGGACGAACCTTTTGAGTTAATGATGTCATGTGCGAAGTATAATGATACAAAGACTTTTTTATTAGCAACCTACTTTAAAATGTAAGAAGTCCCGCGCCTGTAGCTTATTCTGGTATAGTATTTGTCGGAGGTGACCGTCAGCTAAGGCCATTTGCGCCGTGAGGGAAGGGTAGGTAAGGAAGGGTGGAGAGAAACCTGGCGTCGGTATTAGCCTGCTCTTAACGGAAGGTGCCAAGGAGACCACGGCTTAACGTCCCGTCCGACGGACGGAGGGTTGCGCTTGAAATGTCCTCCACATAGCAGTCAAGCAGGGATTGGTCAGTCTTTGATAATTCTTTGCCCCCTCCGGGATTTGAAACCGAGCCCATGGGGTGGGAAGCCAACACTCTAGCCACCACACCAAACCGATCCCCAAGTAGCTTATTCTGGGTTAAGCTGTATCCTAACGTATCCAAATCATCCTACAGGTCCAAGTTTTTTGGTGAGTGACCACATGGGGAAATACATTAATGGGGTAGGGGCCTTATTTTGCGCGTGTGTCACATGTAAAGAATTTTTATCCACAGGAAGTCCAGGAGACTAGCCTTTGGCCAATTTGCACACTTTACTTACCACCTGATCGATGTATTTTCGCTTACTCATGCTCTCGCCTCGCTAACCATCCATACATTTCCGGAGTGACTTAGAGGACAACCAGTCCGTATCTGGGACGTTTTGTTTATGGTCGTGACGCACCTTTTTCAAATATTTTCTTAGCGGAGTCACTTATTCCTGTGGTAAAGGAAAATCTCCTCACACTATTACGAGGGTTTACTCAGTACACCTCCTCCTTATCCCAGGAAAAAGCGTCCTCTATTTTTTCAGCGACTCGTGACCAGCTTTGTTGAATACTTTGCTGTGGTAAGAGACTGAATGCACATCTAGATAGGTAATTACTCTGTTATTCAATTTTTTTAAATTAAAACGTCCCTGTCGAGATACGAGGTCTTCCTTTTCCGTTCTTGCCTTCCACTTGTCCCTCAACGATTGTCTTCAACAAGCAATCATGTCTCAAGATGTGGCCTATAAAGATGTTCCATCTTCTTATTAAGGACCATTTAAAGAAGGTTAGTGGCCTTTATCAACTTCTCTGATCTCTTTCATCACCTAAAATAATAACAATTCCGAATCAATCATGACGATGAGCACAGTGTAGGAATGACTCGGTTAATCATTTGGAAAAAGCATTTGAGACAACTTTTAACGCTGTATGAACAACGTAAAGGAAAATTATTCAAAGATAATGTTACCAAATTAATATTAATACTGTGCTTAAAAAAGAATGATGTAATTGATTAAGAGTTTAGACAGTTGACCATGGTTTAAAATGAGGTCGCCTTCTTATTGAGGTTTTCATGAGGCTTCTCTTCTCTCCTACTCTTTTACCATGGGTGGAAAAATGGTTTTCTCCGTCGTTCCCGAATTCGGACATGAATTTTTTCGCAGCCTTCTTCATCAGCTCTTCGCTTTTGCCTCCTGACCGTTTACAGTCTCCGCGGTCTTCTCCTCTTCGACCAACCCTTCCTATCTTCCCGGCATCGGATGCGCCCTCTTCCGATGGCTCCCCTGTCGACCTCGGAAGCCTCGTGGAAAACGTGACTGCCACTTGATTAAGAGGTCGCGAGTTCGTTTCTCCCCGAAGCGCATTCCCCGGCAAACCCTCAATTATCGATTAAAAACGGTAAGCAGCCAATAGTTTCCAAGTGGTTTATTATTTCCCCATGGCGTGGCTCTCAATTTTCTTCGGGGTGGGGACACGGAGAATATCGTCCAAGCTCCTCCCTTACCAACTCCAACTCCAGTCTCCTTCCACTCTTATTCCTCCCGAAGGGGACCAGCTGCCCCCGAGCTGGAGGGTTTTTCCCGGTCGTTTTAATTTTTCTCCGCTGCCCTCTACTCCGTGCAATTTTGTGCGACTAAAATCGAAGGATGGGTAATTTTGACTCATCTCGTGCGGGTACTGGAGATAGTCTACCCTCATGAGCTAGCTTAATCTTGTTCCTCCTCCAGTTAAATCATGCGTCCTACACAGCCTTGAAATAATGTTAATTCCTTGGATTTTAACCGGAAATTCATTTTTGTAATACAGAATTCTGTCACGAAATTTTGTCACCCTAAAGAAGCCGTTTGGTCAGCATTTGTACGTAAAGCTTGGATCAAAATGAGTTTATGAATTCTCTAGCCCCTGAAATTTTGTGCGAAAAATAAATAATTTTTTGAAAAAATTAAAGGATGGGTAATTTTGTCTTCTCTCGTGGGGGTACTGAAGGTACCTTGTCCTCGTGAACTACCTTACCAGTAGTCATGTTACGTCTTCTGCGGGTCAAGCTGTTCGTCCTCTATTGCCTCGAAATGGTGTTAGCACTTGGATTTATCCCTTGAATGATGGAAATTGAGTTTTAATAACCTTTGAAGGAAAGGACGTTTTCATTACTTTGTATTATTCAGAATACTCTCACAAAATTGTGACACCCTCTTCAACAAGAAACGCAATTGGTTACATTTATGCATAAAATTTGGATCAAAGTGGCTTTATGAATCCTCTAGCTCCTAAAATTTTGTATGACTATAATTAAAGGATGTGTAATTTTGGGTCATCTCGTGGCGCTCTTCTTGCCCTCTTGAACTGCCTAAGTCTTACTACTCTTCCTTTAAACTTTCTCAAGGTATTGGTGACTGCATTCTTATATTGGTTGATTAATTGATAAGCATTGCCCCTAATTTATCGCAAGGATTCGTTTTTAACATTACCGTCTACCCATTATATTTTAATACTTCGTTTTTTTATTTTTATTTTACACCATGATTCTGATGCTGTTTATTACGATAAACTGTTATACCACCTTGAATCTCTTACGGTTTTTCTTTGTAAATTTTTTCTCTTGCTTGGAGTTAGCGGATATCTTGCAATGGTTGACCTGTATGAGGAGCAATATTTCTCGGCGCTGCTTGTAATTCAGATGATATGGGACCGGTCACTCACCAATACTTAAACTTTGCGGGTTATCCCAATTTTTTTTTCCTCCACCTGCGTTTCATTTTGCGCTGGTCTTTATGAAAATGGCATGATTAAAAGGCAAAATCGGAGAAGCCGCCTCCATTCTTCGCATACACTCCGTTCTTCCTGAACTTTTATAGCTTCTGGAGCGGGTTAATTTTTTTTCGTATCAAAATCCGTTCGTGCTCCCGCACGCAAAGGATGTGTAAGTTCCGTTTCAACAAGGTGAGCTCGGAGATGATTTACCGAGGAGGTGCTTGCCCCGAAAAGGAGTCAATTGGGTTCTGGAATCCATCTCGCCACCGTACCTTATTATGCGAGGGGTAAATTCGCGAGATCCAAGCGTGGGGGTGTTTATATTCTTTCTCTCCCCTCCCGTTCCTCCCCTAACAAGACCTGCGACCATCACTCATCGATACCCTGCCGAAATCACGCTCTCGATGTATTCATCGGAAACCGCTAGTCACGGATCTTAACGACCCCTTCCGACGTGCGACGGAGTCGGGTCTGGGAGTTTTACGAGGTCATTATTCGCGTACACTCGAGTCGGGGTGATTGTCAGAGGTCAGCATAACCGATTCCATTAGGAATGCTGATAAAAAAAAGGGGGCAGGCGGTGAAAACCCGATGCTGGCAGAGGAAATGAGGCTGCGGAAAGAGTAGAAAAATAATACTAACGCAGGATGTTAAGTGTAGAAGAATAAAATGTTGAACTTAAATTATCGAAATTTTATAGCAATATTCCCGAATTCTATTTTACTTTCTAGAAATCTTTCGGGAACAAAATATGTATACATAAGCAGTATGATGGAGGAGAGGTGAGTAAAGAATACTAACGCGGTATGTTCAGTGTACAAGCGTGTGATTTTGAACCTAAAGTATCAAACTTTGCAACCCTTTCAAGTATCATCGGACTTAGACAACGTTCATTTGTGGAGCCAAGAGTGGGGACTCGAACTTAATCTGAGCAAATGCATGGCGGTACATTTCTTGCGGAATTCGTCCAACTTTATATGCAGTAGATGGTATTAACATAAAGATAACAGATGAAGTAAGGTACCTGGGAGTTACGATAACCTCGAACTTCACGTGGGGAACACATATAAGGAATATTTGCGGCATAGCCCTGAAGAAATTAGGATTCTTCAAGCGTATTGTGGGAAGATTTTCGGATGAGAAAGTAAAACAAAAGTGCTATTTCGCACTCGTCCGACCGCACCTTGAATATGCAGCGAGCGTATGTGATCCGGCGCAGAAAGATTTAACTGAATAAAATACAAAGGAAGGCTGCGCGTTTCGTCAAAGCTGCTACGGGCGTACAGACAGCGTTACCCAGATGTTAAGCAATTAGGCTGGGAGCCGCTGGAGACTCGGAGGCTGCGCGCTAGGCTTACATTGCTTGAACAATTGAGAATGGATATCTTTAGGAGCGACGCAGAGAACATAATATTAGAGCCACACTTTATTTCCAGGTCCAATAGAAGCGATAAATTAAGAATGATGTTTTGCCGAACGGATGGATATGGGAATTCGTTTTTCCCCCGAACCATGAAGGACTTTAATAAACGCTAGCCCCAACTTCGTTAGAGCACTTAATTTTTTTAGCTGTAAACGGCTGGTGTCCTAACACCCCCTGCCACACGCTTTAGGCGGCTTGCGAGGTATTATGTAGGCATAGAATTATCGTTCCTGCCTGTAGGAGAAGGCAGAGGAGATCGTCTGCGCGGATACGTTGCGGGCCAAGGAATACGTGCAGAGGAGTCAGCCACAGAAAAACGAGGGCAAGATCTTAATCTCGCTGCTATCCCTATTTTTCCTCGTCTTTCCCGAACCTTATCGTTTCTTTTACTCTTCCCTCCCCTCTGGGATCGGGGTCGCCTTGTGAACGCCTTTCTTTTCGAAGTAGCGGACTCGTCGGCATTGGCACTAAAGGCGATAGAAACTGGGAAATGTGCGGGCAGATTATTATCGATTTGTTACAGTGCTCGTGCCGTAACTGTGTGGTTTCGAATGGAAGAAATTGAGAAAGTGAGTCTCATCGCATTTTCTTTCTCCTCCGCTCGATCTGCGGTCTCTGTTGATGTTCCCTTATCTCCTACGCACGGCACGTTTCAATCTTAATCCCCGGAATGGAATGACATCCGTCGTCCCAGATAGTGTTTTGATCCAACCATCTCCGTCATTAACACTTGTAAATGACCAAAAATTAGCATTGAGTGGCCTTCATAAAAATGTTTCGTCATTAATTAACCTACCAGCATACACGTAATTATCCTTCATGTTAGTACAGGGTTATCATGAAATAATGTTGGAGTTTTGGACATGGTTTAAATGAAAACAGAGTCACTTACAATTTAGGTTTTTTATTTTTTGAAATTTTCGTCTCAAACATTTTTTTTACCTAACATATTTCAATATGTGCGCCCTTAGTTTCTTGATAAGAGAGAAACTAGGCGCAGACATTAGCTTACTCCTGACGAAAGGCGGCAAGGGGTCCACGGTTTAACGTCCCATCCGACGGACGAAGTGGTGCATTTGAAGTGCCCTCCTCGAGGCACTGAAGCAGAGATCGGGCTGCCTCTGAAAAATCCCTGCCACTCTATCCCTACTGTCTTCCCATGAATTACTGAAACCGCACCTTTATTTTATGATATCCCTGTATTTTTCCCCAACAAGTCTGGTTTCCCATCACAAACTGCTGTATTTTCCAATAAATGGTTCGTTGAGTAGGCAGTATGGAGATTTACTAAATGTAAAAAAAGGAGACACCCTAGTTTGAAGAGCTCTTGCGTCTAAACGAAGCAATCAAATTTTATGCAGCAAAAAAGCATACGAGAGAGAGTTTATTTCTACGTTGGAACATTTACTTTAAAAAAATTTTCGGCTGCGTACTATTTCCTGTATTTTTATTATTTTACAAAAAGAAATTGCCCGTTTTTTGCGCGTAAATTCAAGTTGCCCAAATTTGACACGGAGAACATAATGTTAGAGCCTCACTATATTTTCAGGTCCCACAGAAGCGATAATTTAAGAGAGATATTTAGCCGACGGATAGATACGGGAATTCCTTTTTTCCCCAAACCACAAAGGACTTCAATAAATGCTAATCGTAATTTCGAATTTCCTTTTTATCCGCAAACGGCTGGTGTCCTAACACCCTCTGCCAAATTCCTTTTAGGTGGCTTGCGAGGTAGTATGTAAATGTATATTTCAGGTTTTCTAGACATGATCTTTTAGGTGGAGGTCCCTTTCACGAGGCGGAAACACTTTCCGAAAAATTCTCACCTTCTAAAATGCATTCTGTCGCGTGGTTCAGGAAGGGGCATATTTTATCCGCAGAATCACCAGCATTCCAATTGATAAGACTTTATTCACTTAAATGCATTCTCTGCATTCCTCGGCGAGCCTGAATAACTCACGACTTTCCATGCCCGTCCGTCCTTTCGTTTTCATCCACGCCTTCCGCTGTCACTCACTGTGACTCGCTTGAATAACGAAGGGACTTATGTCCTCGCGGGAAACGCGTGTCTTTGACCTTAGCAAAGTATCCCCTCTGCCCCAAAGGTCGACCTCTCCCTCCCCCTCCCCACAGCAAGCTTCTCCCTATCCACCGCTTACAGTTGTACAAACTTTTGACCTTTTAAAGAGGTTTATCCGAGAATTTTTTTTCATTTTATAGAAAGTCGAATTATTTATTTATCCAGCAATCTTAAGGTTGTAATCCATTTACTTTTGTGATGTTGTGCTTAATTGGTACTAGAATCAGTGACGTCATGGCAAAATTAGCAGTGCCGGAAAGCACTTTCTGTATTTTTTTTATAAGTGAAATATCAATCTTTCCGTTTTTTTATTATAAGATATTATTTACGTTTTATTACAACGAAGAAGTTCTGAAATCAGGAAGAAAGAACATTTAAGTGCTTACAAAAATAACAAAGATGAAAAAAGTAATTTTGCTAAACACTTAATATGCAACTGCTATGGGAGCGATTTTAAAATGAATATTTTAAAATTGTGCAATGACCGCCGTGAATTGGACTCTAGAGAGCAGTTAGAAATTTTAAAAATTATCAAAAGTCAGGACAGTACTTTGATAAATGAATACCTTTACCCATCCTTTTCCCTTATTCTGGCGTATGTTTTGAAATTCATCAGGTAACTAGGTAACAATAATTAGATGAATAGATCATAATTTGCGCCTGAAGATGATGATAATTCATCGAAACCCGGATCGCCCAATGTAGAAAAGAAGTGGTATTAGTAATAGTTTAATATCCAAGAAAACTCACAATGGAATACCACAAAGTTGATGCGTAATTTTCCGCAGCGCTGTCTCGATGATGTCTCCATGCTTCTGGGTTTCACCGCGTGGATTTTCTTTGCGACGGCAGTTTCTCCGGTATTCCAAATCCAAGAAAATCCACGCGGTGAAACCCAAAAGCATGGAGACATCACCTGGAATACCACAAAGTTAATAATGAGTTAGTGGAATTTAAAAATTCCCGTTATTTTCTGAACATACCTCATACTAAGAGTCCTCGAAAGCTAGGAAAACACTAGAAAATACTCTTCTTCCTTCACTCTCCGTGTCATACTCTCCCTTCACGCATTTCCCACTCCTTTTCTTCGGGATATCTCGAAATCATCTCACGGACCGCTGCTTTATCGCGTTCCATGCACTGTCAGACGCATCTTCCCTTTCTGTTTGACGCCCACAACTCTTTCTCATCTGCTCACCGTCTCTGATTACTTTCTCCTCGGAACGCAGAAATAGACGTATCCTTGATGCCCTTTTAGATTTTCCCCTAATTATTATTATTATTTTTTTTTGAGATGAAAGAGTTGAAGGTCGAGATTAGGAATGAATCGATTCCACGTTTTTTCGAGTCCGATTCCTTCATATCGATTCCCAATTCTCGATTCCGATTCCATTCTGATTTTCAAAAACGATACCGATTCTCGATTCCATCGATTCTTTTTGATACCAATAGGGGTAATATATCTTTGATTTTTGAATAGCATTGCTGTCATAAAAATTTAAGAATTATATGAAGTTAAATAAGGAAGACAGTAATGTGGCACAAAAATATATTTTTTGAAAATTAATTACAAGTATTTGCAGTGGCGTAACTAGGAGTAAGCTTTGGGGGGTATGTAGGGGCGTGGCAGGGGGACTGCCCCCCCCCCAGGCAACCCCCAGGTTGCGGGAAAATTTTTGAAATATGTCATTCCAGGAAATACGATTTACATAATTTTGGCACGTCAAATTCAACTTTAGGCAGATGCAGTTCTTTTGTGTCAGAAATAGACAATAGTTTTAAAGATATTTTTATTTGTCTGAGGTTTTGGGGGGGGGGGATGTATCTCCCCATCCCCCCATAATTACGCCACTGAATTTGTTGTACCTTGAAGTTGATGTATTAAAATTGAAGCATAGACCGTAATAAATTTTACAATCGTGGAAAATTGCAAATATTTATTTCAGTATTACATTTTATCTTAAATGTTGAATTTCTCTCTCGTTTACGGGTTGAGAACCACGGATGAGGTATATGGGCATGTTGGTCCTTTCCCTATCGCCCCAATCCCGCTTTAGCCTCAGAAAAACGTGAGCGTGTGGATAGGAACAGATCCGGGGTCAATTGTGTCAACGTGTAAGACGGGAGGCGCGACTCTGTTTCATCGAAGAGGCTTTCTCTCCTCCACTTCGCGCCAAAAACAGCGCTTCTTCACTCTGACCCAACCTCACTCCCGATTCCCCTGCGTGAGGTCTCCTTTCTCCACGGCTTCCTCCCACGATATCTCACCGCAAGACACCATCAGACCACGCTCACGATTTAGGATATGCGGTATAGACAAATATACTGATGTATCGAAATACGATAAAACTATTTAAAATATGCCGACTGGTCGATGGATGTATCGCTGAGAAATGCCAGCGTACCTATTTTTCATTATAATGCTACTCTGATTTCTGGTATTTAATGTACATGTTTATGTATACTTTTACGCACTTCTTATGGTCAAATATTATGATATTATAAAATAATATGATATTATAAAACGAAGTTGAACTATTGAGGATATTGTAAAAAGGAGTTATTAATAGGTAATTTACGTATTAAATCAAAATTTACGCTACAAGACCAAGGGAAATAAAAGGTTTAAACTTTTTAAGATTCGATAGTGACTCATCATTCGGCCATCATTCATCATTCAATCGGTTATTTAAATATTTTATCAAAATTTACATCATTATATAGCCATACATAAAAGAGTTTAACTTCTTAAGAGTCACTTGTGATTCATCATTGCATTAACTTGTTATTTTCTAGTGGAAATGTTATGAGTAGTGAAACCTGAAGTTATACATGTGGCATTATTGGCTAATAGCACTGATATACTCTTATACATTTTTTGGGAATATACAATACAAATATTGAATGAATATAATCAGAGTGTTGCAGTGAATGAGTTTTTGTTAATTCCAGCATGTATGTTGCTTTCATAGTTTTTAAGCCTTATTCATGTATTAATTTTTATTTTCTTTATTTTCAGGTATGTTATTTCCACTGAATTCCAGATGAAGCGAGGTTTATATTGCTGCCTTAACTGTAAGTACCTGTTATCGTTGACACTTGTAAACTACGCTCGTTCTTCCCTTAGTTACGCTTAATTCTGTTATATTTTCTATGACGTTTATTATAATACCTGTTGCAGTTTTTCTACATTTTTCCCAATAATCAATGATAATTTTAAAAAGTAATGATTAATATATTTTGTATTTCACTGCATTATGCATTCTGACATTTAAAAACGTAAAACATTTGATGTAGAGCTGTTAAAGAAATTTCTACCAAAGAAATATAATTTACGCCATCTATTGAGAAATTTTAAAACTAACTTTCCATAAGAAAATATAGTTAATTAATTAGAGCACAACAGAACAAAATTCTAAGTGCCTTATTATTGAATACTTTATTTTCATGAGAAGCAAGCTGGGTTAAAAAATATCAAGCCGATCCGACAATGGGAAGTAGGTTAAAAATCAATCATAATATTCCATCGATGAGACAAACAAACAGAAGAAGCAAATTAAGAATTTCAGCGGCCAAAAAGTAACCAGACATTACAATCCACATATAGTGTAACCTCTCATTACGGACGCTAACGGTCCTTGAAAATTAACCGTAAGTAAGAGGTGTCCGTACGTCAGAGGTGACCCCGAGAAAACCTCATTTTAACTCACGCGTAATTTCATCCCGCAAGTATTACAGTGTAGTAATTTAAGCCATCTGAATGAAATCCTTTTAAAAAAACTCCCAATTTTGGAGAGATCGGTCAGAAAACCCATGATTGTAAAAGAGTAAAATTGTGCCTAAAAAGTGTCCGTTATCGTACGTGGGACAGCACGCATACCGGAGGTTCTAACTTTATACAAATGCATTTTCTTCTGCAGAGGAATAGGATAGTTTCCTTCAGCAAAGAAAACGAAAGGCATTGATTGCGATTCGTTACCTACCATTAGTGTATTCATAATATACAAATTATTTGGTTTTAGAAATACCGGTTTAGACGAATGGCAAGGGTCAATTTTATCCTCATATGAAAAAGGCCAGACTGGCGCCCATGCGCTGCCACACTACGTGACGTCACAGGAACCTAGTTTCTATACGATTAGATAAAGAGTTTTACATCGTCTGAGATTACCAATGCATGCATGAGGCACAGAGCTCAGGGAAACATGTCTTAATAATCAGCAATTAAAACTGCCTGAGGTCGGAAAGTTTTCTTCGTTTGATAAAGTATTAATAATCCTTATTTAAGTCAAGCGCTACCAGTTAGCAGGGTACTCTGCTACCTGCTAGCATCCTGCGTCGTATCAGCGCTCAAAGCCTCGCCCCAAGGTCACCTCACTTACGGCAGCGGGTACCAGAATGACGTCACACGGAGTTTTTCCAGCATTTATACTTTGCCCTCGCGTTTTCGCGTGCTTGAAAATTTTCACTTTTCATTTAATCGCGAAAAATAGATATCGTAATGTAAAAATCTAAAAGCGATAAATGCGTACTCCAGGAGTTATAATCTTTCGAATTAGGCAATAAAAAATAATAGGAAACCACCCTATTCAATGCAGTCTCTAAGTCAGAGATGTTCACAAATGAGAGATGTCCGTAAGCAGAGGTTTTACTATAGTTTCGTACGCGGCACATAATCCCCGCACAGCACATCTCAACGCTCCCTAGTCCACCCCTCTCTGGGCCCACTCTCCATGGAGCAAAGCGTTTTGCATCCTCTCCTCCCACAACACGACTGTGGGACCACTCCCGAGTCATGCCCACTCCCCCCGGGGGTGGGGTGGGTGGTTGGAGGGGGGTGCTATCCTGCGCTCCATCTCGACTCCTCCCCCTCCCACCCACCTCGCCCCCTCCCTCCACTTCCCCTCCCTCTGCTCACGAGTTTCGCTCGCAACTAAAACCGCCGTGGCCTCATCCCATCCCAACCCAACCCACCCACTCAACCGTCCATCTTTCTCCCATGTCTTCCTCCGCTCCTCGTCCACCTTCCATCTCTCTATTCCCCTCTTTCTTCATCTTGAAACGGACTGTAAACAGAGCTGGGCAGTATTTCAAATGCAAGTGTTTCAAAATACGTATTTGGGATACATTTTGTATCTATCCGTGACATTTTTATTATGTCTATAATATACTTATCAACCATTTTTTTACGACCATATTGTGTCCTTTGTGGAGAGTCAGAAAATAAATTTGTTCATACGGCATCATGCTTGCCAATTCATTCACCTCAATTTCACCTTGGTATTTCAAATACAGATGATTTTTGGTATTTTCCCATCCTAAAATAAAAAAAATGCACGTGAAAAATACTTTTACAGTAGCTCTGATAACACTTCTTTAACATTGTGCTGTGAAATTACTTTGTTTCCGTTAGAATCGTTTTCTTCGTGTTTGCAACTGTAGTTAACGTGCCAAGGGAGGTTATATTTTTTTAAGATCTCGTAGTTTCCATACAAATATATTTTGTACTATAAAATTATTTAAACTACTATTTTGTGGATTATTTTTCTTGTATCCTAGTCAAAGGTACTTTTTTATTTTGCATTTCAACTTCATTTGAAGCGGCATGTCGTATGATGTATTTCAGATACTTCTCAACATGTATTTTTGTCAGCCCTGACCATAAACAGTGCCGGTATTCCGCAACTTCAGGCACGATTTGGTTACATTTTGTATCTATCTGTGACAAATTTATTATATCTATAATATACTTATCAACCAATTTTTTTACGACCATATTGTGTCCTTTTTGGAGAGTTAGTCAGAAAATAAATTTGTTCATACGGTATCATGCTAGCCTTTAGGTGAATTCATTCACCTCAATATGGGCTACTGGTAAAAAACAATCCATAAATCCACAAGGAATATGATAAATATTAAAATTCTTACACATTTCTGCGTAGAATATAAAATCAGCTATTATAAAAATATGGATGTAAAAGATAAAATCAAGATAACATAATTATCTTTCCTTAATTTATGGAAGAAATAATTAATAGCGTCAAATTTCTGAGCTAAATAGAATTATAGTTAATTCTAATCCATCTTTTGGAATAAATATTATCTCCGTATTGTTCCACGTGTTCCTTTTATGAATAATTTTAATCACCAAAATTTATTGCATGAAGATGACATTACAGGGTTCCCAGTTTTGTTTCCTATGATAAACTCATTGAATTAATGTTAAAATGTTTATCAGTTTTTTTTATCGAAATTTTTGTTTGTCCGAGTTAATTTCTAAATATTTTTAGCTCGATTACGCCAATGATCATCAAATGAATGATAATACGGTCCCCCAAATTCACGTTTATCGGTTTCTTCAGCCAAATTACAGAGTTGTAGCGTAGTTGGACATACAACGTCGATTCTGCTTCCTGTTTATGTTAGATATTCAGTCGTTAATTTACATGCAAAGAAATTCGTGAAATTTTACGAATTTATGCCATAAACGGCCCACTCTTACCTGAATGCAGCACCCGAAAAAGAAAGAAAAATGAAATGAGTTCGTATCAAAAATGAAATGAAAACGTAGATCCAATTTTTTATCAGAAAATTGAAGAAAAATTTGGGAAATTCGTCATTGCTCCAACAAGCTCTTTCTTGAGTGTGGATGGTTTCCAATACTCTCATTTTCTCCTTTAATATCTTTGAACCACATGCGTCTCTTGGTGACTTGAATTAATTAGACATCATTGAGGTCATATCATCTATTACCGCAATGAATATTAGCTTTTCGTTATTTCTATTGTTTTGAGGAATTAACAGCTCTCCGTCGAGTGGATGGGACGATCAACCATAGGCCCTCCCTACTCTAAGAGCTTTCTTTAGGCGACACGCCAAACATATCTATCACAGATCTGCAGTATGGGAATTCTAAGCTACAAATCTATTTATACTAGCTGAGTTGGTAGGCAAGTTGTCAACCAGCCAATCTGTGAATATACTAGAACCCCTGGAGTCGAACCCAGAAAGTCTTGTGTAGGAAGCAAGCCACGGCGCCGGCTCGATCAACAGTCCAGTGCATAGAAGGTTAAACCGTGGGCCCTCCCTTCCGCATCATCTATACGATACACCTAACCGATCAATGACAGATCCTCACTTTGGTGTCTAATGAACCTAAGCTGCAAATCTAATTATACTTCATGGCGAAGCAAAACCCAGTAATGTTCCACAAACTTTTTATTATTAGCTGTCAACTAGTTTCGGCTTCTATACCGTCATTATCAGTTATTATACTGTTAGTCTTGATAATAACGGTATAGACGTCGAAACTGGTTGACAGCTAATTATAAAAAGTTTGTGGAACAGTACTGGGTTTTGAACCAGTGTCACCATGAACATTTCATCGTTCCACCAAGTAACGCCCAAATCAGTTGATTTTATTCTAATTATACTTGTTGAGTTTCTAGCCAGTCAAGCAACCACCATTAGTGAATATACTAAAAACCTCGGGAGTCGAACCCGGAGCCTCGGTGTAGGAAGCCGCGCCGACTCGATCATGACTGCCTAGGGTTCTTCCTCCGCTAACCTCGCGGGGGAGTTCGCGCGGATCCCTCCTCTTTTGTTCGGTGGGGTGAGTGAGGAGAGGGTTGAGGCGGGGAGGGCGGCAGGTCGGCGACGTCTCTCTCGCCGCGGTGTTGTTCATCCCGCCGCGCGGTTCCGGCTGCACGCTGACTTCAGTCGGGCATCGGAGTTCGGCGGCGTTAGACGCGCTCTCGCACCATCCAGCCACCCGGACCGCCTCTCTGCTAGGCTAACTGCCTCGCCCTCCGGAGAACCCACTTTGCCAGCGCGGGCCCCCACTAGGAGGACTCTGTCGCCGCGCTAACATAGAGAGACCATCGACACTCCCGCCCAGTGGAGACCACTTAATACCCATCCAGCTGAATTGTGGACTTGGTCCTTCTACCATCGATTTTCTTGACCCTACATAGTTCATTCCGTAAGGATAAACTGAGTCCGTGCTGCGAACTCTTTCGAATCCTTGTGACTTCTGCAGGTTTTACCAAAATCCTCTTGTGAGAATCGAAAGACGGTCTACTGGAAATATCATCACGATTTAGTGCTTGAAGAACAAATTATTGAGTTTTTTTACTCCAATGAACTCCAATTCTAACTCCAAGTTTTTCTCATTTTGTGGTGAAAGAAAAATTCCTTCGTTGTTTTCCAACCATATTACGATCTTGGTTGCTTGTCAGCTGTACACCGAGGACTATCTGCCCCTAAGAAGAGGACTTCTTTTATAGTTTTAATGAGATTCCCGTTACTGGTTTGGTCTTCCAATTTTTATGCCCTAGTTTAGACAAGAAAATGGCGAGTTTGTATCTTCGGTGAGAAGGGGAGTGGACTTCTGGTTTATTTGACGTGTTGTGACTGTGTCCTGTCCCGTGGTTAGCGGGGGTGTCTCTGCAGTGGGGGACGGTCTCGTGGGCTCTCCAATTTGAACTCTTTCTATCCCCGTGTCGTGGGTGTGTTGGAGGGAAATACGCATTGTGTCCGGTCGGTAGCGGAAGGGTTGGAAGGCTGTTTGTGGCTCCCACTTGCAGAGAACGAGGGCGTGTCTCTGGCATCCGGTCATAAGGTACGTTGGTTTATGCCCCCATATTACCACCATGCCGCTCCTACCTTATACTCTGTGTCCTCCCAAATATAACCTCAAGTCAGTGAAGAAGTTTCTCGAGTCTAACACCGGGTAAGGTCCTTCAAATCCTCTTCCGACGTTTCTATTTGCAACTCGCCCATCATCCTCAGGGAATCAGAAAACCAATTCTCTTGACATATGCGCAGTATATTAGAAATAGGTTTACACTGAAATTTTATCACCATTATTGTCGATACTTTGGATTCCTGAATTCCTGAGGATGATGGCGAGTTGCACATCAAAACGTCGGAGGAAGATATGGAGGACCTTATCCGAGAAGTCTTCTCTGCCATTATTCGTCGGAAAAAACGTACATTACACATCCGCCAAGGGCTAATGTCCGACTCTGTGTAAATACTTGATATTGTCATATTTTCCTCCCAACTCAATAATCCCTCGTCTCATGCCGTCGAGCGCCAAATTTTTAAGTTCCATTTCATGTTTTTCTAATCTTATCCTCCCCGTTGAGGGCAAGAATCCGTGTTGGTTGACTTTCACGTTCTTATCTGCACGTAATTACTAGGAGCACGGCTGAACTTGACCCTTTTCTTGAATTTCCTGTTGAGCTCGCGTTCGTATCTTGCCTAATATCCACCGAAGCCGTGTGTTTCTAAGTTGGGCACCGTTTTTATGAATTCCTCTTGAGGATTCCTTCCAATTGAAACGAGAATGCTGTTTTTATCTACAGTAGTCATTAGCGTTACCTTTTTTGGTGGTGCAGTAATTTCCCTCTTGACAATGGTTTTCATTAACCTATGCGATGCATATTAGGTAAATATGGGCTTGCACTGACATTTTCGCCATTCCCGTCGAGAATTGAGAGTAATTATTGTTACTAGTGCGACCGATTAAATCTCGGTAAATAGGTTCAGGGTGTAAATAGAGCTGATTTCTTACTGCCTTGATGGTTTGCAGTTGAAAGCTTAATCTGTCTCCTTATTTTAGTCTAAAATATGTTTTCGTTTTCTCGAATTTGTCCTTCTCTGGCTGTCATGGAATTGTTATGCAGAATTAGGTCCTCAAGATTTCTTAATACCCATATGCGTTCGGAGTCATACCTTCATTTTTAAATTTTTGACTTTGATCCTTCAAACGTAACTATACAACGTTTTTGTTACGAATAACATAATGAAAAGACGTCTCGCAGAATTATCATATTGCATTAATTTTTCAATTTGGCGTATATTAAAATTATTTTCAACTAAACGTGCGTTGCGTGAAATTATTCTTATAGCTAAGAGTGTAAAAGCGGATTTTCAAAAATGCATTCAAAAGTATTTTTCCTCTTTAAGTAAATCGGTTTTATTGGAACATTGAAGTTGAATTTGACGACTATAAGATTCATTCTCGTCCGTATATTCACTAATGCTTTATCAGTACGGCTAATGGTGTAGTACTTCAGCCGGGGAAAAGAATTTTATATTTAAGACAGATAAAAATTATTAAGATCAAAATAGAGTTTATTTCAGCAAAAACTAGCAGGCTGTCTGAGGAAAAAAATTGACTCATCTCTCTCCTCGACTCGGAATTTTTTGGAGATGCGTGATAAACGGTGACTACCTTGTTCCTCCCCTCATTATATCCACAAATCTTTCCTTGGATATCTTCTTTTTATATCCCTCGTGTGGACATTAATAATGGCTGAGGGTGACGACTTGATAAACCGAGGTGACTTGCAAACACATGGCAACCATATTTTTCCGAGTATGCATAATACCGTCATTTACGCAAATGACTCGAGTTTTATTTCAGAAGAACCCACACGCGAGGGTTATGTCATGTGAGGCAGTGATGCTAGCTATTCTTGAGGAGTTCATTCGAGCGGGCCGCGAGATTCGCGAGATGCCCGGGGACCCTGACCAGAGCTGAGGAACGCTATGAGATTCGGCGTTCCGATTCTTCTCAGCGGCGACCTTCACCTTCCGGCTGGAGATACGCCGGGCTGTCGTGTTTACCTCGCTGGATCCTCCGCTAACAAGATAAGGTTCATAAGCCATGAAAAGATAGTATCGATGAGGCTTTGTTTGGAAACGAGTCGGTATTGCCTGTTCCTCCACGCTCGTATCGCGGAGATAAATAATCTCATTTATGGGCGCAAAAAAGTTATTGTCGGCAGGCTATGGTTACGTGAACTCAAGTATGGATTGCTTACGATTGGATAAACGAGGGAAGTTAACAAGATAATCCATGCGTAGATAAAATATTCATGGAGAAGTTGTACGCTACCGTAATTACGAAAATCATTCCGGTCAACGATTTGTGATTTTTCATGAATACATACACGTGAGTTGATTTTTTTCATAG
Source organism: Ischnura elegans (assembly GCF_921293095.1). NCBI lineage: Eukaryota > Metazoa > Arthropoda > Insecta > Odonata > Coenagrionidae > Ischnura > Ischnura elegans. The sequence continues at coordinate 95,623,221 of NC_060254.1, forward strand.
TTTAGATAAATAATCTCATTTATGGGTGAAAAATATTGCTATCGGTCGTCTACGGTTACCTTGACTTCCATATGGGGAGCTTACACATGGAAAAGACGTGGGAGGTTAACAGGATATTCCATTTCTGTTATATCATTGCATATTTAAAAAATTATCGGTGAAGCTCTATGCACACGTCATAACCTGAAGTATTACATGGCGAGTTGAAGAGTAATTCTTCCAAAATTAGTGCCTGTGCGTACATTTCTCATGATAGTGCTTAAGCAGCCATCCCCGCTAATACAAACCGAGTGAATTTAATTTTTGGATATCCTTCCCATCAGTAAATGTTCGTATTTCGTTAATAAATACCAATTATTGTACGAACATGTGCAATAAAATGTGTATAGTAATGGCTAAAGACATTTTTTGCAGTGTGTGCGTATGATACGACAATATGCTTATTGTATATGCTACCCGTTTATTTATGATTAATTTTATCATGCTATTAATGTCGTCCACCATCGTGATTACCTAAAATAAGTGTTTCCACATTTTCCCTTAGAATTCTCGACGAATTTTATAAAATGCAACTTTTATTTGTGTACAAACCGCCAAAGATCATGATGATAGTAATTGCAGTTCTCAATCATAAATCAACTCAATATTTTTTGGTATTAATCAAAATTAGGCCAAAAAATATATTTAATTAATCGAGGGAAAGTGGAAATAACTTGTTTGTATAGTTATTCTTTCTTTCCGATTTTCAATGCTTTAGAGTCTTTAGTAACTTAAATACATTGGAATCTCTGTTTGCTTTTATCTTCGAAGACCTATTTATTTTTTACATTGATCGAAATTAGTGTTTGAAGTAAATCTTGTAGTTAGAGGCTACCTGGACTGATTTTTTTTCAACTTGCTTCGAGTCGCCTATTGCCCCTAGCCGAAGAAGTCGAATGTAAATAACTTCTATTCTCAAACCAAGCCAACGGATATATCAAAACATTGGGCATGCGATCTGCTATGGACCTTGAAGGTGTTGCTTTATTTCCCTGGTATCCATTGGTCACGGTTTTACTCGGTTACAGTGTCGTACGCTTTACGGTCCGACCCGCATTTTATTCTTCATTTTTTTTTTTCGTTTTAAGTGGGTGAGGCCGTGGGCGCTTTTCAGGCATGCGTTGCGCACTTAGCCGAGAGAAAAGAGGACAGGGGCCGTGAATACATATATATCACGATTCCTCGGGTGATATATCGAAGTATGGCAAATTATCGCCTTATTTAAATATGTACTGTGAATTCAATGGTGAGTTTTGAAAATTGGCGATGTGTGTTTGTCCGATAAAACTCGTAACCTTATGGCAGAAATGAATATATTGCGCCCAAGAAAATAGCACGGTTAATACCATGATAAAATGTCAGGATAAATCATCCAATTACCTCACATCTTCGTAACTTATCACGATATATCATTCCATGGATATCCTAAATAATGATATATAATGTGATAAAAACCGATAGTCGCATTTTTTTCTCTTTAAACAATTTCAACATTTTAAAATATCGCAGATACAAATCCAAGTTTATATCTTTACATGACACCAAAGTCTATCGCCTGATTGAGGGATCACCTTCAGAATACAATCATTATGCTGTCTATATTTTTTCAGGCGCAAAAAGTGTCTTCCGGATGAACTTTTGATGCATAAGTAAATTACAGCAAAAAAATAAATGGAATTTTTAATGAGACAAACAAAATTAAAAAATGAATATGTTTTGCAAGTACTTATCTGAGCTATTCCCTATAATATATCGTGATGTCATCGAGGGGCGATATTTTATTGGGTAACAGGCTCATCTCGGTATTGTATCCTAATAATTTATTTGGCTTTGACAGGAGAGTACCTATTTTTTATTGTAATCGTCAATTATCCCATTTCGCAGTAGAGCGATCCGTAGCTGTTCGGGATATCGATTTTGGTTTGCATTTTTCTTCTCTTGCCTGAAAGCAATATTACGATCTTCAAACCATCGGTGGCCGAAGAAAAATCTTTATAGCCGCAATAGAATTGCATCGGTATATGGGCGTGGAGGTATCATATCACTAGCCTAACCAAATGGAGCTATATAGTTGACAAAATGCTCAAAATGGCCAGTTCCCCTAAGCCTCGAAGGTTTTTTTTCCTATTTGAAAACCTTATCATTTCAGCCCATAAGGTCATCAACTCGGCTAACTTGGTTTGCTTTGAATAGAAATAATTCTTCTTTGGTTATTCATTTTATAATATTTTTACGACCTGGAAGTAATAGTTTTACTGTCTTATTGCTTGGATAAAATGTTTTTCTATCACCTCTGCTGCTTCCGTAGTTTCTTGAAATTGCTACGATGCCACTGAGAGAATGAGCAATTGAAACGTTGGTGTATCTTCTTTCATTCAAATTGAAGCTTTACTTTTGGGATGTTTCGTAGGTGTCAAAACAGTTAAATTTTGTGCCGCTTTCTTGTAAAATCGCTATTCTTTACACTTTATGGCTGCACGATAGTTTATTTTTTTGCTCCTTTCATCAATCCTGGGAAGAAAATAATTAGAACTAGCGGTTTTTCTGTGTTGATGTAGATAGTTGAATAAAATTAAGTCAGACAGTGTAATTCAAAATTCGGCCTCCTTGACACAGCTGTTGGTATTTTAATTGTCAGTGGTATGTATACATTCGGCTTGGGTGGGTTGAGTTTGTAGGTAAAGCTTTTGTCTACGAACTTGAGGGTCCTGTGTTCAAATCCATGCGAGTTATGCATAGTAAATAATTGCAGTGTTTTTTTATTGGAGCTTTGTGGAAATTGCCGATAGTCCTGAGAAGAGAGCTTTACTTTCATTACCCAGATCTTTATGCTCAAGTGACCCAGAAACTGTGAACTGTATCTTTGCCCAGGAAACCGGTACTCTGATGGTTTCACTGAGTGATCATGAGTTAATCGTCTAGAGCTGCACCATGATGATGTGCAGAATTCACTGTTTCTTCGTGCGAAATCAAAGAAAGACATTAGAATATTTTTTCAATCGTTGAAAAACAGCTAATTTCACATTACAGCTGAACAAAAACTTTAAGTCGATTCTTAATGTCATCTTTTGGATTTATGTGTGCATTTTTTGTGGATGCATGAAACAACTGGAAATCTTGAGGATGTGAATAGCAGTGTTTAAAGCTTTCGATTGGGTCCTAGGCCATTATTCTGGCTGGCTTAAAAAAAAACATGGAAAACTTCAGATTTGTTATTATGCTTGTAGGTTTACCTGTATTTCTGTTTATGGATCACTTTTCAACTACACCTTTCCTGTTGTCATTATCTATTAATGATGCAAAAATGTGAATGCCTTTTATGGAAAAGCAGAATTATTAGGTTTATGCCCTCTCAATCGTTCGCTTGAAAAATTAAAATCAGGATTGGAAAAATCGAAAATCTACGAAAATTTTACATAATTCCCCACTTTTGCTATTGCTGTGAGCTAAGTGGCACAACTATATTGACCCTGAGTATACGTAATCAATGTGTGGGGAAAGTGGTACGGTTAGTAAAAGGCAGGTAAAGTCAGGCTATTAAGGAGAAACTCCTATGTTTCGATCGGGATATAAAAGTACTTTATAAAACGTGGAATTTAACATTATTAATACACTGTAATAGTGTCCATAGCTTTGGCCATTACATTTGGGACGGAAAATTGAAAGCGGGAATGAGTCTTAGATTGAAAAGAATACTAAATTGGGTTCATTTTGTGCATCAGCCTATAAAATAGAAATAGGTCTCAGAAATAAAATAGGAAGATTTTACCGTTACGTGACAAGCCGGGTGATGATGTTGGAGGTTCGGAAGGGGACTATTAATATGAAGTTGTGCCCGTCGCATATTCGAACGGAATGTTTTAAGGTCTAAATGAACTCTCGGAGCGCAGCCACGCTTATCGTTTCTTTCACCTTTCAGAGACTGGAAAACAAAAGCAAGAACGAGGCGAAGGATGAAAAAAATGATTCGAGGGGGTTCGTATTGAGCAGCAGCTTAGGGAATGGAAAGAGGTCCTTTCGGAAATCAAATATGAAGATGTTCCCTTGACGTGACCAGGCCCATTATGATGTTTGAGGTCCCATGCGAGGTTAAGGGGAGGTGGATGCCTATGGTAGAGTTTCCCCAAGGCTCCCCTCGGGGTCTTGACCTCTTCTCATACGAAGTCCCTTTTGTCCGGGCGTGAGAGGGCTGAAGGAGCCAAAGAGAAACTTTATACCCTAGTAAATAAAATGCCTTGTTACATCCCCGGCGTTGCATTCTCTCCATGCCGGGGAGGTGGGCGGGGGAGTCGCGTCGAACAAAGGATACCTTTCCTTTTACCCCTGCCGAGTGAAAAATCCCACTTTCATTGCGATGGCTGTCATGACCATTGAGATCATTACTTGCCTCTTTTCATGGGGTTCCGTCTCGAGCCATTAGAGTTATGACCGAGCAACACCAGCGGCCTCCTCAACCCCCTCCACTTACCTTTCTCTTCCCCTTTTCTTCTATTACCCTTCACTCATTTCTCCTATCCTCTTCCTCGACATCATAACAAAGCTTTCTTCCCTTTCTTGTACAGTGGGTACGGAAATGGAAGCTGGAGATGGATGGATGGGACATTTTGTCTGATTTTTTGGGGTGAATTCTGCCTTATGAATTGGGAAAATAAAGAGATGGATTTTGTGAGTGAGTAGGCTTTCCCAGCAGCAGCGTACAATCACCGTCATATTCAGGTAGAGTGAATTGTGTAGAATTCGAGAGTGTCTAGAGGTTCTTGGGAAATAATCAGCGAAAAAGGCAAGTAGTCGGCCTCGGTAACGGTGGGGCAAAGTCCTTGCCTGCCAAGCAAGAGGTCGCGGGTTCGAGTTCCGTCTGGTTAGGTTTCCCCTATTTAGGACATGGTTTTTCGTGTACGTATAATTGTTGAATTTGTTCTATACCCCGACATATAATCGACAATATGAGATGTAGCCGGTGGTTTGGGAGTAAAATAAAAATAAATACTTTTTAAGTATTTTGGAAATGCGATTGGTATAATAGAAATACATATGTATTGGGTTCGATACCCAGTCAGGCCGCATTTTCATCCTCTGATTTCTGGCTTTTTCCATCTACCACAGCACCGTTGCCCTCGTCCTTTTTCTATCATGTGTTCATATCCCTTTCATTCCTTACGTCTAAATTTATTTATGTAACCTATTGGTGCGATCCAACCCTGCCTTTGAAGTCTCTTATTGATGGTGGAAAAAATGACATCCCGAGTCTGCCTGTTCTACAGTCTATCTCTCTTATTTTATTTATATGATCTGATCTACCGTAGTATGTCGGCGTTTTCAAGGTATGGCTAACTTGGTCGGAAAATACACTGCTCTTGAATTTACCTAATAGTGAATGAAAAATTAAAATTTGCTTTTCCGCAAAATTTTCTTTGTACAATACCATGGTTTCGACGTTCCGCGTAATCCTCTGGCGAGGAGTACATTGGTCCGTCGTCTGATATACCTGATATATAAACCAGAAGGAGTTATACATGTCAGGTATTTAAGATGATAAACCAATATACTCTTTGCCTGAGGATGACGGGGAGTGTCGAAACCATGGTATTGTACAAATAAAAATATTCTGAGTAAAAAAAAGTTTAATTATTCATTCAAAACGGGTGAATTCCATAAAGTATTGCCGGAAACCATCAGCTTCACCTAATAGGTTTAGTGAGGGAAAGCAGTTTTGTGAAGAACGGAAAAAACCCTTAAAACCACCGTCAGGCCACCACGGTGAAATAAACCATATAAAATACATATGAAAATACTAAGGATATTTAATGTCGATAGTAGCGATGGGGTGGTTTGCTATTTTTTATAGCCTAAATCGAAAGATAATTACTCCTAGAGTACATATTTCACGCTTTTAGAATTTTAAATGACGATATCTATTTTTCGCGATAAAATGAAAGGTGAAAATTTTCAAGCGCGCGAAAACGCGACGGTTAAGTATGAATGCTGGGAAAAGCCCGCGTGACATCTAGCTGTTGCTGTGTGAGGTCACTTTGGGGCGAGGCTATGAACGCCGTTACGTTGCAGGCTGCTTGCTGCCGACGCATAACACCGATCCTTCATGAACTAAAAGAAAATTTAATCTCATTCAGAAACTCGCTCTCTCGGACTGAAAGTGAAAAAAATATTAATCTTTGGAATTACGAACCGGAGGGATTGAAAAAGCACAAAACCCCTAATTCCGCATTCCTCCCAAACCACATCCCTTCCCCCTTTATAGTTTTCCACCGGCAAAACTATAAACAAACATGACAAAAATTACCTGAAACGAAAGTATTAGAAACCCACTGGAGATAGCCAAAAAGTTTGGGACTAGTGTAATACAAAAACAACAGAAATTCGGGCGAGGTGAGCATGGTGGTAGCGTAGAGTACCCTGCTAGCAGGCTATTAATACCCTATCAAACGAAAGAAACTTTCCGACCTAAGGCAATTTTAATAGATGATTATTATTAAGAGATGTTTCCCTGAGCTGTGTGCCTAATGCATGCATTAGTAATCTCAGACGAGGAAAAACTCCTATCAACTCGTATAGAAACTAGGTCCCTGTGAAGTCACGTGGAGTGGCATCGCATAGGCGCCAATCTGGCCTTTTTCAAATGAGGTTAAAATTGACCATTAACATTCTAATAAACTGGGATTTCTAAAACCAAACAATTTGTATATTATGAATACACTAATGGTGGGTAAGGAATCGCAATAAATGCCTTTCGTTTTCCTTGATGAAGGAAATTACCCTATTGAATATGAAGATAGCTTGATGTATATATTTTTCCTTGTGTCTTGGGTCAAAAGTACTCGCGTGGCCTCGGTCATCTCTCTCTTTCTCCGGGGGCCACATTCCAGCGTAGTGGGAGATGGGAGCAGTCACGGGCGATCGAGAGGGCAGGGCTAGAGTGATGGGGAGGAGTCGAGAAGGAATTGAGGAAGGGAAAGAATCAGGGTGTGGGATGATGTGGCCGGGTTGACGGACAGTGGGGATGCACAGAGATCCAGATAGGCGAAGGAAGCCGAGGTCAGGGAACCTTTGGGACGGAGGGGAGGGGTGAGCGGGGCGAAGAAAAAAGAAAATAGGAGGGAAGGGGTAAGCGAGTCGAAGAAAAAGAAGGTAGAAGGGGAAGGAGGGGAAGGTGAAAAAAAAACACTCGCGTCAGACGCACGCGAGTCGGTTCGATTCCAAAGGGACTGTATTGAGGAGGCCCAAAAGGGTGGTTTCCTGTTTTTTTTAACTGTCTTAAGCCCGTATGACACTTCCCAATTTATTGGCCAATACATTGGATATTGGATTGTGGTCCAACTGACACACAGCAATTTCTAGTCCAATATCCTTTTCACAATATTGGACACAATTTCTCGCCCAATTTAGAATTTAGCAAAGGTTCTATTTTCTCGTGGCCAATCTCCAATCAGAAGTCAGTTTTGTTGATTCCTGATGGCCAAAACAAGAATGGCAGGGCTAGAATGCGTAAAATCTAGAAAAGATGTAAAATCGAGGTTTCACCATTGCAATTCCCTGTGCTTTCCGGCCGGACTTGAGGGTCACTGCGTAAAAACGAGACTGAATGTTAAATCAAAGTGCGTAAAATCGAAGTTTTACTGTAATTTGACTGCCTTTGACATGGAAAGCTGTGCAAGCTTTTCTTGATTACGCCGATTTGGCTAGTTTTGTACCCTAAAGTAATCACATGGAAGACACTGTTTGAAAAGTTCAGTCACCCAAGTAGCGATGCACGAAAATTATATTTTATCAATAAAAACATTAATAGTTACTCTTGTAAAAAGTTAATCTTACGTGAGTCTACCTATTTTTCTTATTGTTTTTGGAGTATAGGTCAGGAAATATAAAAAAATTAAATGTTTACCTTTTCTACAACAATGTAATTTATCTTAAGTGTTTAAAGAAGAAATTTACTCTCTCAGCGAATATTATTTTAGTATTTGGAATAAAAAAAACACTCACGATCGACGCACGCGATTCGGTTTGATTCGATGCGGACGTTGAAATTTTAAGCGCCCAAATTGCGACCGCTTAATCCAAATGGATATTTAAATTTCCTCTCGAGAGAGGACTCGACCACAGAACGTATTTTTGAGTTTAACTCCCCACTCCCTTTTTTTCTCTCTCGACCGCTTAGTATATAATTCTACTTCTTCTCATCTGAAGGTTTTTTTTTCACGTTAGTGGAAGACCTGAATCCATTCCCATCGTTTTGTCCATGCCACTTCATTAGCAACGTTTTTTATTAGCATATATTATTCACGGGGAAAAACTAGAATAGGAGGCTATATCAAACTTGCTGAACTGCCTCTGTGTGTCCGACCACAGAGAGTTCGATTCTTATATTTCAAAGCTACTAGAGTATTTTCCTGTTTACAAAAATATTTACTTATTACTACATTTTAATTTAGCTAAGAAGCTTCAAGAATGAATTTAAGCTCTCAATGAATATTATTTTCCGATTTATCGGATATTTCCTCAGTAATATGACCAAATCAGCAGTTTATTTCGCCGTAAATTCTACATCTAGTGATTATTTACAATTATAAAAAAGTTATGATATTTATCAAAATTATATCAAATATTGTGCTAAAATAAATAAATCTAGATTTACTCTGTCAGTTCTTTTGCTACGTCAATTTATATGCTTCATGTAAAAAAATCAATTATGAGAATAATCTATTCATATGATATGTTTTTTCGTACATCATTTTTATCTGCATACCACTCCTAGTGAGAAAGGTGTTATTATGAGCACCTTCTTACATTTATATGAATAATTAAAAAGTTTCACAGTATTAACTAAATTATTTATGCTGAACTTTCGCTATGATATTAAGTGAATATATTAAAAAATATGGGGCTGATTTAATTCATAGAGAGTACGATAAAATTTTAAAAATCGAGACTAGTCGTATTGTTGTAATATGACTTTGCTGGTATAATGAGCCCATAAAGTAAATACATGGAGGGCATAGTTTGAGAAGATTAGTCACACAAGTAGCCGTTCACGAACATTATATTTTATCAATTTAAACATTAATAGTTATTCTTGCTAAAAGTTACTCTTACGTGAGTCTTGCTATTTTTCCTCCTCATAATTCTACATCATAAATTAAACTTGTATCTAATCAGCCGTTAAGTTTGCGATCAATACTATATCTAGTGTTTGCCTATAGTTTTTAGAACAAAATTGTTATGCTTATCAAAATTATATAATCTATTAAATAATTTATTTTGTTACAATAATTATATATACTACATATATAGGTTTTTTCTACATCACTTTCTGTGCTTAATGAAAAGGAATCCTTTCCATGAATATATGTTTTGCTTTGATTTTTTTTCCATTCAAAGAGATTATTTTTTATATGTTTACTTCTCGTATGTTTAAAGTATATTTACGTGGATCTGTCCCTTTTCTCTTCCTCAGTCTTCTCCTCTGAGACTCTGTCCCATCATAAATTTCCTGAAAACCTGTACTAATTACTGTTTCCTACCGCCACCCACGGTTTAATTCAGTTGGAACGCTTCCATCAGAGAGGGACTTCGTTATAAAAAAATGCCATTTTGCTCCCGTATTTATCCTCGCATCGCACGCTTTGATGCGTGTTTAGATTTACTCTCGGGCATGCTTATGAATTTTTAAGGAATTTCACTCCGTAGTCGAGGAAATTGCGACGGAAGATCAAGTGCCAAGATCCCCCGGGAGAGATGCCGTATGAAGACATGGAGAGTAAACTTAAGAGATTAAGTGCATGGGCATAAAGAATTTGCAGCGGTCATCTCACTCTGGTCCCCCCCCGAGCTCCAAGCTACCGTTTTTCGCACCGAGGGCATATCACCGTGTTTTAAGAGCTTGGATAATTTGTAAACTACGCGATTCGTGTCGCCATCAGCTGGAAGCGTGATCGGTTCTTGATAAAGGAAGTATTTTCATTATATTAGCGTCCAGTTTTTTATTCCTTTGAAGTTACTCTTCGAGAATATGACCATCAGTGGAACGAACGTGCGTTGAACCCGGAACAGCTAAATATAACTGTCAGCCTTCGATAATCGGCATCATTTACAAAGATTATGTGCACCTCGAGGGTATTGGAATTCAGAAATGCGAGATAAAGGTGGTATTATGAGCCCCTTCTTACATTTATATGAATACTTAAAATTTTAATTGTATTAACTAAATTATTTATGCTGAACTTTAGTTATGAAATTTTGGTGAATATATTTTTTTTAATATAGGGCTGATTTAATTCGTAGAAAGTACAATAAAATTTTAAAAATCGAGACTAGTCGCATTGTTGAAATAATGACTTTGCTGGTATAATGAGACCCTAAAGTAAATATATGGACGACATTGTTTGAAAAGATTAGTCACACAAGTAGCAATGCACGAAAATCATATTTTATAAATTTAAACATTAATAGTTGCTCTTGCAAAAAGTTACTCTTACGTGCATTCTTATTTACTCTCGTACATTGCTTATTACTGTAAAGACTTCGGTAAAGAGTGGTCGTAACCATTCTGATGGTAAATGAGACTCAAAATTGGCTATCTTAAATTTAGCTATATCTCCCTCAATTTTCCAAAAATGAGTAATTTCTCCCGTATCAAATTATAACTAGATGTTCAAATACTCTGTTTTGCTTATTTTATCGCGGGATGAGTGAAACCCACTATGCATGAAAATAAACTTAATGATTAATACGAGTTTTGATGGATAGTGGTGTTAAAAATTCCAATTTGCTGTATTCTCATAGATAAAGTATAACTTCTAAGGGGGAAAAATAAAGTGATTTTCCCATAAGAAATCCCAGTTATATTCATAAAAGTATGTTCCGGTGATAGGCTGTGGGAATTTCAAAGGCGATGCATTGAACTTCACCGGTGAAATTGCAATATTTAAGCACAAAACGGAGGAAAATGGTATGAAAATGGTAATGAAAAAAAATCATGGTGAATGAATGTGCTGATTGCATCGTAAACTGTTCATCATTATTGAACGGTAGGATGAACGCTTCGGCCGCATAATATGCGTATATATGTGCCCTTAGCGCATGCTTGGACGAAGTAACAAGCTTGACCAATTTGTGCGTGGCATGAAGGCATGCCTGCTAGTTAGCTATACGTGCACTAGTTGAAAAAGGAGATCCGCTCTCTTTCAAACGCAGTGAGTTAAGGTTAAGGAGACTGTGATGTTTAAAATTGTGATGCACGGTGCAGTTGTTGTTAATTTGTTGCCTTCGGACTCGATCTCTCCTGCACTGAGGGTTTCTTATGCCGAGTCGGCGGCAAGACGTAGAGGAGGAGATAGTTCTTGGAGTTCGGATTAAAAAAACAAAAAAACATTTTTTTCTCCCTCCTCCCCACGTGAGCCATAATTCCAATCCCGTTTAGCATTTTATTCGTTCAGCCATCCACCTCTTAAAAGGAATTCAACCCCGAAGAATTTCAAAATTAAGATGTCGTGGGCATTTCTTCCTTCTCTCTTTCTTATTATTCTTTTGCACAAAAAGATACCGTCGCGATTTCCTACTGTGCATCCAAATCCTTTTTGTATCACTCCCACATGCCTCCGGCAGCCATTCTTTAACCTTATTTTATCCCTACCCCATTCCTAGTTTATCCCCTTCTGCCCTACCGCAGTGGAGTATCCATGGGGGGGGGTGTTTTCCGGGTTACAACCCCCCACCCCCGTTGAGCCTTTAAAATAGGCGTCAAAAAGCGAGGAATATGGCCTCAATGTATAACTTTTAATAAATACTGGGACATAATTACTGTTTTTGATTCCTAAAAATCACATTTTCAACGTCATAGTCTCAAAATTTTTCGGGGGAGGACCCCCACTTGCCCCGGGGCGTTTTCCATAAATCCCGGAAGGGCCCCAAAATCTCTGGTAAACCCCCTCATTTCAAAATCCTAGATACATCACTGCCCTACTCGTGTCAAATTCGTTCTCCTTTGGCTTAGTCGGTTAGCCTCTCCAAATAAACGCTCGATTTCATGAACAATACAGTGATTTCTTCTATACGATTTGCATTTCCAAAACACTTTAAAATTATTTTCCCTTCCTGATCATTATCCTTGATTATTTCCTTGATTTGTGTTATTCTTTTGCGCAAAAAATAGGCCCTCTTGATTTCCTGCGGTACATCCCTATCCCTTTTTTATCATCATTCATCCCTTTAGCCTTCATTCCTTATCGTTAGCTTATCCATAACCTATCTCAAGTTCATCCCCTCTCCATACTTTATCCCCGGGGAAATGGGTTGGTATGGTAGCTGGAGTGCTTAAATCTTCTTAAAATCTATTTAAGTGCCAGGGTATACTTCGTGATATATTTATTTTATCTCGAACGGGATTGTTTGAAAACTTTTCGATACATATGCCTGTCCAAAACTTCTACGTTGTTTTGTTTGTATTCCTTTGCCATTTCTATCATTTATCATCGTCAACTTTGGCCATTTCCTTGCCCTTTTCAATTTCAATTTCAATGTATTTATTATCGTGGGCCGTTTTGGCCCATGAGATATTTTACAAGAGCAAAAACATTCAGTATAAAGCCATTGACAGAAGTGCAAAGAAAAAAATACGAAAGCAAGGCTCAATAAATACAAAAAAATGAAAAAAAATAAGAATAAAAACACAAAATGTAAACCTATACAAGCATATATATAAAATTCCATCACAAATCCGGATATCCGGGTATTATTAACCAAAACAAATTCCAGACATTTGAAATACATTGGAAACAATATCAATATTTATCCAGAGGAAAGCGTTCAGGTCTAACAGATAATCGTAGCACAAATAGAAAATTATATCATGAATGCAAAGTATATTCTTTCCTCATAACATCAGTAATCTGTCACGTCAGCATGGCTAGCTACACTGGGAATTGCCATGAACTATCATGAAACAACTTATAAACTTAAGTTTTAAATACATGTATTGATGCCAAATTTCTTAGTTCTATCGGTAGTTACAAATCTTAGTTTTACAGTTTCACCTTTAGTTTACCCTTTCCGATATCCACTTTCCTCTCCTCGACGATGTCTGTCGCTTTCCCTGCTGTCCGCCGATACATCTACTTCATGACTCACCCTCTCTCTCCATTGTCCATCCCAGAATTATTACGTCAGGTGGCTCGTTTAACAAGAGCGGGAAATGAGGTCTTGTTACTCTCCTCTTCCATCTGCCGACTCGCTTCGTTTTTGCCCTCTTCGCGGGAGAAGAAGGGACGGATGGAATTGTCTCCATGGAGATCGGTTATAAATTTGTCTCCGAGGAATGCATTACGCTTGAAGTCACGTACTTCAGTCTCAACCGGCAGTGTTTACAAGTATGTGGCACGTGACCATAGTGATATTTTTATTATTTCTTGAATGGGATGGTTTGAAAACTTTTGAGTTCATATGCCTACTCCAAGATGTCTCTCTAATGATTTTAGTGTACATATTGTCCTCCGCTTTTTAGTTTGCTGTTTATTTCATTCTCTAATTTAAATTATACGTGCATTACCCTTTCCGTCACAAATAATCTTGCTTTCTGCTCGTCTGCTCATATGCCGCTCGAAGGCTATCTTCGAACCCAGCCAATTAGAGGAGATACACAGTGTATAATAACTAAAGTATTACGGTAGCATTGAAACTAATCCTCTGTATCAGTGTAGGTAATGGGGAAAGTTAACAATTGCAATGCTGATTTTTAAATTTCCTTTAATTTTGAAAAATTTTTCTTCTTTTAAGCGTTAAATTCAATGACAATATAATAATAATAATTTTATTTACTCCTACATTTTGATCTTACAGCTGAATAACAAAGATAACTACGAGAAACTTTCGATCAAAACGTGAAAACAAAAGCTATCATCGTAGCTAATAGATCTATTGCGAAATCTATCGTTATATCATTTTAATATTTCTTGCATGAGCAGAAACCAAAGAGCACTTTTGTATACGTTTACTCTGAGGTTTTGAGGAACGCTAGAATGTTTTCTTCCGGGCGTAGTTGGTCAACAGCAGGACGTAGATGGAACAAGAAAATGGAAGTTCGCGTCTCGGCTGGCTAGTTTTCTCCGACGACGGAAAATGGGGGGCTCTCTGGCTTTTCCAGGAATGTATGGTCACCTCTTCCTCCCCTCCCCTTCTCCACCTTCCCCCTTCCAATTTTCCCACTCTTGCTCTTCCCCTCCCCTCTCGTCCCAGGCTCCTTTCCTCCTATGAGTCGTCCCTCACCCTCTCGAAACGTTTTTTCCTACCCAATCTATTTCCTCCTCCACCTTCCTCCTTTTCTCTCCTCCACTTTCACTTTAACTGCCTTTCCTTTTTATTCTCCTTTAAATACTACAATTTCATTGCTTCCCCTGAGCCTCGAAGGGAAATCTTCATAATGATACGTACACATCTTTTAAAAATTGTGATCATTCTCTAATAATACGGAGGAAAGTTTGCTATTTTTTTGGAAAATATAAAGAAATTATTTAAAAAATAATAATAATAAGTTACCAACTCTGATAATAAGCTGAAAAACTCAAAAATATTATCAGCACTCATTACCTAAGTTCCCAAAACTAAATATAGTGCTTTTTTAACGGAATTGTATGGACTTCTGAGAGTTTTTCGCGAGATTTTGGAGGTATGGATGTCCACTGGCAACAATTGAAGTCTCCAAGGCTAAATAGACGTCATCTAGAGTTTATTTCGGCTTGTAATTATCATAAAATAGGAGGGGGAAATAAAGTCATCAGAGGCGATGATAATAGACGATTAAAATTCTTAAACATATTTACATTGAAAATTAAAAAAAATTCAATTATAAAAATTTAGACGTAAAATATATTTAAAATAATATTTATTTATAATAATTTATTTCCTTACTTTATGGAAGAAATAATAAATATCGTTAAATTCCGGAGCTTAATAGAATCTTAGTCAGTTTTAGTCCATCTTTCAGAAGAAATATTATCTCGGCTTTTATTCACGAGTTCTATTTATGAATTATTATTTCCAATGTATTTTGAGCGGTATTTTGTAGGTCAAATACTCCTCAGTCTGTATTGTTCCCAGCTTTGTACCAGTAGACACTAATACTTCCCAACTCTCGTGATAATGTGTTAGAATTGAAGACAATGTCGTGAAAATTTTCAAAATTCACTAACTCTTGGTTAACCTTGTGGTATTCCATAATAAGTTTTTCCTGGATATACACAAATACTTATACCACTTATTTTTTTATATGAGAGCGCAACCCGGGTTTCAATGAATTATCATCATCATCAGGCATGGAATAATAATTCATAAATAACGGTGTAAACGGTGTGTATCGTTAATAAGTTTTAATAATAATTCATAAATAGAACTCGTGAATAAAAGCCGAGATAATATTTCTTCTGAAATATGGACTACAATTGATTATGATTCTATTAAGCTCTGGAATTTAACGCTATTTATGATTTCTTCCATAAAGTGAGGAAATACATTATTATAAATAAATGTTTAAAATTAATTATTTAGTTTTGGATGATGATTATTCATTGAAACCCGGGTCGCGCTCTTATATAAAAAATAATTGGTATAAGTATTTGTGTATATCCAGGAAAAACCTAGTTAAAAATTTCATTATCTATCGCTGCGGGAACTGTCGTTACGAGTGTTGATATTATATTTGTGAGTTTTTCATCTTTGGCCTCACCTTTCTCGGAATTTTCATCCCTTCTCTCACTCCTTGCCCTGTTCATTTCATCTCTAGTCGCTTCGCATCACCACGATCGTTTCCACCGCTTCCCACAGCAGCGTCCTCTGCTCCCACCGTTCCCAAGGAGGGGAGAGAATCTCTCGAACTTTTTTTCTTATACAACCCTTTCCGCCTTTCACACAAACCCTTTAAAGAAGAGCAGCGCGCAAAAAAATGGGATATCCCTCCACGATGTTTGCTGAGATCCTCTCCAATTTCTTTTCCTTACCCATTCCACTGCTCACATCTCCTTCCCCTTCTTCAGTTTACGCCTCGGATGGGTAGAGCGTGGGGAAGAAGTTAATAGAGAAAGGGAGAGTGACCACTGAGCTAAAGGAAAGGAACGAAATCCCGATCTCTTTTCAGCGATAAGTTGAGGAAAAAAATAAGGATTGACACTTTTCGAGAAAGACGGGTGGGCAATGGGCATTGCGATTTTCCCATTTTCGGGAAATTCGTGACGCTCCGTCGGGTGATTTATTCTCTCTCGACGCGTTCGATTGTGTGACTCGTTCGAATTATTTTCGCCTCCCTGTTCTGCCCGGTGGTCAACCAGCCCCGAAAGAATGTATCGTTAGTCGTCCGATTTTCCCCGCATGCCGTTCCATCTGTCCTTCCCTAAACTCCAAGCTGCTTCAGTTTAGCGTCCAGCGGCGTCATCTCTTCCGAGAACAATTAGATTGAAAGCATGAGACTCAAATCCCATCGCAAGCCGCGGAGGGACGAAATAGCTCCTCTTTGTAATGTTATTTATTTTTTATCTTTCCTGTTGCGACAATTGTATTCTTTACCCAAACATTTTCCTTTTCTTTTTCGTACTTTAATTCATATTAACAATTAGTCACTGAATATCGACAAAGTCGTTGTCTATTTTTCCCTCCAACTATCAAATTCGTAGAATTAATATGTAACGGCTGAGTTGACGAGCTTATTACATACTTTAGGCTCCAATAATAAAAATAGTAAATCATTTATTGTCCTAGGAGTGAACTCCATTGGAACATAGTAACGATTTACAATAGTGTGCAAGACAATTAATATGGGAATAAGCCAATAAGACAATCAGGTAACAAATAAGGGAGATTCTCATAGGAATTGTTAACACTTGACACATAGGTAATAAGGTAACGTTATCACTCAGCAGTACGAAAAAAGATCATAATTGCTTCTTCAGACAGAAAACGAACATGAAATTTATCAATAAACAAATAATTCTGTGAACTCAGCCAGTAACCACGTAAAGAAAACTCAGAGACTCAGTCGCATTAACAAAAATTAGTAACAGCGTAACAAAAGTAATAACTTACTTAAATATACCGGGAGTAGCCACGGTGAAAACTTAACGTATTCACCTGCAATGTGCGAAAAAAGGTGCGAAAACCAAATCCCGTTCAAGGCGAATGATTTTTTTCTCTACGGAATTTTTGCACAAAAGTAGCAACGTTGTCAATTTTGTCAACAAGGCTTAATGAGAGATTTAATGTCATGAGTTCATGGAATTACTGTAGGGACGTCCCCAGTGTATGGTAATCGTATTTCATATAACTTTGACGGATGAAGTGATTTTTTATCTTTCAACTATTATCGATGCAAGTATCTGGGTGTCACATATGATCTATGCTCGGTGACCCGATTCACAGTTTGTCAAGAATATAATTTTTTCTGAAAGCAGCTCGGAGGATATCGGTTGGAGGCTTGAATATCGCCTGCACAGCCGGCCTCCGATATTGAGGGCGGTTTCGCATTCCACCGCGGAGATCCACATGATGCTCCCAACCTCAGTTTCATCGGCCGCTGGTTATCGCTCGTGAGTCGCCGTCGCCGAGAATAGCCAAGAAGCCGCTGACCCCAAACCACACCAGGGTTGTGAGCCGACCTGCGTGCCGGCAAATAACCGATCTATAATGTCGTAACGACGTCAGATTTCCCCTATTGCTCCTGAATCACAATCACCTGGGACCGACGCGTATCATCACTGGTCAACAATCCTAGGATCGGTTTGACGCAGCTCTCCACTCAGTTCTCCTATCAGCTAATCTTTTCACACCTACGTATTTCTTCTCTTTCACATCCTCCTTTACTTGTTCCATATATTTTGTTCGAGGCCCTCCTTTTCCGTTCTTGCCTTCCACTTGTCCCTCGACGATTGTCTTCATCAAGCTATCATGTCTCAAAATGTGGCCTGTAAGGGTGTCCCGTCTTCTTGTTAAGGTTTTCATGAGGTTTCTCCTCTCTCCTACTCTTCTTAGGACTTCTTCGTTACTATCTCGGTCGATCCATTTGATCTTCATCATTCTTCTGTAGCACCACATTTCGAAGGCCTCTATCCTTGCTTTCTCCGCTTCGGTCATTGTCCATGCCTCACTTCCGTATAGGAGCATACTCCAAATGTAGGTTCTTATAAATTGTTTCTTTACTTCCATACTTAAGTTTCCCACTGTAAGCAGGTCTTTGTTTTGGTGGAATGCTGTCTTCGCCTGGGCTATTCTGCTGATGATTTCTTTCTTGCTTCTCCCGTCACTAGTTATCTTACTTCCCAAATAACTGAATTCAGCCACCTCTATAAGTTTTTGCTTCCCTATTTTAATGTCAGTCTTGACAGACGCGTAGCCAGAGAATAATGAGGGTGGGCTTCAACCCCTCTTTCACCCCCCTAAATTTGTTGTGGCCCCTTATATCGACCGCCCGCGATACATCTGCTGAGGAAACCACTAGCCCACGGACACCTATTTCACCAGGGGCACAAATTTCGGGAGGGAAGAGAGGCTAAAGCTACCCCTTTCCGAAATTTATAATGGTGACTGCCCGCAATACATCTTCTAAGGGAACCACTGGCCTAGGGACACAAATTTGAGGGGGGAGTGGCAGAACCCCCGAAATTTGTTGTGGCGACTGCTCGCACTATATCTTTTGCGGAGGTCAGTAGCCCAGGGTCACCTATCTGGAACTTCAGTTTTTCTTCACGTGAGAGAAGGTGGATACCACAGCGGTCAGTATAGCGACATTCACTTCACTGCAGGCGTGGTAACATTAACTTTAACGGCTGTAGCACTGCGATGTGGAAAGCAAGGGGAAACTTCCACATTACTATTCCGAGGAGTCGCCACAAGTCCAACCTTTTAAATACCAGGCATGGTGGAACTCTATCAGGTCTATTCTAGGGATGAGTCAATTCTCGATTCCACCTAATATTGGGCACGGAATTGGAGTCGAATTAAGGCGATTCCGATTCTATGGATTCCAGGAAGATTAATGTTTTAAAAATAGATAATAAGATTGGGGTAAAAAGCCACACACCTGGGCCATTGTGCACAGTACATTACTTAAGTTTACAATTTATGGCTGAAACAGTTGAAATGTCAATTATTTTATTGAATCAAAGAATATTTTGATATAATACTAATTCGCTATTTTTATTGTTTTTTTTGGGCCACTAAACTGTCTTTGTTAATTTATTCCATTCAAGTCATATTTTTAAATGAAAGCAATAGTATTGAAAAATCAATCTCCCACCTGTTAGTATGAATAAGAATCGATGGAATCGGAATCGGGAATCGCAAATCGATTAATCGATTTGATATAATTGGAATCGAAAATGAATGGAATCGACTCATCTCCGGTCTGTTCCGTATGCCATGAAAATGTTTAAGATTTCAGCGTGCGTTTTAAATTGGAAATGCCACGCGAAGATAAACCGATCAGATAGAAGTTGTACGTCCGTGCGTTTTTACGGATTTCCCCGGCGGTCTGGACCCTATTTAGCCCCTCACAACTCCTCCATTGACGTCATACTTGACAGAGATGAAATGTCATCCTTTTGGATACAACTTGTGTGCTCTCCTCCAAACCCTCCTCTTTTCTTCGTATCCTTTTATTTTCTCTTACTACTTTGTGTTCGCCTTCCCCTTTTTTAACGGAAGATTAATGGCTCTGAGAGTCGATACACATCCATGAGTGTGCAGAGTCCGAAAGCGAACATGGACAGAGACATTGATATCCGGGAGATCGAAGGAGGGTGAGGGGAGCGAAAGATGTAGGATGAGACGCCGTGCTAGGAGGACTTATTGTCATGGAGGGTGTTCTTTTTTTTATTAATTTTCCCTTGGGGCAGAGCAAACCAGAAAGGTCGGAAGAGGATCTAGTATGCGAGTCGATGAAGGAAGTGGTTAATGTGAAAGAAGGATTGCATTTAATTCATTCTAGGATTACATGTATTTTCTGCATCCTTTTGGTAAGGCAAGTAGGTAGCGTTTTCGTGCTAAAGGTACTTGAAATCGTTCTAGTAAAATGTATCGTGGGAATGATATTATGATTTATGGTTATTACTTCTTCAGATAAATTATCGAACACCGTTAACTCCATAATGGAGGAACAATTATTTCAGCTTATTGATAAAAACAAGACAACTTATTAGCATCGATATGTGCGCTGAAAAAGATGCAGTATATATCAGATCTTCGGCTCTTAATTCTTGTATTTTTTTAGCAATGGCCACTTTGGGTATCTATTGCCTCCGAACACTTCAATTTTCAAATTCTCTCAATTGCTTAACAATATCAGTATCATCCGACAGAATTTTTTTTTTATTTTATCATGATTTTATCGAGATATTGTCGTTTCCACTTTTTTTTATTCATTGCGAATAGTTAACTGCTGTGGTATTGAAATAAAACCACCTTAGTTTATAGTTTGTTTAGTGCCAAATATTTTGGGCATAAATTTATCGAAGCATTAAGGCATAAAAGGAAGGTTAGGATTAGCTAATTATCGTATTTGTGTTTAGTTTCGTGAAAAGTGTAGTCATTCAGTTAGGATGTTAGATACGGAATATTATTGTCATTGTTCATTAGGTCAATGCATGTGGTTCATGTCGTATCGTAAATAAGATCGTAGGCTTTCCCGGCAAACTACTACCAGAAATATTTTCTGATTCTCCTCCGAGTTAGGTTTTTCATATCCGACGTTTCGATGCTCGTCTCGCGCATCTTCCTCCGGGCTCATCTTTAAACTACTAGCGCACTAAAAAAGGATCCAAAGAATACATTTACTTGTAGAATGGATAAAATATTCCTTCTATTACTAATTTCCTACCTTCTCCATCATCGGATAGCATTCTGCTGCCTCCTCATACGTACGTTTCCCGGCTGGCTCTTCTCCGGGAGCAAAATTATTTTTAAAAAGAAAACCCTTCACAATAACTCACATACTCCGGAGTATAGGAAGCTGGGAAGAGTCGGAAGAGGTAGTGCAGCGTTAGGGAGAAGGGGGGGGGGGACAAGGGTATTTGGAGGGGGAGCATTGGGCTCTCGTTTAGCGCTCTCTCACGACCCGCCGGGTCGGTCGTGATGATGGCGTTTGCAGGCATGTTGAGCTTCGTGATGCGGACGGATGCAATGGCGCATGCGCACTCGGTGGATTGAAGAGGGAGGCCGTAAGCCCATCAGATAAGACTTATTTGCGATTTCCGACATTGATTTTTCGATAGGTGAAAATCAGTCGATTGATTCTGCGTTCATGGCATTGCATTGGTATACCAACTACGGAATAAATCACCATATTTTATAATAATTCAATGAATATCGATGGCTAACTACTGCCAATAGTCGTCGGTTACCAGCATATCGATGGCTCAGTTCTATCAACACGTACCTATCTCAAAAATAGTAGAATTTCAGGAGAGCAAAAAAAAAAACGATTTATATTTGTTACTTGCACATTGAAATTAAAAACCAAAAGTTCACAAAATCAAAAAAGCATTCATTTGTAAACAAAGAGTGTTTTTTTTTGTATTTTATTTTGTAATGTTAGAACGCTTGGTTTAAGTTACCTGTCTCAAACCGGCCGAATTTGAGATACGTGTTGTTAGTACTTAGCCAACGATATATCGGTTTTCTTTTGTTTTCGATTTATGCTGGAGGGATTCGATTGATTTCATGTTTTAAAATATTCTATTTCATTTTTTAACATAATTTAATGTAGCACACAGTCCTGAGATTGTTAATAAACCTTCATTTTTGTATTCTGCCGAGTTCAAGCTGACAATGGCCTGTGACAATACACAGTAATTTACAACAAATGTTTATTTAAAATTGAAATAGGATAGACAGTACCTTCCCAGAACGTCAACAGTAGTATTGTTTACAGAATATGGCTCAGTACAAGTAGTTCTAAGCAAAAATAAATATAACGATGTATCATTTAGTTAATACCTCCTCCCTCCTTCAATCGCTGTGCAATTTAGTTAGTTTTTAGTGCAAGCAAGTGTAGTTTAAAATTGTAGCGTTGAAAATAAATCAATAGACAAATAGGCAAGATATCTGCCAAAACATGATCGTGTTAACCATTACAATCAAAGTTTTCTTTCGCGTCTAATGCTACTTGCAGTTCGTGTGATTGGTATTCTGTGCATTTCTTATTGAATATTTTATTTGCTCAGGAATTTTCGCCGGACGCTTGAGAGTGAACGCAAGGTTAGGTATGCGGTAAAGCTGGGTAACGTGGTAGGTAATCTTTTGGCGGGAAGATATTGCTTTGTTTTGGCGGCAATGTAACGATCAGACAGTAAGACGGAACGGTGTTCGAGGCGAAATGATCGATCGATGTTGATTCTAATCGATCGTTGCTGCAAAAAAATCTTGAATCATTGAGAGAATCATTTTCCAAGCTTCCCCGTAGACCTTGAATGAAAGCCTTGTCTGCCGTACGTGAGGTACATACATAGCAAAGCTGCGTCGAAAAAGTTCATCTCGTTGAGTGGGTGCATTGCAGGATAATGTGGCCATTTTCATTTACTCTCTCCGAGGCGAGAGTCACGCTCTTGAAATTCGAATAAATTTCAATTTTTAATTATTCTCTCTGCCTTCCAACATAAATCAAGGACGAAGGGACGTTATCCTTCATTAGCGATTCGTGTATAATTCTCTTTTCTTTCACTGCTATAGATCCAGAAAATTTCCCTTTTAAATCCGGGAACAAATTGAATCATTGTCGCGTAGCAACTGCTGCTTTGGAGAAGGACCAAAATTTATATCATGCGCAATGTTGATTCAGTTTCTTGAATAATATATAATTCAAGTTATTTCCAGCGTCTCGGTATATTTATACACTCATACCAGGGCTAACATTAAATATAAGTACATAATTTTCATAATTAAAAGTTTATCACAATGTTTTGTACAATAGTAAAATGAAAAATAAAAAGAATGCAGTTGTATATAAATTAAAAAGATGAGTTTAGAATTTTGTCATACCTTTCTGTGATAATTTCGATTTTTTTGTTGATGGTAACTATGCTAATGCAGTTCATAGTTACGGTCAAATTTTAAATTGTTTTACATTTTGCTTTTATTTTCTATGTAAGTCCTTTCATCGCTATGTACGCAATCAATTAATCAGGATACGGTGCTGAAAATGTTCAGTGTACTAAGTACATTAACCTGTGACCTTGACGATTACCAGATGGGCATTTAAATTCTACATATTTAGTATCCGTGGTGGTGAATTAAATTGTCTATTTTTCGGAAGTCGTGCTAGGAATAATATTTTTTGATGCGGGGACAGCAAACTAAAATACTATGTTCCGTGCGTTAAGGTGAGAAATCCTCTTTTCATCACTTTCAGCGAACCAAAATTAGTAGTCCAGCAGAACTAATCATAGACTAGGGAAATCGCTGACTGAAAATCACGCTAATTTTACAAATATGCAAAATTAGCGTGATTTTCTTCCAGAAAAAAAATACTTTTCATTCGTAGGTGGACCCATTTCATACAAAAAAACAGTTCTGAAAAACATGAGAAAAATCCAGCCCAAGTCAAAAAAAAAACGAGGAAACATCATTTTTACGCCTACTCCTAATGGACGAATCTCCATCTCCTGCCTCTTAATTTCCTCGAGTGTATTAGTCGCAGTTTTTCAGCACTCCGAGGCGTAGAGGCTCTCCAATTTCCTTCCGCGTGACGGCCAAATCCACCTTTTGGCACTTCCGAGGGGAATAAATATTGTGATTTTTTTTCGACCTGTCACGCACATTCAAAAAAAGTCGTTAAACCTGACTTAAGATGTTAGGTGGGTGGGTGGGATGCCATAAATCTTTCTTCCCGCCGGGAGGCGTGCATCACACCTCGATGCAGCGTCTATCCCTTTGTAGCCCTCGCGAGGGAGGTCGGCTGTTGTTGTTCTGTTATTTTCTTTACATTTGTGAATTTCAGCGGATTAATTCTTGAATAAATGTACTCTTAATCTTGGTGTCCGATTGGAATTATCCTAAAGAAATACTTATCCCTCATGTTGCTATTAAATGTTATTATATTGATTATATTTCTATAGTTTCTCTTATTGGAACGTTGTAGATTATGAAAAGTCAATTATTTTTCCTTTGAAAGAGTAAAAATAGATCATGTTTAAATTGATGAATCGATTGCTAGTTTCGTCGGTTTTACCGGCTCTGAAATGAAGTTTTTGGTAGGTTCTGCGTAGTTTTAGCTGGTTTTGTTAGATCCTAGTTTTTACACGTTGACATCAATGGCTTACAATTTTTTTTTAATTCATTCCATTATTATTTCATCAACAATTTAAGAAACAGTTAATTGTACCTATAGGTGGAGAAATTGATTCTCATACGCAGATTTCGTGTTCTATCTCTTAATGAAGTTTCATCAGATTGTTTTACCTCAAGAAATTTATCAATGACTCTCTAATTTTCTGTTTAAGTCCGCACAGTGTGTAACAAATAGAGACGAAAAGTTTATTTTTTCGCATAAAATTTATTTTTGACCGGTTTCGACTACAAGGTCATCATGAGGCACAACTCAAGATAATTCTCACTAATACATTGGCAAAAAAGGAGGGAGCATTTCCACCCTTCCCCGCTTTATCTGATACATATGTGAAAACCTATGATAAATAAATTATATGTGAAATAACAAAGTTTTCGCTCTCGTTTATTTAAAATTTTAAACTAATCCCTCAAACTTTCGACTTATAAGTTCATCCTTAGCCACAGTTCAAGAAAATTCTCACAAATGTATGGGCACGAAAAAATGAAATGACTTTTCCCACCTCTGTCGACCTTTTAAGTCGAATTCGAACGCAGATACATTTTATGTGGAGTGACTTATTTTCGCTCTCATTTATTTAACCCTTAACCGACGACGTGCGGTCCGAGAGACCGTTCCTTTTTTGAAATTATGAATATTTTCAAAATTACTGTTTTTCAATGTCTATAATCATCGTTAGCTTCATATTTTTGTATAATAAAGATATAGCACTCTTAATATGAAACGTTTTTATTATTTGATTCTGTAAAATTGCAAATTAATTTGATTAGCGGTCTAAGTGGCCTCACGTCACGCCTACAGGATGCATCAAGAAAAGGAACAAACGAGATAAATTCAATTGTTTCTAATTAGTTAGGCATTGCACTTTAACATTTAAGGCCTTACTTTGAAATATGGCGAGATATTGACAATTAAAAACCATAGTAATAACTCAAGCGTTTTTGACGCCAGATGTTGGATCCTGTTTTAAATTACTTTTTATACGAAAAATTGATTCGTATTGGTAACGCATAAAATATAAAGTTTGGAATAGTTAAGAAGGTAAAGAAACGTAAACTTACGCAATAAAAATGCCGTCGCGACATTTTATGAACATTTAATTTGTTGCGGTCTCCCATACCGCACGCCACTGGTTGTGTAACAAATATTTCATGTCACTGGTTAAGGGCTAAGAATTCAAGTAAATCCCACGAGCTTTCGCCGGAAAAAATCAAGTCGAAATCGATCGATCTGTGAGAGTGAAAAGTACCAGTTCGGATAGTGACGCGTAGGCCAGCCTTCAACCTCCCTGTAGAAGGACCTTGTGAGTTCCTTGAGCTCTCGAGAAGGAGCAGAGGTAGTCACCTGGAGCGTGCGTAGAGAGATGCGGAGGAGTGGCCGGAGCGGTAATAATAGTTGTGCCGTTGACGGTAGTTGCAGGGTCCGTGAGAAGAGGCGGAAGGGGTGGGGGAGGAGGCCAGGGCGGACGGGGGAGTGGTGTGGGGTGAAATAGGGGATCATCCACTGCCTTCCCCCACTCCACATTCGAATTCCGTCACGTTTTCCCCCTCCCTCCAGGGGGATGGAAGGGTGAAGGGGAAGGGGGTATGGATGCTGATGAGCTGGTGGTGGGAGGGGGTCGTGGGAATAGGGGAGGGCACTTGTGAATACTTCTCTGTACAATGCATGCATTATACGGTCTATACATACTTCGCGCACTCAGTAACTATAACTACTGATTCAATTTATTTATTTATTCTAGTATTGTAGCGATTAAGGTAGGTTTCCATGGAGTACTAAAGAAATGATCTGGGAGCCTCCCTTCCCTTCTAGCACTGCCTTCTTTAGTTCACTGTAAGGCCTAATCCCTTTCAATCTATCTAAAAATCCTACTCTTTTCCTTCCCCTCCATCGTTTACCTAACATTCTACCCTCTAACACCATTTTCAACATCCCCTCACCGCTAAGCACTAACTCCATCCATACCTTCTGTCTCCTCCGTATCTCATCTAAAAGCTGCCTCTCCTCACCCACTATGTCCAGCACTTCGTCGTTCCTTTTCCTCTTCCTCCATTTCATCCTCTTCACTAGTTCCCGTGTAATCAGGTACTACTTGATTAATTGGAGATTAATGATAATGAAATCGAGAGATGAGTTGAAATACTGCTATTTCACTGAAACATTCATAGATCGAAGGAAAAACATCAAAGCAAAAAACTCTTCATTTCATCAGAAATCGATCGAAAAAACAGACGAGGCTTACAATAATCATTGCGTCATGACACTCAAGGCATTTTACGATTACAAAGGAAAAAATTACCATTTCATCGTCTACGTTCGAAGAAGAGATAATCTGTACCATGTAAGCACTATACGGTCTGCACATTCATCGCGCACTCAGTAGCTAGAACTATTTGTTTAATTTCTGATTTAATACTGATGAAATCGAGAAATAAATTCAAATACTGCTATTTCACAACAAAGTTCATAGATGAAAGTTTAAAAAACCACCAAATACTTACCGAAAACCCTTCATGTCGTCATAATTTGTCCTGTTAAACTGATGATATATGAAAATGATCCACCGTTTCAATCCCAGTCTATTTTTTACTATCACAGAGGAGAAATTGCCATTTCATCATCTAATGCGTTCAAAGAAGAGGAAATTGAGAGATAGATTCGGCCGGTAGGTTGGTTTGTATAGATGAGGTTAGAGCTCACCTCGGACAAATTGTAAGCCATGGTCGTGAGAATTTCGCAGATTCAGGGTTGGGGACAGGTTCATTTGGCATTACCATCTTACACTTCGAGGGCTTATGTTGTGGAACATCCAAAGACTTCTCGCTAGATGTCCTAAGGTTTGACCTTCATGACGTCAGCCTAAGTCGAACCATCGCTGAATATTTACGTAAGCATTTGGATGACTTGTACTCAATAGCTGAATGCTGTGGAAATTTTTTAATATTAAAATTAATTTTGATCGCATAACTAATGAAATGGTTTTCAGAAAATATTTTTTATGATATGCACATTTTACCTAACTTTTCGCACTATCATTAAATTACTCGAACTTTTATCTCATTCCTTTACCATAATTTATTTTGCGGGTGGCATTTGCATTGAATTACTCTATTTTCAACGTTCTAGGCATTTTTATTTAAGGTTATCTGTTATGAGCAATATTAGTATTAGCGTGTGCATCCCATCCCCCTTAAAAGATTTATTTTCAACGCTGCATTATATTGCAAGAGCGTTCCATAATATTTTATTTCTACAAAATGCCTGCTCTCGCTGTCTCAAGCTCACCCATTGGGCTAATTGCCGGTTTTAGTGGAAGTTGAGCTTTCGAAAGGGGGTGAAGGTTATAACGGTGAGTGAGGTAGGACGATGTAGAGCGGAAATTAGAGTAGACGGTGGGGAAAGATGGAAATCTTCGAGAAAATAACAGTGGAGGAGAGTCAGCCATCTCCCTATGCATCGCAGGTTAATGGGGGAACTTCCTTTTTCCCGTTCAGAGTTTCGTAAAATAGGCACATGTGGGACCATTCTCTGTCACAAAGAAGAAGTTTAAAATAGTTCAGGGAACGTATTTACTAAACTGAAAAGACTATGTGAACATTTTTCCTTGTGCGAAGAACTTTATGAGTAATATTCCTCGTAATATTCCAAACCCTTCCAACTGTCGCTGGAGACATGTTAGTACAGTGAGGTGAATTCTCTCACGTGTTTCATTTCAGTTGCAACCTAAATAATCATTGTTATTTTTAGTAAGAGCCTTCTTAAATATTTTTCCATCTATTCCGGCTTGTTTTAAAATTTTCTACTGATCAAATTCAATTTTATCGAATAAAATATGCCTATGTTATTCTTCCAATATCTAATCATTTATGTTTGCCAATAAAATCGCCTGTTTTTTTCCTTTTCATAATTTCTTTATTGCTTTAATTTGCTTTAATACATACATTGGACGAGTAATATATTATTACGTGCGGAATTTGAACATGCGGCACGTAAAATATTAATCCTCGTACTATGAACAGCTAGTTTATTTATTGTCACTAAATCTATCTCATGCTTTAACACGACATACAATATGCTAATTATATAAAACGTATTATTCACAAATAATGATTTAAGGGATTTAATTAGTGTATATTTTTGTTAGCCCCTCCACTATGTGGGTATAAAGGTAATCACAATGCATACGAAGACGTAATGCACTTTTACGAAAGGAATACGATGAAAAACTCTGGCCAAATTCAACCTTTATAAGAGTAATGAACGAGTTGCTCTACAAATATCATTAAAAAAATATAAGAGAACATATCGAGATAGAATCATTTATATAATAGGTAGTCAATAGCAAAATAACTTCGTAGGGATAATTCTGACCGCACACGTATATGTTGAATGCATCTAAACAAGAATTTATTTTACCTGTCGTTATAGGTAGTATTTCATTTAAAATTGTAATCAAATCGAATTCTTCTGAATTTTGTCTAAAAATGTGTTGTATCATTCACTCAACTTCGAGCTCAGTTTCGTCGTAGCTGGGAAGGATGCAAGGCGCCGGTGTGTGTGATAATGAAGAAAGGAAGGCGGCTGTTAGGCCTGTGGTTGTATATTGGAGCGTGTGGTGCTCCTGGACTTTTATACTAAACCCCTAATTCCGGTCTCCTTCTTTCCTCCACATCCCCCCTCTCTCCTCGTCTATAATCTATCCCCTCCTTCGCCGTTGTATTTTCTTTGGAATATTTGGGAAACGCCCGTTATACCCCACAAATTCATTCAGCCCAACTTAGATGCATGTTTCTTGCGACCAAACTTGCTTTCGCTTATTTTCTTTACTATAATCTTAACCCTTGAGTAGTAATTAATGGTAGTAGTTAACAGTAAAACTCATGATTTTTTTTAATACCGATATATATGAAATGTGTGTATATTTTCGTAGAATCGTATCTTGATCGTATCGATTAAAGTTGAAAGATTTTAAGGGCTTAAGCTATCTACAATTACCAGTTTAAATCACCTACTATTTTTTCCTGATTGCAAGCGATTTTTCTCGTTAATTGTCTTCGCTTTTTAAGTTTTTACGCCATTTTTAAGTTTGTAAATGATATGAGAGATTTAAAAAATGCATCACCACTGTGATATATGCCAAAATTTAAAATGAAACCTGTTATGATTGGTATTTAGCTTTATGAAATATAAATAATAGTGTTAACTGTTTTCAAAATAGTGTAATTGTAACTATGCTAACAATTTCATGCAGGCACTTCTTGATCTTGAGGCCCGGGTCTGAAGCTTAGTTAGGCTATAGGAAAATCCGCCCTTGCCCATTGTGGCTTGCCGAAGGGAATGCTTGAAAACATTATGAAGTATAAATACATAAGAAATTTTGAACATATTTCAAATGTTTCGCACCACATTGATTGTTTCAGAGATAGCAGTCCCGTTAATTTAAGTTTTAAAAATCGGATGCGAAGTAGTCTGAATACGCCACCGGTTGAGAACGAAATTTTGCGATAGCAACGCATCTTCCGTTTGAAGAGCGTATGAATTTCTTCGGACAAACAAACGAAGGGGAGAAAAGCGCGGGAGACGGGAGCCGTCATGACTCGCTGGTTCCCTTCTGCTGCCGCGCTTTCGCCCCGGGAGCAGTCACGTGACCCGTGGCGGAATCCTCCCCAAGGACCCTGCAGGGTTTGTTTTTAGGGGAGGGGAAAGTGGCAGGGAGTGCATCATGCGTGCGACTCCTCCCCTCCCCATCCTCCTTCCTTGCACGACCGCCCAGCGAGACCAGTGGCATGGCGGCCGCGCGTGCCGACGCATGCGCTATGCGACCCCTCGGGCCGTTGGTGCCATGCAGCTGGCTGGTGGGGAAGGCTGCGCGCGGCAGGTGCGCCGGCTGCAAACCCCTTTCATTCTCCTACATCCCCTTCTGACCCTCGCTTGCGTATCCAACGTAATGAGGGGCGGCAGGGCAAAAGAAAAGGGATGCAATATTTTTTTCCGATCAAATTGCTCGAGAAAATAGATTTATCGCCGTTGGTAATTCTATGGGGAATCCTTAAGTTATTTTCATATACCCGATTGTAATTACAACGATACAATTCCTTGTCTCGTACGTGACTTGGAATCGATTTTACATAATTAAATGTAATAACTATATAATTCTACATACTGTACGACCTAGGTTTCGACGCGGCCTTTGATCATGTGGTACATTTGCACCGAAGACACTGAGCAAAACTTATTTTTCTCAATTTATATGCAACTATTTTTTCCTTCTAACTGCTTAAGCAAAACATTTATCGCCGTTGGTAATTCTAATTTTCATTAACTCTTATTGTAATCACAATTATATTATTCGTTGATTCGGGTGTGGCTTCATCTAATTGACTTTACATAATGAAATGTAATAAATGTATAATTTCACATAAATTTAATACTGTACGACCTAGATTTCGACATTATCATTTGGCGTAATACATTGGCGTCGAATGCACAGAATAAAAATCATTAATTTCTGTGTCTGTTTATTTAATTTTATTCTGTGTCTTCGATGCAAATGTATTAGATAATCACGTACCACGCCGGAACCTAGGAACTGCAGCATTAAATTCATGTGCATTTATTAAATCTTTGCATTTCATTATGTTGATTAAAATGAATTGAAATCAAATTAAAGGGTTGAACTCTTGTCAGTTTCTCACGTATGATACTTCACTTATTCGAATTAATCAATTGAGGAAGAACTTGAAATTCAATGAAATTATATTTTGTCCCCTCTACGGCAATTTATGCGAAGTATTATAGGAAAACAAGTGATACTCTTTTTGTCCCTCACACCTGCTATTACTATTTTTAAAGTCTTAAAAATACGAATAATTTTAGTATAACGGGACTAGCCGTGCTGATAACTTTTACGGAGTCACCCACATTCCTCAAATTGTGCGAAAAATCTTCGGAGAAAATGTTATTCGCGTGACCACCATTCATGTGCACAGCGCCACAGCCGGAGAGCAAGGCTCGAACTTAGAGCAAACACTTGGAGGTGTTCGCTCATAACTAGTTTAATTATACCGGGACTAGCCACGGTGATAACTGAACGGGAGTCATCCGCAGTGTACTAAGTGTGCGAACAATCTACAGACAAAAAAATCATTCGCCTTGACCGGGATTCGAACACGTATACTTACACTTTTCTTGAGAGGTTGGAGGAAATGCGGATGTTTTACGTCAGTGGTGCATGTTTGAGAGGTGAAATATGTACTGGAAAGTTATGCTGTGCATGATCTATTGGTGCATCATCTATCGCCTTCTCCTTCTTATCTTTGTGCATTCTTGTGCCCTGGTTCCCTTTCTTGCTAGCGATCCCTTCCCCTTTCACATTATCGGATTCACACCTCATGTTATTCAGCCCTCGGCTTCAGTTAGAGACGGTGAAATGCGGAGGAGACTCGGCATGAAAATCTGTGAATTGACTTGATGGGAAGCTTAAACATTCTTTTTGTGATTTAAGATTTGTTGATTGATATGGTAGATGCATTTAATGGTCACCTCAGGTTTAATATCAGTGCTGTTTGCTTATTCTCTTGTTGAAATTGAGCCATTTTTACGTCTTTTTGGGCTAAAAATTTATGTCGAAATGATGTTCTCCTATTTAAAGATATAGTTTTGAGATGATTCCCGAAGTACAGTTGAAATTAGAATCTTGAAGAATGCCTGCGAGGAATAATCATAGAATAATATATGAGATGCTTGATTTATGGAGTCTCTCTCCTATTCTTGGTCGGAAAGTGTGTACAGCCTTCTCTAAAAATTACTAACATGGACAAAAAATGCTTAAAACCTTCCCCTACTCTCCTCTTAAGTATTGCAGATTCCTCCTGAAAACTCTTGTATAATTCATACATTATGTAACCTTTATTATGAAAGTTCATTGAGTAATTTGCGCTCAAATGATACTTTTTCAGGGTGTCTAAATTATTGCCTTCCGTTTGCAAGGCCTCCATCTTAATTCAGAGTTCCACGCTCGAGCGACGCGCGCGCGGTTTTAAACGTTCGGAGGATCATTAACAGTGGTTTTGTTCTTCATTCAGTGTTCTGCCGAGCGAGTGGTCATCTGTTCGTCCCTGTTGCTCTCTCTGCCGGCAAGTCTTCACCGCCCTCCCCGCCACTGCCCCCTTTCCCATCCGGTAACTTTCACCCCTTCTTCCCCTGAAAAATCCTCATGGCTTTTTGTCCCTCCTCTAGTATTAAACCAGGGTAGGATTCATTCATATTACCTATTTAGGCATAACAACTATTCGGTAACTTTCGGAGGACACATACATCCTGCTGTTTTTTTTCTGGTGACGAATTACTCGCTTCATAATTATTTCGTTAGCGTCAAGATAGTTACTTGACGGGTACGAAATTCTGTGCGCGGTGGCCCAGGAAGGAGAATACTGAAAGAAATAAGTACCTATTTAATTTGGTTTTTAGTTTTGAGGATATTTCTGCACAACCGTTGTCATCCCAAAATAACAAATGGGTATCAATTTTCCTTTCCATCCGAGCGTCAATCCGAGGGTGCAGGTGCAATTTACATTAATTTGGGGAGAAGTGCAGATATTGGTTGGTGAGGTTTACATTATTTTTGTGGCAAGGGGATACAAGTAGATCACTTCATACATTGATTGTTTGAGGCGTAACTTGGTGAAAGCGATTCAATATTAAAATTAAAAAGAAGAACTTTGTGCTTTCACATTAATATTTAATCACAAATTTACGACCATGGTTTCAAAGTTAAACGTCATTTGATGATAATAACTTAATTACAAATTCATTGGAC
Source organism: Ischnura elegans (assembly GCF_921293095.1). Taxonomy (NCBI): domain Eukaryota; kingdom Metazoa; phylum Arthropoda; class Insecta; order Odonata; family Coenagrionidae; genus Ischnura; species Ischnura elegans. The sequence goes on from NC_060254.1 coordinate 95,656,403, forward strand.
GTTACGTTCACACGACGCCATTAGCGCAAACATACAAATAAACTCATAGGATAGGTTAGGAAGGGATAGGAACACATAAGAGAAAATTGACAAGGGCATTTGGGATGCGGTAGATGGAATAAGTTAGAAATTAAAAGGTTAAAAATGCGGCCGAACTGGGATTCAATTATGTACTAGGAGGGAAGGAAAATTCTGTGGGAGGTGGTCCAGGGAAAGGAATACTTAATTAAATAAGTACCTACATAATTTGGTTTCTAGTTTTGAAGTTATTTTTACACCCCTATTCTTTCTTGCTATCCATGAACACTGATCATGTAATTTAATAATCACTTATCTGCTCATTGATGTGATTAATACCTATTGCTGTGTTAGAAGTAGTAATCTAGGTCTTGTTTCATTTGTTAAGCTAAATTTCCTTTTTTAAGGTTGTGTTATTTATTTCTTGGTATGTTTAATGTTCGTTTTTCTGTTAGAAAAAAAATTATTCCTTTTCCAGTTTTACTATGTTAATTCCAGTTTACTATGTTAATTGTACTGCTCACCACTTTAACAATTTCTATGTTCCATAGGAGTTAAAACTCCTAGAACAACAAATGAGTTAATTATTAATTATTCCAATTGAACAAATGAGGATATTTTTTTCTTTCGATCCGTTCTTACTACTGATATCAATACGATTGAAGTCACCGTTTTGACGATGCTTGTAGTGGGAAGAGTTCATTATTTCGTATGCGTAGCTCGTACATCCGCAGACCTCCGGCGTGAGTGCTGTCTTGCTCCCGTGGCACGCGTATCTTCTCGGCCGGTGCACAGGGATGGCCACCCGTTTGGTGCACGCCGCCGGAACTGGCTCGCCAGAAGCGTCCGTGCGGAATTTGAGCTTATTTTTTCCAGCATGAGGGAGATAGGGGTGAAGTTGGGGGGGGGGGGGGAAGGTCTGCTTCCGGTCGTCCTAACTATCGTCCCCCAAAGCATGCGGGTCTGCGCCGCACTCTTTGTGCAAGTGGTCGTGGATTGGAAATTAGCCTATTACACGCGCTGCACGTTTGGGCCTTTCCCTGGTGCATTTAAATTTTAGGGTCGTATTCATAGTTGCTGTCCAAGGGCTATCAAGCCCATCAACTCGAAAAAGAATGCTTTCCAGGTGAACGTATTAGATAGAATTCAAAGGGTTCGTGTATTATTGGAACCCGGACCCAGCAAATCCTTTCACTAATATGATCAGTATTTATCAAATAATTATATGTCTATTTTAATCGTCTAATAAAACTTTCCTATTAGTTTTTCGAGTATGTAAAAAGTATTGAATGTTTTATTTCTCTTTTGCAAGGGCTCGTTTTTTAGATTTCATTCCTCCACGTATCATGAGGCAATAGTTTTGCTTCCTGTTATCTTTACACACTCTTTATGTAGCCATTGCTACATTATTTTTAAAAATATCGGCTTTTGATAATCCATCTATTCAGTTTTTATTGTATTTAAGTCGCCATAGGAAGGCCGTAGCGAAAGGTAAGGGCTAAGTGGTCCAAAGTCCCTGAAATATTTTTGAAGTACGATATCAGGAGAACCCACTTCAAGTGAATGTCTCCCAAACTTTTCCCCCTATCCCAATAAATCTCCCTATATGCATCCAAATCCAGTGAAAGTACATTCTGGCTATGGTCTTACTTAACGGAGGCACGTGCTCGCCCGATAATCATAGATTTTTTATATTATAATGATAAAATATGCATTTAATGTTGGTTTTTGTCAAAATATAGTTATGGGATGTGTGAACAACTAACAGAATAATTATTATAATGCATATAATAACCGATAATTATTATAATGCATACCAACAAAAAAGAAATTTTCCTGATAATTACACCAAGAAAAAAATGCATTTATGCGGCCGAGGCGGTGAATTATTTTAAAATTAATAAATATTTTAAAAAAACGTTGCTTTTGGTGGATATCATCTCATTGGTTTCCATGCAATTATGAATATTTACCTCATTATTTGAGACGTCCTTAATTTCGGTGTATGTTTATGGAAGTCTCTATATTCTCCATGGACAGATTTACTCTTCCTGTATTAGGAACTTGGAATACAATTCTTATTTATAACCAGGTCTGGGCAGTATCTCAAATACAAGCATTTTATTTTATTTTTTAATACATTTGTAATTAGTATTTAGTATTTCAAATACACGACCTGAATGTATCTTGTATTCTGTTTTTCAAATAAAGATTTTTGGTATTTTCCCCATTCTAATTCATAAATAAAACACTTGTAAAATGCTTTTAAAGTAGCTCTGATAACACATCTGTAACATTATGCCTCAGAGATTGCTTGGTTTTCATTAGAATCGTTTTCTTCATGTTTGCAGCTATCCACAACGTGCCAAGGCAGGTTATATTTTTTTAAGAACTCTTAGTTTCCATACAAATGTAATTTGTTTTTAAAAGCTTTTTGAAATACTTTTTTTTAGTTTGTTTTTCAAATAAACAAGACAAAGATATTTTGTATTTTGCATTTCAAATATATATGGAGCGGCATTTTGTGCTTAGCATTTCAAATGCCCCTCGGCCTGTATTTTGCCCAGTCCTTTTTGCATCCACGGTGACTTTCGTCTCCAAAGCTCTCTCATCCTGTTACCACCCTGCCATCTCTCCATCCCTTCTTCTCTGTCACTCCTCTCTCCTTCCAACTAATGGGTAATTCAAACCTCGTCGCATCCATTATGTCCGTGGCGGAGAAGAAGTTGGAATCACGGAAATGTCGGAGAATGTGGGAATCAAAAGTGCCCGCCCAACGATGGGCTATTCCCATTTAGGTGGAATGGCGTGCGTTACATAGCACGCGCCGGAATTTCCGTCATCCTTCCTTGTTTCCTCCACTTGCCCTTCCCTTTTTCATACATCACACCGATGGCGTAGCGAGGGGAGTGTGGGTTTTCGTAGGGCTCAGAGAATTTGTTTTAGAAAAATATTTTGTTGTGACAAATTTTGTCACTAATATTAGGGGGATGGATTACACAAGCAAAACATCAAACTATTAACTCAGCCGTAAAACTCACGATTTTGAACCGTTTCTCATAAAATGTTTCTTGTGTAGGATCCCCGCACCTCCCGCTTACACTGGTGGCGGGTGTTCTATACCCGCCAGACCGTCACTATTAGTTTCCTAGCCTTAATTTCTAGCCAAGTCCTGCCTCACTCCTCATCCAAGGAATGGAGGATTTAAGCGGGGGTCTCAGGGATCATGATCTATCCCAAAATTTTATCAAAAAATATTACATTTTTTATTAGTTTAATAGTGTTTGTATCCTTGTAAAGGAGTAATGTGATTGTTTACCTATATTCATGACATTAAGTTACAAGCGTGAGAGATGTTTTAGTTCTATTCATCGCAGAAAAAAAGCTTTAATAATATTACTATTAATAATAATATTACTATTAATTATTAATAATATATTTCTTATAATATTCCTACCCCGTGTTGAATTCTCCATTTTCGTCCAAAGAGCGTTGGCAATTGTGCTTTCGATTGTTGACTTTCGCTAACTTTTATTTTTGTAACGGATATGATTTCGCCCTATTTAGTCATCAAGTTTCTATGTGCAGCTGATAAATTTTGAACGAAACTCTTCAGATTTTTTCTTGAATTATTTTTAAATTTATAATCATTATTTTTATTTAGTTTTAGACTGGAGAACGCCCCTTTCCTCCGGGGGGTATTCCATTCTACGCAAACCCAGGTCATGAACCCTCCCCCTCCAAAACTTTGGGGCTGAATCCGCGCCTTTTCTCCAATGACTCTTTTCCCAGGTACCCGCAAATGATAGCCCACCTTCCCACACTTTATAAGCCTCTGTTGCTTCTAAGCAGCATCAAATTTGAAGTTTTGTTTTTCGAAAAATGTTCAAATTTTTAGCCCCATCCAAGACAGATTAGAAACACTTTTCATTGCATACTACGAATTTGAGCGTTTAAATGATTCTGCCAGAATTATCGAGACTGAATAGAAAATTTTATCATTTTTTTGTACGATAATACTAAAGTGAGATTCACTAAATCTTAACCACAAATTATGTAGTATAAGTCAATCACTTTATATCGTGTTCGTTCGGATAAAATTAAAAAATGGCTAACTTAACATGCTGTACCTTTACGGCATTTGCATATTTTGTTTTGTATTTTTTTAATTTTTGCTAAATTTTTATATATATTCTGCTTCTAAGGTTGTTAAATTTACATCAGATAAAATCAACATCTATAAATGAATAAAAGATGAAACTGGAAAACCGTTTGAAAAGGTTTAAGTAGAACTGGATACTACTGAAATTATCGTGGAACTTCATATCGACTCCAAAAAATTATTAATTCACTGGTAAAAAGGCGATGTCTAAAGAATAACTTCTAGTGGTCAATTTAGACGATCTTAACATGTCGTTTCGTATCTTTTTATCAGGTTGTCTCGTTTTTCGTTCTTTTTATGGAAGGTCTGGCTGATTTTCCACGCCTCATTGCAATATCATTTCCCTTCACTGAGGAACTCTGCGTACGTGCCTTAAAGACTCGTGAGGGAGTGGTCTTTATTGATTGCCGGAAACCAAGTAAAAGAAAAAGAAAAATGTCCGAGGTGGATCTCATGTTCTTCTTTACTTTATTGTTTGGTGCGTTGTCTTGCGTAGAGGGCGAAAGCGCCTAATCAAACAAACGACACGACTGTCTGCTGACGCAAAGCTTGGCGTAATCTTGGGAGGAGTTTGGATGGGATGGACGCATTATTTGCCGTGGTCATGAAAGGGAAAGTTTCTCAGCTGCGCTAGTATTGGCTCAGTATATGGGGCGTAAAGTAAGTGGTGCACTCTCCTTTAAGTATGCAGGTGGAGCAAATCCTTGCTGCAGTCAAGTGGAGATGGTGCACCTGATCCCCCTGGCAAATATTTGTTTTCGTCCTTCTAATATTTTTACCTCGTGTTGACTCCTCCATTTTTATCCAAAGAGCCTTAGCAAGATTGTTGACTTTTGCTAACTCGTATTCATGAAATGCATATGTTTTGTTACCTAATTCGTGTTTGAAATTTTACGTTCACACTGAGAAATTTTGAATGGAACTATTCAGATATTTTTGGTGAGTGTAAATTTGTTTATGCCTATTTTGTAGAGAAAACCTTAATTTTATGATTCGTATTTTTATTCATTGTTATTTTTTCTTCAATTACAGGTATGTTGTCCTGCTGCATTCAAGGAAGGGGGAGGTTTCTATGGTTTTCTTTAACGTGAGTACCTGTTCTCTTGTTACGAACGCTCTTTCGTATACTACCCCACTTCCATTGTGTTTCCAGCTATTTGCCTTCGCCAAACATCTGCGGTATTTTTTCCTATTAGCCAAGATTCCTAATATACTCAGAAATATGCCGAAGTATTGGGTTACCCATTGCAAATTGGGCGGTAATATATAATTCGTAGTTTTATCTCGCATCATTAAATTTTAAAATAGCATTTATAGCGGCATAACTATAACAGTAATTTGAAACACTCACGAGGAAATGAACCATGCTCGTACGACGATATTGCGCAAATTTCGACGTATATTTTTACCAGTGATGCGATATAAGGAAAATATAAGTAATGCAATTGCTGTTAACGAGTACATCTTTGGTCATTTTTACTTGTAATAGATACATTTTTAAAGAAATGGCGAATATTTTTATCAGTGATATGATATAGTGAAGTAAAAGTAATCGAATTACTGTTAACGATAACATATTTTATAATTTTCTCTGGCAATCGGTATTTTTACAGTCTTTATATCAACTCACCAACCTGTCTGTTTGTTTGTCTGTTTGTTTGTCTGGTACAAATCTTGTAACTCAAATTTGACTCACTTCCTGTGAAGCAAAAACGCTGAAATTTTGCACACTTCTTCATTTCCGATGACAATACATGAAAATATAACTTTTTCTCTCCAACCCCCCTTTAACCACCCACCAGTCAACCCCCCCCCAAAACATGTTTTTGATCTAAGAAGTTCCAAATGGTCGATTTTCGTGTTTCGTGGCATTTTTAACATAGGGGTAGGCATTTAAAAGCATAGGGGTGGCATTTTGAAACATAGGGGGCTTACCATTCACTGAAAATTTAATAAATATAGTGACTTTTTTAATACGTCACTTTTGGTTTTTCGGGGTCACTGAGTTTTTTTGCTTTGTGTCATATATAAACGTTGCTCATCCCCTGTAATCTAAATATAAAGGCTGGTTTTTAAAAAAATTTTTTTATAAGAGCTTATTTAAAGTACTTTATACTTGTAATTGGGAAGAGACAAACATCACCCATCGGTGTAAACTTTGGAGGAAACATATTTATTTACGCCATAAGTGCCTAAATAAAAAAAATATTATTTTATGCAACTGCGTTATATAATTATTGAAATGCTGGTCTGCCTGTTATAACTCCCTGTTCGAGAAAATATTGCATCATGTACGGCAACAAAATTGAAAGGAATTATAATCGTTCTTTTGATCCTTCTGATGACTATTTCAAAGAAAAATTTACAATTAACTACAAGTTTGGCTCTGTTGTTGTAATTAAGTACGATTACATTATTTTGTACTCTCCCATCATTGATTTTTACGCTGCTACGAGATATTTTGCTGTCGGACATAACTTATTCTCTGACTCCTTCCACCAAAATAAACTTCGTGTCTGGTTGTGGCCTAATAAAACAAACTGGTTTTAATAGCTCAGAGAGGGTTGTATATCAATGCAAAGTTTTTCTCGACACAGTGGGCACCTTTATGTAGATGCCGGCGCCGCGGGGGGGTTCTTGGGAGCATGTTGTTACGTTCTTTCGCGCGATTTATGGGACGTCAGGGAAAAGAAAAGCGGGTTTGAGAGACGGTAAGGCTCCCATGTTGCCACCTCACATGCGACGATATCACTTTTGTGCTCAGGGTGTTATGGAATTGGTAGACAACTGCTTGGTGGCGTCTAATTGGGGCATATAGTATCCTCACGAAGACGCAGCATAAAGAGTGGTCTTGATATATTAACGGGGAAGGCGAAATTTCGTGTTGGGAAAATTGGAGAGTTTGGTGGCAGTGTATAGAGCGAAATGAATCACATTTTAATGTTCCACAAAACTTAATTGTTCCGAGTCTGAGGTTAAACATCTATATAGTCATCATCAAGGTCCCATATCAAGGTCCGAAGTCAATTAATAATAGTAGTTGAATCCCAGGGTCAGAATGATAAAGTTTTGTGGAACATTAAAAAATGATTAATTTCGCAGTATCGGTATCTAGTTCCATCAAGTGAATCATGAACGCTTGATTTAAATTGGTGGTAGTGGTTGGATTCACAGATATGTTCGATGGCTCGGATGATAGAAAATTCTGTCAAATATGCGATTTATGGTTTGTATAGTGTTTTGCAATGAATAATAAACATATTTTTAAATCTATCTTTCGGGTCAAAATTCGATTTTTGTCGAAAAGTCGAGCTTTTCATTTCGATTAAAAATCGATTCTCGATGAATAGATTTTTATGAACCTTTTCCACCAGTGTTCCCGGGAAAGTTTCGACGTTAAAATTAATATTCCTGGATAGCTCATGCTCCACCCGAGGAACCTATGGATACGCATACCTGGGTTGCAGCATAGTCGAGAATTCAGCGCGTATGTGCGCTTCCTCCTTGCTGAGTGAGCGGTAGATTCATCAATCACGACAAGGAAAGGATTTTTTCCGTCCACTCATTCGCCTGCGCCTCTCATCTTCTCCTCTTCCTCTCCCCATATTCTTTTTCTCTTTTTCTTTCCTATCAGCGTTCTCCTTTCTCGGCCTAAAATCCTGTTCACCCATTACCCCCCTTCGAAAAAAGCCGCGTATCGGCGAGGCGGAAACTGCTGTTAAGAAGTTAGTTAAGAAAAAAGCTGCCAGTCATGATACCGCTCTTTTGCGCGTGAGAAAAAATATTAAATCCTCAGGTGGAGAGGTAGTCAAATTAGTTTCTGTTAACGTCGCAATGCGTACCAGCTGGTAGGAGAGTTTCAAAACCGCTAAGTCCGTTTTGGTCTTTTTTATTTAGTCATTAATTTTTTTTTAATGTCTTCGATCCGTCCCTATCCGAAAGACCAACGTGGTGGGCTATCTGTTCTGTGCTCTTGGTTATTGATATTGATACAAAAAAAAACAAATGAAAACGGTAGATATTCGTGCGTGTGTTGGACCGGATGGTGAGCAAGTTAAGCTTCGGTCCGTGATGCGAATTAATCGGGCCACCATATGCATCTCATCGTGCGAATCGAGGCGAGCAGATGTCTGCGCAAATATATATCAAGTCCGTTTCGGCTAAATGGATTCACCTCTTCGTAATTTGATAAGCACGCGGAGTGATCGAGTCATGTTTCTCGGCTTATGGGACTCATAACTCATCTATCCCGAGGTAGGGAGGATGTTTTGGGCTTTGATGATCGTGCGAAATTAACGTGAAATCGCGCAAGCATCATGTTTTTTTATGTAGTGCATTGAGTGGCGCGGGGATGGCATTAATTTATTGAAGGATTTAAATAGGAAATTTCATCCTATCCCGAGGGTAGAAATGAGTGAAATTAATCTGAGGAACGTGTTTTTCTTTACAAAAAACTGAATCGGGTTAATATCTAATTCCTACTTGTGCGCGGCCCCTCTGTCCTTGTGCTTTAGCCATCAGGATTTTGATTCGTGGTAGGAAACATGATCTTTAACTTCCCATATTAATCCCTTTTTTCACCGACTCAAGAACCGATTAATCACTCAAGTTCCTAATTTTGACGAAGTCCTGATAATGGGATAACGGTGGTTGGTAATCCTATCGGCTTCCCTTAATGGCGACTTCCTAGAAAAAAAAATTCATCCTTCTGGCTAGGAATTTTTTTTCATAGGGGTCATCTTGCAATATCATTTAGGCCCGTATTCGAGGAAATCACTGGAGTTGATCCTGACTCAAACTTCACTTGGTTGCAACGTTGGTATTTCGAGAACCAGGGCCGGTTTAAGCGGTAAGCAAAATACGCGGCCGCGTGGGAAGCCAAGCAAATGGGGTCGCTTGTGCACTCAGTCCAATTGTCAGTGCTAATCAAGCAAGGACATTATACGTTAAGGGTTGATTTACTCCACAATATTAACGTATAAGTAAGAATTTATCGCAAAGTGGATACCTATTACCCCATTACTCGGGCTATTGTTATTTCCAAATGGGCTCGCCCAATCGTCCGTCGCTCCGTCACCTACTACTTATTCGTAACACTAGTACTCTGAATTTTAATATTTAATTTGTTTTTAAGCTCTAAAAATATCGTATCCAATATATATGAGCAATGAAGTCATAATTTCTCGCTGATATTTAAGTCTCGAAGTCCTTACGTCTTAAGTATTTGTATTTATTTTAAAATGTGTCCAGAGAGAATCCCTATTACCACTCACGTTATTTTTTTTTGGAGAGGGAGGGGCGAAATGTTGTTCGCTTAAACGATAAAATGTCTAGAACCGGCCCTGTCGAAAATTCACTCGAGTGCAAACTCAATTTAATTGAGTGGCTATGTTCCAAGATGTCCGCCATCGTCGCCTCACGTTTTTAAAAATGAAATATTTCTCGTAGAGATACTTCCACGTGCGTCATTTTACTCCAGTAATGCTAGTTTTTTATTAGGAGGTGGCCATGGATATTTTTTCAAAGTAATGCAATTATATATTGGTACAAAGATCATTTTACATTATACATACGTGATAAATTATACGTCATTGTTGAGATACCCACATTTAGGCTATATAAATAGCATTGATGATATGAACTCATGTCGCTAGGTAGGTATACATTAAACAGATCATATAAATTTTAAATATAACATTGTAAAATGTATAATTGGGTTATATATACAAATCCTTTGCGTTAATCGACCATAACTACAGCTTTTAATAGAATGAGATGCAGTTTCTAGTAAATGGATAAGCAAAATTTGACATTTAGGCCACAATCTATTGCCTCGTAATTGTGAGTGATAATCCGTGGATGATGAAAAGGAATATAATAATCTGATGACTTCATTATAAAGGTCCAAGAATATGAATCAATCGAGCCATGAGTGTTTTTTTTAGACTGTAATGAATAATCATGCACACGTTATTATTAGCATACTTAATGGCTCACTCAATCCAAAATGAATCCGGTTCCAATACAATCGGGCTGATTTTATCGAGATGTTCTTATGGGATTATAAGGCTGTTTTTTCCTGTACTCGTCATAAGTCCCTAGCTCATTCCAATAACTTTCGTTATTTTTTTATTTTTTTCCCAAATTTATGGGCAAGAAATGAGGAGGTATGTCGAATTTCGTCTATTTTTCTGTCTACTTTTTCTGCCAGAATATGTCACATTGGAATGAAAACTTTTATTTTGAATTGTAAGATATCTCCACCAATTTTGTTAAAATTTCAGCCTAGAAATGGCCTTTTGTTTCAGGTGACGAGTTGTTTCATTAGGCTAACTGAAATAGAGATACCATAATCAGACCTGTATGTGAAGGCTATGAGCATACTGTCTAAAATAAATTATTAATTAGGTACCTACGTAAGAGCCATACATTGTAAATTCCTTTCACGTATAATTTGGTTGAGTGCTTAACGTTCCCTTACCGAGGGTCAACGCTTTTCAGAAACGTTTATCCTCCACGCATCTTTTTCACGTGGTTCATTTTTTGTGTGCAATCATGTTAGAAATTCTTTCCCTCAATGAGCGGTTTGCTTTCAACTAGTGGATGAATGGAAACTCTGAGGACGTCACAGACTGATAGAGAGTGGGGGACAAATTCTGAGTTTTATTAATCTCATAGAAGTCAAAAGAATTCAGGAGTGGTGGGTAGCATTTGAAATGTGTTGCTACCAAAGAACGATGAATATAAAAGATAAACCGAGTAAGTAATAAAGAAGTGCTGATAAGAGTGGGAGAACAGAGAAATCCTATGGAGAAGATGGGACAATTTGTTGGCCACATCATGATGCATGATGGCCAGTTGAGAGCAATCGCAGACGGACAGATGGATAGGAAGAAGTGCAAGGCACGGCTCCCGAATGAGTTACATAGGACAGATATAATTTTTGGTTTTATTCCCGGTGAACAATTGCATTGAAGTTTTCTCGGGTTTCGCACCGGGTCAGGCCCTCCATTTCTCCTTCCAAGAAAAAAAACATTTCGACGGACAACTCGCCCATCGTCATCAGGGATTCAGTAATCCAATACCAAATCCTCAAAGCCTCGGGGTATATATACAGAATTCTGTGGGTGAGGGCGGTTCAACGTCTCCTGATTGGCTACCAGTCCCCTCGTATTTTTAAGAGTTGGTCCCATACATGGCTTAAATTATAGCCACAGTCTCTGTTGATATCATTGATGTTTTTCGAATCTGAATGGATTGTTTTACTAGGCGGTCCCAGTATCCATGAGATCAACACAGAAGCTTCGCTTCTTCCCATTGAATCAGATGATTCTTGAGGATGCTGTGCTCAGCCACTGCCGATTATTCCATTTGTCCTAATCGTAGGTGCCTACGATGCTCTTTCAACCTGGCCTCAATAGTGCGGCCCGTCTCTCCAATGTAGGTTTTTCCGCATTAACATGGTATTGCGTACACATGTGCGTTGGAAGGAAAAATGGAGGACCTAAGTCGGTGCGAAACCCGAGATTACATAGGACAGGTTGTTAAGGATGTAAAAGAGAATAAATACGTTGCTTTGAAAGGGCTAGGAGATAGGACTTATGATGATGCTTATTATCTTTTGATATAATGGCTGAATGAGGGTTTTATTTGGCCGCAATACTTGTTTCCCTTTCGCATGCACTGTTATTTAACGTAATGCGATTTCGGGTCTAAGTGAATGACCCCACTGAAACAACTATTCTGACGACAAAAGATCACTTTGGTTTTTCTGAGTGATAGATAAAGCGAAGGTCATACTTATGGAAGCGAGATGATTGAGAGATTCAACTCAAGTAATTACGCCGCACAGAAGGGTTACTGCAACAAGAATGAAATACCTGATCGCGGTCATGGGCAGTAGGCACTCAGGAGGCAAAGAAAATCTTAAAGATTCCTTTAAAGGAAGGATCAATGCAGGCGAGGGGAGCTATAAAAATACGCAGTGAGCCAATGAAAGAAGAAGTAATTAATACGTGAGGGTGAAATGGAAAAGATTGTGTAAGATGGCGGGTGTCGGTAGGCTTCTCGAAGATAGATAATCAATTTTATGAGGGATGCATCAAGCACAAAAAGTGTATGGCTCTCCGTCAATCATAAAAGGCACCGAAGGTTAAGTCACCGTTCGACGAAAAATTTACTTCAAGGGATGCAAGTGAAAGAGAAAATGGTTAACTGGATATCAGTACATCTTTTATTCATCATAGGTTCACAATCTTAGAGTTGGAGACAACTCTCCACGCAAATTTCTTATCATATAGCCTTTTCAAGTTTCTTTCTGTCTTTTCTTTTATATCTTTAATTACTAGTCCTCTGTAATTGATTCATGGTCTTTCTATGCCAATCACTCAGTCCGATTATCTTTATCTTTCTTTATCTTTCACATCATCAACTTCTTTTCCCTAAATTTGCTGCTGAAGTCTGAGGATTCTTCAACATATCAGTCTTCGAATTCATGGTTTTAATGATCATTCCTTTTATGGGAAGGTTCTGGTCTGCTCTTCTTCGACCTGGTCTAACATATTGATTACCTCTTTAGTTCAAGATGATAAAGTTGGTAGTGAATGGTTAATATTTGCGGGAATACTTAAAATACTTCTGGCCAATTGGGAGTAACGCCTACGAAAATTTGAGTGACGAAAACGGTATGCGTTCCAATTGAAATCGAGGTCTATTTTCTGATTGCGCTTCCTTGTACATAGAAAAAAAATTGCTGTGCAGGACAATGCCATTCAAATCATGGTGGCGTCTTTGAAATGTGATCTCTATCTTGAATAGTAAAACAAATGCATATCCTGTTGACCAACCTGAGCATTTTAAAATTGCCACTTTTAATTTTGGGAGTTAATTTTTCATCAAGTTTATCGATGTAATTTCATTTAATGGCTATCCATATAAGTTTATTTTTCATCCCTAAAAATACGAAGATAAAGACACTTTAAGCAGCCTTTCTGGCAGTTGTTACGTAAAAATTCTATCTCTTCATCCCTTTACTTCCCCTTCATCTCCTTTTCCTCACGTTCGGTTTCTCTCGTGGCTGATGCCGCGAGGGTGTACGGCGGTGGCGGCGTGAAGGAGTGGGGGCGATCCAGCCACGCCCCTCGCCGCCACGCCCCTTGCAGTCCGCGGGGGAGCCCAGGTCGAATGGGGCACGCCCACGCCCCGCGAATCGAATGGGCCTGCGCCTGCATCTCCACCCTCCACTCAGTCACCATTCTTCTTTTTTCCTCTCATTCCGCGCTCCTCTTTTTTTTTAGTTTTTTTCTAAAATTCTTTCCTCCTCCCTTTTCATTTTTATCAATGCAAGTCCCTGCGGTATAATGCGATTTCTTCCGTGATGTTTTTCATGTTCGTATAAATGTAATTATTATTTAGCCTGGATCGCATATCTACATATGCGCTCCTTTGACTGAGAACGTTTGTACCTATTTGAGTTTCGCTAAAATTTGGCTTTTAATTATTAGCAGATTTATACCCAACCTTCATGGTATATAATGCGAGAAATATGTAGACTTAGGAATAAAATAGGTAGGTACTTAATATCAAGGTGTGACGAAATTTCCGTTTTCATGAGAAACTGTATACTACATGAATTACATTATTTATTTTTCACATATCTACAGCCTTGTCTTTACACTGCACCCTTCAAAAGTTTTCTAGGCCAAAAATTCACTTTTATCTGGGTTAACTTTAAATATTTTACATCAGTAATTCAAGGGCTGGTTAAGTAGGAATTTCCCAATAAAAAACGAAGTCTTTATTGATAATATTATTTATTACTATAATTGAATTGAATTTGTGGAGTAAGTGTATATTAGTTAAGAACACCAATCCAAACCGTTATGATGGACAGTCTACAACTTTTCATATGTAACAAGGTTGTCATTGGTTGTGCAGCAGAATAAATAACTACTTACTTAAAGATTTCTTTGGATTGCTTTACATCAGGCTGCGTAATTTTTTTTATTCCCGGGATTTAGATATGTTTCACGGAATGTAACAACAATATCTGATTTTTTCCCTTGAATACCAAATGGGCACTAGTCCAATTTCCAGAAATAACAGATGAACATTTTTTTGTATATCTTTGGTGCTACTATAGCTGTTGCTCCGTTTTTATCACTAAATTAATCGAACGTTTTTTATTTCCTCTAGTCATGGGGAGCAGTTGAATTCATTTATTTGGTACCTTTGAAGATCTGCAGACAAAGTGCTCTGTTTCGAATCTCTGCTAAATCTTTGCTTTTTGTTGCAACTTGTGCTGTTTTGAAATTTCGCGGCTTCAGCACACTCATTTTAACATTCTTGTCTCAAATGGCTAATCTGTGCTTCGATGCGCCCTTTGAACGTGGTGTTGTCTGCTCAGGGTAAATGTCGAGAAATACTAAAAAACGGAAAAGAGGTATGTAAAACATAATTAATTGTTGCCATTGCTGTTCCGTCTCAGAATCCTATCGGGTAAAATGTTTTGATGGACACGCGAATGGAAGGCACAGCATGGGTCCATTTGACTGCCTCCACCTTGCCCCATCCGATTCCATACTGCAAGGAGGATTGTGGGTGTGTTATGTAGGGCGAGAAGGTCTGCATTGGTCGAGGGAAGCAGCGTGTTTGGAATCAGCCGTTAACAACAAGGGGCGGAGTTCGTAACGAGCATTTCAGTGGTGTCCAAACATTCTTGAAGATGATAAATCACCTCTGGGGGGGAAGGGGGGGGGGTGAAGAGAAGATTTGCGAATTAGCTTAAGTCTCTCGCGGATGATAAATGAGTCGAGGAGACTCCTCCCGCTTGCTGAAAACCCTTCCGACCTTCTCACTATCTTTTCTGACGCTGCGCATTGCCCGTCGATGGGGACTTTCAATAACGTTGCCGTTTGTCAGAACACAGAATCCATCGTATTGAGGTCGCTTCACTTCCGCACGTCTGGCCGTGTTGTCACCATATTACTCATATTTAAAACTTTCACTATCAATTTGCAGTTCTTATGGTCAATTTTTACCCATTGCTCATATGAAATAAATTTACCTTCGAGGAAATAATATATATATTTTACATATTGAAATGATAGGTAGCTGCACTTGCCCACAATAGTTTAATCATAACATATAACATGTCTTGTACCAGATGATAGCTCAGTGAGCCGAAACAAGTTGCACGCGTTAAATTATTATGGAAAAAACTACCTTTCATTTCCATGTGTCGAACTTCCACTATATCACACCTGAATCAGTTGAACTTCTAATTTTACACATTAAAGTTACCATACCCTTGATTACCACAAATTATTAGTTTCTTAATGTTTGTTTACGCAAACAATACGAAATATACCGGTAGAGTCGAACTGATGCATCCTCTTATAACTCCTTGACCGGAATTAGAGATTGGAAGTAATTCAAAATTAATCTTTGTATTTAATTTGTGTAATAGCCCTGAAGTTTCGTTTTACTGAACTAAGTATAGCTCTTGCTGAGAAGCATTTCTTTTCTAATTCGCAGCAATTTAATATTGTGGCTTATGCATAGAAATTACAGATATTTTATTTTGTTGGTTGCTAATCTGTTTTCCTTGGTAATTGGTCTCGCATTTATAGCCCTAACTCGCTGTCCCTCTTTCTTAAAACAATATGATTTTGTGATGTTAATTTACGGTATTATTTTGCCTCAAAGTCTCGTTACACATTAATTAAGCATAAATAAAAATGGTGACTTGTAAATGTTGAGTCCTCTTCATCCAGCTTCCAGAATCTGGGAGTAGTAGGTCTAACCTACTTTTGTATTCGGAGCATTTTTTACCGAACGACGCGGTGTGCGTTGCCCATAATAGTATAGTCATGCTCTCTTGGAAGAGAGTGTAAACCATGAGCCAACAATTACTTGAAAAATGAAAAACCTTCCTACGTATGAGGGAAAAAGCAGTGAATATACTAATTAGCAAGCGTGCCGGACAATAGTATATTGCATACAAACGAAAAATTACCTACGGTTTTCCAAATGCTTTTAATGTTAATAGGTTGTGATTTGAACGGTTATCATGGTCTGGATTCCTAAATAATAAATAAATAAATAAACTTTTGTGTCACATCTCCGAGGTATAATAGTTCATTTAATAGTTCATTTCGTAGGCGGCCAGCAAGTATTGAAATCGTAAGGCTCAAATGCATCGCGCAAAATGTTCATTTAGTTTATTTCGCTTATTTTCTGTGGGCAGTATCTGATCCTTGATCTCTGACATTCAAAATCGCTCTCTGGTGTTCTATTTGAGTCCACGGGCGATGTTCATAATATGCAATTGGTTTCTGGTTCATGTTTATTGCTAATGGAAGCGTTTCATTTACCGGGGCGATATGTATCTGTGCCACCCCGTAAAAGGACTCCTAAATCATCTGCGGATATAATTGGTGTCGTGTTTTTTATTTATTAATTCCTTATCGAACGGGAGCGGTACTCGTTTCCAAGGGCAAGTCTTATCTCCAATCTTTACCGTTTATAGTCCTTCTCCTTCCTTCATTCTCCTGTGGTTTCTCTACTTCCGTTACTTCGTCTTTTTATCCGTTTCAGTAGTTACCCTCCGTCTATAGCCTGAATCTTGCGAGTAGCCGTCCTGCAGATAAGCTGAACGTCAACGCTGAGGTTCTCCATGGCATTTCAACATTGTAGACACACTGAATATCCTCTATCGTAGTAACCACGTTTACTGCCCGTAAAAAAGGGAACATATTAGCGGGTGAATCGCACGTTTAGCATCAGGAAACCTGAGGCATAAAATGGTAATGTTTGCACATCGCCCCGGTATGGGTGCTTAACCTCATGCCCGTGATATTCAGTTGGGTTTATGTAGGCGGTTTAGTTTGAATGGATGGATAACTTGTTGCAACATCCTGTCCATCCTGAGGCATTATCAACGCATGAATTTCCAACCCCTTTTACTCAATGGGGGAAAACACAGGTGAAAGAATTGGCAAAAGTATCAGTTTCCACGTATCGATATCAAAAATCATCAACGATTTTATGGTCGAAGTCGTTTTATCTCGGTTTCAAGATGAGCATGCACCATTCTGCTATGACGCGTGTCGATTTAATGCAAGGCTTCTCCGGAGAACAAAATGCCGGTGAAATGGAGTCATAATTCTAAATTTTACATAGGTTTAAGGTAAGAATTATCTTGCTTCATACATATTAATCGTAAATTTATACAGCTCTTGTACGGTTGTATTTTTTTACGACCTACGTCCTAAAAATGGGACAGAACCCTTGGCAAGAATACCGTTGAAATGCATCAGTATGGAGAACTGCTTATAATAGGCAGTCGTAAAAAAAGTATTATTGTTGGAATAACTTTTTACGAATACAGTCCCCTATCTGAATAATAAAGGATGTGTGTAATCACGGATTCTTTTTATTGAGTAGGATAAAAACATAAGAGAGTGTTTTCTAGGTATACTGAAAAATTGTTATCATCGTGCACAGGCAAGCGAGATTATCGCTTCCGATTGCAAGCGTTAAGTAGCAAATTTGCGGTTTGAATATCATAAAAATCCAGTCATCTTGCCTAAGTCGCATTTATTCACGTGTGTCGCATCAGTATCGCATTTATCGCGTATGCGATTTTCTCGTATCACTACATGTCATCAACGATAAAAATGCAATGGTATGTGCAATTTAGATACTTCTATTGTTGAAAGATCTTATAAGTCATCATTCCACGAAGCATGTGAATTGCGCAATGCCAAGTAAACATCACATTTCTCTCCAGCTCAGCCAGTCAACGCGAATCAACGTGCGGAAACACCTCCGAGGTTCCGCGTAATTTTAAGTGCTGACCTCACTCCATCATTCCCACTTTTTCCCTTGCTCTTCCCACTTTACCTCGCTCTCTTCAAACCCTCTTCCCAACGCCCGCAGGTTTTGCGCTCTTCTACTCCAAAATATACTCTTCCTCTCGCAGCAGCTGTTGTCCGTCCAACGCCCCCGACAGTGGCTCCGCGCCTCGGCGCAGAAGCGAAGCTCGACCGTGTTCGGAGGGTTGCATTCATACAGGGCGCTCGGAAAGTTTAATGACTCCCATGTGGTTTGAGGTGCACACTGCACAGGCGCTCTGTGCTGATCTTCCATCCAAGCTGTCTTTCCAATACTTTCACCAGAAAAATTATCGGAAATATCATTTGACCAGTGTTAAAAATCTCTTCGTACTTAACGCACGATGACGGATTAGAAGGAATAGAATAGGGATCGTGGACAGATTTCAGAATAGGGTCGTTTATTCGGAAAAAATATCACAATGTATTGAAAAAGAAGTCCTGTTGATTGAAATTGAAGGTAAGTTGCGAAGAAAATGAAGCGTTCCTCATTGAGCGATCCTCTCGTATGTTTTATATTTAAACAAATGCGAAAATTGCCGAGACCACTTTTTCATGAGTTGATGACGTTATGGTACCATTCACAATTATTTTACTTGTCGTAACTATGGAGTCGAGCACTTGAGAAGAGCGGCTACTGGTTTATAGCAACTTAATGTGGCGTAGCATGACTTGGAATAGTTAATGGCTGGAAAAATATCAAATATATCTTGGAAGTAGCCAGTAACCAGAAAAAGTATAACATCTATCGAAAGCCTTATGAACTCTTTAAAGTTTACTTCACCCTATTTCAACGATTGGTTTACGCTCTGAGCTTTGGCTGGAGGGTATTTTACACGTAGGTCAGAGGGAAATTAACTCAATTTCAGCTAAGTTAAGTTTTTGTGAACGGGAATTATCAGAGATCTGGCTCATTGAATCATTTAGGTTCAAGTGTTTTATTGAGATAAGCATATTTTTATTGAGATAGAATGTGAGCAAGAATGAGCCACACAAGGCTATGCATAAGCACGAGGAATAGCTGAGATGCGGTGAAGCGTTTGGCATGAGTTCGTGACGTCAGAAACTCATCTGCGAAAGGGTTATGGCCGTCGTTTTTTCGGTGCGAAGTGGCACGCGCCTATGACTTATTTGGATAAGAGTTCTATCCTCTTTTCTCATCAAAGGACATTTGGCTTTTTTTTAAGCCCGCTCGGGCAAGTTGCTCCTAGCTATGACATAAATCTTGGTTATCCTTGGTTATCGATCGTCCAATGTTACAGCTGGTTAAATTCCCGCGCTGTGAAGGTCTTAAATGTGAATGAGTATTTATTTTAATTAATTATTTGCTGCTACATTTATCGCAACAAAAAAACAGTAATGGAAAAACGTCCCTTGAAAAGTTCAAACATGTTCACTATAGAAGCCATTTGCGAATATCGAATTTTTTGGATTCAGTATTAATATCTACTTTGCTATTTCTATCTACTTTGATCTCGAATTTAATGGGTTTATCAAATAATCCTGATATTCAACGTCAAAAAAGCCCAAAACATATGGCTCATTTCTCAAATGACTGCATGAAAACATGTGGATGATAACTCTTTCTTTAAAACCCAAACCTTGGATAAATTTGTGAAAATGTCACTATTCTCAGCCATAAAATTGAACGTAATTTGAAACCCCGAGGAAAACACAGGCGTAGAAAATCTCAGCACCAGGGTGTTTATGGGGAGATGGAAGGGAAGAAGTTAGTTGAAACTTGGGTAAAAAAAACAGAATGTGTTGAATAATTTTGGCAAAGAAGAAAGAGGAGTGGTTTGCACGTCATACGTTTGGGAAGGTTGAGAATGAAAGAAAAAAAAATATTTAAAAAAAAAAGTAAAAGAAAAAAAGACCTGTGAGCCTAAGGCATTTCTACCCACCAAAGTCTCACGATCTTTTTTTTTATAATTGCCCAATGGGCTAGAGAACAGGTAGCGCGCATGAATTTTAATGATATTTAAATTGCGAAAGAAAAAATCATGTGCCCGAAGCGGAAAAGACGAACCGTAGCGTGGATAAGGGGATGATAAAAATCCACGTTACTTTGGCTACCGTTTCCTCTGCAATTTGTTCCCCCTTTCTCCATCATATTTATTCGTAGCTCTTCTTTTTTTCCGTTTTGGATATGGTCCAAAATGTTAGGGTCTCTGTCTACTATCCGTGTTTTCATCTAATTTCAAGTTCATTATTTCTGATGGCATTATTTAGGACTCACAAGAAGTAGTTTTAGCCAGAGTTGACGGTTGTTGGCATCGTATCTGTTCCAAAAAACACTATAAAGTTCCAAAACTGTAATATTTTACAGTTTTTTCAAACCTTTAGGGGTCACCTTTGCTTATTGTCTTTATGCTTTCGCGTAATACTTCGTAGGTCCACTCACATAAGTTGTTCATGAGTCGAATCAAGGGCTGAGAAAATATTTCTTGCCATCACATCAAAATATGAATTCGAATTCTGGTGACGTGAGTGGAACTAATTTCTGCTAAAAGATTTTTAGGTTATCTCAATGTTAGCATTTTGTTTGAAAACCATAAATTGACCTGAAGCAAAAGTGGCCGATGACGCTCGGTGATTTATTTTTCACTTGGTGATAGTAATTATGTCTTCATTTCAAATTGCAGTTTACGTATTTTCTGATCGTTGAATCATTAATAGCATTCCATTGTCAACTTTCTCGTTTGTATTTTTAACTATCCCCTTGCTCTATAGGGGTAAATGAATAAAAAAGCACTCAACAAGGCTTCGCAGTTACCAAAATCTGCAACCAACATTTGGCACACTTCTACTGTGTAACAACGAGTGAACGGAATTTCGCAAAAAACATAATCCATGTCTTTAGGAGCACTCCTCAAATCCGTCCTTTCTTCCACCTGTCTTGAGGGGATTATCTAGTGGAATTCTAAAAAAAATACGTTGATCAAAAGTTGTGCCGCTCTCCTATTAAATAGCCTTTTCATGCCTACGTAATTATTCTCATACACATCCGTAATAAGCTCTTCCATGTACATCATTCAATCCTTGGATTTAATTAAAATCCGGATACTTCTTTGTGAGAATTCAATAATTGAAAATAGAACTTTCAATCGGATTGAAAATCATAACAATAAACGCTACCGACGCATTTAGCCAATCTGATCCATCAAATCCATCCCATGACGCCAAATTTTGCAGTTTCCAACTTGATCGCTTATGCCTCGTTCACATTACGATTGTCCCAGCGATCGTCCTAACGATTGTTGGCCGAACTAGCCGTGTGAATGCATGTCCTGACAATAGTTGACGTAGTTCCGAACGTTGCTACTTTACGATGGTTAGGCGCTGGGAGACCGGAAAAGGAAGCGACAAGAGAAGGACGAAAAGCTCGTGAAGCTATATTTATTTCATGGATTTGCCCTAGGAAGGAAGAATATGGGCGGAAGAAAAATTATTCGCTAATTACACGTTGAACACAGTAATATCCTGTCCCTGCATACCTCAACAGCTTTGCTAACCGTCCATTTCCCGTTCATTTTAGATGTCAGCACTAGAGGGCAGCACAGGTTTTAATAATCGTCGTGTGAATGCACAATAGTTCCGACAATCGCTGGAACAATCGTAATGTGAATGAGGCATTAGGTAGAATCCGAAATTCGTTCTCTTTTTTTAAATGTCGTATGAGGTCGCACCAAATCGCACCGCACTAGACTGCTCACTGACTTCCAGCCCTCTTCACAAGTGGAGTGGGCATCTTCGCGAGGCCACGCCACTTAAAAGCCTTTCCCTGTCCAGATAC
This sequence comes from Ischnura elegans, assembly GCF_921293095.1. Lineage (NCBI taxonomy): Eukaryota > Metazoa > Arthropoda > Insecta > Odonata > Coenagrionidae > Ischnura > Ischnura elegans. The sequence continues at coordinate 95,678,274 of NC_060254.1, forward strand.
TGCCGGTTTAAAGACCATAGCTTAATCGCATCTTTGCCGCCGCTCTCCAACGACTACGCCACCGATAACGACTCTGCCCGTCTGGACCTTCGCCACCTGCTTGACCTTGCCTTCTTGGACACGATTTTTGGACTACACGCCACAGCACTCCGCTTCCATCGGGAGCAGAGACATCACGTCTGATTCCCGTCGCTAAAGGGGCGCCCGGGGGGCCGCAGCTGACTGGGCTCGTACCTACCTTTCGAACCCGGTCACTGCGGTTATCACCTCCGGGTGGTGCCTTTGCCCAAAGCGACACTCCCAGGTTGTCTCGGCCGTTACCTCAGGCACTAGAGTCTAACTCATTGCACGCCTGAGGGACACGGCCGGGTCCCCTCGCTAGGGTGATAGGCCCCAAACAGCCCTCCCTGCCCTCCCCAACGAATCATCTGGCCGCCATGGATTCCATGGCGGCCTCAGCATCCACCGGCGCACCAACAGCAACATCTCGGTCCACGGACTGTGGTACTGAGGCACCGATTTCCGGCCATCCGACTCTCTATAGCTGTCGAATGGCATCCACGAACCTGCGCCAAGACCACGTCAACCAGTTGCCACCATTGCCGGAATCCCCGGACTCACCATGCTCTGACTATTCGGAAGAATCCTCAACGGCCCCCTTAAGGGCCTCACCATCGGCCCTCTTTAGGGCCTCAGCTTCATGTTCCTCTGTCCAGGACGTCAATTATGCCACCAATAGCCCTACTGCGTCCACGCAGCATCAATCCGCTGCCTCCGGAGGCCCTCAAGAGGGCCAAAATGGTCATGCTCAGGACCACATGGAAATTTCCGATGCCATCTTTCCTTCCGATGCTTACGTTCCATCCGGTGCTTTTATACCGGTGAAAACCAACAAGAGGAAGAGAGGCCCCGCCTCGCCGCCAACGCTGCAACCTGCTAAACAGCAAATTGTGATGTCAAATAAGTTCAATGCCCTCTCCAACTTGGAAGACTCGGTTTCCAACGCAAAACAAGCACCAACCGAACAAACTCCGGACTCAGCCATTCTGGCCCCGGCACCCACTGCTCCGAAGCGTCCTCCACGGCGCCAACGCCCGCCTCCGTACCTGATTTACGGAATCTCTGATTATAGGAAGTCCATCGAGCTAATAAAATCAGTAGTAAAAGGGGAATTTCACCTCGATATACGGCGTGACTTCACGAGGGTCCACCTCGACACCATTGAAGACCATAAAGCACTCAAAGAACTGCTGGCAAAAGAGCAGGCACAGGCCTCATCTTACGCCTTGCCAACTGACCGTACTGCTTCCTTCCTTGTGAGAGGTCTAGATGCTGATTTTGATCTGCAATATCTCACGGAGTTATTTGAAGGAGAAGGCATTCCTGTAGTCTCCGTACGGCCCCTCCTCAACAGGGATAAAGAAAAGAAGGATCTGCATCACCTCACTGTACGGCCCACCGCCGAGTGGACACTGAAGCAGATAGGAGCGCTACGGAAAGTTGGGCCAGTCCATCTTCGGCTCACTCCATTTAAATATGATCGGCCTCAAATGTGCTACCGGTGTAATAGATTCGGCCACTCAAGTGTGCACTGCACTGCCTCACCACGCTGCTGGTCCTGTGCAGGTGCGCACCATGGCTCACAATGTCCGGTACCTAAAACCACACCGGCAACATGCTGTAATTGTGAGGGAGAACATCCCGCTATGTCGAGGAAATGTCCGGTGTATAAGAAACACCTTGAGAAGCTGAGAGCTTCGCAAAAGAAGCCACAGGAACCCGCTGCACCCAAGCCTATTCCAACTCTAGGGCGACAAAACCCCTGGGGAACTGGACTCCCTGCACCGTCTCAGAAGCCTTCATCTGCTCCACGCCTGCGCCTGGATGCTGAATTTCCTGCCTTTCCAGACTCTCAACGTCCCGCGCGAACACCCACTTCTACCACCAACGCAACCGCTGCTGATACGCCAGACCTGGCAGCAGCTATACAATCCTTGGTTGCAGTAACCACGGCAATCCAAACACAATTAATGCAGCAACAGACACTAATGTCTAGGGTACTCGCCGCTCTCAACATAAGCGTTCCCTAGATACGTCAAGCTACCACCTCGCCTCATAATTGCAACGTGGAATGCAAATGGAGGTCTATTTTGGAAGACCCCTGAACTGCTCTCCTTCCTTGGTGAATACAAGGTTGACGCTGCTTTAATTAGCGAAACAAAACTGCTCCCCACAACTAAATGGACTGTTCCTGGATACACAGTCTTCCGCACCGATAGAGCTGGTCCAACTCCAAGCGGCGGAACAGCAATTCTCCTCCGAGAAGGCTTACGCGGCTTCCAACTGCCTGACCCTCCAAACTCGTCCGTTGAATCAACTTCACTTCAATTAATCACTGATTCAGGCGACCTAACCTTAGTCGCAGCATATCAGAAACCAGGCCGTGACTTCTGCGCTGAAGACTACGCAGCATTATTACAGAGAGGACCGCCGACTATACTTGGCGGTGACTTAAATGCCAAAGACCCTTCCTGGCACTCCACAACGCCTAATTCCAGAGGGAATAAACTCCGAAATTGGCTGAATGACACCGCCATAAGAGCACTGGGACCAGACCAACCTACCCATTACCACTTTAATGGATCGAGCGATGTCCTGGACATCTTCTTGATGGCGAAACTGCAACTATCTGTCTTCTGCCGCACCATACAGGCTCTCGAGAGTGACCACTACCCGGTCCTCTGCTACGCAGGGATTAAACCTACTCGCTTACCACAACCGACCCATCACAATCTCGCCAAGGCTGATTGGCAACTCTTCCGAAGTACGCTAGCATCCAAGCTCCCGGAAGCAGCGACTGTCGAAACCCCAGAGCAAATCGACGATCTTGTCTCGAATCTGGCAAAGCAGATGAATGAAGCTGCCGAATCGGCAATCCCGGTAGCAGCACGTAGTCCTCCGGATTACCTAGATCTCCCAGCAGGGATCAAGGACCTACTGCGAAGAAAAAATAAGGCAAGAAATACTTTCCAGCGCACGCACACTCCCAGCGACAAACGCAAATACCAGGCTCTAAAAAGGAAGGCACACGAGGCGGTTGTCGACTTCCGACGCAGCTCCTGGGAGAAAAAACTCTCCTCCCTGAATACGGATGACGGCAGCATCTGGCGGATGGCAAGACTTATGCGATCACCATTCGTCAAGATACCACCCATTCGCACGCCAACGGCGACAGCATGCAGTAACGAGGAAAAGGCTACTTGCTTCGCTGACTACTTGGAAGAATGCTTTCAACCAAACGCGCCAAACCCACTAGCAGCTGACATCGATCAATTAGAAAAGGAAGAGCCACCTCTACCTCCCGCTGATATGGAACCTCCGCAAGTCACTCTAGATATGATCGCTGAGGGATTAAAACGACTTCCATTAAGAAAAGCTCCGGGACCGGACGGAATCCGGAATGAAATTCTGCGGCAATTGCCGAGAGCTGCTGGAATTTTAATTGCCCTCATCTTCACGGCCTGCCTTAAACTGCAGTATTTTCCTACCACCTGGAAAAAGGCGAAGGTTATTGGACTCCAAAAGCAGGGAAAATCACCTTCAAAAATATCCAGCTACAGACCAATTTCCCTTCTCGACGGACTTGGCAAGATGTTGGAAAGAATTATTCAAGTCCACTTACAGCAGCACACTGAAACAGAAAAAATTCTACCATCCTTTCAATTCGGATTCCGCCGCCACCACTCAACTTCTCATGCTCTCTTAAAAGTTACCAACTTTATTACCGGATCCTTCAATAACAAAAGCTGCTGTGCCGCCGCCTTCTTAGACGTGAGTAAAGCATTTGATCGGGTCTGGCATCAAGGCCTAATTTGGAAACTGCGTTCATTCCGTTACCCGACGTGGATCACCGGCATAATAGCGAATTACCTACAAGGAAGATCCTTCAACGTCACCTGGGATGGCGCATCCTCAACCGACCGACTCATCCTTGCAGGCGTCCCACAAGGATCAGTCCTTGGACCCCAACTATACTCCATATACACAGCTGACTTCCCACAGGAATTCGGCTGGAATACCACAGCTAGCCTGTTTGCAGACGACGCGGCACTCCTCTGCCGATCAACTCGGCCTAAATTCGCTGCAATGTACCTACAATCTGCCCTCAACCGAACTTCCAACTGGTACGCCAAATGGAGAATTGATTTAAACCCTACCAAAACAACGACGGTCATGTTTGAACGCAGGAAGAGGAAGGCTCACCAACCTGCGGCAGCAACATCCCTAAGAGGCCAAACAATAGAGTGGAGCTCCTCCGCCACTTACCTCGGTATCAAGCTGGATAAAAAGCTACAATTTAAGGAACACCTCCTGGGACTTCGGCAAAAACTCAGCAGAAACGCCGCAAACCTCAGACCATTACTGAACTCCAACGCCATTCCTCAGCACCTAAAACTGAGAATCTTCAAAGCTATTCTGATGCCCATAGTAACATATGCCTCCCCAATTTGGTCTGGACTGGCATTGAAAGGTCCAAAAACTACATTAGACAAGACCATCAGGAACATCCTGCGCCTAATAACAAGAATGCCGAGATGGACTGGCAACGAGGCGCTCTACCTAGCAACGGGGGAAACAACTGTGGATCAACGCATGCAGGAGGAGGCGAAGCGTTTCTTCGAGAAGACGCGAACATCACAAATAAATTACATCGCATCCATGGCGGTAGCAAATCTCAACTCTTGGGACTGCTACCGTCGACCAGTGTCGTCTACAGGAGACACTGAACACCTACCCCAAACCAGGAATTAAATATTCCCAGTCCTGGAAGACAGGACAGTAAACTTGCACCATCTTCAAAGTGCCCGGATGGGCGGAATGAAGAAACAACAAATGAATCAGCTCGTCTGTCCAGATACTCTCCCCTCCACCTCCTCTCCACGCCTTCCGCCGGCGATCCAGCGAGCTCAAAAGAAGAAGATATTTCCACCCGCACGCTCATTTACTTCCATTTGCTTCACACTCCCCAGAAATCTCCTTCTTCCGTCCACACTCGTTTGTATATATTTACCGGCTACATATTTATACGCACAAGATATATATGTAAAAGTTTGAAAGTGACTCATACGAGCATTTTAAATTACACTTCTTTTTGCCATCGGATGGGAACACAAAAACACTTTGTTTGATGGTAAAAATTAAATGAAAAATTAAAATATGGAGCTCACTGCCTTTATATTTGGATGAATTTTTACCTGAATTTGAAATCATATACATAATTCACGTACGCTGTCTCCGTGTATTTGTTTAAAAAAACTCCCCGGATCAATTTTTCGGGAAAATGTCATTATATTCATGATATGTAGCCTAAAAATTGTTAGTAGGAAAAATTTCATCGAGCTAATTATAAAAATATGGAAGATATGATTTTTAGCCAGCTTTTTTCGATTTCAGCCCAATGTGCGTCGTGTAATGCGGTAAATTGCTGGAACACATGCGTGAATGCGTGAACGTGAGATGGCAAAATATCCCCTGTTCTAATTTCTTTCGTGCATTCGCGAATTTCCACGCCATTTTAGAAATTAAAGCAGTTCTAATCTAACCTGCGCAATTCCGTGCCCCGTGTAAAACGGCCTTAAAATGGCGTGTAATTGCGCGAATGCATGAATGAAATTAGAACTGGGGCTGTTCTACCATCTCACGTCCACGCATTCTCGCATGTGTTCCAGCAATTCACCGCATTACACGACGCAATTTTGACTGCGCCTTCGTACATGCGTCAGATTGTGCAATTACGTACCCCGTGTAAAACGGCCTTTATACTTGTCATGTAAATTCAAATACACACAGGTTGCCTTAGGCGAATCTAAATGCATAAATATTAGCTGAAACAAAGATATAGGAACAAAAACAAATGGCGTTAACACTACGGTGATGTAGAGATGGAATGATGACCGAAAAAAACGTTAATGCATGTATATCATTTTTTTCTTTCTTCGTATGCTCGGTAGTTAGTAATAATTACAAAGCTATACTTTTTCCACGTAGTTCGAGTGTTTAAACTTCGGAGAGCTATCTTTCTTTTTCATTCTTTCCACGCTGGCGTCGCACTCTCCTTGCAGGAGAACCAGAGGGCCTTAGAGACCGGATATACCCGCCCCCGTACTCTCTTTTCCTCCCACTCCCGTCATAATCGCCCCCACCCTCTGCGTATAGCACGCATTCTCGTCCTAGGTACGTCATCTCCACACCTCTGCCGTTCCTTCGCTACTTGCTCCGTGGGTGCACCATATAGTTAGGTCATTATCCCTTCCGTGCTCACCTACACAGCTCAGTCCGAATGACGGACAGTCTTGCGATGAATCTTTCGCGGGCTTCCGACCGGGTCAGGCTCTGGATTACTGCCGACGTTTCAATGGATAATACTATTCTATCATCCTCCGTGCTGATTGATAAGTCCTGATGTGAAGTGGTTACCCGGGGGGATTGATGATAAAATATCGGTGGAGTTTATGGTTTACGGCGATACTTAATAATAATAAACTCATTTATTGCTCTAGGAGTTTTAACTTCTTTGGAACATAGAAATTGTTAAAGTGGTGAGCAGTACAATTAACATAGTAAACTGGAATTAACTTAGTAAAACTGGAAAAGGAATAATTTCTTTTTCTAACAGAAAAACGAACATTAAACATACCAAGAAATAAATACCACAACCTTAAAAAAAGGAAATTTAGCTTAACAAATTAAACAAAGGCTAGATTACCACTTCTAACACAACAATAGTTATTAATCACATCAATGAGCAGATAGTGATTATTAAATTACATGATCAGTGTTCATGGGTAGCAAGAAAGTAGGTGGGTAACAATCCTTTTCTTAAATATTTCCTGTGATGCACTGTCTTTTACCTGTTTCGGCAAATCGTTCCACAGCTTTGAGGTAACAACAGTAAATGATTTCTGAACTGTAGCTGTGCGGAACTGTGGGGCATACAAAAAACTGGAGTCTTGTCTTCTAACAACATAAGTTTTTTTGCAACTGCGGAGAAAAAGATCCTTTAAATACAGAGAGCTACCATATTTAAAGAGATTGAACATAAAACAAGCCATGCTATATTTTCTCCTCGAGTTAAGATGAAACCAGGACAGCTTTTTAAAATAAGGTGTAATGTGTTCATCTCTCCGTAAATTAAAGATGAATCTCTCACACGAGTTCAACAGACGTTGTTGCTTAATATTCAACTCCTCAGTTAAGTCATAGTACATAAGACGACAGTAGTGGTAGTAGTAGAGAGGGAGAATGAGTGCGGTAACTAGTTTCTTTTTTAGCTGAAGTGGCAGTAAATTTCTATGGATTTTTAATTGATGTAGAATTGCATTTATTTTGTTGGATATCCTCATCGTGTGTTCTTTCCAGGAAAGATTCATGATTAATATCAGCCCCAAATTTTTCACACTGTTACAGAACGGTATGCTTACTTAGTGGAATTTGCTGAACATTTTGAATGAATAAAATGTAAACTTTGTTTATCCACTGAATTTTTTAAAACACGACCACAAGATGACGTTAACCTTTTGAAACCGTAGTCTTTTTCAATGAAAAATCTGTGGAAAAACAATTTTTTAAATTTTATTCTCCCAATATATCGCTCGAAATCGATTTCTCAAGTAATCGATTAATCGAAAGCAAAAGATCGATTAATCGAAGAAATCGACTGTTATTTTTTTTAATGCCGTCTAATACTTAATGACGACTAATGCCGTCTAAAGAAAATGCCGAGATCCTACCATCATCGAAGAAGATTTAATTCTAACAAAATGTTATAAATTCTTGAAAATTTAATTAAGTTAATATTCGAAGTTAGCGGACCAGAAGCTACGCACAGCAGCCTTTGCAATTATAAATCGGTATTGATATTGATTAACTTTTCTCGGCTTGAGTCCCGTGTACGGCGACGGAAGGAGAGGGTATGCATCGACTTTGGTAGCCGATCAGCGTTGCACACGACTTGAAATATTGAAAAATAAAGGAGTTATTGGATTTTTACGATACCGTCCCATCGATGCGGGACATTTGAGAGCCATTTCCAATGCTGCAGCTCGCACGCCTTTATTGATTTTCGCCACGAAACATAAAGCTAAAACTTTCGTTAGGCGGGAGGCCAGTTTGAGATACTTCAACCACCTTTTTTTATACGATACTCCATTTCGATGGGATGGAAACTATCGAAGTTGAGAGCACATTTCTTCCCCTCTCAGGACGTCGCCCGTATAAATAGATAAGGTCATCGATATCGGAGAGAATCCTTGGGCGCCATCGTCGCTGAAAAATTTATGTTCCACTCTCACTCTCAATAGCAGTGCAATCTGTTTTTTTTTCTTCCTCCGAAGACTTTTTCATATCCACTCTTTTCGCCATCACGCTGAGCGATTCCTTCAACCTCATTACCATCAGCAATTCCTCCGCCACCCCCTCAACGAGTCTCCTTTACCCTTTTCCCGCTCCTTTGAGTGATCAAATACTTTTCTCCCCCCGAAGCTACGCACTAGCATTCCTTTCACCTGCTTCAGCGAACAATTTAAGCCTCCCAACGAATCGCTCAACCCTCCCACGCCGATTTCATCCTTATTTTTATGTCTTGCCCCATTTTTCCGATACTTCGGCAGCGCCTACAGACACCTCTCTTCGTCGAAAATCCTATCAACTGAATCCCAATAAACTCAAAATCTTCCCTCTCCTCATCCAAGTCTCTTTTGCGGATGGCACTCTTCGTCTTTTTATTTTTGACGGTATTACTATTATTATTACTGCATTTCACTCTCTCTCCCTCCGCTGAGGTTCACTGTTCCACGAGTTGTTCCCTGCCTTTTTACGATCCTACCCGTGCGTATATAGAGGCCATCAAGGTCATATCCTCAGGAATGCCTCCTTGGCAGTTCTCGCGGCGACCGAAATCGTTTTTAAGAGTCGTCCCAGCCGCATTGGGTGAAAAGGTTTAGTGGGAGGCTAGTTCACTCTTCATAAGTAAGATGGCAGCACTAAAGCGGTTGTTTTATCTCGCTCAGAAAGTTTAAGGGAAAGCTTTGCTTAAGTTTTTTTAGAATGTATTTCTAGGAAAAGTTGTAATACAAAATACTAAAAGAAGTATTTTATTATTTTTTTAAAGTTAACAAATCTTCTACTTTTAGTGATCTATTTTTATTCAAATCGAATAATAAATAATGCTGGCATGATATTTATATAATAAAATGAACAATGTTTCCATGAGCCATACCGCTTTTCTTAATGTGGACACTCATTCCGGAAAAATATAGTCCCCTCAGATGTCGTTGTCCCAGACGATTCTGCGCTAGTTGAACTTACCGGATTGTCCTCCTGGCTGCTTGATGTCGCCTTCGCTTTCACCAAGGAAAAGTTCTTCACTTTTCATTTATAATTTGGACTGATTTCGCGAATCTCCTCCAGCGTGTATTCCTTTCTGTGTTCCACCTCGTCTGATTTGCCTTATACATTTTACTTCCTCAATATTAGAGTCCGGGAGCAGGTTCTTTTTCTTCTTTACTAGGACGGGTGAACCAACCTGGGCAAGTACGCTCTTCGCAAAGGAAACTACGGTACACGCACCGTAGGTATCTATATTATTATATCTATCTAAATTCGTGGTCTCCGTGGTTACTATAAATATGCCTGACTGTTCCATTCGTAAGTACACTCCTAGGAAAGTAATTCGTGAAAAATATTAACGTTTCCTCGTGTATGCACAGTAGCTAGCAAGACATCCTGCAAAAATTACCATGGTTCCGTTAGAATTACTTATAATAAATGCGCATTTCTTCATAACCGTAGATTTTAATTTAAGAATTACAGGGGTATACTTTTTCCCGCGAAATCTATGTGTTAAAAATCGGGAAGCTGTATTTCGGAGTCTACCAGTCATCGAGTTCTTTACACCGCATCCTCTGAAGTGGTTGGATTTTGAGAAGGATTAAAGGAAAAGAGGCCTCGTCGGAATAAGCTCGACGAATTCCCGGAGTTAAGGTAGGAAGAATTTTACGTTATCTTGACGTTTACGTTCTCTTATACTCTCTTGTCGGCCTCGGCGGCGGGGCTTAAGTCCTCGCCTACCATACCGCAGATCGCGGGTTCGAGTCCCGCCTGGGTACGTTTTCCCTTCCAGGACGTGGGTGTGTGAAATAGCCTGTTGTTCATCGTTTAAATGTAAATGCTATATTGTGCAGTTTTCGGGGGTAATTGGGATACTAGGTGATGCGAGCCACTGTTAGCTAAACTTGAGATTTAATTTTCCGAGAGAATTGAAACTCGCTTCCTATTTTATATACTTCGTAGGCCTTAGTGGCGCCGGGGTAAAGTTCTCTCCTGCCAAATTGAAGGTCGCGGGTTCGATTACTACCTAGATAGGTTTCCACTTCTCGCCAGGGTGTCAGTGATCGTCCTATGCTGATGTTTGTTAAGTTCCTCCGCTGTATAGGCCTTAAATGCGCTGCATTAATATTTGACTAAAATAATAATATGATTGCAATACAAGACCAGGTGGCGAAAACAAAAAATTATGAAAAATATATAATTACAAACACAAATTTATTGAACGACAGATGCAGTAAATGTGATAATGCCTCTGAGACGATACAGCACATCACAAGTGGATGCACTAACTTATCCCAAAAAGACTATCTGCACCGTCACAATCAAATATGCAACATCATACACCAGAAATTAGCTCTAAAGTATAAACTCATAGAAAATGGAGTTCCTTATTATAAGTGCACACCTAAAACCATCCTTGAAAACGATCACTGTAAGATTTATTATGACCTATCAATTATCACCGATAAAACAGTCCATAGCGATAGACCTGATCTAGTAGCGCAAGATAAAACTCACAATGAAACGTACTTGATAGACATTGCCGTACCATATTCGCATAATATCACTACAGCCTACACCAACAAAATGGAAAAGTATGAAGAACTTAAAAATGAAATTAAGAGATTGTGGAAATCAGATAAAGTACACATAATACCAATAATTATCTCTGCCACAGGAGTAGTGCCTCATTCAATCCATCAAGGTCTTAAAACTATTGCACTGCCGAAAAACTTGTTTATTACAATACAAAAGGCAGCAATTTTAAATGCTTGCCGGATAGTCAGAAAATTTTTCAACACAGAGTTAAAAGACGAGAGTACTTGGCGATACCCGTACCTCGCCTAAAACCAGCAGAAATGCTGTGAACATATATTTTAAATAATAATAATAATAATTATTATTATTTTTTTATTATTATTATGTCCTCTTTATTAAAAGTGAACTTAGGACTAAATAGTCCTTTCTTAGTTTGCTTGTTTGAAAATCACATACATTCATCCCCTGGATGGTAGGTAATCCACACAGACGAGATTCGAACCCGCGACCCTTGGGTCTGGCATGCGAAGGCATTACCCCTGCGCCACCGAGGTCGGCATTCGTGGTGCTGAAGATAAATGAAAAAGAAATATTAATAATAAATGAGAATAAAATTGCAAATATTAATTATTTATTTCGTTTGAACTCTATATATTTTGTACATTATCCCCTTACGCTTCATTTTGTTTTCTGAAGATCGCTCTCCTATCCTCTATTTATTTATCCTGTGTGTTTTTTAATGGAATGATAGATAATGAAATGATATTTTTTGTAATCAATAATAATATTATGATATTTCATCAACGTCGAACAGTGAAATAAAAAGTGATAACTTTCGTATTCGTGAAGTCTCTAGTTAAGTATATCGAGAAGACAGATAACGCTACTCGTATAAAATCATTTTATTACTTCCAATGGATCACATTTACTTAAATTTGAGTTCTTTAAGTACATTATGGATGTTTTGGCATTGTTTAATTGTCAAAATATTTATATTTTTCCCCTAAATAGTGCTAAAATTATGCAAATCTGGTGACGAGCTCATCAGTTCAGGTGGTGCTTTTCAGTTCATAAAGGCCGTTTTACACGGTACACGGAATTGCGCAGGTTAGAGCTGCATTAATTTCTAAAATGGCGTGGAATTGCGCGAATGCATGAACGAAATTAGAACAGGGGCTATTTTGCCGTCTCGCATCCACGCATCCTCGCATGTGTTCTAGCAATTCACCGCTTTACACGACGCAATTTTGATTGCGCCTACACACGTACGTCAGACTGCGCAATTCCGTGTACCGTGTAAAACGGCCTTAACACGTGAGACTCGTCATGTTAGTTTAAAGTTTTTTGGCCACTACAATTTTCGGGAGGCCCCAACGTTTCCCGACCGATGCTGGTCTCCTTTTCAAGGGTATCTGATGCGAATTTCAAGGGAAAAGTTGGGGTCAACCGAAAATTAACGCGACTATTTAGCCCAAAAGCTTTTAATTAGCATGACGAGTACCGGCGAAAGTTTTAATGAATAATTAGACTCGTCATTTAGGCGCAAGGCGTTCAAAACTCTTTTTAAAAATCGCCAGCAATATATATCGAGTCTTTGGTCTCGCGATGATCAGAATACTCACTGCAAATTCTCATCCCAGGCGCAGAAGAGGTCACGATCGCCCAGTGGAAAGGGAAATATGTTGCTTACATGCACACAAACACAGTCATTGAGGATGAGCGTGCATGCAGGCAGTCGCAAGAACCAGCTGGCAGGTGTTTGGAGGGATGTAAACGAAGAGGATATACTCTGTCCGTGGAAGAACGAAAAAAAATCCTGAATGCATGCATAAATTAAAGTTTATCGGCTTAGTGACCATGGAGTAGGGGGCTTAGATCTCGGTGATGGCGGAGGGAGCATGGGGGAAATGGAGTATGGAGAATACTAGGAAGATCGCCGTAAACGCTGCAGAGATAAGATGAAGGATATCGGAATGGTTGGCTAATTTAGTGAGTATGGAGAAAGGGATTGAGATTCGCTGGGTTGGATTAAAGGCGGAGGGAGGGTAGGTGAATGGTTTGCGACAATAGCTGGTTTTCAAGTGGGGGTTGCCACGGATAGTGTACTGTAGAGGGGATGTTGGAGAGCGCTCTTGTCTGCCGGGAAGAGGCCGAGTGGGTATGCAAGGCAATGAGAGCACAGGTGTCGGTGACAGCTGGTCTCCGGCCGGAGTCTTATTTACACGGGGACAAGGAGTTCCTCCATGAGGAGACTTGGTTGTCTTTTTCAGCGCGTGGCCTCCTCCTATCACGGCATATTCCACGTTCTACATGAATGCAGTAAAGAATCGTTTTTCTTTTCGTGATTTTTTTTTAATAAATAAAGATATAAAATGATGTTTCCTGGAGCTTAGGTCAATATTGACCTAAGCTCCAGGAAACATCATTTTATATATTAAAATAAGGTCAAGAAAAAGGAGAAAAAATAAATAAAGATGTTGACCCTTCAGACTTGTTCCACGAATAAATTGTAATATTTTAAAGAATATTTTTTTTGGAAAATGAAAAATTTACAGCCAATACACTGTTTATATAATAATAATAAGAATGTGCGTTTTGCGTCTTAGGCGAGGAATGGAACGGAATATATGGATAAATGTAAGGGGATATGCCTTGTCGTGATTTGATGAGGAAAGTTTAAGCTGCTTGGGGAAATGAGAGGTAATTAACAAAATCACCGGTAGAATGATTTTATAAATATTGTATTTCTAGGGTGTAAAATTCAATGCTTAAGTCACATATAACTTGTGGAAAATTCAGTCTGTGCTTTTCAAAATTCGTGAGCTTAATTACACGAGAGCTTTGAGCAAGCATCAACGACACGAATGCGCAATATCTCCCATTTTGAGATTATTTTTTTCGGACAATTATAATCGCATGTTTTCGTCAGACTTGAATCATCTAATGTCCTTAAATTCCAGAGTATCTTATAAAATGTCTAAAAGGCTTGGTACCTAATATAGGTTGTTAGCATGGGAACTGCTATGTGCATCCAAAAGAATGTTTGCGTATGCCAATGCTCGTTAACAAAGGAGTTGCGACCTCATGTTCACAGGCAAAAAGATGCTCAAATGTCTTCCCTAAACCCTCCTGAAGTATTGCAGATTCCTCCTGAAAAGCCCTGTATTTGTGTCGATTGGTTTTACCGAGGGCTTCATCGTAATTTTATAAAATATGGCCGAGTGGCTATACAGGCTGTCCCGTTTATCGTGTGTCATTCTTGACCTCTTAATATAGCAACTTCTCCTCAAGAAATATTCATGAAAATTAGCATACTTATGGGGAAAGGTCCGAAGTTTTGTTGTATGTAAGCCTAGTGTTACAGTTTTGACCTTTGGTGCTCACAATATGGGTCCAAAATAAAGTTTTAAATTTTTCTTATGGGGTTTCAATGTTAAAAAATTCGAGATAGAAAAAAAGTGTGAATTTCACTGACAAAGATGTCAATTCTTAAGTTTTCGGGCACAATAAAAACGAAATTATCACTTTTGTTTACGAAAATTCAACCGCAATTGGAAAATTTGGACAAGTAATTTAAGAAGCAATCCTTCCTCATCTCTTGACGCTCTTGTGTCCGGCCGAGTGGCGCCTCGTCCTTCACCATTCGCCGTGGTTCAGTCATCTTGTCCGGGGATTCTTTTAAGAGACGCGTGTCATCTCTCCGTTTGCTCCATATGTTGGATCGGGGATTTGTGTCCGTCCACTGGCGGGCTTTGTGTCTCGATGATTTGAATGGACTTGGACTTTACCTGACAGATGAAGATCAGCGGGTGTTCCATAGGCGGCAGAGACTCAGTGGATTCTGCAGAATATGGCAGTTCACTCAGACATGACATCGCGATTCGTGCAAAGAATTAGGTGGTGTGGAAATATCTGGCGGTCAATAAAAATACTCTTCGTAATGAATAAAACTGTCTTTAATTATTAATGTACCAATACAAAAAGGACCACGTAAGTCGGGGGTAATGACCGATGACTTGTAGTCTAGCTTACTAACTTGTGTATGGCTTAATGCACTTTCCTGAATTTTCTTATTATTTCTAGCACTATGTTTTGTGTGTTCTATGTTTATTGGCAGATTACCTTAATGAGTAGTCGGCCTTTGTATGAATTTGGTAGCATAATTTGTTATTATACCTAACGTTTTTTGGACCGTGTGGTGTGCAAGTGGGAATCCTGTTGTATGTTGTATGCTGGTGATTGATCACCCCCTGCCAAACACCCTAGAGGTGGCTCGCAGGGTATTATGTAGATGTAGAATAGTACGAGGGAAGGTTCATCTTCCTTCCCTCAAAATGGCGAAGAGCCATTCCTCTCAGGGATATAAGCTCGTGACGCCATCCACTCAACTGCGAAAGGTTTTGAGGCCATCAATTTTCATGACGTAATCAACTGAACTGCTAAAGGGTTAAGGCTTTCGATAATTTTCCACGAATATAGCTCAATGAAGTAGAGAACGGATCAAATAACGTCTCTCATTTGGACTGCTCTGGATTATTTGCTGTTTATTCATTCTTTATACCTGTAGTCTTTGATTTTCTTTCGTTGCTTCTCGTATCGTGATTGCCTCATCAGCGATTTTGTTCCCACCTATCTCCCTTGCGTAATCTGGTTTTTTGGAACGGTCACCTTAAACTTAAGAAACATTTCCCGGATAATTACGAATTTTGATGGCTCCAGTAGACACGATCTGTTTATTACTCTTGTTTCCTGGCGATGGGAGGGAATTAGATAAATAACAAGCACCCAGGGTATCGCATTCCGTGATTATCGGCTGCCATGCAGTCGAGCAATGGAGCAGATATGCAAACGGTCGGAGGGGGTAACGACCGATTTACGAGATAATGAAATCGAATGAGAAACATACGGAGGAGAGGTAAGGGAAGCAACCCAATCCACTCAATTGCTCCGGCATTATAAATTTCTTTGTGCGTCTGATTGCTCATTCACGTTTTCCATTTGGCTTTCTCCCTTTCGTTCGCGCGAGGCTATTTTCGTTTCTCTCCGACTCCGACGTTTCCTGGATTGTTTATTCACATTGATTTTGCCTTCCTCTTCGTATCCCTTCCCTTTCGTCCGGCTCTTTTTCTTCATCACTGTCTCCATTCCTCCTTACTGGTTTGATCCCTCCACGAAGCTTCGGGTCGCCCTATTTGGATGGGAAATTGTCTTGAGTAACGGCGAACATTCCGATTGCGAATGTTCTTGGACGTATAAATTTGAGACTATAGGGATGGGATGTTGGAAGTCTAAGGGGATGGCTTTCTCACAGTTCTTCACCGACCGGTACTCCTTGTCTATCCATAAACAGACTTCATCCCTTATTTTCTGCCCAATATTTCGTTTCCATAGGCATAAAATGGGAATCGGAAGCTCAAACTGTCCATTTTCGGAGCTTCTCGAGTTCGTATTGCATAGCTTTTGCTTATCCGTGATCACCGTAGTCATCCCTAGCATTCGTAAGAAATATTACTTTTCTAGCGCTCTTCCACTAATGTTTCTTCAGCCCATACCCATCCCTAATAGTTTTTTTTCTGAAGTGGGTTACTCTTATCTCGGTCTCATTATTAATTTTAATAAATTTTATTTGTACCCGTTTCTTCACGTGTAAATATATCTTTTGTGTAGATAGTTATTTGAAATGGCGTGGGAAAATTGGTCATGAAAGTCGTTTCCTTTTTTCGAGTCAATATAATTTTTTTTACATCGGTGATTATTTCCTCACAATAGTTCTCCAAAGCTCATATTTATCATCCCTTACCTTCGGCTATGCTAAATACCAATTTTTTTCCAATCCCGCACTTAAAAGTTTTAATCATATCCTCCCAAATCTAATTGATAACTTCTTCGATATTCTCATATTAATGATTTTATTTGGGCATTCAAACTGTATTTAAATTATTTTAAGTGTTTTATATAGTTATTTGATAATTTTATTTAACTGGGCTTACCTGATCACTGTGTTTTTCCGCTGCAAAATATAATGAGCACTGCTTTTTTTTATCGATTACATTCATTCCTCGGCTACTATTTTATTATTTCCTCCGATCCAAAAATTGATCTTCAGACGTTGAGACGATAAATTTTAAAAGAAACAGAGTTGAGGTGATTAATTCTACTTTACGTATGCATTGCATAAATTATCAAGGAGTACCTAATTCAGAATTTTATTCAATAATAATGCAGCTTTGCAGTGTGATTTCTTATTATAAGGTGCGGTAATCCGTTCCATTATGGCAGCTATGATATTGAGTCCAGAGGTTTACTCGATTAGTATGCTAAGTATAGATCAGCCTTGTAATGAACGAGTGAAGGGTTTGGTTCAACACGAGTCCTGAACACCCTCAAAACCTAGTAGCAGTTATTATCTGAATAAAAAAATGAAGAAACCATAGGAATACGAGCAATAAGGAAGGAGAACTGGTAAACAGTCTGGGAGCGTCATCTCCCGAGCCTTTATGGCTTAAAATCATCGCTACGCGAGTGGCACCCGGACTTTCGAAAACCAAACAGCGTTACGGGGGGGGGGGGGGGTTCACTGCTGAGCACTTCTCTGGTATCACTTTTGGAGATGCAGTCCGCACGTTCACTCGCATTAATTTACAAGAGTGGAATCGTTGGTCACGTTTGCGTTGTGCATGAGAAGTGCTTGGGCAGAGAGTCATCGAAGAGCCTCAAGTGGGCGCGCACTACAGTTAAAATATTGACACATACTTTCAATGGGTTTGCCCTCTTATGAATGAGTTACTAAATTCGATGCAATTTTTTAAAATCGAATTTTTCCGTGTAATTGGCCACAATATTTAAATAGTGTAGGTATAAATAAACAATTTTTGCCGTTTAATGGCTAAATTATGACGTCCTCGTATGAGGGAATGGTGCTTGAAAAAAGTCATCGTGATTTTAATACGCTTTAATTATGACAGTCTCCTACCTAACTCTGGGGAAGGTGGATATATACCACCGAAATCTTAGTACTGTGAGTGTTTTTTTATCTTTTTGTGTCCTGTGCTTCTGCCCAACCTGGGATATTTTTATATTATTTACCTCGTCTAGGAACATTTCGAAGTATATATTTATACATATATCAAATTCATAAATTTTCAATGCTACTTTCTGTAATTTCTAACATTATACGGTAAAATATTGGGGAAAAAGTTAATATCATTGCACTTATAATTACGCCGCGGACATTTTTGAAAACTGGTTAAAATGCAACCGGTGGCTACAGAAATCAGCCTTCTATGGGATGGAGTTAGGCCTCCTCCATGTAGTCCCCTTGTATATGCTGGTGTGAAGGCGGTTAGCAAGGGCGGGAAAATTAGGGTAGATACAAGATACAATGGAAGTCGACTGTCAGGCTCGATTCGGCAACCCCAACGGGTAGACGTAGTTCTCCTCTCAGCAGGGATGGAAAATGAAACTAAACGAAAATGTTTCATTTCGACCCGTAAGGAAACGAAAATACGAGACCTAGGTTTAGTTTCGTTCCCGCACGAAATGAAAATCACGAAGGATAATAGTTTGGACCCGGGACGAGGCTAATTCCCAGGAAAGAAACTAGATTAATCGAAACTCCACTGCTCTATTATATATTTACGCTTCGATCCCAGAAGTTGAGTGGAGGGGGTTAAGAGGCAATATTACGACCCATTACGTTTGACATACGTGAAGAGTTATAGCATCACGCTTAAAAATCGTATTGCCAGTTTGTGTTCACCGTTCTCCCGTTACTGGTAAAAAAAATGAGTTCCCCATGCATCTAATGGCGGTAAGCCGAACCTCTACTTCATTCAACCACACTTCGTACTCGGTGCTTGCGTCGAAACTAAACTGTTCGACGTTAAAGCACGTGGTCCCTCCGGTGGGAAAAATTATATGCGTTTCGATAAACTCGATTGTTTCAGACTTTACTTTGCGAAAATCCGTTGTACACAATAATAAGTTATTCGTGCGTAGGTTTCCGCGGCGTTGTTCACGATGACTGCTAATTTTCGGGTTCTCCAGCCGCGTCTGTCGTTTATGGTTGACAACATTTACCATTTACCATTCTACACCAGTTACCTCTTCAGCAAACAGAGTTACTGTCCAGGCTGAATGGTATTGATTTACACTTACGGACACTTACCTTCGACCTGAAGACGGAAGCAGGATGGCTTCCGAAACTGTTGTCAACCGTAAACGACGGACGCGGCTGGAGAACCCGAAAATTAGCAGTCATAATAATAAGTTATGGTAAACTGTGTGAAAAAGTACCATAACTTTCTATTGCGTATCTGCGTTTCATTTAGTCCAAGAGTTTTAGTTTAGTTTCGACCCGAAGTAGTTTCGACCCTGAGTTTAGTTCCCCGGGTTTCAATCCATTTCGTTTCGTTTCTAAATTTCACTCCTGGAACCGAAACGATTGAAATTGACTTTCGTTTTGACTTTCGTTCATGTTTCTATTGCCATCCCTGCCTCTCAGTCATTTATCCCACTTCCAATAACAGTCCCTTTTTACTTTTCATTCCGCAGTTAAGAGTCCCGCTCTCTTTTTGCTTTCCCGAAGCCCCACAACGTCCTCGTCAACCTGCATTCCTCAACCCCCCCACGCGATCTCCTCCAACCCACCGGCCCACTTCCCCATCTTCCTCCGTAGATACTGCGCCAGACTCGCCCTTTCCTTTTTAATCTAGTATCGGCGGTCGTCATTGCCTGCCCACGGAAATTGAAAGGCGTGAGATATTTCGTTTTCCTTTCTACACCAGTTACCTCTTCAGCAAACAGAGTAATTGTCCAGGCTGAATGGTATTGATTCCCAAGAAATATACCCTGTACACTTTACAGACACTTAAAAATTATACTCCCCCTCAATACATTCCTCTCCTATGAGTCTTTGATATGTCTTTAAGGTAGTTACAGCGCCTCGGTAAAGGTAACAAGAATGTGATGAAACTTTGGTCACATATTTTTTGATAGACGCACTTTCAATGATTTAAAGAAAAATGTATTCCCGATTGTCGTTTTTTATTTATATTTGACTGTAAAATTAGTATAATTTAACATGGGATCTTATGGATAAATACGTTTTTTTTTCGATCTAGCGAGGCTGTTTGAAAAAGTTGTTGAGACGGCTCTCATTAGAAGAAAATTTCTGTGACAAAACTAAATATTTATGGGAAAGTATAAGTCCTTGATAGAATACGAAAGATATTTGCAAAAAACTGCCTGCAACTGGCAAGGCGGCTTGGAATCTCTCGCACCACGATCGCAAAACGAAAACCACTATACTAACATCGCCTAAAGTATGCAAATATATTCAGTTTCCGGACTTTTACATACGTCTTACCCGTATTTTGTTTATAAGTTCATATATTTATTTAGGATTTGCAACTTAGATTGTGAATATTTAGCCAAGGTGTGTCGTCAATAGTTCGGTGTCCATGGGCTGGAAACAGTGTTGAAACTAGTCAAGTTAACTACTCTAAATAGCTTTTTAAAAATAATTTTTAACGCTTACAGTGTGCTCAGGTGCAAAATTTCACTCATATTGTATTTCTTATTTTGTTTAAATTTTTTTGCGACAATTTTACGTAAATATTAGGTAGCCCGAGGACATCACTTGACTTCAACCAATGCCGCTCTAACAACTTTAACCTTCTTTTAATCATAGTTTACTAAATAATATTCTTAATATAATAATTTTTGTGAATACTCCCCAAAAATGTATTTAACAGAAGAATTACATAAATGAAAGAAATTTGAATATACGATTTGAAGTGCAATGAAAAGTTAAAAAAAATGAATAAATCCGAAGTAAATTATCAGTTTGGGAGTAAAAAATAATAAAACTTTGACCATTGCATTGTGCTGCTATTTGGGCTATCATTTCATATAATTTGTTAAAAAATTATAAATTTTAAGTTTTCTTTTCCACCCAAAATTGATATTACACTGACGAAGGAAATATATGCGCCTATTTTTAAATGTCTTTTTTAACTGGCTATTAGGGTTGAGTTTTACTCACCGGTACTGCAAATTGAAAACGGGTATTCGGTGCGGCCGTTATCGTGAGGGGTATTTATAATATAAGTCGTAGGCAAGGACTTTTAGCTTATTCATTCTTCTGCCAGGGTATTTACTGACAAATAGGTTCTTCTCATCACAGAATTAATCGAGCAGGGAAATAGAAAATGTCAATGGAATGTCCTGGAAAAGGATAAAATTCTTCCGCTGAAACTCATTTTCTTGAAATTGTTTCGAAACTTCTGATTGTATTGCTGACTTTTTCGAATTTTATTCGAGTACCTGACAGTTTCGGTAATGAGATCGTGACCCAGTATATGTTAGAGAAGTGGATAAAGTTTTTATTACTACGCGACGGCAAAATATACCTTGCTTTGCTGCATCTTAATCCAAAAATAGAAATGTTGGGACGTTTAGTGTAATAATATATATTGGTTGGATGGCAAGCATTAAATAGTTACAGAAACTATTCCATTTTTTATATTTCTAATGCTATTTTGTAAATAAATCAGTTTATATAACTCAAAAATGAAATTCCTGTATATAATTAAGGATACCATGATTTGCCTGCGTAAATGTTTACTCAAACAATATATATTATATTTCACATGCAGGAAGTTACTTATACTTTTTAGTTTTCCATTTTGCCTTCCACCAAGATGTCAAGCATCTTAGTGGAAGGTAATTTTAGATAAAGTAACCATTTCGAAATAATTAGCAGCCATAATAACATTTATTCCTGTTGTAACTAAATACATTTATTCCTGGTGTAATTCTAAAGTTATCATTAAATCAGAACTGGGTTTGACTTTGTCGATTTTGTCTTAGTATATACGTCTCTTATGTTCGAATAAAAATCAGCGGATTCAAGCACAGCTTTATTTGGCTTATTCATCATCGGCAACTAGTTTCACTGCCACATATTACCCATGTTGCGGTCAAATCACTCACGTTTTTTACTAAGGAGTAAAATATAATAAAAGGAATCTTATCCATTCCTACTCACAGAACACTCAGTGATAGCACATTCTTCTGCTTGATTTGCATTTGATGCGGACAAATTAATTTAATATAAGCCAATTAGTGTCCCAAAGATAGTGCCTTGGTGACGCCCTCAATGAGGCGATAAAACCAAGAAATGTGTTTGATAAACGAAATCAGCACAATTTAATAAATTTTGCCACTTACATTCTTTTATTATAACTAAAAATCGAAAAGAAAGGAGCAATTTCCTGCTATGTATTCATTACTCCTCCTATGCCTTTTCTATTTCTCCTTTCATCTTTCTTCCCTACCTTCTCTTCCATTCGTGGAGAACAAAGTGAGCGACAAGAGGGTGGGGAAATGATAACTTTTGGAATGCTTGCGTGGAAGCATTCCACGACAGAAGATGCAGAGGACTCAGCAAAACATATATATCTGATCTTATACGCTGCGGGACCTTGACGAAACGCTGTTTACATTTCAAAAACCGACCATATCAGCGCAATCTGCCCATTCTGGATCCATAACTAAATTCATGAGATGTGGACCAGTTGGGAGGACAGAAGGGGGTGGGGATTATTTCAAAGCTTTCGCAACCCCATCGTTTGCTCTTGTCCGTCCCGTTCCAAGGCTGGAATCCCGTGGAGTCGTTCCATGTGCCCTACAGGAGTTCCAAGCGTCTTCTTCTTCTTCTCCCTGGAGAAAGCTTCCCTTCCTTTCCGATTCCCCTCTAGCTCACAGTTCATCTCCTTGCTGTCGCCCTGAAAAATATCTCTTCGGAGATAATTTATTAATTTATGGCGACGCGCGTCCCTGTTGAAAATCCGTTTGATGTCGCACCGAAGGTCCGATAAGCGCGGAATGATCAAGATAGAAGAATAAGGCATTTCTTTGTCGTATTTCCTTTGTCGGTGTAGCCGACCCTGCATGTTGGATAAGGGACAATCTCAGGAGACTCTATTGTTGAGGCTCTCATGGGTTGAATCTGTCGGATGGTAGCTTTTCTTCCAACATATGCCAATTATTAGCTCGTGTCATACATCTCTTGGAACATAATATTTTTCCTTCCCTTTAGATTTGTATCTATAATGTGAGAATATGAGTAGCAAAATGTATTAAATGGTGCTAATTGCGTTTATCAAACACAATTATCATTTTCATCGCCGCGTTGAGAACGTCACTGGTACCATTGCACTATCTTTGAGACATTAATAATTATTAGGTATATATTGTTTTTTTCGCATTTGGTAGTGCGGTAATAATGTGTGTTATGCTTGCATGAGAGGAGAAAACTGTTTTTACTGCATTTTAATTCTTAGTTTAAAGCGTTCGTGATTTGCTAATGGGGTCTGAAATTTCTTCAAATCTTTTAAATGTTGTTTACTAACGTATTTGCAATTTATTCAGCTCATATTTAATTTAGTATTCTTTGAGGGCGTTAATTATACGGTGTGTTCCAAGTAAAGGATAACATTTTCAATTTGGAATAGCTTTCCTTCCGGTATCACGAATTCTCTGAGAAAGAAAGCACATTTTCATAAAAATTGTCTGCTTTGACATCATGTCATTGAAATTGAAATGACCCCATATCCGTATTGGAGCCTATTCTAATCAGTCTCGTTTTTTTAACTCCCAGAACTTTTATGCAAGTGTACTTCACGTTCAACCCGCATGAGTCGGCGCCATTTGTCGTGTCGATAATTATAAGGTTAGTTCGTGGAGTGGCAGTATTTTCTCTAACAAATGAACGATGGGACATTTTTATAGCTACATTTGTACAAAAAAGCCATTTCATTCTGGAATGGTTTCTTAAACTTCGCAAGTTTTTTAAGCAATACCTTCTGCTTTGGTGTAACCGTGTGCTGATAAATATTTCCAATTAGTTATGCCAATACATCATTTTTACACCCGAATTGCGAGGTGTGGTATTCAAATGCGAATATTATCGACATGTTTCTAAGCACGTGTTTACTTTCATCTGACATTCCTCCTTTCAAGGTTAAGGTCATTGCTTTCGTGCCGATTCTGAGAGGCCTTATTTTCCAATGAAAATCGCCGCCGCCGTGGAAGCCATTTCAAATCTTACTGCGCATTCTGATCCAGTGTGTTTAACAAGATGATATATATACTGGACTACGACATGTCTGATTCCTCACAATGCTTACGTTGGCCTTTTCACCAGATAGAATGAGTTCTCAAGGCCGTTGCTTATGAAATATTTTTTGGATCCATGGTTGCATGAAATGATTGTATTGTGTCCGTGATCGCTAGCTTTTCCTTTAATCACATTTAATTGTGACCTTTCATGATAGCTCCGTATCTATCATCAAGCATTCATTATCGTCTCTTTTTCCGTACGATATTTATTTTTCTGTCACTATGTACCTGAGTCAATAAATATTTATCATATCGTTCAATATGTATCATTTTGTAAATGCAAAATCATCTGACAAAAGAAATTACATAGTGTATATCGCTACAATAAGTAATTCCCAAAGTATAAAACAAGATTCATGTTACTATGGGCACTATGCCCGGAAAAAAAACATTCCAATATAATAATATCGTTTTTTATCCTGACACACAATATTTTTATGATTACTAGCAGAAATTTATCAGTAAATGCTATAGATATCGTGCTAGCTATTTCACTAGTTTCCTTGGAACCGTGAAAATAATAATCATAAGTTGAGGAAAATCAATAAAAATTGGAAGTTCAGGATTAATTGAGAAATATAAATTGGATAAGATCTACACATTTTATCAGGCGAAAAAAGAGCTATGATGTAGGAGAGACATTAAACACCATGCTAAATGGTGTAACACCGTTTATTTCATCCTAATATTTTCAGTCACTCATAAATGTGGAAAGATTTTTTCTTGTTTTATACCGCGTAGTAATATTGCTTCATAAAACGTATTTTATGACTTCCGTTTTTTCGCCTGCATGGATGTGACCTTCGGATTTGAATTTTTCTTCAATTCTTTAACAGATTATTACAATTTTAAATAATCATTATAGTTACATAACTGACTGCTTCCTTAAAATATATCGGTGTTTTTGTTGTTTAATTACACAGGCCAACAAAAATATTTTGTTTGAAAACTTTTTTATTTTAATTGCTGATCTTTGTAGATTTTGATGTGCCGAATCCAAATCTGGCCTTAGTTTTTTTGTATCACCCATAGTTTCCAAGCAATATGTATTTAATATTTAGTCTAATACCCTTATACGGTATGCGGGGAAATCAATGAAACACTGTGTTAAATCATAAAATTGTTTGTATTTACTGTTCACTACAATGTGATAAAATTGTTTGTATTTACTACAGCGTGATAATACAGGGTTCACTTGTTAACTTGAATTGGTCTACATTTTCTTTGCCTTTTTTCCTTGAAGCTTCTTGTGTAGCTTTTTCTGCGATGAATCGCTTGTTGAACTTCTCGGTGAAGTACCAACAGTAATCCTCATTATCTTCGTTCATTAGACCTACTTTTTCAATTTTATAACAACTATAAAAAAGCTGTTAAATTCAAAAAATATTGCTTGATTTCCTAAATTTAACTGTGAAATGTGAATAAATGGTGGGTGATACAACTTTAAAACCATCATATTTGGTTATAAATATTTCTCGGGTTTCTAGCCGAGTGAGAAAGAAAAAAAAAACAAGATCATACATCATATTTGGATTCAACAACTTTAAAAACATAAGAATAAGGTATTTTCAGTAAAAAATTTTTTTCATTGCTGGCGTGTGTTATTAGTCTCTATTTTTGCTAAAAAGTAGGAGAGGATTTTACGGTGTTAGGAGCGACATTTCAAGCGGTCAAGCGTGGAATTTGGCAACACCATTCTTGGTATTCTCGATTGGAAAGAATGATGAGGAATGATGTCCAGTCTTGGCAGTGTGTGTGGTTGACAAACAGAGCGAGGAGACAGCAGAACCTTCTCCTTCCTTTGGCGTGGCAGGAGATAACTCCCACGGAATGCAAGGTCCCGAGTTCAGACTCAATACGGTCAAGGACTTAACTGGAACTCAACGGAAACCCTATAGTTGGAAGTGGGAATTTCACGAATGCACGCGTCATTTCTTTATTTTTCCTCCCCTGTTGCAGATTCCAGACTCATTTTATGGAGTCACAGTGTTCCGTTAGTTTCTCTCTCGTCCGGTCAACCTCCAACTCTCATTTTCATTTTTTTGCTTTTAAAGCGAAACAAGTTATGTCAGTGGCATAACTAGGAACATGCTTTGGAGGACGTGGGGGGTTAGGGGGGTTAGTGGGGGCTACCTCCCCCCCCCCAGGAAACAGGGATTTCAGGAAAAATTTAGAAAAATATTATGCCTAAAATGCATTTTACATCATTTAGGCACTTAAAATTTAACTTGAAGCAGATGCAGTTACTATATATATATATATAGTCCAGACAACATTTTAAAATAATTTTTTGATTCCTCTGATGCTTTGGGGGGGGAAGGGGAAAGGATACATTCCCTCATCCCCCCCATAGTTACGTCATTGAGTTGTGCAATGCATGCAGTGTTGGTTAAAGTACTGAAAAAAAGTATTTGGCCTAATTATGTTCACTTGGTACGAAACGTAATCAATTACGAGTAAAAAATACTAATTTAAAAAGTAATCGGTAAAATTACCCTTCCAGCTACAATTACTATTACTTCTTGTGAGATTTTCCACTCTATAAACCACCTGGAAACTATCAAATATTGAAATAAAAATCTGGAATAATTGAGTTATGGAAATTTTTAATTGCTATTTCTCTTGCGATACAAACAAAACTGCTTTAACAACAGAAGGGGAGTCATGTTTTGTTAGTGTTAATCTTAATAATGGCTAAAAGTAAAGTAAAGAAACTTGTACTCACTGAATAGGTTAATGGGATAGATAAAAATTAATGGACTAAGTAACGAGATTGGAGGAAGAAGAAACGACAGTAGGCGAAGGGTATGTATCCATTATTAGTTGGAGGCATTCCATTATCCGAGATGAAATATCACTCAAGTGCTGAATACACCCGATGAGTGACATTAATGATTTTCTCGTCTCCACCTGATGATTAATGAATATTTCTCTGTCGCGCAGAGTCACGTTACTAGAAAGAGACTCGAGTAGGAACCTGAAACGCGAACTTCTCGCCCAAGCCTCGCCTTACTTGTTGGCATTCCATGGCGAGACGGAACCGGTGTAGAATGTGTTCGAGGGGGCCAACCCAGGGATTTTAATTCATTTGTATTGTTTCCACCTTGACATTATTTGGATGAGCAGACGAAGGATTGCGTCATCCGCGTTTTGAATGCTCGTTCAACAGATTTCCCTCTCAAATCAGATTCTTCACAGTGCATCATTGATGGTGCGTACGTTTATACTGTTCCAGTGAATCCTTTCTCATATCAATCAGTCAGATTACAAGTAACAACGAAAATAGCATGGCTTATATATATATACTGTTGTCGTTTGAATTGTTGTTTGCGTGAAAATGAAGCTTAAAAAATTAATTGGATTATAAGTCGACACCAGACATGAACATTTGTAAATTACAAAGATAATGACTTTTTTTTAATTTTATAATAATTGAGAGAACAGAGAGATGGCACTTTTCTGCAGATTTACTGCTGAAAGCACGACGCATTTCCTGCGTCAGGTCATTATCATGTACAATTGATTATGACCTAACGGTCGAAACGCGTCGTACTTTCAATAAAAAACCTGTAGAAAAGTGCTATCTCTCTGTTCTTTCAATACTAATAGAATGTCATTCCACCACATCTCGCCTGTACATATACTTTTAAATTTAATACTTTTTTTCTTTTATTCATGAAACTATTAGCAATGTTTGATTATATTTTTTTGTATTTTCACTTTTTATGCATTATTATATTTTTTTAATTCGTCTCAGCGAATTAAAAAAATATTTTCTTCGTTTTCAAATCAGATTTGGATGATTGCTTATTTTTTTAATCTTCCCAATAGAGTACTCGAGTGGCTTTTTTTAAGCCAGGTCCGCGTGAGCGACGTTTATTCGCAAAGGTTGAAGGTCACGTCTCCGAATGAGATTACGTGCGAACAGCCTGCTCACGCCTTGGGAGACATGGGATGAAAACATCGTGGCATAATGAATCTGTCGGTGGGAATATTATTTGTTCTCGCGTCTGTTCTTTGGTTTGTTCATTCTTCACGCTTCCTTCAGGAAGAGTGTTGAACATCCATCCAAAGCTCTGGGGGTGATGTGGGAGAGGTTTCAATCAAAATCCGCGTCAAAAAAAATTTGACGTGGACGTTACAGTGACCCACGCCTTCTTACTCGATCAAGACACTTTACCCCGCAGGCATAGTCAAGAGGGAGTTCCTGGTTTCCTTATTCATGTTTTCGCCATCATAACTCATTGTTGAAGCCTCCGGTAATGTTGCTTACCTTTCACTAAGACAGCTCCTGTGGTTGTCTCTGTGTTCGAGGATTGTAATACCGTAAGGCGATTTGACTAAGAAACTAGTGTAAATGGTATTTTTTATTCTAAAACTGTTCATAAAATTAATCTTCAACCAAATAATTCTTTATGAAAAATCACTCACTTTTCGACACTTAAAAAAAAAGAAAAATACATTTTTTTCCAACCACAAAGTGTTACGTAAATAATTGACATAACACCGACGTGTTTAGACTTTTTCATTAAATCACACGTAGAAATCAAAACTAGGGGTGGACGGATCCAGGATTTTTTTCGGATCCGGATTCGGATCGGATCCTTGATTTTCGGAGCCGGATCTTTCGGATCGGATATTTTCGGATCCAAATGAATTTTCAAATTCCTGACGCTGAGATTCCCCCGTTGATTGAACAATCTCTTGGAAAGAGTCACACTATGTGCCAGTCGTATTTTGCCTTTTTTATTTTCCACGGCTGAAATTCTCCTACGTAACCTCTGCGAGAGCTTTTAAACAATACGGTTCATGAGTAGGACAAGAATCGCATGCGACGGCGCATTCGGAGATAGAATCGAAACTCTCTCCAGCCTTATGAGGCATTGCATTCACTGAATCTGTTAATTAAAATTTCGGATCCAGATACGATGTCTTCCGCTACTTTGGATCCGATGTATCCGATGAAGGGCAATATCCGCGAATATTTGGATCCGAGGTATCCGATCCGACCATTCCTAATCAAAACTGTAATAAAAAATTAAAAGTTAAGCTCATTATTATGTGATAATCTTTCGTAGTGGAGTGCGACTCGTGACTTATTATAGCGCAAGTGGTCGATCGGACCCCGGCTGTTTGGCGGACGGCGGACCGTACGCGGCCAGTGTTGGGCTCTCGAGCGGTGCCTCAATCTCTTACCAGCCTTCCTTGTTTGGACAGACTATAAGTCCTACCTTTCCATCTAATTTTTCACCCCCATGTGTGGCACAAATATGTGTGGGCGTTAACGCTAATTAAATGAAAAAATATCAAGGGAATCCTTATACCTTAATGTAGTACAGCAGATTCCGATAGGTCCACCGGTTACTTGGGGCAGCCGCTTAATAGGGGCAGATATTGAAGAACAGAACCCAATGGAGGAATCTCCTAGAGTATTCTCCGCTTATTTGGTACAGAATGCCGCTTTATTGGGCCATGAGTCGGCGACATAGACTCTATACTCGTGACGAAATTAATTTTTTTTGTTTTCAGAATATAGGTTTTTTTTTTTCCTCCTTCGATTTACTCTTATTTTTCACAAATGTTCCTATTCTTTCCCTATTTTGAAAGCTCTTGTTGTTATACTATCCCCAAGAGAATGGGACTTTTCTTTAATAGGACTTAGTAAAAGATATTAATTCAGCGTCGCCCGAGGCGGTGAAAAATATTTTTAACTAAATTGTTAAAATTCTTAAAAATGATAATAAACTAACTAAATTCCCTAATTTATTAATGAAATTAATAGTTTAATAAACTTGTGCTGCATTATAAACATTATTTAGTCTCCTTCCTATCATTTCAACGTTTGCTTATGCCCATATACAAGATAGCTCGCCTAATTGGGGCAGCCGCTTAATTGGGGTAAAGTGCACAAGTCCCGAGATGTCCCAATAAACTGGAATCTACTGAACTTCCATATTTCTCATGAATTAATTTTGAATTCTTTTGGAGGAGTGCAATAGTATTGTAGATAACACTTACAAAAATTCTAAAATAACTTGCAGAGAGAACAACATGAAATTTTTGTGATTTCCATATCAATTGTCTTTAATAGGATGTCCAGTGATCGGAAAAAGCGGGAGATTTGGGAAATATGCCTGCATTTATATTCCCTGGAATTATGCATGAATTAGTCATGAATTTTTGCATCAACGTGGAGTTTCAAAATCTTTTATTTCTAATTCATTTCAAATCAAATTTTCTGGCTGAAAACCCACTTTCTGGCCAAAAATATGTTTGTCACAATTTTAAGTTCAGCAGTTTAGTAGATTTTTTTACAGCCGCGTCGAAAAGTGGAATGTCAGACAAGACAACAGAATCGAAATGTCTTGCACTCTTGACTTCAGTAAAATTAAAAAAAAAAAACACGAAGAATAGAATTATAGGTAACATGAACATCTACTTAAGAAGTCGAAGCAGCTTCCTGGCTTCCATTTAAACTTTACATGCCATGTGTGTTAACAAACCTATTCCTTATCCCTACAAATACATAGGTGTAATATTATTTAAAAGTATTGAAGTGTTGTTTGGTGTTTTAAAATCCTTATCTATCGCAGTAATCACGATATAAAGTTGGAATTTGGTTCAATTTCCCTGGAAAACCTGGAGTCATGCATTAATTTTTCTGTTTTGTTTGTCTGGACAACCTGTGAAAGGAATAAGAATTATTTAAAAGAATGTAGTAGTAGCCAAATTCTCTCGCCCAACTCCTGTTTTCCTTTGCGATCTTCTCTCGTGGATCCCACTCTCGTTTTCATTCACCCTGGAGCAAGTTCAACAATGGCCTGGTTGCTCCGAGGTATGATCTCAATCAAGGGAGTTACCAGCGAAAGAGACCTAGGGGAGGAGGAGGGTAGCACTGCGGTTAATTTGCCCCAGAGAAGTAGTTAGACGACACGGATCCTGGAGGCATACCTTGCCAACCACTCTTGTTTTTATAAATGCATGATTTATCGATCATCGTAAACAAGGTCCGCGTGCAAACCGGATTTTTTTCCTCGAGGACGTGGAAAAAAATGTGCCCGTTGCAGTGGAGTCGTTCATTTGTTTTTTTTTCTTCTGTTTTTTTCCACTTTGGGAATGGGGAGTGAAGGAGGTGGTTGAAGGCGTTACGTTTTGAGTCGCTTGGGAGGTTGTTCAAGAAGACGTGGGAGGAGAGGAAAGCGGAATGCATTAGAGCCGATTTAGACGCCTTCAGAACCGGTGAGAGTGTTGACGAATCCGGCGAAGAAGCAGCCGGTCTATTTATAGGCCTGTAATGGAGAGTGATTTGGAATCGAAGATTGGAATGTGCGCTTTCACCATGTTTGTGTTCAGCGGGAGAGTCCCAGAGAAAGATAACCTTTCCTAGACCACATAACAGAAATTTAAGTCTGAATCATACGATTATTTTTCCATCCCTTGCGAAGGACAGCTCCAGCGATCGTTCCAATGACAGCGGACAAAATGACCGTTTCAAGCAAATATTTTCCACGAACGCTTGAGGGATGAAAATCCCATCCCGGAGTGAAAAAATACGAGGAATTTTTCTGGTTCTGAGGTATTTAATTTACGTTGTATTGTTATCGATCACTTATCTTCCTTTTCTGTAGATATTAGTTGAGCATTCTTTTGCCGGACTCTGTATATAATATAATCCGTTACTTCTGAACGATAAATCTATGCCCTTTCCGTCTTTGGCCTTTCAATTAGATTTAAGTTGAGAGTTAAAATATGATAAAACATCTAACGCAGGAAAATCATTAGTGTTAGGTTTTTAAAACTGAATATAATCCGGTTCTTTCTATAGCGAAGCCAGGGTAACGTGGTTACTTCTTAGTAGTATATCTAAGCCCTTTACTTTTTGTGTACGTACAATTATGTTCAAGTTTAGGGGTGAAGGTTCCTTTTCATTTTAGAATATTAACTTTCACATAGTTGAGCCTAATACCATTGAACGGCTTAAGAAAGAGCGTTCTTATTCCGAAATTTCTGAAGAGAGAATAATCCAATGAGAAAAAATCTTTCGCCTTGACCAGGATACGAACCCGGATCCCCAGATATCCGGTGGAGTGCTTTAGCCGGTTGAGCTACCGAGGCGTCATTATTCCCTGTGGAAATTTTAGGACTATACCGGACAAGGTAAATGATTTTTTCTCTGTGGATTTTTCGCACAATTTGTGCATTGCGGGTGATTCCGTGAAGATATCACCGTGGCTAGTTCCTGTACTCTTAAATTTTTCTGAAGAGAGAGTTTCCCTCTCTGATTTCTTATAAATTTCTTGTTTTTTGCTGCCCCTCATATTTTAATAATTAAAATAAAGTCTATTGCATTCGTAAAAATAGACAAATAATAGTTCTGAAATTCTCTCTCGGCACACCCTTCCCAGTTCTTAGCGCTCGAACAAGCGAACGTCGTAGGGAAAGAGATTGCGATCATAGATTTAATTTTGCTCGTGCGTAGAAGCTCGACGTACGAAGGTGTATTATCTTCCACCGTCTCATTCGATCCAACACGAAGTGGCAGATGTGAATGCAGATTTGTATGCGCAAGTTGGAGCGATTTCCTTATCTCAGGACAGACACAGCTGTCAAGTTAGTGACGTGCTGTTATTCCAACCCACGTTTGCCTGATTCTGTATATAATAGAATCCGTTTCTTCTGAACGGCAAATCTATGCACTTTCCGTCTTTGGCCTTTCAATTAGATTTAAGTTTAGATGTAAAATATGATAAAATATATAAAGCAGGCAAATCATCTGTGTTAGGTTTTTAAAAACTGAATAAAATCCGGTTCTTTCTATAGCGAAGCTAGGGTAACATGATTATTTCTTTGTGGTATATCCCTTTCCATCTTGTGTACTTACAATTATGTTTACGTTTTGGGGTAAAATCCGATAAAATATTTTAAAACAGGCAAAAAATCTCTGGTAGGTTTCTAAATGTATATTAATATGTGTTTCCTTCTAAATTTGAGCCATGATAACATAGATTTCTTTAAGACGAATCCACGGTTTTTTTTTATCTTTGGAGACGCTAAAATGAAGCCATTAAAAGTTAAACTATAAGAGCTGTATTTTGAATGATGCACCAAACTCATACCATCGATAGCTGCAGAGTAATTGCGCACATAAACATACCTATAAAAGTTACTATCGGGGAAAACCCATCTTCCAGAACGTATGAAACAGCCCTATGTATAACAAGGGGTCCGGTAATATAAAGAAAACGCACATTTTAAAATGACACTTCTAAGGGATTCTAAGCCTTGCAATTTGATGGCTGATTGGATAATTCAAATAAAAGTGTTTAAACAGTTTTGTTAACAATGGGAAGGAGTCGCCAAGCCCTTTTGTGGTTACGCTTGGGAATCGGGTTGGAGTGGAGGCTTCATTGTTGGCTTCCCACCCCGTGGACGCGGTTTCAACTCCCGGCGTTGACTGAGAATTTACAGAGATTGCCCGATTCCTGCTTGAATGTTGTGAGGAGGAATTTCCAAGCATAACACTCCGTCTGTCAAATGGGACGTTAAGTCGTGGTCCCTTTGGCGCCCTTCGTTAAGAGCAGGCTAATGCCGACGCCGGGTTTCTCTCCACCCTTCCTGCCATACCCTTCCTTACTTCATGGCTCAAATTACATCAGCTATCAGTGGCTTCCTCCAAATACCATTCCATATTGGTTACGCCTTTCATTGCGAAAGAGTAAAGTATCATTTTAATAAAAAAAGAAAACAATTTTTGTTATTATAATTCACACCCTCAGCACTTGCGCGGGTAAGCTTGAGGGTTGAGACTTTTTTTTGGATATCGGGAATGACACCACATTTCTCCTTCCTTGCTTCGACAAAAAAGGCATACGTACAGGTATATCAATGCCTACGAGGTTGGCCATTTTCCAATCCACGTAGTACGCACTCATTCCCTCGTTCCCTTTCTCCCTTGCACCCTGCTCCCTTATGCCTCGTTCACATTACGATTGTCCGAGCCATCGTCCTATCGATAATTGACCGAACTAGCCGTGTGAATGCATGTCCTGAAAATAGTTTACGTAGTTCCGAACGTTGCTACTTTACGATGATTAGGTGCTGGGAGACCGGAAACGGAAGCGACGAGAGAAAGACGAAAAGCTCGTGAAGCTCTATTTTTTTCATGGATTTGTCCTAGGAAGGAAGAATATATGTGGAAGAAAAGTTATTCGGTAAATACACGTTGAACACAGTAATATCTTGTCCCTGCATACCTCAACAGCTCTGCTAACCGTCAATTTCCCGTTCACTTTAGATGTCAGCACTATAGGGCAGCACAGGTTTTAACAATCGCGTGAATTCACGATATCGCTGGAACAATCGTAAAGTGAATGAGGCATTAATAATGCTCTACTGGCGCCATAAATTGTGGACGGAAATAATGCGAACTATTGACAGTAACGAAATGTGAAGCACAGGTTAGTGTCAAGGACAACTGGTGGTTGATTTCAGATTCAATTTCACCCTGCTTCTCGGTTTGTTGAAGTTTGTAATTTAGACTGGCTTATATTTTGACTTTTCTGGCACCGATTGGACGCTCTCTCTGCACATAATAAACACAAAATTAGTTACAACTCCAGTTCAAGATTTCTGATTTTTCCATTGCCGCCATTTTCATGTCCACTTCCTACGAGGGCACGTTTACGAGGATCAATCCGCGTTCCCTTGTTCACTTACCCTTCGTTCCCTTGAACCCTCGCCGATTGGATCCACCCTTGCTGTCGTCACATCCGTAAGTTGACGATCGAAAAGTGCACGAAGGGTGAATAATTGCAAATTGGAAAACGGCCTTTATATGAAACGGCTCTTTATATGAAAGCGCTTAAATAGCGGTGGAATGGGGGGATAAACTAGTTGCCACCCATTAATGGCAATGCCAGTGCGGTGGTGCTCCATCTTGCTGATAGATGAAATTGTCACAGTCAATAAGTTGTGGGAGTAATCAGTTCCGTAGCATTGCAAGATATGAATGTCCGGTTACGGTTTGTTCCCCAAAACGTAGGGCTCTTAAACCTTGCTTTGCGAAACAGCACAAAAACATTCACTTTGGGCGAATCACGTACGCATTCAATTGTTTCATGAGGATTTTCGAGCCCCCATATACGCACATTATGACGGTAAACCTTACCGCTGATGTGGACAGTTGCCTCGTCGCTGAATATCAACCGTTGCATAAAAGTATTGGAAAAGTGGTGGAATGGGGGGATAAACTAGTTGCCTCCTCTGGACACCCATCCATCTCTCCTTCGACTGGAAATTCCAGGAGGCCTCGCCCTGAGGAGGAGTTCCCCCAATCGGGATGAGCGTAGGTTTAAATTACCGGGGAACCCTTTGGTATGCGAACATGTGGCAGCAGTGGAGTGAGCACGACAAGGTGTTGGAGGGGATAAAATGTCCAGCTAAGACGGCAGGAGCGCTGGTGGGGATATTATAGAGTTGCAGTAGGCGCGGGGGATGGGAAACCTCTCTGGGGTGGTTGGCAGTGACATACAATAGGCGATTTTGGCGTTCGATACTCGATGGATGAAAATAATTGATAAGCACTCATTTTGCTAGTGGTAATCGACAACTTACAACGTAATCAATAACAGTGGGCGTATGTTTGTGGTAAACCTTTATCGTAGGAATAGAAGAAATAGAAACTTGGCTATTTCCACATAGTGATATATTGTGGTAACGCTACATCGTAACATTACCAAGGTGATAATGTTATAAATGGGTAAATAATTAAAGATAATGATAATCACCTTGATAGTGTTACGCTGTAACGAAACCACGGTCGATCACAATAAATCACCACGTGGAAATAGCCAAGTTTTTACTTCTTCTATTCTTGGAACTTACAATGTGTTGATAGGGAGCTCCATCATCAGGGCTGATGGCAAGTGGATAGAGTAGGCCAACACACCTGACCGGAATTAGGGGAATCCGGGTTCGAATCCCGGTCAAGGAAAATGATTTTTTTCCCTGCATATTTTTTGCACAGGATTGTTTCTGGAGGAATTTGTAATACCTCGGGGGGTGGTAGGGGCTAACTAGTTGAACAAACAAAGGTAGAACCATCAAAGAGCTAACTTAACTACTATCTAATAGCTTCAATATTGTAAGAACTAGAAAAACACGGTTAAAATTATACGTTACCCTCCGTTACGGTGATTCGTTACCCACCATTAGTGTATTCATTATTATATATAAATTATTTGGTTTTAGAAACACCAGTTTACACGAATGGCAATGGTTAATTTTAACCGCAGTTGAAAAAGGCGAGATTGGCGCCCATGCGGTGCCACTCCACGTGACGTCACAGGGATCTAGTTTCTATACGAGGAAATTTACATCGTCTGAGATTACCAATGCATGCATGAGGCACAGAGCTAAGGGATACGTTTCATGATAATCACCAATTAAAATTGCCTATGGCCCGAAAGTTTCTTCGTTTGATAGGGTAATAATAATAATCCTTATTTAAGCCAAGTGCTACCAGCTATAAGGGTACTCTCCTACCTGCTAGCAGCCTGCGTCGTAGCGGCGCTCATAGCCTCGCACCAAGGCGGCTCACACGGTGGCAGCGGGAACCAGAATGACGTCACACGGGCTTTTCCCGGCATTCATACTTAGCCGTCCCGTTTTCGCGCGCTTGAAAATTTTTCACTTTTCATTTAATCGCGAAAAATAGATATCGTCATTTAAAAATCTAAAAGCGTTAAATTGGTACTCCAGGAGTAATAATCTTTCGATTTAGGCAATAAGAAATAATAGGACACCACCCTATTCCTCAAACAGTATTGCAGCGATTTGACGTTGTGCTCGGTACGGAGAGGAACATAATACGCAATCAGGCACTTACATGGCGAGATGGTTTGGTTGCTCGGAGGGTGCGTGGTTTAGCGCGAGGGTGGTCGCATCAATCTCCCCCACCATAACTCATCCCACTCGATCGATCCGCCACCTTGCACTCACACCACCGTCTCCACGCTGACCCTCGGTGTCTCGCACGGAATAAAAAAATCAACATCTCCTCCACATTGGCTCGCTTCTCCACTTACATCGCTACCCCATAGGTCCCCGAACGTGGGTGGTACGGCAAGGGTAGCCCAACCTAAGACGACGCATCACTACCATTCGACAGTTTTGATTACGCAATACAGGGACGATTAGAAGGAGGGGTAAGGGCAGGGACGCCGACTTAGAAAAAATATTGGGGGGGCCCAAACCGGGATCTTGCCCCGGGAAATTTTATAAGTAATGATTTTTAAGTTTTTAAGCATTTTAGAAGAGTCATATGATCAACATTAGAACCCTGATAACTCGAATCTCGATATCTGGACACTCCGGAGAAAATTAACAAGCCCGACACATTTTTTCCTAACACCTATAACGAATTTTTGAGGGGGCTCAGGCCCCCTCAGCCCCCATGGAGTCGGCGCCACTGGGTAAGGAGTCCAACTCCCACAAAGTTAAGTTCCAGGAAGGAAGAGCCCACCACCATAGTTTTGAGGAAAATGTATTTGACATCTTTCTGATATTCCGTCTGTCACACTTTGAAGTTAAATTTGGTATTATTAGATTACCTCTTTCCAAAATTTCGTTAAGCTTTCAAGTGTTGAATCAGTGGCATAGTGATGTCGCACAGTAATGTTGCTTGCGCATTTCAATAAGGTTCCGGAAATGAGAATTTCAGTAGCCAAGGTTATGCGAGTGTATTTCGGAAAATTCTGTTTCATCAGGAGTGACTCAGTGGAATAAGCTTATTATTGCCATTGAAAAGCAATCATTACTTTTAAGAAAAACATAAGATTTTTTCCATTTACACGTAGCTCTCCACTCACTTTCCATATCAGATAATCTTTTCCCGCCCTTGTGTTTTTCTCCATCATATCCTGCCTCTCCTGTTCCATATAATTCATCCGAGGTCCTTATTTTCCGTTCTAACCATCCACTCCTCCTTGCACGATTGTCTTCATCAGTCCATCATGCCTCAAGATGTGGCCGATTAGGTTATTTCACCCAGTTCTGAATTTTTGAAAATCACTCATTAGCTTAGGTCGGGGTGAGCTCTACCCTCGCCTCTACTTATCAGCATAAACGTTGAGTGAGGGAAGTGACGGATTCCGGATAGATACAAGGGGGGCTAGGTGGTAACCTACCAGCAGTAGTGGGGGTCCGGGAGATTACGAAATTTTTGAAAATTTCGAGGCTTACGACAGCACTTAAAGGCTGTCTCATTACTTATTTCCCAAAGAATTCATTTTTTTAAACTAACATTTCGATACCTCCACTGAACAAGCGCTCAACTAACTTCCAATGAATCAAATCCGCTCACCTTGAAGCCCAAATATTCGAATGCGCTCAGCTGGTAGCCTGTTTTCGCTAACTCGCTATCGCGCTAGCTAGTAACCTGTGCGCAAACGCTCACTTCCCATAGGACAGTTTCCTTCATCAAAGAAAACGAAAGGTATTAATTGCGATTCGTTACCCACCACTAGTGTAATAAAATACATAGTATATTGTTTTAGAAATCCCAGTTTAGACGAATGTTAATGTTCAATTTTAACCTCATTTGAAAAAGGCCAGATTGGCGCCCACTCGATGCCACTCCACGTGACGTCACAGGGACCTAGTTTCTATACGAGTTTTACATTGTCTGAGATTACCAATGCATGCATGAGGCACAGAGCTCAGGGAAACATCTCTTAATAATCACCCATAAAAATTGCCTAAGTTCGGAAAGTTTCCTTTGTTTGATAGGGAAATGATAATCCTTATTTAATCCAAGCGCTACTTGCTAGCAGCCTGCGTCGTTTCAGCGCTCAAAGCCTCGCCCCAAGGTCACCGCACACGACGAAAGCTGTAACCAGATATACGTCACACGGCCTTTTCCCATCATTCCTACTTAGCAGTCGCGTTTTCGCGCGCTTGAAAATTTTCACTTTTCGTTCAATCGCAAAAAAAATAGATGTCGTCATTTAAAAATCTAAAAGCGTGAAATGCGTACTCCAGGAGTAAAAATCTTTCGATTTAGGTAATAAAAAATAATGGGAAACCACCCTATTCTCCACGCGTCGGAGATGAGCGTTCGTTCTCCTGCTTCGGTCATCTGAGCGGGTTCGTATTGTTGGGCTACTAGATGAGCGGATTTGATTCGGTGGGAGATTATTTAGCGCTTTTGCCATGGAGGTATCGATCTAAATCGAAAGATTACAGGAACCACAACCAGATTACAGGATTTTATGCCGCCACAACGAAATCCATGATCACAAGTTACACTGGAGATAAGAAAAGCATACAAACATACTGGTGTCGCTACAGAGTAGCGCTTGTGTGCAGTGCTCCATATGATTCAATGCTTTTCGGCTGGTGGCGCGTCCGAGGAGGCGAGCTAAGTCTCTCTGGGCTCTGGCCACCGTAATTTTGGCCGCGCTTCAAGGATCGTGAGCGAGCCACTAAAGTGGCCCAGTGTGCTGTTGTACTTATAACTCAATGACTTTCGTGGTGGTGCTTCCATGGTGGGCTAGTGTGCAAAGGCTTTTTTTATGTCGGATTACCCGCGAGATTATGTTATTCATCTGTACTTGGTGTTGGGGACATCAAGGTCTCACAGCGTATGCTTTTATTTTGTACTAAAAATGGCACGATAGCTCATAGGCTAGGCTTAGATTGCTTGAATAATTAAGAATGGATATCTTTAGGAGTGACACAGAGTACATAATATTAGAGCCACACTATATTTCCAGGTCCGATAGAAGCGATAAATTAAGAGAGATGTTTTGCGAACGGATAGATATGGGAATTCGTTTTTCCCCCGAACCACAAAGGACTTTAATAAACGCTAGACCCAACTTTTTTAGAGCACTTCATTTTTTTTAAGCTGTAAACGGCTGGTGTCCTAACACCCCCTGCCACACTCCTTTTAGGGAGCTTGCGGGGCATTATGTAGATGTAGATGACTACAGCTGGTGGTGGTGTCCTCGCTGGGCAAACTCTCCTTCCCACCTCTTTTTCCCATTGGCTATAACTACAGCCGGTGGTGTCCTCCCCAGACGACCTCTAGTTCCCACCTCCTTTTCCCCATCTTTGCCAACCTCCCGTTTTGTCCTCGTGCCCACTCAACACAATTCCCGCGAAACTAATCTTCTTCTCCCATCCCACCTGCCTCTCTCACGCCGCGCTTAATTGATTTTCTACCTTTCCTCCCCTCCTCTCTTCTGCTGCGTCCCCCCCACCCCCATGGAGCATGCATCGATGAGGCTGTTTGCTGCGCTTCTGAGAAACTGCTAACAAGATTGGTCATCCATCAGAGACCCCCCCTCACAACTCGCCCATCCGCCACGGTAGCGCGACTCATGTGGTGCAGCAAAAGTGACGACCCGGAGAGACTGCATTCGATCCGATGGGGGAGGCGCTGTCTGTAGGCGGGACTTATTCGACGTGGGGGGATGACGTGGACGAATATTGAATCCCAGCGGGTTATATGGACCTGTGGCAAAAACAAATGAGACGACGTTGAGCTTCATCGAGAATTATATTGATGGACTTCGAGTGTCGAGAAAATCTTGCGAGGATAATTGTTTTGATGAATGGCCATTAAATCGAGTGTGCATAAAGTCGAGTTCGCACGATCTCTGAGCGTTTATTGAATGTCGAGGAAGAATGTTACAGGAGGAATCTGCTATGTTGCAGGAGGGGGGATGGGAGATAATTTTAAGCATTTTTTGTCCATGAACTCCATAAGGCTGTATCACACTAGCGACTGCGACCGCCGCTGCGACCGCGATTACGGCTGCGACTGCACCCCATCACACATTCCGGCCGAAGCCACGATCGCGCATGCGTACGTATGAACGTGACCGACGTTTATATATTGACGGACGCTCTACTTCGTATATATTATACGGATATTTTGCGCCGAGGAGAATTTTGCTCGTTCTTTTACTTGATGCTGGGCTTCCATTTTCAGTTTAAATATTCGAAATTATCACAACGCTATTCACAGGCTTCCCCCACTACATACAACCGAAACAAATACGCCTGCTGCAAGCGCGCGAGATTCAAATGGAGCTCTCTGATTGACTGCGACTCAGACTCTGCGAAGAATAGCCGATCGGCTATCGCTATCGGCTAGTCGCAGTCGCAGCGCCGGCCGCAGTCGCTAGTGTGATACGGCCTTTAGTTACTGCCACGAATTTTGCAAAAGAGGATCCTCAAGTCGGCCTCAGAATGTGTTGTGGACCACCGCGCATTTAAATGGGTTTACAGAAGTCGCTACTTGCGTCGCTGGCGGACAAATTGATCCGAGTTTCACGGGGAAGTAAGGTATAATTAGGGGTGTCAACCAAAATTACTGCACATGATTATGTGATCTATCAAATCCATAACTTTTTAACGCTAATATTTTCTATTTCAAACAATTTAATGCAAAATATTGGAAAAAAGTGGAAAATTTACTTTCATGAAGATGTGACTTATCAAATTCATAACTCTTCAAGGCAACTCCTTGCATTTTCAAAGACCATGTTGCCAAATATTGGGAAAAAGTGGATAGCATTGCACTCATCACCGTGCCGCGGAGATTTTTCATAGCCGATGAAAATGCGACCATAGTGGCAGCAGAAATTATCCTTCTGCGTGATAGAATTGTCCCTCCTCCATGCAGTCCCCTTGGTTACTCCAACGCACACATTTTTCTGGATGCACTTTGCAGTTACTATGACTACGATATTTCTTGGGTAGCCAGCCTTTTCGTCATTTTACTTAATGCTTTGACTTTTTTTAGGAAAATTGAAGAATTATTTTTGGACGATAATGTGTGATTATAATTTTCTGAAATGATTAATCTCAAAACGGGTGATATTGCGCCATAATATTAGTTTACACTCGCTCAAAGCTTTTGTTTAATTTAGCTCAAAGATGTGCACGAATGTATATAATTAATGTCTGCGTGAATTCACAATTTCTTAGTACCTACAGAGGGCCCGTAATGATATTTTTGTCCTTGAAGTTGGATTATTTATTGTAATTCTGCTAAAAACGTTTAATCATCGAAATTTAAACCGTCATATTTATTACCGCCTTCATTTATGAGCATAATTTTGAATTGAATATTATCATCACTACGTATGGCACAGAGTAAAAAGATGTGCAATTAATTTCCACTCTCTATAAGCATCGTCAGCATCGTGTACGCCATCCAAGATGATTTTTTCATTGAAATCCTTAATGGAAGCAGTGCATCAGGCAATGTAAACTCGAAACCAGACATACTTATTAGATTTTCTGCCGCAAAAAAAAGATGAGCACGGTTTTCATACGAGCTGCATTGTCATCCACGCGCATAAGTAAAAGCATTTCAATGTCCTCTTATTCTTAATTCCTCGCATCTTTCGCGCCCTTGAATGGAAGCATCTGCAAAGCGGATGGGTAAATGGGTTTTGTGGTCGTGGAGTTACGTGGCCACACAGATGCACAGCTTAGAGTCACGAAATAAAAAAATTAGGAATGCTCTAAGGGATGAGGAATCATTCGAGATGAGACCGAAAGCTAACGATGCGAGAATCACCGCTGACCGGGTGGGCCTCGAAGCACGGGTTTGGCTTCATCTCCTGCTTTGCTGACTCTCCTTACGATTCCGAAGCCGTCAGGTTGGTCCTTTAGCGGGGGGGGGGGGGTAAAGTCACAATTTAAGTCCTTCCTTATGCCATCTGCTTCATCTTTCTCTATTTTATTTAGGGAAAGCATCACTTCAGACTCATTCTTCGTATTTTTACGAAAAAAATATTACAGTAGAGGCACTATACAATGTATTCGGCATAAGATCTTAATTGTTTCTGCGCGCGAATTTTAAACATTCTAATTTCACCGATTTTTTTGTACCCGCTTGGCAATTAATCCATAATTAAGGACCTTCGAAGACATGGGGTACAATTTTATAATTTTGGAGATAAGTGCAGATAATGGTTGCTGGGGTACACAGTATTGTTGTGGCAAAGTGATGTAAGGGAATCACTGATAAGTATATGTATATAGATTCTAGAAACTAGACAGTAGAAACAATACTCATTTTCAGCAGTGCAACATTTACATTCGGCGATGCTCTTTTAACTTGCCTCTTTTCCAGAAACAATACCCGATTCAGTACACGATAGGCTTTGCTTTACCATCTGTCCGCCGGAAGGGATAAATATCGTTAAACCTGGCTCAACTGTTCTTCTTTCTTAGCCACAATATTGCGAAGAATGATCGTGAAAAACTTCAACGAAAAATTCGAACATTAATATTTATGGCGGTTTATCAATATCGATATTTTCAGATGCAATTGAAGTATAATCTCGCCTGCGTTTATCGGTTACTCAAATTTAAATTTATTAATTCTGAACAGATACTGAGGCAACATATTCTAATTTGAATATCAGGTGAATGCTGGCGTAAGCTTAGTCCTTCGCGGTCCGACGTTGACAGGCCTAGAGTTAGTATCAGGGTCAACTTCTAGTTGATCTCTGCATGATAAGGCTGCTATTATAGAAGGGCAATGTTTCCAGAGATATCACGCATTGAAAGTTTTCTAAGTATGTATATAAATAAAATTATAAACTCTTTGATTGAGCGTGCGTAATATCACAGCCAGTGGATTTTTACTTCAAACAGTAAAGGATCTCTTTTTTCTTAAAATTAAAATGGACTAGACTATTTGAGCTATTAAAAAAATTGTACCGCAAAGAGTTAATCTATGTATTCATAAAATTCAAAGTTGATTGCAATACTTTGCCATATCGCCGCTTCA
The DNA here is from genome assembly GCF_921293095.1 of Ischnura elegans. Classification (NCBI taxonomy): domain Eukaryota; kingdom Metazoa; phylum Arthropoda; class Insecta; order Odonata; family Coenagrionidae; genus Ischnura; species Ischnura elegans. The sequence goes on from NC_060254.1 coordinate 95,722,201, forward strand.
AGTTCTTTAGAACTGATAAATGCTGTACTCAAGTTCACAACTCCGTAATTACTCCGAGTTAAGTCAACTGAAATCTTTGCGAAGGAAACTTAAGACCATATGGGAGAAAAACCGCAACATTTGGCTCTGAAGCGTCCACGAGCTGCTATTTTTGCTACATTTGGTCATTCTTTTTCTTCTCTCTCCCATGTGCCTTGGCTTCTATCTGTTCACGCACAAAGGGAGTCTTCGGAGAGCAACTCCACTTGGGCCAACCTTAAAACCGCACCACCCTCTACTTAAATTCGGCCGAGTGATATTTTTTTATATCCCCAACGCCCAAAAATCTTTTGTGAAGGGTGTTTGCTTTGTGTAACCCGAGAGCTGGAGTTGTCGTATGGCCGGCGTGGATGTTAAAGGATGGGATGGGGTTGGAATTGGTCGAGGGCATCCGAGCGAGTTGAACGTGTTTTGGCGCTCTGTGAAACGGGATCCAAAGCAATTCGGGTATTGTTGCATTCCAACCTTATAGCTATATTGTCAGCCTGACCGACTTTGGGAGGTCTTAACCGCAGCTCGAAGTAAATGTCATGCTCTTCGTACCAAAAAAAAAACCTGGTCTCCAACTGGCAGTGGGTACCGATTCTCGTAATTCCTATCTGTCCGTCTACTTTCATTTACCGTAGTAAAAATATAAAAAAAAGTATGTTTGAGTTAAACTCTGAGGCCCAGCGCACACGGGGCGAATATTTTGTGACTACAGTTGGAAACGTCATCTGCGTCTACAACCAGTTTTCTACTGAAACCAAACTTTTGTCCGCACACGGGTATACTGATAAAGGAATGGCTGTGAATCATTTGCGTCTATTGTGCAATCATTGGCGTGTTTATTTAGTGCGGTACGTGTTGTTTTTAAGGCCTTGGCTTGGTTGTATGCGCTTGCTATGTTAGATTCAAACGAAGAAGACGTTGTTACCTATTATCATTACCTAAGGCGATAGATAGTTTGTAGTTGTACAGAACTTCATGCTTCTCCACTGCTCTAAAGTTTACACTGTGTAACTTGTGTATTAAAGTTTACACTGTGTAACATATAAACATGTTGTATGTGAAAAGTTACTTGTAACATTTGTTTTAAATGATATTCGCTTTATAACAAGTCCAGCGGAGCCAAAAATGCACAAATAGCATGTTACACATACAGTCACATATGAAATGTTATAGCTATAAAAGTAATCACAAATATGAAATATAATTTTCATGAATTTAAATATATCTGTTCCCAAATGGGAGCATTGAACTGTATACGTTTAATGCCAAGGTGAGAATGCTTTCGACAGTTGTTTTGAACCGTTATATACCTACGTCCTCATTTCATTTCGTTTACGGCCTGATTTTTTCATCGCCCGTTCTTGTATTTTATCTTCTCTTATCTCTTCAAGGAAACGACCTAGCAAAGAATTACTTGCATCGTAACGGACTTGATTTATTTGACGATATAAAGGATCCTCGGTGTATTTATGGAGATCACCGAAAAAGCCGGTGGAAAAGCACCGTTAGAGAGGTGCTTATATGGGTACTAATTGGTGATGAAAGTATTTGTGGTAAAGGTAGGTCACTTTTCCATTAGCCTCTCCTTAGGTTTGTTTTTTTTTTTTTGATAGGGAGATTCTTTCGATGATGTCAGGGTACTTAAATGTAGCCGAGGTCACTAACTGGTTTGTTCATCAGCAAAGGCTTTTTGAGATCTTGGGCAGGTGATGCTGAGATATTATCCAGTTGACCTGATTTGATTATGATTTAAAGAATTATCTTCTGATTCCTCATTAGGAGAGCCTAAATTTCATTATTGTGACAGGTAGCACTTTCTTTGGTTCAAAAATAAAAACCGAACAGAACATCAGAAATTTTAAAGAATTCATTTCAGAATTTTCCATTTCTAAGCAAGGGCGTACCCAGGATCAAAACTAGGGAAGGCAGGCCATGGTTGTTTAAGTTGTAGGTAAGATTTAAGCATGGAAAAGGTGAATGAAATCAATGTTTTAAGGTAACTGTAACAGCTTTTTATTATTTTTTGAAAATTATTTGCTTGAAAAATATTATTTTCCTTAAAGACATTTGCGATTTTTGCTTCTAGGGGGGCAGCTGCCCCCCTCCTGCCCCTCGCTAGGTACATCCATGTTTCTAAGGTAATTAAATTAGTAGTTAACGATTGAAAAACAGTTTTATAGTTATAACTTTTATAGAATCCTGACACTCATGCCTCGTTCAGATTACGATTGTCCGAGCGATCGTCCTAACGGTTGTTGGCCGAACTAGCAGTGTGAATGTATGTCCTGACCATAGTTACCGTAGTTCCTAACTTTGCCACTTTACGATAGTTAGGCACTGGGAGACCGGAAGAGCAAGTGACAAGAGAAGACGGAAAGTTCGTGAAGCTACCTTGGCGCTATTTTTTCCAATGGATTTGTCTAAGCAAGGAAGAATATGGGCGGAAGAAAAATTATTCGTTAAACACACGTTGAACACAGTAGGTAATATCATGACCCTGCATATCTCAACAGCTTTGCTAACCTTCAATTTCTCGTTCACTTTAGATGTCAGCGCTAGAGGGCAGCATGGGTTTTAAGCATCGTTGTATGAATGCACGATAGTTCCAACGATTGCTGGAACAATGGTAATCTAACCGATGCATCATGCTGCTATCTATAAATGCGTCAGAGAAAAACTGAGTTCGTTATCTTACTCGACATTTGAGCAAGGGAATTTCATGGAGGAGACCAAAGTCCATTCAACAGTAGACTGAATTATGAGGCCCTTTCTGTCGCATTTTAATCTGTTTTCAAAAATGTCCGCGGCGCGTTGATGAGTACAATGCGATCCACTTTTTCCAGTATTTCGCAGTACAATTTTTATCACTGCAAGGAATAGCATTGAAAAGTTATGAATCTGATAGATCACATCTAAGTTTACGTGCATAAATTATGGTTAAACCACTAACTATACCTTCTTTCCCCGAGAAACTCAGATCAATTTGTCCGTTAGCGACACGAGTCCAATTCAATGACACAATTGTATTTATTATTTTCATGTTCATAAAAGCGTTTTGTTTCGTTTAAATAGTTAAAATAATCTGATGCACCTAAAAAATAATTAAAATTATTGTTATTTAAGTTTTCATTTGTTTTCCCAATGTATCTTTTAACGGTTAGAGTACTATGTTCAGCTGATCATTATCGAAATTATTCAAATAATACGGGTTCCTCTTAGTTAATAAAATCACAAAATATTTTAGAGAAGGTGAATGAATTATTGATTGAATGAATGATAGAGATTAGTGATGGAGTTTTTGACCCAAATTAAAACTATGTAAATGAAGGAACAAAAACTTTTTTTTAACCATTTAATACGCGGTGGGTGACAACACATTTAAAGGCCGACTTGAGAATCCACTTTAACAATAATAAAAATAATGTCGTCTTTGTTACAAGTGAATATTAGGACTAGATAGTCCTTGTCAAACAGCACATTTAAAAACAGACGGGAATCGAACCCGCGACCAACGGATTTGCAGGCGAAGGTTTAAACCCGCCGCCACCGAAGCCGGCAATATTTGTGCAGTTGAGAAAATACCGCGGTTATATTAAAAATTATGGGATGCCTACAAATGTTGGTTGAATACTTTTTCCTCGATTGTCCATTCATATATGCAGGGGCGGATCCAGTATTTTGTTTTGGTGGGGTAAGTATACCACCACCACCTCCTCAATTTTGACCGGGCTTTATACCCGCGGATGGTCCGGCTGCCGGTGAGTATATATACCACCTCTTCAGCGGCGATGAATTTACGCAAAGTGCGTATGCGGGACTAAAATGACGATTCAAGTGTAAAGGGACCAGTGAAATTTTCCAGTGCTAGTGAAGGAGAATTAGAAAGACAGGCTTCTAGTGAGCTTGTGCAAAAGCACTCTAAAATTAAGAACAATAAACCTAAACGGCGTCGAAAGCCGGTAACGGCCCTGATTGGCCCAAAACATAACATTACAAATTTAACATTTTTTTTCTTGGATTTTCACAGCATACCCCGCAATACAAAACGAACGCAATGATAACGGGACAGTATTAAAAACCTTGGGTATTTGTTAAGGGTCTGGAGGGGGCACGTGCCCCCGTGCTCCTCCCCACCCCCCCCCCCCCCCCCCCCAGATCCGCCTATGCATATATATGGTGTGGATGCAGTGTGTAGGCTGAGGGGCTGGCTCTTCAGGAAATTATCATCGCAGCGTCTCTCGCGTTGGGCAGCAACCGATCCCCCACCTCCTCTCACGCGGCCTCCTCCTCCGCCCCCTCGTACCGCCCCCCTTCCGTCCGCCCCTCCCACCCCCTCTCGCGTCCGATTTGCGTCACGGGGGTCGTGAGCGCGAGTTAATCCCGCGTCGACGGCCACCTCCTCGCGCTGCTAACCGCCTTGTGGCCGAAGCCTCGTCGCGGTCGGAGTTTGCATTCCTCGACTCGACAACGCGCAGGCGCCTGTGCTCACGCCCATGTGCGTAGGCAGTGTGGAGGAAACACGAGCACGGACGAGGGAATGAGTGGAAGTGAATGGAATAAAAAAAATGGAAGGGAAAGTGAAGTAGCCATGTAGAAATTGGTGATAAAAATAGGCGTGATCGAAAATTTTCATCACTCAAGTCCAAAGAAGCATTTTTAAAGACATATTTTCATGTTCATAAAAGCATTTTGTTTCGTTTAAATAGTTAATATAATCTGATACCCTCAAATAGTTAATCAAGTTTATGGTTGTATAAGTTTTCGTTTGTTTTCTTACGGTATATTTTAACGGTGGGAACGCTATATTCAACTGATTATTATCGCAATGATTCACATAATACGTGTTGCTTTTTGTTAATAATATCACAAAATATTTTCGAGAAGGTGAATGAAGTATTGGCTGAATGAATGATAGAGATTAGTAATGAAGTAATTGACGCAAATTACTACTGTGGAAATGAGGGAAGTTAGATAAATAAATCATAGACATTAAAACTAATAAGAAACTATAAACCATTTATTCATTGCCCATAGGTAATTAACCTGGTAAAAATGCTATGGATCATCTCCGCGCTACCACGGTATACTGTTGCCAACATATATTTTATTAAGATATAAAATATGCACTGTGTTTTGAATATTAATTAGTCGTGTTTTAATCGTGCATAGTTTTCCACTCCTAAAATTTAAACGTTTTCTATTTTTAATCCCTTAAGCCCTATTATGTTACACTAAATATTATATCACGAAGTGAAAGCTGAAATTTCATCTGTCGTGGAATTTGAAGGTTACCAAAACTATTTTAATTAGAAAGAATTTTACTTTACTCTTTACTTCACCTCTGAAAAACCATTAATTCATCTCGGTTAGTAAGTAAGACAGTGTGGAATCATCTCTTTTAACATAAAGTTTGCACAAATTTTAAATGTGGTCGGCAGTTATCCCAAGTCGAGAATTTAAAAAAATCCTTTCAATTCTCGACGGCATCTCTTTAATAGCCATCCCTTTAATGGAAGTCCTGATATCGGAATAACAGAATCATACGGACGAGGAAATACTGTACAAAAATTTGAAAACTAAGCAAACGGAAATGTGAATGCCGTAGTTAATATTAAGTTTCCGTTCCTTCTTAAGTAATATGCGTTGTATCTTTCGAGCTTGAAAAAGCTATGAAATAGTAATTGAGAAATTAGTATGGAATTGAGTTATTTACATTATTTTTCATACAAGTGTTAGATTTTGACTATGTATTTTCTTAAAGTTGCAGAGTTTCTCAAGGAGACGCCTTTTTTTTAACCCTAATTGTTGTAATAACATAAACATTACCAAGCGGTATTAGTTATGCTATTTTTTATTTTTCGGCTATGTATTTCAAATATACCTAGGCTTCAAGCCACTTCGTTCACCATGGAGTATCGTCATAACTAATTTGAAGGACTGGGTATAACGGGGATAATCCGATCATTTCAGCATCGTTCTGTTGTAGACAGCGATGAAGCAGTTAGTGGAACTTTCTTAGCTCCATATTTTAGCTTGAATCTTTCTAAAAGCTGTGTGAATTGAAAGGATCTTGAAGTTATTTATCGCATGGTGATAGAGCGGTATAACTGAGGTACTGAAAATTTTAAAACGTCAAAAGTGCTGGAGCTATTCTGATAGCGGTAGCTTTTGAAGATGTCACTAAATTTAATTTAATTTGTTTAATTTTTGCCGAATGGCGAAAGTACTTGGCCATGTTTATAGGGTTAGCATTAAAACCAAAGTATGATTGCAATTTTTTTTTCAAGCATTACCCATGCAAAATGCAATGACCTCAATAGGTCCGTAAGTTTTGCCTTCCAAACTTTCTGGTGCGGACGCATTTTAATGACACAATTGCATCTATTGAATAAATAAAGAATTAAATAAGATTGATCGCGGATACGTAAATACAAAAAGAAGTTTTACGTATGGACGCTGACCGCGAAATTTTTAAATATCAGACTTTTGAATGAATAACTTTACTTTTGTTTTTTCCACAGAATGTTTACTTAAAATACGACCACGGTTTCGACGGTTAACTTTCCCTTCTAGAAGTTGACGTTAAGCTTCGTTTTAAGTTTAAGTTATCCATTCAAAATGCACAGAAAAATCCGCATGGTATCGCGGGAAACCAACAACAATACCTGGCTTGTTTTAGATCGATCGCTGTTACCGTAAAACAGAACCCAGTGCGCCTATCCACGCGTATCTGAAATCCCTTGTTCACGCATATTCGGTCGCTTCGGTCCGTGCTGGTCCATCCCCTTGTAAATCGGGTCGTCCTCGTGCATAGGACTCGTAAATTGGAGTTAGTGGGGCACGGAAGCGATTGCAATGCACGCCATAGCTCTTCGCCCAGCCGACCGACATTCTTGAATTTTTTCGGCCGAACCCCAAAATTCGCTGCGCCGCACCCGGGAGCGGATGAAGCGACAGGAGGTGTGTCCGCGCGGATCGATTCTCCCTGCACCTCTGCGCTTTCGCTCTTCTTTCACACACCCGCCATCGCCGCGCCCGGGGTAGGGAGAAGCGACACTCGTGTTTGAAGGGGTTGGACTCGACGCGCGTCGGGTGTTGTGTGGTTTAAGGGGTGGCTGGTGAACTGCGGCACCACCTCCTCGCTCCTGCTGGTGCCCCGGTCCCGACGCCTTGGGCACCATTTTGTGGTTCCCATGGGACACAAAACCAGCCCTCCGGTCACGTGTTAGGATAATTAAAATGGGAAGTGAAGAGGGGATAAAAGTTTTTATGAGGGATATATTTGATCGGGGCGTGCGGAATAACATCGCTGATTGCATTGGAAATGAAATATCAGAATAGGTATCCAAAGCACGGTATATGTCTGCTATATGCTCGAAAAAAATATATGAACATGAGCATGTGGCATACTCTGAAGAGGAAATGTTTTCCACTAACGAGGACCTTAATGTAAATAACTATTATACTGTCTCACTATGTAAATATGTACATGTAAACTGCAGTAAGGGAATAATTCTTTATTGAGTTGAATTGAAGTACCCAGCCGAATGCATTTTACAAGCAAAGCTTTTACCATGGGAATGGAAGTTAGCGGTTGTGGTGATTAATAAAGTGAAGAAGATATTGATCGTGGGGTAATAGGAGATAATTTTCACAGCCTGGTTATGATGCATACCTAACTCCAACGTTTGAAGCCTGCTCTGGCGTCATTCTCGAGTAAATTTTGCCGCTCTGGGATATCATGCTACTCCCTATCTATCTACAAGTCCGATCGTACTTCCTCTTTAAGTATACATTAATTTTAAATTTTAATAACCCGCATGGTTCCCTAATTTGAAACTTTTTTATCAAATCATAACTTGCCCCCCTAAAATATCGTAAAAATTTATCATATGGAAATAAATATATCGTACTGTCCACTTAATTTTAATTTCACAGATATTTTGTGAAAATGAAATTAAGCGCACAGTACGATATCTTTGTTTATCATTTTATTTGATGTTCCACGATATTTCTCCGGGAAAAGATAACTTTATGATCTATGTTTGCTACTGACTGACCGTATTGGGAAGAAAACTTACTTCACTCGTGGTATTCACGTAGATGCGCGGTCAAAATATGGGTTAAGTGACCAAGGAAACCTTTAAGACTTCCACGTTACGAAGAGATTTGAGCACAAGGTTGTAGTGATGAATAGAGTTGGGGAGATATTGGTCGTAGATGGAGGAGAGAGGCTGCTGGTGGAGCTGGATCCAGTCCATTCTTCTTCCTTGTTCCTTCTCCTCCTTGAAAACTCCGGTGGAGTCGCAGATAACGTCGGTGCAGGGACTCGCTCGGTTGGGTGGTGGCTTCGACGCTTGAAGAATTGGCTAGGTGGGAGGTTTAGACGCGGAAGGTGCATGGTGGGGGGTGCGTGGGTGACTTTTGAGTGGAGTGGTTGGGTGGTGGGTTGGAGAAGGTGTCTTGAGACAAGAGACGGATGCGAGCCGAAAGGTAATAGACCGGTCACTCAACCTTCTCTTTCTTGGCACGGCAAGGAAAATGGGAGTAGTGTGCACAAAACTGTCTCTATCACATTGAGCGCCCACGCGTGCCGTGCTTAGTTTGAGGTGAACTCTACCCTCACTATTCCAATGAATACAAGGAATTAACTAAATTTTAAATGCACTAATTTGAAGTTTCTACCTAACCATGTATTGTACTACCCCTTCCCCTAACCCCCCAATATTTTAACGTATCACTTGGAGGTGTCACCAATAAAGTGATACACGATTATAGATATATATATTTGTGGGTAAAGTACTGCAGTAATACTAAATATAATGCATAAGTATTGTGTGAAACTGGGTGAGTTGCCCTATTATCTTAGATAATTTAATACAATCTCTATTCTCATCACCGTGCAATTTTGAACATATTACATGGCGCAATTTTCATTATTACATAATTAATGGTCCTGGTCAAAATAACCGAACAGAGCAATTTTTGGTACATCAGCTAATATTTGGTTAATTGAAAGGCCAAAAATGCTTATGTTTGGCGGGTGGTTGTGGAAAAACCTTAGAAGTCAGAAACATATTTTATCTTTCAGGGAAAAAATACGACCATTAGGAACGGTCAAAATGACCACTTTGGCATTTCTAGTGCAAAAAGATGAGAATAATTCAACTGCTTACGGTTACTCAACCCTTTCTCACTTTACACGGCACGGAAAATGGAAGTAGTGTGCTCAAAACTGTCTCTATCACATTGAGCGCCCACGCGTGCCGTAGTTAGTTTGGGGTGATCTCTACCCCCACCAATCCATACCAACTTTAGGGTTGAATCAGAGTGAATTGGTGATAAATACAACAACAAAGACACGGTATAGCAAGAACGGGAGAAACCAGGTACCGTCGTACGAATTATACTGAATAGCATGGATCTTATCGTGCATAAATCAGCACGTTCCGCACTATTCATCAAATCATAACTTCCTTCCCTTTTAAAGACTTAAATTTTATTGCAATAAAAAAATTAGTTACTCCTTTATATTCATCACCCACTCACTCACCTATTCAACCCGAAAGTGGGTATGGGTGGGTGAGGGTAGAGTTCACCCAAAACTAAACGCGGTACGCGGTATCGACACCCAAATTCTAATTTATGAGCCTTGTCGGGTCAATTGGTTTTTTGATGAGAATATCATATGCAGGTAACTTATGGTTTTCTTAAATATTCTTCGTATCGTTTAGCGCAGTCAATTAAATGAACTTGCGAAGCGGAATATTTTTCTTTGATTTATTGCTACTGGTCACAGTAAATTTCAATCTACTTATCCTAGGATTATTTTTGGTTTCAATCATAAATTTTCCCCCTCTCGTATGCAGAATGAAATCTTTGATTTTTCCCATTTATCACTAGAATTACGTGCGTATTGCATTGACTAGTTTTTATTCGATTTTTCATGATTATTCATTCGTAGAATAGGTGAGGATAAGATGCCTCCTGCGTCTCTTATTTCCTTTCAGTTCTTAATTGACATCGTGCGCGGAATGGCATTGATTGAAAGACATCGCTTGAGCACAGGAGCTGCGGTAGCATTCGAACCCATGTTGAAGGCACGCTTAGCCAACGAGAATGCGAATAGAAAAAAATTTTCGAGGGCATCATCATGTACTACTCTGCGTGTGATGCCCCTTCAAAACTCCCTTGATTGGTGACAGACGGCAACCGCAAGTGGGCTTAATAGCTTTTCGCATCGTGCGTTTGCATCCGTAGTTGAAGGCACGCATCGGAAGTATTTTTAATCGAAGCCGTAAGATTTTCTCTTTTTTTGCATCAGAGATTCTGCTGAGGTTTATGATATGAATTTATAGAAAAAGTATGCGAAAGGTTTTACCTCATGACAATTATGGGAAGTGGGAAGTTCTAAAGACGTCTTTTCGATTCGCAACGTTGGATAAGTAAGAGTTGGTTTCATCGGGAGAAATGCGGATTGTATGTGTAGTGGTCTCCGTAGTAATGAGGGCAGTCTGTGTATAACAAAGGATAATTTTTGCATTGAACTGGAAAATTCAGGTCTAATATTAAACATTATTTGACGAAACAACCTCGGACTAGCCAGCGGCTTATTTCAGTCACCCGGAATCGGAGGCAAAGTGTTATAATTTTGCAGAGAATGATTTATTTTATACAGGATTTTAATAGATTTACTATTGATTTTGTTAATAAGTTTTTGGCACTGCATGAACAGTAAATTTTTAAGTGAGTTGATTTTGTTATAGCAAAATACGCATGGATTACGTCAAGGAGTGTATCCAAGGGAAGCTCGATCTATTGTTACGTGCGTAACTTATTAGATATTTGTTAAGCATGTGATAGTGGAAACGTAACTCTTTGGATTCCCTTAGCGTTATAAAGTAAAAATTTGGCTCGATGTTCATTATTTTGTATTTAAACAGAAATTTGGCATGAGCTGATTTTCAGCAAAAGTGGTTAACGTATCGCAATTTTTAGTGGTTTATAATTTCTGAAAAATGTAAGTAGACTAGTACTAGCGGTTCTATTCAGTGGTTTATGTATTTGTCACTAATTAATTTTTCTTTTTCATTCTAGGTGAGCTAATGGATATCGCCGTTCAATTTGACCTGCAGCCAGCATTTTGGTAATGTATTTATTGATCTAACGGTATTTGTAATGCTAATATGATTACGAGGCGAATTACGATTTTCTACTCAACTGAATTTGATTCCTGCCTTCTTTCTGCTTGAACAGAACTCTAGTGTTCACTTCAGTATTTGAACCTTCGTGCCATCCCATCCAATACGCTCGCATTCACCATTCACAAATTTGTTCGTCTTAAGGAGTAATTGCAGTAGTATCTTTTAGTAGTGGTAGAAGTAGGAGGTTTTATTAGCAGCAGTAGCTTTTGTATCTCCTCCAATCATTTTAAAACCGTACCTTCCCAATGTTGCGTGAACGCAACGTAAACTTTGCTATATTTTTTCTATGTATTTGTTGTTGATACGTAGTACATATTTTTACCGTAAATAGTTCAATTCTTTTTAAAATGTTATGAATTTTTCTATAAAAGAAATTTAATAACTTTTGTTTTTAAAAGTAACCTTTTCATTTATTGGTAAGTTGTTATTTTAGGTTATCTTATAAGTTTACATATTATGAAAAGTCTGAGGCACTCGATGATTATATCTATCTGCAAATGCAATAGTGCATTTGTAATCTAGGCCATTGCCTCAAATTGGGCGAATTTGATGAAGTGGTTTTCAAATATGTAGGAAAATACGAATTTTTGCGTTCACACAACATTGGGAGAACTCCAGAAATCCAGCCTACAAACAAACAACCCACAATTATAAGCTATGACTATTGAGGAGGTTTTTTACCGCCATCTATGATCGTGAACTCCTCTTAAGATGCGGAACTCAATAGTGCCTGGTTATAGAGAGGTTGTGGGTGGTTTAACTCCTCAGCAGGGGTCGTGAATGAGTGAGGGTGCGCTATGAGCCTAGGTGTCCATGGGTTCAAGGATGTGTGGAGGCAGACCGTGGCGTTGGCGCCAGCCAGGGTGGCTGGTCCCCGTGGACTTATCCCTCGTCGGCCGCAATAATGCAGCCGCCACCCGGAGGCGGACAGTGAGTTAGTGGCTCGGTCTCTTCGGAAGTGGGTGTCGCGGTACGGTGTGGCCGGCGTAACTCCTCCGGAAGGGCACGTCGACCTGGCGGGTATTGTGTGCCTGCGGGGGATGGAACTTTTATTCTCTTCCCCCGCACAAAGGAATACGATATGCGCCTGAGTGAACCCATGTATGTTGCCTACGCAGTGCTCGACCGCCAAGTCCTCTCGCGCGAGGATTGAATCACCGGTGATATCACTATGCCCCGAGAGTGGGTTGGTATATTTCGTCTATAGTCTGTATACCATAGGTCGGCGCACGGGCCCTTTAGCTACGTGAGTCGGTCCGCGAGCCGCGATCGCCGGGGGGAGGAAAGGACCGACCATAAAAACTACGGGACCGACTCAGGTAGCACACATGCCCTAGCGCCACCCTACGGTATGCAGACTATACGTATCGCACCAGAAAAACAGAGCGCCGAATTTATTTTAGAGGTCTTTTCAGAAAATAACGGGAGTTTTAGTGTTTTTAAAGAAAATTATTTTTTCGCCGTCTCCCGAAACGTCGGCTTATATAAAAGCATTAACCTGGCTGAGAACCCGAGAAATAATCGTCAGAATTATTCACCAGGAAAAATTTAAATCGTTTATTTGGTACCTATTCCTTTCCATGGATTTACGGGAAAAGAGCAGGGAAAAATGGTTATGATAAACCTGTTCGTAGCAAAGGGAGGGGGAGAGGAGGAAAAAGGTTCACCGGTTGGCTGTGTGGAGCTTACCCTTTGACCTCCCACTCCGCTCAATGTCTGTCATTGGCCCTGAGGAATGCCTTCACGTGACCAATTAGGAAGTGACTTCGTGACGCGAAAAGCACTCCGTGCAGTTTCCTCTCGGGAAAACCCTTTCACCTCGTCGCTCACAGTGCAGATCCTGATTCTCCCGACTTCGTTCGTTTGTTTTGTTAACCGCCCCCAGTCTTCCGAGCACAGAAAGGCCCCTTTCTCCCGTGTGGGGCCCAATATCACGATGGCCCCCGTCTTAAGTCCTTTCTTTAGAAGCCCTCTCTCGAGTCGTCACATTCTCGTGTGTTTTTACCCACTCTCCTCTCGAAAAGTCCTCCCCGTACTCCCGTATCCTCCTTCCGTTAGCTAGTTAGGTGCTTATTAGGGGAGGTGACCGACAGCTGAGGTCATTTAGTGCCGAGGATGGTAGGTAAAGTATGGATAGTTTGGAAAGTGTGGAATGTTTGATTTCTGCACTTATGAGCGGAAATTTTTAATGGAACGTTTTCTTATTTTGCTAATGCTCGTGAGGAAGAAAGAAGTTTAAGTTCAGCATGAATATTCAGCTTTGGAATTAAGGAAAGTTGATAGAGTACGTAAATGAAGATCTCATTGATCCTTAGTTACTGTTTAATGTTGAAATTGGAGTTTAATCAATCGAAAATGAGAATTTGTGTAATGAAGTCCTCACTATCCTCATGCCTTAATTATTGAATATTCTTATAAAAAATTCTAGGAATGAATTCATTAGGACTTAAATATGGGCCGTGGTTCCGTATGGTGGTGGGACATAGACAACAACAAACAGCATAGGAGGAAAGTTAAGATTCGAAACCTTCGAAATGTGTTGTTATAGAAGAATGATGAAGATTAAATGGATTGATCGTGTGAGTAATGCGGAGTTTTAAATAGAATAGGAAAGAAGTCTTACGAAAACCTTGAAAAGAAGACGGGACATTTACATTGGCCTCGTAATAAGACAAGTTTCCTTCTTTTTTATTATTATAATTTTTTTTTTGTTACTTTTACTTAAAAATTTTCTCTTTCAAATGCATTATCATTATTTTAATGTTTTTTGTGATTACAGTATTATTTACTATTTAAATTTAGCAATTTATCTTAACTTTGCTATCCAATCTTAGTAATTTATCTTTATATAGCAAGACGAAAATTTCGATAAACTAATGATTTGACAATAAATTACAAAATAAACCCGTGATTAGAAGAAGGTTAAGACGTAGGAAAGACTCATAGACGAGTGATTTGGTGAGGCAGTGTGTATGTAGTAAGGACACTTGGGTCGTAGTCCCTTAAGTCTTTAAGTAGTGCATTACCTATGCCCTTCAGCCTGGACTTGAATTTACTGTGGAGAGCTAGAAATATACACCAACATAGTGATACCCTGCATGGTATAAATGAGCGGGATTTTTTTTGTAATATAACTTTATTCCATTTACATTCAAATATATTACATTAGAAAACACTTAAATAATTATGGAATATATAGGTACCCCTTATTGAATAGTTATCAGGCTACCATCTTACACTTTTTGCACAGGTCTGGTGCTAACATACATGAGAAGTAAATTTATTTCTTTGCATTCAGTTATTTGTTATCTTACCGATTCATTGTATTCATTGCATTCATTATTATAATATGACATTTCAAGTATTTACACAAGGATAACTATCTTTCTTATATAAACGCATAACTGCATACATAAAATATACAATATAACTTTTATTGAAAAATTTTTATGCCGCCTTTCTTAGCAGAAAATCTACTTCCTCATACTTCATAAGCCATTTTTTTTACAGCGGATTCAAATCCCCATCTTTTTTCCGAGTTTGCCACATTTCACCAAGCTACGTTGTCTACGATTGGAATTCTTGTCTTAGCATCGATCACATCCCCTTTCCTCTTACAATTGGATCTAGAAAGGAGTGGGAAGGATATTCCCCCTCCCAATCGCCTTATTTCTTCCCCTTCTCCCTCCCTATTTCGATTCAATAATTTCGCGAAAATCGAGTTCACGGTACCGTACTTGAAAATCTCCGGGTCGGTCGGCAGGGTCGTGAGTGCAGTTATGCGGGACCAACTCGATCGGTCCTCCTCCCCCATTTTTCACCCCCAATTTTCAATAATCTTATGCGTAACAGTTGCCGCGTGGGTGGATAAGTCGCATTCCATTCCGTTTGTGGCCAGGATCACCGTAACTGCACCCGAGGTATGGCGATGCTGAATATCGTTATCGAATGACCTGTATTGCTGACAGGTTAAGCCTGCATCCAAATAGTCTTCAGATTGACGAATTTCCGGAAAAAATCAATATATCGATAAATCTGGTTTCATTGCGACATTTTCCATGGAATTAACCTATTACTTCGTTTTTAAAGGCCGTTTTACACGGTACACGGCATTGCGCAATCTGACGTACGTGCGAAGGCGCAATTAAAATTGCGTCGTGTAAAGCGGCGAATTGCTAGAACACATGCGAGAATGCGTGGATGCGAGACGGCAAAATAGCCCCTGTTCTAATTTCGTTCATGCATTTGCAAAATTTCACGCCGTTTTAGAAATCAATGCAGCTCTAACCTGCGCAATACCGTTCCCCGTGTAAAACGGCCTTAATACAGGGTGTTTCAGGAAGATTATGCGACACTTCAAGCGGTATTAAGGCCGATTTACTCGGGGCACGTACTTGTACAATCTGAGGTGTGCACGAAGGGGCAGTCAAAATTACGTCGTGTAGAGCGGTGAATTGTTAGAACACATGCGGGACGTGAGATGGCAAAATAGCCCCTGTTCTAATTTCGTTCATGCATTCGCGCAATTCCTCGCCATTTTAGAAATCAATGCAGTTCTAACCTGCGCAATGCCATGCCCGTGTAAAACGGCATATAGGGGAGAAAATTTTAAGATTTTTTTTGGTCCATAAAAATGGGTTCGCATCTCTTTAGTTACTGAGCTATGACATCGCAAACATTTTTAATGCATTTTAGTTTATTAACATACAAAATATGTATATATCATTGGCAGGTCTTCGCCTAACCTAAAGCCACGCCCACACCCTCCGTGCGCAGTACTTTGAAGGCGGCAGGTCTGTCCTCACAAGTCTTTGAGTCTCTAAATAATATCACACAATGCACTCATTCATCACTGGCGATGCAGCGTCCTAATGATTATTAGGTTGGACGAAAATTTGCTATTATAATTGTCTGTGAAAATTAATCTTAAAATTGATGAGATATTGCAACCGAATAGTTGATATTCGCACAATGCTGTCGTTTAATTAAGTCTAATGGGCCCCTAGCCCATATTACTGTTCGCTCGTTGGTCGGCGATTGTCTTCATCAGGCCATCATGAATCATGATGTGGCCGATCAAGTTGGACCCTCTTCTCATTTGCTTTGTGTGGACCTGCCATACATTTCTAAAACTTTCCCAAAAGTTTCCTACAAAAATATTTTCGTGCTAGTGTTGGATTTCACTGTGACAAGAATTGAATCAGTATTTAAAAATCTAGATTTACTGTGAATAATTAGTTCGTGTTAATATGCAGCTTTGTTAACTTCATATTTGAAATCATATGACGGTAAGGTGAATGAAAATAAGGGGATTGAGAGCAATATTTTTCGTGGTCTTCTCCTAAAGGTTTTAGAAGACTTGTCTCCCGCTCTACATTGCACTTCGTTATTTACTCGGGCGACTCTTTTAACTTATATCATTCTTCGGCAGCACCACGTTTCGATTGTTGCCTTAATGATTCCGTTGTTGACTTACCTGCTGCTGTCAACGTACATGCTTCACTCTTATAAATACGCATACTCTATACGTAGCATACGATGAATATTTTCCTTACTTCTATACTTTTATTCTCAGTTGTAAGTAAATACTTCTTTACGTTGAATTGCCTCTATGCCTGTGCAATAGGGTAGTTTCCTTCATCAAAGAAAACGAAAGGCATTGATTGCGATTCCTTACCCACCATTAGTGTATTCATAATATACAAATTATTTGGTTTTAGAAATACCAGTTCAAACGAATGGCAACGGTCAATTTTACCGTCATTTGAAAAAGGCCAGATTGGCGCCCATGCGATTCCACTCCACGTAACGTCACAGGGACCTAGTATTTATACGAGTAGTCAGGAGTTTTACATCGTCTGATATTACCAATGCATGCATGAGGCACAGAGCTCAGGAAAACATGTCTTAATAATCGCCTATTAAAACTGGCTAAGGTCGGAAAGTTTTTTCGTTTCATCGGGGAATAATATTCCTTATTTAAGCTCCTGCTCCTCCTGCTAGGAGGGTACTCAGTTACCTGCTAGCAGCCTGCGTTGTATCAGCGCTCAAGCCTCGCCCCAAGGTCACCTCACACGATGACAGTTGGAACCAGAAATACGTCGCACGGAGATTTCCCATCATTCCTACTTAGCCGTCGCGTTTTCGCCTGATTGAAAATTTTCACTTTTCGTTTAATCGTGAAAAATAGATATTGTCATTCGAAAATCTAAGAGCGTGAAATGCGCACTCCAGGAGTAATAATCTTTCCATTTAGGCAATAAAAAAATAATAGGAAGCCACCCTATTCTACTGACTATATCTTCCTTCCTTCTCACAAGGTTATATAACAACTGTAAAATTGTTCTTGAAATAAAAAATATTTTAAATAATTTTTTAATCGGAAAAGCGCGTTTCTGGACCCTAGAAAGATCTCCCCACCGCTCTCAGTCTGGCGTTACCACATAAATAGCGGGTACCCTTGACGCGTTCTCCATTTCAGACTGGCCCGAGGACGCGTAGAGCACAGTAGGTAGGTGAAACGCCGCCATCAAAATGACAACTCGGACGGAACGCGGAAATCTACCCCGCGAATATTAGAAAAGAGGACCCTCAAGTCGGCCTCTAGAGAGAGTGTGTTGTCACTCACCGTGCAATTAAATGTGTTACCGAAGGTCGCCACATGCGCCGCTGGCGGACAAATCGATCCGTGTTCCACGGTGAAATTAGGTATAATTAAGGGTGTTAACCGAAATTTATATACAGGATGATTTAACCCATCAAATTCATAAATTTTCAATGCTATTACTTGTAATTGGAAACATTATAATTCAAAATATTGGAAAAAAACTGAATCGCATTCCTCTCATCACCTAGCATATTTCTTAGCAACTTGATCACTATCTTTACCATAAAAGTCTAACTCTTCAACAGAAGCACTCAACTGTTTCAGGTACAATTTAAAATTTCTTATCATGAATCGACTGTATTGCTCACAAAACCCCTTCAAAGCGTGTGAGGGACCAATAAACAAACGTGCCCAATCCAGGCGGCGCAATTCAGTCTGCCAAGTATCATTAACCAAATAAAAATTATCCTAGACAAAGTCGTGCCCTATGTGCTTGCAACGCAGCATCCGACTAGGTCGTACATAACATGTATTACGTCTCAAAGACCTCCGCCTCATCATCCGTCGTTTCCAAAGTAATTTCCTCGTGCGACTCTACTCCTTCGCAATCCTTCGGGAGTAAGCAAACCTCATGCTCCCAGTACGGCGTCTCCGCATATACGAATAGTAACCGGTTGCAAAGCGCTTCATCCTCTATTGTATTGAAATTAAATACAAAAATTATAAGACCAGTAAATTTTATCAAACGACCAGCCTCACACTTAACGGGTGACGTAAATTCTTTGACCTCTAGAAGGCGCTTAAGCATGGAATTTTATAATCAAACTCATAACTTTATGAAAATTAGGAAAAAACATCTCATCATCATCTAAAGACCTCCGCCTCGTGAACCTAATGCCGCGAAAACTTCCTTCAGAAACTGCATTTTTTTATTTAACATTGATTGGGCATTCGGATTAACTGTACCGATTTTATTCGTGGATGACTATAGTTCGTTGGCTGGATGAGGGACAAAGGTTTTGTGCTGAGAGTTCTTGAGAGGGCAAAGCACTCCGCGACCTGCATCAGGTTCAAATCAATCCACGTCATCCACGAGACTTCATTATTCGTCCTCCCGCGAAAATGGATCGTTCTATGCAAATTCTTCCATCCGCCGTTTCCTTTGCGAGGTCCGCCCACCCTTTCTTCTTTCGAAGTCGTGATAAGTGTCTGCACACGGCAAAGACCTCCCTTCGAGTGTCTTCGGGATAATCTCCAACCAATCCATCCTTTCCTCCCGTAAGCTGAAGACTTCCTGATGGAACTCTGCGAAAATATTTCCAATCATTGATTTTTCCAGTCAGCATATTAAGTCATACTCTTTCACTTGAGTTTTTTTCTTCTCTGGACCTCAAGTTTTAACGCTATGTGTCTTGGAGTGAAGTAAATAAATTTTTTTTGCCAATTTTCGGTATATTTTTGCGCCTTCATCAGGGTTCTTCTACATAGAATATGCTTTGTTTATGAATTTTTTTTTTCTATCTATAACGCCTTAGGAGCCCTTTTTATGGTTCTAAAAATGTGCCTCATATCATTTTAAAACCATAAAAAGGGTTCTTATCATTTATTATGTAAATTATCTGCTATTATGATATTTCACAGCTTTTTCAAGTGCCATAATTTAATTCAACGCGCAGTGTTATTTTCGGGTAAAATATTAAATTTTTTCTTTACATTTTTGCCTTAGTTGTACGGAAATTATCGAGGAAACAATTGTAATTCATTATAAGAAATTTCTAAACGAATGAAATAAAACTAAATTCTCCGACAGAAACAATAATTAAATTAAGGAAGCTATTGAAAAATAAAGAGATTATAAGAGATTATCTCCTCCGTAATAAGAGATTATCTAGTTTTGATTCATTGAAGTGAATTCCATCGCCATTCACTTGTTAGAAATGAGATAGAAAGGATATTTCATTTGCGGCATCATTTTGCGGATAGCTCAACAAGAAGTGCCTTTAGGTTCAAAAAGTACATTTTTTATTCTCATTTAACAATGAGAACTACATCATTTTTAAAAATTGTAATGTACCTGTATACTATAGCATTTATAAACATTTTTCGTGTACATACTTAACACTATTTCTCTCGTAAAAGCCTGTATAATGCGATAAAACAGAAATTCCGATTATAAAAACTATTTCCAGGCATCAAAGCACGGGATGCCCATTTTTTTGTGCCCGTCATCCGATGAAATATAATAAGAAGCTTTTACTTTGGAATTTACATGAAAATAACAAATAATTTTTTTCTAGCGTCATTCTCATTAGGATCATCCGTAGAAGACCTGTTGTGTCTTCTCTTTTTTTAAATAGTAATGTAGCTGTATACTCTAACATTTATGAACATTTTTCGTATACTTAGACTATTGCTCTCGTAAAAGCCTGTATATAGCGATAAAACAGAAATGCGGATAATAAAAACTATTTCCAGGCATCAAAGCACGGGATACCCTTTTTTGTGCCCGTCATCCGATGAAATACAATAAGAAGCTTTTACTGTGGAATTTACGTGAAAATAACGAATAATTTTTTTCTAGCGTCATTCTCATTAGGATCATCCGTAGAAGAAGACCTGTTGCGTCTTCTCTTATCCCTCCTTCCTTTCTCCGTCACCTTGTGCTTGCTCTCAGTGCCTCGCCTTCTCCATTAAAAGCCCCCCCATTATATCAACCTGTCCGGGAGAACTGTTCAAGTGACTATTAAATTATTCAAAAGCACCGACCGTAATTCACCCTTCCCTTTTCTTTCTCTTTCTTGCGTGAGTGACTCTCGCCACGTCCGCCTCCATGGCTGGTCCCTATCAGCCGCTCCTATGGTGACAAATTCTGAGTATATATAAAGAAAAAACAACCTTCAAGGTAACTTGCCAGTTCGGAAAATGTTTCCATTTACTTGGTGCAGCGGTTTCGCCGTAAATCACGCGAATAATCACCCGTGGAGGCTTCCAGGTTTTTTTTATCTTCGCCTTCCTTTCTGATGTCCTATCGTTTTAATGGCGTCGCGTCGTCAAGGTGCAACTTGATACATTCCTTAGGCTTGACCACATATCCAGAATTACATCCCATATTTAAGTATACCGGGACTAGCCGCGTTGATAGCTTTTACGGAGTCACCCGCAATGCACAAATTGTGCGAAAAATCCACAGAGGAAAAATCATTCGCCTTGACCGGGATATGTATTCATTTTTCGTACAATTACATCCCATCCTTCATTAAAGCTTTGGAAGTTGAACTGCGAGTTCTTTTTAAGGTTAAGAATAGGGATTGAACGTGTAAATTTTGTACCGTAGCTCAAGAGAAAGGAAAGTTTGTCATTTTCTGAACTCTAATTTTTTCTAGAAATCTTTCCATATTTCTACAAATATATCCCTAGAGATTTTGATCTCAAGAATATTTTGATTAAATTAATGTACGGAGTCTCCATAATTGGTGTAGTATGTGTAGTACTTACACGCTAACTACTTTCAAGAAAATCCAAAGAGTCAATAATGTTTGTTGGAGCACCTTAATTCTTCGATCTGAATCCCATTCAGTCAGGCGGTGACTGTGGCCAACATTTTCACCACGGGTAGACTATTTTCGGATTTTTGAGAAAATACATGGCTGCAATCATGGTCTTATTAGTTTTTTCGTGGAAATGTTATTTTACTGATGCCGAAGTTTTTATGCTCGTGATTGTCGTTGTCCTTTCCCTCCATTATATATCTCCAGGGTTGCATATGAGGAATATGTAATATTTCCTACGTATTTCAATGTTTGCAAGGAGATCATATTGATGAAAGGGTGTTAATTATTCATCTTGTTGCTTTTCCCATCCTCTTCTTGCGAAATTCTCTTTGTTCTCTGCCTGGTTTCCGCAGTGTGATTAAGAAGTAAGCTGTCCGTCACCACTCCACTTTTGGTAGTGGCTACTTTACCCCTCGATGAATTATTCATCGATACCGTGCCCGTACGAATGCAATCATATTTATTTAGATTTGAAAAATCATTGTGTCTACTCAATTCGTTATTACTCATCGTCATTTCTTCTACCATATATATATCTGCAACCAATCATCTTCTTGCAAAGAAAAATATAATTTCAAATCTTATTTGTCTCATCATCCGTTCGACCTTGGAGTAAGCATATATACCATTAATGCAATATGTGGGATTGAAGTTACGCAGATGCACGAGAAAACCATGCAATTTATCATTACGCCTTCCTTACTCAAGTTGCGCAATTTATTGAGGTATTCATGAACGGTAGAGGCAGACATTTTCAATGGAAATAAGAAAGTGAATTCGCCGTGCTTTGATATACGATCACCTGGTAGTCTTATCATTTCTCCTTTACATAAAGTGTGAATGCTTATGAGGTTTATAAGGAATAGCCACAGTTCGCTAAGAACGTTGCTCATTGGGGTGGGTCGAAAAAGGGCATAGGTCACGAATTATTTCCTGAGGGGTTCCTAATCTTTTACTACGAATAGGTGGTATGCAAATTTTTTTGTCCATTTTTACATTTTAATATTTATATTTTTATTTCGCATTCCACTCTAACCTGACCAAAAAATGAGTTTTCAAGCAAATTTTCAGGAATTTGTCGCAATCTTGGCTGCTCTTTCCTAGATTTTGGCTGAAAATAAATTGTTTAAGTTTTTCCATCACCTGTTCAAAACTGTTCCGTATATTCGTTTTATCGAATATTCATCGGTTAAATGGTATTACAATTTTATTTGGCATTGTTTAGGTAAATTTTTCACTCATTTTTTAGCGTTTTGGACTAGTTTTCGAAAATCTGCGTAAACTCAAATATTCATCAGAATTTTATGTGCTTCCTCTCAAAGTATATGTTTATTTTGAAACAATTTTTCAAAATATATTATAGCTGACAAATCCATTTGTTTGGAAAACATGTCAATAGAATATGTGAGACCACTTGAACAAATTATTAATTTTACATAGACGCATTTTATTTTGTGGTCCTGTACTGCTCATCGTAAATTTGCACATTAACTTATGTACTGATACATCAGCAAATCAACCAAAAATTGAACTGGAAGATTGTATTTAGCTTGAAGTCCGATTTAATACATAAGCTTACCAGAACTTTTGACCACCTCTAAGGAACGGTGAAGGTTGTATTATATTGTGATTAGCTATAAGCAGGTATTATGAAATCGGCAGTTAGAGTGGGAAGTCTAAACCCAGGGAAAAAATATATTTTGCATTCAACCTAGTTAAAGCAAAAGATTGGGTATCCCACTCCTTGGGAAGCGATTCGTGACATCAGCCAATTTTTGACCCACTCTATTGCTCGCGTTAATACCTTCAAATTCACCTTTCACTCGTTTTGTATTCTCCTTCCTAAATCTGTGTGAATACGTTGAACTTACAGCGTCGCTCATGCGAGACTTATTCGCTTGGCTAAAAGACTTTTGGTTTTGGAGCAATTTCTATAATTTACTTGAAGATAACGCTACCTTTTCGTCAGTTAAAAGCTAAAAAAAAAAGTTTTATTTTCAGTTACGGCCTAAAACGTATTAATCAACGCTTGGTTCACCATCGGAAACCTTATTGGTCGTTATGCTAAATTTTCATTAAATTTTATTACAATTAGCGTATGATGATTTGTAACTGATATATGTTAAAAATGCTCGTTATCATGAGACATTATTGAACTAATCTTAGCAAATAACACGTTTAGTTCAATCAAAGAATTTATTTTTGGATCTTAATCAAGACACTTCAAATATGTTATTAATTTATTGTTCATCTAACTAATCGTACAGTACTTACGTTATTTTTAATTATTTTTGCTGGTCCGTCGTTTTTTTTGAAACAACATACGAAAATAGAAACGTTTAAGCATTCGGTAAGAAGTGAAGGTTTTTAAATACCTTGGTGAAATATTCAAAGAGTTACTTTAGCCAGAAATGTCAATCAATAGATTGGTAAGAAGTTTGTGTGCAAAGACTGTATTAATGAGACTCACTGACTGTCGATAAAGGTTACGGTTTATTTTAATTTAGCAAATTTCATTTTGATGAACAGATTTTCAGAACAGATTGCTGCATATTCTCTTAAATTGACGATGTGAAAACTATGAAAGTTTCGTCAACAATAATAGTAATGAATAATAAACTCTTCAGTGGATATTTTTCTTAAAAATAAATGCTTGGCAAGAGTTACGCTTAATATAGAATGCATACACTTTTTGTTATTGCAATTTTCAAGTATTTATCATAAATAGGCCTCATTTTATTCGTTGCCAATGTTAAGTTGCGATGGCCAAATGATATAAGTATCTCACTGTCTCGATACCTTTCTTATGCAATCTATAACTTCCTTTATTGTGGCCCTTTTTTCTCTCCAATTTGATCACTTGGTCAATCAACTCAATCCCCTACCTTCCCCTACTTGATACAGACGCTCTCTCTCTCTCTCAGTTAGTTCACCGGTTCGCCGCCTCACTGGACCATAGCGCTGCTCGCGGTGTCGGCCGCTTGGCTTGATAGCGCGAGGCATGAATGGCAAGACAAGGAGATGGCATTACTTAGAGGCAGGGATGGCAAGTGAAACAAAACGAAAATGTTCGTTTCGACCCGGAGGCAAACAAAAATATGAGGCATATGTTTAGTTTCGTTCCCGCAAGAAACTAAAATCACCAAGGAGTTTAGTTTCGTCCCGGGAACGAAACTAAATTAATCGCAACTCCGCTGCTCATAGCTAAGTTTCGATCCCAGAAGTTGAGTGGAGCAGGGGCGCAGCGAAGAATTGAGGCTAGGGGGGGTTTTAGGCCCAAATAATACTTAAGGGTGTGGGGGTATTGCATACCCACCAGGGTAAGTAGGAGTTGCGAGGGCCCTCTTTTAGAAAAATGTTAAGAAAAATGGTTCAAAGTGGCGAGTTTTTCGGCCTTCTGATGGATATTTGATTAATTCTTAAACTCTTCTACAAGTAATACCTACTGATCCAAATAAATAAAATGGATTAAACTTAACAATTTCTCTGAGCTCTGGGGGGGGTTTAACCCCAAAATCTCCCTCGCTGCGCCACTGGAGTGGAGGGGGGTAAGAGGGAATAGTTTTGACACATTTCATGACAGAATGTAGAGCGGTTAAAACATTGAGCTTAAAAACCGAGTGGCCAGTTTGTGTTCACAGTTCTCCTGCGAGTGATATAAATATGAGTGCCCCATGCATTGTGCTTAATGACGGTAGGCCGAACCTCTCTACTTATTCAACTACACTTCACACTCGGTGTGTGCGTCGACACTTAACTGTTCGAAGGTGCAGCACGTAGTGCCTCCGGTGCGAAACATTATCTGCTTTCCATTTCGAACCAGAGTTTTAGTTGATTTTCGACCAGAAGTATTTTTGCCTTTTTTGTGTTGTGTATTACGGAGCCTAAATCATATAAATACTTTTATGCTAAAATAAAGATAAATTTCGCAGAGTAATTGTTGCTAGTTGATTTTAACTTCAAATATGAGAAGACCGTTGGCCTATCAGACACTTTTGCCCCCCCAGAAAAAAAAACCTGCATCCGCCTTTGTAGCCTGTAGTAGGGGAGTGTGTTTCGGACCCTTGAACCCCCCAGAATAAATCCGGGATCCGGTACCTGGTACTGTACCCGGTATTAGAGAAGTGTGTAAAGTTATAAGAAGGAATTGGTGCTTTCCCGGCGAATTGACTGAAGTGTGTGTTTCTCAGGTTCCCAGACCGGTCAGAGTCTATTTCACCTACGTTTCGAGGTCCGAAATGTTGTAATCTTACCCGGCTCTAAACCCAAGAACCCTTATTCATTCAAGCAATAACCTTATCTTTTCCATTCTTGCCATGCTCAACTCTTGCATGTGTAAATCATTTAACAATAGAAATTCATTCCTTCATCAAAGAAAACGAAAGGCATTGATTGTGATTCGTTACCCACCATTAGTGTATTCATAATATACAAATTATTTGGTTTTAGAAATCCCAGTTTAGACGAATGGCAATGGTCAATTTAACCGCATTTGAAAAAGGCCAGATTGGCGCCCATGCGATGCCACTCCACGTGACGTCACAGGGACCTAGTTTCTGCACGAGTAGATAGGAGTTTTAAATCGTCTGAGATTACCAATGCATGCATGAGTCACAGAGCTCAGGGAAGCGTCTATTAATAATCACCTATTAAAACTGCCTATGGTCGGAGAGATTCCTTCGTTTGATAAGGTATTAATAATCCTTATTTAAGCCAAGCGCTACCTGCTAGCATCCCGCGTCGTATCAGCGCTCAAAGCCTCGCCCCAATGTCACCTTACTTGCGGAACCAGAATAACGTCACACGGAGTTTTCCCAGCATACATACATAGCCGTCGCGTTTTCGCACGCTTGAAAATTTCCACTTTTCATTTAATCGCGAAAAATAGATATCGTCAAAAAAAAATCTAAAAGCGTGAAATACGTACTTTAGAAGTAATAATCGTTCGATTAAGGCAATACAAAGATAATAAGAAACCACCCTATTCTTTCCAATTGTGATTTCCTAGGTTATGCGCATAGGTGGGGTGGTTGACGAAGGAAGCAGGTGGTGTTTCTGGGCCAAGAGCTCCGGGTGTCCCAGGCAATGAGGTCCACCATCCAGTGGATGGCGTGGGTGTGGCTGGGAGTAACTCTAGACCTCCCTGTCCCCTCTCCTCCACTCTCCGTTTTATTTCCCCACCCCCTCCCTCCTCTGCACACGCCGCCGTGCCAGCTTCAAAATCCTCCCCCAACTGTACGCGAAAGCACAAATGCGAGTGTCATAAAGGAGGTGTTATAAATATTTTAATATTGCTCATCATTTTTCTGTTTCTCACATGTAAAAATTGCATTTGAGAACATAATTACGAGGTAAATGGCAACATTTTATAATTTGAGGAACAGGAAAATGTTAAATACTGTCTACTCTGTACACCCCAAAATGTCAAGGTGATTACAATAATTTCAATCAATTAAAAAAACCGATCGAATAGTTAGGGTAAGGAGGTAATAAGTGGGGAATATTAATTACCTAAACGCATACTTGCCATAATTTCTGATTCAATATCGAACCCTTCACAGATAGAGAGCTATTGTCAATTTGACGCAGTGCGAGCAGTCTCTAAGTAAGTTCAGTGTGTGAAAGTTCTACAGTTATGTTCTCGCCATTAATTTTAAAAATGTAACCATTTGTAAAAGTAATCTCTTTCTTGTAAGGGTAGTAGTTTTATGATATCCTATCTTGCTGACAACGAGCCGGGAAAAGATATTGATTTGTTCTTTTTATGTGATTTTTGTGATGATGTGAAATTAATTCTCTCCATTAAATTTGATCATTTGTAAAAGTAATCCCTTTCTTATGAGGGTAGTAGTTTGATGATAGCCGATCTTACTGAGCCGGGAAAAGACATTCATTTGTCGGGATGGTAAGAGCAGTTGCGCAGGGAGCGAAGGTTTTGGGAGTTAAAACCCCCCCAGAGCTCAGAGAAATTTTTAATTTTAATCCATTTTACTTAATTAGATTAATATTACTAATAGAATAGTGTTAAGATTAATGAAATATCCCTCAGAAGACCGTAAAACTCACCGTTTTGAGCCATTTATCTTAAACATTTTCTGGGGGCGGGCCCCGCACCTCCAGCTTCCCCTGGCGGGTATGCAATACCTCAAGCACCCCAGTATTAGTTGTGCCTAAAACCCTAGCCTTAATTCCTAGCTGCGCCCCTGGGTAAGAGCACTAGCATCCCCGCATCATATTTCTTAGTCGACGGCTTTATGCATCTTGGCATTCCCAGTGATGAGTGTGCAATGGCTGCTTGCATTCACGAGTCGGAACCCGGGTGCCGTATAGGTCCGTGGGGGGGAATCAAGGGCAATGATTTTGCAAACGACTGGGCGTGAATAAGCCTCGCTGCAGTCCGTGCTCGAGGTCTTGCATTCCTGATCCGCCCTCACCCGCTGGCAGCCGATGTCTCACTCAAAGATCCCGAAGTCCGCCTCCCTATATGCGCTTCAGGGGAACTCCCATAGATCTCGGGATATGGGAATTAATAACCCCCTTGGCGGACGTCACCAGGTAGAGAGCTTGGCGTTGATTTTCAACTCTTTTTTTTTATAGGTGGGCATTCCAAAGGTTCTTTTGGAAACGTGGAGTTATAATACATTTTTCTTTATTGGTACATTGTCTTTGTGTATCGGATGTAATACCATAGGCTTCATGAGTACATTACGTTATGCTTTCAACCATCAATAATGGTATCAAAACAGGCAACAGATATCAAACGATTTTCATTTTCAATGTTTATCTCGTGTAAGATTCTTACGGTCATTAGTGGGTGCTGCATTATTTCTGGAAACAAATTAAAGTGAATACTAGTTTATAGGTGCATCGAGGGCTTTAGGAATTAAGTGAATGAACCGTGTCCACTTACGTCGTAGTTAAATATATTCATTTGTTTTTCCTTCGCTGTCGATAGGTTTACTCATTTGCAACGTTATTGAAAACATAATTTTCAGGCAAATGGATTAAATTTTTCCTATTCATTTTATTCTTATAATTGTTAATTTGAATTCACTCAATTCCAAATTTTCCAATTCCGACCGTACTCTTGGTACTTAATGCGTAAATAGTATTATTCCTGCTGTCTATTGGGTGAGTCTTGTGGTCAATCGATCAATCAATTGTGTTAATGCTTACTTTGAAGGACGTGTGAAGCTATTAATGTTTATTACCGTAAAAATCAGTAATTAATTTCTATTTGATGTGCATCACGGTGCACTACCCAAAGGGGAACATTTTTTCAATACTTGACAGTCATATGATATGAGAACCAAGACTATGAATTGTTTTCATGCTAGCTTCCCTCTTGATAGATGGATACTGGTCTAAAGCCCAGGGGCGCCGCCAGGAATTAAGGCTGGGGGGGGGGGGTTTACGATGCAACTAATACCAGGGTGTGTGGGGGTATGGAATACCCACCAGGATAAGCGGTAGGTTCGAGATTTGTAAATTGCGGATTTTTATGATAAATGGTTCTAAATGGTGAGTTTTTACGGCTTACTGAGGGATATTTTATTAATCCTTACACTATTCTATTAGTAATATCAATCCAATTAAGTATAATGGATTAAATTTAAATATTTCTCTTAGCTCTGGGGGGGTTTGAACCCCCAAAACCGCTGTTCGCTGCGCTGCGCCACTGCTAAAGCCATTGGTAGGATGCAAAGTCCAAACCCCTTTGAGTACTGGAAGGGTTTCTACTCCGTTCAGGGAGGAACTTTAGTGCTACGAAGGCCGAAGTAAAGTGAATCGCCGTAGCGGGAGGGAAAGTATAAATAACCGATGAAAATGAGGGCGTGGTTGCCTTCTGCTGAAGATGATCGTCGGCGGCATGCGAGGGGAGAGGATGAGCGTTAATGCACAATCCGTGTTTTGATAATTGTGTGACAAGATGGCGTGATAAGACGCGAAGCGTGCCCGTTGAAGGGAAGCGTGTATGTGTGGCATTGGGAATAAGAAATGAACTCCGTAGTCGTGACCAAGTCCGAGAAGTAGAGGAGGGGAATAAGTCACCCCAGTGACTTCCAGCCTGATCTCCAATCTACATCTATCTACTTCCCTCATTCTATTTGTCAGATTCCTCGAGGAAGAGGTCGTCTAACGGCTTAAAAGAAAGGTGAAAACATTTTACCACAAGATGGTTTACCTTCGTACGGATGTTGGCTTGAAATACTAAGGAGGAACATGTAGTTTTCGTGAAAATTTTAAAGTATACTTTACTATTTGTACGGTCATCATAGAATGTCGACCACAAAGAGATGTACCGTAGCCATATTTTATGGCCATTGCATTCGATTGGACTCATATTTATAATTCCCCAATAAGAAGTACTACTGTAAGCACAGGGAAAGTGTTGATTACTTCTATAATATATACTAATTGGAAAATTTTTGAGAGTGATATAGTTACTATTCGTTGTATCACATAAATTGTGACAATTATAGAGCTTAGAATCGTGACCGGACTACTCTTCGAGTGATTCGCAAAATTATGCTGTAAATGAAGTCAAATTATTTCAGATGCACAAATGGCGTTTGGTTCGCTTGAATAGGAAGAAAGAGGGCAATGTGAATAAAATTACAACTGAATTACTCATATTCTTTGTATGCTAATTTTTCTTTTCTGCGAGGATGGGAATCTTCTACAATGGCAATTTATTTTGAAATATAATGCGCAACGAATGTACCTACAAGAAAATGTACGTATTTTTTTCTTTCACATGCGACACTACCTCCCCAACAGATTAAATCTCCTTTTCTCCATACTCAGGCTATTTGAATGAAATGTAGTTTGCAAGCGAATAATGAAGCAATTTACGGGACAGATTTATTTGGAAGGAAAACACAATATTAAACTCTTCGATTTGGAAAATATGCAGGGAAAATCATTCCAGAAAATTCGAGCAATGCTTGAATATTGATCCTTATAAACATTAACAGCTGGAATTCCATTCAGAGAAATGTAACTTTTAAATGTAATTCTGTTTTCCTCTTGGCAGCAAGAAAACGGCCTTTTAAAGCCTTGCCTTCATACCCAGTCAGAGAAATGAGTTAAAAAATTGTCTTATAAGAAGGATACTGCTTTTTCCTCTGGTTCCCAATTAATAGTAACTTACAGTCGATATTATTTTATAATTTATGGTATTTTTTTATGAGCAAGGAAATGCTTTATTTCCTAATTCGTATTATTTATAAATGTACGAATTATAATATCAAGTGTCAATGTAGCAGATTGATTTTTATGCTTCCATGATAGCACATAATCTTTGAATAACCGCTAAAAGTGTGCAGAGAAATAGTTCGACGATCATCGATAGTCCTAAAAATCTCGATCTCTAAATGTCACGATAGGAAGCAGTATGAATGAGCTCGCTGCGTTTTCTTACCCCACCCAATTGCATTGCCATGGAATGACTCAATTCTGCGATGGAATCGCTGGCGAGGAAAACATACGGAAGGTATCTATTATTGCCGCCTTGCATGCCGTATTGTTTGACTAGAGAGTGGTTTTTTTAGCGAGTGCCTTTGATGTGTCCGCTTCTTGGCATCGCTTCAGCGTGATTACTCATTTTTACAGTTCTAGGTTAATCATATTTTTAGGTGCCATTTTATGATCAAAATTATCGTAAAATTCCCTAGTTTTTGTTTCACATTATTTTATGACATGTGAGTTACATTCTCCCTGTTGACCATCCATTATTCCGAAAGCATATTACCTGACTGAATTTTGACTAGTTTTTGTCTGATTAGTTAATCCCGTGGTATCGCGATAAATTTATCCGAGTGCAAGTGAAATATTGATTTTTTCTTTTATTTGGGAGACACATTTTAAGTATTCTATTGAATATCTTTCACAGAACACTATACTAAAGTAACGATGTTATTAGTACTATTTGTGATTACGATCGGTTGCTTCGGTAAGTGCTAGTCTTACGTAGTCTTTCAGTGTTCGTTTGATAAACTTATAAAGAATTTATGTAATAGATACGCTGAGAAAGGTCAAGAAACAACATTACTTTTAAATATTAGGTATACGTTCTTAAATTCCAATGAGATATACATTATTCCCTTGACATTTCTTACAGTATTACATTGATAGCACCGTTTGTTGAGAATAGGGTACCACTTGAACATTTTTGAAGATCTATCGTAGCACATCATATTAAATGATACACAAAGATACCGTACTGTCCGTTAAAATATAATTTCACAAACTATAATACACGTTTTTCGACTGGCATCAGGTACATGATGATGAATGATAGCTAGGCAAAACACGTGTAGTATTATTTGTGAAATTAAAATTAAGTGGACAGTTCGATATCTTTCTGCATCATTTAATTTCATGGGTTACCTACCACCAGGGGCGGATTCAAGATTTTTTTCCTTGAGGGGGCACAAGGGAGGCCTTCTCATATTTGAGATTAAAAACAAAATATAACAATGACTGAAGAAAATATTTTTTTTATTTTGATATGAAAGTTATAAATATTAAATTTAATGATTGAGTCTCCAGAACACACAAAAAAATAACGTAATGACTACTTTATTAAAAATCTTGTCTATTTTTTAAGCATCTTGGGGGGCTGCAAACGCCCCCCGCCCCCCCCCCTAAATCCACCTACGCCGACCTATTTATTACTTATAATTTTATCCAAATTGTACCCATTATTATAATTCACGAGGAGGTTTTGAAGCGCATTTTAAACGTGTGGCGTCAGTCAAGTTATTTAAAAACAAATATCAAGGACGTTAATGTTAATACTTTTCATCCAATAATCAAAAACAGTTGTGTTTTATAAACGAGCGCACGCACTAGTCTTGCACCATGGACCCCTCGTTACTGTAGCAGCCTGGGTGCGCATACAGGAGTGGGAAAGCAGAGGCAAGGTTGTTGGGCGGTGGCTTGACCGCCGTGCTCAGGTGACCAGGGAACGAGGTCAGAAAGTAGTTTCGCGAACGGACAATGGAGGGAAGAAAGGTGAAGGAAAGAATGACTTCAACCCATTGCCTATATGGATTGAACTGAGCCCCGTGAAAAATGGGTTGCGAATTGAGTAATTTATATTTTATGATGGGTAGCGTAGGTGAGCATTACTGTTAGGACATCATCTCAGTAGAGATAGAATAATGCCGGAGAAAAATCGATTTTTTGAGAAATCGATTTTTAATATAAATTAAAAGATCGAATTTTCAATCAAAATCGATATTTGAACGGAAAGATCGATTAATCGAAAAAATGCTCCTAAAAAAACATGTTCATTACACATTCTGTGGAAGATTACGCTATCCGTCGAAATCATGGTCTGTTTTTAAAAAATTCTGTGGAAAAAACAATGTTTAAATTTTTTTCATCCAAAATGTATATGTACTATGTAAAAACACGGTAAACAAGATAAATTTTAGATTATTAAGAAAATTTTTAGTTTTCCTGGCACGTCTTTCGTCATTGAATTGGGTGTGTTTGATCTGGACTGAACAGTTGGCAGTCAATCAGAGGGTATCCATCATCGTCATCCAGAACCAGAACTTTGGGAAACTGAAATCTATTCGATTAGATAATAGTTTAAACGTGTCTAAATAACTCTCATTTTTCGGCAAAAAATTATGATTTGGACTATTTTATTGTTTAAGTTATCGGTAGTTACGCACGTTGCACAGCAACTAAAGATTCAGTTAATGCAAACTGTAAAGCACAAAACGGTTTCTATTCAGTAGTCGCCATCTTTGCTACTACCGCTTTCTAGCGGATCGCGGCGTAATTCCACGCAATACACAATTCCACGCAATTGTGTATTGCTGCTAAGTAACAAAACTTTTTGAGTTGCTCTTTCGTTTGATACATAATTTATAACTGTAAGTATAATGTAATAAATATTATATATCGTTAAAACCCCGATATTCATTTATGAACACCCTTTAGTAGTTAAACGAAAGGTTATTTGTTGTACGATATCGAATCCCGCAATATCTCCAGTTATCCTAAAAATGTCGGGAATTCCTGTTTAGATGGAAGTGGTGCTCAGATATGGCCGTGACCAATAAGTCCAATTACTGTCTTGGAAATTCGTCAAACGTATTCCTGTAAACGATCTTTGAAAAGACGGTTGACCTTTTTAGCTAACAGCCTGCGCGCACGAAAATTTCCATTGAAGATTTATGCATTTCCCCTCATCTCTTACGTCCTAATCTTTGCACTCGTGACCGCTTAGGAAGCAGACAACTTTTGATGTCCTTGAAGCAAAATATCGTGGTCGCATCGAAATTGAATGCTTGTTTTTATGGAAGAAATGGAAGCCTAATATCATGCATTGAACGTGTATGAATAATAAGGACTTATTTCATCCCCAAATATTTGTATGTTCTCCATCAATATTTGACTCAATATTTTTTTACGTCTCGAATGTAAAAAAATACATCTCCAAAAATACTGAGGTTACGTTTTCAAAGTTAATTTAGGGGAAAATGTTGGCAAGGGTCTTAGAGCCTGCTGTTTATCGGATAGCTTTTGGTTTTAAGCCTTTGCATGGCAAGCAATGGCGTGCTTGATAAAAGCAGTAGTTCGATTTCGTATGATCTACTACCCCCAGTGGTATTTTATGATAGATTACTCGCTTAAACTAATGCCATCATCTTGAAATTATCAGGGTATATAAAGCAGACTTTGGCCAGTATTTTGCTACATCTGAAAAAAATTAAAAATTTTCCCATACGTTCTTCCAGGTGTAATTTTTTTTTATATTAGAGAAACAGGCGAATTACATCTAACATCTACTATACCATGCAGTGGAGGATCCAGGATAGGGACAAGGGCTAAGATTACGATCCTATCTGGTGTATATTGAATACCCAAAGGGGAGGTCTATAGCCCCTCCTAGTTCCCCTCTGGATTGTAATATACCAAAATTATATAAAATAGGCCCTAAGTTTAGAGCTAATTTGTATTTCAATTCGTTAAACGAGGTAAATATGAAGGAATATATAATTAAACACTTTTGTGCTAGGTGGTAACCCCCAAATATTTCGATTTTAACCCCCTCAGCCCCCGGTAGGTCCGCCACTGCTACCCTGTATAATTTATGTTGATGACATGAGTTTTTAGCGATTAATCCGTCGCTATCAGAAAGGCAGCATTACGATCGGTCTAGAGGAAGCCATGCGTTCTCATAATACGCCGATGTGCTGCTAAGTTCTGCGTGATGCAAATGCATTCTGCGGCGTGGGAGGTAGAAGTCGACCAAACCTCGCCCTGGGAGATGAAAATGTCGCCGACCCAAGGCAGGGAAAAGGTGCTGTCGGAAGGAGATGGGGAGGGATTGGACAATTTCAAATGCGAGAGCGTTGGCCGCGCTCTTGTGTCTCCCCGCGAGTGAGTTTGTCTCTCACTTCTCTCTCTCTCTCTGAAGGGAGAGAGAACAGAAGGGTTGGTCACGGGATGGAGTGGGCGAAGGGAAGTTGTTCTCAAGAGAGAGACGGTCGCCGTGAAGAGTGGGAGTTGTGTGTGCGTGCGCCTTGGAATGTGTTCGAGGAGTGGAGTGGGAAGGCTGGAAGAAGAAGAAGGCGGGAGCTAAAGAGTGCCCCATTTTACCCGTTCCCCCTTGTGCATATCCGCCCCGTTGAGCCATTTGACTCCCGACAGCAGCGCCGCCGTTGAGTCGCGTGCGAAAAGGTTCCACGCTTGAGCCTATACCCCGCGAAAATTGCGCGCGAAACGATTGTTACGAAACGGCACGGTTCCGCTGTAAGGGAATTTGTGAATAACATGATTAACACGTACCGTGCTGACCTTAGAACTGTAGATCTGCGCCCAAGTGTTGGCCATTTCCATAATTTTGTGTTATTTCTAAAAAAAAACTTTTGATGCGAGGAATGTGTTTGGTATCATTTTCAAGGATGCATTTTGCTTTTCTTTTTTCATTTGTTTACTTAGAGGCTAATATTACTTTGTTAAAAAATGGCAAATTACGATTTTTCAGAAGACGGATGGCGTAACATTACGGCCGTCGCAAAAATCAAAGGATTTCACGTGGCGTAATATAAGGCCATAGCAGGCAAAGTGTTGAATAAAGATATAGATCTGTCTATTCCGCAAAGCTTCATGCGGTTTAATCTCATCTACCCATTAATTTTGTTAATTTGAATTCAATTCCATTGTTTTTTCTTTACTGTAAGTATATAACTTATTTATCAAAATTTAATCTGTAGATACATCTGTAAATTTCTATCAATTATTGTATTTTTGGTTTAATTCATTGCTGACTGATTAAACGCAGGTTGCAGGTATCGTTTTCTTTTGGATACTTATTTTAAGTACGCTGGAATTAATGTAAAATTTTTATTCTAAAACATCTCTCCTTGCCGCCTAATATGCCTCATTGTTGATTATATTCTTCTCCTTCTATCGTAGATTAAAGGTCATTTGTAAGTTGCGATACATATTTAAGCGGATGGTGTGAAAGTGAATCAAATTACTTTTTAAATCAATTATTTGAGTGTAGGAAATTGCTTGAATTTTGAGCTAACTGATCAAACGCCGGTTTCAAGTTATTGTTTTTCTTTTGGATTACCTTTTTAGAACAGTGAAATTCATTAAAAATGTTAATAATAAAATACCCCTCATTACCATCTAATAAGGGTCATTATTGGTTACATACCTCTCCTTATATCGAGCATTTCCGGTCATTTGTGGGTTACGATTGTAACGTTTGACATTCAAATACTTACTATTTTTTTTACTGTTGTCGGGGACTTATTGATTAAAAAAAATAGGGAGATTGTTGAGAAGATAAAGCAAACTAGAAAGTGGCTTGATATAGTGAGATAATAATAGAAACTGCAATTTGAAGAAAATTAAGACGTTTTTGAAAAATAAGCAATCGCCTGACGTTACACGGTCCGTAAGTAATATGGCTTCAGTTTATTAAGGCCGTTTTACACGGTACACGGAATTGCGCAATCTGAAGTACGTGCGAAGGCGCAATCAAAATTGCGTCGCGTAAAGCGGTGAATTGCTAGAACACATGCGAGAATGCGTGGATGCGAGACGGCAAAATAGCCCCTGTTCTAATTTCGTTCATGCATTCGCGCAATTCCACGCCATTTTAGAAATTAATGCAGCTATAACATGCGCAATTCCGTGCTCCGTGTAAAACGGCCTTTACTGAACCCCCCGCGTGTACCTCCTCCATAAGCCTCGTCTACGGACGCTTTCTATGACCACATGTCTCTCTTTCAACTCGCCCACCCGTTCGTTCTCTCTCTCTTGCCGCTACTCTATTCTGATAACCTTCCCACAGTCCCGGTCGCTCTCTTTCTCCAACTCAAGGCCGCGAGATGACCTACGCTGCACCCAAGCGGTCATTTTTTTTCTAAACGTTAAAAAAAATATATCTCAAATAATTTCCGCTCCATGAGCCGACTTGAATGCCCATTCACGTTTACTGTATATATATATTTTAAGAGACGCAACACTGAGAGAAAGAATGAGCCTCTCCCTTTTGCCGAAGAAAAAAATTAAACACGTCCGTGGTAAAAGTTGGCTTTCGCGGAATAGATTAAGCTATGCGTGAGGATGGTTTTAAACGTCTTTCTCCTTTTTTTTTCTCTTTCGCAGACTTTTTTTACGCCAACATTTTTTTCAATTTCTTTTTTCTCGCTAATATTCACCTCGCCTTCTTTCCGTCTTTATTACTTTCCTCTTCCTTCGGGACTTTTTTATCGTATTGTTGTGGGTTTCCGCTTCTTTTCGCTGTCCTTTTTTCCACAGCCCTTTCGTGCGGAGCAGAATGGAGAGCCGTAAATGTGTGATCTGGTTATTTATATACGCGGTCGACATCTTTTTTTTTAATCCATTTTCGTCTCGGGTCTTAAAGACTGCTTCAATTTGCTCCAGTTCTTTCAGGCGCGATATTCACTGCCTCACCTTCCAGTTCGCTTGCGAACCATCATTCCTTTGTTCATTCCTTTTCTTTTAAACCATAGTTTGCTCCACGTCTGGTAATTGTAATGATTACCTATCTGGTTTTTAAGGACATCGGGGTGAGTAAAAATTCCTCACCCTGATTGTTGTGTGCATTTTTTCATGTTTATGTAAAAGCGCACTCGATTGTAGCAGAGTAAAGGATGGTCTCTGAACGAAACCACGACAATTAGTCCAGGCAATACGTGTCCTTTTTAATGCACTTACCCGCTGGGCTGAGACTAGAGTCTGCGATGTATTACGAAAGTTGGCGATAATATGTATAAGAAGCTTGCGTGGAATCTTTCCCCCAAGATATTTATATTTCATCCCTCACTACTCGTGGAGAATGCCCTGCCTTGTGTTGGCACGGCCTTGGGGCATGCTGGGAAGGGATGAATTGTGTCCGTTTGCCGCATGAGCGCAGGGATGTGGGTTGGTGATGATTATCATAAGATGGCAATAATTCACGCGAGATGTCACCCTTACTCCACATACTGCCATCTTCACTACTCTCCTTCTCGAAAGCGATGTTGATTTGCGATCTCGGATTCTATCCTCTCTCCTCAGCTCAAGATGGCCTCTTCGGGGAATGAATTTTCTCCTCATTATTTATTTTTATTATTCAGGATAGGGTTTGAGCTGTAATTAAGGTCATCTCATCCTCCCTTTCTTCGTTTTTATGGCATCGTCGGAAGAATGTCTGCTCTCCACCCTTCAAAGCCAAGTTATCTGTGTCATCGCGTGAACTCGAACATAAGCTATGCAAATCGCGGTTTTTGCTGTCGAAGACTTATTAGCACAAAAAGTTACCTTTTCTCGTCTTTAGTTTTTAAGATTATGTTAAGAGGTTTATTTTTTCTTCAACTCTGATAGTTCAGGCTTCAGCAGTATCATCTTCGGCGGCTAATTATGCAGAATTCAGAATTCTCTCAGTTAAAAAAAATGTGAGCGTCTCGTTTCATTTTAGAATCATTCAGTAGGATTTGTGAATATTAACATCTGAATTGCTTTCGCGTCGAGAGATTAAATATATTATCACTTCAGCATGGTTTGATGCAAATGGAGACCTTGCGAATGCATCCCTTTGGAGTTGAACTAATGATATTCCCTTGATTTTTATCGTATCTTCTGAGATTCCCCTTCGTTTATGCAGTCACCGACCTTAGCTAATCCCTCAAATGTATTTTGGTAGTAAATATCGTAAAAATGAGCGTATTAAATTTACTGCCAAGGAAAGGCCAGGCAGGTCTCTTGATATTTTGATTGGTATTTGCATTTATTATTTCTATAGCTATGGGAAAGTACACCATAAATTTTTTATTTAGGGATGAAGCAGATTTAAACAAATTTTAATCTCTAAATACGACATTTTCGTTTCATAACAGGCCTTTATATATAAATATATATATATTTATGAGTCTTTATGAGTATTAATGATGAAATGATGGTAAATTCTCGAAAAATATTCGACCAAATAGATGGGGTTGCCTTTACACTTCTCTAGCTTTTTTCACGGTAGATATACACCTTTGACCTTCCTCACGACCGTGAAGAATACGAATTTGAGTGAGTTGGAAATTATGGCGTGTTTATGGAGGGGGAAGTTAAGAGCATTGGTACTGAGGGAGATTGTATGCGTTAGCAACGCCAATTTTGATCGCAGATAGGAGCGTACCCATCGCCTCTTTTTAACCTGACGAATTGCTTGTCGTAATTTTCGTCCGATCGTGAGATGAGGGCCCCCTAACCCCCTGAGATCTTATCGCCGATCGAATTCATATTCGCGCCTCTTATCTGCGCGGGGGGAGAGAGATACTTTTTTTCTTCAGCGATGGGATGGGGGCTGTGGTAGGATGGATATAAGGGAAAAAATATCTACGGAACGAGTTACGCCGTGTCATTGGAAGATAAGGCTGTACTGAATATATTCGATTTCGCATATGGACTCTTAAAGCCCCGGTCAGTGCTACTACATCACTAACAATAAGTAGGAGGAAATCTTAGTTATTAGCATTGCTACGATACAGTAGCGCAGCGAGGGGCGGGTTTTGGGGGGATTAAACCCCCCCCAGAGCTTACAGAAATTTTCAATTTACATCTATTTTACTTAATTTTATTAATATTGCTTATAGAATAGTGTGAGGATTAATAAAATATCCCTCAGGAGACCGTAAAAATCGCCATTTTGAACCATTTATCTTAATTTTTTCCGGTGGAAGGCCTCCGCACCTACCACTTACCCTGGCGGGTATGCAAAACCCCCATGCCCCGCAGTATTAGTTGCGCCAGAACCCCCCCCGCCCCCCTAGCCTTAATTCCTAGCTGCGCCCCTGCTACGATATATTTCTGCGGTTGTCTGTAAAATTAGATGTGCCAGTGCTTGATTTGGCTTCCATTTTTGTTTTCATGAAGTGAAAAACTACTTGTATGGTTCTATCGGTTTCTAAAAGTACCTAATATAGTGACTTTGATGAGTAACTTAGGCTGAAATGTTTTTGAAGTCAAGTAGGTACCGATCATTTTCAATGCAAATACTATTTCTCGTATTTTTCATAGAATTAAACAGATAGAACAGCAGTTTTAAAAATTTTAATCTCTATATACGACATTTTCGTTTCATAATAGCCCTTAATATATAATATTAATATACGGCACCAACCCACCTCGTTGGCATCACCATGCTCGTGAGCTCATGTTTGGGTTTAGGTGAGAGGAATCGGTAATGACTGACGTGCACGGTTTTTCGGCGTCGGCACGATGATCCCAGTCCCAGGAAGTTTTCGATTGTGTTCGAGGGCGTCTATCGGTGCCTTCCCTCCGACTCGAAGGCGTGAGAGAGTGCAGAATGAAACACGGCGTTGTCGAACACGAGGCGTGATACGGGTAGGATTTATTCGCGTGGCGTCATCCCGCCCGTGTCGCATGCATATCGCTGAGTATGGAGATGGATTGGATCTTCTCCCTACGGGGCCGATCGCTTTTTGTCTCGTGGGGTAGTCGTGACGGCAACTGGGTTAATCCCCGTGCACAATGCCGTCGTGATTACGGTCAACAATGTGTTTCATCACCTTCCATCAACGTTTTCTTTTCTTGCAGCCGTGAAGAATCGCTCGGGGAACATCTCACCTCTCGTGCTCTACAGTGTGCGTGAGAAATCACCCGTGCACTGTTTTAATGAGATTCACGACTTAACGGGAGTGGAGAGAGAGTAAGCATTTTCGTCATAGCGGAGTCGCAATTCTTGATGCTTCCAGCTTAAAGATGCGTTTACACTGTGTAACATATTATACAGGGTGTCCCATTTATCTTGACCACCCGAAATAACATTTTGTCCAGATGCAAATTCAAAAATGTGTCAAGAAAATGTTCATTATCCGTCAAGGGGACATTAATTAGCATAATTGCCTTCCTTGTTGCTTTGTTATTTACAAAGATATGAACAGCGGTATGTCTTTTTTAAATGGCACCCTAGACGTGGACGCGGTTGTGGTCCCGGGCTCAAAGTGACTTTTTTGCTATGTTTTGACTTGCTTGTCATTTGTTTACTGGTAACTCCAGTAAGTGGACGAGTTTCTTATGTTTTCATAACGTTCTGTTTATTTTAATGGTCCACTGTGCTGCATTTTTGAATAAGTCTTTAGGAGATGGAAATGAATTGCCGAATAAAAAATATAGAGTGCCATTTTAAAAAGACATACAGCAACAAGGAAGGCAACCATGCTGATTAATGTCCCCCTGACGGATAATGAACATTTGATTGACACATTTTTGAATTTGCATCTGGACAAAATGTTTTTTCGGGTGGTCAAGATAAATGGGACACCCTGTATAAACAAGTTACATGTAACATGTTTTACGAAAAAGTTACAAATCGCTAACAAGTTACATGTAACATTGTGTTGGAAAACAAAAATTCGTGTTCTATAACAAGTTTTTGGTTTCCCAAACAAAGTGGGAAATGTGTAACATGTTACAGAAAAGGTGTGAGGCGCATGGCGGGAATATACAGTTTACGGGTGGGCTACGACTGAATCTGTAACATGTTACTGGTGCATTTTTGGCTCCGCTGGACTCTTGTTATAAAACAAATGTCATATAAAACAAATGTTACCAGTAACTTGTTACATATAACATGTTACACTGTGTAAACGCACCCTAACAGCGCTAATGTCCCGTCAGTACTCGCTTTATATCATATTTCAAACACTCCCATTCATCATCATCATTGGTGAACAAACCTAAAATCGATTTGACGCATCTCTCTGATCAAATCTTGTGTATTAGCGAATCTTTTCACACATACGTTTTTCTTCCCTTTTATATCCTTCTCTACCTGTTCTATACATTTAATGCGAATTCTTCCTTTTCCGTTCTTGCCATCCACTTGTCCCTCCACGATTGTCTTCATCACGACACCATGCCTCAAGATGTGGCCTATAATATTGTTCCGTCTTCTTATGGACCTACTTTATAAAGGACTTATATAAACCTCTTATCTACCGTATAAAGGCCATTTTACACGAAATTCGAAAGATATTTTGAAGCGATACCCAGCCCGTAAGATATTCGTTTCGAAATATCTTTCGAATGACCATTCATCGTGTAAAAAGGCCTAGATAGTCTTTTGTTTCTATTTCATTCGTTTATAGTGGTGCCACGAGAGACGAGTGCCCCAACATTCGAGATGTTTGAGATACGAGGAACGGCCAACTGGGGCGCTGCACACGGCGAAAAAGGCAAAGACCTGTGAAGAGATAACGAGTGACTAAAATTTAGAATCCCATAACATTTAAGCTGTGCGTAAGTAGCATTTAGGAGGCCAAAATAAAAATGCCCTTCATAAAGCCAGTATTGCTTTGCATTCTCTTTTATTATGTTTTTATACAATATTTGTCTCAAACTGATAATCTCAGGCTTTACTTTGTGAAACCTCTCCATATTGGAAATAAAGAAATAAAACTTTGTATGGTTCACTATTATTTTCACATGGGCACGACCCGGGTTTCGTAACGTAGTTACATCTTCAGGTTTGACCACGTTACGAAACTCCGGTGGTGCCCATATTAAAATAATAATGAACCTTACAAAGTTTTGTTTCTTTATTTACAACATTTGCCATTTATAAATACACTTTTCTTACTTAAAAATACGTAAGCTAAAACAATTGGGATAGCATTTGTGGGGCTGGAACGGATTGATGGCATTTCAATTAACTTCAATGGGGAAAATGGCTTTGAGATTCGAGCAAGGCTACGGAACGAATTAAATTCGTATCTCGAGGTATCACTCTATTATCTGGCGATTTGATCGTTCGATTATTCTTCCTCATAGGATAATACTCTAAAATTGCTGGCACAGAAATGGTTTTTCCAGGTTTCGATAGTGGTAGGACCCGCCCGCCTTTGTGACGGTATGGGATTCCTCTTCCCTTCGCTTCTAACCCTATCCTATCCCAGGAGGCGTCGTCGGGCTCCTATCGCGGCGGCGCCTCCTTCCTTTTTTCCTTCCTGTCCTCCCCCTTCTGTGGTGCACAGGTGATAAGCTTATAGCTTCAGACTTCGGCCCAGGAGCGTAACCCCGCGAGCCCACCCAAGGGTTTCGAATCCACTGTACATGCTTTCTATCCAACGATTTGATCGATGGGTTTTTCTCTTTAATAGGAAAATCCTACAAAACCTTTGGCACATTAATGGCTGATGCCGGGTTTCGCTAGTCAGTGGGCTCTTTCCGCTTCTATAGCGGTAAGGTGTTTTACCCCGTCCCATCCCTTCCAACCCTTCCCCTACCCCAGAGGTGTCGTCGGGCTCCTATCGCGGCGGCTTCTCTTTCCTTGCTCCCTCCCCGGGTGATCGGGCGAATTAGCACGATTGCTGAGTCCCGGCCCCGGGACCTAGCTTGGCTGTATCCTCGTAGGGCTCCCCTGAGCCCTCATTCTTTGTATTTTCTATTGGTCCGGGTGTGATGGGTTCCAAATCCCCTATTGACTGTTTAAGGGTCCGACAGCGTGGCTGGCCACGTCGCCACGATCTTAACCGGGCGTCTCCGATGCCCTCCACAACCTTGGGCAACGCAACCTTTCCTCGCCGCGGGAATCGCGCACACACCCTCCCTAACTTAGAAACAGCTGCGCCCCTCGCACGAAAAGTGCCACGCCCCTCACGCATATCCTTCTCCCGCACTCCCCATGCTGCGACTGACCCTCTACATATACGCCCGTCTCGACTCGCGGAACATTATTCCCGACGGCAAAATGGATAATACCCAGCCCCTTCTCTCCTCCCTGCTTTTAACCTTCCCCCAGGGTGCAGGATCTTCCTCGGGCATTCGCTAACTTCGTGAGTTCCCGAGTGGGATCGTAAAAATATATATTACTCCGTCGCATTCTTCGTTCAAGCGCCCTTGGGCCTCATTTACGCCCGTGCGTTGCACCCATGCACAAGGGCGCGGGCCTTGCCGCAATTACTGTGTTCCATAACAGAAAGAGGAACCATCACAAACAGAAATCTTTTTTCTCACACAAAATTTTCACATATACTTGTTTATCTTTTTTGACATTTCACAAATAGTGTATTTTGTATAGGTTTTGTATCGTAAACGTCTATCTACCGTTTTGAAATATGTTTGCATTGACGCTATTGATGGGTTAAGTGGAAACTGGGGACTTCTTTGTGTCTCAACCCTCGCCCAAATAAAGGCATTATTATTTTTTTCACAGCATTTTTCTGGTTTTAGGCGAGGCACGGGTATCACCAAGCACTCTCGTCTTTTTACTCTGTTGAAAAAGTTTCTGACAATCCGACATGTATTTAAAATTGCTGCTTTTTGTATTGTAATGAACAAGTTTTTCGACAGTCCGATAGTTTTAAGACCTTGATGGATTGAATGAGGCACTACTCCTGTGGCAGAGATAATTATTGGTATTATGTGTACTTTATCTGATTTCCATAATCTCTTGATTTCATCTTTAAGTTCTTCATACTTTTCCATTTTGTTGGTGTAGGCTGTCGTGATGTAATGCGAATTAGGTACGGCAATGTCTATCAAGTACGTTTCATTGTGAATTTCATCTTGCATTATTACTAGATCAGGTCTATTGCTATGGACTGTTTTATCGTTGATGATTGATCGGTCGGATAATAAATCTTACAGTGATCGTTTTCACGGATGATTTTAGGTTTGAATTCATTTAGTATTATTATTATTGTATTTTTAT
Organism: Ischnura elegans; assembly: GCF_921293095.1. Taxonomy (NCBI): domain Eukaryota; kingdom Metazoa; phylum Arthropoda; class Insecta; order Odonata; family Coenagrionidae; genus Ischnura; species Ischnura elegans. Next base: position 95,766,805 of record NC_060254.1, read on the forward strand.
TGTTATTATTTTAATAATAATTATTATTATTACTACTACTATTATCATGTATCGGGTTATCTGCTCCGTCAAATAGTCATTCAATCAATGGCCAGCAATTTCGTTCGGGGGAGGGGGGTCCAAAACCTGGGGAGAAAATTAAAAAAAAGGTACTTAGTAATCGGTTTTAAACTAATTTTAACACTTTTCATAATCAAAAAAACTTCATTTGTCAAAGAAATATTTTGCAAATTCATGATTTTTCAATATTTTGTTTTCTTTTATAAGTGTGATTTTATATTGCGAGGTGGTCCGGACCCCCCGTACTACCCTCCTCGCTACGCCACTGCATTAAATAGATGTTTTTGCTCCTTGAAAGAAAGTAGAGGTCGAAAATTGTGTTTTTAGTCTATATATGAATGGAAAATGATTGCTGAAATAAATTTTGAAGCATCAAAGGGTGTTTCATTTTTAGTCATTCCTTAATCAGTTTTATGCACGGTACATTGCAGCATGGCACACAAGATTGTATAATGCTGATGTCAGGCCTTTAGATGGCGACTTCGATTTTTTTCTGCTATTTTTTCATTTACAATTCCGCTTGTCGTTTTACCGTTGCACAGCGCTGGCACCTATGAATTCATTTGGGATTCAAAGCCAGCGGTTCAATTTAAAGTTCCTTTATTCAATTGCCTCCTTCGAAGGTACGCTGCATTATATTCGAGGAATTTTCTCAGTGTTGCTTTGAAGTTTTTTATTTTTATTATGGCATCTGGATGCACTTGTTGTGGAAAACAGGCTTGCCCTTCCTTCCGAACCATCTTTTATGCATATTATTGCCCATAGACTTTCATAACTCTGAACGAGTGCTTTCCAAGACCGTGTTATGTTTTTTTTCTCTTCGGTTTTTCGCGTCTCACTCCGAAGCGACCGAGATATCTCTTCTTGCGGCGGTCTGGTTGGGGGGGGGGGCAACTCCTTCTATTTCCTTTTTGTTCCATTTCCGTTCTTCTCCGGCCGAGAGCAGCCCTTTTATTCCCCGCGAACGTCCTTGCACTTCCCCGCGTCCTTCTGTCCTTCCACCCTTATTTCCCCCTGCAAAGAGCGTCCCCTTAATTAGATTCCTCCTCCATCCCCACGACCTTGAGGCACCGCGTCTTCGCCTCGTCTTCAGGAATGTGCAATATTGCGACTCCGCGCTAAGGCTGAGAGCGACAAAAAGAAAACGGCGACGTAGATACATATACTTATCAATAATGTGGTACGAAGTGAAAGCAGTATTACGTGGAGTTAGATTTCTCAAAATATGTGTCGTAAATGGTCGTGGCGTAGCGAGGGGGATTCGGTTTTGTAATGACCATTCAAATTCAAGTTACTTCAAGGACACAATCGAGATCCTAGTCATAAAATATTGCTGAAATTCAATTATATTTTTCATCTCTTTTTAAAATTTACTGTAAACATAGCTCTGTGAAATATACGGAAATGTGGTAAAATTGTGAAAATAAATGATAGAGATGACAAAATGGAGGGGGATTTTATTTATTTATTCGTGTGCCATCGAAAACATCTCCATTGGCCTTTGACATCGGCGTTTATATTTTAATAATTAAACGTACATGATTTCGATTATTGCTTTTGTAATGAGTTATTACAGCTAATATCTCATTACAAACGTTACAGTTAGCGTGATGCTATGAATAATTAATTATTTCATTGCTCTTTTTTTGGCCATATTTTAAGCAGAAAATAATTTCACAGTCTGTTCAATTAATGGCATCGCTTCATTAAGTACAATGAACTAGAATATTTTAGGCTCGTAGTTTGCTGGGAACAAGTGTATGACCAAAGAGTTTTCTCGGGTGTGAAAACATCCTTTTTTCAGATTTTCGACCTTCTTTCGTGGACTGATTTTATGGTCTCGCAACTCTTCGTCTTCTACATCTACATAATACCCCGCAAGCCACATAAAAGGCGTGTGGCAGGGGGTGTAAGGACACCAGCCGTTTACAGCTAAAAAAAATAAGTGTTTTAACGAGGTTGGGACTAGCGTTTATTAAGGTCCTTTATGGTTCGGGGGAAAAATGAATTCCCATATCTATCCGTTCGGCAAAACATCTCTCTTAATTTATCGCTTCTATCGGACCTGGAAATATAGTGTGGCTCTAATATTATGTTCTCTGTGTCGCTATTAAAGATATCCATTTTCAATTGCTCAAGCAATCTAAGCCTAGCGCGCAGCCTCCGAGCCTCCAACGGCTCCCATCCTAATTCGCTTAACATTGGTAACATTGTCTGTACGCCCGTAGCAGTTTTTGACGAAATGCGCAGCCTTCCTTTGTATTTTAGTCTTCTCGATGAATGAAGATGAATGCTGATTACTTCTTAAGATTTTCCTTTAATAAAAAAAGCTGTGCATGTTAATTTGATTTGCAACGTACGAAAGAATTATTAAAATTTCAATCAGAGCATAACCCATTCAAATGAAATTTCTTACTGGAGAAAATGATTAGTTCTTAAAATCTCCTTTTTTGGTCGTATTCTTTCTTGTGGAATCTTCTCTCTCCCATGGGGTTTTGCATCATGATTGATCCGAAACGATGAAATGCTTTGCGATGGGAGGATGTGAAGAGAGGCTGGGTGAAGTAAAGCAGCGAAGTCGTTTCTGCCGGAAAAAAATATAATGCTTTATCCTCACGAAAGGTCATGAATGGAATTTTTCTGATAGATTTCGTATGTCAATACATGAAAATAATGTCACGTCGATCCAATTAAATCCACTTTAGCGGGGAACAAATAGCTGAACGAAGGTAGAAGATAACAGCAAGTATGAAATAACCCTGTTGGCGAGGTAATTTAGAAGTGAAGGTTTTTTTATGAATATAGCACCTCTCTGTACCAAGTATTTAACGTTCTATCTTGCTATAGGGAAGCGTTTATGGCAACTTACGTCGATGAATTTGATTTTAAAAATACTCTTGTGGGATTTCTACTCCATGTTCACGAAATGTTATATGAAATAATTTTTAACAGATTAAATAATCGTATTTGTACTTTAGAATTAAAGGTACCAAATAAAATTGATCTAGTCCTCTTGATCTTACCTTAGATATACGCCTAATTTCAGTTTTTCGGTTAATATGATCCTAAATGTGATTTCTATTCGGGATTCACTGCATTTTTAATTGCCTAGAGAAATTTCAAAGCGTTTTCTGCTGTAGTCATAACTGGCTACCCTTGAATTGTAACTATTGAACATTTTGTGCGGAAAAATAAAAAATAAGCGTCAAGCTGCTCAAAGTTGACACTTCATAATCATGGGCCTCGCTTCCCCCAACAGTCGTTTGCATCAGTACAAAACATTCGTATCCCGGACGATGTGCCCATCTAGGTCGCATCGATGTCACAGTGAACCATTAAATTTGAATTTATCGAAGTAGGTTGTCGTTTCTCGGGATTGAAATGGTGATTCAATCGACTTCTTGGGCGGGCAATCTATTTATAACCTTCTGACTAAGGTAAATCTTTACGCAAAAAGTGTTTCTTGGCGTCAGTTGTTAGGAAAGCCATTCGGTCTACCGACAAAATGGATTAAAGCGTTTTTGAAGTTAATGTGCAAAGTAATATCGTGAAGATGCATTGTTATCCTATGTATCATAATTAGAGATACGTAAAAATCGCACTTTCATTTTCATTTACTCGCACTTTCAATAACAGTTTATCGAATTTTGTTGCGTATATTTTTTATTTTCATAATGAGGTAGATGACGATAAAATGTAGTGAAACACAGTTATATGACAATATACAGAATATTTTAAATAATTATGTTGTAGAACAATAACACATTAAGGAATAAGTACAGTTATATGACAATATACAGAATATTTTAAATAATTATGTTGTAGAACAATAACACATTATGGAATAAGACATATAGTGGCGGAGGTGTAGCTTGCCCGCGCCCACTAGTAGATCGCGGCCACGTAGAGTTCCAGCCAACAAGCAGCTGGCAAGTCGCTCATATGCTTTAAGCGTTTAGTGTCGGCGGAGAATTTAAACTGCGCTCGGCACAAAATGTACGAATTTTGCCGTCGAAAAGGCAAATTTGCATAAAAATATCATAAAAGTCCAGGTTTCGCATCTATGTCGTATTTATTTGCGCACATCGCATCTATATCGAATTTATCGCATTTGAGATTTTCACGCATCTCTAATCATAATGAATTTGGTGTGCAAAATTTTTAATATTACTTTAAAATTGCGTGTGGGGAGTGCTTTCAATAAGCAGGACATAGTTATAAAATTTGAGGATATTCTTCATTGGTTATTGACGATGAATTAATTGATTTATTGTTATTTCGAAAACACTTTTTATTAAGGCATTTTTAACGTGGGTAAAACTTAATTTGTCATACTTAACCACATCATCGGTTGCTTCTTAATAACTCGTTCATGATAGATTTTTCCTCCGCATCTCAGTTATCAATTTTATGTATTAGCATTATTTTGCGTTATCATGACCAACATTCGGGTAAAATCACTGTGTAAGTGTGTGGCTAATCTTTCGGTATCGAATTTGATAACGTTAAAATTAGGGCAGCATTGAAATTATGCCCACGTGGACCAATCCTCGCCTTCCTAGCTTTTACTAACAGTCTCTTTTCTTCAAGCACCACCTTGTGTCCTATCGTCACAAAAAAATTGGAGAGCCATTGGCGAGCCTTTCTAGCACGGTACCTTCGAATTCCAACTCAAGCGTTTGTTTTTATTTATCAATAGTGAGATAAATACAGTGGATCGATCGATGCATTATCTATTTTTTCATAAAAGATACAGTGTCCGGCGTGATGCGGTAGAAATCTTTGATATTCAGCTTATTAAAACCACTTGTCTGTTCCCACACTATTTTATTTTCACCGACCATGGTTTCGGCAACTTGTGCCTCACCGGCAACCTTGACAATGGCACAAGTGGCCGAAACCATGCTCGGTGAAAATAAAATAGTGTGGGAACAGACAAGTGGTTTTAATAAGCTGTCTATTTTTTCAAGCTGCGTAGAGTGATTTTAGTTTTTACAGTGATTGACAGAGTTATTACAGAGATTTTCTGGTTTGAGTATACAAAGAATACCGCTCCATGGGTCAACTTTGGCTGCAAATGTTAATATTCTTTTGGGAATGTTAATTTTATTTTTATTCTATTTCTTATTTTGTTTTCATTCTATTTCTATTTTATTTTTTCTATTTTTATTTTTTTATTTTATATTAATCACCCCTATAACAGCAATATTTGGCATTTACATCGTAGAGGGGGTGTACAACAAATAACAATATACGACCATAAACATCTATTCCCTGGTTGGGGGTAACCCACCAAGACAGAATTCAAACTCGCGGCCTTCAGTTTGCCTGGCGCTACCGAGGTAAGCGGCGAGAGAAGCATTATGTGAAAACTCATCGGTGGTGGGAGTGGGAGATAGGATGCTTATGCGTAGAATTCCGAACGCAGCTGCGTGGTCCAGACGTGACTACGGCACCTCCTCGTCCTGTTCCTGCTCCTGATCTCGGCACGCAGAGGAAGTGGGCGGACAATGGGGAGAGGTAGCTGGAGGAGATATCGCATTCTTACCGTTGCACTTTTTATCCTCTCCTCCGGTCTGCCAACTTTCTAGTGCGGCATTCCTGTCCGATGGTTCGGTCGCTTTGGATAGGACTGACGTCTGCGGTTATTCTCAAGAAGAGTTATAACTGAGTAAGCTATTGGTTTTAAACTTTTTTGTTTTGGACAAAAGTGGTCATCGGACAAAATAGACATCGACCCTTGCTTAAATTCCAAACAAGCTAAAAATTTACAGGAACGCTAGGAATTCCATTCTAATGAAATCCTGAAAAGTCCCCATCGATTCCCGTGTATGCAAAACATTTTATCCAAGGTCAAAGGTCGCAAAAATAGATTTTTTGCTCTTTTGGCTAAACGGTTAGTTTTACGATAAAGTGCTTAGACCTAACTTGTAGATCAGAAAATTATCTACAAAATTTTCACTGCAATTTTGTCTCTAAGATTTACCATTTCTCAGAGAAAGCCATTCGAAAGTTGTAAAGCTCGTAGTTGTAAAGTTCGAAAGCTGGAGCTGTATTCTCCGTAATATGCATGACTATATTGTTGCGCTCTCAGACGTTATTGGACAGCTCCAACTAACATTCGAATGGCTTTCTTTCAGAAATGGTCAATCTTAGAGAAAAAAGTACTATTATAACTTTGTAGACAGTTTCCTGATCTAAATTTATGGTATGTTAGCTTTTTATCATAAAACTAACCTATTGGCCAAAAAATGCTAAAAACCTATTTTTGTTACCTTTGTCCTTGAATAAAATGTTTTGCACACACGGGATCGAAGGGAACTTTTCAGGATTTCATTAGAATGGTATTCCTGGCGTTTCTGTAAACTTTCAGCTTGTTGGAAATTTATGCAAGAGTACTATTTGTTTTGAGTGTTTCAGTTGAGTTTCAAAACTATGAGTTTTTGGGCTATTTTGACCGGTCTATTATGCGAACATGGTAGGCCATTAGATCTATATGGCCAAAAAAAATAGGTTGTTTCCAGTGACTCCTTCATATAGTATTGAAGTTAAACTATGAGAGGAAATCACATTTTCTTTTAAATTTTCGTAGTTAGTTAGTTTTGTAATTACAGCTAATTTAATACCCATGGTTCACAATAGGCGAACTTACTGTTAGTATTGGCATTAGCGGACTAACAAAAAGTTTGATTTTTGTTCCCGAAGTGGCGAGGTTCCACAAAGATATGCCTGAAATTACTGATAGCTAAAACATTAATAAATGAGTAAATAAATTAGAGTATAATTGTACAAAATTTCAAATGTCTGATTATTGACTACTCTATTGTTATCATAAGAAAGCGAGTGTGCAGTATTTCAAAGTGAGCCGAAAATAGAAAGTGTAAAATTTATATACAAGATGCCAACCATGAAACAGACGAACAGATGAAGCAAGTTAAGAAAAAGCGTGTAAAAACACAGCCACATGCCACAGCGGGGTAAAATGAAAATGTATATCCCTCCCTGACTTGCCACATTCACCCTAATTTTTTTTCAACCCCTTACTTATTCCTCATATTGCATCCTTTCCCTTCCCGCTGATCATGATCGAGCAGGTGCACTTGGAGCACGGGTCGATCACGTCCTGCACCATTCAGTCCGATCCCCTCTTGTTAACGGCACGAGACAGTGCGCGCGTGTGATGTGGATGTCAATGTTGCTGGCGGCTGGGAGCGACGCGTCCGGCGTCGGACCGCTTCAGCAAACTGCACAGTCAGGGATGAGGATTGTCAGAGCACGAGACATTTAAATCTGCGTACTACTCTGAGATCGGTATTCCCGCCCAATTACGTTTAAAACTTCGCTCAAAATTGCTGATTTTCTGTCAGGTAGTGCATATTTGCGAATCCAAATTAAGTGTCGGACTCGTGGTGGCCAAAAGTAAAAAAATTGTGGGGTGATGGAGTGAATGAAGATCTTCTAGCGCCTATGATTATGGCAATTAAACAGAAAATTTTCAGGGAGACTGCGATTAGCGATATCAATATTGTGTGGATGATTCCAAGAAATATTCTGTCATAAATTAATTTGGGCTTAAATAAATTTTTCTCTAACAAAGGTACGTCTAAATAACATTCGATTAGAGCGCACATTCGGGAGCCGTCTGGGGAAATCAACATCTTTACACCTTCCCGTTTTTCTGCCGTGAGGTTTTTGAGAATCCAAACGAAGTGTCGGGCGCTTGGTGGCCAATAGTCAAAGTTTTGTAGGGTGATCGCGCGAATGAAGCTCTTCAAGCGTCTATTATCGTGATTTTTCGGTGGTGTTTGAAAAAATCATATAAATATTATCAATATTTTATGTTAAAATATTTCTCGGAGTGTAGATCAACGTATGTTATGCAAAAAAGTTATAGCCAACGTTTCTGTTTATTTTAAACCATCATCAGGGCTTCAATATGTTCTAAGTTTCCTCTTGTATTTCTTCTTAAATTTTCAATTTTCGAAGTCCAAAAAATGGGTATCTACGTTGACCTACACTCCAAGAAATATTTTGACATGAATTAAACGAGGTCAAGATAAGGAAAAAAATCCATATTTTATTGACAATTCCAAGAAATATGCAGTCGAAAATTAATTTTGACGGAAATAAATTTCGCAGCGCTGGATTGCAGTTCTCTCCATGGTTCTCGGGTTAGCTGCGTCGAAATTATTATCTAGATTACGTTTCGTAGCAAATACTGGACACATCTTCAGATCATGGTTTTCGGGTAAGCAGCGTGGATTTTTTTTCCTGATTGCGTGTCTTGGCATACACTGGACCTATCTTCAGATCAGGTCACTCAGAATTGTTTCTAATTTCATCGATGTAATATTGCAGCTGACATTTAACCAAATTCCCTTTATCAGATATATTATAATTTATGTCAGTCCAAGGTAGGCCACGAAATGTCATTTGGAAAATAACTTCGACGCAGCTAACCCGAAAACTATGGAAATATATTGATATTAAAAAGTGGAACTTTGTGCTTTCAAATAAATATTTATTCACACATTTACACGACCATGGTTTCAACGTTAGACGTCATCATCAGGTGAACCCTACAGAGGTCTATCACATCCTTTTATATCCATCCCCTCCTAGCCTGGTATAAAAGGATGTGATGGACCTCTGTAGAGTTCACCTGATGATGACGTCTAGCGTTGAAACCATGGTCGTGTAAATGTGTGAATAAATATTAATTTGATAGCACAAAGTTCTACTTTTTAATTTTAGTAATGAATCGCTTTCACCAAGTTACGCCTCAAAAAATCACTACGGAGATATATATCATTCCTCCTCCAAAAACGCCGATTGAGGTTTCACTCATAATCCTATGGCTTAAATTGTACACACCTGAGTCGATAGTTCGGTTTTGTCTCCGAATGAAGTTATGCGAATGGCTCATTAAGTACATTTTTGCTATACAATGCGGAAACTCTTCCTCGATTTTTTAAAAGTAATACTCCGAACAACTGTTGAATACCGGTTGATTTAAAAATAAAAAAATATTATATTCCATGCAGCATTTAATGAAAAAACTACCGATTTCGACTTCTTCAGGTGAATATCAAGAGTTAATACAACGGAAGGCGTAAATGAGGTTCTGTCACCTCTCGATAAAGACGTGAAGTGGTCGAAACCAAATATCTCCATTCTAAGGATTTATGAATTCTACCCTATCTCTTACTTTCATCTTCGTTATTCCTCAGGGCTCGTAACTTAAGATGTAACAGAGGTTCTGTTACCTTTTGATAATGACCTGAAAAGGACGAAACCGGTACCGGGGTGTGTGGGGGTATGGTATGCCTACCAGGATAAGCGGTAGGTGTGAGATTAGTAAATTGCGGAATTATAATATAAATGGTTCAAAATGGTGAGTTTTACGGCTTTCTGAGGGGTATTTTATTAATCCTTACGCTATTCTATTAGTAATATCAATACAATTATTAAGTAAAATGGATTAAACTTAAAGATTTCTCTGAGCTCTGGGAGGGGGGGGTTTAATCCCCCAAAACCCCCCCCTCGCTGCGCCACTGACCGGTAAAGTTTTCAATGAATATATTATGTGGATTATGACAACGTTTATTTTTGCATCTACCATGTCACCATCCCACGTAGTGAATTCGCAAACCATTGATTTAATTTTGAATACCGGTTTTGAAATGCCGCGGTGCATTTGGGTCGCTACCGTAGCCGGGAATGCAAGGTGTGTTTTAAAACCGACCGTTTAACCGCATCGTCCAGATGGATGGAGACAGGCGTTGAGAAACTTTTTCGCCTTTTTCACAGTGCCTCTCTCCGATCGAAAACGAAAGCAAACAAAAAAAAAAGGAAAGAAGCAGCAACGGAAACAAGTCGAGATACTGTGGAGGAGCCTTGGAGACCTGACATTGGGAACCTTTTAACTCTCTCAAGCGGAGAAGATATGCTCACGCAGAGATTTTCCGTCGTTTTTTTCTCTCTCACATAGCCTTTCCGTCCGACATCGGTTGAATAATGCACCGATGCAGTGGCGCGGTTGGCGGACGTGGAGGGCTTCGTAGCCGGGAGAAGGAGGAGTCAAATGGCGGTGAGAGTGGGTGTGGGAGTCAAAAGGGGTCGTCCTTGGTCGGCCGGGCGAACCCGGTTCCCCTGGTGGCCGAGCCCGATACCACATGTCTCTCTCCGCATTCTCCAAACACCCCCGCCTCTATGTGCTCCTTGCAGCTGCTTAGGAGCGTATTAACCCATTAAAGCCCACGAGCAACTTAAGTTGCATCAAGGAAAAAAAATTCTCCTTCCCTCCTGGAAGCTCACAAATATGCAGGAGAATACCCTATTTAAGGGTTATTCCTTCTTCTAACTAGGTTATTTTTTAAAAGCGTCCAAGCAAAGAGATAACGGTGCTTTGCTGCGCCGACCCTTTTAGGGTCCGTCGCCGCCAATTGTGCTTCTGTCTCTGTGCTGCTCGGGAATATATACCATCTGTCCAGCGGAATGCATATTGGATTTGAATACTCCAAAATGGTAAGTAAATATGTAATTCTCTTTGAGTAAAATATTTCGTGATTTGGCTGGAAAATAATTTTTTTATTGATGGTCAAACTTTTGATGCAACTGAAGTTGCTCGTGGGCACATAGTAGTACTAATTTTTGCCTTTCCCTTAGAATTTGTCTCCTTTGCCTTGAAAGATTGAATACCAGTTTCAGTTCTTCCCATGCATTCAACAAGGTGTAAAAAGGTTTTTCTTATGTATTACTTACTAAATGTTAAGGTGAGGTGGAGTAAGTGCGACTGCGGGATAAGTGCGACCTCCCTTGAGGAAGATCGTATTTCTGTTCTCAAAGCAGGTGGCGGTAGTGCAACATATTCCATACATTGTAATGGAACCAGAGCCAACAACTTTGTAATAATTATCCCTTTAGTTCTCGTTTCACATGCTTAGAAAATATACCCGTCCATTCATCTCGTAGTCTTAGTTGGTTTTGATGAGAGGCGACACCGCAGTTCTCTAAGAATAAACGCATCGGAGGTGTAAGGTAAGAACTGTATCTTGTTTCCTCTTCTTTATGGAATGGTTTTCCTTGCTTTACTCTAAATTTTGGAACTCGGGTGTTATATTTAGTTTAGATGGGGGGGCGCACTTTCCCCGCCGTATAGAGAGAGAATTTTTTCAGTGATTCACCTACATATTATACATTGAATCTCATGTTTTAGCAAGCCTAGAAAATTTTCCTAAGCTAGTTAAAATTGATGTATGCTATTTAGGGGTCGCATACTCCCCACATTACCTTACATAATATTGATCATTTCCATGCTTTAAACGTCTATAACATTTATGAACTAGCTTTTTTGCTATTAGCATTTGTAGGTGCCGAGTGATTTGCAGTGAGGGCTGTTCTTGCTGAGACTGTTCGTCTATTGAGACATTCTTTTAAAATGTAAGTTCATTTAACAAGTTATTTATATCATATGAATTTACGATTTCCCGTGTAAATATAAACTTAAATGATGTATTTTCAGGTCTCGACAGCGTCTGACCGTAAATGAAATAATAAATATACTTGAGGAAGAGGGTGACGAACACAGGCCGCAGACAATAATTATAACTGGACCGGAGGAAGGTGCTGAGGCTATTACGGATGAAGATTCCGATGAATCAGATGCGGAAGTGACTGGAGATCCAACGCATCTACCACGACGTGTTTTGGATGCAGAAGGACAGCTTCATTCGAGGGAAACTCTGCCTGAAGAATCGCAGTCAGAGCAACCGTCGACATACAAAGGGTGCAAAAGGATGGCCAAAAAACGCAAGTTAAAAGATTCAACAAAAAAATGGTCGCGCGATTTAACTGAGTTAAATTTTAAATTACCTGAGTTTATCCCCCCTCTAACTCCGAGTAGATTCTCGATCAATCAGTCACCCTTTGATTCCTTTAGGGTTTTCTTTTCTGAGGATTTCGTGTTGCACATAGTAGAACAAACAAATATGTATGCGAACTTGAGAGGGAATCATGGATTCAGCGTAGCTAGTGAAGAGATATATGCATTTCTTGGCATATTGCTATTCTCTGGATACCACTTTTTACCCAGAAAACGCCTCTTTTGGAACACAGATGATGACTGCAATGTCACTATTGTCAGAGAAACAATGAGAAGGAATAGATTTGATGGTATTCTCCGCTACTTACACTTAGCAGACAACACAAACCTTGATACTTCTGATAGATTATATAAAATACGGCCAATATTTCAATTTTTAAACAGAAATTTTAAGCTATTACCTCCCAGGATGAACTGCTGTGTTGATGAAACTATAATTCCATATTATGGAAAACATGGCGCAAAGCAGTTTATAAAAGGAAAACCAATAAGGTTTGGGTTCAAACTATGGTGTCTGGCAGAATCAAATGGCCATATAATTCACGCAGAGCCCTATGGAGGATTGTGTACTCGAATCCCGAAGTCTGATCTTGGTCAAGGAGGTGATGTAGTTGTGGGCTTATTGGAAAAGAGTCAACTAGAAAAAGGTTCAAGGTTGTTCTTCGATAACCTTTTCACATCTGAAAAGTTACTGTACACTTTAAAGGATATGCAAATTGGAGGGACTGGCACACTACGTGAAAATCGAGTGAAGTATGCAGAAAATGAGTTAACAGAAAAAAATAAATTCAAAAAAGAAGCTAGAGGAACGATGGAGGAAAGAACCAATGGTGACATACTTGTTACTCGCTGGAACGATAATGCAGTGGTAACAATGATGACAAATTGTATCCAGGGAGGAAATAAGGTTGTAAACCGTTACTCAAGGAAAGAGAAAAAAAATGTTACTGTTCCTATTCCTCTTGCCATTGCAGAGTACAACAAATTCATGGGAGGAGTAGATTTATGTGACCAACTATTGGCCATGTATAGGGTGAACATCAGGACAAAAAAGTGGTGGTGGCCATTTTTCGCCTGGGCAGTAGACGTGTCATGTGTTCAGGGCTGGTTGTTACACCGACATGTGGGGAGTACAATGGACCATTTACAGTTTCGACGAGAATGCGCTCTGTACATGATGAGGCATTTTGGATCTCCATCTGCTGGACGTGGTTTTAGACAATCACATACGGGGGCTGAGGAAATCAGGACTGATCACTTAGACCATTTGATAACTAAAGGGTCATCGAAGTATAAAGTATGTGCTCAGTGTAAAAAAAGAACAGTTTACATTTGCAAAAAATGTAATATTTCTTTACACCTAGAATGTTTTCTTGCATTTCATGAGAAATGACGAAATATTTTGTACATGGTGGAAACACCCGGTAAAAACTGTTTAAAAAAATGTAACTCTAATATTTTATGCTCATTGTATCTATGATGCATCCGAATTAGTGATATAAAAGAATAAAATGACTAACATGTAACATTTAAAAAAAAGTATCTTTCTCATTACAATACTAATGAAGATCCTGAATTTAGTTCACTCAAGTGCCCACGAGCAACTTGAGTTGCATGTAAATATTTCTACATTGAAAAATGCAAAAAATTTAAAAAATCATTTTTTTAGTATCAATGAGTTCATATAAAGTAATTCAGGTTAAAAAATTGAAATTTTTGTAAAAAAAATCATTTGGGCACTAATGGGTTAAATACTCTCGCGAGCAGTAGCGCAGCGAAACCCCCCCAGAGCTCAGAGAAATTTTAAGTTAAATCTGTTTTACTGAATTGGATTAATATTGCTTAGTAGAATAGTGTATTGTAATTGCCTAGTCAGAATAGTGTGAGTATTACAAAAAAATTCCCTCAGAAGGCCGTAAAACTCAACATTTTGAACCATTTATCTTAAATGTTTTCTTGCGGAGGGCCGCCGCACCTACCGCATACCCCGGAGGGTATACCACACCCCAGGCACCCCAGTATTAGTTGCGCCTGAAAAAGTTAGGTTCGTGAATAAAGGAATTACTCGCCACTAGATTTACTACTTTAGCTTCAGTATTAAAATTACTATTAATGGGACACTCAAATGATTTTATGAGTACTTAAATTTAAACTATTAATACCTTGGCGTGTAACACAGCTACTATAGCCGAATTCCAAAACAAATATACAACATTATTATATACCACGTACTCTGAAGGATATGCATGGATATAAAATGATGATGAGTATACAGAACGTAGAAGAATTGTGTCACGAAATTTTTACCCTGGATATCTGATGCCCATTGGACCAAAATTACTATGTTTTTGCCGAAAATGCGCCATTTTCTAACTACATCAACTTTGAGCCAATCACTCCGATTGGCCGTGAGTTTTCTCTGTTGCCCTGCGATATCTCTTATAGATTATACCGTCTGGTGTAAATATGTATTACTCTATGGTCAGTAGGTAAGAGTGAAATTCGTTCAAAATGAGAAAACCATATACTTACGTTGACTATGGAATATTTCATTTCTATAAATTGCGCCAGGCATTTTCAAAATAACCTTATGAAAAAACGTAAAATTCCTTACTTAAGGTAACCTATAGCTTGTCAAGAAATTAGGAAAAAAATTATTAGGAAGCAAATAAAACAGAAATAATGGAGTGTTACGGAACATCCACCAACGTCGAACATAATAGTATTTCGTAGTATGTTGTTTTTATCATCATTATTATTAAGAAACTTTTTACCTGTACTCAAATGCCTTTGGCACACTTACACAGCTGTCCCCCATCCCAGCTGTATCCACCCTCGACGCCAGCCACGGGATCCTGGCTTGGACCGGACCGCTTTTGCTGCCTCCTTGGAATCTGCCTCTCTCTAACCGGGTTTGAGCCCTGACGGAACATGTTGTTACTATTTCACCCCACCTCCAGCACCGGTTTCCCTTTCTATCCCTGTCCACTGTCCAGTCATCCTGACGGATTCAGTCTCGCGTGAAAAATGTATTTCTATCTCATGTCCCGTCAGAGCATGTTACGTCTCGTGTT
The DNA here is from genome assembly GCF_921293095.1 of Ischnura elegans. NCBI lineage: Eukaryota > Metazoa > Arthropoda > Insecta > Odonata > Coenagrionidae > Ischnura > Ischnura elegans. The sequence goes on from NC_060254.1 coordinate 95,781,823, forward strand.
GAGTTTCTTTTTCTTTACTTGTGCGTACATTCAAGTGCGTAGAACGCGGAAAATTTATTTCCAGGGCATAAATGATGGCAGGAGCACATAAGCGAAGTTTTGTGAAGAAAACGCGAGCTTTTTTTAATGAGTATTGTGGCGGGATGCTGCCATGTAACAATTACATGAGAAGATCAAGGTAAAAATCACATTCTTTCTCCCTGCGAGCTAGCGTGGCCACAATTTGGAAATGTTCTGAATTTTATTTATTTTAACTTGCGTTAGTAGTAAAATTTATTTCACAAAATAGCGTCTTCTTTGTAGGATATAATTGATAGCAAAGTATGTTCTATGGGATGTGAAGGGAATAAAAAGAATGCTGCATTAACTAAACATAGGGCGAAGAGACGATATTAGATGTGACATTGGGACTAGGAGATCAGGATGACATTCATCTACTCTTACGTTTTCATCTTCCGTGCAATTCATCACCTATTTCTTTCAATCACTGCACTAACTTGTTACACATTGGGATGTAGCAAGCATTTACCGTGCATCTCCTTTCTACTTTCCAGATAAGACTTTCGATAAGCTTCGTACCAATCATGAATTATTGCTTTTATTTTATGGCCTGCGATTGTACAGATTTTCACACGTACAGCGCTGTCTAAAAATTCGTCAAAACTAGAGTTAAAAGAAGTTATCCGAATATGAACTTGTATTCAAGTTGGATCTAAGGTTTCCCCGGTGTTTCTCCATATGAGTCTCGGCTTTCGGGCGTTCCTACGCGTTATGTTGTCCATAGGTGACGAAATTTTCACCAGCCATCCTGCTGGCGTCTTGAGGTCAGAAGCGAACTCAGGTGAACTAGTATTTATGAGTCAACTTCAGAATATATACCCCTTTAATCGTTGGCGACGAAAAGAAATTTTCAGCCTTCTCGAGCCTCGAAGATATTTAAAGATATTCTATTCTCATCTTTATCAGTTTATAGAAACTAGGAGAGAACCTTAGGAAGTTTGGTGAGAAAAACCAAATACTTGAGATTGAGAAGGTTACCAGATAGTAATTGTTCTCGTAGGAGAGTGATTTATATATAGTGATAATTATAATTGTCATGAATAGTGCGATAAATATTATGAAAATATGGAAGGACGAAAAGGTTAGCATTGGTTGCTAAAGGTCGCCTAAAAAGAAACACCATTATCTTAAATATTAATTATGACCACCAGTGTCTGATTTATTGTGCATTTTCTCTACTTGACTCCCTGGAGGTTATTCTGGACTTGATTTTATTTTATACTTTTGTGAAAGCTTTTATTTTATCCGTTGAGATCCGCTTTATTTTTTTCTGCTTTTTGAATGCCATGATTGTGGTCTGTGTCGACCCCTCTTCATACTTCCATCCTTTTCTCTTGCTTTAAAACCACTCGTGGCAGGTGCCAGGAGCAGCTGGGCGAAAAACGCATTGCCCAACCTGTCGAAGCCACTATATTCCACTTGGCGTATTTACGACGGCCTCACAATCAGGTAGAGGAGCGCTCAACCGTGTATTTCCAAGAACGTTACTCCTTCATTTTGGATCATATTTTTCATGAAAAATGCATTTTTCTTCGCATCGCATCCTTTTTTTTAAACCAGTAAGCAATGCGTTTAAAAGGCTTGCTTGGTTTTTGTGCCAAGCATATGCTGTCCCACTACATACATCTACAGTTCTATCGAAGTTCAACAGATGAAGGCGTTATGAGATGGAAGTTCGACATATTTAAATAAAAGATGTTAGCACTTTCCCACAAGATTTTAATGCGTGCTACGAGTTTTGTCTCACAGAACCATCAGGTCTTGTACCCGATGATGGTTCTCTGAGCCGAAACTCGTGGTAAGTACGCATTAAAATCTTGTGAAAAGTGCTACCATCTTTTATTTAAACTATCGAAGTTAGCTCGAACTAACGTATACGAAGTAAAATTATGCATTTTAATAACGTAAGTAATGTATATAATATATTTTTTTACTCATTTTAACTCCTTTCCAGTATTTACCAACATCTATGCTTACAAGTTTCATATACCAAAGTTGTATGTATGTATGTTCAATTAAAACTTCATCTATTAAACATTTCTACTGCGCGACTGTCTGGACCCTGCGCGTGTAAATAAGATAAAGGCCTAAGTATGCCTCTAGAAAAAGCGTTAAAATTTACATTAGCATGTCTACCGTGTTTATCTTGCATATTTGTGTATATTTTTATTTCAATAAAGTTGAGCGACAATGTCAAACTTTCCCATGCCATCGACACTTAAGCACATTTTTGAAAGCATGAATGAATATCAATGCTCCATAAAAGTAATATTCCGATATAGTCAGTGTTAATGCACTGCACAAATATTTCAGTCCTTATGAAAATTTTCATTCCACATCTGTATTCTTTGATTGCATTAATTCGGTAATTTTTGCCATTCTCCGTGTAGAGAGTAAATTTAATTTTATCGCGTCGTGTTTTTATTTCATTGCGGCAAGAGATGTTCCTCCGACGCGATAATCTATACTCAAAAGAATGAGCATAAACTTATCCTTAGTACTACATCTTAAGGGTACAAATCTACCCTTGGGATCGCCACAATTTTTCCAATCCAGCATCATAACTCATCTAGCGCGCAGCGCAGGCATAACGTGAGTCTTTTGTTTGACGGGCACCGCCGTATTTCTCTCGCGTCTCCATCTCGCAGATAGGAAGAAGGATGGCCTATTCCAGCCTCATTTTTCCCCGTATTTTTTTATTTGCAATGCAAATCGGCAGTTTAAAAATACGCGACCCAACCTCAATATTCTCTTTCGCCGCCGATCTCGTTATCTTAATCTGCGCAAAGCGCTCCTTATACTTTCATCCCTCAGTGCAGCATATCTGATGGGGGCACTGTGACGTCCTTGCTCGCGGACGATGCTAAGCCCTCTTTCCGCCCACGCCACCGATCTTGCACCATCCGTTGGTGCCCTCACACCCCCAGCACCATCCCCGCCATCTGCTCTCATTCCGCGGCGCAAAGGATTCACTCTCATCAAGTAAAATCTGATGCTTTCCCAGCGAGTATATTCGAAAAAGGCTATTCGGGCTTCCAGCCGGGTGGTTTCCCTCCAAAACCGCCACATAGGAAAATAAGATTGGCTGCCTCCCGGCCAATCACGTTAGACCTTACAACAAATGTAAGACTATATAAGCTGGCAAGCTTATTCCACTCACCATTAGCCCTGAGGATGGAACCCGTATCGTGTTCCGAAACGTCGGCATAATGGAGGGAGGCCACTCGGCTGGAAGCTCGAATAGCCTTTTTCGATTCATTCTCATGACTACGCGGCTAGAATGGTAATGCGAAATCAATCGGAGGGCTGAGAGACATATTGGTGTAAGTCAATTTTTGTTGATTTTTGACATATCCATGGCAACCGAAGTCATATTTACACTTGAGACCGCAAGATAGCAGCACGTACTGGGAGCCCTCAGCACAGTCCCTACTTCTTTGCGAATTATTATTAAATTACTGAATAACTTTGACTTTTAATCACAACAATAAATTTTTATGCCCTCAAATTTTCTTTAATTCCAGTTTGTTGAATACAGATATTTTGCTCAAAAATACGTCCTATACCTTGAACAAAGACTCATCTCAATTCTTTTCTTACATCTAATTATAATCTCTGGAATCCCATGCTGACAACATTGTCATTAGATATAAGCATCCCATTTTCTGGTCATTCTTCAAACAGAAGTATTTGGAACTCTATGTTGTATCGCCGGGGACAAAATGATTATGGCGTACTCCCCAATAATACAGGTGGGTCTCCGGGGCCTAATAATGGGAAATTCGTTTACAAACAGCACTTACAAGTACTATCTACTGCACATAGCAATGGGATAATATTTCCGCTTCAGCTTATTTAAATTTCAAGACAGTTAATTAAGAACGCATTATAATGAACCGTTGGTCATTGATTTCCTAAATATGACTTCGTGAACTATCTAGAAATTCTGCACTTCCTTTGTTTTTGGAATTATGGTTCGTAGTTGCGGCAAAAACGGTTTGTAATTTGTAATTAATTTGTAATAATATTTTTTTTTATGTTAAAGATAGCAGTAAAAGAAGCATGCTGCCGTAAAGGTGGGTAAATATTGGCAAGTATAACAATAGATTTTTGGCTTAGAAGTTTTCGGTAAACATATAGGTAATACGTTTTTTTAAATATTGAGTTCCGATATAGCTGTGTATTTTTATATGCTAGGCACGCTCTTACCAGCCTCTGAACTCATTCCGCACTGGAAAGAATTTGTTCTCGTGGCTGTCCTCAACAGCGCATATCTTTAAGCAGGGGTAGTAGGAGGCTGTGTGAATGGAGAAAAAAAAATAGCCGTGCATCCCAAGGCGTTGCTTCAGACCGTTAATCACGCGATTGCGCCGCACGAAAAGGTCCAGGTAGGTCTTCCCGTCATTCCACGAAGTTTCAACCCAGCTCGGTGGATAAGATGGGGAGAAAGCCGCAAGTGGAATTCGTTCGTCTCGTGTTAAAAGTAGGGAGTTGTCCCGATTGGCGACGTTTCAACTCATTATGCAGGGTATTATTATCCATCTAGCCAATTATCCGTTTTGCCTCGTTGGAATGCAATCACAAAAATAGATCAGCAGATCCGTGGATCTTAATCTATGGTGATGTTCAGTTAAGTGATGCTCTATGAATGCGGTAGTGAAAATTCAGTTCCTAAATACTTGGACACCTAAATACTTGCATTCAGAACAAAGCCTGAAAACTCTAACTCTGATGAAAATGGAGTGCAATGTCATTATATCGCTCTATCCCAAATTTGCAGAAAGGTACATAAATTTTAACGATAACTTTTATACAGGTAAGGAGTTATGGGACTCGATTTAAAAAAAACATTTTCGTCTTTTAGAATTCGTAACTGTATAATCAGTTTCATTAGTATGGCCCCATTGAGTCGGCGCCACTGAATTTGAGACCCTAGGATGGTGAAGTCCTTCCTATGTGATCTACATCTCTGAGACACCTCATCTCCGTTTCTTTGTTTTATAACGCCATCTATTAGCTTCATAACCATTCAATCAGAACGGAACTGTAAAACTGTACAATGCATAGGGAAAATTATTTGTACTACGTTGATTGTTGTAAATACAGCTACTGCGGCTAATATCATCCTGAACACCACCAGCGGACGTACTGGTAAGCAGTGAGACCTTGCCTCACTCAAGTACCTCATTTCCACCACCTACCTTGCCTCACTGAAGCACCTATCTCTCTTCCACCACCGTTAATTCTTTTGTTTTTTTTTCGATTTTGCTACATCTGAGAAACTCTGCATTGATAACAGTGGCGAAACCAAGGGGACTGCATGATGGAGGCCCATTTCCATCCCATACAAGGCTGATTTCTGTTGCCACTTCCATCGCATTTTAATCGGTTTTCAAAAATATCCACGGCGCGGTGATAAGTGCAATACGATCCCCTTTTTGCCAATAATTTGCATTTTAATGTTTGTAATTGCCAGGAATCACTTCTATAAGTTATGAATTCGATAGATCACATCATATGCATGTAAATTTCGGTTAAAATCGCTAACCCTTTCTAACCCAGAGCTGATTATGCGAGAAAACACATTTGAAGAATTTTCATTTTGAAAACTCGAACATTTAGCACTCAATCATAAGAATCGTGGCAGCTCAATATTTCGTCATTAAAGTTTACTCTGCCAAATGATGGGTAGTTTAGATACTTCCTAAGTAGAACTGAAAGTTTAAAGATTTTTTATGTTGCTTGGAAGCAAAATTGGGTTATTAAGGGCTAATTGTAACTTATTTCCCCGTGAAACTCGGATCATTATGTCCGTTAGCGACGCGAGTGGTGAGTTTTGTAAAACAAATTTAATGCGCGGTCGCGACCGCAGTTCAATTTCTGTGAAAAACGATTTTATGCGTAAATCCTTTGTTAAAGAGTGTATTTTAAACGTGATTAGTTCATTAAATTAAGAAAAGCGCATTACTATTTTTTTCACAGATTTAAAAAAATGATTTTCTTCATATTTTTCTAAGTTTTGAGTAACATGAAATTATTTTGTAAATGAAATTTTTTTTTTCATAAAAACCACCTTGAAAACACCTATGGTAGTGTTATTTTCTGTTTTTGTCTACAATTTGGCAATTCTGAATGTTTTCACGACGAAAGCTCTAAGTTTTTTGGGAAAAATAATTTTGTCCCGCTAGATTCACAATTGGCAACACCCTGTGTCGGTGACAACACATTTAGAGGCCGACTTGACGATCTTCTTCAGTAATATTCGTGGGCGAAACATTTGTTTTTAAGATACTACAGCGACAGTCAACTTCGACGCGTGAACTCAACTTCTTATGTGAGACGAGAAAATAAGGCATCGCCACGCGTCTTCAGAATCTTCGACGCATCGATATGAATGGGCAGGACGGACTAAGGGGATGAGGTCTCGCGAATTTGAGAAGAACTCCTCGAGCGGAAGGAAAAACAACACGCTGGAGGATGATATTGTGATGAATGGGGCTGCGGGTGGGGTGAAATGGGGTTCAAAGAAGTAGGCGGGGCCAAATGGTGTGACGAGACGGAGAATCGACAAACACACGAGCCATCCAATTTATTCGCCAGGGCAGAGGTCCTCGTTCCGGAGGGCGATTGAATCACTCGCGAATCTATATTTGCGGAGATGACGTAATGTATGCGCGATCGAACTGGAAGACGTGTTTTGCGATTGTGCCGTTAACACTTTGCGTGCCATGGGCGTAATATTATGTCCTGTTAATCTTTCTGAAGATTGCCATGGACGTAATGCTACGTCTTTCTATTTTATTGACTTTGTTTAAGCTGTGATATTTAGCCCATATTACTTTTCTAGTTTACTGCTTAGTGGTTCTGTCATTTCAGAAATCAACTGCTCGATGGAAAAAGAGTTCTTTTAATATCTTGAGGACTAAAAGTCCTCTGTAGCTACCGGCATCCTTTTCTCAGCCTACTTTGTGTGAAAATTCTTTAGAGGTAAGAACCGTTCGTTGAGGGTGCAGTGACCCTTTTTGTCATCCAGGATTTTGAATGATTTGCTTGGAACAATGCTTTTGAATGATTTCCATGGTTTAAATAGTTCAAATTGAGCGTAATAAGAAATATTATATATTTTATGGCGGTACATCATTTGTTGCAATTTTTTTATTTTTCAAAATCAGTAGGTTTTCATTATTACAATATATATTTAAAAGTAGGCAATAAATGTATTAAAATCATTCATAAAGAAGAGCAAAGTCCATTTTTATTGAAATACACGTCGATATAAGTATATTTTTGCTGATAATGTTTAAATAAAATTGCGAATGCAGTAAAAATTGCTGGATTTTTGAGTAGGGCTTTGAAATTAGCGGCCGGCACTCAAAGTGTTAAGGCCGTTTTGCACGGGGCAAGGAATTGCGCAGGTTAGAGCTGCATTAATTTCTAAATTGGCGTGAAATTGCGCGAATGCATGAACGAAATTAGAACAGGGGCTATTTTGCCGTCTCGCATCCACGCATGTGTTCTAGCAATTCACCGCTTTACACGACGCAATTTTGATTGCGCCTTCACACGTACGTCAGACTGCGCAATTCCGTGTACCGTGTAAAACGGCCTTTAAGAAGTGTATAGGAGCGTCAACAACCACATAACCTGTGACAAGGAGTCTCAGGGAGCACATATGAAATACTTAATCCACGAATATTACAAAAGAGGATCCCACAACAGCCACTAAGTGTGTAGTCAACCTCCGAGCATTTAAAAGGTTTACGAAAGTCGCCACATAGGTCGCTGTCGGGCAAAGTGATCCGAGTTTCACGGGAAATTAAGGTATAATAAGGGGTGTACACAGGAATTTGTAAACATGTATATATAATCTAGCGCATTCATAACTTTTCAATCAAATTTCTTGTACTTAAAAACATTATAATGTTAAATATTTGCAAAAAAAACGATTCGCATTGCACTCATCACCGCACCGTGGACATTTCTGAAAACCGATTAAAATGCGACCGAAGTGGCAAGAGGAATCGGCCCTCCCGTGGATGGAATTGGGCCTCCTCTATGCAGTCTCCTTGCTGGTAAGTATAAGGGTTGGCAAGTAAAACGAAACGAGAATGTTTCGTTTTGACCCGGAAGGAAACGAAAATACGAGGCCTAGGTTTAGTTTCGTTCCTGCACGAAATTAAAATCACTAAGGAGTTTAGACCCGGGACGAAACTTTACTCCCAGGAAAGAGACTAAATAAATCGAAACTCCGCTGCTTATAGTTAAGGTTGGATACCAGAAGGTGAGTGGAGGTGGATAAGAGGGAATAGTTTCGACCCATTACGTTTTACGTACGTGTAGAGAGGATAAAATATTGAGCTTAAAAATCGAATGGCCAGTTTGCGTTCACCGTTCTCCTGATAGTGCTAAAATATGAGTGTCCCGTGCATCTAATGGCGGTAGATCAAACCTCTACTTGATTCAACCATACTTCGTACTCGGTGTTTGCATCGAAACTAAACTGTTCGAAGGTAAAGCACGTGGTCCCTGCGGTGCAAAACATAATCTGCGTTTCGATTCATCCCAGAGATTTAGTTTAGTTTCGACCCGAAGTAGTTTTGACTACGATTTCGTTTCGACCTTGAGTTTAGCTCCCCGGGTTAAAATTAATTTCGTTTAGTTTCTACATTCCGCTCCCTGGAACGAAACTATTGAAATTTTACTGGTTTTGACTTTCTTTTCGTTTAACTTTCCATGGTTAGTATACGCTTCCTGGTAAGTATACGCTTCGACCATGCCCAAAAGTCATCTTTATCACTCTCGAGACGCCGCCATCTAAAAACGGATTGCCCTCCACTTCTAGGGACGTTTCCGACTCCTACGCTCTTTGCAGACACGAGACGTCACCGGCAATCGCGGCCTCAGATACCACGCCTTCTCTCCCATTCTTTGTTACGCGACCCGATGTTCTATTTTTCCGATCCCGATTTTTCACCTCGTGGCACTCCGTGTCATCTCAATGGAGTGCGCAGCTGTTCGGGATCAGCTTCAGGAGGCCTTCGCTATAGATACTTCGACGACGACGACGTATGAGGGGTGTGAGGACGAGACTTTACCGACAAAAAGGATCGAACACGTGAGACGGCAATCTGTATCAATCCCCGCATGACTGATGTGACCGCTTTGCGAAGGAATATGACACGTAGTCCGCGGGCGCTTACATTTTTATCATTGTCTTCCTAAGCGGCTAGATTGGCTTCTCGTTTCATTCCGCTAGTGGCTGGAGGCGGTTCATGGAAGCCGCTGCCGAGGTCAATTCTAATTCATGAGCGTCTTATGCGTTGCTTTCAACCTTCTCTGTTCTAGGTCCACTATGAGCTCGTACTGTTTTGCTATTACGCACGCATATTACACAGGCCAACATAAAATTTTTTTTATTTTAATAGCTGATCTTGATAGATTTTTATGTGCCGAATGCAAACTTGGACGTAGTTTTTTTGTATCACCCATAGTTTCCAAGCAATATGTATTTAATATTTAGTCTCATACCCCTATACCGTATACAGGGAAATCAATGAAATACTGTGTTACATCATAAAATTGTTTGTATTTACTGTTCACTACATCGTGATAAAATTGTTTGTATTTACTACAGCGAGATAATACAGGGTCCACTTGTCAACTGGAATTGGTCTACATTTTCTTTCCCTTTTTTCCTTGAAGCTTCTTGTGTAGCTTTTTCTGCGATGAATTGCTTGCTGAACTTCTCGGTGAAGTACCAGCAGTAATCCCCATTATCTTCGTTCATTAGACCTACTTTTTCAATTTTATTACAACTATAAAAAAGCTGTTAAATTCTAAAAATATTGCTTGATTTCATAAATTTAACTGTGAAATGTGAATAAATGGTGGGTGATACAACTTTAAAACCATCATATTTGGATTCACGAACTTTAAATACATAAGAATAAGGTATTTTCAGTAAAAAAGTTTTTTCATTGTTGGCCTGTGTTATTAAGGGTTAGTGAAATGCTTCTCGTCTTATGTCCACAGTAACATGGTTTATCATTTTAATGGACTAATAATTTTCATTCAAATGTAGAGTACACCAAGTCATTGTCAACTTAATAGTTCTTCTAATGAATCATTCGTCCGTTTGGAATTAGCTCCGGAGATATTTACGAGGAAAATAGTTTACATAAAATAAATAAGTGTCTAAAAAGTAATCTAAGTATTATGTTGAGGAGCATGTAACAACAATAATGCCGTCTTTATTTGTCAACCGAATTCGGGAATATGAAGTCCTTTCAAATAGTTACGTTGATGGACCCCCACATACATCTGTACCCCGGATAGTAGAAAATACAACCAGGCGAGATTCGAAGCTGCGACCCCTGGATTAGCAGGCGAAGACTTTAGCCCGACGCCACCGAGCTAGAGAGGTAGACGGATGTAGGTTGTGATTGTGGATCCAACAGTCTTATTGCGAAAAGAATCCATGCACTAAACTTACGGTGACTCGAGAAAAGGATGACAGTCCATTGAAAAAAATATTTAAAGGGACAATATTGTGGAGTCAACACTTACTGACATTTACACTTCAACGTGTATTCGCGCATATTACTTTGAGTATTGCAACTTCACGCGTAGGTAATATTAATTCTCATTTAATCATTAATCTCACTCTTTCTTCATTTGGTATTTTATAATTATTTTATCAATCTATGGTTTCATGTACCTATGATTTTCGCAAAGTTAATACTTGTGTGGCAAGACTTACCTCTGAAACGTTTTCTAGGAACTTAAAACTTATTTTCAATATACAGTTTTTTGTCGTAAACCATGGTTGTATCGTTCAGTTCCGATGTTAATTTTTTAACTTCACTGTCACTGAGGATCATTTTTCTTTCAACCCACTCACAATTATAGAGCTTCCTGGACACTCAAAACTCCAGCTGGAGGATGGAAGGATTATTTTTATGATCTCTATAGTTGGCCTACAAGCTCTGATTATGACAACTATCACAACTATTCAATCCCTTCAATATGGAAAGTAATTTACCCGATCATTTTTTTAAATCGAGGCAGAGTAATAACATTGAATTTTAAATAATCAATAATTTTTTTATCATTTTTTCATATATTTCATACCTTATTTTTTATTTTTTTTCACGTATTATCGTTTTGAACTTTATATAAGAAAATCATGTAAGCTTGTAACATATTCTGCACCATTTTTAATCATTTTTGTATGTTGACTACGTGTCAAATAGCATAACTATTAATGGACGAAAAGTAGAAATATTTTCTATTTTCACAAATAATTTTACAATTATAATTCTTTGATAACTTTTTAACTGCTTAATCTCGTTGCCTTTTCTTTATCCCTTTCATAATTTATCATCCATTATAGTGATTATCAAGCTGTTGATGAACTTGTGACTACTAAAAAACTAATTTCCTTCCCAGGAAATTTCATTTCAAATCGTGTTCTTGAAAATTGGATTTTTGTATTATAATGTTTGATTGCGCTATCCATTGAGACGATTAATCAAAATCATGTCGTATTGAGTGTCTTTCTCAAGAGTTATGTGTCCTCTTCTGGTATATTTACGGCCACGTCACTTGTAGGATATCAATTTATCGAAGCTCTATATCCATCGGCGCCGAGTGAGTCTGTATCTGTGAGTCACTGCTGTCGGTTTCCTCTGCGTCTTTTTAAGTCTTCTTCTGAATCGTCATGGCGACGAAAAAGGGACATGTTTCCCCTCTTGGGTGGCGGAAGCAGTTTCACTATATAGCTTCCCTTGTCCTCGCCCTTCCGCTACTAGTAGGTGCCCTTCCATACGGGACAAAGAGTTGCCGTTCATGGCGGGATATACCGGAGGAATGCGTGGTGCGAGATGGGGTGGTTTGTGTGGGATAGGGCCGGTTCGATCATTGATAAGGGCGGTCTGCGTAAGAAATGGGGTCTCCCCTTTTTTTTATAGAATGGAGTTCAAAAATGCGTGGAGCGTCTTTGTCTACTACCGCCTAACCCTGGATATCCTTTTCGTTCCTGTCGGAGCTGCCGCGGTCGTCCTCAGATTGGAGCCTTTTTATTTATTCGATTCAGATTCCATCCTCGAGATATGGGTCGTTGGTTTTGAAGATGAATATTATTTGAAATAGGTTGGCTCCCTAGATGGTTTGCTCATCGCGTTGTGGTTAATCCGAGATGATACCGCTTTCCTGCTAAGAAATTTGCTTTAATTTACTCAATGTGTGCGCTTTCATTTTAAATGCGTTGAAAGCATTTATTAAGGTCAGATTTTGCAGGGGCTTGAGATTGTAAAACTATGATGTGAACTTTGGTGGGCATGATGTGTGCATTGGCCGAATGGTGGTTCCCATGATTTAGACCCTCCCTCTACCATTTAGGCCAAAGTATGCCTCATATCCTCTTACCCCTCTGCAATCCCATATTTTTTTAAAAATGTGGTATTTTTATTTTTTTCACTCAAAAATATTGATGGCTAATGTCTAACAATAGGTTTCTCAAAATTTAGCCGGTCTGAGTTAACACTGCGAACACTGTTATACACAAAAATAAAATTCAAGCAAAAAACAGCTATTTTTTTGCAAATTTATGCTTATTTTTCAGGTTTATGTATTTTTGTGGCTTTTAATTTCTATTAAAATTACATATAATAAAAAAGAATTTTGCTCACTTGAAAATTTGATATTTTTTTAGATACGTGTTGTTAGAACTAAGCCATCAATATCTAGAATAAAAATGTGCCCTACCAAATTCAAACAAACCAAACCCTACCAAACAAAAAAGATCAGTGTCAACCCTCTCAGGTGAAACTTAATTATATAATTAATTTAAATGAATTCCTGCATTATCATTTAGGCACAATTTTAAAATTATTCTTATATGAAATCACCATCTTTTATAATATGATAAACTTAGTCATTAGGATTAAAGTATTTTATTTTCTGGGGACATTATTAACCACAACAAAATATCTAACTTCCGGCTGTTTCAAATATATTTACCAGTCCTGGGTCTCCCTAATGTTCACACATTCCTTGTGCCTTATGTGTTCATTATAATTTAGGCACAATTTTAAAATTATTTTTGTACTAAATCATCATCTTTAATAATATGATAAACGTAGTCATTAGGATTAAAGTATTTTATTATCTGGGAGCATTATTCATCGCAACAAAATATCTCACTTCCGGCTGTTTCAAATATATTTACCAGTCCTGGGTCTCCCTAATGTTCACACATTCCTTGTTCCCTGTACTTCAAAACAAAGCAGTTGATTCTCTATCGGGTTCCTATTTTTCTCGTTCCATTCTGTGTATTCCCTCACTCCGAAAATCTTTTCTTCCCTCACAACGTTCATAGCGCGAGCATTTCGCTCATCGGGCAATGAGATAAAGCAACGGCCTGGTTTCGTAACTAGACCGTGAAAGGTTGGCCTGCGGAATGAAGACTTGGCCGACCGAGCTAAAGGCCGAGCTCTGTCGTTGCTCGCCGTAATTTTTACAGACGGAAATGCACGATGGGAAGGGGCGGGAATAAAAAAAAAGATGAGAGGCGTTCGGCGTGGAGCGGGATAGAATGGCGCGGTCGAATGGAGCTTCCGCGGTGGAAGTCTAATGGGCCCGCCATCTCGCACATGTGTCGAAACAACGGTTTTAATTGTTGAGCGAGGTCTCGTTTCGACTTCTTTTGCATCGTGTGGATGAGCGCGTGGAGAGTGGAGGAGGAGGATGCGGAGTGCGCTTCGCTTTTGTTAATGGGGCAATCCAACCACCCATCCCGTTCGTGGAGAACTGGAGCGGTGCAATTCCGCGAAAGACTTTTGAGATGAGTCAGTTGGTGTTGGTCAGTGCGCGATTATTTCCCGCCCGAGCTGTGAAGCAACTGGTGTGAGGGAGGTTGTTTTAATTGGGCGACGTTTATTGAGTTGACTAGAGAAGAAAACTATGTCCCTCTTTTTCTCGTGTTTAATTTTTTTACTCGAGGCTCACACGCGTGCATGATTGCAGTGAGATCGCTTCACTCTTAGTTACACGGTAACAATTAAAGTTTTTTCTTCAAAACAGTGTCAACGAGCATCTATTTTTGGCGATTTATTTATATTGTCTTTATAATTTTTGATTAGTTTAATTCTTGATGTCATTCGTCATATTTTTTTCTAAAAACAATTTGGCTTGTCTAAACGTTGTTCTACTAAAAAAATCGGCATCAAATTACAATTCAATTATTAATTATGATTTGAATGTCAAAGTTCAAGTAATTTTCATTGGTGTTACAATAAAAAAGAGCCAATTTCAAGTAGCTTTTCTCTACATTTCCGTCTGATACAGCGTGTATTAAATGCAGGGATATCACAATTTTCTTTCTGCAATGACGCAGCCTGAAACTTTTTCAAGACATTTTTTGTGGCCCTCCTTTCATTTGACCTACACGTACATAGTTTATTAGGTTTGCTTACCTCTCTCCTGTTTCTGTTACACTCAAGCAGTCAATGAATGTGGACAGTTTACCCCAAAACTCATTTCCCAATTCATCATCCGGCAAGAGCATTTTCTTGGAGTAGGACAATCAATCTCGCTGTGGATACAAATCGCGATAGAATCTTGCGCTAAAGGGTATTCTGTTATCTGAGCTATGTGCTGATTCACGGCACTCAAAACGCTCTCTTTGATCCGTGCGATGAATTATATCCTCCGATTCGTTTCAATGAACAGAGAAAGCTCAATTTCCCTTTCTTTCGCTCGAAATGTTATGAAATTGGGTGTTTTTTCAGTCTAAAAATGAACTAAGCATTCTCGAATCCACGAGTTCCCACGGGAAATAAATCAATATTTCGTGATCGAAAATTATCCGTGAATTATAAACCTCAAAATTCCTTCAAATCAACGGTTATCAATGTCAGTTCTGAGGGAAACAAGCTCATTTCACAAACGTTGACCTATCATTTGCATCGTTTCGTAAGATTTAATTTTCTATTAGCACATCAGCAAGGGAATGGATTGTTACAAATTTTCAGAGGGTCAAGAAACTAGTCAATGAAATGTGTTTATGGGGAGCATGCGCGGAGATTATGTCATCCAAGCATGAGTTATGCTCTTCTTCCCTAGACACTGTAATTTTTCCTCTCCCTTTAATTTCACCTCGATATCCGCGCTGGTTCGGAACTCTTTTAAAAACGTCGATTATTCGCATGATGGTTTCCATTTTTTTTAATAATAGTTTCCTTCATCAAAGAAAACGAAAGCGATTCGTTACCCACCGTTAGTGTATTCATAACATAAAAAGTATTTGGTTTCAGAAATACCGGTTTAGACGAATGGCAATGGTCAATTTTTATCCTCATTTGAAAAAGGCCAGATTGGCGCCCATGCGATGCCACTCCTCGTGACGTCACAGGGAACTAGTTTCTATACGAGTAGATAGGAGTTTTACATCGTCAGAGATTACCAATGCATGCATGAGGCACAGAGCTCAGTGAAACATGTCTTAATAATCACCTATTAAAACTGGCTAAGGTCGGAAAGTTTTCTTCGTTTGATAAGGTATTAACAATCCTTATTTAAGCCAAGCGCTACCAGCCAGCAGGGCACTCAGCTACCTACTAGCATCCTGCGTTGTATCAGCGCTAAAAGCCTCACCCCAAGGTCACCTCACTTGCGGCAGCGGGAACCAGAACGACGTCACACGGAGATTTCCCGGCATTCATACTTAGCCGTCCCGTTTTCGCGCGCTTGAAAATTTTCACTTTTCATTTAATCGCGAAAAATATATGTCGTCATTTAAAAATCTAAATGCGTGAAATACGTACTCCAGGAGTAATAATCTTTCGATTTTGACAATAAAAAAATGATAGGAAACCACCCTATCCTCTTATCGCTACCCACCATATGTCGGACCCCATAGTTCTTAAACCTTATGGTTTTCTTCTTTTGAGAGTGAATCTTGCCAACTTTTGGTCAGGGTGATTGAGAGAAACTTGAATTCGTGACACCCAGGTGTGACTTGCTTGGTTCTGTAGAAGGTTTTTATGTTAAAATTGCAAAGATGTAATTACTTTCTACATCTTGACGTATTAAACTAATTTTTGCGGGCATTCATAAGTATTTTACTCCTTGTTCTGTACGAATCGTTATTTATCGTCGTTGGGTTTTCCCCTCATTTAAATGGGCTCTTAATGATATCTATGTGTGTCCAAGCGTGGAAGAATTTTAAATTAAAACTTATTATTAAATAATTAAATCTTATGAATTTATACGACAAAAATAACGTAGTAATGTAAATCATATCACTGCAACCTTGATAAAAAAATCTTTTCATCTCGAGATTTCTCAATGAATTATGTGTCAGTAGAAAACTAACAGTGTAATTGAACTCTAAATATCTTGTATGAAATGTTGCCGGATGTGGTGGAAATTATTTTTACTGATTAAAGTATTGCCCTAACAAAATTGTGGAAATGCAGTGAAATTTCTCATGAAAACAGTTAAATTATCATATTTACATGAAATTATCCTTTGGGTGTATTGACTCAATAGTGCTGAAAAACGTAACCATTGAAATATATGTTCATTTTCTGTCCTGAATGCAGTGTTGCTCAATTTCGAATTTTATCATCCAATAATTCCTTTTGTGACAGTACGTTTAACTAAAAGTATTCGCAAAAAGTACCCGAAACCCGATATAAACTACGAGTTTATATCGGGTTTCGTTGCCGCAACGCAACTTCCCCCAGGTAGCGAAGTTGAAACTAAAGTCAGCCATCATGCAATCAAGTATTCTCACCAAGTCGTGCCCGCTACCATTACGTACTGTTAAGATTGTTCGATAAATATCCCTTCTATTGGTCAAGCCCTGCTGTCAACCTATTTTTTCGCCTGCTAATTGCCGACGAAGAAAATCCTCTCACATTACGCGGGCGGTCGGCTCTTGGGACCATTGTCCGGGCGAAAAACCACGAACTCGGGGGGAGAGTCGCGGGAAGCGTAAATCATTTGCCAGTTTCTCTTTCGTTTTTCTGGGCGTGGTCCGAACCGATAAAAGGTGAAGGTTGTATTGGAAAGGGCCCAAATAGATGTGAGAGCGTGTCTATCTCATAGAAACGTTTGGGGGCGAAGGGATTATCCGGATGTGAATCGATGCTGTGGTTGAGGTGAAGTACCAAAAGGGGTTAGGATAACCTCGTACCTCTCGTGGGAAAAACATATATAAGGAATATTTACGGCATAGCCCTGAAGAAATTAGGATTCGTCAAGCGTATTGTGGGAAGATTTTCGGGTGAGAAACTTTTTTTCCCCGATTTTTTTCCCCGAATTTACTGTAAAATACGTTTATTTACTGACTACCCTGTCATCTATCGCGAAAGTAGTGATTACTCTGACAATTAAATTGTATCATCGGATTTAAACAACGTTTATTTGTGGAGCCAAGATTGGGTACTCGAACTTAGTGTAAGCAAATGCATGTCGGTGGATTTCCTGCGGAGTTCGTCCAACTATCGCCATATTTATGCTGTGGACGGTATTAACATAAAGGCAACAAACAAAGTGAAGTACCTGGGAGTTACGATTAGATCGAACCTATCGTGGGAGTACATATTAGGAAGATTTTTGGCAGAGCCCCGGAGAAGTTTGAGTTCGTCAAGCATATTGTGGGAAGATTTTTGGATGAGAAATTAAAAGAAAAGTGATATATCGCACTCGCCCGACCACACCTTGAATATACAGCGAGCGTATGGAATCCGGTGCAGAAAGATTTAATCAGCGAACTGAATAAAATACAAAGGAAGGCTGCACGGTTTGTTAAAAACTTTTACTAGCGTACAGACAGCGTTACCCAGCGAGTTAGGCTGGGAGCCGCAGGAGACTCAGAGACAGCGCGCTAGGCTTAAATTGCTTGAAAAATTGAGAATGGGTATCTTTAAGAGCGACACGGGGAACATAATATTAGAGTCGCACTATATTTCCAGGTCCGACGGAAGTGATAAATTAAGAGGGATATGTAGCCAATCGATAGATATGGGAAATCGTTTTCCCCCGAACCATTTAGGACTTTAATAAATGCCAGTCGTAATTTCTTTAGAGTATTTCATTTTTGTGTGCAAATGGCTGATGTCCTAACGCCTTTAGGCGGCTTACGGGGTAATATGTAGATGTAAATGTATTAGTAAGGCGGTGAAGGTAGGGGCGGTCCGGGGTGATTGGAGGCCCTCGGATGGAGGTCAAGATGGGGCACTCCTTACCAGGGGATTAGGGTGTAATTTTTAGGAAATTGAGTGCCTGGAAGTGGATTTTGAAGCTTTGATGGCTTTTAAAAATTAGATAAGCATTAATCAAAATGACAATTTCATCAGAAAAAATACTCTTAAAAGTGAGAATTCCCAGACTTATAAAATTCCAGACATACATTCAAAGGCTGTTCTGAAGGGAATTCGACGACAAATGTTTTGGCACCTGCCTATCCTCGCGCCACCAGTGACAAAAATTGGAGTGTGATTGAATGCGCGGGGGCCGGGTTCACATTACGACTGCTTCTTATATCAAGTGGAGCCTCCTATAATATTATAAACTCTACAGGTTATTCTTATTCCATTGAAATAAAATTTGATCTTTATGTTAAAATATTGAAAGTTTTTTCGTATTTTCTGTTTATGAAAAACTGTATTTTCTATATTTATAATGAAATATGATGACTATGTCAATATATTGAAAGTGGATCTGTATGAGTGTAATACTTCTCCAGATGTTCATGCTAATATTTTGTTATCAACAATCAATAACAATGTTCAATGTCCCATTGAAAATCCCATAAGATTATCTCAAACGTATGTGTGTATGTACTTATGCTCCAAAGGTCAATCCTAGGGGAAATATCTATCGATGTAAATGCGTTTTTCAGAGGTCTATAAAGATATACTGTTTTGTTTCGTCCCCATGGTTACTCGGTAATTATCCTCCTTTGAAGTTTCGGACTTTCTTGTTTTGGTTAACTCCTCATCTACATCTACATCTACAAAATACCCTGCGACCCACCTCTAGGGTGTTTGGCAGGCGGTATATTACCATATGCTGTTAGAAACGATAATAAAATGTAAAAACATGCATTAAGTGTTACATAAGTTAGTAGGCTACATTACAAGTTATCTGATCTATTTATGAGTTCTATCGCTGCCGTTATAATCTCTTATTGATCGTGGAAAAAAAGACATTCTGAATCTGTCTGTTCTATAAAATCTATCTCTCTTATTTTATTTATATAATTTGATCTTCCGTAGTATGTTGGCGTCCGTAAGATATGGTTAACTCCGTTAGAAAAGGCGCTGCTCTTGAATTTATCTGAAAGGTTTAGTCTACTTTTCAATCTACGGTATGACAGAGATTCCCATCCGAGTTTATCTAAGAGGTCAGTTACACTAACAAGACTATCGTAACGACCTTAAATGGATATACAGGGCCTTAAATGCATGGCAGGGGGTGATCAATAACCAAATAGTCAATCATTTGTAGTATAGTATTATACACATTTTACGTACGCTTCACCATAGTCGTGAGCGTTGTGGGGGCCTCGTCCTGGCCAGTCCGCCGTTGGGTGAAGGGTTGGTTTAAGGGGTTGAATGGCGATAAAAAAATATGAGAGGGATGATAGGTCATAAAAAATGGGTTCAGCCGAAGAGATGGAGTGTGTGGTGTGGGTAGATATCCGAGCGAAACGTGAGTTAGAGGTGGGTGGAATTGATTCCTAATTGCGCGGGGAAGACACGAACGGGATTTGGGTTGAGAGCGCGCGTGGGTTTGTGGGTAGGGGGGGAGTCTAATTGGAGTTTTTCACGTTCGTGACTTAATTTCATTGGCTCTCTCTCTCTCATGAGTCCCACCGTGACATGCAATCGTGTGCATTCGGCCAATGCATTCCTGACCGGTCTTTCTTTCCTTCTCCCCTGTTTTTCCTTCACGAATGGAACGCTCAGGTCCGGTTACATAAATCCTAATTCACCTCCGCCACCGGATAGACATGGCTGACCATAGCCATGGCCCGTTTGTTTAACGCAATACAGATCGAAGATTTGTCGTAAAAATTACTACGTAAAAGTGATGAAACCTTCTCGGTATAACTGATAACTTCAGGCTTGACTCTGTGGAACCTCTCCGTATTGGAAATAAAGGAATAAAACTTTGTAAGGTTCACTGTTACATTAATTTGGGCACGACCCGGGTTTCGTAACGTAGTTCACCTGAAGATGTAACTACGTTACGAAACCCGGGTCGTGTCCATATTATTATAAAAGTGAACCCGACAAAGTTTTGTTCCTTGATTTCCGAAGAGGGATCACGGCCGGACTAAGCCTAGGAACAAAGTTAAAAAAATTTTGAAGAGGTAAGAGAGTTTTTTCTCTAGGAAGCCGAATTACCTACAATGGACTAAGCAAGAAAGAAATCGTTAGTTGAATAGCGCAGGCGAATAGAGCTTTATGCAAAAAGAAAACTTTTCTTACAGCTGAGAATGCAAGCGTAAAAGTATGGATACAATTCATCAGATTCTTGATTCCTGGATATCTCCATCTTTCGGGTTTTCACCGCGTTGCTTGGCATAGGTTGACGACATTTTTGGCCGTGATTTTAACAGGCGGCCAATCAGAGCTCAGCAGCGAGGGAATCCGGCCAGTCATAACGCAGAAACGAGGAGCGAAGACTACATAAACACTGCGATAATGCCGAGATCGGTAATACGGCCTGGAAACGCCTGATGGTATCCCGGCGAAACTGTCATCTACATCTACAGATTACCCTGCGAGCCACCTCCATAATCTGTAATAGACTCGGGTAGTCGGCGGGCCTGTGCGCCACCCTACGATAAACAGACTATAGGGTTGATGAATTCTTCTCGGGTTCTCACCCAGGTTAAGTCTTTCATATAAGCCGACGTTTCGAGAGACAGCTTATCTCCCATCTTCAAGGCCGTGTTACTCTATTAAAGTCCAATTTCACACTGACCCGAGAAGAATTCATCAATTGTATTCACCTGGAGAAATTAATATCTTTTATTAGACAATAGGGTGTTTGGGAGGGGGTGATCAATCACCAACATTAACCTATGACAACCTATGTCGTCAAACTATTTCGTCAACCTATTTCGTCAACCCAACAAACAAAGCGGCGAAAACCCGGAAAATGGAGAGATCCACGAATAATTTGTGAGATTTTTGTATGCAACTGTGTGCCCATGCGTGTGCAGGGAACTGTATAAGAAGGTATCGTGCACTATAAACGCCGATTCGTAGGATGACGCAACCCGCTAGGGATCCAAAACAAACATGTTCCCGTTCAGCGACTCCCGAAAGCCATCATTTAAGGCGAACCTTAATTAAGAGAGTCTTTTCCTCTTGGCCTGCCATGCAGGTAGTGGCTGCCCTAATCGCTCCTTGCCCCATGTAAATCATTTCTAAACGTCCCAGCTCCCCCCATTGGCAGGGAGGGCGGAGATGAAACGGAGAATTCAATTTCGTAAACTTGAATGATTATCAATGAACATCGCGCTCTTATTCCTCCGCGCTGTTTCCTACAGGTTCCAATTATGTGAGCGTGGGCCATAGCCTACGGAGCGGTCGGCTTCGAACCACATCCATTTCCCGCTTGGTCGTAACGGTCAGGAAGGTAGACGAATGCGTTTGACGGATGAAGATTACAAATACGTAAGTGAGAGGGATATGGTTGTGCATGTTAGTATCCACGAGTATTGCGAAAGAGGATCTTCAAATCGGCATCTAAATATGTTGTCAACCACCGCGCAATTGAATGAGCTTCCAAAAGTCGTCACTCGCGTCGCTGACAGGCAAATTGATCCGAGTTTTACAGGGAAATGAGGTATAATTTGGGCTATTAACCGAATTTTACATTCATGATGATGTGATTTATCAAATTCATAACTCTTTAATGCTATTCCTCGCATTTACAAAGACCATGCCGCAAAATAAAGGGGAAAAAGTGGATCGTATTGCACTCATCACCGCGCCGCGGACATTTTTGGGAACCGATTGAAATGCGACAGAAGTGGCAACAGAAATCAGCCTTTTATTCGATGGAATTGGGCCTCCTCTATGCAGTCTCCTTGTTTGTACCAAATGAAAATCAAAAGTAATGGCGAGTGAGGTTATGAATTACATGTTCTTGGGGACTAAGACTTTTACGAAGTGTGTTCACAAAATTACGGGAATGAATTTTGTTTTTT
This sequence comes from Ischnura elegans, assembly GCF_921293095.1. NCBI lineage: Eukaryota > Metazoa > Arthropoda > Insecta > Odonata > Coenagrionidae > Ischnura > Ischnura elegans. Next base: position 95,804,120 of record NC_060254.1, read on the forward strand.
TTTATTATTTATTTCTCTGCATTAATTTTGTCGCCTTCAAAATAGTCCCATTTAGATATTCAATGGTTAAGATATTCATTAACATTTCTTTCACTTTTCCAAGTTTTCATTGGTTGTTGATGTTCTGGGTCATCTTCAACGTATCCACGGCCAATGTCTATGAGTAGGTAGAAAGCAAAAGCATGAGCAATCCACAATTGCTTTTGCTTTTCGGATGGCCAGGCTTCTAAATATTTGGATGCAGTACGTTTTTTTCTCTCGGCAAATATCATCGATGAATCATACTTTTATTTATTATCAGGAGAAATCTTTTGTCTAAATTATTTATAAACTTCAGACGAAGAGGTTAGCGGAACCAGCCGTACTGAGCGTATATTTTTAAGAGAAAGATGCCTGTATTTTTTAAGTGATGTTTGACTAAAGTTAACTGCATTTGCGAAAGTCTTTAGGATGATGGTGATCTCTAAGTTTTTTGTTTCTCATGCACAGACGTCAATACATTTCAACGTAAAACATTCATTATTTGTCGGAGATTATCTCCACTTAATGATTTTGGTTGGATAAACACTTTAAAAAATACAATTGTGAGTGTGCTTTGTGAAAATTTATTGTAACTAAAAATCAAATAACATATTATCTTTTCTGGTGATAGCATATTTTTAAGTATAACGATTTAGATAACGTCACTTAAAGACGGCTTGAAAAAAATATGTGCAAATACCTAATCGGGAGGTTATCAAGTTTATCGTACGTATTCACCCGTGGAGAGAGATATGACAGAGAGAAGCAGTTGAGGGAATTGGTGCGCGAATGTTATGAGAAGCTAGAAGTGGTGGGGTAGGGGAGATAGACGCCCCCCTCCACATGCGTGGGCAGGGGACGAACTAAAAGAAGTAGCTCGGAGCCTTCGACCGTCGTTTGCCCTTCAGTCGATCGAGATGCCACGCACGGGACAATAAATCAGTATAGATGTATCTCTCCTCCCCGTTCTAAACTCAGCCTGCCTCCCACGCAAAATTTAATCCCACTTTTATTTTTTGTCAGAAAAAAAATCACCTCACCCATACCTCCTGCGCAGTCTCCTTTTCAACCCCTCGGCATTGTTTACCCTCGCAACATTCTACTGGGATGGGATAAGTGTGGGGAAATGCCATTGCATTCGGATACATAGTGCCGCTGATCACGCGAGCTCGCATCGGGAAAAGGTCCTTCGAGATGGGGGAGTGGGCTTGGACCTCAGGGGCGTAGGAGAGCGGTTCTGCAGGCACGTCCTTGGAGCTCTGGGAGGGATGCTGTTGTGGGATGAAATAGACCAAGGGATCGATTCTAATTTTCTCTCTACGCGAAAAACTCCTAAAATAAGTTCAAACGATTCAGACGTGATCTAATGGAAGTTCGACATGTTGAAATAAAATCTAGTTGAAGTTTTTCACAATTATATAATTCGTACGACGCGTTTCGGCTCACAGAGCCATCATTTGGTAAAAAATTGTAATACCTGAGAACATAACATTTATACGTTAGGTATTGGTTAAACACCTTTGATGTCATTAAAATTTATACGTTAGGTATTAATGTCATCAAAGGTACAAATGTGAATATGATTATGTTCTCATATATCACAATATCCTGTACAAATTGATGACACCATTAACATTTATACGTTAAGTATTAACTAAACACTTTTTAACAAACGTCAAACACCTATGATGACATTAAAATTTATACGTTAGGTATTTATGTCATCAAAGGTATAAATGTAGGTAATGTTCTCATGTATTACAATGTCCTGTACGAAATGATGACACTATCAGCCGAAACGCGAAGTACGCATTGCATAATTTTGGAAAAGTGCGACTATCTTTTATTTCAATACACCTTAGAAAAATGAGGACACGAGAAAAAACTATCTGAACATATTTTTTCTACGTACGCATTGGCGACCATTATAAATATCATATTTCGCCCTGAATTTTTCTGCTATTTAGTAGCCAAGTCGTATTTCAGTGCTTGTTTCTGACTTCACGATTTAAAAAATATATTTTTTTTGTAGCATGGGATACTCACTCAATATTTTCCACTTTGAATTAATTTTCTGCAGGAAAGAGAGAGCAAGTACATTTTTCTCGATCAACCCTTTTTTCTTGTAAATGACCCAGTACGGTAAACGTCTGATTTTTAACGCCGGAGTGGAACAGAGAGCCGATTAGAATTCCATTACATTAGTCCTATCAAGCTTTTATTTGAGCCATTTTAATGTATATAGTTTGGTGACCATAATAAATGTCATATTTGGCCCTGAATGTAATTATTTTTCTACTATTTGGAAGCCAAGACGCATTTCAGTGCTTTCAATGCTTCAAGATATTAAGAAAATTCTTGAATATTTTACATCGGGGGATACCCACCACTATGTTATACTTTTTTTGCCTATTTTGACTATACACGCTTTGGTAACCATTACAAATGTCATATGTGGCCCTGAATCTCATCATTCATCTGATAGCTAACATTCATACTACGGAGCAAGTTCAAGGCTTCATGATTTAAAAAAAATCTTCGCGATTTTACAGCAGGGGATGTTCACACAACATGTTATACTTTGAATATATTTTCTGCAGGAAAAGGAGACCGAGCATTTTTTTCACGAGCGACCCTTTTTTTCTTGTAAATGACCCTGTACGGTAGCCGTTTGAATTTTGACGCCTGAGCGGCACTGGCAGCCGGTTGAGGAATGCGATCGCGTGCGATTTTCCTCTGTGCGTAAAGGCGCGAGTGCCACAATTTTTATTCCCCCTTGCTACTCCTCTGGTCGTTTTACTTTTTTTTATCTCGAAGCGAAATTAATGGGTCGGAAAGGGATTGGCGAGCGTCGAATTTTAGTAGCGGAGAAGGAGAAAACCAGTTGAGCAGCGTCTATAGAACCCTTAATTTCTGTGGCATTCCTACCGGAGTGGCCTCGAAAGAGAATCCCTTACGCTGAGGGAGTTCCATTCCCACCGTTGAAGATTTTTTGCGTTTTCTTTCTGCATAATGCCCTTCAAAGTCGGTTGCGTTTACGTTCCTGCCGATGGTAAACAGTTGATAGGAAGCATCAATATTAATAAGCATAACTGAACGTCCCGGGTGATTCATTAAGGTTTTTTTTGCTAGAGAGTAAAGGAGTGGGACTGGTTATAGATTGAGATAGATAAAAAGTGCCCTATATTTAAGGACTCGAATCTTGAGTGGTAGATTTCTTTGGGTGGGGATCGAAGGAAGCCGATACGTTCGTAAATGGCGGAAATGGAATGACTAGTTTTATTTATTGGATTATGATCTTTTATTTGAGTCCATTTTGATTATACACTCTTTGGTGACCATTATAAATGTCAAATTTGGCTCTGAAAGTCATTATTTTTCTGCTATTCGGTTGTCAAATCGTATTCCTGTGTTATTTCAAGGCTTCGAGATAACAAAATAATACTTGGTTATTTTAATGGAAAGGCATCCTACTCATCATATGTTCCAAATGATGAGTATATCGCCCTGTCAGTGGAAAACGTTTTAATTTCATGGTTATCGACCGCTACATATGCCCTCTGCATAAGCGTATAATGGAATTACAGGAAAAGACCAGCCCGCTGTGTAGTTGTGAGATTGTAATCGGTCCTTGTTATTTATAAAAGGACCAAAAGTATGCCTGTTTACGTAAACAAGTCACTTATTTCTCGTAGCTGAGTTTGGCCAGGGATAGAGAGGTTGCATGACAGGTAAAAGATAATCGAATCAGTCTAATAAAGCTCTATTCGTTATAATCTTTTTTATTTTGAGGACTTAAATTGTCAAAATAATATCTGTATTTTCTACTGCTTTTAAAGCATGTCTGGGTCTAGCCGTTTCGTCTCAAATGAAAGTATGTTTTTACTTTTCGTTCACTCGTTCCATTTTGAGTCCATTAGTAACGTTATCCATCAATAGTGGCCTCACCGTGTTCAGTGGAACTTGGGTGATCGAATAATAATATAATGAAGAGGAATTCCCCAACCAGGCTTCCTCTAGAGAGGAAACAAATTATTTGTGCCTATATTCCGCTTTTGATCTTCACATTTGAGGTGATGTTTGTCGAGTGGAGAATAACTGATGGGCATATTTTCGAAATGTTTGCAGCCTGTAAAGCATTTTCTCCTATACATAATGCGGAGGTAAATGTCAATGAATATGCAAGAGTAATGAAGGGAGAGAGGCATTGTATATTGTTGACCTTCCTGTCTTAGAATTTGAAATCTTTGAACAGTAAAAAAATTTTTAAGAAATGAAAGAAAAATCTCGAAAATAAGGAGACCGAAAATTGGAAGTCTCGGAGACCGAATAATATGATTTCTGATTATATTTCCCCCTTGGGTATTCCTCAATGAAATTGTTACTTCAATGAAAACATCTTGTACACTTATTTCACCAATCCCTAATCACTTTCAATTGAACGATCTTCTAGTAAATGGAGGTAATCTATTAATGCTTACATTTTAATTTTCTCATTATCTTATGTTTAAGTTTATAAGCGCGCCTTATATTATTCCATACTTCATATTTTTTCGGCTTAATATGTCCGAGAAATATAGCTGACATAGTGTGTCTTATGTTAAGTTTATTTAGATTGCAATGCGCGCGCTCTCTAGTAGCCGTTTTTCGATTTCACTCTCATTCGCCTATAGGTCACCGTGGTCCCTTTACACACTTGCAATGCCTTTCCCTTATTCGTGCTTCAGAGAGCAATTAAAACCGTTGAAGAGGTAGATTGCATCGCACCGAAGCAGCTGAAGAAATTTTCTGCACCACAAGGTCCAGTTAATGGAGTCGTGTCTGCCTGTACTTCATCGAGCTGAAGAAGCCTTCTGCTATACTTGGGCTAGCTATATAGGGTGTTCCATTTATCTTGACCACCTAAAGACTTATTCAAAAATGTAGCACAGTGGACCATTAACATAAAGACAGTGGTATGAAAAATGACTAACTCAGCAGCGCTTAGTGCAGGTAGTGCAGGGTATTGGAACTACTCCACTTGCTGACTTTGACAGTGAACAAATGAAAACAAAGTAAAATGCACACCAGTCATTCAGTCAACCATCGTCCGTTGAATTGCCGAATAAAAAATATAGGGTGCCATTTAAAAGAGACATACCGCTGTTCATATCTTTGTAAATAACAAAGCTACAAGGAAGGCAGTCATGTAGATTAATGTCCCCCAGACGGCTAATGAACATTTGCTTGACACATTTTTGTAATTGCATCTGGACAAAAGGTTATTTCGGGTGGTCAAGATAAATGGAACACCCTGTATCTCTCATCTACAAAGATGTAGAAACGCGGTACATACCCCGTGAAACCACTCCGCTGTATCTTCGCTACACTGCGAAAGCCTACGGAAGTACTCCAAGTTAAGTTGTTTTGAACTGTTGTGAAGTTAAAAGAGTGGCACCGATGGAGCAATAGTTAGGTTGGCGGCGAAAGCCAGCTCGACTCCCCGGGCGCACCTCAGCTCCCTTTCCCCCACTTTAGCTCACCTGACGTCTCCTCCCACTCCTGCCGCTTGCGAACCCGCGCCCTTGCCAGACGCTGAAGGTCGGCCCCGTTCGGAAACCCCCCTCCCCCACTCTTCGGCACCCCCCCTGAGGGCCACTAGCCGGAATGGCATTGAGAAGAGGGAACCACCCCATCTACCACCCACTCCAGCTTGAAATGTGTAGGCGGGTGCATATATACGTATAGCATGGTTAATGGCGATTCCTTAAATCTTCCACGGAGCAAGCAGTTTTGAAAGCGAAAGTCGCCTTAATCCGTGCAGGTCTTGCGTCTTACAATCGTGGCTTTACGTTCATTTCGTGTTCCATTCAACGTCCATGTACCTGTTTGTGGAATTAAATACATATATCAGTACCATTTCATCCTGTTTTTACCTGCTATATAACTCCCTTTGATTTGTATTTTCATATATTTTTATCGGAGGTTAAGTATTGGTAGAATTTTAGTGTAAAAATTAGCAATTTTTCCATGCTTTATAGTAATTTACGTATTAAATACTTCCAAATTTCCTTTTAAAATTCCCTTGTGCATCGATTCGGCATGTAAAATTTTATATTTCTCTGAATAAAATCAAAACTTGAAGCTTGAACGTCATGGAAGGGCTTCATATTATCAATAACACACACTATGTTACTTCCACAATGCATCAAACTTTTTTACTGATTTCGGATGTTACACCATTATCAAGTACAGAAAAGTACAAGTACAAATTTTCGGTACTTACTTGATAATGGTGTAATAGGCGAAACCGGTCAAAAATATTAAATAAAAAAATATATTGTGGGAGTAGCAAAGTGTCTGTTATAGATAATATATTTTTCTCTTATACTGATACTATTACATACTTAGATTTGAAGAGTGGAGAAGAATACTTTCTAAAATTTGGTTGTCTTGGGTGGATGAGTTGCAACAGGGAGCTCAGTTTACCATTCTCGTGGGCATGTATGGAAATTGTCGTATGGTTTCTATAAATATGAATGCTCTCAGTTATTGACCGCGTAATGTTAACGCCACTAACACTGAGTACCACTTCCATTCCATTTCTACGCCTACTTATACGCTGCTTATTCGGCCTATCCTCACTTCACTACCTGTTATTTTCTTTCGCTCCTCCCTCGTATTTCGCTTGCCTTATTTCGAACATGGATGGGACTCCGTTAAATGAGGCCCCAGGTCACGGCGGTAAAGTGTTATATCTGTTGCCGCTTCGCGCGAATTTTATTCGACGGCGCCACCAGGCAGCTGTATTTCGTTCAGTGTGAATTTCGCCATTAACGGTTGTGTTTTTTTAGTTGACAATCGTCTCGCATGCGTTGAATGTGTGGGCTATAATTATTATTGGCTCAGTAACGTATTGCTAACGTGTATTTCCTAGTGAAAAGTGGATATATATGACTGGTGGCGCCACGAGTGGCGATTTTGAAATCCGATTTTAATGCGCGCGGAGCGACAAAAATTCTAGCGACGGACTTGAGAATCCTCCAATGATATATTGGTGGATGGGGCGTAATATTATGCGAGGGGACTGCATAGGATAGGCATAATTCCATCCAATGGAAGGGTAATTTCTGTTGCCACTTTGGCCGTATTTTAATCGGCTTATAAAATGTCCGCGGCGCTGTGACTAGTGCAATCAGAGAGGAGAAATCCTTGGTGCAATGTAATCGATTTTTTTTTTCAATATTTTGCCTTATAATGTTTGTTATTGCGGGGAGCAGCATGGAAGAGTTATGAATTTTACAGATCACACCATCATGTGCATGAATTTCGTGAATTATGTTAACACCCTTACTTATATCTTATTTTCACGTGAAACTCGGATCATTTAGTACGCCAGCGACACGAGTGGCGACCTTTGTAAACCCATTTAAATGCGCGTTGGGTGACAACACATTTAGAGGCGGACTTGAAGATCCTCTTGTGTAGCATTCATGGGTGTACCCACATATCGCGTTTGGTTAGTAGCTGCCCATAGCGGGTTGGAGAGAGAGAGGGAGTGAAAAGGGGAGGGGTTGAAGGAAGGTCGAGGCAATAATAACCAGTCCCCGATCAACCTTTCGGCTTTTTGAATGGGAAGGAGAGGAAGTTTAAGCCGGGAATTCCGGTAGCCGTGGCCGCCAACACCAATCAACCCGCCCGCCCATAACGAACTGATCCCAGCCGCGCCGCCGACCCAGCCGGTCCGATGGCGCAAAAATATATTTAAATTGGTGAGAGGGCCCATTCGACCGCGCGCGCAAAAAAAGAAGACTGCGGTGGTGCGTGCAGGGTCTCGAAAAAAGAAGGGACGCATAAGGAGATGAGAAGCAGCAAGAGGGCCCCTGAGGAGAGATCGCCGAGGATAGAGAGAATACACATGGCCGATTAATGCAAATTAATCTCACATTTTAACCGCCTGTTTAGGCGTCGGCGGAGGGATAATTTAAGAACGCTCCTCTTCGTTTATTTATCCTCGGCGCGATTGCCCTGCTCTAGGACGTAAAGATGTCTTCTGCTCTGGTCTCGGCGTCGACAGCCCTTAACTCCGTTTCGTTTTTTATATTCCTATCTCTCTCTCTCTCTAACCATTCCGAGATTGGAATCTTTTGAGTCCCGTGATTGATTCTGCGGTGTAATGATCACCGGTAGTAGTTGTGACTATGGAGCGGTACGAATCAAGCGATTTTGTGGCGCTATTCTGTCATTGATGCTAATCGCATGGAGAGTTTTGTCGCCGGCTTTGACAAAAACACTGCAGTATTTTCTTCATCTTGTACATTTTCTTTTAGATATTTTTATAGAGCCGGATTCAAGGTTAAGTTTTTGTTGTTTTTTTTTGCTCGAAAATTAGAAGCTGTGTAGATTGTAGAACAGTTTATGTGAGCTCTACTGCCTCAATAGTGAAACCAAAGATCATGGCCGTCACGTATGTAGATTGTGAATTGATTAAATGACTTCAGTATGGACGCGTTAAATATTTTATTTGAAAATCCTTTCCAATAAATGTGGGTAATTTGGTTTCAATTCCAATTTTATTCTACGTATTCCCAATCTTCTGTGTATTTTGCACAGACACGTATATGAAAAGTTGATACTGGTATTCCAGTATGCGTGGCAGTTATAGTTTTCATCCGTATATATATATATATTTTTATGTATCGATTAAGACCAATTTAGAAGTATGCATACCGCAATTGCTACACCGGGTTATTACCGTTCGTACTTGGTTATTCTCGTGCTTTATCCTAAAATTTTATTAGTATTTGCGCCATAGTCATGATTACGGTTTGAGTAAGATACTGTTCTTACTTCTTTTTCATAATCAATTTGTCTGCTTGAACAAGAGGCGTATTTAGGAGCCCCTCCCCCAAAAAAAATTATATCATTTCTTTATAATTGTAAAAGCTTTGTATCCTTGTAAGGAAGTAAAGGGAGTGTATTTGCGTGTAAAGAGTATTGTGCTAAAAGTCTCAAACGTGAGACAGAAGTTTTAGTTGTATTTATTGTAAAGCGTATCGCTCCTCTCTCCCAGGGGATATTCCATACCACCCGGAACAAGGTCAATACCAATTGATGAAAGAAAAAAAAATATTTATAAGAATTAAAAAAATATTAATTAATATTTTTTATTTATAAAATATTTATTATATAAGAATCTATTCCCCCCCCCCAATTTGATGCTAATCTGCCCCTAGCTAGAGCTTCGTTAATTTGCCTGAGCATGATCATGATAACACCGAGAATTATCTTTTATATGATCCCGATACTTAGAAATGCCTCTAACGCAGATATGTCACGCCACCTATTTTCCCTTTCCTATATTTTGGATTGTTGTCCCTTTCACTTTCACATCTTGTCACCCGGTAGTGCTGTTTGCGTGGCAACGCATTATGACTTCCATCAGTTGCCGCTGCTTGCCACTTGACAGAAATAACCCTTTGCCTCACGGAAAATGTGTGAAACTCGCGTTTGGAGAGGAATTCCAAAAATGACCTTCGTTCTCACGAGAGAAATCCAAAAATGAGTGTCAACATGTTTGCCAAATTTTGGAATCTGTTGTTTGAAAAACGACGGACCCTCAGGGTAGTTAAGTAACCGACGTAACTTCATTTAAGTGAGCCTTTAGTTTTGTTTCACGCTGCCTTTGTGAATTGACAATAACTTATACTTGTTCTGTCATGTATTAAAGACGAATCGTACTTAAAGCTTTCTTTCAGCTTCTTCGGTGTTTTCAGGAAGAGAAAATTGCAAAACCTTGTGATTGTTTTTCAAATCTAACGTTATTTGTCCTTGAGCTAATATGTAGTGATACCAAACCAAAATCATGGTCCAACGGTCGTTAAATAAATCTTGTAATAGTGACGGAATAGTACTTATGCTGAATTACGTATTGACTGAATGGCATCCTGATTTTTGCAGTTCGAGGTACTAATTACCATGGTTGAAAATAGTTTCGACTCAAGTTATTACGTGTGCAATATCGGAACATAAGGGGGTATCGATGAATTACCTGAGGCGTTTCGGGAGGGATGGGGTCAAAGCAATTCTCACCCAATCTTACATTTCTCACCCAGTCTTGACGGCAATCGCGTATTTTTTTCGCAAGAAAAATAAAATTACGATTTTACTAACTCTTCCTTGACTGTGCCTTAAAAAACTTACGCGAACGACTGTTAGGGATATCTCAGGTACCTTATGTATAATTCATAAATTATGTGTAGTATTTTAGTCTTTCCTGTAATTCAACACCGTGGCACTTTTTTGATGATATCATATCTTATATATATTATCATTATATATTGAAAAACATTCCGCTAAACGCAAGTTGAATGTATGTCCAATATTACCAAAAATCTATTTTCCTATCCATCAATGGGATTTCTGTGCAAAATTAAGGATTCGGATTGATTGAAAGATACCTATAAAGACCTCATTTAATCCCATTTAATGTAGGTTTTGTTGTTTCGTTTTGATATCTATCGTTTCCCGAGTATCATACGTATTTTCTTTGCTCTTGTAAATTAATAAACTGATGAGATGTGTAGGGATGGGTTCCCGCTCGTATTTAAGTCAGCATAGAATACGTATTCTTCACTCATTTAGTCAGTTAAAACATCTAATAAACCATAAATCAGCAATGGCATTTGGTGTTATGAAAAGGAAGCTCGTAAATTAACGAAGGCATAATCATTTCATGAAATATGAACTAAGTTGACGAGCGTACCGGCGAAAAAATCACGAGGAGCTTCGGCCGCACTGTAAAGGCCGTTTTACACGGGGCACGGAAATGCGCAGGTTAGAACTTCATTAATTTCTAAAATGACATGGAATTGCGCAAATGCATGAACGAAATTAGAACAGGGGCTATTTTTCCATCTCACGTCCACGCATTTCCGCATGTATTCTAGCAATTCACCGCTTTGCACGACGCAATTTTGACTGCGCCTTCGTACACACGTCAGATTGTAGAAGTACCTACGTGCCACGTGTGAAACGGCCTTAGGAGATATCAACGCTCTGATATTTCGTCCTCTTTAGGGTAAAATAAATATAGTTCGTTTATGCGCTTATATCTTCTGAAAATAATTTTTAAATCAACGAGCTAGAAGATGTCGCAATGTTGTCCCATCTCAGGGTGAAGTTGAAATTTATCGTTTTTGGCAGACTAAGAGTTGATCGGCGCAACTGTGCGTTGTAAAAGCCAAATGTGTTGCCAATCGCCTGCTCAAACGACACCGACGTGATACGAATTGGATTGGGACTAGTGTCGAATGCCAACTTTAAGTAGCGGCACTAGTCTCCTTTCTTCCTTGTCATCCTTCGCTTGGTTTGGTATTTCAGCCATTCCTCGAGAAGAATCCCGATCAATAACATTGACACTGGCATTGCTTGTATCGTTCTTGGGATTTTGTCGATCTACGAGAAGATTGTGGGAAATATATTTCTGGTTTAGCACCAAGAAGTTTTCTTTCTCTTCATGCAATGCGCTTTATTATTTATGAACTTCGGTATGTCAAAAATTCTTTTCTTCTACTTCTGATTGAGCATTTGCTAAACCTTACGTGCTTGCTCTGAGGTCATAGATTTGGGTCTGCAATCGGGAGTACCCTGTGCATGTCGAGGTGATGAAAATTCCTTTGATAGCAAATTTCTGCTTGTATTTTAACTCAATATTTGACGGAAGTTTCGATCCAAAAACTGAAGTGCATCACTACGACGGGATAAGTCTTTCTCATTAAAAGCATTAATAATAGCATGAAATATGATATTTCTATACAAAGAATAAGCGGATTTAGGGGGTGGGTACGGGGGCACGTGCCCCCACCCTGATGCTTAAAAATAGACATGATTTTTAATAAGGCTATCATTACGTTAATTTTGTTTTGCGTATTACGGAGCTTCTTTTGTTTGATTTCATAATGATAACTCATATTAAAATAAAAATAATATTTCGTACAAAAATTGTTAACAAATGTGAGAAACCCCCCCCCCCCTCGGAAAAAATCCTGGATCCGCCCTTGATACTAAGCATTAGAAATATTCCTTACAATGCTTTATTAATAACATTTTACATGCTATTTACCTTAAAATATTTTCTTTGATACTTTCTAATTTCAAAAATAGTAATGCAGCGTGTCCAAGATATCCTTTCCTAAAATTTAAATCGCCTACAACCGCGAGTTTTGAAGTGACAACATGCAATGGCGGTTTGCTTCTCGGGGATAACGCGGGGAATTGATGGCGCGCGGAGCTCACTCAAGCCCAAGCTCCAGGTATGGTGCTCCTTTTAACTAGAGATTTAATTCAAACGAAAAAGGGCAAACTTTCAGATATTTCTTTTCGGGTAGGCTTCATCGCGTAGGATGATTTTACGCCGCCCGGGCAGTTAACCTTAAAAACGAGAAAGCCACCCACGTGAGAGTTCGTCGCTTACCGGTTTAAAGTTGGCCGCACTCTTGTCCCTCCCACGACACGGGCCATTAAAATATCATTTTACCATAAGCGGGTCGTCTGTGTCTAGGTGGCATACTTTGAGGGGAACCACAGACTTTTAAGGGTTCCGCCGTGGCACGATTTTTATAGCCCCACTTAGACTTTCGATTTATAGTTGACAAATATTTTTTTGGGTCTGGGCTAGGAAGAACTGTTCCACAGACCCCGAAGTCTTCCACCTCGGTCGCGTTTACCCCACTCCCTCTGCCTCCGTCGTGTTCAAACATCTCATCCTTCCGACTTTACGGTCTCATACCATGTGCCCCGGCCTTCAACCAGGCCACCACGTATCCCACATTCTTCAGGTGCGTCAGAAGTGCATATCATTGATGATGGTAACTATTATATTTTACTATCTTAGTTACAATCGATAAACAAAGTGCAAGTACGATATGAAAAATTCTTATATCTCCTTTTTCATTCATGTACAATTAAATTCTTTTTATATTTTTTATATTTTATTATTCTAAAAAAACGTAATAAAATCTTTTATGATTCCATAAATTAATTTATTGTAGCCATAATGGTTCAAGTCGTGATGAAGATACAAGAAATATATCGAGATTTAGGAAAACATTTTTGCATTCCATTCCCAGACGTCCTCCAAGATGTTATTGATTCTTATGCAATTTATGTAATTAAAAATAAATCGACATATCATTTTCCATTAAAATATATGTGGCGAGTATATCTGAAAAATTGGGTGCTAGGTAGAACTAGGCTTTAAACTAATTTCAATACTTTTCATAATCGAAAAAAACTTGTCGAAGAAATGTTGTGTATATTCATGATTTTTCTATATTTTGTTTTCCTTTATGAAGGAAAGTAATTGCTTTTTTAATGTTTCGGACACACCGGACTTTTTTTCCTCCCCCTTGCCCCCTCCCCACCCCGCTACGCCACTGGTGTTTGGGGAAGATGAGAAAATCATTCAAATCAAAATGTTGGACTTATTATTTGGTGGCCGAAGTTTAAAAGTGCATCAGTGAGATATAAACAAATATTAACAAAGGTCTATTCTATATTCCCTGAAAATTTCAAAAAGATAGCGTAAATCATTAAGGAGCAATGCATAATCAAAATAAATACGAAAGACGACCGGTCGTAAGGAGGGTATATATCCTTGGAAAATATTTTTGCATTCCATTCCCAGGCCTCCTCCAAGATGTTATTGAGTATTATTCAATTGATGTAATTAAAAAGAAATCGACTTATCATTTTCCATTACAATATATGTGGCGAGTATATCTGAAAAATTGGGTGCTAAGTAGAAATAGGCTTTAAACTAATTTCAATACTTTTCATAATCGAAAAAAACTTGTCAGACTTGTCAAACTTGTCAAAAAACTTTTGGAGGCGGGAATATATCCTCTGAAGGAATTGAAGGCTCTAGGCGGATTTATGTGGAGGTAACAGGGGACATGACACCCCCACCAAATTGTATCAAAAGTTTTTAACGCTTATTATTTTAATAGTTTTTGAATCCTTAAATGTCTAATATTGTTCAATTTAATCTGTGAGGAATATAAAAATGAAATTTCAATCTCCAAAATGCGTAAAAAAATGGGTATTTTAAAAAAATTGACACGGGAGAACGCCCCACTCTCTCTCCCGGGGGGTATTCCATATCCCCTCCGGACCCAGGTCATGTACACCCATCCCAAATTTGATGCTGAATATCCCTGCCCCTGGTTAAGGACATCAGAAAATTGGCAAAAAAAACGTCTTGAAGTTTAGTATTAGCTGCGTGAGAAAAGCGTGGCATCGGGACGTGATGGGAGAGCCTTTCTTGTGTACGTGGAAGGAGACGGTAGCTGCTGCGGTCACCCAAGACGTGCCCCGGCGATTGCCAACGTAGTATGTGTCCCCTCTGCAGCCGCACAGTCCGGCCCCACCTCGACAGCCTCCGCGGTCACTACCCGCGCCACTGCCAAATCACGTAAGTGCACGGGTCACGCCTCCGAAAAGAGCGGGGACGTCGACCGAGGACAAGCTGGCGAGGGGATGGGGAAGCGGTGCATTGTGGGGTAGAGATGGGGATGGGCGGACGGATTTACAAGTATGAGAAGGATCGACATTGAAACGTCCTTCCAACTCGTGAACTATGTTCGTATCTCCCATCCCTGGATCGCTTTGGGAGGGACAGCGGGTGAATTGGAAGAAGTGGTTAACCTCTTGGTGTATGGATGCCAAATTTCCGCGTAATTCATGCATTGGAATTTTTAGAGAGTCGACAAGTAAAGGTACTTGCGTCATTGAGTAGATGTTAGGGAATAAGGTTTCAGAATAACCTGGTTTGGTCGTTAAGACTAGGGACAAGTGATAAAGTAGTACTGGGGAGAGATTAAACAAGAATAATTCGATCTTGGAAATCATTCAGACAGAATGAAAGCCTTGTAATACAAAAGGTTGTATTTTTTACATCGTTAGATAGATACCTAAGAAATTTGCATAAAACAATGCTAACGATTCACGTCACCTTACTGCCGTTACTACCGAGGCTGAAGCCGGTCCAATAGTAATTAATAATATAATTCAGAGAACTTATCGCAGTTACTCCTGAAAAAAACGAACTAATAATATCATATCACCAGCCGTAGCCAAAATATATCCTTTGTACTTACGCCTATGATAATGTCGAATAGAGTAGCTACGAAATTTTTCGCAATTAGACATAGCATATTTTATTGCGTGGGTATTTTGCTGAACTAACAAAGAAATATTATATTTTCCCTGAATTATTATTTACTCGTATGGGTGTCGTGAAGAGTGAAAAACTTGGTATTACGTGTCCAACTTTTCGACCGTAAACGAGGGATGTGTGTAATCGTCTGTATCTACTGATATCGGTGACTTCTGAATCTAACATCAGTGCTGGCATTGAAAAAGCCAAATATGTAGAAAAAAATAAACGACAAGAAGAAAGAAGAGAGTTTATCGCTGCGGAGCTGTGGCGATGGGTCATTCTTCTGCCTGGAATGCTTTTTAGCGTCGCGTCGGGCGGCGCATTCGATTCGTGGAAGATGGACGCAGATAGCGCATGAAAGAGAGCATTCAACTTCTCTCGAGAGGAGGATGAGAAGGAAGAGATTGAGAAGGCGTGATGCCGTGATATCGCGTGCGTAAGCGTGATGCGTAATAAAAGGCGGGCCGGAATGATTCCGCCCACAAATCATCGGGGGATATATGCGTGGCTCGAATCTGCCTCATCATTGCCGCTTCTCCTCTTCGCCGCGATGCGGCGTGCATGTAGCGGCCATTCTTGGCGGTTCGACTCGTAGCAGTAGGAACGCCCATGTAGGACATCAATTTCGACCGATCTCAATTTCCGTTCGCCATGTCAATGTAAGAAAATAAAAACACTGAAACGTTGCTGCATGCGCAAACGTGAGGAAGGAGAATATTGATTGCATATGACCTATGTCATCCATGTGAACGGCGATTAGCAACTCAATTTTTTGTGTGTGCCGTTGCCGGGAAATAAACATCGGTGGTATAGCGCAGTTAATTTTCTAACACACACACACACACTCTCTCTCACAATATATATATTTTCAACCCTGTGGTTAGTTCGTGTAAATGATGCTAGAGCTCACCCTGGACTAACTCTCTGGCGAGGGTCTGATCCCTTACCAGGACTACCTCGCACTGCAACGATTTTAGTGAGGGATGTCCCGAAACCATATTTTAGTCATTCATGCCCTTTGTAGTTGGTCGAATTTACATAAGTAATGGTTCTCTGTACAGTTAAAAAAAATATAAACAACCTTAGGTTCAAATTACGGTAATTGGTTTACCAATCTTTTAAAAGTCCTGACAAGAAACAAATTAAGTAATTGCTCCATGAGAATATTAGTCCTAACTGTGTGAAATTTTAATTCATAATGATACCTATCCTTGCTGTTTTTGAGATTCTGTCCATAACTCTTAATGAAAGAATGAATCTACCCTAAGTGCATTTGAAAACGATAATCCTAATTGTGTCATTGTAATTTTAATAGCTCATACTTGATTAATTTAGTTCTATTGAAATGATGATTGCATATTTAATGGGCCTATACTCGCAATAAACATTATTGTTTTTATTATTTATGGGAATATTTGCCGAACTGCGTGAATCCAAAAATTCGCGTCTTTTGAGGAATTGAGTAGCTTTTAACGGGAATATAACTTAATGGACTTATTTTGGTGAGTCCTAATGCACGATCGATTTTATTTTCCGTTTAAAAAATTGGTGCAAGAAATATGCATTATATTCTTTGAATTAATGCTTTTGGGCGGCATACTGACAATGAGATATGTTTCTCATTATTTTGGATGACCAAGACGTGTGAAGTACTTATCTGAGATTTTCGCGAGCGATGGATGGGGTAGCGTTAATAGTTACTGCTGGGGTCAGCTCTGTTATCTGTTAAAAGAGAGGGAAGCGGGACAGATGATATTCAGTTTATCGAGAAAAAAAATCCCATAAAAAATTTACTTTTCAGATTTCGATGTTCCTTGTTTTTTATCGTGTTGACATTGCTAAATGGTTTTCGTAGTTGAGGGTGATTGATTTATTTACACGCGGAGAATAGCGTGTCAGTGTTTTTCCCAAAATAATGCTTCTTTATGGCGGAAATTCGCCGACCTCCCTCCGTGAAGCCAAAATGTCACGTCTTATCAGAATTGAGGAGCATATATAACTTAATGGAGTAACCCTGGTGAGTCTTAATTCAGCATCGATTTCATGTTCCATTACAAAGTATTGGGAAAAGAAAGGTTATATTCCGAAAGGTAATATTTGCGGTCGGCAAGTAAAGCTGTATTTTCCATTATTTTGGATGACTAAGGCTTGTTAAGTACTTATATTTGATTTTTCCGAGCGAAGAATGGTTAGCTTTAAGAGTTACTGCAGGGGTCAAGCCTCTTATCTGTTGAAATAGAGAAAGGGGCAGAGGGTATTCATATTATAAAGAAAATCCCAATAGAAATTAATTTAGTGAGTTAAGTTTTTCCTTACAATGGTGTGCAATCATTTCATCATGTCTGCTGACACAAGGTCTAAAAATTTTCTTCACCCCAAAATATTCAAGTCAGTTCCTCCTTCCATATTATTTGATATATTATAATTCATGTTTCTCCTTTTTAAATGACGACTAAGCGGAGAAAATGTTTTTTTTTTTCAATTTTAAAATTAAAGCGTTTTTTTAATGGGACATGGGACATTTTTTTTTCGAGTTGATTGTAAATACTTGAGTTAAGATCTGATTTTATCCTCATGGGAAGGATGTTGTCTCTAGGCAGCTTTTTATTTACAAGTTTTGGCTGTAAAACCTACATTCTCTGAACGCATTCACATCATTAAATATAATTTGTCTCCCTTTGTTTTTTCACAGTTAACTGCTTCGGATACCAATTCTTTCAAATGAAAAAATAATAAATGTATCACTAACGATACAATGTATATCTTCATCGTAGGGTTAATAACTATGAGATCAAGAAATACGTTGTATCGTTAGGTTAGTCTAAAATTAGACTTTTCTTTTATCTGTGTAGGATTACATCCAATTTGGGTTAGCTATAATTTTAGAATGTGTATCAGTAAAGACGTCTGTTTGGATGCATAATGTGTGTACATACAATATGAACTTGATTCATAATGTTGACCATTTTAGTATTCGATATCCATTCCAAAAATTTATTGCGTCGTTAAATAAGTCTGAAATTATATTCATAATTTTATCTGCGTGGAAAGTAGGATTACACCAAAGTTGGGTTAACGGTACCTTTTGATGTGTGTTTGCCATAAAGACATCTGTGTGTACATTGTAAATGAACTTGATTCACAATGTCGACCATTTTCGTGTTCGATACATCTTTAACAATGTGTTTCATTTCTCTTTGCAGGTGAGCGCTCATAATCTCGGATCCGTCCGTATGCAATCGCACGCAGCCTATGGGTCGGTGAGTCAATACTTAGTCAAACCACTTCCCCATTTTTCTCAGGATTAATGCCGCGGATACTGTCGAGTCGGGTACCCACCCATCCTCTCCGGGATTAATCGATCCCCTTACGAAATCGTGCACGTGTGGAAGGCAATTTTAGTGTATTTTTATCTTTCCGTCCATTGTTGAGGAGAGAGATTTTTCATCTCGCGGCCGGTAGGTAGGAATCTCCCGCCACTTTGGGCCTCGCAGTGGGGACTGTCATTTGTTTGTATCGCGGCGCGCGTCTGTCCCATGGATGCCGCCACCTGTGGAATGACTTCCCGCCTACCGAAACTAAAACTCTTTATCTCCCGCTCCCATCTCCTTCACGGAGTATCTTCGTCCTCCTGGTCTTGCCTCATTCCTCAGCCCTGTCCTCAGCAATTCTTCCCTTTCATTTATCACTCCTCTTGGATCGTGGATCACGAATTTATTCCTGCCCCGAGACCTCAATCGCATCTCGCTCACGGCGAACAATCGAATTTTCGGTTCCGGAAAATTATAAATCACGGCGCGATGGATAAATTCTTCGCGATTTTCCATTTTGTCGCGTTGTCAAGTGCTTTCCTTAAAGGGGCGCATCTCAACGGTCCTTTTTTCGCGACGTATAACTTGGTATTCTCACACTCAAGCGCACGCACGCACTCGGCGATTCGACGCGAATGTAAGGTTGAACAGGTGAGGTTAGAGCTCACCACGAATTAAGCCACTGGCGAATTGAATTTCGCACATTCTGGGTATTTTGTTTTCCTGAGCCACCCCGCGTTTCAAGGATTTTGGTTTGGAGGGGTCCTCACCCGGCACACCCTCTATTCATTAGGCTTCGAACTAAATTTCTTTGGGGTGGCTATAGAAATGAGCTATTTCCCATGCTCCGAAATGCGGAGAATTCCAGTACACGTGGCCTTGTTCGGAGTGTGCTCTCTCAATACCTATCAAAAAACTTTTGGATTTTAGCACAAAGTGAGTTAGTAATATACACGGTGTGTTAATTAGGTAACAAGTGCAACTGCAATGAGTGAATGGTAATGGTGCTGGTTTTTTTTATGATTTTTTCTATTAAAATAAAATTACATTTTCACAATTTCTCCTTGGGAAGTTACTCAGCACTGGAGACGATTCTTCCAGCAGTGCTGTGCTAGAACGTGGAAATTGGAATAGCATTCAGCTGATCGGTGACGGCTGTTTGAATATTTTCCAATGTCTCTAAATGATCCTTCATTGATATGTTTTTTTTTATCTTAGGAGTAGAAATAATTCGATGGACTCAGGTTGAGTATAAGAATAATGAGGCTTAGGAGCCACAGAAATTTTTTTATTGGCCAAAAACCGATTGATAGAAATCACGTTGTGGCAACGTTTTTCGAAATCATTTTTAGAACGCACTGAAAAGACCTTTCTCGGAAAAATATTCGCTACAGCCAGCGCAACATCTCCAGCGTGTTCAAACTTCTCCAGGCCGTGTATGATATGTTTACCTGGGTGACTTTTGCTTGATGAACTTCGACCAATTTTGGCAATAATAACCATCCTGCTACCACTTTCGGACGTAGACAAGCGATCTGGATCATGTGTCCTAATATTTTTTTACAATTTGTCCCCCCAAGCTGGAAAGCAAATAATCTCTTCCCTGTCAACAACATGCTCGAATGATGACCTCTTGTCTTTATTCCGAAAGTCTTCATTGTCCGACTCACATCCGGAAAAGTCTTCCTCTCTTTTAATAAACAAGGGGAAGACAGCGACCTGCTCGCTTCGCAAACCGTTCATTTTCGCCGGTCGAAGCGAGAGGACTGTCGGCTTATGTAGCCCCCGGGGGTCGGCCGAAACTCCCTAATTTCCGAATTGGTTCCCGAATGGATTGTATCTCGCTCGCCGAGCGTCAATTACCTCGCACGAAAGTAGGTGAAACCGTGGAGTCTCCCGCGGCGACAAATTAAATGGATCGCTTCGAGCGCCGAAACTTCAGAGAAGACTCCGAAGACTCGTCGCTCTCATCGGTTCTCTTCCGGGTCAGCGAATTTTCCACTCCACGTGTATGGTGAGAACTATGCACTGTCGCCGAAGCCGGTGGCGTAGCCAGGGGGGGGAGTTCAGGGGGTTCGGAGCCCCCCGAAATATAAAATCACAATTATTTTCAGGAGGAAGAGTTCTCGGGTTTCCAGCCGGGTGCAAGGGTTTTTCTGCACCGACGTTTCGAAGGCTAAGTCTGCCATCGTCTTCAGGGTGAATGGATTAGCCAAGATGTGACCCCACCTGATATCAGAGCCGACTTGAACCCAATGCGAAGGTATATAAGACGGACACATATTTGCTAATCCATTCACCCTGGAGATGATGGCAGACTTAGCCTTCGAAACGTCGGTGCAGAAAAACCCTTGCACCCGGCTGGAAACCCGAGAACTCTTCCTCCAGTCTATTCGCCGGGAAAACCTTAGATCCTTCACAAATATTTTTCTTCATAAAAGAAAACAAAATATTGCGAAATTATGAATTTACAAAATATTTGTTTGACAAATGACTACCCCCCGAAAGATTTTCCTGGCTACGCCATTGGCGGAAGCATCCCTGTCATTGCTTAGAGTGAGGTTAATTTTTCAACTGGACTTCGGCAGTTGGAAGAATTACGCTTAACATCATCAGTCCGATGACATATGTAGACTTGATACAAACATAAATCGGCCAGTTTTACTCTACACTTGTGAAATATGAGCCAATAACATGTTTAAAAAAATTCGGGAACGCGATCTAAATATTCCAAAAACACACACAATGCCTCATCAAGTCACTCCTGTATCTGTGCTTTGTCTTTACCCCCATCTAATCTTAAATTGTTTGCCTTTAATTAATGGAAAAAATGTTTAAATAATAATGAATTTTATTTAAAGAAAAAAACAAAAAACAAATATAGCGAAAGAGAAAAATACCAGTTTGGTATTAAAATGAAAAAATATTTAAATCAAAAGAAATAACATAATTCGATTGATGCTAAAAAAAAGGCATTTGTAAATGCTTTGTACTTTTTATGTTATATTAATTGTTCATTCAGTTGCAGTGTCAGTTATCCATTATTTTCCATTTTCACACCAACCAAATAGCAAAGAAGACGAAAAACATGTTCTCAAAATTTAAGTTCTTTTGCAAACTGGATGGTTGTTTCGATTCCATGGGTTCATTTGAACGTCAATCACATTCGCGCCAATCATTAACGTGTATCAATAATTCACTAACTCAGCGACTAATCTTGAGATTGTCTTAGATTGGTGAGGGCAAGGCTGACCCCGGACTGAGCGGGGCGTGAAATTTACAAATTTAGTGTAGGGAGAGCAGTTGCTCCCCTTAAGGCATCTAAAAATTGAAGGATTTTGCTATGGGGACCATCGTTGGGGATAAAACTTAAATTAATTATTTTGCGCGTCATACTTATAATGAGGTAAATTCGTCCCAGAGAAATTTTAGAAATATTTTTTTTCATTTAAAAAGTAGAAACAATTATTACGTTTTAGAATATGCTTGATGTATCTTCGACAAAGTGTTTGATTCTGGATGAAAATATTTATTGCCTGGGGATTCCGTTTACCTCTAAATGAAGTGTGTACTCATGCGTTTGAAGACAATTTACGTAAATTCTATACGTTTCGTTTGCATCTCTCTCACCGTCAACTATGTGGAAGAGCTTTTGAATTATAGCTCGCGTACCGTATAAGTACTAATTAGTAATTACCGCCCTACTCGGAAAAGGTCAAATGAAGATTCGCTCGATTCCTTCAAGGTGATTAGGTACGGTAATTGGTGACGCAATACCTAACGGTTGGTTATTTCTAGCAAAATATTCGGAATATTCAAGTTTAATTGGCGTCAAATATATCAATGCCCAGCACTTTTTGCTTGAAATACATGAATAAATAAATGAATAATTTTTGGAAAATGCAAAACGACCATCTGATTATTGGTAATCTCATAGGTAGTAATACTTTGGGGAGAGCTTTTTGTGAATTGTCTGAGAACATAAAACACGGCTGAGGTAAAAAACAAAATTGCTGGTCTTTTTTGGATTTCTTTTGATTTATGTTAGTTATTTCTTTTCTTGTTTATTTTCTGGCACTCGTAAAGGTGCATCCGCTTGCTGGAGAAAATTTTACTTAACGGAGAATCGTTTATTAATCTTAGGAGTGTCTATTTGGCTAAAAAGAAAAAATTGTAGGATTGTTAGGTAGAATGAAAGGGAGTAGGCCTTCTTATGAATTGAAGAGAGAACTCCGTGAGGAGATGGGAGACTGTTGGAATACTTTTTAAATGCTCCGCGCAAACCAACCGTACTCGGTAGAATACGTAAATAAATAACAGTGTGAACATAGAGAAAGGTTCTATCCAACAGGGGATCGGGTTGGTGTGGTGGCTAGAGTATTGGCTGCCCTACCCGTGGGCTCGGGTTCAAATCCCGGCAGTGGCAGAGAATTTTCAGAAATTGCCCGATCCCTATTTGAATGCTGTGTGGAGGACATTTCAAGGACAACACTCCGTCCGTCGGATGGGACGTTAAGCCGTGGTCCCCTTGGCGCCTTCCTTTAAGAGCAGGCTAATACTGACGCCGAGTTTCTCTCCACCCTTCACTTTCATATTCTTCTCTCATGGCGCATATGACCTCAGCTGTCGGTCGCCTCCTCCAAATACCACACCATACGTTACAGCTACATAATAGAAACAATTTTGGTTTAGCTAAGCCTCTGCATGAGGCTGGACTGCTGGTACCTCGTTACGTCCTTTAAATAATATTTATTATTTGTTAACGGTAAAGACGTCTTATAAGGCTTTTTAAAATTTCAAATAAGCATCAGAAATTCAATAATCAATTCCTATAAGTTAGATGTGTTAAATGATACAAACTTTATGGCTGTCCGATTCCTACTACAGTTCTTTGTGGAGGGCACTTTAAGTTCAGTACCACGTCCATCGGATGGGACGTAAAGCCGTGGTCCCCTTGGCGCCTTTCGTTAAGAGCAGGCTAATGCCGACGCCGGGTTTCTCTCCACCCTTCCTGTACTACCCTTCCCTCATGATCTAAGATGTCGGTAGCCTCCTTCAAATACCGTACCCTTCTATCCACCAGTCAATCATTGGTCTCATTTTCCCGTATGCCATGAAAGAAATGAGTCTGATATCGCGTGTTGGATACAGAGGTTCTCACCGTCGTTAACTCGTGCTTATTCGGATAGGGTTAAAAGGCTTCGAGTTTTTTTTTTTTTGTAAAGGCAGAGATGGTCAAGGGAAGGCACACAAGTCATGTGTTTTAAATAGATTCGCCTAACAGGGGCATTTGTATTGTTGGCGTGCGGATAATGGGCCGCTTCCTGCGTTCGAGTTTTGCCCGAGACGAAAAGCTTTCCCTTTCCTCAACGCTTTGCGGGTTTGACTCGCTTCATCGGTCGCTAATAATATTCCCCGATGCGACGCCCAGTCAAACGGTCGTTGATCAAACGCAACTGCTCGTTTAAGTACGAAAATTCCACGGAATAATAACATTTAGAAATAAAAAATAATATTTTTTTATAAATAATCACGTTTTATTGGAAGGAAATGACGTCCTACGGGCCCTTAAGTTATTTCAAATTTCAAATTCAATTGATGAGAAGTTTTAGGTATTTCGATGGGCGAGATGGACTTGGAGAACCTGACCCGGTGGAGATCCCGTGTAACATTCCACAATTTTAGGAATTGATTTATGGAATAGGCGACCGACAGCTGAGGTCATTTGCGCCATGAGGGAAGGGTATGGAAGGAAGGTTGGAGAGAAACCCGGCGTCGGCATTAGCCTGCTCTTAGAAGAATGTTTCAGATGTCAAAAACGAAAAACTTATGGCCCGGGTAAGATTATACTTGAAAATTTCGCTTATTATAATTATATTTCGCTTTCGCTAAGAGACAAGTCTGATAAATATAGAGCTGAAATTATTGATTTCATAATAACTACTGCTACCAAGAAACAAATGGCAGAGGTAAAAGTAGTTGATACGTTCTGAAGAGACTTTATTACACCTATAATGAATGCAGCACCTCCATTTGATTCTGGTGGCATCCTTTGGAACTCCGTATAAAATTTTTATCTCTAAATATTACTCCACATATTTTTCCGATCGTGGTGAAATTGTAAAAACATTGCGTCGTCATCTGTTTCTGAGATATCCTGAAAATTTAACCTAACCAGGAAGTGATCAGAATTATTGTAGTAAGATCTTGCTCGTCAGGACAAACAAACGAGGGTATAATAAAACGAGTTTAAAATAATTTTCCTTGTCCGTTGCCTTTGTTTTTTCTTAAGCATAGCTTTTGGATCCTACAATGGATTCATCAAAGGAGTGAACTGAAAAATTGATCCACTAAACTAAATACTTAATCTCCTATCTCAACTAACAGTCATCAATCCTAGGGTTGTTTCGACACATATCTCTATTCCTCTCTATCTCTATCCTCTAGCCTATTCATAGTGGCGTATCATTTCTCATTTACATCTTTTATTGCCTGTCTTATGTGACTCATTCTGGGGCGTCCCTTGCCCTTCTTCCTTTCCACCTGTCTTCCTACGATTGCTTTCACCAGGCCATCATGTCTCATAATGTGGCCAACTGAATTGTCCCGTCTTCTGCTTAAGGTTTTTAAAAGACTTACATTTTCTCCCGCTCTTCTTAGAAGTTCCTCATTACTTACACGGACCATTCATTTTATCATCATCATTCTTCCTTAGCACCATACTATGACACTATCAACTATTTTAAAACTTACAGACGAAATAAGATAATAAATAGGTAATTCAACAATCCTAAGAATGGTTTGACGCAGCTCTCCATTCCTCTCTCCCATCCGCTAGTCTTTTCATAGCGACGTATTTCTTCTCTTTTACATCCTTTATAACCTGTCCGATATGACTCATTCGGAGTAGTCCATTAAACTAGCCTCAAAAGATTGTTTTCAGTTGATCATCACTCCTCATAATATGGCCAAATAAGTTGTCCCGTTTTCAACTTATGCGAGGCGTTTTTCGCCATTTTTAAAACCCCGTTCCATCGTCTTCCAATAGCCGAGAGAGCATTTCGAAAATTCACGAGGGAAGTCTTTGGAAGCTATGCGAGTTGGCTCTCCTGTTTTCTGGGACGCTGCCTTCTCATGAGCTCCAAGGTTTCTCATATCCGAATGGCTTAGCGCAACCAGTGTCTGCTGCCTTTGTCCGCCAAGTCCTGCGCCACGTTGATTGAATATGCCCACGGTTCTTGGGCTATTTCATAGCCACAGCGGGATACTGATCAAGGGACGACGAATTTCATTCGTGTTTAATTATTTATTTAAATCATTATTCCCGTGTATTCGCTAATCAAATCAAAATTTTGTTTCATTCTTCCCGACAAAGTTTATTTTTATGAGTTTCTGAGGACTTTCATTTGTACATTGAGATATAAATTAGTTTCAGTACTCTCAGTGAGTTTAAAAAAACGCTGAATAAATCTGCCATTCAACTGATTTGATGTATTTCAAACACTAGAGTATTCTAGGGCGTAAATTTGATTCAGTTGGTTACTCATTTCGGCAAGTAACCTTTTCGGCATCAATATGATACATTTCAGTACTATAATTGCCTCTTCAATCTTTCACAACTTCCAAATTTTACTTAAAAAGATTTTCATATCAAATTTATATTATAGTAAAACTGTGCATAATATGTAAACTACGTACAAAAAAATTAACCTACTACTGTAATCTAAAACCCTTATTAGAGATTACTATCATTTTACTGTTATTACTAATTATTTTACTTCTATCGGAGAAATCCACGCGAATAACAAATGTCAATGCATCTACATTCATATCAGGTCTCGATTTAAGTAAATTAAGCCTCGTGCCATCTGCCCTCATCTGGAACAGGGAAGATTTATCTTTGCCGCTGACGGTGTTCGAACCTCTTACCCACGGCGTGCGCAACCAGTGACTCGACTAGATCCACCACCGCGAGCACGAAGAGAAACACTCGTGTTCTCTTTTGTTATTGGCACCCTTCATGAGTGTCCTTATGCCTTAATAGGAGAATTCTTATCGCCTCGCCGCTTATCGTGGTCCGGGATCGGTTCCCGCGAGGATGCATCGGGGCTGGACAAATAATTGCTCGCGAGTCGCCGATGCAGTCGTCCGGCTTAATCTAAATAATTGTCCGTATATCGACGCGTGTTATCTTTCTCGTTTATATCCGGTACGACAGGGCATAAACACCCGTTGCGCGAAATCAATTAGTTCTGACCGTTATCCGGCATTCTTAACGTATTACTTTCCGGAGATGTGCTGTACAAGGATAAGGCTGCTTTCTCGATATTGTTTTAAGTGTAGATCAGATCATATAAATAAAATAAGAGAGATAGGCAGACAGACAGATTCAGAATTTCCATGATCAATAAGAGACAATAACGCCAGGTTAGAACGTATTAAATATATAAAATGTTTTGTATTGTAGCCTGCTAACTTATGTACCTATACCTTAATGCACGTTTATTAATTTTCTTATTATTTCTAACAACATGTGTTTGTATGTTCTACCCTTATTGGCGCAAAA
Source organism: Ischnura elegans (assembly GCF_921293095.1). NCBI lineage: Eukaryota > Metazoa > Arthropoda > Insecta > Odonata > Coenagrionidae > Ischnura > Ischnura elegans. The sequence goes on from NC_060254.1 coordinate 95,831,217, forward strand.
CTTTAATGAGTACTTGACAATTTTTGCCCTTTAATGAATGTGGTATTATAATTTGTTAGTATGCGTAGCATTTTTGGACCGTGTGGTATGCATGTAGGAATCCTATTGCATGCTGATTATTAATCACTCCCTGCCGAACACCCTAGGGGTGACTCGCAGGGTATTATGTACGAGGACGCTTTCTTTTCAACCTCCGATGAATCATGAAAAGAAGACGAAGTGATTAATTAAAAATTATTTCATTGCTAAATATTGAGTACAATTTCGATGTCCTTTCGACTTAACCGCCTTGGCGATTGAGGAATTGATCGTGCCTGCGGACAAGCTTTGCTATACTTTCTTCTTAGGATGTTGCCGCCAATGACTTCCTGCGAATTCTTCCTTTGCCCTGAATCTCATCGCCCGTTTGAAAACGCTTTTTTTATCATCCGGGGAATTGTTTACAAATGAAAACCAGAGTATCTCGCCGCGGAAAAAGATGGAATGGAGGAGAGGACAGGTTTTGGCTTGCGGCAGGGAGTTGGAATGCGGACGAGAGAGAAAGCGAAGCGAATAAAGGAGAAATGGCGGAGGAAAGAGAGTGGAAATTCACTCACTAAGTGAATCTAGCCCCGGACTAAGCGTAAAATGATTAAACTTTCAAGAATTCAGGGTAGGGAGCCCAGTTCCTTTTCCTGGGCCACCTCGCACTCCTTGGATTTGATTTTTGGGAGTCCACGAAGACTTCGCCCGGGATTTGAACGCGGTACCCCTATGTCAGCAGCCAAGCGCTCTACCCACTAGGTTACCACGCTACCCTATTATCCCACGCTCCCTCGCTCTAATTTGATGCAGTGCTCAAATGACATATTTGCACAAAACATTGTCTCTGTATTACTATTTTGTACTCTGTATTATATAAAGGATGTCCCATTTATCTTGACCACCCTAAATAACCTTTTTGTCCAGATGTAAATTCAAAAATGTGTCAAGCAAATGTCCATTAGCCGTCAGGGGGACATTAAGTAGCATGTTTACCTTCCTTGTAGCTTTGTTATTTACAAAGATATGAACAGCGGTATGTCTTTTTTAAATGGCACCCTATATTTTTTATTCGGCAATTCATTTCCTCTCCTAAAGACTTATTCCAAAATGTAGCACAGTGGACCTTTAACATGAACACAGTGTTATGAAAAATGACTGACTCAATAGCACTTAGTGCAGGTTCGCGGGTATTGGAATTACTCCACCAGTCATTCATAAAAAATATACGGTGCCATTTAAAAAAGACATACCGCTGTTCATATCTTTGTGAATAACAAAGCTACAAGGAAGGCAGTCCTGCTGATTAATGTCCCCCTGACGGCTAATGAACATTTGCTTGACACAATTTTGAATTTTCATGTGGACAAAAAGTTATTTCGGGTTGTCAAGATAAATGGGACACCCTGTATTATAGCAAAATTTTGTTTCTGTTTTGGTTGCAAAATTGTCTTGTTGAGTGGTCAATATCACTTTGTCTTTTATTCTTTTGATTGCATTACTTTAGAAAAAAATTCCACTAAATACTGGAATATTTGCACCATACGGACGATTATTACCTCGTAAATTTATGGAATGCTCACACGAGGCTCATGGGCTTACCCAGCGAGGAGTTGGGGGTGGCAGCTGCCCCCCCATTAGAAGCAAAAATTGCGATAGTCTTTGAGCAATATCAATACTGATTTGAAACGAAACTATTCAACAAATTTTCTTTAAACCCGTGAAAAATGATATGAATTAGTACAAGATATGTAACTAAAATAAAACTTAGGAATAGAAGGAATGATAACTTTGCTATTCCACATGGTAATTAATATAAAAATAAAACTATTTTTTCAAGGAAATAATCTCATAAACTATTATAGCGAAGTTTTAATTTTCTTAAAATGTTGATTTCATTCACTTTTACCATGCTAAAATCTCACAACTTTGCTTGCCCCCTCCACCCCCCATGGACCATGGCCTGCACCCCCCTTACTTATGATCCTGCGTACGCCCTTGACGAGTCTTAGAAGTCTTCGAGTATATTTCAAATGTTTGCAATGTATTGGTATTACGAAGTAAAATATTTCCTTACTCTCTCCCTCTGTACCCCTCCCTAGTCGTGGTAATATCCGGGGAAATGTTTACAAATAAAAACCGGAGTATCCGCCGCGGAAGAAGGTGGAATGGTGGAGAGGACGGGTTTTGGCTCGCGGTAGGGAGATGGAATGCGGACGAGAGAGAAAGCGAAGATGAAGGAGAAATGGCGGTGGAAAGAGAGGGACAGAGAGAGATATAGTGGAAAGTGAGTGAGGAGAAGGTGGTGGAGAGGAGAAGAGAAAGGTGATGAAAACCGGGCCCTGGAGTTGGGTTAGGTGGCAGGAGTCGGGAGAGATCGGAGGGGAGGGTAAGGAGGTGGTGGGGGAGATTTTTTTTAAAGAAGTGGAGGGGAAGTAAGTCGAATGCAAGGTGGGAGTGTACGAGTAGTGGGTTGGGATGGGGATTATCAAGGAGAGGGAGAAGGCTGTATTGCGGGTCGTGGAATGCGGAGGGGAGGGGAATTTAAACGTAGGAGGAGGAGGAGGTGGGGGGAGGTGTAGTTTGAGGGGAAAGTGGTGTGGGGAGTAGGGTGGGTGGAAATGGCAAGATAGGGGGATGCTTATATCTCTTTCTCCTCCAAGTCTTTTCGCTATCTCTAGGGCTGGGCAAAATACAGAAGTATTTGAAATACATAATGCCGCTCCATATGTATTTGAAAAGCAAAATACAAAGTACAGCTTCAAATGTGTTTGAAATACAAGATACTGCTCAAGATGTATTTTAAATACAAAATACCGCTCCAAGTGTATCTGAAATACAAAATTCATACTCATACACAATACAAAGACTCGAGCATTTGAAAAAAACTACAAAATAGTATTTAAATACCTTTTAAATACAAAATAATTTTGAACCGAAACTAAGAGATCTTAAAAAATATATAACCAGCCTTAGACCGCTATGGATTGCTGCAAACATGAAGACAAGGATTCCTGCGAAAACGAAGTATTATCTGAAGCATAATGTGACAGATTTGTTATCAGAGCTACTCCATAAGTATTTCACAAATTAATTTATATTTTTATTATTATTTTAGATTGGGAAAATACCAAAAATCTGTGTTTGGAATACAAGATACCATCAGGTCGTATATTTGGAATACCAAATGCAAATTACATATGTATTTCAAATACGTACTATTAAAATACTTGAATTTGAAATACTGCCCAGCCCTGGCTATCTCCTACCAAACGAAAGTTCACGCACACTTACCTCCCCTCCTTATATACATCCATCTCCACGTCCCCCCCCCCTCTCACCCCACCCCTCCTCCCCCACCTCCACACATCTCTGACCGCCCCTACTATCTCTCCTCTCTCTCTCTCCTCCAGTTCACTTCAGTGAGGCATGGGCTTTGGTTATGAGCTGACGCGACTACCACTTCTATCTCAATCCCCCCTTACGGTCTCTCCACAAACAACCAGCCCAACTCCTCATCCTTCTACCTCCAAACCCAACTGCTCCTTCCACTGCATGAGCAAGTACAGGGACACCCCATTCGATTCACCCCAACGCAAACCTCCCGTCTTCAGTTCCTTCCCGACTCTTTAATCCGCACCGGAGCGGTGGGCTGAGTCAGTTTCGTTTCGTTCCGGCCAGGTCTCTGTGTCTGAACACATGCCGCGCTGCTGCTGTCGGCCTCCCTCCTGTGTTATTGCAGTTCTCCGTGGTCAACTCGGATGCGATCATGCATCTCCAAGTGCCCAGGATTGAGCCGCCAGCTCGGAGAGGCTCGTAAAGGAAGTCATCGTTAAAACAGTGCGGCCGGCTACCGTGCGCAACTGCAGAAGGACCTTTTTTTCATGTGGCAACAGACTTGAAACCACCCTCCTGCGTGTATTGGCCGTCTTAGGGAGAGGAAATCGTGGTGTTTTGGATGTAGCGCGCCAATGCCATCTTACACCACCGCTGGTTGTGTCGTGTGCTACGTCGATAGATAGATGAACAGCAAGACTCTCTTCGTACCTCTCTTGTTTTCTCTTTCCTTTGTTATCGAGCTGTTGAGGACTTAGGAGACGGGTCGTGTGGTAGGTAGATGAACAGCAAAGACTCACTACGTACTTCAGCTGTTTCTTTATTTTCCTTTGCGATCCTCTTTGAGGACTTTGGGGACGGGTCGTAGTGTACACATCGTCGAAGAAGTGCGGAGATTTGGAGAACGCAAGAAAAAAGGGTTTTCTTTCTCGGGCTCCTTCGACTCCGGTAGCCGTAAATTTTTCTCTCCGCAAGAGCCGGCACCCGCGAGAGACATTGTGCGGTCGGATGGAGTGAGAGGGAAAAAGAATCGAAGACTTTCAGCTCGCAAATCTCGGCGCGAGGCAGCCCCTTCACTCGGGGAGAGCTGGTTGAGGTCGTATCGTTCATTTCCCAGGTCGGAAAAGGTTTTGTGTTTTCCCCGTACTGGTGTGAGTGCAAGCGAGGGAGTTTGTCTCGCTCGTTCCAAACGTCTGTGAGCTCGTGTGTGCTGCCGTTGCTTGGTAAAAACAAAAGGCCATCGTACTTCCTCCCCCCCAAGTTTTCACTCCTCTTCCTGCTCATCTCCGGCGTCCTTGCTGCATCTTCCGTGCCATCTTCTCCTCCTCCTCCCGAGTTTGTGTGTATTTCTTGTCCGGGAGAGCCATGGAGCCACGGATCGTGTTCCTGCAACCCAAGATTGGAATGGCTGCTGCGGCCCTCTCCGGACTGGTGGTCACAGGTAACGACGACGTCGAAAAAGCGAAACACTCGCTGTCACGATCGCGCACGCAATCACGAACGCATTGCAATCCCTTTCGTCCATAAACGTCCTCCAACGCGACGATGGGGGGCGTGCTTGTTCTTGAACTTGGCGCGGAAAGATGTGGCCATGCGTTTGTGTCATTATTACGTTGGAGATTGTCGCTGGGTAAACATGACGCTGGCTGTGAATGATATGGCTAGTTTTTTTCTGAATGATGAGACCATAGAAATTCAAGCTTTATATATAGAATAAGTGGAAATAAATAGTTCCACACACATAGTAGTTAGTTCATGGTAATTCTCAGTTTTCTCTCGTCAAATATGTTTCGTGACTTAAAGTGAGGAATTGGACTGCCGCCAACCGGTTAGGCGTCGGATATTCTTTCAGTTTCGTGTTGTTTTCAGTGGGACCTTCTAATTGGTGACTCTCTTGATTTCTCGTTCGTGCTCTACCGCGAATGAAGGGAGTATTTATTTTATGAATATCCATATGATACATTATAGCGGGCGCTGAAATTATATTTCAGTCATTGCGGCCGTTAATTTATTCAATTTTCGATGGAGTTTGAAATTTTTCCCGTAATTAATGAAGTGTCATACGCTCAATTTCATTTATCGACCATTAATAATTATTTTTAATTTTTCTGCGTTGATATAAATCGATGGGAAGCTGTCAAATGTAAATTCAACGGTTGCAATGGGTGTTAATTTTTCTAAAAAGATTTATTTCAGTTGCGTATCATTTGGTTACTTTGTTGCGTCCTATATACTTATTTCGGAAGAATTTCTCCTGTATTTGTAGCAGCTAGCCAATAGTTCAGTTAGTTATGCGATGACTGTCTCATGTTTGAACGTGTTCCAATATCCTATTCATTTCCTCCTTTCGCTTCCCAACTGACTAGTTGAATGTTCATGCAAGTTTTTTGTTTGCTCGATCACTCATCATTTACCGTTGTTTATAAGAAAACGTTATGCCGACATGATGTCAACAATGGTGCCTTGAGGTGCGCATGTGAATTTTAATTAATTGTAATTGAAAACCAGTGCGCGATCGCTTGTAGAATGGAGGATTTTACGCAAAGATTGTACAACCTTTTTCTCTCATCATTAAAATGTCGTAGTCAACGCCAATTCAAACGCCAGTCTTGGCTAAACGTGAGTCGGCCTTTGTTTGTAGCTCTTCCCACAGGCGTTGCGGACGTAATCCCTTGCAACAGAGAGTCACTACGAAGCCCAAACAATCACCTCCCCCCCTCCGCTGCCAAAAACCAACGCAACACTCCGTCCTCTAAGTGGTTGGATACCACTTACAATGAGTTGGATCGGGTAGACGGCGGCGCCTAAAAATCCGCTTTTAATGCAGTTGAATTTTACATAGCCTGAGAGGGATTATTACTTGCGGACAAAATGAAAACATTGTTGTCAACATTAAACGCATTGTATAAATTTCCTTATAGTTAATTGATGCACATTGTTGAAAGCTGAAACAGAAGATATACCTGAAACAAACGTTTTTATCGATTTCTCCCTGCATTATTTCGCAGAATTTACCCTGTGGGCATTCATAAAGATCATGTAAATGTGCCAATAGTTTATTCCGCTCGACTCGTGTTTGAAATGGCTAGACTTAATGTTTTCATTTTTCCTGATGGTCGTTTTTTTCCTCGCAAAATTGAATTCAAAATCCTTTACATTTCAACGCTGTCATCCCTTAATTATAAAGTTTGTAGGTACAAGTTCTAACTAAAAGACCATTTCTTTTTCTGTATTTTAACTTCTTTCCCAGTACTCTTCAATTCCATTACTATATGTCTCTTTGTTTTCCTACAAAGGAAGACGTAGAGCTCTTTTCTCGAAAGGTCGTCTGCAATCTCCCTCTAACGATTGATGTCGAAAGCCGTTTCGCTGGAGCTTGCAACTAGGAAATGAGGCAGTGACTATCGACATTTTTGTTAATTCCACATTGATTTGTTTCCCATTAGTAATTAGTATTCCTAGTAGGAATATCAGAGGCTTTGTATGAAATTTCTCACTATTGATGTCATATATCTTTTGTATTTAGGCAACTTCTGTTTACCCCTTACAATGAGTTGGATCGTGTGTACGACGCCGGAAAATCCGCTTTAGTAGATTTGACTTTTACATAGTCTGAGAGAGATTATTACTTGCTGGCAATGTATAAAAAAATTGCCAGCATTAAACGCAGATACACCACGAAATAAATTTCGAAATATATTTTCAATTTGAAGTTGGCGTAAAAATACTTGAATTGATTTCGTTAAAGTGTAATCCTGTGATATAATTGCTGAATGTTATTTTTGCATCAAGTCTCGCAAGTCGAGTGGAAGTATCCAATACGGCTTTACTGCGGTTATCATGGCAACCACGACGCCGCTCTTGTTAGATGTGGACGTCGTAATGCGAGCAAAAACTGAGCCACTCCCACAAGTCGTGCGAACTAACTTTGCCCAAGCATTCCGGTCGGTAAACTCCTTTTTCTCTCCCTCACCCCCACCCTCACTCACCCCCATCTATTTATATAATAAGCCTCATTTCCCCGAAGGAGGTGGTCTGGGGGACGGGTGGGAAAAATCCATGAGGGCTAAGGCGGTGTGAGGGGGGAAGGCCTTTTCCACGGAGAGAGAGAGGTCGGGAAAAGTTGCACACCACGCGACGTGCATGATCTCAAGTCGGACGGAAAGCATTTCGTGCCGTGGTACTGTGGCATCCATGATCCAACCCCCCCCCCTCCTCCTCCTCCGAACGGAATTCCCGAATCCTTTCGCTCCGACGATTTTCCCATCGACCTATCGAATTACCAATCAGTGCCCCAAGAGACGGGATTCTTCGCCTCTTCTCTTTCGGGAGATTTCGCGTTTTTTGCCCGCTTTCCGCGACCCCGCCCTCTTTATTCTGCATCCAGCAAGGCATCACCTTTCACCCATCTCTCTCCGCTCAGGGACTGCACTCGACAGCGCCGCTCTGCGGAGAATTCTACGAGATGAGGCTTGAAAATGAAAAGGAGACTTCGTTGATTTCCACTAATTAATTTTGTCCGTACGACATGTTTCGAACCATAGAGGTCATTATCTAGTACCTCTATGATTCGAAACATGTCGTACGGACAAAATTAATTAGTGGAAATCAACGAAGTCTCCTTTTCATTTTAGAGTATTAACTTCCACATAGTTGATCCTAATACAATTGAACGGAGATGAGACTTGGTTCTCGGCAGCATCGTCGTAACATATTTATTCTGGGCATCTTTTGGCTGGGTGAGATTTAAGAGGTTTATTAATTGAAGCCTTGTTCAGTTAACTTTCGGAGATTTCTAATAACTAGAGTTGAAATGGGAAAACTTTGTCGATCAGATAATTTAATTTTAAATTAGGCCAAGTATAACAAGGCTGAGTAATAAATTCATTTCGAATTTCCACGCGAATCAAGTCAAACTGAAGATTTTTTTTCCTTACCGAATCAAAACTTTATGGTAAAGTTTGACCAGGTATAAAGCATGAAACCTCAAGAGCTACTTTTAAGATGTTTTCTAGTGTGTCATTGCTGTGGTACGCATGAAATATTTTTTTTTAATATCAAGGCAGACATTCGTAACGGGAAATAGCTTTCTTTTTGTTGGAAATTTCATTTCTTCCGGAATTGAAGAAACTCGGACAGGGTGGTAAATAATTATAATTTCCAATTCAGTTCATATTTATAGGGAAGACTGCCCAAGCATCTGGATCTGATTGATTTATTTTGCCTGGACTGGGCGGAAGTCTCGTTTTTAACCTTCTCTTTAGCCGTAATATAGCTACTTTACCACTTCGTTCGGGCAATTGTGACCTGATTTTGTAAGCTTTGAGTAGTGTATCATTGGGTTAAAGGAGCTACGTGTGGGAAAAAAACACGGAAAATTCCAGAAATTTAAGTTTAGAAACTCAGTATCCGTCGAATCATCGATGTGCAGTGAAAGCATTTTCTCCCCCGCGGGGTTCGTCTGCGGTTGTGTTGTGGTCACCGTATAGTTATTTCCTCCGATAAGGCAGCGAGTGAGAGACCAAGTTATTATTTGCGCTTACGCCCATAGCTCGTGGGAAAGCGTGCTTGCATGTGTGCATCGTATAATGCGAGTCTATCAAGTGGACGCTTTTCCAGTTTATCCACTTTCAGAGAATCCGAGGCATAATGAAGCGATTGTTCTGCTGATGGGCGGTCGAATTTCCCCCGAGGATTTGGGCATCGTTTTCCCTTTGCGTGGTAAGACTCGACGTTTCCGGAATCCCTGACGTGCTCCCCTGCTTCCTACGTTCTCAGGCTTAATTCAGTTTTTGAAGGACAAAGCTTTTGATAACAGTGACGCTAATTGTCTCGAGTCGGAATGAGGTGACCTTGGGAGCTCAGTGGAGTTCGATCTTTGACTTTGCCACCCTAATGATGTAATTAAATAAAATTTTAGTAGGTATGATAAGGTATGAAAATTGCTCTTTAATTTTCTCATTCAAAAGTTACAGTTTTGATTGTCGTTTTTACAATGTAACAGTATGATTATGACATCCCAGTAATGGCATTAAATAACAATGTCTGTCGGTGTGAGAATTGCTCTTATTTCTTCATTCGAAAGTAACACTTTTAATTTTGGTTTTAATCATGTAAAGGCCTGGTTACACTGTCAAATCAATCCTCTGCCTAAAGTACAAAATTATGTTGTTTTTTTCCTCAAAGAATGGAATTTTATTTTTCTTCCAACGGAAAGAAAAGACGATCGATGAAAATAATTCGTGTACGCTGATAGCGGGAGACGTTGCCACTAAGTACACGAAATTACCTATTTTAGTGCATACTAAATTCGCGGTACAAGACCGCTTGATACCCAGAACTACTTTTTCGACTGCGAATAGGAGTTACTCTTCGTTCATTACCATAAGTGACACTCAAACCTATCTAATCTTTTGAACTTGTCAAACGCGTTATTCCTCCATGCTTAATAGGGCTGGTGAGCCAGGATGAAATCAGATCGGTGGATTTTCTCCCAAATTTTGGTATCCAACTCGAAAAGAGCACGTATCTTAGTTCAATTCTCCTGGAACGGAAGGGGGAAAAAACAGTCTGCGGCTAATTTTCGTGATCAGTCATTTTTTTTTCATTTCCAGAAGGGTAAGAAACAAGTTTGGACGTTGCTTTCCGCACCATTGTGCATTTTGTCCTTCGGCTTTTGTCTTTCCGCGTTTGCATTTTTTTGTTTGCATCCTCTAACCGGAAGGGAGCGAAAGAAATTGATCAGGTCGAGTTTATCGCGCGTTTCCTCTGGATCGCATTTCGGGAACTCGCAAATTGGAAAAATTTCGCGAATCCATCTGGTGTGTCAGGAACAGTTGAAAATTTGAGGAAAATATGGACACTGTAAGTAATACTTGTAAATTTTTTTGATATTTCGTAAATAATTACTATAAATTACCAAAATATTGGCAAGAGAAAGGAGGAGGAGGAGTAAATTTCATAAAACAAATAAACAAATGTAATAAATCCATACACATTGCAAGCAATCGAGACCTGTTAAGCGTAAGTGATGCATGCTCTTTTTACATTCATGTATTGTATCGAGTGTTAAAACTTTTTTCATATCACCGATGAAATTTCAAAATTATCGTCAAGTATGGAAATTTAAAATTTTTTGGTATGAGGTTGGGACTACATTTAATTTCAAAAGTTTTTAAGTCTCGAAAAATCTTGACAAAGTCTGATGGGCATACCCAAAAAGTTGGTGGACTCTTTAGGTTTCTGACTTGGCGAAAGTCCTCATTTGGCAGTGACTGCGAGCCCTCCTTTTCGAAACATTAGCGGTTAGCAGTGCCTTTACACCCGTCGGAGCCGAACGGAGATGATGGCAGCATTAGACGAGGCGAAACGGGTCCCCCTGGAGGCCTGAGCCGTAAAGTTGATGAGGACGATTAAATCAGCCGCGTTTCGGGAACCCCTCCTCGGCCGCGCAAAGAATGTGTCCAACTAAAGCGGAGAAATCGTTGCATTAGCTTAATGGTCGGCGGAGATGGAGTGGTCGAGGAATATTTTCCCCGTTGACTTGGCACACTCCCCTCAAAAATCGTGGCGTTTGATTAAATTCTTCCCCCGTCTTTCGTATTGTAAATTTTCGTCGAGGTAATCGACCGTTTTGGAACAATTGTGCCTGGGATGAGCCTGAAAGAGGCCCCCCGCAATTTTTTTGTGTTGAAGAAAGGTAAATTGACGCTGGTAAGGAATATTTTTTGTGACAAGTATACTTTCCTTACTTGTGACAAGTATACTTATATCCGTTAAGTTCTCGAATACTGTATATGCTGAGGGAAATTGAAATGATACCATATGTTGATTCAGTGTCTTGAATGATAGGTATTGACACATGAAACATAAGAGGCATAAAACGAGATGACGTTAAAAATAGAGGTAAAGAAAAAAAACTCAATGATACTACAACTTGACGGATAAGCTTGGAAGTGTTATGCGTTTTGGGACGCTATTAAAAATGGCGTTGTATAGAAATGGAAAAATTGATGCTCACCGTGTTTGTAACGTATGAACAATAAGAATAATTCGTTTCTGCTACTAAAAATTCGAGCGTAAAGTTATGCCTCGAAAGCTCTTCGTTTGCAAAACCAGTCTTTCTGATTGATTTTCATCTCATATAGACTATATGGGATAATTAATTGTTTACGACATCAAAGCTTTGACTTTTTTAGGTTATATTTTTTCCTGTGCTCTTTCGCTGCCTATTAATATTCTTGTACATTTGTGACCCCTCTAACCTTAGTATATAATCCTCGTATTTGATAGAAGTTTTTTGGCGTAGCAAACGAGAATTTGATGTTTTCTTGCACATCTGTGCTTATTGGTAAGTCTTAATAGCTGTCTCCCTTCTGTAATTATCATAAAGGTTTTCTGTAGGCACAGGTGACCACAGTTATGGATATCCCTTCAAATTACATTGCCTGATCAGTTTTCTCATAATCAATTCAGAGCTGTTTACTCACAACCAGTGAATAACTACCCAAAAGTGGTCGTTGAAGTAGATTGAAGAATTCTCTTTATGTACGCATAAATATCCAACCTTACCGTCAAATTTGTTAGTGACTACCCTATAAACATCATCATCATCATCTTCAAGTCAACAATCCTAAGATTGGTTTGACGCTATTCACCATTCCACTCTTCAATCTGCTAGCCTTTTTCATAGCGACGTATTTCTTCTATTTTTACATCATCAATGATCTATCCCACGTAACTCATCCCACTTACCGAGGTGAGGAATATTAATGAACCTTTCCTTTCTGAGAATAGAACCTCAAAGTGGCCCTTGAATGCGCGAGAGAAAGAGAGATGAGAGTAAAAAAATACGTACATCCGTTAAGTTTTCGATTCGGCCGAGTGCTCTTAGTGCGGAAGAAAGCCAGCCCGTGGAATGATGAGAGGCATTCCCTCTGTAATCCCTTCGACCGCATTCGGTTTTAATGCATTCATTTATACTTACTACATCCCGCCCCCATCAAATTCCTGGGCCATTTAGAGAAAGGAAGCGCATACCTATCATTCTACATCTAGACTACCCCGCAAGTCGCATAAAAAGGCGTGTGGTGGGGTGTGTTCGGACACCAGGCGTCTACATATAAAAAGCAAATGATCAAGCAAAATCACGACTAGCATTTATTAAAATTCTTTATGGTTCGAGGAAAAAACGAATTCTCATACCTATATGTCCGGCAGAATATTTCTCTTAATTTATCGCTTCTGTCGGACCTGGAAATATGTTTAGTGGAACTCTAATATTATGTTCTCCGTGTCGCCCTTAAATATATCTTTTCTCAATTGTTCAAGCAAACTAAGCCTAGCGCGCTGCCTCCGAGTCTCCCGCGGCTCCCAACATAAATCGGTTAACATCTGGATAACGATCTTTGTACACCCGTCTCAATTTTTGGCGGACCGCGCAGCCTTCCTTCGTATTTTATTCAGTTCACGATTAAGTATTTCAGCACCAGATCCCATACGCTCACTGTATATTCAAGGTGTGGTCGGGCGAGTGCGATATATCACCTTTCTTTTACTTTTTCATTCAAAAATCTTCCCACAATATGCTTGACGAACCCAAACTTCTCCAGGACTCTGCTAAAAATATTCCTAATATGTATTCCCACGATAGGTTTGATCTAATCGTAACTCCCAGGTTAACTTCACTTTGTTTGTTGCCTTTATGTTAATACCGTCCACAGCATAAATATGGCGATAGTTGGACGAACTCCGCAGGAAAGCCACCGACATGCATTTGCTTACACTAAGTTCGAGTACCCACTCTTGGCTCCACAAATAAACGTTGTTTAAATCCGATGATAGAATTTTATAGTCAGAGAGATCACTAATTTCGCGACAGATGACAGGGTAGTCATCAAATAAACGTAATTTACTGTTGATTTGGGAGAAAATCATTTATGCATGTAATGGAAAAAGGGGGGCGATTACGCTTCCTTGTGGAACACCTGATATCACTTTAACTACATTAGAGCTAATTCCGTGGTGGTAGTTGGTGTAGTGGTACTATGGTGATAGTTGAACGAACTCAGCAAGAAATGCACCGACTTGCATCTGCTCAGATTGTTGGAATCCCCATTGAGTTCTGAAGGGTTGTCTTAGGAATTATATTCGTTCACACCCACTGGTTTCCTGGGTGTTTCAACACACATTCTCTCTAGAGGGGAAGTCTCCTTCTATCCCAGTTCTTGGTTCCCACACCCGTCCTCCCTCTTAGACAACAACCTCCCATGCAATGAATTCCTCTCGTTTCTTCTCGTCCTACAGAACCAAGCCACTGGCCTCGAATAGAGCCACCTTGCCTCGTTGGTGACAGGCCTCTTTCTATGGTTTGAATCTTTTGGATAGAATCAAATCTTCCTCCCGACCAGTCCAATTTGGGGACGGTTTCCTTCAGAAAAATCCTCTGATAACATTTAAAATTACAGTGATAGAATTACATACAAATGATGAAAATTAATAAACACGTATTCAAGCGTTAAAAAAATACTTATACCACAGTTGAAATATCTGTAGTAATTTGTTTTTTGTTGTTATGTTACATTGTTATTATATTTATCGCCCTACGTCTTTAGAAATTGTCCGCCATTTAATAACATAAAGGTGAAGAAGGCTTAGTCATTGTATTTTTTATATCAGGTGCGTTAATTTTCATAAACACTTATCTTACTTATCGTGGAATATGATGGCATTTGTTCCAAACAAGTATTATCTATCTCAAGAAAACATTAAATACGACCAGTCTTTGAGAGAGGTCACTATAAAACTTAAGCTATCGTTTTAATATTTTCAAGGTAGGTATATACGGTAAACCGCAATTTTTATCTTTATCTCAACTATTAAATTTTCCTCTTTGAAAATACGTTGGCTATGATTTAAAAAAATTTCAATCTCAAAATTTTCAAAATTAAAGCACGAGTTAAAAACAAGAAATTTGTCACAAAAAACCGATTGAGCAAAAGTGATGTCTCCTCTTAAGTTAAATTACACCTAGGGGGAAATTTTGCTATTTTCTGCATAGGTAGATAACTCCTTTGATATTTTTACTCACTGTGTCAACCCTCGCACTCCCTAGGAGTGTAATCACATAAATTTTACTCTGAAAGTAAGTAGTACTTAGTTAACATCTTCTGGTCGTGTTATTTTATTACCGATGTGTCAAATATAGAAGATATTTCGAACCTCCCGAATATTAATAAAATTCAAAGATTCAAGCTTGATGCAGTGGGATTTTTCCAAATCGAAGAAAAATACTTGCAATTTTCGACGATTATAAAATTTATTACGTCCTAGGTTACAATATTACTACATCATCTTCTTCACCTTGAAGATGATTTTAGTAGCAACGGAATCTAGGACGAAATAAATTTGATAATCGTGAGAAATTGTAGTAATTTCCATTTGGATTATTTCTCCTAACCTGATTATTTCCCAGGATATCATCACCGCCAAATTTTCTCTCCTTCATTTTTTCCTTAATTATTCTGCTCTGGATTTCGTGAAGCAAAGGCTTTCAACGGTGAATACTGTTTGTCTCACTGTAAGGTATTTTCTACTCCTTCAAGGCGACGTATGAACCATCTTGTCGAGTATAGTCTGACCTCGAGACAACTTTGAAAAGCCGGTTCGTGTGGGAAGGAAATGCCTTTGGAGCTCGCGGGCGAGGTCTACATCGGGTGGAGTTTTCATACTTTGCAATCACAAGCCGTCGTTCAACGCTGCAAATGAAGTCATTTGTGGTTCTATCACGTAGTTTGCTGCATAAAGAGGGTTGTCAGATGAGACACATTAACAGCGGGGACAACGCTGGGACTTGTTTAAAAATTATTTTATTTCTGATAGTTTGCATGGACCTTTAAATCTCTTTTTGGTTGAAGCTTTCTCGGACCATTTATTACCTTTAAAGCTCGCTAATTACACCGAGTAGGGTAATTTCTATCGCGTGAGTGTGATGTTATTACTGGTATTGGATTGACAGAAATGGTTGTGAAGTCGCTCCACGAAGGTATATTTAAAGGGCCCCATCCTTTTTAAGTGCCTGCCAATTACCAGAAAATGCAAAATACTCCACGTATGGGTTCAGTCGCCGCCATAACGCTTCCCAAATGGACACCTCTTGACATCGTATATGACAGCACCACCTTTGTTTATTGCACTAGATCGCATCCTTAGCTACAAGATGTAGCACCTCGTCTCTTGACTGTTTGTGTGTGTAGTGCCTTTATACATCGCAGTAAATGGCTTTTGCAGTAAATGTCATGCATGCATTAGTATTTTACAAAGAGTAAAGGTGAAAAAATTGTACAATAAGGGAACTAATTTTCTGCACTTACCATGGGTATAGAAACTTATTCAATTCAATGTTTTCCTGAATGGATTCCATCTTTTATCGTGATCGCACAAATGGTTTCTTATCATTAATTGTACTACTCTTGCTTTCATGCCGAAAACATTTCCTCTTGCTCTGCGTGAGTGAATGTGTAGACCGATTTTCATTTTTTAAGTGTTAAAATCGGTAACTGTTTTTTAAATACTTCTATATTTGTTGAAGTCTAACCGCCGGAGCCTACTACAGTGGTCTTCTTAGGGATCGGAAAGCAATTGTAAAATAATGCTTCTCATCTCATGTTTGCCTTTCTCGTCAATATATCATGGTGTTACCCAGATGTTAAGCGAATTAGGCAGGGAGCCACTGGAGACTCGAAGGCTGCGCGCTAGGCTTGAACAATTGAGAATGGATATCTTTAGGAGCGACACAGAGAATATAATATTAGAGCCGCACTATATTTCCAGGTCCGACAGAAGCGATAAATTAAGAGAGATGTTTTACCGAACGCATAGATATGGGAATTCGTTTATCCCCCGAACCATTAAGGACTTTAATAAATGCTTGTCGTAATTTCCTTGGGGCACTTAATTTTTATGTGTGAATGGCTGGTGTCCTAACACCCCCTGCCATACGCCTTTTAGACAGCCGTCCCTATTACAAGATGTGCAACAAGCTAAAATTTTGACGGGCACTATATCTTATATATCCAACCTTCAAAGAGGTGGAAAAAAATGAAAAGGAAAACAAAGAAAGAGCCCGGAGATAAAATTGTGCTCATTTTTCGGGTTTAATCCCGTTTTGAGAGAAGAAAAAAAGATGCGAATTGTTACTCTCACGCCGTGTTCTGTCTTGTTTCCCACCACCTCCGTGCCTCCTTCGAGAGCTAGGTGGCAGGTCGAGAGCTCCACTCGTCAAGTCTCCGTTCGTTTCGCGAATACCGTAATGCACCCAGGGAACGAGGGAGATCACGGCGTGAATACATATATATATACATATATATCCGTGCCTGCGCGTGCTTCGGGATGCGTGACACGCTCTCAAGGACGGCCATCCGTGCCTCCTTACCCACACCCAAGCCCTACCTCCCCGCTAAAAAAAACTCCGCAAACCGAGACTTTTCTCCAGAGCCAGGGCTTACCCTCATTTCTTCTACTTACTTATCTCTCCTCCCCGCTCTTGTGTACCGTTCTTACGACGCCGCCGTAAAAGTCGGATAAGGAAATCGAGCTTCGAAGTTTCGTAATTGTTTTCGTCGCGAAGGTTTCATCACGCTCCTCCTCTTCGTCTCGCGCTGCCTTCCTTCAAGACATCGACGGTGCATGGATTAGCGGAGGTACACACATTTCTGAATGGCGTGCCTTCGTGTTTATGTCGAGAGCTTGTAAGGCTGTGTAGTAATTTCGATTGTGGTCCAGTGTTATCAAGGATTTGCATGTGGTTGTTGATGAAGATGCTGCTTCTATATCCACTGCAGTTTTGTGCACTTTTGTTGACACTATGTACCGCTGTAGGTGCACTGTATAACGCCAAATCGAGATCCATAAATAACAAGGCTGGTTTTAAAATAGGAAATTGGATAGGATTGAACGTGATTGCAGAATATAGATAGTTTTAGGTGCACTGAGTATTGCCAATTCGAGATCTATAACGAAGCAGGCTCGTTATAGAATGGGATGTTGCTTCTATGTCCACTGCAATGTTGTACACTGTTATAGAAAATTGATGCTGTTATTATTTTGAGAACAAAAACTTTTACAATGGACTGCCTTAAAGTATTTTAGTATAATTAATATGCTGCTGAATTCTCTCGGAAAAAATAGCTGCATCAGTGAAATTATTCATTTTTGAATTTGTTCTAATGAGAATGAATATTTTAACTTTGTGATTTCACATAAAAACTTTGTTTTATTCTATTTTAATTTTTGTTATCATCTTGGCATTTCTCATTCTATCTACATGGTTCTTTGGAGGACCCATGGTCATGCTGCTCAAACATGCAGAAACTGCCTGCCTCCTTGGCACTTCTTAGGTGATCGTCGCCCAAGAATTTCAAAGTTCGAACTCCTCTATGACTCCCTGATGTCGTCATCCTGAACTCCGCAATAATGCTCTCTAAGTGCGATTCGTCCGTGTTTCCCGTTGCTGTTCGTTGTCTGCATGTTTTATGAGGAGCTCACGACCGAAAGCGCTGTTGTTTTGAATTTGACGCCACTAGGCGAGGAAAGGTTATCTTAGGTCTGTGAGTGTTATAGTCGATGCTGTGCTTAATGTTCTCTCAGTTATTGTCTGTTTATGCTTTAAAATAGACGGATTATTATGCTCAGACTATTTTATATCTACCAGCTGATCATGAGATAAACAAGAAATGTGCATGCTGGGGGTTTTATGATATAAGACATGTGAGATGGTAAATAAGTGAATGCGGAATGTTGACCTTTTAAAATTCGTATCCACAGTTGTATTATACATACGATCCTTTAATCAGTAACCTATTTAAATAACACCGCTTACGTTTACTTTTCAAATATAATGCTGCACTGAATGACAATGTTTTAGATGGTGAATAATCGTTGTACTTTCCATATTTTAATTACCGACCCCCTTTCCCAGATACACCTATGGGTATATTTGAGCTTTGAGATCATAAAAATAATTTTCCATTGTAATTTATGTAAAATATTATATAAGTTAGCTTTAGAACTTGGTTATTAATTTTCATTTTCACTCAAAATATTTCGAGTCCGTGCTAATTGATATCCCGGCCTTGAGCTTGTGCGATTCTGGTTTTTATTGGAACAAAGTTTTTGAGCATTTTACTTTACTCCGATGTAATTAAGTGGGTAGAAGGTATGTTTTATTCTCATTTCAAAAGTTGATTTTCTGTTTTGTTTCCCATGAACCATTATCGTGAAGATAGTTCAAAGAAGAATTACTACTTATCGTGCTCAGATTCGGTATATTAACCTAGATATTGCTGCTTTTGCTGGAGCTTGGGTACATTTATGTGCAATTACAATGAAATTGGCTATCATTAGCTTTATTTCCGGTGAATGGGCACTTCTGCTCTCCTAATCACGCTGCTGGACTGCCTGAGAGATCAGTTGAAACCCCCAGAGGAAATATGCCCTCTCAAACATTTTTTTACCGTCTTCAGGCCCGTCTGGGGAAATATCTTTCAGCCGGATGCAACTTTTTCGTCGACTGCCTTTTGGTCGGCAGGTGTGACAAGTCGGGAAGCCGTCAAGGACGCTGTTTTGTAAACGTCTGCTTCCCCTTACAGGAGTTCTTAAGAGGCCGCCTGACTGTTTTTTTCCTGACTAAGTACTTGATTGAAACGTAGGGAATCTTCTTAATTCATTCAGGGTAGGTACACATTCAGGACCAGTTTAAGCAGTAAGCAAAATACGCTGCCGCATAGGGCACCATGCAAAAGGCGGCACTTAGTCCAATGTTCATTATTAATCAAACAAGGGGATTAAAACGATTTTAATTTCTCCTGGTGAATAATATTAATATAAGAAACCTAAGAGGTAGTAGGGATTCTCTCGGGATATGGGTTTCCACTTTACGATGTATCCTTACTTATACAATAATTTTATGGAGTAAATCAACCGTCAACCTTTCATCTCCTTTACTTAATTCTTCTCGGGTTATCAGCCAGATTAATTCCTTCGTATAAGCCGAAATTTCGCAGTGTGAAATTGGACTTCCAAAGAGTAACACGACCTTGAAGATGGGAGACAAGTCGTCTCTCGAAACGTCGGCTTATACAAAAGAATTAACCTGGCTGAGAACCCGAAATAAGTACTAATTAAGTAAAGGAGATTTTTGAATGAGTCTTTAGGAGAAGAAATGAATTCATGAATAAAAAGTATAGGATGCCATATCAAAAAGATATACCGCTGTTCATATCTTTGTAAATGATAAAGCTACAAGGAAGGCAATCATGCTGATTAATGTCCCCTTGACGGATAATGAACATTTGCTTTACACATTCTTGAATTTTCATCTGGACAAAAAGTTATTTCGGGTGGTCAAGATAAATAGGACACCCTGTATAGCCTCTAAGGTTATTTCGTCTTCTTGCCAAGATTTTCATGAGGCTTCCCTCCTACTCTTCTTAGGACTTCCTCGTTACTTAATCCGTCGATACATTTGATCCTCATCATTCTTCTGTTGCACTACATTTGGAAGGCCTCGACCCTTGATTTCTCCGTACACTGTGTGCCCAGCAAATTTAAAGGTGATAGCGTGAATTGAAGATAAGTAAATCTGCAGCGGAAAGAATAGACACAGCCGGCACTATGAAAGATCTCTTCCGGTCTGCCTGCCTTTGGGTCCATGGCAGTGCCTCGTGCTATGGGTTTCGGAGGCTGTGAAATGTGGTCCTCGTCACAAATTTGTTTGTTGTTAGCTTGATCTATTCTTGGTTCCCAGTGAGGGAGTACCCCTTCTAAACGCCACCGCTTCTATTATAGTTCCCACCCGCATCGTCACCCTATTACATGTCGGTCAGCCCTTCCCGTCATCCCCTCTGCGGGCTGGGCTCCCATCAGCCACTTAACCCCCTTAATGCCCCCCCTCTCTTCCCTTCTTAATTTTTCTCATTCAATGTGCTCACCATCCCTTTCTCTCTCTCTCTCTCCAACTTGCCCAGGGACTCCCTCTGATACTCTCGGTCGCATGGACTGTTCTGTGAACGCGGTTGGACTGGTACTCCTAGCTGGGCATGGGCAACAATGAAGGCCCGTTCACAAACTTGATATAACTTTACGAAATTTCTCGACTCACCGAAGGCGTGTTTAATGCTTTTCCGGTTAACCATGTTCATTTGTTAAGCATTTTTAAACTCGAGAAATTGTTCACCAGGAAGTTGACTTTATCGTTCATTAATAAGTGTCGTATTAAATGCGCATTTATCAGTGCTGTGTGCAGTGTGTTGTTTTTGTTAGCAGAAACTTGTAAATTAACAATGTGAACCTGAATCAGGACAATTGTTCATGACAATTTATGAAAGCAATATAAATGTAGGCAATGAAAAAGTAAAAAAAAATTTTTTTTTTACTTTTTCCACATTAAACATTTTGATTTATAAACCATTTAAAAACCAGGAGAAGGAAATACCTAAGTTTGAATTGAACATAGCGTTTAATTGAAAATATCTCCGTGTTGTACTTTATATTTTCTGGAATTTCCCCAAATAATTGTGATCACGTACAGTGTGAATGTAATTAGTCTTCACATGTACCTACCTACTCAATGTTTAATTTAAAAACTATGTGCGTGAGAACAATCTTTGCAACCGTTATTTTTCGGTTACCTTGATGATTATCATTAAGAGTAACACTTATCCACTCGTCAAAAAATGTGAAACATATAATTTTCGTTTGCGCAAGTCAAATTTTAAAAATCTGCACAATCCTTTCCTTTAAATATTTTTTTGCGGTAACCTGTTTTAAAGTTATTATTTTACCTCCAATAGTCATCATGTTTCAAAAAATATATAATTTACCGTTTACTCTCCAAATGCTAGGAGATTAAACTTCTATTTATTGGAGAAGGATGTGAAAAAGTCATACATGTCGAAAGTAATGACCTTTAATCGCTTCCCTCTCTGAATAATCTCTAAATATTTACTGGGTTCTTGATTTCCTAACGTATTTCTCTTACGTAACGAACTGCTCTGTACGCATACCTCTTTAGTACCTGCCGGATATGGCAGCCCACTGAACGCCATCCTTTTGCAGCCCAATGAATCAACCGAATTTGAATTATTATCCCGTCGACACTCAATAAGGAAGCGACCGTGATTGCTGAAGTAAATGGATGATGCAGGTGCGTAAATGGGCATTGCAGTTTGCGAACTTACGTATATATTCTGGTTTTACCAGAGTTCATCCATTAAGTTTGTGTCTATACACTGTAAAATTAATGGTTATAAGAGGAAATTATTTGCATCTAAAAGATAGGTAGCAGAGTAGCCTTCCTGCAACTAATTTTTTTCCAATGTTATCACTTAGTGTATCATTAATACGCTTAATGTATGCTCTTAGCCATTATTTCATTCTTCGTTGTTCTACATACGCTCAATGAGAGTGTGGTTAATCTCAAAATGCGTGAGAATTTGTGAAATATCAAAATATTTCTAACATTTATACGGATTTTCATACTTTTAGCTCTCACTCCGAGGATTTGCAATGAGGATGTCCGAGAACTTTAGTCGGAATTTAAACAAGGGACACTTTGATCAGTAGCCAAGAGCTCTATCTACTAGACTAGGCTTTCGGGGTGTTATGTAGATGTAGATGAATCATAATTAGAGATACGTGAATATCGCACTTTCATTTTTATTTTATCGCACTTTCAACAACAGTTTATCGCATTTTGTAGCGTCTGTTTTTTTATTTTCATAATGAGGTTGATGACGATAAAATTTAGTGACACACAGTTATATGACAAAATACAGAATATTTTAAATAATTATGTTGTAGAACAATAATAAATTAAGGAATTAGACATATAGTGGCGGAGGTGTAGCTTGCAGGCGCCCACTTGCAATTCGCGGCCACGTTTCGCCCCTATGCCGTCGAAAAGGCAATTTTGCGTAAAAATATCATAAAAGTCCAGTCATCGCATCTATATCGCATTTATCGCATTTGCGATTTTCACGCATCTCTAATCATAATATATTATTCATTCATTCTCTGTAAACACAATTCTCCAAACTTAAATTGATAAGGCTGCAAAATTAATGAGTCTTTAGTCGAAAACTGAAGTAAAAGTGGCGCACTTTAGTTTGATTCTTGCCCCACTGCCCACTTGCCACCATCAGTGAGATTCGAGACCTCTTCGGCCACACGAGTCTTTATTCCCCATCTGTTCGCCCCGCCTCACCCTCCTCCGCTGCTTATTCTCTTTAATCCTAGTCTCTCTCTCATCCTGCTTCCTCCCCTCCTCCCATTTCTAAGACCACCCCTTCCCATCAACCCCTGCGACTCCCAACCGAGGCGTCACTCGACACTGAAGCGGTGGCATGCAGAGGCCGTTCCACTGCCTCCAGTGCCTTGGCGTGACTGCGCCCCATACCAGTCCCCGCCACGACGGCAAACGCCGTGGGTGTTTGTGCGTGCTTGCGTGGTGGGTACTAGTTTGCCGAGTGAGGGTTGATTACGCGGCTGGACCATTTTTCTCCATCTGGACCGCAGAATCCCTAGAGAGGTTTTCCACGTTTTCATTTTACTGTGGGCTGTTAGTGTAGCAATTCTCTCTATGCTTAAACAGGGAAATTACGTAGCACAGCGTTGCCAATTAAGTCCCAATCCTTAGTAAAAAAAACTTTAAACTTTTAAGGTACATACGAAAGTAGTAACTCTAGGAATCTCCCAATTATCCAATGTACTGCTTAAAAGGTTTAAATTTTTATTTGCATTAATTTTGCGTATATTTTATGAACCTCTAACTTTCCTCAAGGCTACTATGCACACATCTGGCAACACTGTTATACGTTAGGAATTTTGCGTTGAAAAGTTGGAAGAGACTGTTGAGTAGTGATAAGGTATGACCTGATAAGGATAACTTGGGGAAAGGATTTTTAGCCTCCATTTCAGAGCATCTATTGCACACAGCTCTGAAGCAAAGATGTATCTCTTGCAGGGAAATGAAATCCTTTTTCTACGTTCCGCACGGAAAATTTATCAACACTGAATATGGTTTTGATACGGTTATATAATTATCAAGTTGTAGGTGTAAAATTATCGAAGCCATGGCCATGGCGTTTGTTAATATTCAGTATAGAACGTTAAAACGGAATTTTTTAAACAATATACATCGAATTAAAACTGGAAACCTTAAACAGTTCTCATCTCTAATTCTTCTCCTTCGATTGAAGCTCAGAACGTTTCGCAACAAAGTCTGTTTTTTTTGTTTTCATGACTCTTCCACGAGTGATTAATTTTTTTCCACTTTTTCCCACACGATTCCTGCTTGGCCCTTTCGAATGGGTTTCCCCGAAGTCCGTCTGCTCCTATTTCTTCCCGAGCAACCTGCCCTTTCGCTCTGGAACCTCAGTAATGAAAACGAAAGTGTCTTTTACTCTTTTTTTCTGCCAAGCGGTGCGTAAAAATGGTCCCGAGCGAGGCTCTTGCAGGTGGCGGGCGAGGAAGCTGAGCGCAAAACGATCTCTGCCCCTTATCTTCCGACGCACCTTTCTCTCTTGGAGCAGGAAAACGGATCGCCGAGTGACCTTGCCATGATTACTGCGATTTTTTTTTAACTCTCGGCGTTTAGGTAATCGTGTGACCGGAGCACGAGCGTGTCTACACGATGTATGGCGTGCCTCTCTCAAGCAGGCGCTTAGCTTTTCATTGGCGTGCATTCACTTTTGAAAATGTCGGAATGCTCTTGGTCAGTTATGGGGTTGCATGTTTAGCGGTTGCGAGCGTAGTAGGTAACAATTTGGTTTCCGAACACAAGATTAAAATTATGTTTGTAGACTAGATAAAATTATTTTATCGAATACCTATTTTCCCAACTAACTCATTTGTAAGGCTTCCGGGCGCTCCTCCGCGTAGCGTTGTTTAAACAGCAACACTAGACACTAGTCGTTGAACAAAATTACGCGGAGGAACTCCCAATAGCCGTTAATGATGAGGAGAAATGCTTCGGAAACCTCAGATCCAATTCCATTTTAACTGCTTAATTTAAAAATTCCATTTTAAGGCTTGTGAAGAATAATAATGACACGAAGTGATTGAATTGCAATGCTTTCCATATTTTCCATATCATACTTGGTGCCACTAGTACTCTTCGCAAACTTTTGCTATGGAATTTTCGAATTATGTAGTTAGATGGGGAAATAGATATTGGATAAAATAATCCCTTCTACTCCCACATACTCTTTCTTATTCAGAGACAACGAAGTGGCTGAAATAGTATAATAAAATACGTATCCACTCAGTACGGGAATGGGGGAATTGAGTTTGAGTCAAGCATGATTTATCTCTGTTCATTTTCTCTGTGCGTAATCATCGATTCTCTTTTATTTTGGAATGACTCCTTTGCTCTTCCACTTTCCGATAGCCCTTGTTATAATTACGCCCCCAAACTTCCTGTCCGCGATGATTACAGCGGGAATGGCATTGAAAAGGCGGCCGATTTTCCATTCCGTCGGGTCATTTGTTTTTCACATTCAAGGTCGGAAGTGTTTGAAGGAAAAAATGTGTGTGTGGAGAGTGTTTAGTAGGTTGATGGAAGGAAAGTGTGTCATGCTTGGCGGTCCAGCGCCTCGAGTGTGGAAAATCGAACGTATATTCCAAACATGGAGCGAGTGTGCCACTAACGACTCCTCATCGTCTTCTATGCTGGGAATTTGCTTAGCTTTGCGGCGTTCCTCAGAGTGAATTGCTAAACTGTGAAAATTTTCCGGTGTGGTCGAGTGGTCTTATCTTCGGTCTCGTTAGGGTAGTCCTACTTCCAATAGGGTGGTTTCCTTCATCAAAGAAAACGAAATGTATTGATTTCTATTCGTTATCCACCATTAGGGTTTTCATAATACCCATATTATTTGATTTTAGAAATTCCAGTTTAAATGAATAGCAATGGTCAATTTAACCTCATTTGAAAAAGGCCACATTGGCGCCCATGCGATTCCTCTCCAGGTGACGTCACAGGGACCTAGTTTCTACACGAGAGGATAGGAGTTTTACAACGTTTGAGATTACCAAGGTATGCATGAGTCACAGAGCTCAGGGAAACATCTCTTAATAATCACTTATTAAAATTGTGTAAGGCCGGAAAGTTTCCTTTGTTTGATAAGGTAGTAATAATCCATATTTAAGCCAAGCGCTACCTGCTATCAGGGTACTCTGCTACCTGCTAGCAGCCTGCGTCGTATCAGCACTCAAGCCTCGCCTCAAGGTCGCCTCACAGGGCGGCAGCGGGAACCAGAAATGCGTCACACGGACTTTTCCCATCATTCCTTCTTAGCCGTCGCGTTTTCGCGCGCTTGAAAATTTTCACTTTTCGTTTAATTGCGAAAAATAGATATCGTTATTCGAAACCCAAGAGCGTGGAATGCGTACTCCAGGAGTAATAATCTTTCGATTTAGGCAATAAAAAATAATAGGAAACCACCCTATTGTTTCTCAAGGATGACTTGTCTGCCTTGTGTTTTATGTCTCCTTTTCCCCGCGATGATTTGATATTATGAATATTCGTTGTCCCTGTTCTTTGCTCCGGCGAGGTTTTATCCGGTAGTTTTTTTTAATTGATTGTTGTCCGTGGTAGTTCCGTATGGTGGTAGTGACTGATACATTTAATTCGCCATTGTAGAAAATTTGGGGAAAAATTGTTTCCCATCAAAATTCTTGTAATGAAAAGCCAAAGAGCGTCTGAAAGAGAAACATTTAATAAACGAAAAGCGCCTGACTGAACTTCGAGAGTGTAAGTTACAATAGAATAGAGCACTTCAAGTATTTAGTCTTCAACATCCAAGGCTTAAATTTCCCTAGATATTGAAGCTCTGTTTCATTTCCTCTCATTTTGAGATGAAATACTCACCCAATCTTTATTCTGTACGTTGATTTGAGTTAAACCGATGTTTTTCTTTACTTATACTGGACATCATAGGCAGACATGATAGTAAAATTTGATAAAAGAACTAGTGCATAGCAATGGATGAATTCCTTTTCCATTGGAATCATTCTATTACTATATTGAGAGGGACTTTTCTCCATGCTTGCGGGAATGTTCCGGCTCCATCGGAATGCTGCGGTAAATATTCTTCTTGTTTGTCTCCACATCTCAATTCGAGAAAAGGTCACGCGGAAGTGGTTTCAAACCTTATTGCCACACTTTAGGAAATTCGAATTTCAAAAATGCTGAAAATAAGTGCGATGTTTATCTGCCCTGGAGCTAGAGAGTTTTCTCTCTGATTTTAGGCCTCGAGGCCAATATGCCTACACTATTTGTGAAAACATCTGGATACCCCGAAACTATAGCAATGGAATTTCCCGTCTCGCGGCTTTCTCAATCAGACCATGAACTCACCCCATTTTTTTCATTGTTTGATTAATGGATACCATCAAAAGGGAAATCACCCATGGCCAATAACTTGCGAAATTGAATTGAGCGGTCAGTTCCCTTATGTGTTGCCTTATAATGAAATGAATAACTCCGTATTTATAGAGAAATGTTGACACTAGACTCACAATGGTCAAGCAACATCTCGTCAGTAAATGTTAATGAATTTTATTGCTTTAATGTTTGTAAAAAAATCAGTTTTTTTTTTTAACTTTTCCCCAAGAGAACTTAAGAATGAATTACGCATATTTTATATTTTCCATGATAGATAAGTTGAAAAGTATATGGTGAATATATGTAAAAAATAAATGTAATGTAAATGTTTGTAAAAAGATTTCACCTTTTTATAACTTTTTCGTAATGGAACTTAATTATGAATTAGGCATTTTTATTTTTTGCATAAGAGATAAGTTGAATACTATTTGTTGAATATATTTATACATTTATGTCGAAAGCTTCGTCTTTAGGTGCGATTGAAATAGAACCAATTCGTCCAATTTCATTAAATAAAAACTTTAATGGATGATTGAAAAATGTGATCCAACCATAATATTCTCGAGTGATGAGTTATACTTATACCTTTAGCTTAATTAAACAGGTTAAAACAAGATGTTGCAGTATGAGCAAAAGAACTTTAGAAGCCAAATATTTGCCGTGGAAGCTTGGCGCCACAATTTGTAAATGACTTATCAGATTTTGTTTTAAGGAAGATTACCAATTTTAGTACAAAATTGAAACGTATAAAATTGAAAAGGGCGCTGTATCCGTGGTTTATACTTTTACCTCGGTTCAATCATTTCACAATGTATATGCAGCAAAAATTTACGAAAGCACAAAAAATGTGATGATAGGGTCGTAGAAAACAGGGGTTTAAATGCGTTCATTCCTCTTAAATGCACAGAGAAGTAATTTAATTGTTAAATTATCGTTGTTATTGTTCAAGTGACCATCATCTAATGCAGGGGTCTTCAATCTTTTTTAATGCAGGGGCCAAAAATCAATTTTACATCGTCCTCAGGGCCACGAAACTTTTCCACCACATCAATGAAATCAAAAAAAACATATAATGTCAATGTACAATAATTTTATTGACTAAAAAGTTCAATAAATCAATGCATTTTTTGACATTGTTTATTTGTTGACGAGTGTGTCGATATGTATTTTCTATTGTGTCGTGCGATACAATATTATCTTTAATCTGTGAGGGCCGCAAGAAATTAGCCGGCGGGCCGTGGGTTGAAGACCCTTGATCTAATGGTATGAAAGTTGATTTCGCTCTTTCATTGTTCTATTTCGTCGAATTTTATAATACCCGATTGGAAGAAGTTTACGGTGGAGCATTAATTCAACTTGTTCAGTTAACCCTTCATATTTGCTCAGCGGAAGATGCGATGATGTTTCATAGTTCATCATGTACAGTCTGGCGCTTCAACCCGTTTGTTGGGACATGAAGGTGATAGCGCTTTTCCTTAGAGATCGAGCCCCAATGACCGCATAATATTCACGCCGTAAGAGAAAGCACTTTGCAGAGCG
The DNA here is from genome assembly GCF_921293095.1 of Ischnura elegans. Lineage (NCBI taxonomy): Eukaryota > Metazoa > Arthropoda > Insecta > Odonata > Coenagrionidae > Ischnura > Ischnura elegans. The sequence continues at coordinate 95,859,553 of NC_060254.1, forward strand.
CGAGCTTGAATGTGCTTAACGATCTCTTCCGCATGCTTAACCGAACCTTCTCTCCACCCTCCGATGTCGAAGATTCGACCCTAAATCCGCGTTCACAGCACCATAACTTGGTTCATTATGACCCTAAACTATAGGTTAAATATCCATTAATCCCAACTTAAGTCACACATCGATCATGAAATAAATTTTGATAGACTTCGCATAAATCTGCATACTACCCCGCAAGTCACCTTAATGGGCGTGTTATGACACAAATTGTCAGCAAATATAAAGGACTTGTACGAAACGAAGTTCCGCCTAGCATTTATTAGAGTGCTTTATTGCTCGGGAGAATGACGAATTCCCAGACCTATCCGTTCGGCAAAATATCTCTCTAAATTTATCGCCTCTATCGCACATGTAAATATAATGATATTCTAATAGGTTATTCTCCGTTCTACTCTAAAAGATATCTATTCTCAATGGCTCAAGAAATCTGAGCCCTTTCTAAGTCTAAGTACCTTTGCGCCTTCATTCAATGTAATTGTGTATTGAAATTCACTGTAATCTGTCTTACTATTGGCTATAATTAAAATAAATCGAACCTTTTCTCATATAATGACAATTCCAAGTCAAAGTATGCCACCCAAAGTTGTTGTGAAACAGAAAGCGCTTATTAAAAGTATTCAAATCTACAGTAACGTAAAGTTAAGTCAAGCTAAGTAGCGGTGAACGAGTTTTAATGAAGGTTTGGGGGGTCACGCTTGGCATAAAAGTCGTCTCACAAAGAAACCCATGGATTTAATCACTATACCGAATGGTAAGTGATTGATAGAGATCAAAAACGAGTATTTTTTGCTGTACTGTCTGAATTTCCTGCCCACTTTTGAATGATCCCTTTGTCTAAACCATATTTTCTGAATCGGTGGCATTAATAAAACCAATTTACATCCATCCGGTTAGTCTAGCGTAAAAAGTTCTTTTTTATTAGTGAAGTATCAAGAGGATTCTTTCTTTCACATTTCACCCTTCGAAGTCGACCGTTATTTGGTGCAAAGATGCTAACCAATTCCACTGCATGCTGTGTATCTTACTTTTAGTTCTATTAAACTTATTTCCACAGTATCAGTGAAAAGAAACTTTTGGTTTGTAAAAAAATTGATTTTGTTTTGATTTTTCTATATTAATCGTACAGGGTTTCTTGACAGCACCATTTCATGCAATTTTGATGCTGCTTTTAATATTATGGAATTATCATTTTTGTGCTGGACTTATCGCTTAAAATATACGATGAATGACTAACTTAAAGTGATGCGGAATTTTAGGCCACCACGTCTTTTCGAACATGATTTATAGCTTTCGTATTTTACAAATTTAATTACAGGCAGAAGGGATGAGAAGTGCATGATTCTCGTTGAAAAGTTATTGTTCGCTTTAAAGCATCACAATGTAGTACCCGACAATGAGTCTAGATAATTATCTGTGTGACAACGATTCGAACTATTTTAAGTGATATTGAAATAAATGAAATTCCACAAATAATACGATTCCACTCTTCGGATTTCTACTAGTTGAATTTCAGTAGAATTACACTTTAATGAAACGGCTAAATCGAGCCTCATGATTTCATCTTTGTATGAAGAAAGCAACGCAAACTCCAAAAAGGCATTGGGTGAGGAATGATGCGGTTTTTGACGTTCTGGCATAATTTTTTGAGTCAATCCTCGGCGTCTGCTTCGCGGCGTAGAGCGATAAAAAAAACGGGAAAGAACCGCCGGGGGTAACTGACCGAATTTGAAGAAGAAAGGTGTCTGTGGAAGTAGAAATGGCGCCGTGGTATGGGAGGAAATGGAGAGACATTGGGAAGGGGAAGGAAGGGATGGGTTGTCATGGAGATGGAAGACGGCTGAGGAAGGAAATGATAATGCTTTGGCAAACTTTTTTTTTGTGTACACAGTAGAGCTTCAAGCTTAAGAGTATTGGTAAACGATTTTTTTCATATTCATTAGTAAATACATTCTTCAAAATAGTGAGAGCTAAAATATACTGTATTTCTCGAAATTCGATCATACCTTTACATGGGCGTACCAAGAATCAAGCTGTGGTGATTCAAGTTGTAACTCTTTTTGCATAGAAAAGGTTGATGAAACCAAATTTTTTAGTAATTTATGACAGAAATGTATTGGTTTTTATAATTACTTTCTAGAAAATATAAGAATTTTTATTTTAATTCCATGTCTTATACTAATATCATTTTTCTTCAAAAGGAAATTTTTTTTAATAACTTTTGTTTCGAACTAAATATATTTTTGCTTCTAAGGGGGGGCAGTTGCCCTGGCCACAGGGTTTTTTAACCCCCGCTGGGTACGCCCATGTACATTTATTTTCATAACATAACATTCATAAATCGAAACATGGAGTAATGATATACTTATTTTGAAAGTAATAAGCTCACTATTGCTTTATGAATGGTGGTATGGCACTTGGAGGTGGCGACCGACAGCTGAGGTCATTTGCGCCATGTGGAAAGGGTATGGAAGGAAGGGTGGAGGGAAACCTGGCGAAGGCATTAGCCTGCTTTTAACGAAAGGCGCCAAGGGGACCACGGCTTAACGTCCCAGACGGATGGAGTGTTGCGCTTGAAGTGTCCTCCACGCAACATTCAAGGAGGTATCGGGCAGGCTCTGAAAATTCTCTGCCACCGCCGGGATTTGAACCCGAGCCCGCCAGGTGAGAAGCCAATACTCTAGCCACCACACCAACCCGATATCCCCGCTTTATGAAATTATCGTAAAATCTACGGCATCGTAAAGGTTAAGTTCAACCCTCGACTATCCAAAAAAAGACTAGGGATTAGTCAATTCCACCTTTTTTCGATTTCGATTCCAATTCCGATTCTTTTAAATCGATTCCCGATTCTCTATTCCGATTTCATCGATTCTAATACATGCTACGCTCCTCCCTTGTCTATCATTCCACTTGATTTTATCCTAGTATCGCCATCTACTCCATTGTGACGCTCTCAAACTACCGTCAACTCGTAATCCATGAATAATATAGGGATAAGTCGATTCCACTTTTTTTCGATTCTTTAATATAGAATCTAGATTCTGATTCCAGGGATTCTTATTCATACTAACTGGCGGTATATTGATTTGTTTGTACCGTTGCCGTCATTAAAATTTAAGAATTGAATGGAATGAAATAGCAAAGACAATTACGTTGTCCAAAAGTTATATATATTAAAAATAGGTAGTGAATTAGTTAAAGTAATATATCCTCAGCTTCAATAAAATTATGAACACTTGAACTGTCTCAGACATTAATTGTCGCCTTAATAATGTACATTGCATAATGCCTCAGGTGTGTGGCGGCCTTAATTTCCCAAGTTTGTATATTTTCTATGTTCAAAATATTTATCTTCCTGGAATCGAAATCGACTTTAGGTGATCGATTCTCGATTCCGATTCCGTCCCAAAGAAACGCGAAATCGAGAATCGACATATGGAATCGACTCATCCCTAAAAAAACACCTACGGATTTGATCACTGACTGAAAGAGCAGTTCGATTTGTGGCAGTTGGACCATAAATCCTTTTTTCGCGCCCTCGTAACTCATATGAAAAACTCTTTTCAGATTCCTCGTCTGCGGTCGGATAGCAAGGTCGTCCCCTTCCCCCTCTCCCTCCCTCCCCCCCGAAGCTATCTTCCCCACCATAAACTTTAAGAAGAAAAGGATCCCCCGCTTTGGAATGCAAGGGCAATAGGGTGGGTGGTGGAAGGAAGTGGGTTCATCTTCCTCTAATCTACGGCCCAGCATTTTATTATTTTTTTTTCGATTTACTACGAACTGCGAAGTCCATGCGATCCATTGTGTGTTTGTGTGTGCTGATTTTTGAAGGGCGAAGATGACTCGACGGAAATGGATCCGAGTAAATTATTATTTCTTTCACGTCATCCAGTGTGGACTTGCGAATCAAATTTTGATTGTTTTAGCGCGTTGTAACGACGTTTTGTTTCCGGTAATTTTCCAAAATGGCGTCACCCGCTATGTGCGAGGTCGCATCATGTCTCAGATGCGTTTACGACTACTTCTGCGTAGTTGTATGTACTTATTGTTTGGGATTTTTTTTTTTATATTTTGTTTGACTCGGATAATATCTGATTTGACTAACTCCTGGTTACAATTTCATCTGTAATTTCATAATATAAAATTCATGATGGTGAAAATCAAATGGATCGACCGAGTTAGTAACGAGGAAGTCCTTAGAAGAGTAGGAGAGAAGAGAAGCCTCATGAAAACCTTAACAAGAAGACGGAGCAACCTAATAGGCCACATCTTGAGATATGATGGTCTGATGAAGACAATCGTCGAAGGAAAAGTGGAAGGCAAGAACGGAAAAGGAAGACCTCGAACAAAATATATGGAACAAGTAAAGAAAGATGTGAAAGAGAAGAAATACGTAGGTGTGAAAAGATTAGCTGATAGGAGAACTGAGTGAAGAGCTGCGTAAAAAAACCAGTCCTAGGATTGTTGACCAGTGATGATAATGATGAAAATTCATGAATCGATTTATAAAAAAATTGCGTGGTGATATACTAATTTTTAAATTATTAAGCTCAATATTACTTCATGACATTATTAGAAAATCGTAAAAGTGGGAGTTAACCAAAGGAATATTTGCTTTACTTTCCTGATGGATTGCTCTGTGATCTTCGTTTTTCCAAATAAAAATTACGTTGTCAATACTAACTCGGTAATCGATTTTTTGAAATTTAATCTTATTCCTGCCGTGACTGCCCATCTTTTTCGTCTCCTTGATTATTCTCGACTATAGTCACTGGAAACTTATTTTCGACGAAACAGCCGTGGCTTGAAATTCCTTGTATATCTTTTAACAGTCAGCGGAACGCGATTCTATGGAATTAATAAAATATGCAAATAAAATGTCATCAAGATAATGAAACGAGACTATCTAAGATAGGGAATCGATAAAGGTAAGAACTTATCAGATTACAAATAAACATACGAGTGAAGTTGTGTTGTTTAGGGAAGTATATACCTTCGTGTATAAGGTAGAAAGAATGTTTGTGTTATTTGACTCCAGAAAGGCTGGGCAGGATAGTTTGAAAAACTGCTAGGAATGCCTAGCGACGGGAAAAAATAAATAGCGTCCTGTTGTTGAATGGGTAGGCGGCGAAAGAACGGGTAGGAGGAGCTCTGAGTGTTGGCGGCGGTTTGGCTTGGGAGCTAGCTTGTGTCCGTCTTGAGTGTGTCCCGCGGAGAAATAGATGGGAGGGCGAGAATGGTTGAAACGCGATACGCAGATACAAGGGATCGGAATAGCGGAGAGTGGAAAGTGTTAGATTTGAGGATGGAAAATGAATCACGGGGTGATGGCAGTTTGGAAACGGTTTAGAAGCTGGTAGAGTCTCGTCTTGGCTAAGAGTTGAACGGGCTATGAGGATGAGTGAAATCCGAAGATTCAAGCGTTATGAAATTTTTACTTGTTGAAATAAGTACTTGCAATTTTCCACGATTATAAAATTTGTTACGACACAGGTTTCAATGTCAGTACACCTTTAAGATGATGTAGAAACATTGAAATGTAGGTGGTAATAAATTTTTTTGATCGTGCGTAATAGCGAGTATTTATTTCACTATGAGGATGAGTTGCAATTACATTGCAATATGATCATGAAATCAACTCTGGATTAGAGTAAGCCATGATACATCTATTCCAATGTTTATTTTTCTTTTCCTCATTCCATAAATTACGGTACGGAAAAGATGTAATGAAAGGTTTGGGCTTTGATCCCAAAGGCTTTGAATCTTCTGACTCTATCCGTGATGTTTTCGGGTTTTTAAACCATCCATACGTTAGAAAAGTATTTTTTTGAATTAATTTTTATTGAAAATATAACATACGCAAGGGAATTTCAAGCCTCAAAACACCTGCAAAACGTCATTTTAAAATTCTTATATTTCACAATTCTCGGTTACCCAGTTTTACTTCAGGGTTCTTCATACCCCCGGACACCCACTACTTTATGCGATTTTCGTTGCTTTTCTGCCAATTTTCTTTCAATATTTTCCAGATACACCAATACTGAATCTACGACGTTAATCGAAGAAAGCTCTTGGTTACATCACACATAACGCATTAATTAAACCAATCTGTTATTAGCCTTTTCAAAATAAAATCCGAGTATGAATGATACCACATTCATGTCTTCCTACATTAAAATTATTATTTCGACCATAACAGGTTAGATTTAATAGTAGAGCATAACGCAAGTTGCGAGTGATTAGGTTAATAACTTAGTTTTTCCTTCAAAACATCGAATTTTTTCAAGCGCCTCCATGTTAGCCCACGCACAACACGGTAACCTTTAATTATTTTTGTAAGTATCGAATTCAACGATTTAATCCGTGAGGAAATTGAAGGGACAAAGATTTAGGAGGAGAATTCGATTCAGACTTTCGAAACGGCCCTGATGAGCGAAAACTAATGTCCAGTCATTAAGATTGCGGAAGTTGGTTTGACCTGTAATTGAATCGATGATTTTTTCGGTCACGTTTTTGTTAATGGCCGCCTTAGGCTAATGCGTACCTAGGTACTTATAATTGATCTTGTGAATGCGGATGAGATTTGAGTGTAAGGATCAGGTTTCTTTGAAAATTATGAAGGGAAATCACTTTCAAATGAAATCTCGTGATGATAAAGTAGGTCTGATGATGACATTATGTTAATAACTTCAAACTGATGGGAGAAAATTCTCTTTTTTTCCGAAAAATATGTGGATTGCCAAAGCTCTCCGTATATTCCGCTACACTTTTACTCGCGAAAAAGAAATTGTGACTCTGCTGCTAATCCGTCACTTAAAAGTAAGCGATGCACATCAACTCGTGAATGAACTGGAATAATGTATTGACTCAATTTCCTTGAATCTCTTCCGCATCGATTCCCCACTCTCCCATTTTTTGCATCTCATCATCATTTGGTTCATTTCGTTACCTACCATCCTTGGGAAAGAATCCGCCATACAGGAAAGACTACTTGGTCACGTGGTGGTCTTCATTTTATCTTGAGCAAAGGGAATAAACACTTAAGTGTTGTAATTTATTTATTAGGGTAACAATACCATTAATGAAAAAATGGAAGAAATGTTTACTTGGTCACAAATGGCCATTTTTCCCAAAACTTGCTCAGTGATGTTTCTTAATTATTTTTTGGCTGGTTAGTTTACGCTTCGAAAGAAGTAGTTTCGTTTATTTAGTCCTTCGCCACATTGTTGATGTGAATAGGCTCGAGGCGATACGGAATCTGTAAATAAATTAAATCGGAACGAATATCATTCTCTCATTCTTAATTGTGTGCTATTCCATGATAAGGATTCTTTGATAGTTCACTTTTAATTGTACCACTACTGTTTTGCATAAAGCGACGCGGGTTTCGATATGAAATCATCATCATCAGACGTAAAGTATGATGCATTTTTCTTATTATGGTTACCTAGTTACCTAACAGAGGAAGAGATGAATTTTTAAACGGACGCCAGAATAGGGGAATTGGATGGGTAAAGATATTCTCTATCTCTCCTCTATCAGAGTGTTGTCCTGGTTCTCCTGCTGGTAAAAAGTAGTTGTACAAGTAAAAGCTTACTATCCAAGAACCCTTATAATTGAATCAGAACCTTGTTTTCATACTGTGGCACTGATTGTGAGTGTAAAGCATTCGGGAAGCAAAAAATCTCGGTGCTTTTAATTGGAGCGCTCTTACCGAGAGAGGTTTGTTAATTTAGAGGCTCGAAGCTGTGTCTCTCGGCTCAATTCTCAGTTGCAACAGTCTGGATGTACTTTTCTTCTTTTTCTATCGCGAGCCTCGTATTCTGGACGTTGCGGATCGAAGTCCTGCTGGGAGTAGCGAAGCGTGTCCGACGTCTGGTGGTAGAGATAAAGTAGTGGCGTTCGTATGAGAAGGGGAGGTATGAAAGAGATGCAAAAACTGGGAAAGTGGGGAATCGATGATGAGGAGACGCAGCTTCCGTGCACTGTCAAGAAAATGTAGTCAATACACAGTACCGGTTTTTTTTATATTAACCGAGGTGAGTATTATGTGAGATATATTTTGTACGGAATCTAACCTGGCCAACTTGGGTGCGTGAGTACATGGGCGAAGTTTAGAATTTTATGTTGGGGGGGTGGCAGAAATCCTGTCGGGGGTTTAGGGGAAATGGAACACTCCCCAGTAAAACAGGAGGGATTCCATCGCTCCTAAATGCTCCGGGAAAATTTTGTTTAAATTAACCTACGAAAATAGCATTTTAAGCGTTATATAACAATAAAATTTACTTAAACTTTTGATAGCTTTGTTTTCATAGTACTTACTTGCATGTACAGATTTCATACTTTTATCGAACAAATTACCATTTAAGTTGGGGGAGCCTGGTTACCCCTGCTACTCCCCTCCCAAAACTCCACCCGTGCGTGCATACCTGGGGCCTACGTTGAAATTTGCCCCTTCAAAAATATGCGAGGTGAGCGAGTGCGTATTTGAGTTTTCGTACGTCAAATTTATTTTTCTTTCCTTCTTTCATTACCGTTCGATATTTGTAAACCACTTCTTTACCTTTACAAATTAAATCCTTTCCTATGCTCAGTCTCTTTCCTTGCCAGTTTAAGAGTATGGCGTTATGGAATTCTTTTTTTATTTGTCAATTATTGGGTTTTCATTTCTAGGGTAGTCGCCCCAGAAAGGGCATTGGCCCGTTTGCCTTTAGCACACCCAACGGGACTCCAATAAATAAGGCCCAAGAACATGCCGATTGTGTGATGTATCTGTTGCCGTTTCGCACGCATTTTATTCGCTGGAGTCACCAGGCAGCGGTATCTCGTTCAGAGTGACTTTCGCCATTAACCGAAATGGAAGTGGTCTTTTTTAATTGACAATCGTTTCGCATGCGTTAAATGTGTGGTTTATGTGATTTATTGGCTCAGTAAATTTACATATTGCTGCCGTGTGTTTCCTTGTGAAAGGTGGATATAGACAGAGTCCTCTACATTGCCATATAGTAACGAGAGAGTAGTGTTGAGAGATCAATCTAGAGGACTCTGAATATAGATGACTGGTAGCGCCGCGAGTGGTGATTTTGAAATTCGATTTTAATTCGCCGGAGCGACAACAATTCTAGCGACGCACTTGAGAATACTCTAATGTAACTAAAATTCGTCGTTACCCCACTGGCTAAATCACTTGTTCAAGGGTACTTCATAGACGATGCCCAGCACAGTCGTGACACACAATGTTAAAAAGTGTAGACAGCGTAGCGTAGCGGACGACGCGGCTGGGGCCACTACAGCGCATTCTGCGGGCGTTTTCCGTAAACTAGCACCCTCCCCTACCGTAACCCCTCCCCTCCAGTCCCCATTCCACTTTTATTCTTGCTTTGCGTGTTGCATGCGGTAGGGATACCATGCGGGATATCATTTAAATAAAATCACAACATGTGCAAAGCAAATGCCCATTTATTTCATAAAAGTTCACATAAAAGTCACTCACCTGCCAAATACAATGAATTGAATTAGTATATAAATAAACACTATACACAGGATGGCGAAAGCCTGACAAGAATCTCTCTATGCCTCACTTGTGTACGCATAAGTCCTCGTACCCACAGCGAACTATAATTCCTCAGTGTCATCACAAATTACGGGATAAGAACACCACAAAGAAAATTCCTTTACCAGTGGCCACTTCACTGCACTGAATATGAGATTGTTGAAAAACAAAAATTCGTAAGCAAAATCAAGATCACTATACAAGCGTTAATGGGCTGAATATACGTGACTTTTTCGAAAATATAACGTTGTCAACCACTTCACACACCACACGCAGGCTTGAAAACTTGATGTAGAGATAATTAAGTTAAAATAGAATCAACAACTATATACAAACAACGCCTAAAACCGTACATCGCGAGAACACAAGATCTAACCGGTCCACAGTAAGTAGATGTTTTCCTAACGATCAAAACTTTCGAAATGAGGAGACGAAATTTCATTGGCCGATTCATGATTGGTCAATGGGTGAGACAGAGGAAGCACACATATTTCATATTTCCTATTTATTATTAAAGATACCAACTGAGTGACATTACACAAGTTATGAAATAATTTTTTACGCAATAATATTTATTAATCAAAAATAATCTTACGAAACGATAGCGTTAGTTCAAGAAAACGCCCGTCAGACTGTTGTGTCGCACGCTGTCAACAGTTCGCCCGCCTTGTGCCAAAGCCCTGATGCCCAGTCCCATCCCAAACTAGGCTGATTTCCGTTGCCACTTCGGTCGCATTTTAATCGGCTTTCAAAATGGACCTCGGCGTGGTGATGAGTACTTTGCTATATAATGTTTTCCATTGCGAGGAATAGCATTGAAAAGCTGTGAATGTGATAGATCATATAAGCGTGTACATAAATTTCGGTTAACACCCATTATTTTACCTCATTTCCCCGCGAAACTCGGATCAATTTGTCCGCCAGCGACGCGAGTGGCGGCTTTAGTAAACCCATTTAAATGCGCGGTGGGTGACAACACATTTAGAGGCCGACTTGAGAGCCCTCTTTTGTAAAATTCGTGCACTTGTTCCTCGGGAAGTTTGACTGCGTTGAGTGCCTATTTCTTGTGAGTGAGGCAGAGTGGAGAGTCTTTCGATGGCCTCTCGGTAGCAAGGTCTTCCAACGTCCTTCGAGGACCTTGAGTGAGTGTCGGCGCGAGGTGCGACCATAGCACTTGGATGACGTGGGGAGAACGCAAGAGGAGGTGCCGAAGTGGGGTGGGTAAATGAGTAGGTGGATGATGTTTGGGTGAAGAGGGGAACAAGGAACTCTGGCTGCACGATCTTCTTCATTTCCCAGAAGTCTTTTCGAGTCCTATGCCCCTTCGCGTTTTTCCCTCCAACCAACCAGTCCTGTGACTCGCTATGTCTAACAAACCTCAATAAAAGTTACTGAACTCTGCGATTGACATCAATGGGGTGGTTTCCTTCATCAAAGAAAACGAAAGGCATTAACCGCATTTGAAAAAGGCCAGATTGGCGCCCATGCGATGCCACTTCACGTGACGTCACAGGGACCTAGTTTCTATACGAGTAGATAGGAGTTTTACATCGTCTGAGATTACCAATGCATGCATGAGGCACAGAGTTCAGGGAAACATGTCTTAATAATCTACTACAAAAACTGTCTAAGGTCGGAAAGTTTCCCTCTTTTGATAGGGTATTAATAATTCTTGTTTAAGCCAAGCGCTACCTGCTAGAAGGGTACTCTGCTATATTCTAGCAGCTTGCATGGTATCGGCACTCATAGCCTCGCACCAAGGTGCCCTCAAACGGCGGCAACTGGTACCATATTGACGTCACACGGGCTTTTCCTAGCATTTTCGTCGCGTTTTCGCGTGCTTGAAAATTTTCACTTTTCATATAATCGCAAAAAATAGATATCGTCATTTAAAAATCTTAAAGTGTGAAATTCGTACTCCAGGAGTAATAATCTTTCAATCTAGGCAAATAAAAAATAATAGGAAACCACCCTATTGAATTTTGTAAGTGAGTGCTTGGCATAGAATGGCTTCAGAGAATGTACATTTAGGCCCGTATCATAAAAGTCCCCTCGAAGTTTGAGTCGAGGATGGCCTCGTTTGAAGCCGGCCTAGCTCGACGAGGAGATCCCTCGATCGCATCATATCATAAAAGTCTCCTCCAGCTCGGCTCATAGGAGGAGGGGTTTGAGCCAGCGGAAATGACGCATTGTTGAGGACGATGTTTCTGGTTTCAGAGTTGACAGTCTTCCAGCATTGTTCCATGTTCATTTTTTCGAATCGTATTTGCGCAGACATGCGCAGTAGCGATATACCGAATGCGGCCGGGGATATACCCGCCAATATCAACAATAGAAACAGAAATGGCTAACAAGGGGAATACACGACCTGACGACTGGGGTGGCCGATTGAGCTCAAATTTTCTGATTCGGTAGATCACGGCTATCAACTAAATATGCCGAAGCAAGGCGACGCACTTCTCAAAACTTTTCGAGAAAAAAGCAATTAAAAATCGTAAAAAACGGGTCTACGGTATATATCCGGTATTTCCTTACAGTTACTTAAAGACAGCGGTGGCCCAGTGGTAACGGTGGTTGACTGTGGATGTAATAGGATGGCGAATTCGATCCTCACTCACGGTCCTTTTTTTATTTTATTATTCAAGGATTTTATTGTTTGCATTTTTAAAGATTGTTTTCTTATCTTCGTTAGCTCAATGAAAATATTTTTAATTCATTTTTTTAAACAATAATAAGTGCTGAAAGGGGTAGGAAATGAAGCAAGGGCTATATAATAGCCTTTCCAAGGGCGATTTTGTCTTTATTTGTTCTCTCTAGGTATATTAGGGTATTGCGAGTGTAAATTGTCTTCTGTAGGGGTGGGGTCAGAATAATGACATTTAAATTATTAATTGGGAGGGAAATCTACCCTATCGACGGATTATGCTTTCATTGGGATTTTAATTGAGAAAATTATTCGTAAGCATGAATGACACGTGTATGCCGTCAAAAATACAGGGCAGTCGATGCGGCGGAGGAAAGAACACGTTCTCCGTTTGTTCGATTAGTATCCCGAAACTTGCAAACGAAGAATTTAGTAAAATAAAAGAAGTACCGTGAGTGAGGATCGAACTCCCAGTCCTTACATCCACAGTCAACCACCGTTACCACTGGGCAACCGCTGTGTTGAAGTAAATGTAAGGAAATACCGGATATATACCTTAGACCCGTTTTTTAAGATTTTAATTGCTTTTTTCTCGAAAAGTTTTGAGAAGTGCGTCGTCTTGCTTCGGCATATTTAATTGATAGCCGTGATCTGCCGAATCAGAAAATTTGAGCTCAATCGGCCACCCGAATGTCGTGTATTCCCCTTGTAAGTCGGAGCGCATGGCCAGGCAGGAGCAGGAAATTTTGTGCAATTTGGTGGTCAAGTACAAGGACGTAATTGAGTGTAAGCGCTCGGATGCGGAGTCCGTTTTAAGCAAGGCAAGATGCTGGCACAAAATAACGGAAGAGTTTAATAATCATGGATGAATAATCATCATCTTCTCGCAATGGCGGAAGTCACCTCAAACGCTTTGAGCCGACAATAATCTAACCTCAAAGTTTGAGCTGAGGCTGGCCTCAAAATTCGACGTTTTTGAGGTTGAGGTCGGTTTTATGATATCGTATCTCCTCCTCCTGACGACAATGAGGTGGAGGCCGGCTTCGAGGGGACTTTTATGATACGGGCCCTACAGTCTCAAATTCGTCCACTGCGCTCCGCTGTGACCGTATTGACAGAGATCCGATATTCATATTCGTGCCTGCTCAGTGCTCTCTCAGTGTTTTCCCCGAGTCATGTTCTGGGCGGGTGAGATGTGTAAATGCAAATGTGACGCTCGAGTGATCCATTGCCAAACTCACGTCCGTGTTTTCCACCTGTGCCTTTCGTATATCCGTCCTATTCGTTCACGCCTACCCTTCCCTTTTATGTAAATCATCCTAGCTCGACGGGGGTGCTCCAGCTCCAAATATTTATGGTTCGGCATTTCTAAATCAAGTTTGTGTGTTGCTCATGTCTTCAAATTTCGGTATGCCTCCCCATTGGGAATATTTCGTGCTCTGATATCCACAGGATTAAACATTCGTCTCCGTCGAGGAAATATTGACTTTCAATATCTGGTGGTGAAGCCTGTTTGAGGAATGCTAAGGTACAGGAGGCCAAAAATTACCGTAAATTCCATTATTTTGGCTTTACCTAACAAAGCGATGGTAACTCAAAAATTATTGCCTTTCGACGCATAAATTACGGCGGGTTGAGTTTACAATTGTGCGTCGCTTCGATTGTACCTTTCAGTAATTTATTTGGCAGAATTTTCCCATTTTCAACGGCTTATTACGTGAGGTTGTGCAATTGCAATAGTTATTACGTCGGTTTGAGATTATAACTTTGCGTAATTCCCACTGTACCTTTCAATAATTTATTATTAGAACTCTTTCCCATTTTCAACAGGTATTTACTCGCTAGAGTTTACCTTGTGATTATGTTCAGGAAACAAAAGTAGTACATTTCTCGTTCATTTTTCAGTATAGAATTCCACGCTTTCAAATGTTATGATTTCTCTTTGACTTCTACGATACTAACAGCAAAAAACAATACTTCATAATCACTCTTTCTTTGGATAGTTAATGAGCAAATGGCATTACCGTCATTGCATTCCATTCTCCAAGAAGCAATGCATAGGACTTTTTCCTCGAAGATTGAAACGTAGTCTTTCTTTGAATTCCATTAACAGGCATCGGTTACTCTTAAGAAATTGCGAATGAGAGAATATCATTTCCTTATAGCTGCCTTTTGTACAATTAGGTTGTTTAGCATTTTTAATATAAATTGTTTACTTCCCAGGACACCGGAGAACAGCCTATTCTTCCTGGCATGCATCCTTAGCTTGAAAGATGTTTCTTTGATTCGTCACTTTTACGAGAAAAATTTGGATTCAATACCTCTGCATGTTTTCCCATAAATATAGCACGCAATCCTGGGTTTCCTTAGATGCAGAAAATGTTAAGGTTTTGTACGAAGTAAATCTTTATTTGAAACCATATGAACCGAACATGTATTGCGGAAGATGCAGGAAAATATTTTTATTTCGTCGTTCGTCTGTTTACTGACGACTCTCTTCCGTGTCTTGTCACGTTCCGGTTCCGTCTTTAATGATATTTAACACAACCTTTTGAAACTTAAGTAAGAAAAATATTTGCCGAATCTTGTGATGTTGAGGAAAGGATGTGTAATAGATTCGTCTATCGGTTGATCTCGGTAGCATTTGCCTCCAGGGCCACGATCTGTTTATGGCCTAACCCATAACTATTTCGACAGGTTTCCGTTTACCTCGCAAAGCGGTCTGTTAGAATGCCGTAAGGCAGGAAGCAACCGAGGAAGAGAAAATGGGGCAGGTAGATGACACGATTACATGGAAATAAAAGTTTTTCCGATGGAAATTTGAATCACGTCGGTTGTTTACCATCTCGGTTTTCATAATATACATTTGTTGTGTTGAGCCAAAGGTGGCCGGTTGTTGAGAAGGAATTGGTAGAAAAATTCGATTCGCCTCTGGGTAGTGAGAGTCCGTGGTAAACATAGCACATTCTTCTCCGCCTCTAAAATAGAACACGCTAGTATCCATCCTCCTACTGGTGCAGAGATCTTCGCTACTGATGCATTTTCTTTTGGAGTGTGCGAGAATTCGATTAAGCGAGACCATCTAAGATACAAAAGCTATTACAGACCTTGATTGTAAGTATGTACTCTTTAAACATCAATTGCCGAATATTGTCAATTTTATACTCCTATAAATATTAGTGGTAAGGAATAGTCTTATCTTTACCAATCAGAAGGCGATTAGAATTCAATACTATTGGTGATTCTCGGCACTCAATGGATATCGGTAATTTAAGACCATCCGGTATCGACAAAAATGGTTTTGATTAACATTACGGCATTATCGGTAGTCGGTGATGATCAGTAGACGATTGTATGTCATCGACCACCTCAAGAAATCGAGGAATGTACCTTGAAAAATTGTGACTCGTCTAAAATAAGCTATTTTTTAAATCGGCATTTGACGATTTCAGCAAGCCACTCACAATCAGTGTTAGAGGTATTCTCCTTTCATAATAATGCGTTACAATAGTCATGACAATGATCCACCATTTGACAACGATCGAAATTCAGTGACAATCGATAGTAATATTTGATATCGGTTTCACGTGTCAGCTATTGAATGCCAACGCTGTAGTCAATGAATAATTTCGGAGGAGATTGGGGAAATAGCATGGGGGGATCACTTGTGTGGTATGCTGTTAGTATGCGTAATATTTTTATAACCATGTGGTGTGCATGTGGGAATCCCCTTGCATGCTGCATCCTGGCGATTGATCGCCCCCTGCCAAACACCCTAGAGGTGGCTCGCAGGGTATTATGTAGATGTAAGTATATGCGTGTACGAATGACCTTTTTTCTGTAATATTTCGCGAAGGATCGAACCTTTAGTCTCCCTACAGGTCGCTACGGCTTCGATGGTGATACTCGACATCGAAGTTTATCGGTTTTATAGATTAAATTTATGGAGCCGATCAGTGTCGTAACTAGGAGGGGGATGAGGGGGTTTAGCGGTGGCTACCCCCCCCGACCGGAAACGGGGAGTTTAGAAAATTAAAAAAAAAATAATATTCCTGAAAATGCATTTTACATCATTCTGGCACTTAAAATTTTACTTTAATGTGATGCAGTTGTTATGTATCACATCCAGACAAGATTTTATAAAATAATTTTTTTGATATCTCTGAGGCTTTGGGGGGGGGGGGGGTGGAACATTCCCTCATCCCCCCTATAGTTACGCCATCGGAGCCAATGGCTAACATTGTTCATCCCGCTTGTCTTACTGTTCCCACTTGCCCTTTCTAGCACAGCGGAGGCGTTCACGGTTTCTTTTCTCCTTCCCGCCTACTATTCATCGCGGACTTCCCTCTGGGTGCGAAGAAGCAAGCTCCGCTCACCCCTTCACTCGCTTTCCCTCTTCTCTTCTGTACATATGCGCTCGTGTTGTGAACGCCAAGAAATCCCTTCGAACCGGATTCTTAACACATCTGTTTCCAATGAGCGTTTCTAATAACATCCGTCAGAGGGATAAACTTCAGCGCTGCAGAGCTGCGTGGTGGTGATCAGTTTATGAACGTCATTCTTCCCGTCCATTAGTATTTATTCTGGGATCCAATTTTGGAGGGACCTTGTCTGCAGGGATGGCAATAGTGTGGTTTCCTATAATTTCTTTAGTCCCGAAATCGAAAGATTATTACTCCTGGAGTACGTATTTCACGCTTTTAGATTTTTAAATGACGATATCTATTTTTCGCTATCAAAGGAAAAGTGAAAATTTTCAAGCGCGCGAAAACGCGACGGCTAAGTATGAATGCTGGGAAAACCCCGTGTGACGTCGTTCTGGTTCCCGCCGCCGCACGTGAGGTGACCTTGGGGCGAGGCTTTGAGCGCTGATACGACGCAGGATGCTAGCAGGTAGCAGAGTACCCTGATAGCAGGTAGCGCTTGGCTTAAATATGGATGATTACTACCTTATCAAACGAAGGAAACATTCCGGCCTTACACAATTTTAATAAGTGATTATTAAGAGATATTTCCCTGAGCTCTGTGACTCATGCATACCTTGGTAATCTCAAACGATGTAAAACTCCTATATACTCGTATAGAAACTAGGTCCCTGTGACGTCACGTGGAGTGGCATCGCATGGGCGCCAATCTGGCCTTTTTCAAATGCGGTTAAAATTGACCATTGCCATTCGTCTAAACTGGGATTTCTAAAACCAAATAATTTGTATATTATGAATACACTAAGTAGTGGTGGGTAAGGAATCGCAATCAATGCATTTCGTTTTCTTTGATGAAGGAAACTACCCTATGGAAACTAAACGAAAGTCAAAAGCAGTAAAATTTCAATAGTTTCGTTCCCGATAGTTGTAATCCGTAGTTGTGATATTCGTGGATGATATTTTGATTTGAAGAAAGCAGGAGCCCATTCTGCAAGCGGGCATGAGAGATGTGTTTGCTGCGCCGCGAAGTAAGGTTTTACGCGGATGGGGTCGTGTTTTTCTCGGCGGTGACCGGTGGTGGCTGGGTGGCTGTAGTCCACCCTCCCCAACCCTCGCTGATGTTGGGCGTGCCCCTCTCCCTCCAACCAACCGGTTGTGGTTCGTATCCAAGTCGGACGCGTCACTTTTTGCTCACCTCCTCGTTTTAATGCCTCCCTCCTCCCATGAACACTTCCTGGTCGTATGCTCATCCTCAAGTCCTTCCGCCTTTTCATGTTTACGCCACATTCTCCGTCCATATACTCTCACACCTTATGATGACACTCCACTCTCGCTCGAACGGTGTTCATTCCGTCGACGAATTTTTCCTCTCAAACTTCCGCTATCGCCTTGAAATATTTTAGAGTACATAGACTAGACCTTATTTACATGTTCCTGTATCTAAATCTTGAAAAATTTACCACATATGTCAAATTATTTGAGGTAAAGAAAATGTTGAGAAGGATATTTTTCTGTTTCTGAAGGATATCTTTATTTTTCTGTTAAACTCCCTTTCATTTAAGCTATTAACCACTCCAAACTTATTAGATATGTAGTTTGAAATGGTGGCATGATATGATGTTTATCCTTGTGTATCAAATATTATATTATTTTACACCAGACTTCAAATACTCGTGGTTTTAATTCATCTACATCCTTTATGACTTGTGTTTTACATTGAGCGTTGTATGTTTTGAAAGTTATTGATCAATTATTCCATTAAAGGTTTAGGTATTTTATCTCATTGTTACCGCATTTAGATGTCGTTCTCATGCATGAACTTTGGTTAAAAGTAAAGAATCCTTAGTATTTGAACCTCTGCCCAAGATAAGAATTTTTAATGTTTCCTACGTATATCAGATACTGATTATTAAACCCGGATCTTATATAAATTCACGCTCCCGGCAGTGCTCATTGACTTCGGCTCTCTCTCATTTCATTACGATGAATTCCATGAAAGGTGACTCCGATTCCTACCCTGGTCGATATGCATGCAGCCATAAACACAAACAATCTTATCTGGTTGATGACAGCAACAGCCTTCACTCCCATCCTCTCAATGCGCTGCGATTCTACGTTTTATTGCGTCATTTAAGGCATAATGGGCGTGGGAAACGGTATTTAAAACGAGGCAATCTCTTTTCCCTACAGCAAACCGTGACATTTCTCACGTCTTCTCCCCTAATGGAAATACCTGTCGCATTTTAACCCCCCAAGCGCGGCGGGAATTTCATTAAATCCTATCCCAGCGGCCGGATGAGATTTAAATGACTTCGTCTTTTTGGCATAGTATCATTCAATAATTTATATCTTTCATAATACACGATCAGTATCGTTGAAAATTTTTGTAAACTTGCGTAATATAATGCTCTACTATATAATAATTTTTCGATCGATTTGAATAAATATTTATTGTTTTTGTATCTCCTTCTATGAACTAATGAATAAATTTTCAGTTTTGAAAGATTTAAATTTGGTTTCGAATAAGCTGTGAGATTTCTAGCACTCCATACATTTTTAAAATACAATTACATGATGTATTTTAGTTATTTGGGGTTGAAAGTTTCATAACAGATTGGATATTTTCGAAAGGATTACCCGTTTCGCCTACTTGAAACTTAGCTCTTCGCCCATTTCTCTGACTTTGTTCTATTACTACCGTATCATTTCATATGGGTAATCACGTGCTAATGTTTCAAACGCCAATATTTGAATATTCAAATGATTTTACCTTAGTAAATCTGTTTTGTGTGGCATGATTTGAAGTAATCCAAACAATCCCACTGCACATTTTTCTCACCGGTACAAGAAGTCTCTTCATTTCCCATATTAGGCACAAACTGCACACCTCCTTTGAGACTTTGATTTCTTCCCAGCTGCGGGAATTGTCCATAGGAAATGTATTTCTGTGAGTCTCGGTACTAAATTGTGTAAGGGGTGACGGCCACGTCCAAACAGTTCATATGATGTTGGATATTTTAAAAATATTACCTCGACCAATGGCACGCGAAATGAGAAGTCAAATTTTTATACGTGTTTTTCCTATGAACAACATATGAATTTAGGACTGCCGCATTCAAAAGTCTCCTAAATAACTTCATACACCACTTCTAATGGCATTTTCTTTCCATTAGGTACGAATGCAATAACACGTCCTTGAAATTCACCCCACCAATGAATATATTATAACGTAACACACAAACAGACTTCCGAGTCTCTGTTTTGCCTGTCAATACTATTCCTATTTCGTAGGGTCCCCAATAATAGATAAAAATACCACACACAGGAAGTACACCCGATGAGAATTTCAACACACTGCCTGAAAGAACACCGCACAGCATGAATGACTCTAGTGGACTGAAGCTAGCGCGTGGTTTCGAAGGTCCATCAAAAGACGAGAAAATATATCGAAGGGGTCCTGGTATACGCTGACTGTTTAGACGAAATCTTATCTTCGTTGATTACTGTCCATAAAAAAATAAAAATAATAAATGTAGAGCGAAGCACATAACGAGGCGGACCAAACACACTTGGGGCTAGAGGTGACGACGTACAAGAAGAAGAAGGAGAGAAGGCAGAGAGCTTAGAAGATACCGTATCTCAAGCTAAAGTAGCTGACCCTTCTAGATGTCTCAAAAGCAGAATAGGCGGTAGTTTTCAAGATAGTACAGTTGAAGGAAGGCTTGAGTTTTTGGACCGAATTCGTCAACGCGCTGGTTTAGAACGGAATTTCATCGAAACATTTTTAAAAATCCTGAGGCATAAAGTCGCTATGAATATTTTATTGGAGAGGGAAAACATTTCTTCAGAAGATAGAGTAATTAGTTTAAATTTAAAATACAACATCTGGCGGAGAAAAAATATTATATACAGTAGGTCAGGAAGCGTACTGGGTACGCATGACGGCGTTGAGGGGTTAAAGAGCTCGATAAACTGGAGACAATGGGTTTCCCTTGTTTGATTGAACGATGCATTGCTTCCTGTCGATCCGTTTGCAGGCATTATTTGGGCGTGGATAACTTTAAACCTGCTAATGAAGGACCGAAGAACAAATATAGCTCCTCATTTTGGGTCAAAATTAACAAATGGGACCTTGTGTCCTTCAATGATCGATTTCTATGATAATGGATGGCTTAAATAACATTTTTCTCAATGTTTAATGTGCAATTAAAAATCCCTCATGGATAATTTTGGTTTTTATGATAGTTAAAACGCGCGGCATTTATGAGAGGAAAGCATAGTAAATATTGGAAATGTCAGCGCCAAAAGGATAAAAGTGATTAAAAATTAGAGATCTTGAAAAATATTCGAAAATAAGGTATGAAGTATGTTATTTCAGTGTATGATATGTGTTTAAATATAATTTTGATGGGGATTCACTGTAGATAATGGGTAAGCAAGTGAATCTATTGGGGTAAATATATTAACAGTAAGGCTTACTTATTTTATTAAATCATAGTATTAACTGAATAAACTGCGTTTATAGCTAATTTTTACAGATTTAAATGATATTTTACGAGTCTCAGAGCGTCATCTCAATGAAGCACGTGATTTTCGTGCCAGTAGTTCTTGATTTTTTCGATCGTCCCAGGCTAAACTTTGTTGCATTCTACCAATTTATTTTTAGGTACGATTAGTTTCCTCTCTCCCCTCATCATCTCATCGGGTACCTACAGTCACTTTCAAAAGTCGGTCCCCATACCTGGCGCAGCCGTCTCCGTTATCCTCCGAAGTCGACCTTCGCGTATTGCTTACACGTTCCTTGGCCACTGGGGATCGATTCGACTTCATCAGGTAGTACAAATGGTGCAACTTGACTACTTTAACCGTCGTCAAGAGCCCCACTTACGATTTCAGAGGTAGGAAGGCCGCGTGAACCTCCCCCCCCCCCCACCCCCACACAGCCAAACAATTCCACCACCGAAGAAAGCGGAGAAGAATATATGGGTTTTTCCGGCAAGTAACCCATCGCACGAGGAAGAGAGGAGACATCTGTGTAGTTTGGTAAACTTATACAAAACATATTGTGCAAATAAATTTACGGAGCATTTCGAGCATGTTACTCCAATATTTTTTCTTCACATCGCCTGGTGAAAAATACGTAAATATATACGCCTATGTAAATATTGACATTTGCGTCACGGTTACCATCCGTCATCGCGTTCATCCATGCCGGCGGTTAAAGATTTTCAGACATTTTTTCAATGTTTACAAGTTAAATAGCAGTCACTCCCCAAGTAAGGTTATTCGGACTACAAGTAGTGCCTACATTTTGAATAACGCAACTTATTCCCATACTGTGAATAGAAAATCAGAAGAAGTTTTTACTTTTTACCGGTCAAAACTACCGGTACGGCAATTTTTTATGGGAGAAGATAATTTTGCATTATTTTTTCGAATAAGCAATTGGATTGTCTTTAAATTTTATTGAATTGCTTTTAAGATAAACATAAATTTTCACTAAAAAAAGCAGCGAGATGTTTATTGGTATCAAGTGAAATGGCAGGCTGTTAGACCATAATGCGTCGTAGGAAGTGTTGTCCTTTTGTTTATGGGAAATACTCTTACATTAATATTGTTCATTTTTTTAGAAAAACAGTACAAGCAACATGCGCGTGGAGTTATGATGGCGAGTCAACCAGTTATGGTGGTCATAGAAAAACATCATTTACCTGCCCTTCTGAATTGAAGATTTTACGAATCACCGTGCCTGCGCCCCTCCCAACTTGAACTTACCCCTTTAATTAAAAGTGACGCCGATTCGCATTAGGCCCTTTCATTCTAACCATATCCTTACTTTCATCCTTCCCCTCCCCCCTTACCAAAAATCTCTCGACCATGGATAGCACTTCTTCTTTTTTTCCTCTCCATCCTTCTCACCTTTTCCTTTCTTTTTTATACTCACATCTCGGATGCCTTCATTCTTTTCTTGTCCCTCTTTTGTCGTCGTCTAAGTTTCCACACCGTCAAACGCTACATCCCAAGCAGTATATTTGGCAGCTCATAAGTTTAATTTGTATTAATAATGCAGAAATAGTCATTAGGTACCCAACACGGTATATTTTTATCGGATGAATATTATGCGTGCGTAGTTTAGTGTCAGTAGGAATATGATCAGTATTTGTTCGCACGTAAGGCTGACTCAAGGTATTCATTACATGAGTGTAAGTTCTATTTATGATGTAAAACCACTTATACATAATAATGTGTAGGATATTGCCCTGCATTATATCAGCAGGCGCCAATTACGACTGGTTTTAGCAGAAAAAAAAGAAACGAAAAAGGGGGAAGACTTAGGTTAACCTCTCAATGAAGGGGCAAAGATAAAACATATAGTATTAATGTGCCTTTAAATGGTAAGAAATAGGCACACAAGTCATGTAATTAATGCTTCCGTTGGTATTTTCATTATGGAAAATATATTTATGGTAACTATTAAGACATTCGAACTTTCGATGAACATAAAGATGTCGGTTAATTACTTCCTGATACCTCGAATGTATAAAGCATTATTTAAATATTTGTTCATGTAGGATATGTTAGTAACGACTGGAATAAATATGATACAGAATTAAACATTACAATTTAGCGCACATTAATATTTTTGATTTCTGGCGTGATGAGACACGTAGAAAAATGTAGTATAAACCATGGTAAACATATGTATCCTAAGGAAATGGTTTGGAGTAATGAATGCACCAAACAGTGTGTTTGAAATACTTAAACATAGAGCAATATATATTGATGGTGTTGGTAATAATGTGTTAAAGGTATAATCTAGAAGGTTATTTTGTAGGAAACTTTTTGAATACTCTTTCAGACGTAAATTCCAATTTTCGTTTCTTCCTCATATGTGCGTTGCGACGCAGATACGTCTCGTTATTTTTTAGTGCAAGCCAGACTACTCGGAATATCCATCTCAGAATACTATCAGGGTGGGAATCCCATGACTGAGAACATATGCTTCGCCTTGTGTTGTGGCACTGGGAGTCGGGGAAGTCGCGAAGAATTTAGGAATAGTGAAGAATGCCTCGGGAAGACTTGCGCGGACGGTGAGAGTAAGTCAAACTGGCCCGTTCAAGACACAGAAGGCATAGCCAATACCCGAAGTTCGACCTCCGAGAAAAACGTAGTTGCTCGCGCTGGCCGTGGGGACCTACTTTTGAAAGTGACTGTACCTCAGGTACTTTAGGACGCCGACGCCGCTGCGTCGAAACTATTCGTACTTTAAATAAAAATTTGTGGAATGCAACAATTTATTTTTCATTTCATTACCGAACGATACTTCTTTTATATGGCATGAAGTCAAATTAATACCTTAATCAGTAAATTAGATATCGGTCAAGTTTTTATAACATGTCGCAGTCAATTATCGGGGCATAACTTAAAAATCGAGTTGTCTTCGAGGAGAATGCTGAACTCCGTCGAACATCTTAGCGGTTCTGTTACGAGCCGCGTGATCGGCGAAAATGCCTTGAAGGCCTCCTCGTCAGCCACCCATGTATGGGCAAGGCAGGCGTTTACGCTCGGTTCAAGGGTAAAGGAGTGCACGTTGCAGATTGGATTCGCTGCGAGGACTCCTTACACTTTTCTTCGTGCTCTTTTTCTTTTGTTGTGAGATCCATTAAGGAGGCGATCGGAGTAAACACGGGGGCCATTACGGTTCCTATAGGTGCGACCCCCTGTCATTTGTCAGCGCTGCTCAACTGTGGTGGCAGAGGAGATGACGAGGATTCGAATGAGACACGGAGAAAGTTCTTCGGAAGGCATAGCTTCGTCTTCTCCTCCGCCAATGATTCCTCGACGAGTAGGTGGCTTCTATTCTTGAGCGGGCGCTGAGAAACAAGCAATTAAACAGCAGTGACGGTGAAGGGTGTAGGTTAGACACATGAGTGAGGATGGAGGTAATAAGTCTCCGCGCTGTACATCGGCATTGAGACGCTGCGAGCAGAGCTGAAGTCGATGGAGAGGTGCCTATAGCGTAACTTTTGGTAAATCCGGCCCATTGATATCTGCCAGATGACGAAGAGACGACTTTGCTACGTAATTTTAGATCCGGAACGTAGTGGAACAGCTGAGAGGTTACGTTTTGATGTATCTGATAGGGCGAGAGTAATGGATTGATTTGGAGAAAGGAATCCCGGGGGAGGGGGGTGCAAGTGGTAACAATAAGGGGTTGAAGCGGAGTGGCACGTGGAATGAATTGCATTTCCAGCACGGATGTCGAGTGTGTGTGTGTTCTCAAGATGAGAAAGAGTTTCAACGAAACACTCTCCGCCGAACCGTTGTCTTTCGATTATTAATCAGTCGAGAGCAAACCCTGGAGGTCTTTCTTTCATATTCCGTTTTGACATTCCTCGCTGATCGATCGATTAATCGCTGAATTCGGCGATGATGTGTTGGGTCTCGATGCATGAATGTCGATGCAATATGTTTCCGCTGGCTTTATCGCGGCGTATGAGAAGTGGATTGTTCTTATTAGTTGTATGCAAAATTTTGGTTCGGCTTAATATTTTGAGCAGAAATCGTTCATATTCGGTTTTGTACCGTAGATCTTTGATATGATTTATATTATTGAAATTTTAGTTCGAGTTGACAACTCAATATGTGGGGAATATTCTTAAGTATAAGTTTTCTACGTGTTTTCCATCAAACTATTTGGTCAATATATGCTGAAGTTGCGATTTTCAAGCCATCACCCGTCCGTAGTGCTAAGTGATGATGATAGACAACTCATGCCCCAAAACGTCGGAAAGAATGAGTACTCTCTCGATGTATTGAAAACCCAGTAAAGACTTCAATGATAACACACACCCGGAAAGTACAAGATCTTACTAGAATGGTATCCATTAACATCTTCTAGAACATAATAAAAGAATCTTTTACCCGGGGTCGCGTAATTTCGAAGCAGACCTACATGTACTCGGAGGTCACACACGGCGTTCTTTTTTATATAAACTCTGAGATTCGCGAGATTAGAAGTACAGGTAGGATTTAGAGTGACAGAATACTGAAAGACTTCCGGGAAATCATTATTATCATGCCAGTGGTGTAGCCAGGAAGGGGAGGTTTCCGGGTTGAAACCTACCCTCCCCCCTTCCAGCTTTAAAGAGTGGCGCCAAAAACGAATAAAATGGCATCAATAAATTAAAGAAAGTATGTACTTAGATTTAATAAATGCTCGTACAAATGTATTGTTTTTGAGTACTAAAAATTACGTCTCCGGCATCAAAAATCCCTGGACCCTTTGCCTTGAAGTGTTTTCCGTAGACCCCAAGGGGGGTCCCGAAATCTCCGGAAACCCCCCCGCGCCCCATTTCAATATCTTGGCTACGCTGTATCATGCAAGGGAGCTTTGACCGAGAGATCCAGCAACAGAATGCAGCTTCGAGGAAAACCCTCGCGTCGTCCGGCGTCTCCCGCGAAAAACAAAGTGAACTCGAACGGATCAAGTAGAGCGTGCATTTCCTCTCAGATCCCAATCGCAAAGGGAAGAGGAATGCGTTGGCGTGGCCCTCGGGAGGTGATATTTCGGTCACGGTTCATCGACAATAATTTCGGACGAGGGGAAACAATGTCGGACCGAGTGGGAGGAGATTTGAATGCCACGCTTTGCAGCCTTAAAATCGCTAAAAATGAATCAAATCAGATCGATTGTTGAGGAGGTTACTGTGTAATAAGATAAAAAACATGTGTAGTGATTATCCACTCAGTTTTATTCGCTCCGAATAAAAGAGTGTGTAAAATTACTACAGCTATTGGTATCTAATTATGAATCAAATCAACTCAGTGAGTCATGCTAAACAAATAAATGTGATGAGCATTCACTCATGAATCTTATTCGATACATACCTACTTATGATACCTTTTTGTCGATGAGTTGATAAAGCGCAATTTAGTAATCTTTTACCCGGCTATTCATGTTCAGTGATGAATCTGTTTTTAAATAATAACTGTAAAACCTAATATTAAATAACTGAGTATTGTATGAACGTGTTTTTAAATAATAGCCGAGGAAAATAGTATGAAATAAATATGCAAAAAAATCAATTATATTTCAATTCTTTTATATTTGGAACACTAGTGCGTGATCTGTCCTTGCAGTATGAGAAATTTGGAGTTTGAATTTGTGTTTAGAAGAAAGAGCATGGTTCAATTCATTCGGCTCATGATATTGTATCATTCACAATGAACGACACGCGCATATACGATGGAACTCTACACGTTTGCATCAGCGGGAGATAAAGGACATGGTATTGGGTGTAGCGGGTGGGAAGGGGTATAAGGAGAGAGATAGAGAGAAAGCAAGAAAGATGAATGTTGCTGTTGTGGGAGGGGGCGTGAGGGACAGGAGGAGGTGGAGTAGGCGGTGGTGGAGGTCGTGTGGAGGTAAAGGGAGAGGTGGAGGAAGTTGGATCCGACCAACCAACCCATCCCAGATTCAGAGGGCGTTACGCATTCCGTTGACCTCATCGTGCATTCCTCCTCCGCCTCTGGTTCCCATGACTACTCGTCCAGTGTTTGGGTTCCAGCTGTACAGCAGGACGGAATCTCTTGTTACTCTCACTGCGCAACGTACAGCGCATTCTCGGTAATCCGACACATACGCAGCCGTGGCCAAGCGGGATAATCGAAAACGCCGGATTATTGGAAACGTACAGGAAACAATCACACTCACTCACTCCCATGGCCATTTATACCCCAAATGATACGAAAAATCCACAGAGAAAAAAATCATTCGCCTTTACCGGGATACGAACCCGGATCCCTCGATTTCCGGCCGAGTGCTTTAGCCAGTTAAGCTACCGAGGCGTCATTCTCCCCCGTGGAAATTTGAGGACTATACTGGACAAGGTGGTGGCGAATGATTTTTCCTCTGTGGATTTTTCGCACAATTTGTGCATTGCGAGTGACTCCGTAAAAGTTATCACCGCGGCTAGTCCCGGTATACTTAAATACCCCAAATGATATTTAGCCTCGCCAACTGTCAGCCTCCAACTCTTTCTCACTTCTGCCCATACTGCCTTGTACGATAGGGCATAGGCACCCAAAGGCAAGGAGAAGGAAACTCTGATATGAAACCAAGGTCAGGTTAGGATCTTAGAGCTGGAGTGGAAGCTGCTAACCTAACAGAAGGTGACTCTGATCAACAACCGCTGGTCCTCCAAGATGGGGGTTGGGCGCTAGGCTGACAACCTGCCCCGTAAAAACTCATTGTTACGTATCGCCAAAAATTTGCCTCGGAAACAATCACAATGCACAGAAAAAATTTCGGATGAGAAAGCAAAAGAAAGTTGCTACTTCGCACTCTTCCGACCGCACCTTGAATATTCAGAGAGCATATTGGATCCGGCGCAGTAAGAATTTATACGTGAACTGAATAAAATACAAAGGAAGGCTTCGCGTTTCGTCAAAAACTACTACGGGCGTACAGAGTTACCTAGATGTTAGGCTGGGAGCCGCTGGAGACTCGGAGGCTGCGCGCTAGGCTTTGATTGCTTGAAAAATTGAGAATACATATCGCGGCAAGATAGAGCGACATGTAGAATATAATATTTTAGCCCGACTATATTTTCAGGTCCGACAGAACCGATAATTTAAGAGATGTTTTGCCGAACGGATAGATGTGGGAATTTGTTTTTCCCCAGAACCATAAAGGACTTTAACAAATTCAAATCGCAATTTCGCATTTCCATTTTATGTGTAAACGGCAGGTGTCCTAACACCTCCTGCTACACGCCTCTTAGGTGGCTTTAGGTCCGTTCTGATTGGTTGGATCTCAGGTGGGCTCTGATTGGTCATTGATTTTGAAGACCCTTTTCCATATGTTGTACAGCTAAGTATAGCTATGTCTTATATAGCTAAATATAGTATATCGATGGCTAAGTTCTAACAACACGTATCTCAAAAATAGAATGTTTTCAGGAGAGCAAAAGAAACGATTTATATGTTTAATGGTAAACTGAAATTAAAAACAAAAAATTCATAAAACTGAAAAAGTAGCACACATTTGCAAACAGAGAGTTGATTTTTGCTTGGATTTAATTTTTGAAACGTCATTACACTTCGTTTAAGATACCTGTCTGAAACCGGCCAAATTTTGAGATACGTGTTGTGAAAACTTAGCCATCTATATATAGCTAATGTGTAGCCGTCACTTATAGCATAACGCGGAGGAACGCCCGAAAGCCGTGACTCATATGGATTAACGCTGCGGAAACCTTAGATCCAACTTGTCTACAATTCTGATCACTCAAGTTCTCTCCCACTCCCAACTGTTATTTTGTTCCTCTCTTATTTTGTTCCTCTCTTTTTTGCCTTGTCTGCGTCACGACTCGACGGCCCTCCTGTCCCCCCTTCTTCTCGTATCCACGCCTCCATTATGCGTCCAATCACACGTCGCCCTTATCTCGATTAATATCGCCTTATCCTCCCTCCCATCTCCAGTCCTTTGTCCCTTTCTCCTCCTGCCGGGCCCACTCATTCATTATTCCTACTTTTACTATATCTCCCAGCATTTTTCACTTATATTCTCCCTTATCCCAAAAATCCTCTCCATCTTTCGATTACGTACAAGAAGTCACCTGTTGCGATCCTGCATAACTTAAGAGGAAATATCACTCCCGCTATACCGCTCTGTTATCGTAACTTACACTGTTCTGCAAAAAAATTGTTCAAAAAATGCCTGGCTGCAATTTAGGGTTTTGTTTCTGGTTAATTTTGGGTCGGTGAATCCGAAAATGACCTCCGTTTTTTTCTATCACCCTCCATTTTTACGAGCAACCCCTAAATTGGGGAAAACAACCCCTTATCTAAACTTATCGCTTTTCAATGGACTTTTACTAATGTTATCTGTTTCTGATTGAAAAAACTGACGTTTTAAGGCTATCAGGGTCAAGAGAGATACAAACTTTACTGGGCTTGAAAATATTTAGGGGGTGAAAATTGAAAAATAAACTTTAAAAAACATTAAAATAACCATTTTTCTTCGTTTTTTATGGCATATGATATGGTAACTAATGTAAAGTTTTTAAGGCATGAATACACTGTTCACCCCCCTATGTCGTAAAGGATTAATGTGACATAAAATATAAGAGGGGAAAGGGGGTATACGAGTGATACCACTCGTATACCCTCTTTTCCCCCTAGGAAGTGGTTTATCCCAAAAATCCTCTCCATCTTTCGATTTCGTTCAAGAAGTCACCTGCTGCGATCCTGCATAACTTAAGAGGAAATGTCACTCCCTCTATACTGCTCTTTTATCGTAACTTATTACATGTTTTGGAAGTGTGGTAGCTGAGTGAATAGAGCGTTTGGCTGTCGATCCAGGAGTTCCAGGTTCAAATCCGTGGTGAAACCTTAGGACACCCGCAAAAAATCAAAATCCTCGAATTGCGAGTTGGCTCAGGGAAAATAACTGGCCCCCTTGTTTTCAGGCTAGCCAATGTTTATGCCCGCGTGCTACCTATTTTTTTGTATCAAATTATCCAGATAGTATGCGCGTGTCTGTAATATTTTCGCGCCTAATTAATTTTCCAGCAATCGCTGACAATTAAAAATGTTATGCAGTGACCATTGCTTGATTATGGGGGCTATTTGTCATGTCCGCAGTCTATGATTTTGATTAATTGGTAAATATTTCACTTGTTCAATTTTTCTGGACGACCAAGGCTAGTTTTGTCCCCCCTGCCCCCTAGTTTGGGTTCTGGGTACGCCCATGCACCGACTGTTGAAGCACAAAACGTCCTAAGCTCCTTCCCTCTTTAGACGCCCACGTCTCCGCTCCGATTCGCGACGTGAGGGCTGCCGCTGGATTCCTGGCCTCGCTTATCGCTTCCCTTTCGCCCGCCACACTCCCCGCCCGTCCCTCTCCTTTCAACCCTCACGCACGCATCTTATTATCTCGAGTCGTCATCCCCGCATCTGCCATGTCTCTCTCTGCCCTTCCCGTCCTTCGCTTCGGCCTCTCTCACCGCGTCGATCCCCGTGTTTGATATTTTATTGCCCCGCTCCGCGTGCGTCATTTTTTATTTTCCTCTCCCAGCCTTTCTCTCTGCGGATGGAAGGATACAGGGGAGTCACTTGGGAGAGGTCTGAATGAGACTTGACTACTGTGAAGGGGGCACTGTCCTCCGAAACACGATTGTGGGGGGCGGGAGGCTATCCCTCCAGAGGTCATTATTATCATTGATTACGGACGAATCTTTAATTTATATCTTAAAACGCTATCAAATAATAAAAAAATGCAAAATCTTAATAGCCCTGAAAGTATAATAGAGAATTGGAAATACCAAGGCTTTTTTTTCTCCTCAAGAAATACCATTTCTATTTTTTTAAGATCGAAAGTTTTTTTTAACGTAAATGAAAATAAAAATGTTGTTATATTTCACCAATTTATTTTCAGGTACAACTAGTTTCGACGCTGGCACCTGAATATGACGTCGCTGCGTCGAAACTAGTCGTACATGAAAATAAATTGACGAAGTATAACAATTTTTTTCTTTTCATTTACGATCAACTGAACTCCAACGAGGTTGTGCCCGAGGCGATAGATACAATGTTTTTTTGTTTATTCCTATTTTTTGTACTCTCAACTGCTATATCTAAAATTTCTCTTTTTCTTGTATGAGACGCAGCGTATTAAAATGGAAAGGAAATCTATTAGATTAGAAAACATTTAAGCCAGACATCAGATATGTGGGTTGTGAGTACATATCGAGAGTGTAGGTGAACCCACAAATTGAATAGAGGGATGCTGAAGGCGGTAGTGAAAATTTTTTGTGAAATACAGGCGATAGTTTCTTCTTCCTTCCAGGATTAGGCTATTAAGCCTGTTCCGGCTCCACATTACCATCTTTCTATTTGTCTTCCTATACTTCTCTTGCCAATTGGTTGATATTCCATTACTTGTTTTGGAATTCTTTCTTTTGGCACTCGAAGTATATGTTCCTTCCGTCTGTGATTGGAGTCTAGTAATTTATCAGTGACTGCCTGGGCATCCAGTTCATCTCTTATTTGAGTGTTTCTTAATTTATCCAATCTTCTTCAGCCTTTAACCGATCTTAAAAGTTTCATTTCCGATGATTCTATCTGCCTTAATTCATTCTTTTTTGCTACCCAACATTCTGATCCGTAGAGTATAGTTGCGACAGCCATCACTTTATAAAATTTTAGTTGTGTTTCTTTTCTCGTTTTGTTTTTTAGAGTTCTCATTATATATGCCACATATTCTCTGGAAAGTATTAACTTTATTTATAACATCTTTGTCCTCGTCATATGTTATATCGCATCCTAAGTACTGGAAGTGCGACACTTGCTCCAGGAATTGATCCCGAATAACAATTTTTGTTCGTATCGGGTTGCTCCCTAAAAATGCCGTAGTCTTCGTTTTGGTGACCAAAACAGACAATAGTAATGATGGAAATCTCTCGTGCGATTTGCGTGTGCGAGGACAAATTACGTAAACATCTCGCCATTATTTCGAATCCCGCCCATCTGTCCGTCACCCCCCCTCCAGCATTCTCCCGGGGGACACACGCCCTTTCCCCGCCCACCGGGGCAAGCCCTCCCGGCCCTCTTGGCTGTGTCCTCTTGGCGACAGATCCCGATCGCAGTGGGCGAGGTATGTTGCATGTAATATTCATGCCCGTCAGTCTGTCTCGTCCGCCTCATACTTCGCCTTGCCACTTCTGCTCCTCTGTATCCTTCCGCGATAAACGACGAATATAAATATGTATATCCACCGTCAAATGCTGAATCACACTGGTCGATCTAGACAGATAAACTATTTGTCTTTACGAATCTCTTTATTTATTCAACTATTTATTTATTTATATGCCTTTTATTGTTCATATCGACATAGTATTTATTTTGAATGTTGATATTTTGTATAGTCTATTGTAGCGTGGTGGCCTAATGGTGGGTTTAACGGGTTTCCCGCCGACCTTAAGGCCACTATACACGGTGAATGATCATGCGAATGATCATGCTGAATGATCGTGCGAATGAAATCATTCGCCGTGCATAACGGAAAAAATCGCGAATGAACCGTCATGAGCATGGTCATTCAGTGAAAATTAGAACATGTTCTATTTTGCTCGCATGATCCTGTGAATGATCATGCTATCATTCTGCGTGATCATTCTGCATGATCATTCGCCGTGTATAGCGACCTTAAGGGTAAAAACCGGGCAAATACTACTCCCGTACCAGTATTCAACTCCAGTAGTGTTTATGAGCGCTAGCCTAAGTTGCTCCGTGAATATATATTTTTGTTAGTGTCATAAGACAAAGTATGTATTGTTGTTATTCGCCGAAATAAACTACTGTTGAACTGGAACAAATCTCTTGTTCCACCCTCAATATCTTAGTTTAAAGACTTATGCTAAAGTTAGTGTATGCATAATTTTAAATTTGTACCATATTTTCTTATGATTTCATTTTAATTTGATGTGTAGCTAGTAGTAATTGTAGAAGCAGTGTATAGTGGTACGTTATGGGAAGAGAAACGATAAAAAGATGGAAAAGATATCTTGTAGCAGGTGGAATATTACCAAGAATTTGGAAAAGGTTCTTCGTAGCTAGTAAAATATAACCTGAAATTTTGAAAATAAGAGTTATTTTTTGAATGGATAGACAAGGTTTAAAGCTACATTATAATCGTTTATGTCATTTTCTTTCCTTTTTACATCGCTGTTTGACATCTTATTGCTCAGTTATGAAAATTTGTATTCTTTTTCTGTTAAGAATTTAAGTTTTAGCCGCGAGAAAGTGGTATAGAATACTCCTTGACGTAAAAAATAGACTATGTGGCTTTAAACGTTTTATTGCTCGAAAATAATATAAAAAAGCATTTAAGTAAGATTGATGTGAGATAGACGTATGACTAAATATTTATGTGATATTGGATACAGAAAGGGTTTTGCATGAGAATTAGCATCCATATCATTATATCACGAACGATCGAGTGAATTTTTGATCGAATAAATTAGCCGTCATTATTTTTTATTATGAATTAGTTGGCACAAGGCAGTTATACGTTAAGAGTAGTGGTATTTTAGTGACCGTAACGTACGTATATTTTACTTCATGATCAGGGGGAATAAAGTAGACTTTAAAATAGTCATCGATATTTTTATGAGGTGAAAGTGACATGTTGTTCAACGAGCTTTCCTTGTAGAAAACTCTCTGAATGCGTGTGGATATAATTATGAATAAGATAACGTTTTATTTAATATTCAGCAATTTTTTTGTCGAGTTGAAGAGGATGATGTGATGTACAACGAGTGTTCTCATGTCCAAATATCTCGATACATATATGATGTATGGCGAACCGATCGGGGGATGAATTGCATTCAATCTTCTACGAGACGTCCAACTACGGTTGCTCATCTCGTGATTCATCGACGGGCCGGTTTCGATATATGTTTGGAAACTCCAGTCCACCCTCCCGTGCCAAATGGATGGGGGCCAGGTTTTCTTATCGGGGCCATTGCTCCCTTCAAACTCTCTTTTTTCAACCCTCCCAGGTTATTACACTCTAAGGAAACCGTGCGTCAAGAATGATTTCGAGTCGTTACGCTGACAGTGGCGAATATGGGATATGAGATCATGATGCGTGTTGCCTGTTTTGGTCCGGTCGCTGCCTTTAGCTTTAACCAATTTTTTTAGGTATTTTGGCTATTGAAATCGCCAATTCCAAACATCAGTCTACCTTGTCAGGAATTTGTGATGAACATATTTTTCGTTCATCTTTGGGGTAACTAATGTTTTGCGTCGATTTTTTTCTATGAAAGAATATTGCACATAAAAATAAATAGCGCACAGTTACGTGTATGGTATCATGGGGTTAAGTCAAATTAATGGCTTTTAAGATCCTTATAATTGAGTGGACTTTGGTTTGAACAGTACCTACAGAGAAGTTTTTTGTTCGTTATAATTTTGTCCGTTCTGTATCGTTGACCTCTGTGATGAAATCGTGAAAATAAACCAGTAATTCTAATACTATCCTCAACATAGTGCATTTATGAGTATCCTAGGTGTTATCGTACCAAAATGGCTGCATATAGGTACGCAAAATTTTTTGCTGCATACTTCAGTCGCTCATACTTAACTGATAGCCTTTGAATATTTGATATATAATGCATAAAATTGTAACAGGATGGGCACCCTTGCCTAAGTATGTTCATGATTTATTCAACTTTATTTTTATCCCAATGATTTGTTTTCTTTGATAAAATATAAACAACAAAGTGTAATTTCCACATTTTAATAAATAACTCCACTATCATTGAGGTACCACTTTACCACTTACCTATATCATAACATACCTTAGGCTATCTATACCACGTACTATACCTAGACCACTGTACCCTAGTTTTCATTATATTTATAACCTAATTATGTTCTTTCCAAAAATTAATTTTTTATAATAACCCGTGTACTATTTTGAGTGGTCAAGTTCTGTTGCCAGCAAAAACATTGTCGTGCCTGTCCCTTCCACTTTTGTTCAGATTGATTTATTAAACCAAGATGTGATGGATAATTTGGGGCTATCGTGCTCCTGGATTCACGAGCTGCAGCTGCAGCTGACTGAATTGCATCACTATAAAATCCATCGCTTTCCCTTTTACCAGCCTTTAAGCTCAGCCGATCCATGTCGCGGTGGTAGTGCGTGTCTTTTAACGCATTTACCCGAATGCATTGCTCTTTAAGTATTTCCCGCTCCCTTCTTCCAGTCACCTCTATCTTTTGAAGAGGTTTTGAGTTTTTGCGTAATCCCAGGAGGAAAAT
Organism: Ischnura elegans; assembly: GCF_921293095.1. NCBI lineage: Eukaryota > Metazoa > Arthropoda > Insecta > Odonata > Coenagrionidae > Ischnura > Ischnura elegans. The sequence goes on from NC_060254.1 coordinate 95,895,053, forward strand.
ACACTCGCTTCCAGTCTTCTCCAACTCCAGGACCCTCCTAATTCCAGTTCGTGTGCGAGCTCGCTTCCGCTCAAATGTCAACAGGGTGGAGGGTCGCGACTGCCGCGGGTGTTGCGACAGTAGAAAGTGTCAACGGTACTTGCTTGCGAGGGAGGCGGTCAATACGTCTACATCTTCATAATACCCCGCAAGCCACCTAAAAGGCATGTGGCAAGGGGTGTTAGGACACCAGCCGTTCATACACAAAAAAGGAGAGGAAATTACGACTAGCATTTATTAAAGTCGTTCATGGTTCGGCGAAAAAACGAATTCCCACCTCTATCCGTTCGGCAAAATATCTCTCTTTAATTTATCGCTTCTGTCGGACCTGGAAATAAAGTGCGGCTCTAATATTATGTTCTCCGTGTCGTTCTTAAAGTTATTCATTCTCAATTGTTCAAGCAATCTAAGCCTAGCGCGCAGCCTCCGTGTCTCCAGCAGCTCCCAGCCTAACTTGCTTAACATCTGGGTAACGCTGTCTATACGCCCATAGCGGTTTTTGACGAACCGCGCAGCCATTCTTTGTATTTTATTCAGTACTGGGACGTGTTCAAATAACACTTGGCAACATGGGCCCGAGACAAAGAATTACTACAGATTCCAGTTTTTCTATGAATCCTCGTGTGTGATCGCAAGCGACGCCAAAGCTCGTTTTTTCACTCACGCTTTTCCCCAAAAAATTCCTTCCGTTAAAACAAAAAAAGGTCGGTCGAGGAGGCATCGGGTCAAACCGTTTCGTCACCCGGGTATACCAACTAATGTGCGTGCAGGATTTCGCTTTCCCCCACCCCCTCCTTCAACTTCCCATCTCGCAATACTCCCTCTCGATTTTTACCAATCCCTGCCGCTGCCCCCGTCCTGATTGGCACAGCATGATTGGCGTGCCGGGATGAAATCTTTGGAGGAAGCCTCAAGAAATTCCTCGAAATTGGTGGTTGGGGTCTAGTCCACGGGGAGACTTCAACGGTCGTCGAGTTGAGGAGAATTTCAAAGAGAAGTTTCAATTAAGGCACTTAAGCACTATGCGCCCTCACCCAGCTATCTTTTAGAATTGCGATTGGAGTTATTTTCTTCGGAAATTATAGGTTTATATCATATACTCTTCGTTGAACACACTTTTTTATACAAAGGTTTGTCCCTTATGCAACTTCCCGATCACCCAATAAGGTGCTGCAATGCGTTTAGGTCTGGTGTAAGCCATAAAGAGTGAATTGACATAGCAAGGAAATGGGATTTCGTGAAAGCATGTAGGTAACTCCTTTTCTACATAGATGAGCATTAATTTCAATCTTTTCCCTTTTACATGGTGATTATGATACTGTTTTGCAGCCTCAGAGATGTTTAACAGGGACGAATTAGCGGAAATTATTCCCTGACTTTAAATCCAAATGAAGTGGGTATTTTTCCTATAGTAGATATAAGCAAATTACGAATTAAAAAGTCCATTGAAAAGTCTAACACTAGTTATCTAGCACTAATATAATACTGATGATTGCCTAAAATGATAAGATCATATCCTTATAACTTCCAATTATCGCTTACGAAAATGTTTTGCTCTCTAGTACCCGTTTCTGATATATGATCATCGTTAAACATTTAACGATACAGCTGTGAAATTAACTTTTGAACTTGTATGAGTTACAGTTAAGCAGTTAGTCCAGAATGCCATCCAGCTACACTGATGGCTATAAATTCCGAAAAAGATTTCATTATCAGCTTAATTTGGATCTGACATTGGTCAAGCGACCCTAAACATGCAATGTTTTTAACTTACGTTGAAAAAACACATGTTAGATACGAAAAAGACATCAGTAGTTAGGTTTGCTTTTACATCAATACTCGTTGTAGCATCTACCGCACGTTTCAACAGATTAACGTGCTTAAAGTACGGAAATGCATCGTTAAAATGAGCATTAATATCCCAGTTAATGAGCATTGATCTAGAGTTCTATATTTTCCAATCCCGGACACGTCTCGAGACACTTACATCGCGGGCAACTACGTCCTTCTTATCCAGGCCCGGAGAAATCTCATCAGCATCCCGCTCGGCTGGACCAAAACAAAATAATCAACGCGTCATGCCGTCATGGGGGAAGGCGGCTCTCGGTGGAGGCTTAGAAAGGTGTTGGGAGGCCTCGATGATGATGTGATGAGGGAAGCAATCAGCCGAGCTCCCACCGTGTCGAGTCGGGATATTCGGTTATTGAGGGCGTAGATGAGGCGCGGGAATGCGGGAAGTCGACGGGGAAAGTCGGCCCGGGAAGTGGGCTTCTTAAGTGACCGGAGGGGTGGTCCACGGCTTCTCGCCCTAATCCCCTCACTGCCTGTCCGACAAATGACCGTGTCCATCCCGGGTGTTGCCGCGGTTCCTCGCCGCTTTTAAATGTCAAGCTACCCTTTCTCCGACAGAGTCGTGCTATACCATTCGGAACATTGAAACATGACGCGAATATTTTTAGTTTTCACGAATAAAACCGATAACGATAACACATGAATTACTTATGTTCTAAGCGCCTGGCGTTGAATTCTCCTCCGACTCCCCTCACGCCAATTCCATATACCCCAATCTCATACCTTGGCTCTGGGTATAAATACTGAGAAAGTGCTGGTTGTATCATCCTGAAAATGGCATAATATATTGAAACGGTAGTTAGCCTACATAGCCATAGCCATAGCCTACAATATATTTATAAATTATACTAAAGGAGACATGATACCATTAAAAAAGAGCCATTGAGTTGAATTTTAGGAAAGATTAAAATACAGCTTATAATTTTATGAATTGTAAATGGGGTATCTGAGACAACCCACACGCGTAAGTTTTCTAGGCAGAGTCACGGGAGGGATAAAAATAGAAGGATAGGGAGTAGGAAGATGTGATGAAAGTAGAGGGAAAGACAACTGGGTCTCGAGTTTATCAGATTCCTCCTGGAACACCCTGTATATGTAAATTATATCCAATTTCAGTACAAGCCCTGTAGAAGGTTTAAAAATTAACAGAAATGCTAGCAAAATTGCATTTTAATTCCCTCAAAAGAAGGCCTACCCACAAGAGAAACAGTATATATACCATTGCATTTATTTTTAAATATCATGGCAGCGCTTTCACACTCTCGTCCTGCCTCGCATCTCCCATTTACACAGCGATGTCGCCAGAGCCTGAACCAGGCGCTTATGAGTGTCGGAAAAAGCGTGCGTTCCGAGGAGAGGTGGGGAACGATCTGACGTCAACCCCGCTCTCCCCTCCTCACCTTTGCCTCCCGTTTCCCGCGAGATGAGCACCAAACGCTTTCAAGGTCCCGTCCTCGATTCTCCGCTTTCCTCCGCTCGACAGTAAAACTCGATTATTCGGCTCGTGAATGATGACCGGAGGAAGAAAGTGGACTCTTTATTTTTTTTTTCCTCTACTAAAAGCTCTTCTCCCGAACTTTGTGTCGGCCCGCGGTACCTTGTTTTCTTCCTTTTCGTCGGATGATACCGTGGTGGTCGGTCACCCCACTCACGGGCAGGCGCCCAGCGACACACTTCCCGAACGCGTCCCCGTAACCCTCGATATATTCCTTTCCGTCCAGTCACTTTGACCCGAGGACGCCGAGGAGACCTCGCGGCAAAAATGTAAACAAGAGTTAATAGGGTAGTTTCCTTCATCAAAGAAAACGAAATGCATTGATTGATATTCGTTATCCACCATTAGGGTTTTCATAATATGCAAATTATTTGGTTTTAGAAATCCCAGTTTAGTCGAATGGCTATGGTCAATTTTGACCTCATTTGAAAAAGGCCAGATTGGCGCCCATGCCCAGAGCTCAGGGAAACATCTTAATAATCACTTATTAAAATTTTCTAAGGTCGGAAAGTTTCCTTCGTGTGATAAGGTAGTAATAATCCGTATTTAAGCCAAGCGCTACCTGCTAGCAGGGTACTCGGCTACCTGCTAGCAGCCTGCGTCGTATCAGCGCTCAAGCCTCGCCTCAAGGTCACCTCACAGGGCGGTAGCGGGAACCAGAAATACGTCACACGGACTTTTCCCATCATTCCTACTTCGTCGTTGCGTTTTCACGCGATTGAAAATTTTCACTTTTCGTTTTATCGCGAAAAATAGATATCGTCATTCGAAAATCTGAGAGCGTGAAATGCGTACTCCAGGAGTAATACTCTTTCGATTTAGGTAATAAAAAAATAATAGGACATCACCCTATTTTCGGTTTCTGCGCATGCATAGTGAAATGCAAAATAACTTTATATGTAATTCCTCATAAATTTAGCCCTTTGTGCTGAAGTGACGGGTCCTTCGCGCGATTACGCCTCGTTCACATTACGATCGTCCGAGCGATCGTCCTAACGATAGTTGGCCGAACTAGCCGTGTGAATGCATGTCCTGACAATAGTTCAAGTAGTTCCGAACGTTTCCACTTTACGATTGATAGGCTCTGCAAAACCGGAAGCGACAAGAGAAAAACGGAAAGTTCGTGAAGCTCTCTTCGCTCAATTATTTTCATGAGTTTGTCTTAGGAAGTAAGAATATGGGCGGAAGAAAAATTATTCGGTAAATACCCTGCATACCTCAACCGCTTTGCTAACGGTCAATTTCTCGTTCACTTTAGATGTCAGCACTAGAGGGCAGCACAGGTGTTAACCATCGTCGTGCGAATGCACGATAGTTCCAACTATTGCTGGAACATTCGTAATCTGAACGAGGCATTAGCGATGGAAAAATGGCTATCAAAATCGAATTTTCGAGTAATCTATTTATAATCGAAATGAAAAGTTCGACTTTTTAACCGGATGTAAACAAAAGATAATTTCCGACTTCAGCGCAAACAGTCGAGATGGAAATGTATTAACCATCTATAGGGTAGAACCGTTGATATTCTACCGGGAATGGAAGGTAGATGAAGCATATGAAATAACCTGCAAATAAAGTGTTTAATTCTCTCAGAATCAAATTCATTATTTTGTTTATCGGTTGTCAAGCACTGGTTCGAACGCACGAAATAAACATTTTCCCTTCATGGATGATAACTATTCAAAAACACTATTGTTGAAGGGAGAAGAAAAATGTAGTGGTTGTGACCTTAAAAACTTATGTACTCAGAAAATTATAAACGTTTAGGAAAATTGAGAGAAAGTATGGGGAACTTTGTTTTTTATACCAATTTTAAGTAATTTAAGAAAAGTATAATAAACTCTTATGCCTCCTCTCGTAGAAGTTTTAAGTTCACATCAATTGCTAAATTCATTTCTCTCATCAACCCTTTGTTCATAGTTATCACTATTGGTGCTTATTATTGTTTATTGTTATCATAGACACTTTACTACATCAAGATTGAAGTAGAAATTCAGTCTGGATCTTTGAATAAAGCATGTGAGTAAGGCGATGTTGGTATGATTCATGGTATTTGTTTAAACATCAAAGCAACTAAAATATAGTACCTTTTACATACATATTGAGCCATGGTATCTGATTCGTATCTTTATTTCAATCCGGAACATTCTGTAGAACCTTTTCTTATTCTCCCATTCGTTTACATACGAACTAAGCACTTAAAAGGCACAAGTTTATTTTTTTAATTAGGGACGGCCATAGGAAGAGCAGTCAATACGGCGGTGGTGATGCATCACAGTGACTCGTCAAAAAGAAAATAACGGTGTGTTCATATCTGCTGTCGTGTGCTAGTCCAGACTTCTAACCCTTAACGCGGTCATGCACTCACAGGTAGTTGTTTGAAGATGCATTAAATTTGTGTTGCATTGCTGACACACTGCAATTTCCTACCCTCGGACTGGCGTCTACCACCACTGCACTAGGTGTGGAAAAATCGATTACGAGTAAAATGTATTTCGATTAATGTCGATTTCTATTAATATCGATTTCGATTAAAATGAAAAATCGAGTTTTAAATTCTAAAGATATGGTAAATTGATAACGAGCCATGACCTTCGATTTTCGATCCAAACTCTATTTTTCAACTTCGATCTTGACCATTTCGTTTGATGACAGCAGCATCTCTACCAGCCTATGAAATAGTCATCCGTCTCATGACAACAACCTTTCTCTAAGGCCGGTAAATTGGAAAGAACGCCCTCCATCATCAAGAAAACATCGCAATCATTGATATTTCTTTAAAAAATTTTGTGACGCCAAATGGTTTCAAGATTGGAGAAGGATTTGGTGCTTTTCAATATTCCAAAACTTTAATGTGTGTGCATTTGTACATTTTACCGTTTATAATTCACTCGTGTATTTAAATATATTTTTGGGATTTTTTCAACATCTCAAAGGTGTATTTTGAGTGTTTTTCGAGTGTATAAAACACCTTTTTTTGCATGAACTGTATTTTTTTAAGAGTAGTCGAATTTTTCGATCAATCGAACTTTCTGTCAAGCTTTTTGTCTCCATTAAAAATCGATCGCTCGAAAAATCAATTTTGACCAGCATTTTTCCTACGCCACACTGCTCTCTTGTCCACTTCTCCGGCTATCTTCTTCCTCTGCTGACGATGCAGTGGACCTGATATGGCGCAGTGGCTATCTCCAATCGAGGCCCCATTTAGAGCCCGTTAGCGGCTCATTTGAGAAAAAGGAAATAAACGCATGCGATTGTTGTGATGCCGCGACGGTATTTTTCGATAGAGATTAGTCACCATAACGGTTCTATCTTCATATTATTTCCTTATCGGATGAACTTCCTTCACGTTCCGTTTCGTGCGACTTCATCACTGTCTGTATGTGATAAACTGGGCTTCATTTCAAATGCAGGAAACATGCCTCCCACACTGCACAGTTGTCTTGAGTTGACTCTAAGGAAATCCTGAAATATTTATCAAATATTTTTTGCCGTTTATTTTAATTTTCTCTTTTCTAAATTCGTAAATGTAATATATTTCGCCTAGTGCAGGCCTACATAAATATTTTACGTGCTTAATTCCTCCCTTCTTATCGTTAGTATTGTTAAAACTCTATGGATCTTATCATCTGGTCGTAACTGTTGAAAAATTGATTAAATATTTTGTGCAGATGAGTTGGGAATAATTATTTCTCGGATGTCATTTCAAAATTTATTTAAATTTCCTAGTAATATTTGCAAAATATTTGCTCTCTGGCCGGTTTCGGGAATGATACATACGTATTCGGATAAGTTATGAGACTCTTAAGCCATGGTGTCCATTCAGTATTCGTTGCAAGAACGTACAACGAGTTAATGAGTCCCATAACTCTATCGAACCCCCAGCTATCGAACTAATAGCTTAAGTTTCTTGCAGTCGGTTACTAGTCGATGATTTGCTTGAATTCATTTCTGAAGTTAATTTCAGCTTTTTTTAAGAGGCTATTGATGTCTAATAACGTGATGTGTGCCGATTTCTTTCGTCGCTAACCGTTCAGCAAATGAGGATGACACCGTCAACAGTTTTTTTTTATGAAAAGCTTCTGTTTCTGGCCCGGCGTTTCTCTTAACCCGGGCGATCTCTCTATTGGGAAAATAAGTGTGAGACCTGGTTGTCTGTTTGTGTGTTTTCGGATGACCTGATAGTTGGACTCGATGGGGAAAATTTTAAAAAGGGCTGGTTTTCACGCATCTCCGATCATCTGCCCTTGATCTTTGTCGAAACATTTGGGATGCGTAAAAAGTTCTCTCGTGATTTTGAACGGAGGCAGCCGTCAAAGAAGCACGAATATTGTAAATCAACTACCCAAGATCGTTAAAATGTCGAAGTTTTTTCATTGTTTTTGGCTGGATTTATGGCCATCTGCCATTGGCGTTGCCATAGAAATGCTGATCAGGAGTTTTGGCTGCCTATCACATGGGTGTCTTTGTTTTACAATCCAAGCGTCCCACAATTTATTTTTAAATTCCATTCATTGGTGACTTACTCTTCAGTAGTATAATATTTAGAATATCCTGCCTATCCCTGCTAATTCCCCGTACGGAATCCACTTCTTATAAACTTTTAAAATTAAGGAAATTTTCTAGCACTTAATAGAGTTATTTGCTGAATAGCATTCGATAAGCATTTTTTGTCAACACTATAACTATCTACTAGTTTTCAAGGTTGTCGCAGGTGATGAAAAATTTATTTAGCGAATCAAAACTTGGTTAACTCTGATAAAATTTAGCTGTACTACTTCTTATATAAACTTTGTTTAACTGTAATATCTTTTTTATTGCAGGTGAGAAAAATTTCATACTGCGAGCGTGTATGGTGCTACCTGTTGGTGATGTTGTGAGTTGAAGAATTTCATTATTTAACCCTAGATGGCATGTGATAAAGGTGAGTTTGGTGCTCTTGGCGTCTTCTATGCTCCATACTAACGCACTTTGGGCTATTCCGAAAAATCAATGTTCACGCCGTCGATAGATAAATTATTCAGAACCCACACATTTTTCCAGTTTAAGTACTTTTTAGAAATTAGTTTTGTATTGAGAACGGTGCGGGAAATCCATCTGCAATCGACATTTTTATTTGATGGGTAACATTTATAATAAAGATGCATTATCGGGATATAAGTAATAATAAAAATTTGAACCTTAAGTTCCTGAACGTTGTGTTCTTCACTAGTTTGGCTGTACGTAAGCTGGAAACAATCCTTATTATTTAAAATTACTTTTGTGTGTCAATATCACAGTTGGGAAAAAGAAATCTCCTCGCGTAAAATACAACTATTCCGTCTGTTCGTAGTTCAATAGCGTTTATTAAACATCAATTTGTTAGCTGACGCATTCCTTTCTGAAATGTAGCTCAAAAAATGACAGGGGAAATTGAAGTGCGAGATCACGGTAAGACATTTCTTCCTATCATGGCCTTTTCTGAGCGTTGCCTGCCTGCATTTTTATTTAGCTGCACGCCCAATCCAAAACACCATGGATACCGTGTTTGCCGTTTTTCTATGAGGAACGGCGAGTAGGAAGCACAAATTCCAGTACGCTCCCATCGAGGCGTAATTCCATTCGGCCAATCCAAGCACCGTTGTAATTAAAGCTCTCGCCAAAGTCCCAGATCATCTTCCGATGAGAAGATTGAAAACCCGGGGGGAAGGGAGACCCGTACAACACATGCATTATAACTCCTCGCGGTCCGTCCTTTTCATATCTCCCCGACCAGTTCCCATCCGAATTCCACGCGGTCCCCGCCTGGCCCGGCGGAAAGAAGATGGAAAGGAATAGATGGCACGGCCGACCATCTCATCTCTCGCGAGAACCGTGTCTGCTTTTCTTCTTCATGGGTTCCGAAACTCTTATATACCTCTCTCTCAAAGATCCAACCCTTTTCCGCCTACCCAACAACCCACTCCATCCTCCCGGCAAACATTGAAACCTGTTATTCATCTGCGTATCTGTCCAATCTGAGCCGACTCAGCCGAGAGTCATTGTGTGTGTATCTCTCCTTTCTGTTGTGTATGTGTGTGTTGCAGGGCCCGCAATTTGCTTCTCCGGATGAGACACGATCTCCCTCCTACTACTACAGTCAATTTCCTCCTTCCCCTCGCAGATAACCCCCCCCCCCCCATATTCCACCTCATCCAGAACCCACGTTATCTTTTTGAAGACGGATCCAATTATTGCAAAAAAAATTACCTTTCCAAAAATGTTACCTTTTTTTCCTCTTTATAAAGGTTTTCTTACTCATTTACTTCGTAATTTGATGACAATCAGTGGCGGATGTATGGGGGGGTATGTATGGGCATCCATTTTACCAATGCATGTAGCGATGTATGGGTATTAAATTTACACTAGATAGAATGGTAATTTTTCCGACCCCCACTTCTGCTGGAATTTAAACCCCCTCTTAGTCTCCCCCTTGTCCCCATCCTGGATCCGCCACTGTTGACAATCATGGTAGATTGTTCATGAAAAAAGATAATCATTGATTCTGTGCTTTTTAATGCTCGTTTATATTCTTTTTTGTAGTAGAGGTATAGCTCGTTTTCTGATCAATAATTAATGCTCGGGGAAGGTTCTCTTATTCAGCTAATTCCATCATTTGGTTACAGTCACAGTGGATTTTTATGAAAAAAAATGACCAATATGAATCAGCATGAATCAAGACTTCAGGATTCTCCGAAGGCAGATCTAATTTCTCCAAAAAGTTCGGATCGTATATTTTATCATTTTTCGGGAATTGCTTCATATTCTAGCATTTTTTGGGTGACCAGGGTGGCCTAATTTAGAAAAAAATGGAAATTTTTAGTTAAAGTGTCGTATCTAGTGTGAATTAAGGCTTCATCGAAGGCAGATACAATCTTTCCAATACTTGTAGTATGTCACCTCTCTTCCTCTTTGGGAAGGAATTCGTACTCAGTTGATACCGTAATTTGGTGACAATCATGGAAGATTGTTTATGAAAAAGGATTATCATTAATTCCGTAATTTTTAGTGCTCCTAAGTTTCCTCGTTTTTCTGCTCATAGATTATTGCTCGGGGAAGGTTTTCATATTCAGTTAAGTCCATCATTTGTTGACAAGTAGGTTGGGTTATTTGTGAAAAAATGGGTAATTCTAATTCACAATCTTCCTCCCACTTCTTCTCTCGATTTCCCCCTCCTTCTCGCAGAATTCCCACGTCATCCAGCTCCCAACAAGAAAGCATCGCACTCAGTTGATCTTTCTTAACAGTTTTAGTGAATCCGAATTTTTTCAAGCGGTGATCCTAAAACTTGAAGGTGTGTGCATTTGTAAAATTCCAATAAGTCTATCGTGTATTCTGGGAATACTTTTTGGGTATTTTTTTTTACTTCTCAAATGCGTATTTTGATTTTTTTTGACTGCCTGATAAACTTTATTCGTACGAACTGTATTTTTTTACCTTAGATTTTTTCGATTTATCGGTCTTTTGGTCCAAATTTCGATTTTCTCGAAAAGTCAAGCATGAACATATTTTTACTCAAAATCGATAGCTCGAATAATCGAATTTTACTGAAAATTTTCCATTGCTGTATTGGCTCGCTCCGGTGGAATTTGGTGAGATTATGGGAAGGGACGAATCCGGATGTTAGCTTACCATCCTGGGAGGTTTGCTTGCTTTCCACGATCTTTAGGTCGGCTGGTTGTTGTCCTCTTGCTCGCTCATTCGACCTGGCGACGCGTGGGAGAGAGTGAAACTTTTAAAAGCAACCGTTTGGAGCGATCGTTGATCGTGATATGTGGTCGAAGTGGCGAATACTCGCTATCCTCGTTGTTTACGAGCCGTCTGTTTCACTTATGGCTCTTCCGTGTGATTCGTGAACTCTGGAAGCTGTTTAAGTCGGGAAAACTTTCTCTAAAAGTCCCTATTTTATTATAGCCTTTAAAAATATTCATGGGCTTCGAAACTTAAAATTTTAGGGAAGTTAATTCATTCTTTAATTTATAAAAGTTATGTGAGCTGGGTAAGTATTTTAGCTACTACCATCTGATGAATCTACTTGTGTAATCATTATTTTATAGTAACTAGATGAAATAAAACAGACCCTAAGTACTTAAATAGAACCTGAACTCCTGTATAATCTCTGGAATTTCAAAATAATTAAATTGCGAGAACAGCCAAAAATAGGAAGCAGATTTATTACATTTTAATAATTCATTCGTAAATTAAAATTCGTGCATCATGCCTTGTAGCAATGGTAATTTCCCATTTAAATGGTCGCTTATTGCCATTAAATTTTTGCAATGAGTTTTCAATTGAATAATTATTTGTAGAGCAAATATGATACGTTTATGTTACATATGCTTTCGCCTACAGCTAGATTGAATTGGGGGTATTTTTTATTTCCAAATAGGTTGACTTCAATACCGTGGTATTTACCTATGTTCAGATGCTTAAAATTTCCCCTTTTTAACTCCTGTCTTGCTAACTGCTGTCCTGCTAAAACTTTACTGTCGTCGGTATTATAGAATTCATTCGTAAGTTTGTCATCTAAGTAGGAGAATTTTTTTTTCATTTTCAAATATTTTTTTAGGGTTTGGCTCGCGTCTTATTTCTCCCATAGAATATAATTCAACTACGCGACGCGTCTACCTCATTATACTCGCAGTATTTATTCAGCATAGCTAAATTACGACGGGGCTCTTCTTCGGAGTCATGATGTGAGAGCATTATGGTGTCCCCTTCCTGGTATACCGCTGTGAGAGGCGTTGGATGGTTTAATAAGGCCCATCAGTTAAGGAACCCTCGGAGGAGAAGGCTATGGAAATGTCTCGAGAGAAATGTGAGGGAGTTTAAGGCCTTTAGATGTACACTACTAATGGGTAGGGTTTTATTGCCTGAATTATTGCTTTGTTTACCTTTTCGATGCGGTCATCAGTGGTTATAAAGAATTCAAGAAATATTGAGATGTATGATGGAAGAGAGGTCCAGAAAAGAATTTGAATTGGAGTGTAGGTAATATGAAGCATATGGATATGAGAGTGTTTAATAAAGACTACATCTTTATATATTTTTTCTGTGATTAACTTAATAAGTGCTATAGGCGATTTTACTATAGCATTAAATGGCAGGTGGTCCATAAACAAATAATTTAAGACAAAGAAGATTGGCGTATTAAGAGGTTTGTTAGTTCGTTCGAGTTGTTCCCTCTGTATCATAGCTTCATGCATTGTATTGATGGTTTCCTAAGCATGCAGTTATATTCGTTTCCTTATAAAACTAATTTCCAAGTATAAAAGTTGTCTAAATGCTATTTTTAGTTTTAAAGCCTTTTCGTATGAATTTTTGTCACGAATCACTTCCATCATCATCGGTAGATGCATTGGATTTCAAACTTGTAGTTTCGACTTTAATAGAATTTTAAAGGAAATCATGAAAGAGTTTCATGACTGCAGTTTTTCCCAGGTAACGATTTTTTCTCGCCTCATTTTCCGGGTGAGGGGGTTCGTAAACATGACAATGATTGTGACTACATATATTTCATTTAAATTGATGTCTTTCGTCTTAGTGGAATCGTATTCGATAGTATGCATTGGCATGTATTGCATAGGTCTTGTTGAAATCACCTTCTTTGAAATCTGCATCAGGAATCGCTTTTGGGATGAAAAGTTATTGCTACCTAACTCCTATCTTTTAGAATATAATGAGTGCGTTTCCGCGGCACGTTTTTGAAAGTAAAATGAGTGAAGCTTTGGTTTTGAGTCCACGTCTTACGTATATCCGTTCGAGATTAATGGTGACTGGAGCACAAGGGAGTAGCATAAACATTCCACAATGTACAGTCACTTTCAAAAGTCGGTCCCCATACCTGGCGCAGCCGTCTCCGTTATTCTCCGAAGTCGACCTTCGCGTATTGCTTACACGTTCCTTGTCCACTGGGGATCGATTCGACTTGATCAGGTAGTACAAATGGTGCAACTTGACTACTTTAACCGTCGTCAAGAGCCCCACGCACGATTTCAGAGGTAGGAAGGCCGCGTGAACCTCCCCCCCCCCCCCCACACAGCCAAACAATTCCACCACCGAAAAAAGCGGAGAAGAATATATGGGTTTTTCCGGCAAGTAACCCATCGCACGATGAAGATAGGAGACATCTGTGTAGTTTGGTAAACTTATACAAAACATATTGTGCAAATAAACTTTCGGAGCATTTCGAGCATGTTACTCCAATATTTTTTCTTCACATCGCCTGGTGAAAAATACGTAAATATATACGTCTATGTAAATATTGTCATTTGCGTCACGGTTACCATCCGTCATCGCGTTCATCCATGCCGGCGCTTAAAGATTTTCAGACATTTTTTCAATGTTTACAAGTTAAATAGCAGTCACTCCCCAAGTAGTAGGTTATTCGGGCTACAAGTAGTGCCTACATTTTGAATAACGCAACTTATTCCCATACTGTGAATAGAAAATCAGAAGAAGTTTTTAAATTTTTACCGGTCAAAACTACCGGTACGGCAATTTTTTATGGGAGAAGATAATTTTGCATTATTTTTTCGAATAAGCAATTGGATTGTCTTGAAATTTTATTGAATTGCTTTTAAGATAAATATAAATTATCACTAAAAGAAGCAGCGAGATGCTTATTGGCATCAAGTGAAATGGCAGGCTGTTAGACCATAATGCGTCGTAGGAAGTGTTGTCCTTTTGTTTATGGGAAATCTTCTTACATTAATATTGTTCATTCGCATTAGGCCCTTTCATTCTAATCATATCCTTACTTTCATCCTTCCCCTCCCCCTTACCAAAAATCTCTCGACCATGGATAACACTTCTTCTTTTTTTCCTCTCCATCCTTCTCACCTTTTCCTTTCTTTTTTATACTCACATCTCGGATGCCTTCATTCTTTTCTTGTCCCTCTTTTGTCGTCGCCTAAGTTTCCACACCGTCAAACGCTACATCCCAAGCAGTATATTTGGCAGCTCATAAGTTTAATTTGTATTAATAATGCACAAATAGTCATTAGGTACCCAACACGGTATATTTTTATCGGATGAATATTATGCGTGCGTAGTTTAGTGTCAGTAGGAATATGATCAGTATTTGTTCGCACGTAAGACTGACTCAAGGTATTCATTACATGAGTGTAAGTTCTATTTATGATGTAAAACCACTTATACATAATAATCTGTAGGATATTGCCCTGCATGATATCAGCAGGCGCCAATTACGACTGGTTTTATCAGAAAAAAAAGAAACGAAAAAGGGGGAAGACTTTGGTTAACCTCTCAATGAAGGGGCAAAGATAAAACATATAGTATTAATGTGCCTTAAAATGGTAAGAAATAGGCACACAAGTCATGTAATTAATGCTTCCGTTGGTATTTTCATTACAGAAAATACATATATGGTAACTATTAAGACATTCGAACTTTCGATGAGCATAAAGACTTCCTGATACCTAGAATATATAAAGCATTATTTAAATATTTGTTCATATAGGATATGTTAGTAACGACTGGAATAAATATGATACAGAATTAAACATTAAAATTTAGCGCACATTAATATTTTTGATTTCTCGCGTGATGAGACACGTAGAAAACTGTAGTATAAACCATGGTAAACATATGTATCCTAAGAAAATGGTTAGGAATAATGAATGCGCCAAACAGTGTGTTTGAAATACTTAAACATAGAGCAATATATATTGATGGTGTTGGTAATAATGTGTTAAAGGTATAATCTAGAAGGTTATTTTGTAGGAAACTTTTTGAATTCTCTTTCAGACGTAAATTCCAATTTTCGTTTCTTCCTCATATGTGCGTTGCGACGCAGATACGTCTCGTTATTTTTAGTTCAAGCCAGACTACTCGGAATATCCATCTCAGAATACTATCAGGGTGGGAATCCCATGACTGAGAACATATGCTTCGCCTTGTGTTGTGGCACTGGGAGTCGGGGAAGTCGCGAAGAATTTAGGAATAGTGAAGAATGCCTCGGGAAGACTTGCGCGGACGGTGAGAGTAAGTCAAACTGGCCCGTTCAAGACACAGAAGGCATAGCCAATACCCGAAGTTCGACCTCCGAGAAAAACGTAGTTGCTCGCGCTGGCCGTGGGGACCTACTTTTGAAAGTGACTGTACGTGTGGTTTGAATCTGGGGAATGGTAAAGGTCTTTTTTTTCTCTCCGTTCAAAAAAAACGAAATGTTCCTCTTACGCTCATTTCCACGAATATTTCATAGGATGATCCGCAAATCGGCCACTAAAAGTGTTGTCACGAACGGAATATTTAAACGTGTTTACAAAAGTCGCCACTCGCGTCGCTGACGGACAAATTTATCCGAGTTCACCGGGAAATAAGAGATTATTAGAGGTATTAATCGAAATTGATATACATGATGACGTTGTCTATAAAATTCATTACTTTTCAAAGCTATTCCTCGCAATTACAAATATTATAATGCAGTGATAACAAAGATTACAATGCGTAGCCAGGAATTTTGTTCAAAACCAGGGGGGAAATTTTTTGAAAAACAGATTACCAAGTTGAGGGTTTTAAACTAATTTTAACGGTTTCCATATTCGAAAAAAACTTCATTTGTTGAAGAAATATTTTTGTAAATTCATAATTTTTCCATATTTTTTTTTCTTTTATGAAGGAAAAAATTGTGTTTTTATATTTCGGCGGGGGGGGGGTCCTGACCCCCTGGACCCTCCCCCCCTGACACGCCACCGTTATAATGCAAAATATTGGAAAAAATAGGATCGAATTGCACTCATCACCACGTCCCCGACATTTTTGAAAATCGATTTAAATGCGACCGAAGAGACAACAGAAAACAGCCTTCAGTGGGTTGGAATAGGGCTTCCTAAATGCAGTCCCCCCACTCATTTCCATGCATTATTTCCTTCGTTCGAGAAATTTCGTAATCGGAAGGAACTCTTGAGAGAGGTAAAGTGGGTATCGGGGTCCCCATTTCGAGGCTCTTAAACTTCCGAGCGATAGGTATGTGGGCAATTAGCATGTTGGGGATAAAGTACGAAAGTGCATGACTTGGCGCGGCTGACCTCGATATCCGATTGGTTAGCGTGTTTCCTCCCTCATCCAACACTGGCTCTTGTGGACCTACCTGGTTGTGAAACTGGTGCAAGTCGTATGCAGTCTCCGTGGAACGAGATCTCAAAATTGCGTGTCCATTCCCGACCCAAACCCCTCGCTGTCTCGCTTCCACGAAATCACTAAAGAGTTTGCGCAACACTATTGGTTAATTCCGTTATTCATCGGCAAAGTAATGGTTCTCGACGTTGGTCCAATTTCGATACAATCCCACAATCACAATCGTTGCCGTAACGACTTGGAAATAAATGAGTTGTGAATCTTTTTGTGATCCATCTCTTCTGAACTCCCGGCAGTGATGCAGCTTATTTTATTATAAAGACTCCCTATAGGGTAGGTGGACCTAATATCTCTTCGATGTAATCCAACGGCCTCAATCGTATAATTTATTTTTCTGGGAGAAAGTTAATGGAGCATTAATAAGTGTTGTACTTTATTTTTTTATCATAAAAAATTGTGTTTTATAATCCGATGGTATGTTCAGGTAATGGAGATCTTTCCAATCATACCGTTCTACTTGGTTTGAGGCAAAATATAGCCTACATCTTTCTATATTCATTCTGTGATTAACTTTATGAGTGCCAACGGTGATTTTACTATAGCTTGGGATAGCAGATAGTCCCGTTATTAAACATAAAGAAGTTTGTTTGGAGCAAGTGTTTAGATAATCCGATCCAGTTGTTCCCTCTATATCTCTACATCATAGCTCCATACATTCTATCGATGGATTCCCAAGCATGTAGTTATCTTCGTTTCCTAAAAAAATTAATTTTAAAATAGAAAACGTATCCTATAACTTTGTTTAATTACTATCCTTGGTCTTTAAGTCTTTGTTTGGATGCATTTTTGCACACAAATCACTTCCATCGTCATGAGTAAAAGTATCAGACTTCAAACTTGTACTTATCAAACTAGTATAACTTTGAAAGAAATCTTAAAAGTAATAGAGTTGCAGTTTTCCCAGCTAATACTTGTTTTCTCATTTTATTAGCCGAGTAAAGTGGTTCAAAGACATGACAATTATTATGACTGTGTTAGGGATACGGAAGCACTCCTTTGAAGCGTTGGTTGGTGCAGATGAATAATTTCATCTGAATTGAAATGATTTTGATGAAATCTCTCCCGTTTTCTTGAAATTTTTAATGAAAATTTTCGTTCAAAGTGGAAAATGAGAGAATCTATCATTATTTTTAAGAACTTATTTCGGGAAAATGTTTCAGTTTGTTCGTTTCCAATATCCTGTGATTCTCGCCCTTACAAACAAGAAAATTCCTGAAGCTAACATTTTCGCGTCGCGATCGCCCAATGTCCTGTGGTGATTCTATAGGGCGGAGTGGGTGGCGGGCGACCGATACCATGCTGGGGTTTGCGTGACCACGGAAGACATCCTCCCTCCAGCCATATCTCTTTCTTACGCACTGTCACGAAGACGCCGGGCTCTTCTCAACGGGAGAGCCATTGGCCGGCGAAGCGATGGGAAAACGAAATCGTGGTAAAGGTCATGAGGCAGGCTGGTTGTGGTGGAGATCAAAAAGAAATTTTTCTGAAAAAGAAAGTTTTTTTATTTTTCTTAATAGGCGATAAAACTATAGAATTAGCCAAGTAACTATAGCTTTACTGATATGGTATGGTATTTGGAGGAGGCTACCGATAGCTGAGGTCATTTACACCATAGATAAGGGTGGAGAGAGAACCGGCGTCAGCGTTCGCCTATTGTTAACGCAAGGCGCATAAGGGATCAAGGCTTAACGTCCCATCCGACGGACGCTGTGCTACACTTAAAGCGCTCTCCACAAGGCATTCAAGTAAGGATCGGGCAATCTCTCAAAAATTTCTGCCACCATCGAGAATCGAACCCGGTTCGACTGGATGTGAAGCCAGTCGAACCGGGTTCATTTATTGTTGGCTTAAGTTATTACCTTGTTAACGTAAAGTACCAAAGGGACCAAGGATAAACGTCCCATCTGACGGACGGTGTACTTGAATTGCCCTCCTCAAAGCATCTACATTATCTACATAATACCCTAAGAGCCACCTCTACGGTGTTTGGCGGGGGGTGATCAGTCGCCGGCTTGCAGCATGTAAGAGGAGCCCAACGTGTACGCCACATGGTCATAAAAATAATAAGCAAAAAAATACGAGCACATCAAACCATTCAAGCAATGACCGGGAAGTCTCAACAAAAATCTCTGCCAGAGTTGGGATTCGAATCCGGGTCCATTGGGTGGTAAGCCAACACTATAACCACATTACCAACGCGATCCCCTTGCCTTCCTTTCTCATCATAGAAGTTACCTTGGTAATTTATCGGTGCTCCTTCGAGACTGTCTCAGCTCCGAACGTGATTATTTTTTATATTAAGGAGGATATTCCATTTTTACCTGCCTTCTCGTCAGGGACAGGCGAAATAGCAATGTCATCTTCGTAAAGTTCATCCGTTTCTCAAATTGAAAATCTATCGCGTCCTAAAAATGAAGTGGATTGTAAATAATGAAAGCCTTTCAATTTTCTAGGCAGAATCAATATGCTTTTTACTCTTCATTGGAATGAAATTGACTAGCCTTCCATTTTCCAGTACCGTAGTAAATCACTGTCGTATAATGGACAAAAATGATACAAAATATTTTTCACTAGTATCACAGAAACTTATCCTTTACTCGACATCTCCAACTACATTTTGGCGTGAATCGTTGTTACTGGTGACTGCTGCTAGCTAAATCTATCGTCATACGTGCAAAGTATTCATTATATCACGCATGCTGAAATGGAAGTCTTTGAACTGTTGTTTTCATCATCTCGTACATTCAATTTGAAATGCGTTGGTTGGTTGGATCACTGGATCTCCATTTGTGGGAAAATATGTGTATTACGAAGTCCTCATTTTATTTCATTCCAAATTCCTTTGCGGATTTGCTCTAAGGTAAACTTCCTTAGTTCCATTTGTATTAGAAATCTTGAATGTTGGAATATCTGAAAAAATTACGCGCGGCTCGGCATGACTTAGTAAGCATGTCATTTCGTGGATGGTTTCTTCGAATGAATTATTCTCGATAAATAAAGGTAGGCGATGATTGGCTTTATGTGTCGACACCTTCATGAGTCCAATTTTCTTCTATCCTTTTACTGAAAAAGCGCTGTTTATATGAGCCTGCGGAAACAATGCGATAATCCCTGTCATTCTGAGGGAGATTTAGTCGCGTGAATAACTGTGGCTGCTCGTATTTACTCCCAGGATGAAATCATAATCCGATTACCTTCATTTTTCCTCGTATTTGTGATCGGCATTATGCCAAGTGACAGGATTTCATTGTAAAGCCCCGACAGAGAGTATCCAGTCCTTATTTCATTTCGCGAATTACTCTGGTCGCTCAAATTGGATACGTTCACCTAGCGTGCCAAATGAAATTGGAATGAAAGTAGCTTTCTCTTCGCTTCTCATGCAATTCGATATTGAATGTCCGCATGAATCACCTCAAACGATCTCCGAATGGTAAAAAAAAGGGAATCATTTTCCCCAGAGATCCTTTGGGCGCCAATGAAAGTCGGGGAAACATTTTTACGAGGTGTTCAATCGATCCCACCTATTAATTTTCGCCATAAGGTGTCCGGGAAAGCAAACAGATAAATCTCTTTCTCTCCCGCACCGCGTGCCACCGAAATCACTCGCTTCGGAGTGCTGGTTCTCCGTTGGCCTTCTCGCATCTGCCCCGAGATCCTCGGTGGTGATATTCCACACCAGGGAAACGGGGGTATGATCTCCACCGCACGATTATCATCTCTGTAAGAGAAGTGGATAAGGGAAAAGTTACTTTACGATCTCGTTCATCGAGTCGACCCAGTTGTGCGAAAGTGCTTTGAGGATCGGTGTTAATAACAGTTTGCCAAGTACGGAAATTTCTCGGCGATGATGAATCACCTTCCAGATCGCCATTTAGTTTTTTTCGGCAAATTGAATTTAACCTAAGCCACCGTATTTATGTCAGATCTTCACCCCTCTTCTCTTTTGCTTCACGATTTTCTACAGCACAGCTGAAATAGGCCGAAAGCAAAAATGCCACGGGCTTTGTGTCCACAAAAAGTTATGATACCACGTCGATTATTAAGCCCATTTTTCATTAATCAAATTGTGACGTCTGTCTGCTGATATAAAAATAAACTACTGCATATATGCTTATAATGGAAAAGTTTAATGCTTCCATAACAGATTGTGTATAGTTAGCTAAGTTGTCAATGCAAATTGAATTCAGTATTTCATACAAAAACACCCTATTTTTGAATCGTATCCCACTTTTATTTGGCATTTATAGACTGTTCCTTTATAGAGTTTGACGTTTATTCAAATTACATTTCCCATACCTGAACTCTGTAAATATAATATAATCTCTTGCGCAATGTATTTCATGAAATGCCAAAAACCTTGGCTCCTACTTTTCTCTTCATAGTTATATACACAAGGAAGTCATCAAGTAAGCGATTCAACAAAAACTGTTTGTTCATTTTTCAGGTTTTTATAATCAAAGAAATTCTATTTGGGGAAGAATCTTATGTTGACCCTTCTTTGTAGATTCTGAGCGTTTACGAGAAAAAATATACTTAAAATACTTAGAAATTTTGTATCCATTTTTCAAAAGAATACAAACTCTACAGACTAATATGAAAGGGTCACGTAACATGAGACCGTATTATAAATTCAAACTCATTATGGCCCAATATTGTAGCGATAATCATATTGCTTTCCCACTTAAAGCCCTTGATTATTCTTACAATAACTCCGAAATCCTATTAGAGGTTCGTGGGATTCCATAAAGTTCCAGAATTTCTATTTTTTTTGTTCCCTAAACTTGCTCACCAGTTTGCTGGCGGCTGAGGAATCTCAGTCTGAAGAATACCCAATTTCTTGCAGTAAGAATGATGGGTCACGCCTTTTATTTTGCTCCTCTGGGCCGCAATTTCATGATTTCGTTTCGTTTTTGTTTTCGCAGTCAGTCGAAACCTGGCCAGCGCGTTATCTGTGAACCCCGGGAAGTGATCGTTTAGCACAATTCATCATTCGCCCTTGCCGCCCGATTTAAGTCAAGTGGTAAATGATTGATATCGTTTTAATGTGGAGGTAACCCTTTTATTGGCTTGGAAACGACTTCCCTGCTCTGTTTTTGGCGAAATGATTGCAAGAAAGTGAGCCAAATTCGTTGATGGGGGTCAGTGGTAAGGTTACTGGGTATGGTAGCACTAAATAATTTTTGAAGTGGCCGTAATTTGATCTTGCCACACGCGAATATGTCGGCCCGCCGTAATTTTAAGTTCAGTTAGGTGCGAGGAATTTTTGTGAGTTCCATCAGTGTGTTGAACAGCGCCTGAGAAGCGATAAGACCTTTCGAAAATAAGTATTCAGCTTTAAAAACTTAAATTTTTAATTTAAAATGAGTCCTGTTGCCTTATGCATTTGATTTTAACATCATCTACGCGCATGTACGTAATTTATCTATAGGTGATATCTCGTCCTTACATGTCCTAACTATGGATTACGATCGTTCTTTGTGTTGCGGTAGCCCTTGCGACTTAAATTGGTGTTACCTATGACATTTGTATAGTGTACGTAAGACTTGACACTTTCCCGGCGAACAGCATGTAAAAACTCTTCTCGGGATACCGCGCGGGTAACATTATATAAGAGTGCCGACGTTTCAGTAGCCATGAGAATGGGTAGCGAGTCGGTACCCGAAACGTCGGCGCTCTCATATAATCTTACCCGCGCGGTATCCCGAGAAGAGTTTTTACATTTGTATAGTGTGTTTCAATGTAGTGGTTTTTTAGAGGTCTTTAGATTTGTTTCGAAATTTATTTAGGATCCAATTCTGTACACAAATGGATTTTTTGGAATTTCTTGCATGTATTTGTTTCTGTGAGCCTGAATACTATATTAAATTCATTCGTTTCTTTCGAGGGGATAAATGTTTTACTGTGTATCTTCATCGGTATTATTTGATGGGAATTGTATAACCATTCCATCATTTTTACACGAATCCATTTCCTTATTCTAGTTTTAAGAATCTGATGGCCCAGGAAAGAAATCTCTTGATACACGTTGTGGGATTATACACATCGTGGTCGCCATTATTTTCTTGACGTCTTTCGCATGAGGATTTACCGAGTGATGAAATATTTGTTCTCTCGCCGAGCCAAATGGTTGGTGCCAAATCTAATCCTCTGAAGGCATAACAATGTAACTGGGTGCGGTTCATATATCAGAAAGGGCGTAGTGCGTGGGTGACGATAATGCCGTAGGAATGCTGTTGCTTTGCACGTTCGAAGTTTTGATTGGTTTTACTGGGCGTTTGTTGATTGGATTTTCTCACTCTGTTCAATTATATGTTGATCGGTTCAACCGAAATATAAAATTAATGCCTTTTGAGAACTCGTTGTAGGATTATATAGTTCTCTCGGTACACGACTAATTTTTATGTAAACTTAAGTTTAAAAAATTCTTTCCTTTTTATTTGCTTGTTAGTTTAGTTGGAGCACTCTCTGTGTTCTTCATAATATCGTTCTTCTCGAGTTTTGATCAATAAAAAGTTATTATTTTATGTCCGTCGTATCGGAGACTTTATTTTCATGCGAGGATGAAATAACAATCAGAGTTATGCTTAAAATCTTATTGGCACTGGTCAAGAGTACCTACAGTACTATAGTTAAATAAGTTCGTGGAAGAATTCATAGTAAGAAGCAGAGTTTAGAGTAAAATCGTATATACTTACGTTACATAGTATTCCAGGTATTACTTCATTATCCACTTCAGGTAAATTTTGTAATATGATCGTGTTACTCTTGTACACAAGCTGTACCACTTGACCTGGACTTGGCTTTTTAGTTTGTTTTTCATCCAATTATTATCACCGTTGGATATTAGTGATGCAATATTAACAAATGCAGGATGCAAAAATTTGTGTGGATTATTAAGGAGGCTTGTCCTAACATAACGTCTCAAAGCATGGTCCAATGAAGCTATGGTTTTTTTAAACCCCAAAAAAATATCTAATCATCCGAAAAAAGAGAGCGAATGACATTTTGGAGTCTTAATCGAAAAGAAAGTCAAGGAGGCAACCAAAGCCACTTTGCTCGTCATGGGGCCAAAATAGTCTCATTAAAGTGAAACGAGAGCAGTCCTTCGCTCGAATCAAAGGACCTGCTGTTATCCCTATTTAAGTTTTGCTCCGTCACTGGGCGAAGGCCTTATGTTGAAACTCCAGGATGATTTTTTAGGATATTAGACCATAAATTACGGCTGACTACAATAATCACAAGCACAGGAACATGTTCCTAGGAACATCAGGGGCTTGTGTTCCTTGGTACAACAGGTACCCATTTTTAATTTCGGCTGATTAGTCTAGTTGATGCGTAGTTTTCCGCGGCGTTGTCTAAATGATGTCTCCATGCTTCTGAGTTTCACTGCGTGGATTTTCTTTGCGACGACAGTTTCTGCGGTATTTCAACCGTCGTCTTCAGGTCTTCAGGTCAGCTGATTTGTCTAGTTAATATTACGTCTAAAATACCAAATAATTAACGAATACTACCCACAATTATATGTCAATTTCACCTGCGCTAAGATAACTTCTGTTGACGTGATCGATTTTCGGTAAGAAGACTTGGATATACAACTAAAAATATTTCCTTTTCAGCGGCAAAAACTTCAAGCTAGCGTCTTCTCTGTAAGGATAACCCAAATGGACTCATAATTGGCCTGTTTTTGCACTCTAGCGCATCTTTCACACGATAGCTTAGTTTAAAGCTGCTATGTCGCAGAACTTGCCGGTAGATGCAAATGTTCCTAGGTACACTATATCCTAGGTACACCACCCTTGCTTGCTCTTTACTAATTTCAAAACGACACTTAATTTCCGAACTTAATAAATAAATTGTTTTATTACTCCAAAAAAATAAAAAGTACAGAATAGAATTAATTACATAAAAAAGGAGTAACTTTAGGTTAGCCATTAAGGACAACCTGTTTTATGGCTATCATCATTTACATAGGGTCATGCTGACATAGAAACATTTTAGGCACAGCATTTGAATTGAAGTAAGTACGTACATGTATTACATGGTATTACATCAAAGAAAAATATCCTCCATACGTTGCATTCTAAACATGCAAGACTGTATATTATTCATAATGGCGTTATTTTTTTTTGCTCTCAGACATGAATCAGGTAATAACTTTTGGGCTACTCCTGGCCACTTTTGGGCCTAAAAACAAGAAACAACGTTTATACAGGGTAAGGTTAGGTCCTCTCCATCTTAAGTCAGCTGAACAAAAAAAAAACACGCAGGAGTTTCAGTTGCGGAGGATGATTGGTATGGGGTTCGGATCGGGGACAAATGCAACCCCCCGTCGAGATGCTAAGTGCCTGCCGCACCAAGAGCCCTGCAGTTATCCCCTCCTCTGCGAGTCCCTCATACCATACATTTTTTCCACTCCAGCTCCTCCTATGGATCCCGCACGAGCGAGGCCGGGCTTCGAGGCCGACCCAGATACATCCCCAACCCTTCTTCAACCCTCCTGACAAAGCTCCCTCGAATTATTCCTTTTTTTGTCGATAGCCCGTTCTCATCCTCGCCCTGTCCTTGGTGTGACGTCGCGGTTCGGGCGGAGGATCATAGAGTGGGTTGGGGTATGTTTCGAAATGAGAACGGTGCCTCGTTGGTGGAGAGGGTGGCCCAGATAATCCGGGCACCTGCACCCTCTACTACCCCCTGGACGCTTCATTCAGTCTCGCAAAATCCTCAGTCGATCTATTTTCCGAAGAGATGGAAAATGTGTTGCAAGACCCAACATACCGCGAAAGATTTTGTTTCGATAATAACATCCAAGAAATAGTGATTTCCTAATGGAGAGGTTAAGCAAATCATGTTTTCTTGCGAATTGCGTTTGGATGTTAAGAATAGCCTCGGCTGCGGTGACGGTGGGGTAAAGTCCTCGCCTATCAAAGCGTAGGTCGTGGGTTCGAGTCCCCTTCGGGTAGGTGGTCCCTTTACAAGGAATGGACGTTTGTGTTGTACTTTGTCAATGTTGGAACCCTCATTGTAAAAGGCCGATTTGTCCTGTTGACGGGGCAGTTGGTAAATAATGAATAAATATTGGCAACGGTAGAAGGCATTACTATTTCAAAATTTGATATTTTGTGGAGTTTTTTTCTTAATATATTCCAAAGAGAGTGATAGCAATGAAACAAAATTCTGAGTATTTATTTCTGATATCCTCGTGAAAAAAAACTTTGTTCAAGGAATGGATGGGTATGAAATTTATTTATTTTTTTTATCGAAGCAAAAGCTCTTGAGCCTCGTTTTACACTGCAGTCGAGTTTTGCGTTTTGTTAATGGCTTAATTTTTTTAGTTATTGAAATATTATTTAAATAAACCGTATTTTGGTTAACGAAGGGTGCAGATGGTGTAGCCTTGGCTTCCCTAAGAGGCTCGCTTGCCTTGCCAACCCCCCGGCGGTCAGTCCGCTCCCAGCCTCCGCCGCATACCTTCCCTCCTTCAGGCCGCTCCGGTCGCACACTCGGTCATGGATTATGTTTCCTGTTCCGAACTCATGCCGCATCCATGGGACTCATACAAATTTTTCAATGGAGTGCATGCATAACGGTTAATTTTCCTCCAATAATTAGTCTCCCTCGCATTATATCCGTAATGGTCCGTGTGTTTACTTCGTGGAGCCTCGAGATAAGAATTCAATAAATAGAGTAAACTTTGGTCTTGGTACCCAGTTAAAATTTTCTCTATTTATTTAGCCATCCTACATTCTTTTTGAATGCAAATGCTTTGAGTGTGCGTATGTATAATCTAGTTTTGAATTTTTAAATAAATACTTACAATTGTCCACTATTATGAAATTTATTACGTTGAAGATGATTAGTAACATTGAAACTTAGGTCGTAATAAATTTTATAATAGTGGAAAATTGTAAGTATTTATTTCGGCATGGAAACATTCCATTCCATCATGCTTGAGTCAACGAATTGTATTAGTTTTGAATTGATTGGTTTTCATCTATATTTGCGGTACTTAGATGTTGCCTGTTTGTCTCTAGTTCAACTATAGCAACGCTAGATTGGGTCATCATTTCGCCTAAAAAGGTTGACTACGATTAAATACTTGAAGATATCGGCGTATACCACTTTTTTTCAATGCTCATTTTACCAAGAGCCGCTCGACGCTGTTGAGTCTTTGGTTTGTTTTCCCTGTGTCTAAACTTACCCTAATCGTATACCTTGTCGACTAGAAAGACAAAGGTTTTTGCAGAAATCTCAAGAAGGATTGACTGCTAAAACCAAGTTAACCTTTTCTAAAGTAGCTTATGCTTTCTCTAAATCTCTAGCAACAGGAAAAAAAACATCTCCTAGGGTCATTTTAGCATACGGGTTTTTAAAATTTGCTTTCTGTAAACACATTGTTGACTTCAACGCTCTCTTATAAATGAATTACAACTTCTGTATTTAAATGAATTTTTCCCTTTCACAATTATCTTGCATGCTGGTCCGTTATGCTCTTGCTGCAAAATTCTTTGAATTTCTCGAAAACCATAGTGTGGAATGTCTTTGAGCTTCCAATAAGGAACTTATAGCCGGCTATGCAGAGAAGCTTATGCTTGTCGCAGTTATCTGCAACCTTTTATTTGATTGTGTCTTTATACATCCGTTATGAAGGTTGACATTCCAGCCGTCATGATTTGCCATCTAGCGCTTGCCAACTGAGAAGCGTACCATACTTAAACTGCGAGGCCATTCCTCATGAAAAATGTCATTCCCGTTGGCAGAGTGCCTGACTACTTAATTTTCTGTTGGAATCGAATCAAATTCATAAGTATGGACTTAAGCGTTGGCTCAAACGACTAAATCATCGTACGGATTTGGTTTGGCTGTCACATTGGAGCATTTTATCTTTTACATCTATATTAACTTCTTAATTCGTGTCTAGTTGTTTCAAGTAACTGCAGCTATTTGTTCGAGAATAAACGCTTTGGCTTGTAAAACGGAACATGATTCAACATTAGCTACGTGGACCACCAATATAGTGAGTTAATATTTGTTGAGATATAAACTTGTGCTTTTTTCTAAATGACTTCTGTTGTGATTTGTTGTTTATGCATAGATAGTTTTGCGTATTTTTTCTCAGAATTTCATAAATTCTTGGCATCAGTTTCTACCTAATTAAAAATTTTGTAATATTTTCGGTCTCCGAATTAATGAGCTAATATTCTGTAACGCATAAAATTTTCATGCTCTTTTTACCACTGCTGTGGTGGTATGTTATTGAAACATAATATATTTTGTGTTATTTTTTGATACTTCTTATTGGAATTACAAAATGTGCCGGTCTACGTAATTAAATTTATGCAGTAATACAATTATCCCTGCTTCCTTTTTTGCGCACTGCTCCTTTTCAACTGTCTTTTACTCGGTGAAGATTGAGTGAAATCTTGATGCTTTGAGAGGCGCAACTGAAATCAATTTTTTTCGTGGTATTTATGAGGCAACAAGTCGGGAATTTTCTTTTCGTGTGTGTGTGTGTGTGTGTGGGCGTCCTATCAATCGAAAAGGGATTTAGCTTTAAGTTTCGTAATCTCTAAAAAGACCCGCCCCCTTTAACTGTACCTGGCGCGCCGTATTTGTAGAAATAGGCTGGCGTGTTTCTGAAAAAGAGCTCTCGGACTGGTCTCTCTCGAGTCGATCCGCTGTTGATGGAACTCCGGTTTGATGAATGTACCGCTGGACATAGTGATCAGAGGGAGAGAGAGAGAGAAGGAAACCTTGAGAACTTCGTGACCAATGGAAATCGGTCAATCATGGAATCATTTCTCCGCGCTCCCACGGAATGAGCTTGTGTATTGAAAACACGAAGTTCGCATGTGTCATGTCGTGTTTTCGTGCCTGCGCGCCGCGCCGCCTTTTGTTACCGGCGCCTTATCTTCATGTAGATGTCGTTCATTAGTGTGGAGTTGGTTGTCTCTCTCTGAAAAAAAACCTCACGTCGATGAGCTTGATTGTTCAGGATTCGAACTTATTTGTCCTGACAAAGGATTCTAAGCTTATACTTAAGTCCATCCTATTAATTTTTGTGTAGCTGTAACGGTAGGAGTGATATTTAATGCATTTTTTCTATCGTATTTATTTCCCTTTTTATGGAATCGAATTAACTCTTTTTCCATTTGACAGTCTCTATGAGCAGTGACGTAGAGGATTTTGAAATTGGGGGGGGGTCATATTCACCGGAGGTTTCGAGCCCGTTCCGGGGGTATGGAAAACACCCAGGGGAAAGGGGAGTCCGGGGAATGTTTATGTAGAAAAATTTGATTTTTAGGTCTCAAAAACAGTAGTTTTGTGCGAGAATTTATTAAAAGTTATTTATTGATGCCATCTTACACGTTTTTGGTCCCTCTTTTAAAGACGGTTGTTAAACCCATAAATTCCCCACTCCCCCCGGGGCTACGCAACTGTCTATGAGTGGAAATTGCGATAAAATATTCTTGTTTTCTTGAACCTTTCTTGCCGCATTTAGTTTCATAGTTTGATTGGGAAAGTTATTTTGGCGCAAGTATATTATCTCGAACAGTTTTACAACTACGCATTGAAACTCCCTTATTTATTGCACCGATACCACGGATTATTCCTACTAATTATGGTATTAAATGTAAAAAATTTCCGACACATTTTTTTTCAAAATTCTATTTGGTGAAAGGACATGTTAAATGGGGTTTGCTGTGTCCCATCATCTGTATTCTTGTCCAGATGTTGTTAATTGAATGATCATTAAATTATAACGATCCCTTGTGGACGTTAGAACCCTTTACCTATGCGAACCTTTAATATTCAGAAAAGCATGATCGTTATACTATATTATTGAGATTTTGGTTTGATTGTGACCAGGTGATTTTACTTTCCGTTCTTAAGGGTAGCGTTCCCATTGCATAAATATCAGACTGAAATAAATTAGAGGTGGGTTGACAGGGGAGAGCTATTTTGCTAGTCATTCGAGTGAAACGTGAGCGTCCGACAGCAATCAATTGGAAAACAAATGACTATTGTTAGTAGCGATTTCAAAATCGATCGGACGCTAATATTTTCCCCATATTAAGCGTTGAGTCATAGATATCACTATTTATATCATCCTTTTTCCACCAATGCTATCGTAGCGATAGGAATATAAAAGTTTTCGATTTTTTCCATTCAATATCCTTGGTATATCACTTGCTGCTGAGATAGTGAAATGCAAAAAACTTTACAATTACACATAAATTTAATACTCTACGACTTAAGCTTCGACGTGGATCGTCATCATCTGGTTAAAGGGACGCCCACACATTCATACACGAAAAGAAAATTCCCAACTTGTTGCCTAATAAATACGAGGAAAAAAATTGATTTAAGTTTCGCTTCTTGAAGCATCAAGATGTCCCTCAATCTTCACCGAGTAAAAGGCAGTTGAAAAGGAGCAGTGCGTATAAATAAAAAAAAGGAAGCACCAATAATTGTATTACTACAGAGCTTTAATAAGGTGGAAAGTAATGCCGACACTTTTCAAAACTCTTAGAAGAAATATAAAAAATATAACACAGAAGTTTGTTAGAATTATGTTTCAACAACATACCACAGCAGCAGTGATTTAGAAAAAACAGTAAAATTTTATGCCTCCAAAGGTGGGGAATTCCCTCACCTCAGACCACTTGGCTTTTTTTTTATTTTTGAAATGAATTTTTTGTGTGTATTTATTATGTGCCTTCGATGCAAATTTACCAAATGATGACGTGCTATTTCGAAACCTAGGTCTTATAGTACGAAATTAACGTGGAATTATGAAGTTTTTTTGCATTCCATCATGTCAAGTCGATTCAATGAAGTCACACCTGGTACAAATAATTATATCAAGCACTGCTGAGATCGTTAACTTATTTTGCAGTTGATATAGCCCTTCATGTGTGATCCGTGTCTTTAACTTTCAATCGGCAATCGTATTTTCCAATTGACGACCGTCCCATCTTTTTCGTTCTGCCCGCGCCACCCAATAGAGTGACAGAGCACTAACTGTTTGGAGTGTAGTCGTGACGACGCCAATTGCTCTGCTCAATTGGTCACGTGACTCGAATCACAATCCAAACCGTCTCTCGATAAACTCAGGAGTTGAACAAGTAGTGGATTCTGCGCGGTGCCAGACCCTCTATATATCTTCAAATGGTTTCTGGCTTGACTTGGTGGAAGATCGATATATCTATGATAAAAACTACAATAGGTAATTTCCACACTTTGATACAAAACTCAACTGCCGACCATGATTGCAATATATTATATGATTTTCAACCTATTATATCATTTTTCACGCCAAACATTACATATCACGTCAAATAATCCTTGAAAATGGCATAATATGTTGAAACCATTATCGGTAGTTGAGTTTTGTATCATAGTTTGGAAATTACCATATGTAGTTTTTACCATGGCTCTATATGTATATCTTCTTTAATACTTCGTCGAGTTCTGTTATATAGATTGAAGTTATCATATTACGTGGTATCACCTGTTTTCCCCTACGTTTTACTCCCTATCTCAACTGATTAAGTAATTTATATCAAGTCTCTTGGAAGAATTTCATTAGAAAGTGAGACTCATATTATTTTGCGCGCGCGTTTCAGCTGTACCGGTGAATCAAGTTCACCACAACTTGTCAGTTGCTTGTCAAAGCTATGTAATTCGCAGGACTGGGTCTACACCGAAGCTCACTTCTGCAAATCGCTCCGGTCATTCGTTAATTCGTTAAGGGCAAAAGTCTATTTTCAAAGCTTGCGACTAAAACCTGAAACATAAGACCACCCCAGATAACCGTCCACCCCAGACTACTGTAGTTTGGAATATCATCCATTTAGTCTCCAAATCGTCTGATGCGCATGACGTAAGCTTAAGCGAAAAATGTAAGTAAGATCTGAAGACCCACCAACGACATCATTAATGACATACATACCTAATTGAACCCAAATTCCCCATTTGTCAACCACTACCACGTTGGTTACTGTGTAGCAAAAGTCAACAGTTCAGCTAGAGCTACTGCCAGCATCTTCATCAGGCCCATGACGTCAGTCCACAGTCTTTGCTCTCCATATATACATGCTCTTCTCAAGAAGGGTTCGCTGCCCTTCTCCAATTGGTACGTTTTGGAGCTGTATCTGGAAAATGGAGTGTATTGGATCACAACCCTGCGAAAACATTCTCTCTCTAATACCTCATTGAACTTTGTTCCTGTAAAAAGCGCTTAGGTTGGGAAAGAAAGCAGTAAAGCTAATCTTCTCCAAACTGCACTCATCTCCACCAAAAGAAGTGATTAATTAGAGGTTGATTAACTCTTGAAAAGAGTCACATACATTAGCACTGTAAGTATTTTCTTACGTAGTCTAATGCAAATCGAAACTAACTGCCAACTTATTATCTGTGCTAAAATGAAACCTAGATTATTTTGTAGTAAATATGATTGTCGTCTAACTCAAACTTCCAAAGAAGAACACGGTGGATTGGCTACGTAATGATACACAGCAGTTACGTCGGAAAAATAATGTAAGGAAAAAGGGATGGAGAAGTTTGCAGAGGTAGCCCAGGGATTAGTACCAAGGACAGATCAAGAAAGATACGGGGGAGAAGATCCAGAGGGAGTTAACAGAATAAGTGGAGGATAGGGTTAAAATGGTGAGCTGAAGTTTACCAATCTTAGGATTACAATAATATGCATGCATATATGTAGAGCACTAAAGTACTTCAGCAGTGTCTTCTCTAACGAAGTTAGCCATATCTTGTGGACGCCAACATACTACGGAACAAACTGATTGTTGACGAGTTGACTTTGTGGAAGCCCACGGTTAGTGATAATTGAAACAGCAATAGTGGTATTCCACACTTTTTTATTCTTCCTCGACCGGTTTCAATGCTTAAGCATCATTATCAATATTATGAGACAGCTCTTGATAATGATGCGTGAGCATTGAAACCAGTCGAGGAAGGATAAAAATGTGTGGAAAAATACTATTGCTGTTTCAATTATCACTGTACTACGGAAGATCAGTTCATATAAATAAAATAATAGTGACAGACTATAGAACAAACAGATTCAAAATGTCTTTTTTCCACGATCAATGAGAGATTGTAACGGCAGCTTTGGAACTCACAAATAGATTAAATGACTTTTAGTGTATCCTACTAACTTATGTATAACTTAATGCATGTCTCTTAATTTTATTATTATTTCTAACAACATGTGGCAGTATAATTTGTTAGTATGCGTGACGTTTTTGGACCGTGTGGTGTGTGTGGGAGTCCAATTGCATGCTACATGCTGGTGATTGATCACCCCCCTGCCAAACACCGTAGAGGTGGCTCGCAGGGTATTATGTAGATGTATGTAACTCAAACTTGTGTTGTAGGAGATGTCTGGTATGTCCCTCCCACCAGCTATAGCAACGTTAATTCTTCTTCTCTATCCGATTTCTCTTCGCTCGCCTAGTCGACCATTTTTTTTCGTATTAAGGAGTTATGTTTGATGTTTTCGCTGGTTTTCACTTCCAAGTGAAGTTATTTAAGCTCGGTACGGTGTCTCGGGTCGGATCACAGATGTCGTGAGTTTCGGTCCTCTCAGTTGAGGAACTTCTCGCCCGTAGCAAGCGGGGTCCGTGAAATGCCACGCAAGGCAATCATCGGGTTGCGGGTTGAAGCGGGAACACTTAGAGGGCGTGTTCGCTCATTCAAAGCCGCGTGTGTTTATGAACGACGCTAAAATACTCCTCTTTCTCACTAATCTCGTTTTCGTGTTCTCCTCGGGTTTCATTCGCGTTTCGAAACTGTGCCACGAACTTTTGATTCATTCCATTGCTCACCATTACTTATTGAGAGGGAGGAAACGACCTATAAGGCTCTTGAGGATTTTGAGAATGAATATCAAAAATTTTGATGAGTGCAGTGAATATAATGTTGTGTGATATGAGGTATAGTCGTATATGTGTTGTGTTGATATGTGTGGTGCACATAAAATTATACTCTACCCTCACAACTTATTTTTTTTGCATGGTAGTTTCCTATTCCTCATCCTGGGTTCTGTGTTACTTCGTTATCAATACTGGGTATATTTTCTTGCGAATACATAATTTCTTTTCCTCGTGGTTATATTTTAATTTTAATTTCTTAAATTTTTAGAAGTATTCAATTAAAAAATCAGACTCATTTGGGAAAACAGCATTACTTAATGGTTTCCGTAGAGCGTAGAATTATTTCGATACGCATGGTATCACAATGTGTTTTTGTTACTATTCAAGTGGCTCACGCTGGTATTCAAATTAATAATAATATAACTTTATTCCATTCACCCAAAATTACAGAATACCTTTTTGAAAAATCAGTGGAATATATAGGTAGTCCAAATGAACCTTATTTGGGGCTTCCACCACACATTGTTACAACAGAACTGATCCTCATATGGTACAAGTTTTCTTTAATTCAATTCAGTGATGATTTTTATTTTCTTATCAAACATTTTAATTCATGAATATTAACAGAAGTGTATCTCGCTTCAATTTCAATGCGATTTACAAGAATATTATCATTTCAATTAAAGGTACGAAAAGAAAAGAATGAATCCTTTTATTTTCATTACGTCTTTTAAATTTATCATTCGCCCGCTATCAATCATCGCTAGATAGTTGACAAACAAACGTCGCGTATTTAAAGAACAGATTCTGCCTCTTGGCCCAATTTCTGCGGAGATACGACGCTTCGGCGCAGTCAGTCTGCTTACCGTACAAATTCTGACTCTACGGCCGTTGATAAGAGGGAGGGGGAATCATCTGCTGAGCCCCTGTAAACACTCGCCGAGCTCGCGTCTGCTCGTTTTGAGGCTGTTTATGGAACGTGGATTGGGAGTGATGACTGGCAAGTGGCTGCGTTTCGCGCCTCTGCTCCGAGCCGCGCTCTCAAAGGCCGTTTCACGCGATGAATGATCATTCGCATTATCACGCGAATGATGATCAGTGCATTCCTGTTGGTGCACCTCGATATGCGCGCTGTTGCCTAGCTTCCATAACTCAGGGGACAAACCCCTGTATCTAGCGTAATCTATTTAATTCCCCTGCAACGATAGTTCAAATGTATTTAACCCTTTCTAACCAAGAGCTGTTTCTGGGAGAAATCGAATTTCAAGCTTTTTCATTTTGAAAACTTGAAAATTTTACACTGAATGAATATTATCCTGGCAGCTAAATATTTCGTACATTAAAATTTACACTACAAAATAATATTTAGTTTAGGTATCTCCTAAATAGAGCTGAAATTTTAAGCATTTTTGATGTTGCTTAGAAGCAACACTGGGTTTTAAAGGGTAAATCCTTTGTGGTGACTAATTTCGGATAACAATCGGAAGTGTGGCTTTCCTACAGATCATTTCCACACTGCACTATCTAGAAGCCATAATAATGGTTGCATTAAAGGGGAAACTACTTATTACAAAGCAGGCGATAAAATCGATTGCTTAAATTGGTTTCCTCCCTTCGTTGCCTATCGTTTGAATCCCTCTCATTACTTACTACCTTATGCTCCACCAAATTGGTCAAAGCAATACAAAATTATATTCAAGCTCACATGTAAGCTAATCATTTCGTTGTTCGCGACTTTCAAAATCTGGTTTGAACATGGTACTTCTAAGTTTAGGTGTTTCAATCATCAAAACAGCTGTCTATGATCAGAAATACAATGATGTATTGCTATAAGTAGTTGATAATGCCTGCCTGAGCCATTCTGCTGATTTTTTTAGCTTCGCTAGTTATCCTGCTTTCTCAATAGCGGAATTCATCCACCTCTATCAGTTTTTATTTCACTATTTTTATGCTTCTCTTCACTACTTTTCTTGAGCTGCATACCAATATATTGGCTTTCTTCGATGTACTGTCGCGACATGTCGATAGTTGCACCCCCGCGCATCGTTTCTGCGCCGAAAATTCGCCGAATTCATCCGCTGTGTAAGGCAAACGTTTCAAGCGCTCATGTGCATGAAATTTCATTCCCATGATCACTCATCGCGTTGAACAACGGCCTTAACAAATTGGAGCCGAAAATGGGGTCGCCCGTCTCTCGAGTGGGCAGGGTCACGTGTGGTCGACCCCTGCGGAGGAAGGGAAGGGGACGGACCGCTTTAAATTCCCCGGGACGCTCCGTGTGGCGGGTTGATGAATTAATAATTGGGAGAACGAGATCGGGGCACTGTTGAAGACACCATACGCGTCTGCGGAGTCAGCGAGTGAGTCTTTGTGCGGTAAATAGAAGGTGGAGAAGGCTGGGTAGGGAATGTCTCGGTCAAAAATGTCAGCAGAAAACCACATTTTATGTGAAATTTCCGTTGCCATTTCTATTGTTTTGCTTTCAACTTTGATCAAGTTTTCGATGTGTTTGAATTATTTTCACGGATGAAACTTTTCATCCCCTAAAGATGGGTATTTAAGATATGAAGTGAAACACTTTGCACTTTCCACATAAAAATTCATTAAACTAGAGTCGACATGTTTCGCTGCACTGCATCATTATCAAGAATAAACCAAGAAATTAATCATACCAATATATATATATACACAAATTGCACACTCGCAAACATTTGAGAATTGGGGGTGGAAGGTGGGATGGAAAGGAGGGTTGGGAATGGGTATTTAAATCTGCGAAACGCTTAAAGGAGGATTATTATGTTATAGGTGACTTGATTGCATAAAACAATTACGTTCTATTATTCAAAATCTCTAATTTTCTATTATCCTCACATGGAAAAGGTCCTATATTGTGCCAAGTCCCATATTTTTACGGTGTATTGACGACTGTGACTCATAACTAACTTATTATACTGCTACGTACAAAACACTACAAAAATTAAAACTCTTCCTCATTCTTCGTACAATAGCCTCCAGTGAAGATGTCTCGCTATACACTCAAAAAGTGGGAGAAAATTATTCCTTCTCGAAGCTAAGCTAGTGTAGAAGCTTGGAAACATTGACGGATTTGTATCAAAAAGGTGTAACACGCTTCATTATCGGACGGTTATATATTGATTTAGATTGATTTGTGTTAATAGCATATTTGCCGTGAATATCTTATTCCTTTAAATTTTCTTTTTTCCCTCTCATAGCGAGAAAACGAGTCCTAAAACGGGAGCCAGACGTTGCTCGCCTTGTCACATGAAAATTTGACGCTCCAAAAATTGAAATTCTTTCTACATTCTTCGTACAACATTATAGCCCTCCTGTTAAGATGCCTCTCTTTACACTCATAAAGTGGGAGAAAATTATTCTTTCTCGAAGCTAGTGCAGAAGCTTCGAAACATTGTGGGATTTATTTAATATATTCATGGCATAAATCATATATATCTGCGAATTATCTTTATCCCACCTACCACGTGCACCGAACGCGTGGGGTGTCTGGTTCTTACCTGCTATTTCCCCCTCCACATTCTCCTTCCTACAATAATCGCTTACCCTCATCATCCAACGCCAACCCCGGACTTACCCCTCAAGAGTAACGGCTCCCGTTGAAGATCACGTCCTAGCATATCGGGAAGTTTTCCATTTAGGCGGCAGTAATGACGGAGAAGAGGAGGTGGGGGGAGAAAAAAAGAAGTAATGAAAGGGCGACCATGTATGCGGGAGGTAGTGTTCGCGGCGAGGCGGACCCTTTGCCGAGGTATTTCCTCGTATCGGAATATCGCGCGAAATGATAATGCTCTAGACGGCGGGTTGGAAGGGAAGTAGCCGTTGTTCGAATTAAGGACGCGGGACGATTGTGGAGCCACCGGCAAGCGGCCTTAAGGTGGCTTGAGGGTAAATCGTACGTCATTGAGTGCCCATTTTCAATAATTTTTCTTGCCCACCGGAACATTTAAATGGTCTTGTTTTCTTTTCACATTTTTCTGGGGTTTAAAGCGTAGTCTTTTTAGCCAAGCTGAGAAAAGTTATTAGCCTTCTAATCCGTCGTTGAAGTTTGTTTTCAGCGGCAATATACAGCTAAATACTGTTATTATTTTTTATTATTTTTTCTCACTTCATGGGGTTTAAGGGAGGTATCTTCAAAGGAGGCTGTTACCATGTAAGAAGAATGCAAAGGGTTTCGATTTTTGGGGTGTTTTTACTTCACTGCAGCGGTAACATCTTACTACATCGTAGTACAGGATGTAAGACAGGGTATAAAACCTGAAGATAGTACCGGGGTGGGGGGAATTTTGTCAGCATACAAATAACTACATCAAAATTTCTCCTGCATGTTTCAATTTGTAAGACGAATGATATATTTGTATTTTTTTGGTTCATATTGAAGTGATTTGTCTGGACAAGGTAAGCCAATTTCGCAAAACATCTTGCGAAATAATATCCCATTTTAACATTTTGCTAAATCTTTTAATGATATTTAAGGGCATAGCTTAGAAATGTTTCCACCCATTACGGCATTGAAAAATAGCATTTTTATGTAAGATACCATCACTCTAAGCTATATTAAAATGAGTGTGTGTTTTTCGCGATTCGGAAAATAACAAATCAGCATGAGAAAAAGCTACTCTGCAAAAATTGCGAAAAAGTGCGGTGAACTCCGTTTCGGCCACATGACATTGCAGATAGTCTGTCTGCACTGAAATCAGCTCATGTTTCATGCAAGATGAAATAAATTTGAGACAACCTGATATGTGCCATTTTTTCACTTTTATCTCTAGATTTACCTAAAACATACGCGTGCAAAATATTTTCACGCAAAGTTGTCGGTGAAAAATATTAAAAATGCCGATAATATTAGAAATTGGTTGCTGGTAAATTTTTCGCGCAGGTGATTCTATTGCAATGGAGTTATCTCTTTCTTATAATGGTACGAGTTACATGAAGATTTTAAAAAAAATTAGCCTCAAATGTACAAGTTTTCATGGCTATATATAGATTTTCTTAGGAGGGACACGTTTAAAAAAAAGTTCACGCTAATTTTTACAGCGAAAGAAATCTCCGCCGACATCTTGAACGGTCGCAGTCTACGGAGTGGAGGAGTTGTCTGGGAGATTCGTTTCGGAATGGTGTGGGATACTGGAGGTTGCCCGGAAGCGGCTGCTGATTCGAGTAGTGGGAGGGAAGAGAGAGATCCATTTGTGCCTTTCAAATTGGCGTGTATCCCGGGGCTGGGTGGCGATCATTACGGTCCTCGGTCCTTTTATTATCTCATTCCTTTTCGGATTCTTCCCCTCGTCCTATCCAGCGTCTTCTTTTGTGCCATCCGCACCGGTTGCCGTGGAGACCTTCCGCATGCTAGTGGGTGCTGCTGCATTTCGCCCTCCTCCTCAGCGAACACTTTTTACTCGTCTTAACTTTTTTCGCTCGCTTCTCATGAGCGTGATGGAAAATGCGGAAGGGAAGCCCGTTGACTTCTCGTATCGTTCGCAGGTCGTAAAAACGTGTGCAGCCGGAATTCGGGAACATTTTGATGTAGCTTACGTGAATGAAGATATACGGCCTTTGTAATTTTTCACAGATGTTTTATTTGGTGTGGGAGAGATCCTGGGGGGGTACCAATGAAGGTACCAATGAACCGTGTGGCTTGTTGTGAATTCCATCTGCCATGGAAGTAAAAATAACTTGTTGTGGAAAAAATGGACGCAAAATTCATCGTTAGTTGACTTCCCAGTTTTAGCAATTTGGAAAGTATTATTTTCTTCATTCAAGCGTTTCGTCACAAATGCGTCATTCTGAAGTACCTAAGATACCTCTCTAACTGCCTGTATTTGTACCTTTATTAGTTGCGTTACTTGAGGATGGGCAAGTACTTAAGGGCAAATTAATATATTTATGATGGACAACTTCGTTGCTACAGATTTCAGCATAGGTTATAAATTATAATTTACTACTTAACGCGTTATGAAATGAAATATTTTGCATAAATTAATTTATGCTACTTTCTCAACAGAAATATTAGTTGCTACCACATCGCTGGTGAACGGTTAATTTGTAAACTCTCGTGGAAACGGTATATCCAGCAACTATAAACTGCTGAATGCTAAATTGACTCTGACTGGAGAAGAGATGGTGTTTCTACGATGTGTCCGTGAAATGTGACTGGAGGCTCGAGATAATAAAAAAAACTCCCATTGTATGGATGGAGAATCTAAAGTAATCTTCGTGGTCCTGATAGAAAACTCCCAGTTTGGCATTAAGGCGGTTCTTGTAGCCTAATTTTTGCTAGGTATGAGGAAGGTACCAATGAATTGTGTGGCTTGTTGTGAATTCCATCTGCCGTGGAAGTAAAAATAACTTGTTGTGGAAAAAATGGACGCAAATTTCATCGTTTGTTGACTTCCCAGTTTTTGCAATTTGAAAAGTATTATTTACTTCATTCTTCTCAATTGAGGTCCAAATCTAACTCTAGATAAGCTCTTTTGGTTATTGTGACGCTTAAGCTTTATCGAATTGTTCTGAAATAGACATACATATTTTATAAGTTTGTTTTTGTGAGCATGGGGATGCCATATATTTTCTGGAATCTGATTTTAGAAGGCGCATCACTCGTCCTCTATCCCGCCTCGTACCATGGCTATAATTTCCGAATTCTTTAATTTCAGGAATGTTAGAGACGATAGTTAATTTGTCAGTGTGACGATATTCATGATCACACGAAAGAATAAATATTTTTTGATAGAGAGTAGTCCTATTTGTCAACTAAAGAGATAGAGCCAATCTGGACAGGCTGAGCTAACTCGGAAAAATCTAATTGGAAACCTAACTTCGCCAGGATAATATTTTGGTAAAGTCAATTCACTAGGATTGTAAAGCAATACGAAATAAATGAATGAATTCAGATTCTTAATTAGTTCACGTAGAGGAAGGCAGTGAAGATTTCTCGGATGTCACATCGGGTAAGGTCCTTCATATCTCCTTCCGACGTTTCGATGTGCAACTCGCTCATCGCCATTTGGATTCCTGAATCCCTGAAGAGGGTAGGCGAGTTGCACGTCGAAACCTTGGAGCCTACGACACTATGCTATGATCATACCGCGGAAATAAGCCGCTTGAAACCATCAAAAGCCTGGAACTTCTCAGTAGACAGCTAAAACAGCTGGAAACTTGAGCTACAATCAAAGTCCGCGAAATTTCAGCGTAGCGTAGCGTAGCGTCGAAACGTCGGAAGGAGATATGGAGGACCTTACCCGGTGTGAAACCCGTGAAACCTTCACTGCCATTTATGATCTTAGGTTTTCCCGGCGTATCAGTTGCAGAAACGTTTCTCGGGTTTTCCACCGGTTGATATCGTCCATGTCTCCCGACGTTTCGATCCGCGACTTGCTGATCATCCTCAGGGCATCTTCCGGATGAGAAAAGATCCCCTGAGGATGATCAGCAAGTCGCGGATCGAAACGTCGGGAGACATGGACAGCATCAACCGGTGGAAAACCCGATAAACTTTTCTTCACTGCCATTGTTCGCCGGGGAAAAAATAGAAATTACGTCACGTGGGCGAAGATAAACTTGCTAAGTGGAAAAATTGTTGGGTTCCCGTAGTGTTTCCGGCCTGATGTTTGAGATGTGCCTTTTATGTCCCGCTTAATTCATTCCAGCGAGGGGTATGGGGTGCTCGTTTAGGCAACATACCGCGCTTGGCCCACTTTTTAAGTTCTCACCGCTTCTCATTTCGTCTCGTTCAGAGTTATCACGGCAGCGCATTGCCGTCCGTCGACCCCACCGCGGGCTAAGCGCGTATTCTCACTCCGCGACACATCGCGGTATATGTGCGGCCGACCCAGTTATATAGTGGCCGCCGCGAGATAGCGCTGGTTCATTGCGCACGTGTTTCTGGGAGGGGCAATTCAATTTGACGAGAGGCATCCGCAAGACGGGTGTCGGGAAGAAAAAGGACGCTCAGGGTTTGAAGAGCGGCTGTGTTATTCAGGCGAAAGACGGCGTAAAAATTGAAAAAGAAGCATTCATTTGCCAACAAAGAGTTGTTTTTTGCTTTCATTTTAGTTTTTTAATGTTATTACGCTTTTTTTAAGATACCTGTCTCAAACCGGCCGAATTTGAGATACGTGTTGTTAGAACTTAGCCATCCATATGTTAGGTTTAAAGTGAAATTTGCGGCCGCAAAAGCTTGACTGGTTGGAGCACTTGAAGGGGATACGAATGGCCAAGGGGTTTTGGATTCCATTTGTGTAAGATGAAACTATATTTACTGTTTTTAGAGCCGTACGTTAATGTGCTATGTTTTTGAAACTTCATCCATGAAATCGGCGGAGTTCCTGGGATGAAAATTTCTGCGTCGGATATCTGAGGTCAGTGTAACGCGCGCGTTTTGGTGCTTCTTCTCGGGCATAATTCCTCCTCCCTCCACGCTTCCTCAATCAAAGTCGCCCCCCACCGTTTCGTGAGCGTCTTGGGTCGTCCGATATGCCGTATATCCCTTCGCAGTCATCTGGCCTCTCCGCTGAAACCCTGACGCAAGAAGACTGCGGCGACGGCACGATCGGCAGGGAAGGGGTCTGTCTGCTGACTACGCTCGCCCCTTCGGACCCCAATTACGCCCTCTAAGAAGCCCATCCTCTTCCTTAATCAACGGATCCAATCACGCGCATCCCCTCCTTTCATGGCTGCCTTCTAAAGTCACTGCATCTCGTACTCACGGCCTTCTTCCTCCTTCGTTTTTATAGGCTCGCTCATTTCTCCGTTTGCGGCCGCCATGTTTGGTTCCATTTTAATATGCGGCCATCTTTCCCTTCCTCCTCGACTTCGTGATATTGTACTCTGAGCAGTGGCGTAGAGAGAGTGGGATAAACCCCCCCACAATTTTTTTTTATAAAAATACTTTACTGAGACAATTTTAGTAATTAATATTAGGGGGACGGATGACTCACAAAAAAACATTTAACTATCCACACAGCCGTAAAACTCACCATTGTGAACTATTTATCTTAAAAATTTTCTGGAGGAGGGTCCCCGCACCTCCCGCTTACCCTGGCGGATATTACATACCCCCAGATCCCTCAGTATTAGTTGCGCCTAAACCCCCCCCCCCCTAGCCTAATTCCTATCCGCGCCCCTGACTGTGAGTGAGAATATTTAAGAGCGCTAAAGGTGGCTGTGGCTGTTTCAAAGTCAGCATAGAAAATTCTACTTATGTAATACAGGTTTTTGATTTTGAAATTGGTGCAGTTTCAGTAATTCATGATTTGGCCTCCAAAGTGTCTAGATCTTACACATTGTGATTTTTTCTGGCGGGGGTAACATCAAAAGCGTTGTTTATAGGCAAATAATATCGTGATCCATACCACTTACTGAACAAGATTAATGAAGCAATGACAACCATACCGAAGAAATGTTAACTAATGTTTGTACAGAGTTTAAGTATCATTGGACTATAGGTATCATTTGGGCAGCGGCTAATGGCGCTAATATTGAAATTTGTTATTATGTAAAAGTCTACTTTAGACGGCAAATTCATAACAGAGGTAATTCTGTTTTCATTTAAGCCATGCCCAAAACAG
Source organism: Ischnura elegans (assembly GCF_921293095.1). Classification (NCBI taxonomy): domain Eukaryota; kingdom Metazoa; phylum Arthropoda; class Insecta; order Odonata; family Coenagrionidae; genus Ischnura; species Ischnura elegans. The sequence goes on from NC_060254.1 coordinate 95,938,117, forward strand.
CACCATTCTTTCATGATAACCAATTATTATGGGAAACGGCAGAAGTTAGTTCATTGAATGCATTTAAATTGAATAGAAAAACAGGCCTAGGTTTTATCTGGCGGAATTTTTCATTCATGATGATGGAATAAAACGCTACTTGTAGTATTTTTCTGCAATTAAATGGTACAAATGGTGCTTCAATACTCGGGAACCAATCTCACCGTTTCTCCGCAGTATCATTCTCAGAATGAAGAACGTCTTGTTCAAAGGCGCGGAATTGCGTTAACCAGAGGCAGCATTATCAAGTTGAAATGTTTTAGTGAACTGAAAATCAATTCTGTGATTCCTAAGAAATGTTTCCTCATCCCTACTTTAGCCTGGCTAAAAGGCTATTTTACTCATAATAAATGTAAACAAAAATGCTATAGAGATCGCATGCAATCCAGCATATGATTCATCTGGGTGCTATTGATTGATATAACAGTAGATAGTTTCCTCCAGACTAGACAACTAGTAACACGTCAGAATTATCACTTTGCACGAGTGCATATAAATTCATGTCTGGCCAATATACGGCTTGACTGAAGCCTCAAGGTTTTCTGAATATACCTATTCATATCCTGGACGATGACTTCGATGTAAGCCTTGGAGTGTATATGGGCAAATATTTCCGCGCTTACCTTTTACGTCTCCTTCCGATTCAATTGTGAATGTTTTTAATTGAGTTTAGGATGGCTTATGCGAAATTAAACAATCTCTTTTATTGTGGAGAGGAAACTCTCTGCTGACAAACCGTAAAGATAAAGAGAATCCGTCTCAATTTCTCGGGGAAGAACCGTTCTCCAGGAAAGTGATAAGAAGGAAATGGCGAATTGCATGTCCGCGTCCTGTCTTCGTTATTTAACCTCAATAGCACCATATTTTTATTGCAGCCGCCTTTTCTATGGCTTTAAAGCCACGCCAAAACCATTAAATGGGACAAGCACGAGAGAGTTGCGCCTAAATTGCCTATAATAATCATAAAGTTACAATTATGTGGAGGGGGTAGCATTCGTTTTATCTTTCGTCTCGTGTGTTATTTAAAAATAATTCTCAGTCTTTAATATTTTTAACACCTTAATATTTTCGTTCAATTCTGGTAAAAACCTTGATTACCTTCGTGGCATATTTTCCAGATTATTAGCGAGCAATATGGTCTTGTTTTTTTCCCTCAGCATCTGTCTTCGGCATAAAATTGAATCACGGCAAATTTTCTTCTGCATTTAAAATTTCCAATTCGCAGGATTGAATGATAGGTGATTCTTCTTCTAGCTAAGTACTTCATTTTATTCAGTTGGTGCAATATCTGAAAGTAGGTAGTGCATAGTTTTTCACAGTATCTTTTTTTTATTATCAATTATATCGGCCCAATACCGGTAATTGTAGAAAATATTCTGGAGATATAACAAGAAGGCGGGTGGTCTAATTTTATTTCCGGTATAACTGATAACTTCAGGCTTTACTTTGTGAAACCTCTGACGATGTAACCACGTTACGAAACCCGGATCGTGCACATATTAAAATAATAGTGAACCTTACAAAGTTTTATTTCTTTATTTCCGGATTTCTATTATTGAAATAAATGCATAGACTTTGGGGAAACTTAGAAAATTAAGGTAAACTTATGCTCATTCTAGAGCTGAATCGTAACTTCTCATTCTCTCTGTAAAATGAAGTTCGCACAAAGAAAATCATCACAAATTAGTCAATTAGTCATGCAGCGGAAACGTCGCGGTTGTCCATGCTTTTCATCCGTGCCCTTTTTCGGGGATGGCTGATGGAATATGCATGCGTTGTCGGCCGCTTTGCTTTGCGTGGGCTCCCTGAGGTTCCTACCGCGGCCACCTATCGTCAAGGCACTCCAACAGCAATCTCCATCTGACCCATTTGATTGGTCCGTTCTCTTCACCGTGAGGGCTCTACAAATGCGTGGGTTGCACGCGCACGATGGGACGCGTGCTGCATTTTTAATGCGTGCTTCCCAAAGGGGTACGGGTCGATCTTCGAATGCCCCGATCTATGGCTCCAAACTTGTTCGTCATTGAGAATTTTTGAAACTCTTCCCCTTATCGTAAGCATCAGTTACTAATCCTTCGTATTTATTTATTATTACATATTGCTGCAAGTAGGATTATTTTTTTGGTGGCAGCATGGGCTTTAAATAAGCAAAGAAAGAGTCTATCTATCTAAGAACTAACAAAGGGGCAGAAAATACATTTATAGTTTACAAAAATTACATTAATTTGAATACCATACAACTAGTAAATTGAATTTTGAACCAAATAACCCAATTTCCAATCATCCCGAATAAATTACAATTACATCAATCGAGAATCTATGAACTTTTACTAACAATATTAGCATTTGCGGGGAATATATCTCCAATTCCTTGTAACGAAGCTATTAGCGCAACAGTTTACGAAATGAGCGCCGATTCATGCCAGAGGGAACGCCATTTTAAGTTCTTTGAAGCTACTGGTACGCTGGAAAAGGCTTGCTTTTTATGATTTAGCGATTTCAAGGCTGATGCAAAAATGCTGATGACATTTAATTAACACCATTTTTATGTATGGATCCATTCTGAATTGTTAAAATTGATGTTTAGTAATTTCCTCATGGGCCACGGGTCACGAAAATAAATGAAATATTACACGTAAGCTCGGCCTCGGTGGCGGCGGGGTAAATTCCTCGCCTGCCAAACAAGAGGTCGCGGGTTTGAGTCCCGCCTGAGTAGGTCTCCCCTATCCAGGGCATGGCTATTCGTGTGAGTTTTGAATTTTTTGAATACCCCGATATAAAATGGCCAATATGAGCTGTGTCCGGTAGTTTGGGAATAAAATTAAAGTAAAAAATTAACACAAAATGGGCAATTCCATTTGTGACCGAATTACCTTTAGAGAAAACTGTGGAATAGGATATTTCGGTAATATTGTAAAATACAAAAAAAACTGCGAATCTTCTAACTGTACATGATCAAGAAACATTTTTGAAGGTGATGTTCATATACGGAGACAAAATTAATTATCGAAATACCTTCTAAATATGCCCAAAATTAATTAACATGTGACGGAACTACTGTCAGGTCAACCTCCTACGTGTAATGATTTCAAACATCTGCAAAAATCTGTGAATCTAAGCAGAACTTGACTACTTTTAATAAGGCTATTAATGATGTTTCAAATAGGTACTGATTTCATTAAATTCAATCATGCAGCTGTTGATTTATCAAGATAAAATATATCCAGCCTAAATTTTAATTTGAGAGAAAAAGATGGCAATTTCATGGAAATGCCCAAATATTATTAGTAATATTTTTTGCGCACGTGTACGAAAATTTGTGTATTTTTATCAGCCATTATTATTCCTTTACCCCCCCCCCCCCCTTCCGTCTTGATTCCCCTCCCCTAAATTCTTTCCTACCCCACCTTCCGTTGTTTATTCCCTTCCCACTCGGCCTTTTCGGAATATTCACGACTCAGTCAGCCTCTCCACGCATTCACCAACCCATCTCTCCATTTTTTTCCCTTCTCATCTCTCGAATCCTGGATTGCCCCTCGACCTTGAGTGTTTATTATGCGGAGAAATCTCGTCTTATGGCCGGAAAAATAGTAGAGAGATATTTTTTTCTCCCACTCCCTTTACCATTCTTCCTTCTTTTCATTTCTTCCCCTTTGTTTACCTACCTCGTCTTCGTTGGTTTTATTTTATTTCTCTCAACCGTCGTTTCTTCTCTCATTTCCACCTTCGAAAAAAATGGCGTCGGACCTTGTGAAAAAAAAATTGAATGATAATGCTGATTTTTAGCTTTGCGTTTTCCTGCGCTTAAATTCTCTTATGCATGAGTCTTAAAATATAGCTACACTTTTTAAGGAACTATTTTGATTTCCTTCGTGGGCTCTTTTATGAAGTTATTCTCGCGTTCAATTTTCTTGGTCCATTTTTTCTCTCATAAATTAATGGGTATGCGCGCATAAATAATAATTATCTCTGCGTTGACAGTGTTTATGATGCACGATAAAATCGGTTGCTACTCCAAAAACTGCTATGGGCTAGCATAAAGCGTTACTTGTACTTGAAACGGATTTGGCTACAAGGGACTCAAGTGGTACGCGCTAGGCTTAGATTGCTTAGACCAATGAAGAATTTATTTATTTTTACTTACTTATCTAACACCAAAAACAGCACTAAAGCCTTTACATTGGGTTTCATAAACAAAATAAATTATGTAAATATAATATAAAAACAAGTATAAAAATAATCTCTTAAATAACAATAATTTTCAACATTTACAATGCATACAAAAGGTGGGTATCAAAAAGAAAGTCTTTGCAATCGGTTATTGAAATTGGTGCGGGAGGCAAAAAGGTCAAGAGAAGAATGGATATCTTTCAGAACGATGCGTAGCACATCGTATTGGAACCGTAAATCTCTAGTTCCGACAGAGGCGATACATTAAGAGAGATAATTTGCCGAACGGATAGGTATGGAAATTCGTTTTCCCCCCCAACTATAAAGGACTTTAATAAAAGCTAGGTGGAACTTTGTCTTAGCATTTCCTTTTAATTTGTAAACGGCTGGTGTCACACGCTTATTAAGGTGGCATGCGGGGTAGTATGTAGATGTAGATGAATATTCGCTTTTATTTCGGAAAAGATACAAGCAGATCAATTATTTATCCCAGTAGCTAAATCTAATCCGAACGTCTAAAGTGATCTATCTCACGACAGTGGCGGATCCAGGATAAGGACAAGGGGGGGCTAAGAGGGGGTTAAAATTCCAGCAGTAGTGGGGGTCGGAAAAAATCACCATTCCATCTAGTGTAAATTGGATATCCAAGGGGGAGGAGGGCTCCCTTAGCCCCCTCCCCAATAGATACGCCACTGTATCATGATAATGGTATTAGTAATCACAATATTTAATTTCAATTTTCCATAATCGTCCGATTTTTAGAGCTATCAAAAGCTTACTGAGGCGGCTTGCGGGGTAGTAGGTAGATGTAGAATGCAGATTAACCCAGTTGCATTGCATTGACGGCCTGTTCGAATGGGCTGCATTTGTATAAATCTCATTCTCTGCGTGAAAACTTGCTTGGTTGTGGCATCGATGTGAATAGAGGGAGCCGTATGAGAGCCTTCGCTCCGAGATGAATCTCTGCCCTCTATTCTTTTCCTCATACTGGAGTGGATGTTGACCCCGCGTGGGCGGATGGGGCATGTGCAGTAGTGTGTCCGATTGACTGACTCCTTTGAATGCCTCGGCGCTCGGATAGCGCATGCTCCTACGCAGGATGTGGAGCCATCCATTGCTCCGTCGCTGATCATTTTCTCCCTTCCTCGGATGTCATGCCGTCGTCCACTAGATGGGGGGATCTACTGCAGCTGCTACATGAGGCGGAAAATCTGATCTAATCTAATCGCATCTAATTTTTTCGCGACTCCATCCACGTTGGAATTTGTTCGTACACTCAGGATTGCCCTGATTGATTTACTATTTGTTAATATTTCCCTATTTGTTAATATTTACTGGGTGTCCAGGCAGTCACTGACAAACTACAAGACGACAAACATAGATGGAAGAAACATTTACTTCGAATGCCAAATGAAATAATTCCTAAACAAGGAATAGAATATCAACCATTTGGCAAGAGAAGTGTAGGAAGACCAAGGAAAAGATGGTAATGTAGATCCGGAACAGACTTAATAGCCTAATCCTGGAAGGAAGAAGAAGAAGATTTTCCTATTACCCATACATTACCCCCCCCTCCCTCTCTCCTCTCTTTTTGCTGTAGGTTATTCGAGTGAGCCATCGTACCTTGACCTTAGCTTCCCCCGATTGATAACCTCCGCAAAGCTCTGGTCTATTCAGCCGTCTTGCATGTTTTCTTTTTTCTGCGTCGACCGATAGTTTTAAACAAGCGATGACCCTAAATAACTGATAGTCTTAGACCATCGGCGTCAATCGACTATCGACCGTCAACAAAAATCTATGGCCATTAAAAAAAAATACGATTATCGATAGCGATGATGGATTATGTCAAGTATCTACAGTCCTACCCAATCAATTACTTACGACAATCCGTAGTAATTTTTAAAGTATACCGGGACTTATTTTAAGTATACCGGGAGTATTTTAAATATCCCGGTCAATGCGAATGATTTTTTCTCTGTGAATTTTTCGCACTTATTAATTTCATTTATTTATTTCCAACTTCCCCGAAAACAGCTCATAGAGCTCAAATCACGACACATCCGTGCTCTGGATAGGGACCATCTACCCAGGCGGGATTCAGACCCGCGAGATACGGTTTGGCAGGCGAGGACTTTACCCCAACGCCACCGAGGCTTGCACTATAATCCACTACGGGCAACCATTGACGACAAAGGTTTATAATTTCTACTTATGTACTCCTGACGTAAACATCGACGAGCTGAGATTGATTTTTGCTATGGAAAATCGATAGGGATTGAAATGAGCCAAGATACTTGATTGAATAAGTTCAACGGATTCAGGCGTGATATAGTGGAAGTTTGTTGGTGGTTTTCGGGTATTGCTGTGTAGAAAACATTTTAACTCGACGTTTCACTCCTCCTACTGGGAGCGTTATCAAGAGAAACGCTCTCAGTAGGAGGAGTGAAACGTCGAGTTAAAATGTTTTCTACACAGCAATACCCGAAAACCACCAACAACATAGATAAAAGAAGCTGTGAAAATCTTCAGACGAAAATAGTGGAAGTTTGACAGTACTAGAATATGCCTGTGTGAGCCGAAATGCTTCGTACGCATAAACTACTTGTGGTGAAGTGCAACTACCTTTTATTTCAATAGACTCGATGGAAGGTATTGAAGTACCCATGACATTGAGCACCGAGGAAGGTACTTCATTGCACGAACTGATAGTTGAGTGCCATGTATACGTCATGGCCCTAGAGGACTGCGAGGAAAGTATGAATACCTTGGAGGGTAGACAATCTCCTCCCGACCGACTCATAGGCGGGATGTGGAGCCCGCCTGGGAGATCATTTCTTCCTCCCTCGGATGTTATGCGTTCTTGGGTGGTGTGCAGATGCTGCCAGAAGCAGAAGGGTAGATCCGCGCATACGCGTCCGATTGTTTCGAATGCTCCTTGGCGGACGAATGACCCCTTCCCCATCGGTGTTCGTTTGCTCGCTCGATATTGGCCGCTACTCCTCCGCACCGTGAACAGTGGGCGTGGGCCGGAAGGTAGAATGCGGAACGGGTTGAAAGAAAGAGTGAAGATACTGCGAGGTCGAGAATGCGAACGATATTGAGAGAGAGAGGTGGGTGCATTGTCTGGGTGAATGGGCAAGCTCGCATCTGCCTGCACTTTAAGAGCGTTGCTCGGTGATGGTGGTGGAGACCTCCGAGGGCAATAAAACGGGGGTCGTTGTGAGGCGGCGAGGATTCGAACGCTCGGGACATTGTTTTCAACCCTTCCTTCCACCCATCAGGCCCGCTTTCGATCCCAGCGGGCGCGGATTCCACAAGGGGTTGAAGATCGCGAAGATGGTGCGCCGCACCTTTAGATGCGTCCAATTTTCCCATGAAAATCTTTGATTTGGCGACGGTTATTTTCCCATTTTAATAAACCTCAACCGGTCTCATTTCCTCCTCCTCGCTGGCTGCTTCCTCATCATGAAAGAAATGCCTCTCTCGGCATCCCGCATTTAATATCCATTCTCCCAGTCCTGTTCTCAATACTGTGCTTTTTTGTTCGATGCATCACGCCTCTTCACCTTGGTTGGCTTTCTACTACGTGGTCTTCCCACATTGCACCCCGTTGCTTGCGGTCGTGGGGAGAAATTCGCAGAAATAATTAGGATGATCTTCAACCGCGAGACTCATTGCTACGTCTCCCCCTCTGTGCTGCACGAGTATATTGTAGAATTTCTTTTGTGCTAGATCGCCACCCCTCCGAACCCCTTTTGAAATGAGCATCGTATCTGTTCATAGTGGGGAAGAGGTTAACTTCAAATGTGAACTTGAGGGAAGCGATTGTATTCTCTCAGACTTCTTTTTCACTTTTAATTTCTCGATTGGTTTGAATGTACATTCACCATTTTGCGCCCCTTTATTGTGCTCAAATCGAATGCTATTCTTACAACGCATGACATAAGTTATAATTTATGGGAGAACTTCAGACTCTGAAATTTTGTAGAGTCACCAGTGTTGGTGAATAGGAATGGCGTATTTTATGTACAATTTGATTTGAAATATTTTCCTCCAAATAGATTGAAAGAGAGTAGGCCTTACTGTGAGTTAAAGAAGGCAGTGCTGGAAGGAAAGGGAGGCTCCAAGATCACTTCTTGCGTACTCCATGGAAACCTACCTTAATCGGTAGAATACTATGATAATAATAATAATATAGGACTATTTCAATTTTTATGCTTGTAATACCCACTATTTCTCTTTAACCCGCTTTGCACTCACTCCTGCACCACTACTAAATGTGTGCCTAGTTAATGATGAAGTGCCTATTTAAGCAGATGGAATAAATTATTAACTCTCTATATTTATTTTAAATGTTGCCCTTTCATCGAAATGGAATTCTGTTCATTTTTCTATTTCCCTGGGTGGAGGTTTATTGTTGAAAATTCCCAAAGCGGTATGGAGTTCTCTATCGAGGCTTCCTACGTTGGCGTTCTGAGGGTTTTGAATGTCGTTACTTTTAAGAGGGCTAATCGCATTATTTATTATTATTTATTCGTCTAAATAATCAAAACTTCTTCATTTGAACTTCGATTACGAAATGGGCCCAAGCAAGTTTTAAACCGATAAAACATTTTTTATGTGAATACATTAATAGGTTCTTATCTCCTAGAAAGTGCACATCGTGGGTAGGCATTCCCTCTTGATCATGAATATCTGAAATGCAAGGCAGTTCCGCGAGCATGTTCATCACTTTTTTCCTGCGCAAATACATTTGACAAAGCAATATCCTGCTCCAATCAGTAAATTCATCCAGAATCCCGAATGGGAAATCGTTCTGCATTCCTCCTTATATTAAATGACGCACAATCAAGGCTACTCATGATCAAAGCATTTTATCGCTATCATTACTCCTTAGCTAATTTTTTTTGGCTCTCGGTAACTTTCACGGCCACGCCTCATCCATTTTTTCCCCTTTCGTCCCCCATTAGCTCTTTCAAATCCAAGCGTTCTTTTTTCATTCCCAGTGGTGCTGAGGGATTCCTCTCTCTCCGTTCACACTACCTAGCGCGTCTTCACTTTCATTGCACCTTGAGCAAGCTGCAAAAATAACAGTTCCCTGTAATAATATTAAAAATAATGATTTCCGGTATAGGTTACGTGCACTTTTCTTTTAGTTTTTAAACTCTCTCCTGATCTACTTTTTAAATCGACTCTTCGACTGTTTACCCACCAACTGTTCGTCAGTTAACTCATCGACTGTTCAACTGTTTACCCATCGACTGTTCGACAGTTTACCCATCGACTGTTCGACTGTATGCCCATCGACTGTTCGACTGTTTACCTATCTACTGTTCGACTGTTAACCCACCGACTGTTCGAGTGTTAACCCATTCCCAGGAATCGATTCTCTCCCTTTTCACGTAAGTGCTTGCCGCAGGTTGGGAGAGAAGCAACTTGCCGCAGGTTGGAAGATGAGCTAGGCGTCAAAACACGAGTCATCGCGCGACTATTGAAGGAATTAAATTGCTCCGGGAAAATACTGGTGGATTACTCTATAATTAACACGTTTGGTTGAGAAGGTGATGTATCGACAGGAGGTCGATCCAATTTGTAGATACATGCAATTTATCACTCTTCCAGTATGATTAACAAGTGCAGATTTTAAGTAATCCCCTTTAATTTTTTTTTCTCGGAACTAATTTTGCCACCTGGAAGCATTCTCCATGCTAACACGTGTAGTCGGACATGATTTAATGGCAGTATCAATGGAAAACTTCTCGCTTATCAGCAGATGGGATGGAGTGAAAAAGCCTTCACTTATCAATATATCGATGTACACCATTTTGAAGATCTTAGCCGTCCAAAAAGAAAACACTGAGTTGGCAAGCTCTAGCGGGGCAGAATTATTTTGTATTCCAGATTGTGCGAGATAAACATTTTAATAAGGTAATTAATTTATTCACTTTCATAAGCTGCAATGGCTGGACTTCAGGTTGTAAATAAAAGAATATCCTGTAAAACTTACCTAATTCATGACCTTGTCTCCGTAAGAACGATTGTGATTTGATTTGCAGACAGCGTTGTGAATCCAGATAATAAATCACGTATTGGTCCAAATTTTCACTGGCTGAAATACATTTGCTTATGCCATCACACAAATACGCTGTTTTAAGTACCGGCATATATTGCCGTTTTATCTTTCTGATCATCATCCTCCCTGAAATTAAAAACAGTAATTCTTGGCCTTCGGTTCTAATTAGGTATTCGGCTTATAATCGCACTTCGTTGATCTGATGTATTGGAAAATATATACCATTCAAATTCACTGATTTGACTGTTGTATTCATCAGTTTTATTCCGAACGATAGCGATCGGGATGCCACCGCTAGTAAGTTCTTCTCAATACTCTTCCCTCGAGGCGACGGAAGTAAATTCCGGTGGCCTTTATCGCTCGTACCGTTTTTAATCTTGCTGGTGTCGATCCAACCACGCCCACGGGGTGTTGGTCCCGTCGGCAGGGAAGACGGATATCGCAAAATAGATTGTGCAGATGGAGATAATTCCAGAGGCCGGGCACGTAGCCATTTGAGGGAGAAGAGTCGCGCAGCGGTCACGACTCCGCCACCAGGAAATGTGCGACTGCAGTTCGCGAATGTTTTGCTCCGGGTTTTCCCTCCTGTAGATCACTCCTCATTTGCAATAGGGTAGTTTCCTTCATCAAAGAAAACGAAAGGCATTGATAGCGATTCGTTACCCACCATTAGTGCATTCATAATATACAAATTATTTGGTTTTAGAAATCCCAGTTTAGACGAATGGCAAGGGTCATTTTTATCCTCATTTGAAAAAGGCCAGATTGGCGCCCATGCGATGCTACTCCACGTGACGTCACAGGGACCTAGTTTCTATACGAGCAGATAGGATTTTTACGTCGTCTGCGATTACCAATGCATGCATGAGGCACAGAGCTCAGGGAATCATGTCTTAATAATCACCTATTAAAACTCGCTAAGGTCGGAAAGTTTTCTTCGTTTGATAAGGTAGGATAATCCATATTTAAGCCAAGCGCTACCGGCTAGCAGGGTACTCTGCTACCTGCTAGCATCCTGCGTCCAATCAGCGCTCAAAGCCTCGCCTCAAGGTGACTTCACTTGCGATATGCGTAGAAATTAGTAAATGTAGAAGACGTATTTACTTAGGGTTTTTTCCGCGTTGGTCCATTTTCGTGGGGCATCGTCAGGTAGCGGTCATTTTCTTACATTTATAAGTTCTACGCTGTAATTGCGATTTTGGTTTGAGTGAAAGACACAATTGCTCAGATCGCAGTTAGCATTACATCTTCAGGTCCTGAAAGGGAACTCTAAGGTATGCAAAAATGAAGTCCTCCAAAAATGAATCCACGCGGTAAATACCCGAATAGATTACGATCACTAAATATGTGAGGGGATGATGACGAACACGAAAAAATATCTCATTGAAACATTCCTGCTTATGATATACCAAAATAATAAAACGCGAAAGTTGCCACCTTCTTTCCGTTAGTTGGTGACATCATGAGCGTTCCGGTTCAATAACTCGTTCACGGAGAACCGCTCATTGAAGGCAGGTGTCGTTCACATGATTTTAAAGAGCACTGCCCCACAGGAGGTCGATGTGAGAAGCTTAGAAGTAGCAAAGTGGCGGTGACCTACCCGATAAGGGCGCGTGACGTAATCAAATAGTCTGCGAAATGGTCATGTTCGTCGATTTTTTGCCGCGGATACCTCGAGGAGGAGGTGACAGCGGTAGAAACAGAAAAATGTGCGCCTTTATTTTTCAAACTCTGTCCTAATCGATTGTTAAAAGTTTGTTCGACTGCTAACCCATTCCCAGGAGTCGCATTTTTTTCGCAAACTTTCGCGGTGATGCAGGGAAGTTGAATAGTTTCTTCCCTTGGCTTTCGCGTCCTCCTTTTGTGCCTGGTTCTGAGTATGGATCTCTATAACCTCTGTTCGTCCGAAAAGGCAGTGATTAAGCCCGTGTGATTAGTGCGCCCTCCCTATAATGATACAGTTAGGTAGCCTTCGTTGAGTTAATTTCTTGTTTTCCTCCAAGGTCAGTTCGTCCCTTGTGCTCCGCAGAGGTCGCTGGAGAGAATTACTCCCAATATCTGAAGCTTTTTATGGCTAGGCACCAAATAGCTTGGTCCACTCCCTGTAATTGCCCCAGGCTTTTCGAGCGAGAGATGCATATAATTAGCATTGGAATCCACAGTATTGCATTCCGCTAATGTTTTTTTCCAGTGGCAGGCTGGTTTTCACACTAAAATGCTCGTAGAAAACATTTTTTTCACGATATGTCGTTCATTTTTTACTATTAAAAAACTTCAACGTATCTGCTGCTGCTGATCTTGCATTTTTATTTTTCCTCTGGGATGCCTAGGTCAGTACTTACTTCAATAGTTTGAATCAAGGTGCTGGTCTGTATTCAGATATGTTAAGTTCTCCAAAATTTTATTTTTATCGAACGCCATACTTCCCATAAGAATGTTTAATTTATTTCTTACCAACTTGTATTCATTTCATCGTTTTTTTCCTCTGAGAATGATTTTACCCCATGTAGTGATGCATAGAACATGCAATGTATAGTGTTTGTCTCTGCCCTCAATTCTAGGAAGTGGCGAGCGTTATTTATCCGCAATCCGAATGTAATCAATCATATTTTGGCATTCCTTTCGTAGTAAATGGCACTTTTCCTCACCCGCCGGGGCTCATTCCTTTAATGTGTGCCTTCGTGGGCGGGGATTTCTTTCAGCGAGGAACCGCCTGATTGATAGCATAAATGCCTCTCCCCAATGCAGCAGCTATGGCGGCCATTGCGCGGCTAAATTTGTCCTATACACACGTCACCATGACAAGCCCTAACATGTATTGCTAGAGCTTTGAAAACGTTTGGGTCCTATTGATGAACCTTGTAGTAAACTCACACTGTTGCCCTCGTGTTAAACGCAGGTGCTCGTGAACCCATGGTTAAAAACCGTTCCATGCTTATCAAATATTTGCCCCGGAGGTACGGGAAGTATCTCCCTCCAACTCCACCACCTACTGCCTGTTTTACCTTAGCCAACTTCGCTTTCTTTCTCGTCCGCCTCGGGTATTGGAAACAGTCCGTTTATCCCTCGCTTTCCCTCATTCTTCATATGCTCTCCTTTCTTTACCCATATTGTTTCAACTTTTTATTTTTGTTGATAAATTCAATTTTAGTCAGGTTTAATGTGAGCTTCATTTAAAAGTGAAAATTAAGTCTATTAATTGGATGAGTCCACGATGGTTACTGAAAATATTCTTCATATTTTACTTTATTTGTGTTTTAAAACCTAATAACTCATTATTTTCTACCCGGATGGTCCGGTTTGTCTCTCTCGCTTTCATTCATAGTTTTCTTTTTCGATTAACAGTAAAAAATTAATCAAGTGTTTTTTATGGTTTTGCACTTAACATTTCATACTATTTCGAGTCTCCTATTTTTATCCAGTGATTTCCTATTTCGTCCTGGAAAACAGTTATAACAAGGCTCTCATCGATAAAAGTTAAATGTTTTGCGTAATTTCTATCTTATACTTCGTACTTAATATTTTTCAAACTTGTCCCGAATTTCGTCCCATATTCACCATTCCTTTAAATGATTGTTTTAATTAGGTGCTTGGCAGCCACATAAAAACACTTCCTCGCTTAGAACTAGGAATTATAATTTTTTAAGTGAACGATATAATGAACGTTCCAACTGAACTTCTTGTAGCCTTAATAAAATGCTTCACTTCTAATAGTTGCTTTGGCATTTGAAAATAAAGTCGTCAATTGACTATGCCATTTCATGAAGCATTGTTATATGGAAGAGTAGTGAGGCCAGTGTGTTTCTATAGCAAAACTGCGGGTTTATCTTAGTATTATCATGTCCCTAGTAAAGTAGAAAAGAGGAAGTGTAGTGAGCAATAATAAACTAACAATAATGAAAAAGTGGAGATTAATTCAAGGAACTGAGACTCCTGTCCCTTTGTTGCGTCTTGTTATCCAGTAGCTCCATCGCCACACGAAGCATGTCGATCTCCTCCTCGTGAGCTTTCATGAAAAGTTTTCCTTTTACCACGAATATTACAAAAAAGGATCCTCAAAAGGACCTCTGTATTTGTAGTCATCCACCGCGCATTTAAATAGGTTTACAAAAGTTACCACTCGCGTCGCTACACTATTGGACTACTAATGGACAAATCGATCCGATTTTTACGGGTAAATAACATATAATTAGGGATGGTATCTGAAAGTTTTATACAAGATAATGCCATCTCTCAAATTCATACAATTTAAATTCTATGCATCGTAATTACAAAAATTATACTGCACAGTCATGGAAAAAAGTGGATCGCATTGCACTCATCACCGCGCCGCGGACAATTTCGAAAACGGATTAAAATGCGACCGAAGCGGCAACAGAAGTCAGACTTCTATGGGATGGAATTGGGCCTCCTCTATGCAGTCCTCTTGCCTCTCATATACGAGTAAAAAAAAGAGAGGCGATCGTCGGAGGAACGGAGCTAGGATGTAGGAGGAGCGGGCGAAGAAGAAAGGACGCGTTGGAATAAGGCAAGGAGAGTTTGTGCAGAGAACAGGGCGGAGTCGCTCTCAGGAATGGAGATAGGCAGAAGGAGGAGAAGAAGAAGACGAAGCTTTTGATGGGCAGCAGCAGCACTGGAGGAAGTGAGGAATTAGAGGGGAAATGGGGGAGGGGGAGTTGGGAAAGGCTTGGAAGGGGTTGGGGAGGAAGGGAGCGATGAGTAGCCGGTTGAGGAAGGAGGGAGTGGAATTTACAAAGTGGGGAAAGGGGTGGGGGAGACATGGGCAGGGGTGCGGAGGGTGGATGGGGGGAGAGAAGAAGGTAAGGGGTTTAACGTCCGCTTTATTAAAGCAGCGCCGTGATAAGTGCGATGACCTCGTGATAATGACGGACGATTGACGTAAACTAATAGATGGGTGGGGGGGAGGATTTGGCGGAAGATGATGGATTTGAAAAATAGGGGTTGGTCTCGAAGGGGAGGAGGTAAAATGGGGTGGAAGTGGAAGTGGCTTCGGTCGAGGGTGTGGTATTAGACTGTACGTACTACTTTCCGATGCGGAGGTCGGGGGAGTATCGCAGTGGGACGGACGCACGTGTTGGGATGATTCGCCGATCCTTCAACTCTGTCTCTACGTGTCTGTGAATGTTTCTCGGGCGTACCTCCGGGTTAGGCACTCCATTAATGCCGACGTTTCTGTGAAGTGCTTTTCCTCAGGTCGCGGGCTTGTATACAATCATCAACCGGTCCCAACTACCTCCGATTGTACAACTTGATGCTTTGTTGGCGATATTTGGTGGAACTTGGTGACTGGAAACAATAACAGATGCACTGAGTCGTATCTCCCACTAAATTTTAATTTACCGACCCAGGTTACGACATGTACACTATGTACATATGTCTGGGGCTTAATTCAGTCTCCTCTACTCATAAGAGTTATCATCTTAAAGTTGTGATGTTATCAACACTCTCTGCATAAATATGTATATGTATGTGTGTGTTCATTACTGTCTTAGTTAAAACTTACATTTTTGTGTTATTAGTATTGAATATTTTACATTTTTTTGTATAAATATCTACTACTTGTTAGCTTAGCAATAATTTCCACAATGCCTTATTTTTATCAAAATGCCTTTTATTAAGAGTAGAACATTTCCTGTATTTTATATTTTTTGCTCTCATAGGTTTTACCTAGAGCATAATAAAAATACTCTCTTCTATTCTATTCTACACCTTGAAAATGACATAGTGTACATGTCGAAACCTGGGTCGGTCTATTAACATTTAGGGGAACATACAACTAAGCGCATCTTTTATTGTGTTTTCAATTGTATGTAAGCCCGCGTTCCAGAGTATCACAAATGAAAAATTATTTCATCTAAACCTCGGTGGAAATGGAGTGTCAAACCCGGAGGTTGCTCTGAGAGACATTCACGACCACCATTTGCCGGCAAATAATCAAATCCCTTTGTCTCTCCGTTCTTTGAGTTTTCGTTTCGAGGCAGAAAGAGAACTGAATATAATTAGCTGAATGGATTTGTTAGAAATGAAGTTCATGGGAGGAAAATATAATAATAATAATAAATTATTTTTTATTACTTCAAAAATAAAAATTACAGAATAGAATTGATTACATACAAAGGAATAACCTTAGGTGGCCATTAAGGAGAACCTGTTTTATGGCTACCATCATTTACAAAAGGTCATGCTAGCATAGAAACATTTTAGGCACAGCACTTGAATTGAAGTAGGTATGTACATGTATTACATGGTATAACATCAAAGAAAAATATCTTCCATACTTTGCACTGTAAACAGCCAAGACTGTATATTTTTCATAATTAATTTAGCTTATCGGAAGGCCGTTCCATGGTTTGGTTTAACTGTGGGAACTTTGTTCATGGAGGATGTTGGTGATGGTTACACTTTGGAGATGGTACACCTCCTGCTAAACACCACTGCAGTTGGCTTACAGGGTAATATGAAGATGGAGGTGCTGGAATGTTGTGAATCTGATTCTACCTCAAGTCAGTGCCAAGTACCCTATATTACGTCTATGCTCTCAGTTAGTCTGTTTGAGAAGCAATTTAATAAGTTCTTGAACATAACGTGGGATAAACTGTCATTCCTTTCACAATTCGTCAGTCCGTGCGCCTTTACCAGCTCATATAGCGTGAAAGATGAGCCCTCTGAACTAGGAGCACCAATGCACGACTGGAGTATCGGAGGAGATTCAATGTTTGAAACGGCTGGAGAATATTGCTAGGGATTTCAAGCCGCTTTTGTTATATAATCACAAAATTAATTTCTTGAGCAAAAGATGCTGTTAAAATAAAAAGCATTTGAAATTTCAATACGAATGTCTTAGTGATATTGTTACGACTACCAACATTTAATTATTTAGGTGCAATAGTATATATAGGGCCTTACATGCCTCGTGGTAAAAGCAACAGATCACCTAGGGAGCCTTTTTGATTCCCAGTATAAGTCAGGGCAATACCGCCGGACAACCTGAAGTAAAAATCCTTTCTTACGTTTAAGACACGCGGTTTTATTCGTTAGCTTCTAAGGCTATTCTAGCTTCTTCTTCTCCGTCAAAGCTTCTAAGGAAACTACAAGTGTTCCTTGAACTCCTCACCTCCTCGTATCTGCCGTCTAAGTTCTCCAATATCTTACCCCGATAGCTTAGATTTAGCTTAGTCTAGGCTTTGCCCTCATCTGGTTGAAAATGCCTAGTAGTTCCTTAGCAGTAGTTTTGAGGGGCAAATTTCATTGCCTTCGTTTAAAATTATGAGCTTGGTTTCCTTGTGTGTAGAGCGTTTCACTCCGATCAAATGGTTCTTTGTCCGAAATTTGGGTGAAGCTTTCGAATACCCCCAAATAAAATATTCGAAGTGCGAGGTGGCCCAGAGAAGGGAATTGCCCACCCTTGGTGTGTGATACTCCCGAGCCTGTGGATAAGTCCGGCATGAGCTCTACCCTCACCTATCCTAACCAACTCAGATGTTTTAGCAATTGAGAATAGATATTTTTAAGAGCGATACGGAGAACATCATATTAGAGCCCCACTATATTTCTAGATTGGACAGAAGCGATAAATTGAGAGAGATATTTTGCCAAAATGTGTATTCAATATATTCAATAAATACTAGTCGTAATTTTGTTTAAGCCTACATTTGCTTTGCATGTGTAAACTGTTAGCGTGCTAACACCCCCTGCTTGACGCCTTTCTAGGCGGCTTGCGGGGTAGTGTGTAGATGTAGGTTAACCAACGGGTTGAACCAGGGGCGCAGCCAGGAATTAAGGCTGGGGGGGGGGGGGTTTAGGTGCAATTAATACTAGGGTGTTTTGGGGTGTGGAATACCCACCAGGATAAGCGGTAGGTGCGAGATTAATAAATTGCGGAATTTTAAGATAAATGGTTCAAAATGGTGAGTTTTACGGCTTCCTGAGGGATATTTTACAAATCCTTAAACTATTCTATTAATAATATCAATCCAATTAAGAAAAATGGATTAAACTTGAGCATTTCTCTGAGCTCTGAGGGGGGGGGGGGGTTTAACCCCCAAACCCCCTTCCTCGCTGCGCCACTGGGATGAACCACTGAATCAGTGAGTGATTTCAAAAATTTTGCTTGGAATCAGCGTACTCCCTCAAGTTTTGAGTAAAGGGCACTTTCATTGCTCATGCCACGTTTTCATCCGCGGGGATCATTTCTTGGCCGATGAAATCGTGTGAGGATTTAGCTTACATATGCAGACATTTCCATCTCAACTTCCTCCTTTCTTTCAAGAACCTTCAAAAAAAGAATCCTTTCACTCTCCGCCAGCCTTGTGAGCATTGAACTGCTCAATCCTTCACCGGAGGCTGAGTCAGCACCGTCGTGAGAATCCCGCATACCGTCTCGCCGATTAAGTTACATCCACATTCGCCATACGCCCTCTTTTACTACTTTCCACAACTGTTTTCAAGACATCGCCTCGCCGCGGTGCTCATTAGAAATGCTCCGTAGTGTTTGCGCCGCGGGAACAAATGGCATGAAAGTGAACCGTTTGAATTATCACGAGTTCCAAGAAACGCTCGGCGCACCTTTTCCTAAAAATGAGGTGTTCCGTGCACGATCGTTCAAAGTGGTTGTACGTTTATCGTGGTAATAATGAGTCCCCGTTCGGCGATGACGACATCCTCCATAGTGCGGAATTGTTTGGATTGAACGAATCGTTTATTCTTTCGCAAAGTGAAAGCAGGTAGTTTGAAAGAAAATATCCCCGTAAAGCTTAATTGGAAATTACTGAGAAATCAATGTCTGAATACTTAGTTGAGGGTCTCTGACTATAAGTGGTATTTATGTGCATCAAGAAAATTTTCTCTTTCCTCATACCGTCAATGAATTTTCCGTGTGTGTAGTGTACGGTGTAAGTGTAGTGAACGGTATCAATCGGTTCAAAGAATACGAGTGAAAATAAATAAGTTGAAGTCTATGAGTGGTATTTTATCCCAAGCTATCCCAAATATTTACAAAAATTGCCATCTTTTTAACTACGCCCAATGTTTTCCAAATATGATGCCGTGGGAAAGAGTGGCTACAATGATAAGAAATATTTAATTGGTCACAAAATATCGCACATAAGGCAAATTTGCGTTCAAATACCTTCAATTGAAGCATGGATCGAATATTACGTGTTGTGATATCAACGTCTTCACAGGTACATGTCTGGCTTTAGTTTTGAAATTTCAGAATATTTAATACCGCTTTAGAACTTCAATGGTGAAATATCCTGTATCCTCGGCCATTGGAAGTGTAGGTCATGTACCCAAATACGTGCTATTTCCGTATTAAGTTCGATGGAGAAAACAATGCTTTTCCTTAGCCTCAAACTTGGATGCCATTAACGGGTATCTGTGGTGTATTTATTTTATATATTTACGGATATGAAATCGAAGTATGTATAGAATAAATGTAGTAATAAATCTGATTAAATTTTCTCTATTGCCCTTCCAGAACTCTATGGTCCGGCATAATTCTCATCCTTAAACAATAAAAATTATTCTCGAGCACGTTTGTCGTGAAATTCGCTGAAATCGTAGGAGAGAAAATGATTCAATCAAATATTATTTTTTGTATGGGATTTGCTTCTTTAAAAAAAATTAGATTTTTCGGAAAGCTTATTCCTGCGTGGTATATATTTTGTCTGAAATGCTTGGGAAACTTGGTAGCCTTCATAAAATATCACAAAACATCTCCCATAAATAAGAAATTTCGGTGATTTGTGGCATTGAGTTGTCATTTTCCTCCGAAACGTATCATCCGGACGCCTCTTCTTGCGGTCTCCTTCTGGCATTTTTTTCTTCTCTCTTCCCCAGCCGTCATTTTGTCTATTCAAGTGATGTACGATTCGAATTTGGTCTCGTCCATTACACCGCCACCTAGCGGCGGCGCCGGCAAATGGAAAACCGTTCCGCTTTAGCGGTCAGGGAGCAATTTTAAACGGAGTTCCCTCTCTCGCCTCCCATCATGTGAGTTGATTGCTCGGGCACCCATGATGCACCACGCGGATGACAGCGACAAATCGCGCTCTTACGATCGTAATACACACTTTCGAAACAACGGAATAACGCTTCTTAGACGGACAGTCATTTTGTTTGTAAATACGATATTTCAGGATGGATTCGGATGCAATTTTCGGTGGTTTTATAATTGTTTTTGTAACTTTTTAGCCCTGCACCCATGATGCAATGCGCCGATGACAATAGCACATCGCACCGAACCACTAAGCACTACCATTCTTGCACCTCATAAAACACGTTGCCTAAATGACGGAATAACGTTTCTGAGACAAACAGTTATTGTGTTCGTAAATGCGATGTTTCAGGATGGATCCGGATACAATTTTTGGTGGTTTTGCTATCCATTAGGATTGTTTTGAAATGCACCAAGGGTGCACCGCGTGGATGACGACGTCGATTATTAGTCCTGTTTTATGTCGAGACAATGATGTAATTGATATTAAATATATTTATCAATTATGTTTATTATGAATCTGGTACACCAAACTATTGTAATATAATAGTTAATTTTCCACCCGTTTGTCAAATTTTCTGGACATTTTCCTCGCTGATGGGTGGGATTTTTGGGAAATTGGGAAATTGGGAAATCGCTCTACTTTTGCGGTTGAGGAGCAGTTTTAAGGAGATTGCCCCTCCTCGTAATCCATCTCATTAAATTATTTCTGGGCACCCATAATGCACCGCACGATGACTACGACATATAGTTCTCAACTTCTCGTAGTACACAGACCCTAAAACGGTCGAGTTGTGCCCGTGGGAAGTATTTTGTGTGGGAATCGAGGAAACCACGCGGGTGATCGTGACGCAAAGAATCACGGTAGATATACCATGGGACACGGATATCTCTCTGAGAACACGAAAAAGGGATTGAATAGCTGTAATTGAGAAGTATGTAGCTAATGAAAGTTGAAATCGTGAGGCTTAAAGTCGATTCTACTATCCATTAATTGCTATTTTCCTGAGTGAGAACTGGGAGGTGGCCATTTTGGTAGAGCCTTGGGTTTACAATCGCAGTGCTGCTAGACCATGCTTGTAAAATTTCTGATCGATGAGTCTTCGGTGAAGAGTGGGTACATGTACCTAAAAAAAATAAATGCGGTCGTTCACCACGAACCGAAATTGCATTTCAGAAAAATAATTCGTCGTTACTTACATGGTTAGAGACGTAATGTTACCTCCATATGCATTTTATCCATTTTAGGAACCGTAAATTCAAATGTGAATTTTCGAGGAAAATGTGCAAAAAATAATTGTTTTTCTGCACTCAGATTGTAGAACGTAAGTTTTCAACAATTTGTATTAAACTTATTTGGATCTTATTGCTGAAAATATCAATATCTTCTGATAAATGGGAGGAGGGGCTTCATGTGTTTGTGGAAATCCCATTTTTTGCGAACATTGGTCATAATCTGGATCTTATTGCTGAAAATATCAATATCCTCTGATAAACAGGAGGAGGGATTTCATATATATGTGGAAATCTCATTTTTTTGCAAAAATTGGTCATAATCTGGTTCTCGCACTCAGATATTCAATTTCGCTTTTTAACTTAGATACACAGGTGATAGTCGTTCATGAAATACGTCGTATATGAGGAAAAAAAGCATTCCAAATACATCAAAAATAGGTTTAGTTCTGTATCGCGAAGCTTTAAAACTTATATGTTTCTTGGAAATCCTTGGGTTGTAAATGCTTGAAACCTTCTGCCACTCACACGTTTTTTAAAGTAATTAGCTGTTTCTTGAACTTAGGCCTTCAATTTTGCTTTTTAGCCACGATAGCTGTCGTTCGTGAGGGAAAAAAACTTTCAAAATACACCGAATGCAGGTATTTGTTTCATATCACGCAGCCTTAAAGCATATCTGTCTCTTGAAATTCCTTGGGCGGTAAATGCTTGGAAGCTTCGGCCACTTTTTTCCCCCTCTTCTCGTAATCGCTCGAGTCTGGCGATTCGCACGCTGTTCCCACACGGGTCACCCTAGCACCGTCCACACTTCAGAAGAATGCGCACCTTTTCTGCTTCACCGCGGGAAAAGGCATTATCGAGTGTAGAGAGTCTTGGAAAAACGGAAAGGGGGGACGTTTTGAGACGGCATAATGGAAGCAAGACGGATGTTACGAGATGAGAACCTTTTTCGGAAGCTGCCGCAGTTATACGAGGTGAGGGAACGGTTCAAAGGGTTGTGAGAGAATAATGATAATAAGTGGTGGGTTGTTCTAAGAGGTTTCTGCGGTATGGGAGTTGATTGCGAGAGAAGATTTTTCTCTCGCTTTTTAAGCCTTTCATTTTGCTTTATTCCTCTTCACCCACGCAGCATCCTCCTTTCTTGATGCCGTACTGCTTGCCTTCAGTTAAGCCTGTCATACAAGAAGTCACGGGTTCGAGTCCCATCTTCGGTAGGTTTCCCTTATCCGGGGCATGGTTATTTGTGAACGTGTAATTTTTTATATAACCAAGATGTGTAAGGCAAAATATGTGCTCTTTTCAATGTTGCACGAATAAAATAAAAATTAAAAATATCAAAAAATCTATTCAACTCGGGCCTGAGTTTCGCTGTGAAAAATATATCCTCGCCATTTTAACAACTTAAATCAAATACTCCAAATTTTGCTGCGATAGCGTAAATTTTAAACGACCACGACATTCATTATTTTCGGTTTAATTAGAATGAAGCAAAATTTTATTGATCAGAGAGGAATTTCGGGGGTAACTCCTTTCACTGAAATCTTCAGTACGTATGTGAAAAATGTTTTTTTTTTGTTATTATTTCTGCATAAATTTTACATAGTACGCCCTTAAAACTTGTGCTAAAGAGAGTGCACCTCGCCAATTTTTCTGGTTATTCGATACTTCATATTTTCAAGGCGTAATACTCGTTTTAGACTATTACATATCATCTTGAATTTTAAACGGCATGTAGAATAGGTGTTTATGATACCTGCTTATATGTCAAATATTGAAAGAGTAATTTCATATTATCCTAGGAAATTCAAAGATGAAACTATCAAGTTTGTCATTCAGGAATGTTAATAAAAAGAGTATAATCATTCATATCTCTTTGCACTCTGTTGCCTTACTGCCTTTCTGGTAAATAGAGTACGGGAAGCATTGACGGCTGTAAGCGTGTGATTTAGAGAACAGATCAGTGTGATCAGAGAACAGTATTCCTCTTTTCCGGCAGAAATTTGTATCTTTTGTGCAGAAGAAGTTCGTTAAACTTGCGTTATCATGTTATGATGTGATAGTATGTTATTTGTGGTGTATATTCGACAGGATGTTTTTGACAACGAAACCTAGACCGAAAGTACATGGAATTAGTTTTATTTTTCTTAATTCCTCTACCTCAGAATGCAGCACACATTTTGCCTCTTACATACATATTTCAACATTGACATGTGCAAATATAACCATGCTATTGTTAGGAGCAACCTACGCAAGACGGAACTCGAACCAGTGACCTCTTGTTTGGCAGTCGAGGACTATACCCCGCCGACACCGCTTTCGTGATAATGTTAGGTGATACTCCTTGGATACCGTGCCCTCTGTGAACTCGCAATAGGAAGGTACCTATTTCCTATTCTCTCGAAGTGGAAACGTACCTTTGGCTTGGACGGGCGCCACTCTTTTCTTGTGGGCACTGCTCAATTCATGTAAATTATCGCTTTGCGGTGAGCGGGTGCGGGTGGTAATGGCGTATTTTTTTCTTCGGCCACTCTTGCGGTTGGTGTGTTTTTTCCCCCTCATTTATAGCAGTGGCTAGCTTACCCACGTCTATTCCTCCCGGATGTCGTATTTCTTGAACTCCTGTAGTTCGCTATTGTTAACCAACAAAGCATTCAGCCCCCTATTACTATTCCCTTCGTAAGAGAATCATCTATGCCTATAAATAAGGAAAAGTATTACATATAATGTGAATTAAGAATGTTTCAAACTATATTCCTTTCGATTTCTCCTCTCATCTCATCCGTAAATTCATACACTCTCTATAATTGCATAAATGGATATATTGTTTCTTTTTTTCTTTTTGAGTGTATTAGCCTTTAGATAAACTTTCCCAACAAAATATTATTTCTCACTTTGGCTCGGTGCTTAAAATGCCGAGGTTGGTTTGATTTGTAGGCGTGGATCTCTACCTATAATTGTCCGTTAATGCATAGCATCGTAATATTCTATGTTATACCATCATTTACCTTTCCACAGCCACTATTGATGCCAAAAAAATCGTCTCGCAAGGCTTATTTTGGACGAGTTTGAAGGTATCAATAGTTCTTCACTCGGGATCCTTCTATCAGTATCGTGGAAAAATAAACTCTGTAGAGATTAATGGCTTTCAACCATAAACTATAGGGAAATCAGAAGAATATGAGTACGTTAAGAGACGGGCAAAGGATAGGTAAAATGAAACGAAAGGTCAAGTCCTTACAAATTAAGGTGAATATCCCCATAATTGAAATTCAAGCTGGGAAAGGAAGACTTTCAAAACATTCCCCGTTGAAACTCCGATGAAATTCATGTTTAGAAAGGTGAATGCCGTTGATATTTTTATCTAAAACAGCCTCTCATTTTCTTAACAGTTTTCCCCCGGATGTTTAAGCGATTATTCGGCATTATTTATTTTTTTATCCCGATTTCTCTTTTTCCCAGGAAAATTCCGAGCTTGATGTCCGTTTTCTTCGGAGCGTCGGTCGGTCACCACGGGAATTATGGGAAATCAACGGCTGTGGGACCGGCCGGTCGACGGATGTCGCATTTCTATTTTTTTCTTTTTCCACCACGACCTTTTAAACCTTCTCACATCCCTCTTTGGATAGTGTTTTCGTTTTTTTTGCGTCCATTTTCGCGATCGTGTGGCGTCAAGTTTGGGGATTATAAGAGTTCGAACGTGGGTGACGAAGTGACCCCTCGCACCAGGCGCCAGAGAGTTCTTCTCTTTTTTTATCAATTCGCAAAGTGAGAGATGGTGAAACAAGCCCGAATGTGTCGCCGCCTTGTCCCCGCGACAGCACGTCTCGACGCCGGGGAAATTTCAATAAATCACTCGTGTGAAGGATTAAAAAAAATAAAATAAAACTTTTTCTCGGCTTCGGTCACTTCGCGAAATACCCGTTGTTGGCCTTTTTACCGAGCTGCGATGTTAGGCGTTGGCGAAGTTTTGGCTGGGATCTTCACCGTACGGTTGTTGGCAGAGCCACCGTTAAATTGGGAAATCTTTACGCAAACATCATGCCTGATACATCTATGTGGTATGGGCTTTAGAGTTTTTAACCTTTGAACGGGCAAACCTGATTGTGTAATCGGTTAAGTGGAGTCAATACGAGTACTTAAATTACCAAAAATTTACCATGCATTAGTAAATAATAATTTTTACCCTCTGAAATAAAAGTTAATAAGACTTTACAATGGCTAACACCATGAAATAGTTTATAATGTTACACATGGTCAAATTGTAGACTACGCTGTGAAACTCAAAAATATTTGCTTTGAAAAATAATGTTTATGATTTCCTGTAGTAAAATATGACCTCCTTTACCCGTTTAAGAGGTCATAGAAGAAGGCGCACTAATTGGATTTCTAGAGCGAATGTAGTAATATCTCGAAAGTACCTTCATAGGAATGTTTACGGAATGAAAATGTAAGAAACTTAAATTGTTAATTGCAAGACCTGTCATAGGGAAGTTGGAGGTTCTTTCATTTTAATTACTTATTACAACGGTGGTGAAAAATGAGGAGAGATCGGACTGTTCGTACATAGTTTGGGAACATTATTTTTACCTCTGGATTAATTTTAGTTTTACTTCCACAGATTCTTTTTTCTCTATTCCAGTAATGTTGCCTGTTGTTCATGGAATTGATCCAATCTTACTCTTAAGCCTCCGTATTTAGGACTCCTAAATATTGCTACTCTTCTCGTATGTATTTTTATCAATTCTATTTGAAGATATGATCAAGAACGTCAGAATTTTTCAAGCATTTCCATTTTTCGATTCATTTCTGAACTTCATCACTTCTTCATAAGTTTCATTCATCTCTGTGAGAAAAATTTGTAATTTTCACTTTAAAATTAGTCGAGAAAAATACGCTTGGACAATTACTCGAAATCAATGCGAGATCTCACCATTTATTTCCGCAAATTATCTGCTGGACGTAAATTTGCCACCTTAGTTTATCAGGCTTTAAGTGGAGGATTGAAAGCAAGGAGGAATTCCACAGCAATGGCTTTATAGCACCTTTCGATTACAAAATAACCCCATCTCCACTTACTTTCGAGTTCAATGTCTTCATTTTGATCGGAGTCAAGATCCGCAGGTCGGTCGTTCTTCTTCCATTTATGCATACCAGTTTTAATGGCCGCATATTTAATTGATTTACGATTCGCGAATTTTTTCGCATGCCCCTTTCGAAGCCCTAGCCGGATTTAATTACCTTGCCTTCGCCCGGCCGATAACTTGGATAAGCCTGGAGCTTTGATCACGTGAGCTGACTCTCAGGTCCTCCTCCTTGGCGTATGGCGAAAATAGATGGGCTTGAACTAGCTACGACCCCGATCGATCGGACACCCTGGAGCTCGGGTGACTTCGGGTTATTGACTATCGATTAAAATAACTATTGCATGCAGTGCAATGCAATAATGATTCCCTGTCGGCGAGTGAAGCCAAGGAATTGCGCATATGGCAATCTTGCGAAAAACTTCGAGCCCTGCTCTATTTAATTATCCATTGGAAATCATGCAACTGTAAGTTTTTTCTCATTTCATGTAATTCTGACTGAAAATTTATTTGGTAGATAAAATACTGAGAACATACAAGACAGTTTTAAGCACCTCACAAAGCACTAACCTCAGTTTTGAATTTTGGTGATTTTAGGTTACCGATTTATAGGATACGGTAATTGCCCGATTTGAGAATTTTAGTACTGGTTTCAGCCAGATTCAGCTGATCTCGTGCACGGTGTATAACGATTTTCAATCTATTCATTTGAGGTTGGAGGCAAATATTTATCTAGGACTCCTGAAAATAAACCATTATAGACTATCTATGATATCGAAAACCAGACCAACCCAACCAAACCAACCTCCCCAAGACTTACATATTTATTTCGCTGCTAATCTATTTACATGTACTGAAACAACTTTTGTGCATTTTTTTCCTTCTAGGAGTTGACTGATATTCTTGTGTGAATAATTTTTGAATTTGTTTGTCTTTTCAGGTGAGTTTCCTGGTGTATCTACTCTGCATATTGTGGAATTAGGAATCCATAATCCTCGACTATCGGTAACCATCGACGATTGAGGTTTCTAAGTACTCTTTCTTTTTTTTCCTAACCTGAATAATTAGTAATCATTTTAACTATCAAAAGTCCATTAGGATAGTAATTTTACTAATATAATGTAGTGCAAGAATTCGAGTAGGCACCCAAAAATGTGAAAGACAATCTTGCAATATACTTGAGGAAAAGCTCTTAGAGCGATTGCAAGATAATCCGTCTATCTCTATTTATCTTTAACATTAAATATTTTTTGTCTTCATTTACTTGTAAGTATTTTTCGTGAGTCTTTACTGCATAGAATGAATTCTTCTCGGGTTTCTAATTGGGTTAGTGAGTAAGACCGACTTTTCATTAAGGCACTTTTCAAAAATCTTCATAGATCATCAGCCCGGGGAAGTCTCCCAACTCATTCAAACCATTCACTGGGAAAAACTCAGATTCTTTGCTTGCTGAATATTTTCATTCCCTTTTTTCGTGGTCACACAACTTGTTACGCTGATGACGGAGGTTTTCGCGAAGTGGTGCACTTGGCGTAGTGGGCTTTCGGGTTGTCCTCCGCGTCGATGCGCTGTTCAAGTGTCCTATACATCCACATACTACCCCGCAAGCCGTCTCAATTTTAATTTGTACATGGCCGGTGTCCTAACACCCCCTGCCACACGCCATTAGGCGGCTTTTGGGGTAGTGTATAGATGTAGAATAGGCTTGTGGCGGATGAGGATAATCATCCTGATAATTAGCCCGTGATCGTCTTTCCCTTTCGTACGCGCTGCTGTCTTCCTGGGAGTCCGCACCATCGAGAGAGGGGAAAATGGGTTGGTCATGATGTCGGGGAGAGCGGTCGCGCTGACCAGCTGAGAGGGGTGAGGGGAAAGAGGAACGCTTTAAAACCGAATGGGACGGTCAACGAACGGTAGTGGAGGTCAATCCTGTGCTATTTAAACCTTGTTTGATTTTGACGATATTTGGCCTGTTTAGAGATAGAGAAAATTACTTATTTTCAAATTGTGAAAATTACTTTCAAATTGTCTCGGTACGAATAAATTTTCGGCCTTGGTTTAGGCGGGGTAAAGTCTTAGCATGCCAAACTGGAGGTCGCGGGTTCGAGTACCGATTAGGTAGGCTGTTCCTATCCAGGGCATTGTTTTTCGTGCACGTGTATTTGTTAAATGATAGAAAAACCCCAGTGTAAGGATCCAACTTTCTGTTTTTGGTGGTATTATTTAAGTATTCTACCGATTAAGGTAGGTTTCCATAATGTACTTAGGAAGCATTTTGGCAGTATCTGCTGAATCCCCGTCGTTCTCTCTATAAATCCTATTCTTTTCCTTCCTCTTCCTCGTTTGCCTAAAAATCTACCATCTAACGCTGCTTTCAACACCCCATCCCACTAAGTGCTTGCCATACCTACTTTCTTATGCTTATTTTATCTAAAATCTGCCTCTCCTCACCCACCATGTCCAGCACTTCGTCGTTTCTCCTCCGCTCTTTCGGTGGTATGGGAATAAGTAAAAAAATATACAAATACATAAATTTATAGCATAAATAAAATGGATTATAAAAGATTGATTGGAACATGCTAAAGAAAACGTGGTAGCCTAGCGGGTAGAGTAAATGGCCCCCTACCCTGATTTTGTGAATTTCACATGCCTCTGCCTTGTCCGGGGTGACTTCTACCGTCACCTACGCAAAATAACCTTTAGGATGAATTATTCTAGTATACCGGGACTATCCACAGGGATAACTTTACGGAATCATACCGATTTCTGCTGAGGGCATTGACGCCTCAGTAGCTTAACTGAATAAAGTGCTCGGCCAGAAATAGAGGTATCTGGGTTCGAATATCGGTCATGAGCGAATGATTTCTCCTCTGTGGAATATCACACATTCAGGTTGGATCATTGAGTGAGAACATTCCTAGTGAGCCATTTCCCCAGCCAATAATTCATGCCTATTATTTAATTCAGTGTAATTGATCCGTATCTAAATCTGTATCACGCCATTATGAATAATGTACATACTGAAAAACTGAAAATGAGGAAAAAAATGTAACGTTATCATGTAACGTTTTTATTCTTTATTGATCGTATTGTTTTCTTTTAACGGCAACCCAGCAACGTCTTAAATTTTCTCGCTAATCTAGTATAAATCAATCCACTTCTTGAATAATGAGATTTTTTAAGGATAAATATGTACCACCCAAAATATATTGGGCGGCAAAAAATTTCACATTTAGAAACTTTGAGCATTATCACTTTTCTCGCCAAATACAGCGTATTTTTACTGCCCTCACAACTAACTTGACCTTTTTCACATTCCTTTAGTTGACCTTTGAAACTCTCATAAAGATTCAAATGGCTTTCACGTCGTGCTACCTTTGACCAGTGTGTGAGAACCACGTAGAACGATGTCTTGACATTAGCTGGGTCAGACTGTTAAGCCCGTTTCTTTTTTTCCGGTCACATTTTTCGCACGAATCGAGGTTTTCCTTTTTGCGCACTCGACGGATTAAGGGCAATATTGGCTGGAAAGACCGTCATAACCATGACATTGAATTGCGGTCGAGTCCATGGTAAACAAAAATTTGCGTGTTTTCCCTTCCGTGGACGCCTTCGTCCAAAAAATACAAACCGCTTTCCTTGCTGTTTGTCTTTCATATTTCGTCATCATAGATTTCTCCTCGTAGTCGTCCTCTGTCTTGTGTTAAGGTTAGCAGTTAACCGTGTCACCCAAAAATGTTAATTACCCTCATAAGGTCAAATTCGTTTATACGTTTCGTAAGGAGTGAATCTCGTTTGAGGGCAATGGGAAAAGCATTTTAGTGATTGCGCCCTGTGGTCGGGGCAGGCCGGTTTTTGTAGTAATGAGAATTTTTGATTAGGATTTTTCTACGTGGAATGTGTTCACTGTATTTCTGCCGGCAATCCCGCTGTTATTCCTTGAATAACATTTACGGTGAACGTCCTTGAGTTCGAATTCTGGCTTTAGCCTCGGGATTGTAGAGCAATGTACACAAACATGCCGTCCTATGGCATTGTATATCTGGGAGCATAAGCCACTTTGTCCTCTGAAACAAAACTCTTAAAAGAAAAAATATGCCCTTGTAATCTAGTGGTAGAAAAAACCTGGCGCTCGTATGGGAAAGCTGGAGTCGAATCCCGGCAGCGATCAATGTTTGTGCCTCCGTTAAGTTTTCATGCTCGAGGCTAAATGCTCAAATGGAATCATTTTGTGCACAATATATATTTCAAGTTGAAAATTTAAGCTTAGAACAAGTTAATTTCTTGTTTAACATGTTGCATATGTGTTTAAATTCCTCGTACCACTGTGTTCCGGCATGTATTTAAACCTGAACACCTTAATGTACACTCTTCTCTTTGAAGTGCCAATGTGTCATATTTTTCAAATAACTTTTCATGGGATTTTTTGTACTTAGTCAGTATGATACCTGTAATCCTTTTTGGTATGATTCGAATGACTGAAAGTATTAACTTCGAAAACATGGCTTTATTTAGAAAAAGTTATATGCATGCTTTTTTAAAGTACACAACTCATCCAAAAATATATTATGAATAGTATTTACCGTTACATTTGAGCAAAAAATAAATCAATTAAATTGGAAAAATAATCGGAGTCAACAGTAGAAACAAGAATTATCGTCATCCTACTTTCATATGAGTGTCGGGTTCCGGGCGTTCATCCGCGTTGATAGGTTATCAGAACCGACCTCAGGTCCCTAAGAACATACATAAGACGGCCAAATTTACGCATCGCTACTTCTGACCTGAAGACGCTCGCAGGATGGCTGGATAAACTGTCGTCACCTATGGACGACACAACGCGGAGGAACGCCTGGAAGCCGAGACTCATATGAAGAAACGCCGCGGAAACCTCAGATCATCCTCCTTTAATTTTTAACCCCTAATTACTATGGCTCAGGAAAAGCGAAATTTCTCATGATCCGTACGCAACGTGTGAAAACATGGCTTAAAATTTGCTGGCTAAAGAAGACGTTTCGATCGGCAGTGGAGAACTCGCTTTGTTACGGGAGTTGCGTGAAGAGGGTTGCTTGGATCTGACCCTTTCCGACTGTACTTCCAGCACTCACTCCGGCGTACGTAACCGCTTTTCCTCTTCAAACTCTCCCTCTCAATTCCTCCTTCATCATCCGTCTCTCTCTCACCCTTTTCTTTCCGCACTCTCCCTTTCTCCTTCGTTTTTCTTTCATCCTGACCCGTCTCCTACCTCTCATTTATCTCCTCCCCATCCCCTCCTCCCCCTTTAGAGAGATCCTGATTTTACCGTTAGCTCCGGCAACCACTCCCATCCGAAAGATTTTCTTCACTCCATCCGTCTCATCCCCCCGTGAGCATAACATTCAGCCACCCCGTCCCAACCCCCCCGCCGGGATTTCATACTTTGCCCCACGCTTGTAGCTACATGGGTAACCTTCCGATTGAGAGCATTACTACTGCGAATCGAATCAACTGTTTGAGGCGTAATAATGTAAATAAAACACTTAAAGGATGTAGTACATATCCACTTTAACGTTTTCACGTCACGGACTACATCCTTGTGTTTCATGTTTTCACGATTTAGCATTACTACTACGAATTAAATAAATTGTTTGAGGCGTAATGGTGTAAATGAAGCACTTATAGGTTGTATTACATGTCCTTTTTAACGTTTTCACGTGCATGAAAACATTATGAAACACGTAAAGGATGTAGTATGTGACGCGATAAAATTAAAGTGGACATGTACTGCGTATAAAATATATACTACGTACGTGGAAACATTAGTGAACATGCGATAAACCGAAGAAAGATTTCGTGCTTTCCCGGCGAATGGACTTAGTGAAGAGTTCTCGGGATCGCCACCGGGTCGGCAACTCCATATCTGCCGACGTTTCGATGTCCGACTCGGTCATCGTCCTCAGGGCCGACTCACAGCCCTGAGCACGACGACCGAGTCGGACATCGAAACGTCGGCAGTTATGCAGTTCCTGACCCGGTGGCGATCCCGAAAACTCTTCACTAAATGCGATACACCCTTTGCTTGTTTTATTTAACTACTTCGGTTTTCAGGTCAGTTTTATGCTCCGGAAAATTTAGCACATTCTTAAGAACTACGCAGGTTCTTTAGTTTAGATCAGTGTTCTGCAACCTTTTCAAGCGCGTGGACCAGGTGGTAATGATAAAATCCGAAGATTCAAGCGTGATATGGTGGAATTTTTCCATATTGAAATTAATGTATGCATTTTCCACGATCACAAAATGTATTGCGACCTCGGTTTCAATGTTGCTACACCTTAAAGATGACGTAATAACATTAAAATCTAGGTCGTAATAAATTTTATAATCTTGGAAAATTACAAGAATTTATTTCAATACGTGTGATGTGCAGTTATTTGAATTTGGCTTCATATTTTCTTAAATCGGAAATGATTAATGTAAAATGTAGGTTTATAAAGAGTAGATAAACTTTTCTGTAATTTAAGCGTTGAAATAATCGGCACCAATATTTTAGCGATCTACTTGTTATTATTTCTGGGCCACGTGGGTTTCTAGGCTTTATGATTATGTGATTGGCTGAGGCTTCTGTTTCCATATAGCATATTTTGAATAGAAATTTTATTTACATGAGCGTTAGGATAAGCGAAAAAATATTTGATGGATTTTAATGAGATACATTCATTATAATTTAATTTTCTATCCTTTTCCATTTCCTCTAAAAATTCTGATAAGGCCTCTGCTTTTGTTTACTGCAGGGCCGTCTAGCGAGCTTTTTAGATGGGGTTCTTGTATATATTTATTCCCAGGGGAAAGATAGCTCTTATACTGGAACTTAGAACGTATTACCAGGTAAGTACTGAAAGCTGCACAATACTTGAGTTCCCACATTACATTTTCTGTGTCTTTATGAACGTGCGAGCTAACATGCGTTTATTGAACGAGGTATTTGTGATCTCCGTATCACTCTATCCCCTCCCCATGCCCCTTTCACGCACACCCAAACCGTTCCTTCGCTATCGACAGCGATTGACCCCTCGAACCATTTCACACCTTATCTCCATGCTCTTGTTTTCGACCGGCAGATTCAACATGCCAGGTGCAGGTGGCTCGCCGGTCGAAGCGCTCCGGGGAGGGTTTTCTCCTGCGCGAAAACGGGTTTGTGTCGCAGACTGAAAAAAATGCCTTTTCCTCGACTTTTGTTGCTGTGGGAATGAAGTGGGCTTGTTTTCCAAGCGTTGGATAAGTGAATTGGGCGATGCGACCACAGGTGTTTCGATGCTTGCCTCCCAATGTTCTTAATGTCATTGCTGGGGTTACCTAAAGATCCCATTTTCTGTCAAGTCGAATACGTATATTTTCCAATTTGTTTTTTTTTTCCTCTTCTTCAAATTTTTCAACCCAAACGCTGGCTTTGGGTCGTTAACCGACTTCGTCAACGTTCTTCTGCTGCACCACATTTTGAAGTCATGTTCTCAATCGAATTTTCCCTTAGAAATTTATCTACTACTGATAAGGTAGTCGAGAAGGCGACTACATTTGTTCCTTACAGGGTCCATTTAGCATCAGGAATGACACAGGTAAATGAAATCCACGTACATGCTATTATATTTTTAGGTGTTTTCTCGGCATATGTCCAACTGTAGAATCAAAACGGTGAAGGTTGTAAAATAAATTACGAGCAGAATATTTTGTATATATAATACGTTAAGCATTCTCATTTTAGATGCTATAACCTTTGTGACAGTCACATAAAGCGCGGTGAAAGTTATTGTCATTATTTTTTGTGCTTTGCATAGCACTTTAGTACATATGGTAGAGTGAGTGGTGGACTATAAACCCCTAATGAATGCAAGTGATTTAAAGGCAATTTTTTTCGGTGCAGGTAGGTAATGTCTGATTATTTATAATGGACAATCTCGGAAACGGTCGCCTTTTGTGATTATAATTACAAAAATTTTGCCTTACGTCATTTACGTCAACCGTCAACTCTTCAGCAACAAACAATCAATTCATCAACAGTTGACTTTTTTAATTGTAACTGCGATAATGTTACCTTGCCTAAGCTAAAATACTGATTCCAAAGCCTTCGCATTAGGATGGGCTTCAACCCTACGAATCCTAAATCGCTGGACTGCCGTGGTATCCACGCGACTACTGTGATCGGGCATTAGCCTGGATTGATGCTATTTTTAGATCCGCGTGAAATAATGTAACCACGCCAAAAAACATTTTTCGCCGCCGTGCGGGAATTTAATTAATTGTTTTTAATGGCGCTCGGAGATCAGAAATTGCTTTTTTACGACTCAATTAAAGTTTTTTTTTACGACTAATTGAGTTTCATTTCATGGGAAATGTTTTTCTCGCCATTTATTTCGTATATATAATATTGCGGCCGGCGTTCATTTAAATTTTTACAGCATTCTTACCCTGCTCGGCAAGATTTACTTAGTACATTTGCAAAAAAAATCGGTCACCCAATTAAGTGTGGGCTTTATGGCCTGGTCTCATTTTAAGCTTGCATTTTAAAATTAATAACCTTCAATTTTATCTCCTCCTGCCATTAAAACGCTCATTTTAAAGTCATGTGACGCTCTTTATTTTATCGGATAATCGTTGTGTCGGTTGGCATAAAATCTGGAAGTTGTTGAACTCAGATTTTTCGGAGAGCGTTGACTTTGCGGGTTAGGTTTGGAAAATTGTCTTAAGGCTTCTGATGGTATTCGTCATTACGTGAACATTTTCATCTTCCTTGTTCTCACCTTAACTCAGCGTGTTAATTTTTTTCATGACTTTTAGTCGATTATTCATATTTAGATAATTGTTTGTTAAATGGACTATATAAGATGGGTGTCAATCATTCTGAACCTTTCTCTTTTTCGTCTCAGGCTCAACTTTGTAAAGTTCATTTTAATGTTAATGTAATTAAAAAAAACTTTGTCGTATTCTACCAATTTCTTTAAGGTACATGATCAGGGGCGCAGTTAGGAATTTAGGCCAGGGGAGGGATTTGACGCAACTAATACTGGGGGGTCTGGGGAGTAAGGAATAACTGCCAGGCTCGGCGGGAATTTTTTAATAAATTTTTTTAAGATAAATGGTTCAAAATGACGAGTTTGACGTCTTTCTGAGGGATATTTTATTAATCCTTACTCTAATATGTAAGTAATTTGAATCCAATTCAGTAAATTTAAATAAACTTAAAAATTTGTCTTAGCTCTGGGGGGGGAGGGGTTTTAATACCCCCAAAACCTCCCTCGCTGTGCCACTATGCATGATGAATACTCCGCTGAGTCGATACGTACCTTTATTGGTGGATTACGACGAAGTTTTTCCATGTCTTTAATGTTGACTAGTAACGTAATTTTAAAAGTAAAATTTGAAAAATATTTAAATGCCGCGAAAGTTTGTTGATTGCTGACAATAGGATCAGAAGTAATAATAGTAATTATAACTTCCAGCAAAAGCACTCAGAACTTACGGCAGTGGCGGATCCAGGATAGGGACCAGGGGGGTTAAAATTCCAGCAGTAGTGGGGGTCAGAAAAAATTACCATTCTATCTAGTGTAAATTGGATACCCAAGGGGGATATAACCCCCTTAGCCCCCTCCATTGATCCGCCACTGTCTTGCGGCCCCGTGTCCATCACATAGTGTTATCTTCCGCTGATTACGCATATTTTTAGTTTAGAGTTCTTGACAATAATATTCAAATTCGAAAAAAATGAGCATAAAAACCAAGTGTCTTAAGGGGAACGTGAATTTATTTTTCCTACCTCACCCAAGAGTGTGGGATGAAATATTCTAATGGTTGAAACGGAAAGGGTAAGGTTAAGTGAAAGGCTTAGCGGGGAGTGGCTTAGAGACTATCTGCAGATGTTCTCGGATTCCCACATCAAGGATCCGCGCGTTCACTTCCCCGCGTGGGCCTCTGCCTACATTCACTCCCATTTCATCCCTTTTCCCACGCTGCCGCTCTGCATTTTTGTATTACCTACCAGCCGACTCATCCGTGCTTCGTCCATTTTACCAGGGATGGCAAGTGAAACGGAATAAAAATGCTTCGTTTCGACCCGGAGGGAAACGAAAATACGAGGCTTAGGTTTAGTTTCGTTCCTGCACGAAATTGAAATCACCAAGGAGTTTAGTTTCGATCAGGGACGAAACTTTACTCCCGGGAACGAAACTAAATTAATCGAAACTCCTCTGCTCATAGTTAAGATCCCAAATCCCAAAAGATGAGTGGAGGGGGATAAGAAAGAATAGTTTCGACCCATTACGTTTGTCTTACGTGTAGGGAGGTTAAAACAATGAGCTTAAAAATTGAATGGCCAGTTTTCGTTCACCATTCTCCTGTGAGTGGTGAAAATGTGAGTACCCCATGCATCTATTGGTGGTAAGTCGAACCTCTACTTCATTCAACCACACTTCGGACTCGGAGTGCGGGTCGAAACTAAACAGTTGCGATACCTTACCCGCGTTTCGTTTCGTCCCAGAGTTTTCGTTTAGTTTCGACCCGAAGTAGTTTTGACTCCGATTTCGTTTCGACCCTGAGTTTAGCTCCAGGGGTTTAAATCCATTTCGTTTCCTTTATAAATTTCGTTCCTGGGAACGAAACTATTGAAATTTGCTGGTTTTGACATTCGTTTAGTTTCCATTGCCATGCCTGCATTTTACTCGCCTCGGTAGATGATAGCGTCCGTTTTCCGTAAGTACCCAAGGCTGCCTCGATCGAGACCGACCATATTCCGTATAGTACCTCTAGCCCAACTTTCCTGACCACCAGCGTCCAAGATTAGCACATTGCTGCTATGTCAACGGCAATAGCTCGTCTCTTTGATCTCAAGTGGGTCATAGTTAATAAGTTCAACCGATTCGGACGCGATATAGAGGCAGTTCGACAGTTGAAATGAAAAGTGCTAC
Source organism: Ischnura elegans (assembly GCF_921293095.1). Classification (NCBI taxonomy): domain Eukaryota; kingdom Metazoa; phylum Arthropoda; class Insecta; order Odonata; family Coenagrionidae; genus Ischnura; species Ischnura elegans. Next base: position 95,975,665 of record NC_060254.1, read on the forward strand.
TACCTTTCATTTCAATAGGTGCATAGTTATAGATTCCTGGTACTTATAGGCAAAAAACATCTTGTTTTGTTGTAAAAGAAAAAGGTGTTAGTGTTCGAGGCATATAATAGAGAGAAATGACCAAAGCAAAAACCAAGATTTAATTTCATTTTTCTGTTTCAGTGAAATTTTAATCAGTGGAACAGCAACAATATAAAATCACAACTTTGCACTGTGACATGCTCAAGAAGGTAAAATAATCGTACTCTTTCTCCTCATGATGAAATAAAATAACTCTTTTGTGGTCTCATCGTTATCCACTGTTTATTTTACTTGCATTAGTCAGTAAAAATGTTTCAGGAGAGCATAAGAAGTTTACACGGATAAATCACATGTATTGTTGTTGATTTGTATTCATTCCCTGCAGAGGAGAAAGTTCTATCATGAAGACTCCAATGATTCACTTACATTGTAATTTAACCTGCTATCGCTCCAGGCTGAAATGGTAATTCGAATCTTTACTTTGACGGTCATGAAACCATTTCTCGCACTCACGCTGGGCACCAGAAAGTTCTCGAGTTTTCCTGCAAGGCTTGCTTTTTTTAGCGATCATTTGAACGAGTTTACAGATGAAAAAACGAAGACGGAGAAAATGAATTGGGGACAAAAACAACCATTAAAAACCTCATTATTTGATGATTCAGAGATGATGAACCAGAGTGGCAATCTTACAATTTCAAAACATAAAACTCCTCACTTCAATTACCCTTAGAATTTGCGCAGATTTTCTCCTTTTTTTCCGTGGTCCTTTCAAAAAATTGCATGAAATCCCCCGAAGGTGAGAAATCACCTTATAGCTTTCATCGTTTCCCTCTTATGTGAAGATGTCGGTCGTTTCTGTTAGCGAAACTCATTTATGAGTGATTTTTCATCAAATTTGAGCTAATTAAAAATGAAATCTCCTGTTGTCCATAACCACCGTTGTTTAGCTATGACATTAGCGATTGATACTTGAAGTCGTCATAAAAATTATGATTGTAAAAATTGTTTTCGAGAGGCGAAAATCGCTCTCTAAAAATTATCAGTTTAAGAATAGGAATGTGGAGAGTTAACGAGAAAATACAAGACGCTAATCCAGCCCATCTGCTAAGATCATGTCCTGTTCACTTCCACCTCTTCCGCTGTGCTAACAGGTGCTCCAGATACGCTCAATTGTCTCTGATCGAGCGTATAAAGAGAAGCAGGAAAGAGATAGCGAGGGAAGAAAGCAAGGGAAGATGGTTTTATACGAGGAACTGGTTTCGAAGCTTTTGTCGTGCTATCTTTTTGTTCGACCCATCCTCTTGAGCCCAGAGCCGCAGCCCGATGCTTGGAGACAGAACGAATCAAAGCCGGATATCGCATTGTTGGAAAAACTCTGCGTCTCCTTCCTCCGTCCAGTTCCTCCTGTTTCCATGTGCATGCCTCCCTCCTTGGCCTGTGTTCCACTTGTGTGCTATCTAGAGGAAGTAAATGGGCGTGTGCCGGTAAGGATGTCCTCGCCCAAGTAAATTCCGCCCAAGCGAGGGTGACATGAAATGGGTTTTATATCCCTTTTTTTCCTAGATTTTCTAACTTCCTTCGATAAATTAAGAGTAGGATATACTGTTTTAACGCACCGAAATAATTTTGGTGTCCCCAAATACAAGAATATGAAGACAAGCAATGGAGCGAATGAAGCAACGATCCTTGAGCTAATAGATATTGTAATAATAGTGAACGATTAGGAAAAAAATGGAGAAAATAATTTACCCATTCTGTTGAGACTAAATGATCTCACGGCTTCTATGGACGAACATGTGACAATATTCTCGTGCAGTTAAAAACGAATTTTTGGCCCTGAGTTTTCCCCAATTCCAATCGTGAAACTATTTAGTTGATCCATTGTTCAATTGATATAAGGCTGGTATCATAAAAATCTTCATATGAAGTCAGAAATTTTCTGTGCATAGAAATGTTTTGTAGCTCTACTTTTTCTGTAGCAGATAATAGTCTTTTTTAAGGCTCTCGATGCCTGAACGGACTCATTTGTTTTTGTAAATTTAGTCTTGCTTATACCTTAATGATGTTAGAATGAGTTGAAATCATGAGTAATATGAGTAGATGTACCCTTCATGTTCATATTCCACGTTGCATTCATATTCTACGTTGCATTCTGACTCCATTGCACTTTGAATAGATGTACGCTTGTGATTTTTGCTTCTGTGGTTGATGCAATAAAATCACCGCATTCCTCAATAATAACGCGCTTTCTCGGTTAGGTTGTCCGAAAATATCCCTGTAAAATTAAGCCTAGCCTCACGAAGTGTCGTCGCTCATTTAATGGTGACCCGGAGATTGTGAGAGTGTCCTCTTGTTCGGGAAATCCTCATTTAATCGTCCGTAAACCTTGAGCGCGAGAGTGTGTACACCACTTCTCGAATATTGGTGTTGTGATGTCGCGCTTGCGGTCGAGTTGATTTACGAGTGCGGTGCATCCACGGCACCTTTTGAAACCCGACACCCTTTCGGGAGTTTTTAATGGTGGTCCCTTTGGCTTTGGTGCGCGGGCATGTTCTTTTGTGCATCAAGCCACGCTCCCTTCTCCCTTTTGAAAATCACGCCGGCTCGTGAGAGAGCTGGGCGCCTTTTCATCCACTCCTTACACTTCTCGATTTCTCATGCATGGCGAGACCACTCCAACGCTTGAGCACTCACCCATTCATCTGCTCCATCTTCTCGCCCTTTTTCTATCACCTCAGAAAGCTCTCTCGGAGGGGACTAAACTGTTGACGTGTTGGACAATGAAGTGAAATTGATTATGCGTACCCCAGGCGAGGCTCTTCTTCTGTCTCCAACCCCGTTGACGTGTGTGGGTGCTCGCGGAAAAGATCTCGAGTAACCAAAGGGTTCCTTGGGTTCACGGGGATGAAAAGTTGGAAATTTCCGTGCTTCGCTCGATTCATCTCCGAAAATTCACTTCAAATCCCTCTCCCCCAATGAGAACGACATCCAGAACGAAAACCGAAAGATATCCCTCGTGCGGATGTCGGGTGTGGAGAAGGAAATGAATGGATTGGAAGTTAGGTGGGCCGGTGCCTTCCCTTGGTGTACACGTCAGAGTTCGTGGCAGAAGGGTGTGAGCCTTGAGTAATGAAGAAGATGGATGTGGATGGAGATAAACGCGGAAAATTTGATCTTCGTGTTGGAGGGGCGTGAATGACACTAAATTTCCAGCCAAGGGGACTGCATGAGACCATATTCCGTCACATATGAGGCAGATTTCAGTTTCCACTTCAGTCGCATTTTAATCGGTTTTCAAAAATGTACGCGGCGCGGTGATTAGTGCAATGCGATCCACTCTTTTTCCAATATTTAGCAGTATAAGGTGTGTACGTATTTGGTAGATCGCATCATCATGTATTTGAATTTCACTTAACACCCCTCATAATGCCTTATTTCCCCGTGAAACTCAAATCAATTTGTCCGTCAGTGACATGAGTGGCGACTTTTTCAAACTCTTTAAATAAGCGGTAGGTGACGACACATTTAGAGGCCGACTTGAGTATCTTTTTTTGTGATATTCGTGAGTTCAGTGGTATTATCTGCAATTGTGCATGTCAAATGTACCAATTTATTCTAATAATACCTTTCAGTCCACCTCAAGAGTTAATCTCAGGTTTTGAATTTACTCATCCGAATTTCGTTCCTTGTACTAAATTTTTTTGTTACTAATTAAATTACTACATCACAAACACTTTTTATCAATGCTATTCTTCATGGTACAACACTACTCTTAAGAATTGCATTAGAAGTGGCACACATTCTTTCAAAATTTGCATTTCCCTACATAACGGTGTGTAATTTAATAGCAGTCGACAATTTTCAGTCTTGATACATATACCTTTTGACTACAGTAATCATAATATTGTAATCCTCTAGCGCAGCGGTTCCCAAACTGGGGGTCGCGACCCCCAGCGGGGTCGCGGGCCGTTAGGAAAGGGGTCGCGAGATGTATACAAATAATATGGTGAACTATGTACTTAAACTTAGACAACCATTTTTAAGGGGTCGCGGCTAAAACGTATGGGCTAAAATGGGTCGTGGAAAGAAAAAGTTCGGGAAACGCTGCTCTAGCGGAATCTATGTGTACATAATAGTTTTTAATTTTCTCAAAAGTTTAATACTTCCAATTACAATAGTTCACACGATACCTACGGCTTTGCTTCGCTTGCAGAATGAATTGTGTTCATAAATTATTTCGATCGGTTAAATGTGCAGGAACGCTTCAATATGCAAAAATTTATTTGATCTGTATTTTAAAGAGGAATATACTCCAATACCAATGCATTGCGTGAGTTTTGCAAAGAGTAAGTCATTATAATTTCAGATTTTTTTCTATAGGCTTTGTGTTTGGATGAAACAGGAGCTATATTGATGATGCTCACGTTATGCCTTGCTGAAGGCTATATTTCCATGCGATTATCGCATGGAGCGAGTCTCGAAAAACGACGCTCATTTGCATGCTTGATAATGAAAATCTCCTTCGACTGATAAGCGGCAACTGAAGTCTACCGTGCGTGTTAGCCATCTCTTTCTGGTTTCATCTCTGCCAAACGCATACTGGCATGTGAATCCGCTTGGTTCCCTTAGCACGTGAGTGGAGATAGTATCTCCGTTCGCAAAATTTAATAGCCCGCGTTGATTGAAGACTATCGGTTGCCTAAATCTTTGACTCCGCCTAACGATAGGCTCGTTCGGTAGCCGCAAAGATTCACGGCTATTTTTTGATAACTCTTTCCAGTTCGTGAGGAATCGCAAACGAGATAGAAGTGGGCTCCCGTTGGAAATATGCAATTTTCTGCCATCAAGATTCGTCTTTATTTTGGCCAAAGTCGCGTGTGATAAAGTAAACAGCTGCGTTTTTGCTGCCCTACGAGTGTATTATTTTTCAAGGCGGCACGAAGGTGATGGAACGGTTGCTTGGAACTTTGAAAAATTGAGAATATATCCGTGAGTCAGTAACATACGATATGATGGATGGAAGTAGAATATAGAGGCACCCAAAAACACGTTTACAAAACTTAACTCGTTATTCATGGAAGGAATATTGAGGAATGCTTTTAGGAAGAAATCATGGAACACGCATGTCCTTATCTATATTATTACTTGCATTGCCGCGTAATCATATGAGACTCAGTTACTTCAATGGCATTGAAATCGCATGTGTGAATGAGGTATGCAAGGTATTTCTACCACCGCGTATTTAAATTTATTCTATATTCATTTATTTTCCTTTATTAATTGTTTGTATTGTGTAACTCACTCAATCGTCTAATTCCTCCTTGTCGTATTTTGTGAATTTTCATCACTTGTCTCGGTTTAGCTGTTTATTCACTTGTCGTGATGCATGGCTTGCACGTTATTTCTAAATTCTCAACTAAAAAGTAAAATACATAGGTCAGTACGCCATTTCTGGCTAATTCAATCGTGATATTAACTTTATCTTCATTTGAAGGGATAGTGATGACATCATATTTAGATATATTCTTTGCCTGGTTGCAATTTGGACCATGCCCTCGACTTTTCATACAAATGTTTGAGTGGATTCAGTTATAGTTATTGAGTTTATGAGAGCTCATATTCTGGAATGATGCGATGATGTAATGCGGCGAATAAATAAATCGGGGTGTATACTATCGAACTGTCATGTGAATAAAATATGCCATTCACCTCGCAAGCTCCGACAGCCATCAATTTTTTGGCACTGGTCCAGTCTTATCGGAATTTTTCATCTGGAACATGCCCAGTGTCAAACCGTCCGTTGTCCCATTATGGAATACCCAGCCCTCTACCTCCACCCTGTTGCGGTGAAAATAAAAATGACTGGGAATCAGCGTGTGATGTGCGATTGTTCTGCAGAGGCAGCTTAGATCATGTACGTAAACAGATCCGCCTCTTTGCATTCGTCACCACTGAGGCATTCGGTCCGAACATCAATCCCAAATATTGACTGTAAAAATTCACTCCAGGCTTCCATTTGTTCTTTGTAGTCACCATCTTTATATCCCTACCTATTTCATCATCTAGTACCTCTTCCTATTTTATCTCGTATAAAATTATTTTAATAATAATTAAATTTTTATTTACCGCGTTCCTTGTTCTCAGTTACTACTCCGTAATTTTCAATATTCATTGAATTGATATGGAATGCCCTCATTGCTTGTATTTATTTGCTGTTATGTAAACGATTGTTTCCATTTTAAATTGTATTGCTATTTTTTGGGATTTCGATTGTTTCAACAGCTTTTGGTTTCTGTGCAACCATCTTTATCGCTCTATTAATGTTTCCTCCGAGCCGAAAAAAATTATTATTCTTATTTCACGTATTATTGTTTTGTTAAAGTATTCATTCACAAGGTTCACCAAATTCCACAAGTAACGCCGGTAACCACCAACTTCATTAGTGATTATTGACAATTCTGGTTTCGGGATAGGTGCCATCATCTAATCATATTTTCGTAATCTTTGTAGTTAATAAATAATTTATTAGTGAAAACTGCAAACTATATGATTCCCAGTGTGGGGAAATTGCACTTGATTTACCCGGATACGTTAAGGTTTATAAATTTACTCTGTGGTTTTGGACACAATATTTTCCATTGGGAACATATGTATTGTTTATATGTTCATGGAGGCTTATGCGGTACGGTAGGCGCGGCTAGGGTTTTCTAGCTGTCTTCGCGTAGATTATTTTACCACCTCGAGAATTAAACATTGATGTTAGAAACGTTATCCTTATAGCCTATAAATGCAAATGCATGCGTTTGTTTTTTTTGGCGCAAGTGAGGCAGGGTCTTTTGACAGTTGGGGGTGGATTCTCATCCCCCTCCTCTCTACCCTCCCCTTCGAGGCGCACGACTCCCCCCTCCCGTTGCTAGGCGACGGATTCTGCCGCGTGCGCCCTTCCCCTGACGCCGCGGAGGTCATGGCCAACCGCTACCATCTTTTTTTTTTCGGCCCTCCCGTTCCCCCCCCGCCCCCCGTCCACCCACCCTGCGTCTCTCTATCGTTTTCACCTCCTTACCACCCCTCTCTCCCTCGGCCAATTTTTGCAACTCCGCCCTTATCTGCACGAAATGGCAGCAGTTTCGACCAAGATTCCTGCGTCTTTCTTTTGTTTTATTTTTTTTAGTCTCGAGGTTTTTGACTTTTTAACCCTTCAGCCTTTACTTTTAGGAATACACGTATGTAATTTTTACAGTTAATTTTAATGACTTTAAGCCTAATTATTGTTAGATTTGGTCGAATTCTGAGTAATATATTTTTTTACGCGGACCAGAATTCGACTAAATCTTACGATTATTAGGCTTAAAGTCATCAGAGTTTACTGTGCGTTTATTTTATTTGTGTTTCGCCGTATTTTATGAAAAGAATTAACGTTAGGTTCTCTAACTTTATCCTGAGTAGTATTTAGATGGTAGCAGTTCCGATCAAGATTCTTGCATTCTTCTTTTCTTATTTTTTTAGTCTCGAGGTTTTTGACTCTTCAACCCTCCAGCCTTTTCTTTTAGGTACATATGTAATTATTGCAGTGAAATATATTTAATGACTTCAAGTATAATAATCGAAAGCATTTGAGGAAGCAGAATTTTTGCTGTTTAAAAATGATACTCGTCACAAAGTTGTGCCTTTATTTGATTTATGATAACGATTTTCGTTTCACTGAATAATCTGCTAAGAATTTATGCTCTGAATTTACCTGAGTAGTAGTTAGATGCTTATTTGCTACGTTTATTTGAAAACTTAGCTTCGAGAAAATAAAGGAAACATTTTTAGTTACATGTGTGGCTAAAAGCTATGAGTTAAGGATTAGTGAAGGGCGATTAGTGTGTGCCCTCTTTATTATACACGTATTGCCTTCATATTTACCACGTGACGTGGGAAATTCAATGAGCCTGGTAGGAACATGTAGGCTCATATCAAAATCATATCAAGACTTGAGTCTCCTACCTAACTTTGAGGAAGGTGTGCCACCGAAAATTTAGTACCCACTGTGGGTGTTTTTTATTTTTTTTTGTCCTGTGATTCTGCCCAACCTGGGGTATTTTTATATTATTTACCTCGTCGAGGAACTTTTCGAATTATTTTCGAGGAACAGTATTTAAATTGAACTTTGCTCGCCAATAAAAGGTCTCTGAGCTTCCCCTATTCTATTTTTTTGGTATCCAAATTCACAGCAAAAGCATACTGTTCGCTGATCGTATGGGAATCACGTGAATCAAAACCGCGTTGCCATTGAGACGATTTAGATATGCTGGCACCAAGGTGGTGACGTCACCCGCCTCCAACTAATCCTCACCCTTAGGTAAAATCCGACAAAGGTATAGTCTACACCATATGAAACTTTTACGATAACAGCATATACTTTGTGGATTTAAACGCGTATGAGTCAGAAAGAAAGACCTGTCGACCGTGAGTGATGCAACCTCGTACAGGCAGGCTCATCGTTCTGAACCTACTGAGACCTACTCCACGTATCGAAAACTGCGGGTCTACGACCATGGAGTCGCGAGGAACGTTATTGCTTTGGAGCTCCCGTGTCGTTGAAATCCCTGCGCGATAAACGTTTTTCACACTTGATTTTTTTCCCTACCATTTCATCTCCGCCTCCATCCAAGCAGTCGCGTCCTCTTTACGTGATGAACGATTTCCGCGGTGTCTACGGGTCATGTTTGTTGCCTTGCCTCCCGTGTGATGGGAGCCACCTGGTGGGAAAAAAGTATACTCAGTCAGGAGGAAGTGGGACAGGTCTCGCGGGGGAATCTGGATCTATCTGGCGTTTATATCTTTCGCGAGAATATTCCCGGAGGAAGGCAGTTGTCGAGGAAAGCATGGATAACCATTACACTGTTTGAATTTCCATTCATTTTCATTATTTTAAAGGTTTTAACCTCTTCCACTTTGATTAGTTTTCCGAATATCGTGCTTCTATCCTCTGTTTATTTTTTTCTCTGGTTCTCTTTTAAATGGTAGGTAGTGAAATGATATTTTGCAATTTGTAATAAACGTAGTACCGTGAAATAAAATGTGATTATTAAACATGGAGAACTCAGCTACCGCTACTCGAATAAAATCATTTTAATCCTTCCAATGCATCACGTTTCATGAAATATGAATTATTTATGTATACTATGAATGTTTTCACATTGCTAAGCTTTCAAAATAATTATATTGTTCCTCAAAATAGTGCTAAACTTATGAAAATCCGATGACGAGATACACTCGTCATTGCGCGGTTTGGCGTCGAAAGTTCATGACGAGCTAGACTCGTCATTACAAAGGGAGGGGTTAATGCAAAATTTATATTTTAAAGTTTTGCTCTCTCATATTTATTTCCGTTACATTATTATTGACCCCTTTAACGTAATTTCCGGATTTTTTTGAGGGAAATATACCCATTTATTAGCTAAAAATATATTCTTTCATTTTTTCCTTTCGCCTTTCGTGATATCAGTTAATCACCCCCAGATGGAAGCTAATTTCTTAATACCTACTACCTACGATTGTGTCTCTATTCAATATTAGAAGATGCATTTATGTCAAAACACCAGAGATATTTTGTACACATTTAATATGCCTTCATATATTTTACACATATAAATTGTTTGGGAATAAGTATTTATTTTTGTTGCTTTTTCGAAAATATAACATACAACTCGTGTATGATTTCATATTTTTAGCCTGAAAACTCGGGTTTAAAATTTCACACTTACTTTGAAACTTGCTCCTCGTTCAATTATTTGTCAATGAAAATTTGTGGACATGGATGAAACGTATGATAGTGCTGAAGTTGTTGGAGTGCGTGTAGAAATAATAAAACATAGGATTAAAATGTAAGTAAGATTTCATTTGAAGCTTGCGTTGCAAACCAAGTTATTGGTACAACTAGTGATGACTAAAGAGAACATAAATTTTCCCTTTAGCTGATACAAACAAACAAATGGTTTTAGGTTGTGACATGTTGGTTGTGACAAATCAAAGTCCATGTTAATTCCATAGAGTATTCAAAACCATGTAAAGGAAATCAAATGATGGCTTAAGCTAGACTTCTTTGTATGAGAAAATGTCGAAGATTCATGTTCAGATTTTCACTCATATACTCAACTACCGTAAAGGGTTTTTTTAGTTAAAAAAATTTAAGCTGAGTTGTTTTTTTCCTGACGTGGTTAATTTTTATTATTTTTATTTTGAGAAATGCATTGTTATTGCTTAGATTTCCATTCCTAATGGGCTGTATTAATAATTATAATTTCATTGGATCAGCGACCAAGTACTTGATTCAGGATACATCAGCTAAATATAGCAAAATTAAAAAATTACTAGCATAAAACATGCAATAACAATATTAAATTCTGTCGCTAATGAAATCAATAACTTTTGTAATACATTTTATGTATTATTGAAATTTTCTTGATTCGGTCAAAAGTGAAAAAAAATTGTCAGGTTCAATCGAGGAAACTCTCTGATAACTGTAAGATAAAATGTATAAAGACTTGCGTAAAGCATTGTGAATTTCGTTTGCTACTGTTGTCTTTGTCCTGTTTTCTTGATGTGATTGGGTCAACTGCGATATCAGTTTAAATCATTGGTAAGCGTTTATATAATTTTCATGACACTACAAGGGCACTAACAATTCCCTTTTGCGAAATGAGGAAGTATCAAACGGTCTCAGAATTGAAACTTTTTTCTTTTACCTCTTTTGAATAACGTAAAACGGCCTGACTTTGCCCCAAATATTTTGACTCCTCACTTTATTTTTTGTTTAAATTGCTTGAAAATTTTTTTTTAATTTTTATTTCTTTCAGGTTAGATTGTTGATATTTTACAGTTTCTGAAAATCACCTTTTTAGACCAGTAAAGTATTCAAAATATTTTTTTTTGTTTTTCAATATCGTTGGAGCAAAGTCAGGCGGGAATCGGGTGACTTTTCCCCAACATTTTATTCCTATTGTAACACACACAAGAAAAGATTTTTGGAGAAATGAAATGTCATATGAGTATTTAAAGAGTTTATATGTTAGAAAGTATCAACTTTAAGACTAGGCTCCTGGCTTTCTTTTATATTTAGAGCGCATTTTACAACCTACACCAAAAATGAACGAAAATAAAGTGTAAGGACATGGCAGGGGAAAGGAAAACAGAAAACTCAAATTCAACAGTAATTTTACGATAAAACATTGAACATTCCCATGAAATGAGAAGCTATGTGACTTTTCCCGAAGAATATGTCTCGGGTGAAGTCATTCCGGATTTCTCTGAAAAGGTACGTTGTCCCAGAAACTTGCTAATATAATTCTTCCTGATTGATGTGAACAAAAATATGATTTATGCAGCTGATCTATGGCAAATTTTGAGTAAAAAAATACATAACTCAACTTCTGGAAGCGTCTAGGAGGCCGACAATCAGCAACTTTTTACATATAAACTTTAGTACCACAAAAAAACCCTCCTCACAAAATCAACAGCACCCTTCACTAGAACATGCAAGACTACTGGAAAAACATTTTAATGTCTTGCAGTGTTGCCAAAGAATCCAAGAAAAATAAAAAACCCCTCCCAATCGACAACATAGTATCCATTTCTATGAAATGAAACATTGTTGACAGGGTGGGGAAAAGTCAGGCCGCTTGGGGTAAAGTCAGGCCGTTTTACGGTATAGGGCTTTCTGTGAGGAATATTTTAAGCTATCGCCTTTCTGTCGTCTTCTCAAAATTATTTTTCCTCTTGTGGAATATCTAGGGAACCTGTGCATTTTTACAAATTTAATTTTAGCGGAGAAATTTTTCCACTGTACAACTATATTCTTCTAATTTTATTTTAGTACTTGTGGCCAGTATTCTTCTAATTTTACTATAGTATTTTCAGTTCTTCGTCATGGTTTGTTGATAAAACTGTGGGATACAAATGGCTAAATGTACAGAATAGCTACTTTTAACATAAATGTCATGCTTACAATTTGTTTCCCATTTTTTCTAAATGTACTCTCTTGAGCTTTCTATCGTAATAGCAGAATTTAATATGATAATCTGACATTTTTAATGACAAATGATTTCCTTTGGAACTAGAAGTGAAAGCCAAGCTTGTACTTTAAATGAAGGCTTTAAAATATATCTATTGAAAACGTACACTTATGCATTTTTATACGATGAAAAATCACCTTTTCTCTGCCTCTCATTTCATCTCGAAGGAATAACATCATTTGCATTCTCTGCGTAGCATTGTTGTTACGAAAACGATAACATAAAACATTCGATGGAAAAATTATGCTTATCTCATTTCACTTTCTATGTACACTTTCGTTTTCGTTGCTGAACTATTCACAATACTTCTTTCTTACCGTTTGAAATGATTTCGATCAACAAGTTACATCTCATGAAAGAGATTTGAGACCATGAATTATGATTTTTGCCAAACGCTTGTGTTTCGTAGCCATTATCTTCACCTCGGTAACGATACAGCGGGAGAAATGGCTACAATATTTCATCATTTGCGTCTTGGAGCAAATCGTTGCGGAGGAAGTAATCGTTACGGAGTGTTTTTGCTCTTCGGTTCACCGGATGATACTTAACCTGCTGTCGAGAAATGAGATTTATAAGTAAGCTTTAGCACATCCCATTTTAAATCGAACGGCCGGAGAAGGGGTAATAAATACCATATCTTATATTTCACGTTCGCTGAAACGGAGATCACAACCCGAGAAATTCGTGCTCGCAATTGTATGTCGTTGCATATTGGGAAATAGCTCGGGAGAACGTAGCAAAAAAAATTTGTTGCTGGGTGCGAAAAAAAATCTCGGTATTCGTTTTTTTTGCGACTAGTTTAATTCTGTGTTCTTTTGATAGTCACTCTGGTGGTTGTACGCAGGAAATAAGATACGCGTAAACGGCCGTGGAAGTGAAGGATGTAAGCTTCTTCTGGCGTAAATCCAACTCGTTCAGTCTTCGTTTTATCCCGAGAGATTTTTTTCCCCTCCACCACAGTCACCGGTCCTCCCGCAGTGAAATTTATTGGTCGTTATCCCACAGGCTAGTCGAGTCACCACGTCCTTTGACCGCAAGTGACTTCAACGGTTGATCCAGGCAGTGAACGCCTGCGTACCTACTGACTATCAACGTCCGCCAAGAAAAAAAACTTGAGTAGACGGGAAAACACAAAATGTCCACGCGATCACGCAGTTTGTTCCTTAATTTTACGTGATAGCCTCCCGATTAATGGAGCTTGCCCGGATGCAGGAAATAAATTTCTCGCGGATTCGAACCCTTTTACCCTTCGAGCGGCTAGATGTATGCACGGTACAAATGAGGTTGTTAATGTCGTATTCCTGTATGCGATAAAAGGGTGCTGGAAGCGAAGTCTAATCTATATTTTCTATCCAATTTTAGTGCTCGAATGTAAGAAAGTCGTCCTTTTAGTATCATCATTGCAACTTGAATTTAGAGGATGTATTGCTACCTTTTTTGTAAAGTAACTGAATTCGTTTTCTTTATATTAGTTACTGTCATTCCATTAACCTCCATTTAAGCGCACTTGCTCCGTAGGATTAGCGTGAAATTTTGGTATTTTAAGCGTCAAAATTAGAGAGTTATCTCGTATCTCTTTCTTCAAAAATTTACAATGTAATGAATATAAAAGTTTCTTAGATTTACACTAATGCTCACCTCACCACTCACTAATGCTCAATCAGGGTCTTTTCCTCAAAGTTAAACTCTTTCTAGTCCTATAATTTTGTCGTTCATTACCAAATCAAAGCCCATGTTAATTCCATAGAGTATTCAAAGCCATATACAGGAAATCAAATGATGGCTTAAGAAAGACTTCTTTGAATGAAGAAAATCTCGAAGATTCTTGTTCAGGTTTTCACTCATATACTCAACTACTGTACAAGGTTTTTTTAGTTAAAAAAATTTAAGCTGAGTTGTTTTTTTCCTGACGTGGTTAATTTTTATTATTTTTATTTTGAGAAATGCATTGTTATTGCTTAGATTTCCATTCCTAATGGGCTGTATTAATAATTATAATTTCATTGGATCAGCGACCAAGTACTTGATTCAGGATACGTCAGCTAAATATAGCAAAATTAAAAAATTACTAGCATAAAACATGCAATAACAATATTAAATTCTGTCGCTAATGAAATCAATAACTTTTGTAATACATTCTATGTATTATTGAAATTTTCTTGATTCGGTCAAAAGTGAAAAAAAAATTGTCAGGTTCAATCGAGGAAACTCTCTGATAACTGTAAGATGAACTTTTTTATTAATGCGGACCAGGGGCGCAGCTAGGAATGAAGGCTGGGGGGGGGGGGTTTATGTGCAACTAATACTTTGGGGTGCGGGGTATTGCATACCCACCAGGGTAAGTGGGAGTTGCAGGGGTCCTCCTCCAGAAAATTTAATTTAATTAATTAAATTAAAAATATTAACGGTTCAAAATGGCGAGTTTTACCGCTTTATGAGAGACATTTGATTAATCCTAACACTATTCTTTAAGTAGGTAATACTAATCCATTAAGTGAAATGAATTAAAATTTGTCTGAGCTCTGGGGGGGTTTTATCCCCTAAACTCCCCCCCTCGCTGCGCCAATGCTGCGAACCATCCAAAAATGACCAGCCACGCCACAGTGTCCCGTCAGCCGATATCCCAGACTCGCTTCCGTCGACCAATGTCGCCTCGGTTGCCCTCTAGCGTGGCCTGCTCGAAGTATTCCCGCTCGAGTCTGCTGGACCCTCTCCTCCTCTTCGTCTCCGTCGCCCCCAACCCCTCTTCTCCCTCCCCTCAATCTCGCCCCCGTTTAACTGTCCCAGCTCATTACTGTCCTATGTGGTGCAATCGGCCAGGATCTCGCGGGATTAAATATGGTCGCACGCTACAAGGTTCACGGTCGGCGGAATGGAATGCCTTCTTGCGAGTATCAAACTCGCGCGAGTTTCCCTATGCCCGCGGCGTTTGTCGCGACCTCCGGAATATCGATTTCATAAACGCGTTCCGATTTCAGAGCCGGTTTTTAAGCGCAGAATTGATCGTGGGTGAATATTGTCTGAGGAATTTCGAAATTACGTGAACTTGGCACCTTTGTATATACCCTTTTTATATTTCTCAAATTCCGAAAGTTAATCATCATGATCTTGACTCGATTTTCTCCAATTCTAGGGTATTTATTAAAAAATTGTGACGTTTTAATTATTGCTTTCCAGTTGCAAAATTCTGAGTTGGCAAGAATATGATGACGATTTGACGAGAAGGAAATGGTTGCCTACGAATTTTGTACATGATTTTTAAAATGAATTTTGCGTCAGTACTTGAAAGATAATTTTTTTCGTCAAAATATGTTAGCAACTTCTAATGTGGCTTTGGTGAGTTTGACTCTTTTCCTATTTAAAACCGTAATTCCTAGTGCGATACCCACATGACGATTTACATATTATATCCAAATTTCAAACCCCTCAGACGAAAACCTTAATCTCAACAACAGTTTAACCGTATTTTACTGGAATACGCAATTCCAAAGGAAATGATCGACTATAACTCCTGAGGTATTGCTCTCACAGCACTAAAATTATTTCAAATTTCGATGTTGAAACTTTTGCGATGTGACTGCTCGCTCTCAGAAAGTCGGTGTATTGAATAGTATGGAATACACTTTTATGCTCGCAACTCTTCCAATTTCTTTGACAATTCAACCTGAGCCAATAATGAAGGATTAAAACTCATGTTTTCAATCAGTGCATGTAAAATCAAAGTAAACACGATGAGAAACTGTTTAAGATGGTCAGTGAAGAGAATTTAAATATAATTTAACTTCTGAAGGGTGTTAAGCGTGGCCGTAAAGGATACGTTGATGAATTAGTGTTAGCTGCGTTTAGGATAGAGTTTAGGTGCGTTAGGATGCGCAAACGATAAGAAGCGTTTCGCATACGCCAAAATGTGTTATAGTCATTGATTTTTTTCCAGCAGTCCCTTTTAGTTGTAAAGCGAGAGGTGAGCTTGGACAAGTAATAATGCGCATAGTAATAATGCGCAGACATAGTTAAAATTATTCTTTCAATCTTAAGGCAATAAAAATCTTTCGCTGCTTTGCCAACGGCACGAAATATTTGCACAAACATAGGGACGTGTATGGACTGTACTATAAATGATTTAGTTGTTGCAGGTAACAGTTAAATTAAAACACTTTAACACAGTATCTTACCATTTTCACGTATATTACGCATTCGAAAACAAAATACGCATGGTTAAGAATGTGACGGTTTTTTTTTCAAATCATTAAAAATGAAGTGTGGATTTTTTAAAAATTGGTGGGAGAATATAAACTTCAGATACTATTCGTTCAATTGTATTAGGCTCAACTATGTGGAAGATAATACTCGAAAATGAAAAAGAGACTTCGTTGATTTCCACTAATTTATTTTGTCCGTACGACATTTTTCGAACCTTAGAGGTCATTATCAAGTACAAAAATTGAATGGTAAGCCAACATACATATACTTCCCCTTCAAAGAGTATATATATGTTGGCTTACCATTCAGTTTTTGTACTTGATAATTACCTCTATGGTTCGAAACATCTCGTACGGGCAAAATAAATTAGTGGAAATCAACGAAGCCTCCTTTTCATTTTCAGATACTAACTCAGAATTACAATTCGTTTACCAAAACCATGCTGGATGACGGCGATGAAAACTTCACAGGCTTGTGTTATCGATGATGACGCATCAGAGCCCTACTTTTTGCCCGCTCTGTACCCCTTCTGCAACTTCCTGCCCAGCAAGCAATCCTTCCCTTCACGCGCCGTACACTCGTACAATACCCTACTTCCTCCCGACCAGCACGCGCGTGCCGACGTGTTTGACCCCCTCACGGCCAAGTTTATCTCGTTCCCATGATTCGCGACTCTTCCTCCTCCCTCGCCACCCCTTTCCTCCTCCGCCCCCTCCCATCAACGGGCTGCCCCCGTCATTTTTTTCTTGCGCGGTACTTCCCTCCTTTCATTACTCCATTCCCGCCCCCTTCACCCCCGCGCCATATCGTGCAATTCCTCCGCCCACTCGTCACCGGTGGGTGTTAACTGCAAAACTCTTCGTTTTACAGCCCGGTTTTGTTCGTGAGCTGCGCGATATCCGTCTACTCCACTTAAAAAAAAAGTTTACTACACCTTGTTCCTGAGGTTATGAACTGAGTAATATCCCTTGATTGGTATTTATGCTAAATTCTCAAGTCCCCTCCGCCACATCGTGCAATTCCTTTGCCCGCTTGTCACCGGCTGGTGTTAACTGGAAAGCTCTTCGTTTTACGGCTCATTTCTTCCTGAACTGTGCGATACCCGTTTACTCCACTTCAAAAAAAGATTTAATACACCTTGTTCCTAAAGTTAAGAACCGAGAAAAATCGCTCTATTTGTATTTATGTCGCAATTTCAAGTTTCCTTTTGAAAAAGTATTTCACATTTTATAAATGAATGTTTTGATTCCCTTTGTGATTAATAGTCGTTACATTTTTTGGTTGTTATATTTTTTTTTACTCTTTACTGGCGTTGCTGAAGTGGAGTGAACCACTATCTCTCTTGGAAATATTTTTGAAATGTCGTGCACTGTATCTTTTTATCCACGTTTTATTGATGTCTCAGGCCATCCATTGTCAATAAAATGGTTCTCAATTTGATTTTCCCTAGCACTCGCAATTGCTTCTTTACCAGCTTACCAATTTTTTCCTATAATTCCTCAAATTAACACCTGGGGTCCTCATTTTTTAGGTTTGGATATTGATTTTTATCCAGTAACCGAGGCACATTTCTTCACGATATTTTCTGAATCACTGACTAGCAATTTCCCTAGGAATAAAAAGTGATAATTGCATAAGCTCACGCTCTGAACTATGGTTGTGACTTATCTATAAAAAAGTTATGACTAAAAAAAACGCCCATATAGGTACACATTTGATTCATAATCGTAAATAGTAACCTACTTTTTTTCCCTGTACGTCTTAATGAACATTTCTCTCCTCCATTCTTTGTTCATAGGTATTTCTCGATGTTGAATCTAGTTCATGCTTATTATTAGCTAGTGGAAGAAAAAAAACTATTGCCTCCCCAGTTTTTTTGATCCGCATTTAAATATCTTTCCATCATCATGCGTCGTATATAACGAGCTATGCACGGGTGAGTGACTTTTGCCACGTTGAATTCTCGGTCGAGACGGCAGGTAAAGGCCTCTGGCCACAGGCCGTTCGTCTTCCGTTTCCACCGCGGCGGACATATTTATTTAAACGCTCTTGACTTCTCGATTCAATTTTTTTTTCTTTTCCTTTCTCGAGAGCATCGCGACGGGTCGATTACCGAGATTCTGATCTCTGTCCAGTGTCTCCTCTCCTCAAGCGAGCGACCACTGACGCTTATTGAACCAGATCCGAGCACTAATTAGCACGACGACATTCAGATTGGTTTTATAATGCCCGATCCATCTCGTTTTATCGAACAGGGTATCTTTGCAGAAAGATTTTTCCGTCAGCGTCTCTGGCCTATTTGCGTCGCCGCAACCAATTAGCCGACATATATATTCTTCGCTCCGATCTGGAGTCGAGGAATAATTACTTCACTCAGGCAGGGATGGGGACGAATCAGTATCCTCTTCAGTATTCATGTTTTCGCGCGAATCTTTAAGTCAATTGCGGTCTTGATTAACTCTACTCCCGCTATGGCTAATAATGGAAGGCGTATGTCGTAGTGAATCCATACGTACATATTGGTTTTGTGGCTGTTAAGGGTGAATTACTCGCAAACTGGGTGAGTGGTACACATTCATCGGATCTATTGATCTTGGTAATTGATTTTCTCATAAGTACTTGTATTTTAAATGACTTAGCTATTGCTTGACAGTACTATTTTATCAGTGGATTTTGGAGAATAACCCAATATATTCAGTCATTTTTGCAATCTTTGAGAGGACAAAAATACAACAACCTTTCAGTTTAGAACCCTCGGAGTATTTCCAGAAGTACAAATTATATTTGTAGCTCAGAGTTAGTAACCAAATTAGATATTTAATGACAAGAATTTTCAATATTTGCCCTTCCCTTAAAATCATATAGCATATACTAATTAGTAGCTGAAGAGCAAAAAAATGTCAAAAATACTTTTTTCTCCACGTGCGAATTTTCGCTGTGGTTAATTTTCTGAGCAGTTAATGTTTGCGCTTCAGTTTATAGTACTTTATTTCATATTCTGTGTTCCTGCGAATTACTTTTATACTCACCTTTCTTCACTTTTTTTCACGCTAGGTTTCGAAATTCTCCCTCCAAGCAGCAGTGTTTCAGGGACCTTTAAATCATTCTGTCCTTGAATTTTTTAACCCTCTTTTGTCTCTCATATCTTGCCGTCTTAATTCTCTCATAAGTCACCAGCTGCCTAGCTTCAGCCTCATTGATGCAATTCTAGGCGTCTCCGCACTTAATCTACTTCTCTATATCTTTTGCCTTCAGTATTTCAAAACATTTTTATTGGAGCTCAAAACTTCTGTTTGAAAGGATGATATGCGATGCATTTCCAGTGTATAAAATGCGACGCAATACTTACCATACGTAAGGGTGCGTACCTCTAGAAGAATAAAGTCGGCTATTTCAGTAAAGCAATACAAGGATAGGCACGTGTATTAAAGACCATTAAAGTTTTCGGAACGTGAATTTCGCCATTTAAAAACAATGTAAAGTGTCTATTTATGTCCAATTTGAACCTTTAATGTTTGAGACAACGGGTTGATTTTCAATTTTTATTTTATTTTTGCTTTTGCGGCAACCTTTACTGTTATCCCTTACCGTTATTCGATATTCAACATTTGGATATACAGCAGTGCTATGCAGACCTCTTCATAACACACATTGTACTTGAACGTATATTTCTATAAAAACGTGAGTACTCAAAGCATTTATACTTCTTATAACTTGGGCTTTATGTGATTTCTTGTCGTTACTTTAAACCCTCAGCGAAGAAAATCATTGCCTCCGAACGAAATATTTGCAAATAAAAGAAACGTCCTATGTTTGGTCGAGGTAATCGTTGTATGCGTATAAATATTTCTAATCCATTGGCACTGAGTCCTCCAGTTAGTGAGCGAAGCATTTCCATCTCCTCTTACTTCTAAGAAGCTTTTGAAGTCGGCACGACGAGTGCTGAAGCTTCCGCAACCCTCCGCCAGAGGTGCCATTGTTCCCTCCCGCGTGGCCTTGACTCTTCTGGAGCCCTCATCTGACCGGCGCGCGCTCTCCCTGCAATACGATTAAGAGGGCGGTTACGAAGCATTTTTGGCGTCAGGAACCGTGGATGTTTTTGCGGCATCGTATTCAGGGTGTATCAGCGGTGACGGGCAGGAGTAAATGTATAGAAGGGCGCTTAAGATAGCTACGCATTAGCCAAAAACTGAGCCAGCAACAAAACCACCTATTTTGATATTATTACGGGAAATTTAAAAAATTTTACAAATGAAATGGTTATGATAGATTTTATTAAGATCCTTCCTCTCGAAATTCCTCTCGAAATCAACATGTTTACAAGGAATCACAAAAAACGCTGTTTTCTTAGAAAGTCGTTGAGGACCATCAGGGAACATGTAATATAAGATTTTCCATTTTTAGCCTGGTCGCATGAGTAGAAGATGAACATTGGACTGTTTTGGGTTAACAGGAAGTGTTAAATGGATTGAAAGTGAATTTCGACCCCTATTTCTATTCATTTGAGCTAAAAAGTAGAAAATCAATATAACCGCTGAAGTGAAAGTTTTAAGGAAGAGTTAGGAGAATGATGTGTGAACATTTGTATGTTGCTGATAGTTCTAAATAATACAAGAATTTGTTTCTGGGTTTTGCATAATTATGTTGCTCATTCCCTTCATCTTAAGACGCATTAATGATTATTAATGCGTCTTAAGATGAAGGGAAGAGAAAGATATAACTTATAACATTTATAATCCTTTTCCATGATTAAG
Organism: Ischnura elegans; assembly: GCF_921293095.1. Taxonomy (NCBI): domain Eukaryota; kingdom Metazoa; phylum Arthropoda; class Insecta; order Odonata; family Coenagrionidae; genus Ischnura; species Ischnura elegans. The sequence continues at coordinate 95,996,699 of NC_060254.1, forward strand.
TACTTGTGCATGTGGCGATAAAGGCCCAGATTGTATTAATACATGAGCACAGACAGCTTTCAGTATTTTTTCATCTCAACAATTTTATATTGTTTATGATGCTAATTTTTATCCGGAGAATAGTGAGAATTGTCTTCATGAGAAAAGAAAGCCAAACTAGATGACAGTTCGAAAGGATTATTCTGTCGATTCTGAAATTCTTTTATAAAAAGTAATTGTGGGCGGGGGAGGAAGGGAAAGTGTTAAGAAAGGAAGCGGAGAGGATGTGGAAATGTTTCGCATCCGAGACGTTTTGTCTTTCGGGAAACGAATCTCTTGTAACTCCTCCGACGTCGCTGCAGTCCGTGTTTCGCTTAACTGCACGCAATTTATCGCCGTGTACCACGTCTAACCGTCTCTTCTTTCTCTCCTCCCCCTTCCCCTACCTGCTCGTCCTCTCCTCCTCGCCCTTGCAGACCCTTGCGCCGAGATCACAGCCGCCCTAGGACCTGCCCTGTCCCCGATCGCCGCCTCCCGCGAGGCCAAGACATCGGCCGCTCCGTGCATTACCGCGAAGACTTCAACGCCCGAAAGGAAACAGGCTCCCTCCGATACTGTGGAGACTTCAACGCCTGAAAGGAAAGATAACCAGACGATAAAGGCATCCTCGCCGGCCCGAGCTTCGACCGGTAAGTCCGGGAGGGTCGAAGCAGACCCAGAGGGTGATACCGTCGATGGGCCCATCGCCTGCTCTACGCCCGCCGAGCTCTGCAACGGAAGCGGCGGCCAGGGGCCCCTGGAAGTGTCGCCGGTGCTCGCCGATGAGAGTAGCCGCAACGGGAAGGTCACCGCCTCGCCGTCCCCAGCACGAGAGGATCTGCGAGTGACCTCGAATTCCGACGATTCCGGTAAGTGTTGAATGTCTGCATGTAGTTGTGCTTTCGCATATATGGCGACGAGGAGAATTTCTTTATCGATGACTACTTCGCCGTCGAAGGAATCTGATATACTGACAGGGAAAAAGATATCATAATCATAATTACCAAAACTTGATGGACGCTGTTCGCCGATAGTTCTCAAACGTTAATGGTCTTTGAGTTTTTGCCAATACTGATCGACTGTCCGCCTTAGTCAGTGATGGTTAAGTGTCAATTTTCATCAACATTTGATTAAAATTACTGTATTCAGTATAATGGGATACTTTAAATAATGGGATGACGATATCCGCATATTTTTATGGGATCAGCAGACGCTGATGGACCACATTCGAAAAGACGGTAGTTTATGTACTTTATGGGAAAATGTGAGCCTCAGATGCTTCATTCAAATGCTTGTGAACTGATACTTGATCAAAGGAACGATTAGTCTTCAAATTCAGAGTCTAATATTATACACATGATCAATGAATTATGTATGACAGTATCAAAGTTTCCCCTTATTTCGGATACAGCACCAATCAAGAGCTCTTTTGTAGTAAGACTTTCTATGATTTTTTAAAACTCCCCTCTGGAACAGGAAATCGTTATTCCATTACAATCAGTTCGTTAATGGTAAACATTTGTAGCCTGTATTCGATTTTCGACTATTTGAAAATAACCGAACATGCTCCTAACATGCTCCTTGATCGCCGAAGAGAGCATTGTCGCATGCTGGCATTTTTATCGTGCTTGGTTATTGTTATTCATTGGTTAAAGCCGTTTCATCTGTCTACAAAGTCGCCTATGATGGTCTCTTAAATCGATCTATCAAAGAAGCTCATGCATATGCGTGACCATGAACATCCATGACGGCCTTTCACTCGTAAAACTTAAATGCCGACACCTCTTGATAAGTTGAGCCCGGAAATTGTTTTATATTCAATGAACGAAATGTGAAGTTATCTATTCAGATGGTCACACGCGTCTTTGGGTTCCGGAAGCGAAATTTATATGCTCTAAGTGTCTCCTAAGTTGTGCAATGTCTTCCTCAGGACACCTTGGAGAATAACTTTGAGTTTCAAAATGTGCCAACCTTAATCTTATGAGGTGGCTTTATTTTACTAAAATGAGTACGCTGAATTTATACAAAGTGACTCCAATTATACTCTCCTATTTATCAGTTCTGGTTCAATTAGGCGTGAACATTGATAACATTTGGCTGCGGAAAATGTTTCAGTAGCGTGGAATTATAATATGTCTTCCGTAACGACTAATTTTTTTACTTTAATTCTTTTTTTCCTGCAGCATTGTTATTTAAATTAATGTAATTTATCTGGGGAATATAATTTAACATTTTCATGTAAGATCTCTTGGATTAAAAAAGTACTTTTTAAAATGGCCAAAATAATTTAGATGGTCACACGTGTCCTAGGGCGCTGGAATGATGGTGATTTGTAAAAATTGGCGATGCTATTGCTTGAGTGACTGAAAGAGAGGTATATTTCAACACAAGGTTTAAACCCAACAGTGTTGGCAGGAAGGTTTGTGGTTGCTGTTTTTTTCAGGCCGTTTTACACAAGGTACGTAATTGTACAATCTGACGTGTGTGCGAAGGTGGAGTAAAAATTGCGCCGTGTAAAGCGGTGGATTGCTAGAACGTATGCGAGAATGCATGGACTAGAGATGGCAAAATAGCCCCGGTTCTTATTTCATTGGTGCATTGGCTCATTTTCACACCAAAATTAGAATTTAAGGTATTTTGAACCAGCACAATTATGTGCCCCGTGTAAAACGGCGTTTAAGACTTGACTAACGAGTTGAAAGCTTGTTGAAAGCAACGGATATTGTGTAATTGGCCTTTTAATATGGACCCTTCGCAAATACTAAATTTCAGTGAAATTTTGAAAATTATCAGTTTAATTTTTACTCTGAAAAAATTTCTCATAGAAGAACCTGAAATTATTTTGTTCAACTCAGCATTTCTTGGTAGTATATGCGAGTCGTCGTTATTTTTAGACATGTGAATGAGAGGGAATGGAAATATTGGCCTGATTCTCACCTCCCTCCACCTATTTCCGTTCGAGACGCGTTATCCGGAATTTGCGTGGGTATCTCACTCTTTCCGGTTTGGACTCCTCCGGCGACCTTGGGGTGACCACAAAGAGTGGACGGCTGCCGATCGAGATGTTTTTTGTCTCGCCCGAGGAAGGAGAACCCGCTTCTCGCCGCCCACGCAACATGCAAAACTGTCTGCCAGGAAGGCCCAGGGCCGGAATATCGGCGGAAAGCGAAAGTGGTCTCGCTCGGAATGGCGAAAAGAGGTGGGCAGCAACCATATGGAAAGTGTTCGCCCTTTCGCTTAGGGAACCACCGGTCAAAAACAGGTTTGCGAAAGGGTAGACGTTAATAATGTTATATCCAGGTGTCAATATAAGCACATCACCACTATTACGTGTTTTAACACATTTTTTCGTCATTGTTTACTTGTTGTTTCCAAACACAAAAAACCTCACAGTCATATTTCGATTGCAGTGCATTTTTCAAATTTTTTGCTATATTTCGTCGCATTTTCAACAACTTGGTAAACAGTGGAAAGGAAATAGAAAAGTCATTTTACCTTTCAATTGCTTGCCCTTCCTAATTTCTGCGTATCAATCATAACAATTGCAAACAATTAAAATTAGGGCGTCTCTTACTTACCTTAGAGTGAGTTGTGAAATCTAATAATTACAGCGGCATTATATACAGTGATGCTAAAAGACATAGTTACGTTCTTTCTATCGTATATGATAGTTGGTATTTGCTGATAGTTTGGGTAGTATGCATAAAAATGTCCCTCTACTTCCGAATTCCCTCTCAATTATCTATCCACTGCATGCTAGGCTCTTCAGAAGTCTCATCGCTTTATCCTTGTCGTAAGTTACCCGACTCTACTTCTTAATTTCTCAGCATCAAATCTATTTATCTACGTATAATTATTATTTAGCTGCATATTAAATGAATCTAGCCACCTATCAAGCATATACTTATTTTTGACGCTCGTATCCGATGTTTAATTTGGGAAATAACTTAAATAAGGACCTAAATGGCCATTACTCTTCATCATTGTGATCGGCCTAAGGCTAACGAGAAGAACTTATCGACACAGAATCAATGATTTGTCACATTGTATGTAAGTGTAAGGTAAGTATCGGGGATAGCTTGGCTACCTTCCTATCTAGCGGTGCTAAGGGAGAGGGTTTTTTATTGCCTTTTACTCAAATGGTGATGTTCATGGTTGGAGAACGTGGGGTTGGCGGTGCCACGACTAAAAGTTTTCATAGGAAGAGGAGTTCTCGATCTCTTGGAGACCGTGAGCGACGGATTAACGGTTTTGTCCCGAGTGAGAGAAATTGCCTCGCCTTCGGGGGGGAGGGTGGAGTGTACGGCAGGGGGTGTCGGAGGCGCTGGAAGAGGCAGGCAGTTTTAGTAGGGACAGCGTGGGGATGGATGCGATCATGGACGGAGGGATGAGAGGTTTGCCGGAGCGGAACAAATACGCTGTTGACATTGTTATTGCCCTTGCCTGCGACGGGCGATATCTTCTTTTGTTCGACGGGATTGGCTTTGAGAGTGTTTCCTGCCTCTTAGTCGTCATGTACCTCTCTCTCTCTCTCTCCCTCTGAAATAAAAAGTGAGAGCAAAGGCTCCAGATGATGGCGGAGCGTAAAAAACAAAAGAGCCTGTCTCACTCCCTTCATCTTTGTATATTTCCTTATGATACATCCCCTGTTGCTCCGGAACTAATTCCTGCTTCCTTAAAGAATGCTCTCGCTCCTTCTCTTCTGTTTTTTTCCGACTTGTTTTCATTTGAATGGGGTGTTAAATTCTGAATCTCAATTATCTGCTGTGGTACTCTCTTTTAACGGTAGGAATTTCGATAATTAGGCCCAAAAATGATGATTTTTTTCAATAATTGGCAATTTTTTAGGGTGATAACCTTTCTTCTTGGATGATCAGACGAAGCACAATTATTAACAGCTAGAGAATATGTTTTTGCATTTTACGCATTTCCCTGAATTCATTCCTATCCGTATTTCTTTAAGAAACATTACTCCTTGGTTTACGTCGCTCTTGACCATCATCGTTGGCAATGTTGTGGAAGTACCTCAAGCAAATTTTTTATCTAAGAAGTCTAATCTATGAAGTTTTCTATCATATTGCTTCAAATTTCTTTAAATTTTCCATTGATATCCTAAATTTTTATTTAAATCGGAGTAGACTGATCAGCAGAATAAGTATTCGGGTTAGTATCTATTTGGCAGCCATTAAAATGTAACACATTTTTTGGAGGTTCTTGAAAAGATGGCAAAATGTGTAATTATTTACTGTCTTTTTGAAAACAGATGCATTATTCCTTTTCGATGAGTTCGAAATCTCACGTAATAGTTGTATAAACAATGTTATTACCATGTAATGTATCGTCCATGTCGGGTGAAATGGGGATGTTGAGGACAATCGGATGAGTCGGACTTCATTTAAGAACGACTTCGAGTGAACAATCAGCGGCAAAGAACCAGTGTTCAACTAGTATAGCATGAATTGGAATGAGATTTCTCGTCGATTTCTGAATTGCGAATCCTCCTCAACTTTTGTAATTGAGATCCATCCCGCCCTATTCACGGGAAGCACACGAGGCGGTGCTTGGGAATCAATGGTGCATCCCGATTTGGCAGGTGCGACGGATTTTTCTCTCCGTTTGTCGAACTAATTTTATGTTCCGCGGTCTCTTGACTTCTCTTCGTTGTCTTCCTCAAGCCATTCACTCGGAACAAAGAGCACCCGGAAGAGAAGAGGCCGAGCCCACATTAATGTGGCGCCATTCTCAGCTGCTACTCCTGCTAAGCTCCACCCTAGCCATGCATCCCACTTGATTTTATCCTAGTATCGCCATCTACTCCATTGTGACGCTCTAAAACTACCACCAACTCCTAATCCATGAATAATATAGGGATGAGTCGATTCCACTTTTTTACGATTCCGATTCTTTTAAAGCGAATCTCGATTCTGATTCCACCGATTCTTATTCATACTAACTGGCGGGGTATTGATTTTTTTAGAGGCAGGGAGCAGCTAGGAATTAAGGGTAGGGGGGGTTTAAGGCGCTACTAATACTTACGGGTGTGGGGTATTGCGTACCCACAAGGGTAAGCAGGAGTTTTGGGTGCCCTTCTCTAGAAAAATTTGAAGAATAATGGTTCAAAATGGCGAGTGTCACGGCTTTCTAAGGGGTATTTGATAAATACTAGCACTATTCTATAGGTAATATTGATCCAAATAAGTAAAATGGATTAAACTTAAAAAAATTTCTGAGCTCTGGGGGGGGGGTTTATCCCCAAACCCCCCCTCGCTGCGCCACTGGTTAGAGGCATTGCTGTCGTTAAAATTTAAGAGTTGTTAAGTTGTTTGAGAGTAATTAACTCTTATTTCTGGCTTTTTCCATCTACCACAGTATCGTTGTCCTCGTTTTTTTTCTATTATATGTTCCTATCCCTTTCTTTCCTTACCTGTGAATTTATTTGTATGTTTGCGCTTTAGGCGTCGTGTGAATGAATGAAGTAGTAAGTATACTTCAGCTTGCATGTATTAACAATATTTGCAATGCTACAACTTTATGGTGTCATCACTACGTTTACAATTTGAGTTCTTGAATATTTTCTCAAGAAAATGCGAAATTCTTTGTCTGTAAAGAGCTATTTTTAATCGATAATTTTCTTAACTTCTCCAATGACAATCAAATAAAGCCAATGCAAACATGCTGATTGAACTTTTTTAGCTGGCACTTATTTTGAGGTCGAGGCTTCATCTGTAGTCATCACATAGATGTTTCAAACTTTCCCTAAGTGCAGGCTACGAGGTAGCGATAATGAGCTGACGAATGGCTAAATAATTTCTTCCCCGTCAAACGGTGCTTTAAAAAAAAGACGGTCCAGGCTCGTCATAATAAAGAGGGCAGAATAAATTAAAGCGATAGAACGGAGGCACTAGTGGTGAAGAATAGGTGAGATTCTGGTTCGAGCGTTGTGGGTGGTAAAAGCGGTTAGGACATGCGGAAGGAGTTTATGACATGGCCCCAGTTTGCGACACAGAAGGGTTTTACCTTTAAAGGGTGTGGTCCCCGGTGTATCCCTTTCGGATAGCGGTATCGGGAGAGCGGTATGGAAAGGAGAAGACATTCGTTTTTTGCGAAGATAGGGCGTTCCACTTGCAGGAATGGGGAAACGCAGTTTAACCGTCGTGCATAAACTGCGACCCAATACGCAGGGAGAAGGGGTCACCCAGAAACCTGCTGGGGTTAAAGAACTGTGGGATTTATGCAAAGTAAAGTTACTTTTGTTATCCATATGTGCATGTTTTTACTAGTTAACTCTATGCCGTGTTTTCTAAATATTAATCATGCCATTTTATGCGATACTCTTTCATGCATGAGTAGGTGAGAAGCCAAAGGGTGCAAGTGATTTTTTTCTCAACTGAGTTAGGTAAAGTTAATTGTTAGAAGAACTACACAAAAACTTGGTTGCCATGGAATACGAGTGAGTCTCTGTTCTCTGATGACATCGAAGGGAAAAATCAAATGCACAACTAAATATCTAATCAATCTCGATTGTTTTTATACCTAATTTCTGTACCTAACACTGCATAGAAAAAAAGAAATCATGTGTACACCTTGGCTTCTCACCCACTCATATATGATGCATTGCAGTCATCCGCTCAGTTTCGTATTCCTTAGAAGAATGGAAACGTGGATTACTCTGATTCCTCGCATACTTATAATTACTAGTTCATATCGTATGTTTCTTGAGTTTTGATCTGGGCTATTGGATATACACCGTACGTCTTTTTTTTCAGTATACTCTGCATAGATGTACCCATTATCCTTAAAGATGATTGGGTATTAAGATTCCTTGATGACAAAATAGAGACAAACGCGCTCCCTAAGTAAAAAAAAAACAAGATGCCTAGAGGTTACTAGAAAAATGTTAAATCTTTTTCTTTGTATTCTTGAAAATTTCCATTATACACGAAGACATTACCGCTATGCTTCTGACAGTGTATTGAAATACTTACCATAATATCCTTAAGTAAAACGGCCTCAGGGTTGTTAACGAAATAGATTTTAAAATTTTCAAAATAATCAACCTTCCAGATTGCCTTTAATCTCAATCTCAGCTGGGATGAACTCGTATCTTGCGACCTCCTTATAACTCTTGTTGAGAAAACAACGACCATATTGTTTTACTTTTCAAATTAATACGATGTCTTTTACCAACAATTTGGAGCTTTTAACGTGTAGGGTCACTATCAATGTGATTTTTTTTGTTTTCGCAAAAATTCGCATTTCTGGTGTTTATTGAGGAAATATTTTCAAAAGCGTGTACGACAAGTAAGTAGACATATTTCAGTCCTACCCAAAGTGATGAAAAACGCATGGAAATTATCAGTGGTAATACTTTAAAGTCGAAAGTTTCGATGAAAGAGGATCCGCTATTTGTAGAAGGGCCTCGGAGCGGTACAACGGTTGTCAACATGGGATTGAAGTTGAAAAGAAACGTCGAAAACGGTACTAACGTAGTGTATGCACGACACCACGCCTACACTCTTTGCACTTGGGATACACCTCGAACGGTGCCTTTCTCTCCGGCCGTGATGCAGGATTGATGCGATTGAAATTCCCGGAAAACCTCCCGTCTCCTTGCCCTTTTCAACGTCCTCCTCCACCCTTATTTCGATTGGACTTTCTCACGCACTCCCACGTACGGGAATATATCGCCTTTCCTTTCGCGCCGATCTTAAGGACGCTCGTGCGAGATGCGAAGTACGTACGTCTAATTCTCTTGAACATTTCGAACGCCGTAATTGTCGTCTTTTCGGCTTTCTATGGTGAACATTCATGCTGAATTGGTCGAGGGTTGAAGTCAAAAATCAGAGTTTTTCTATAATTAAATAATATTTAAATATACCGGGACTAGCCACGGTGATAACTTTTACGGAGTCACCCGCAATGCACAATTAGTGCGAAAAATCCACAGAGGAAAAATCATTCGCCTCGACCGGGATTCGAACCCGGATCCCTCGATTTCCGGCCGAGTACTTTAGCTAGTTAGTCCGAGGCCCAGTACTTATGTATAGTCCACAGATTTCCACAGGGGAGAATGCCGTCTCGGTAGCTTAACTGGCTAAAGTACTCGGCCGGAAATCGAAGGATCCGGGTTCGAATCCCGGTCAAGGCGAATGATTTTTCCTCTGTGAATTTAATAATAGTTTGCAAATAAGTTGGAACTGTGCTGGGGGCTCCAAATATGTGCTGCTTACCCGGCGGTCGTAAGTGTAACTATGGTTTTCAGTAGGTAGATAGCATTTTTCTTTTTCTAGGTAGATAGCATTTTGGAGTCGTTTGCCATGGATATCTCAAAATCAACAATAATTGACTAACACCAATATGTTTCTTAACCCTCCATGTGTATAAGAACGAAGATATGGTGTACTCGAGAATGATGCATCTTTGCACGTTGCTAATGATGCACGTTGAATCTTTGAATGGCGCTGAGATAAAAATCCTATTACTATCTTATTTAGTTTCAACACATGAAAATATTTTGGAAGATTTTTTTTCTATTTCTGCCACTTTCGAGAAAACGCTCAGGTATCAAGTTATCTCGAAGAATACGAGTCCAGAAAAATTGATTTTTGCTCTTTAGTCAGGAAATATAGAAACAAGTTACGTATAAATAAATTTAATATGCATTTAAATTAAATTTTATTGATGAGCCAGAATTTTTGAACTATTTATGTAATAATGATGAAATATTTTAGTGGAGAATTTAAATAATAAATATTTGTCTTGGTATGCTTTTACACTTAAAAGCCTGCATGACACACACGATTTATTCAGGTCCCGTGTTGGATTAGTTCGGGCGAGGGAGTTGCATACCTATGCCGGTAGCTCTAAGGTGGCGAAATTATTAAAACCTCTCTTCGTGAATCCTCGCCTCTTGGGTCATTATTACATCCTCTTGTCACGACTTGGTGTTCACCTCGCATTAGTCCTGTTCCATTGCTCTCTGGTCGGTATTCATCGGAATTTTAATGTGCCGTGACAGTGAAACCACCGCCTCGAGTTCACAAAACTCGAGCTTTTCCCCTCAATTTATTAAATCGTAAGACAAATGAACTCGCTCAAGGCGCTACGGATTTTCACGACTCGCCTTCTCCGCGCGCGTTTCTCCTCTTGCTCTCGGTTAATTTTCGAAGTACAAGCGTCCATTTTCCGCGGGGAATGCGAGAGAGATGATAGTTGGGGGGCAAGTTTAAGCTTTAATTCGTTCTCGAGATACTTTATTACCTAATCCTCGGTCGTTCATTAGTCCGACTTGTTCCGCAGCCGCGGGCGACCTAGGCGGAGACTTCAACGGTCGTCGTAGGAGAAAAAAATATTTTGCGCCCTCCCTCTGGATTCATTCATTCAAGGAAAAAAAGTAGTTACGTGGTAAGTAGCGATATAGTGGTTAGTATTATCGCCACAGGTGGTGATTCTCCTCGAGTGATCTCATTCCGTGGAGTTACCTCTTTCTCATTACATCGGTTTAAATTTCCCTTGCATTCTGAGGGCTTGAAGTAATCCTTCGTACTCACTGAATGTTGTAATTTATTTGTGATCTCGTGGTTAGGAAAGTTATTCTTTCGCATATTTACTATCGAAAAATTTTGCCATCTCGTTTCAGCTTTACAAATTTATCATATTCATATGTGTTCAGTTGAGTAGAAAATTTATTAATGTTTCAATAAAGGTATAAATATTAAATAGAACAAAACAGTGGCGAATTCATTTTAATATTTCTTTGTGAAGGAATAGATAATGAACGTTAGTGTGATAAAAATAATATTGATCGATGCATATTAAGTTTTAATATTATTCATCATTACGAAGTGCTGAAAACTACATAAATTGTTTCATATTTTGCTTCCAAGTCATAGGTCATTTGTCCATTCGATCTGCCATGGAATCATCGTTGTTTGTCTCTCTCGTCTCGTTTTTTTCATTGCTTTTCCCTGATCTTTTTATTTTTATTTGTTTTTTATTTTTTATACGTGAGTAACTGATAATTATGTGTTCAATATAGGTACTCCGAAAAAATCATTTTCCGTTTGTTTCATAAAAATTAATTTTTTATTTTCAGAAGGTTTGTATTTTGATGGAACCTTACGTTTTTATGGTCTTACTTAACTAAAGGTCTAGCTGCCTTACTAGTAGGCAATAGCTGTACTTGGGGAAGGGAGAGAATTATTTGCATTCATTTGGCGTGGTTTGCATGACAGAATGACAACCGCACGCGATGCGGGGAAGAGATTCGCCACTCTTCCCTTCCAATTCTCTCCGCTGCGGCACCATTAACACGACTTACCTGCAGTTGGCGTCTTTTTCCTCGCATTTCCCTTTGCGGGGACCCTCCGAGGCGTCTTTCCCAAGGCACTTACAAGAGCCCGTCTGGCTCGCGGTTACATAAGCGTGAAGGACACGGTAGTGTGGGATTGATAAGGGAGATATCAAACCCGTTTTGTTTGATCCGTCACTAGGAACGGGAAAAGTTGTGGAAACAGCCGTCAGCTTCCCCCGAGGTGCCCGCCCGCAGAGAGGAGGTTCGGCGTCTTCAAGCATATTCACTCGGGTTAAACGTTAACGAATGCGCTGCATTTGTTATGAGGAAGAGACCAGACGGTTGTGTTCGCGGAAAAGCATCCGAGACAATGGACTCGTTTTATACTCGTATCTTTTTATTTAAGTACCTTTATCTCACCATATCTAACCCCTTTAAAGTACTCACAAAACATTTCTATTTGCCATGGCTACTTGAGAGCCTATTTTTATGAGGAAAGGAAGAGAATTTTTCTTTACTTAAAGAATTTACCTGTATTATATGTATGAAACATGATAATGTCGCCATTGAACTGTTAAAGATTCATTGCCAGATTTTGATCAATACAGTTGTCTTTTATTTGTTTCCTCAATTCATTCACTTATCGATCATTGTTAATAGTTGTTTTCCTGAAAATCAGATTCGTTTGCGGTTTTGCGGATTATTATGGAATGAGTAAGTAGATATTTGCAGTTATTACGTTTACTTATAACGCTTTAAATATACTTCCATGTTATATCCCCCGAAATATTTTTGTTTATAAATAGCTAAGTTTCATATGTTATAGGAATATATGCTGCTGCTCTCTTCGATTTTACCTGGTAAACAGTTATATTTTTTAAATAATTGAATGACGACAGTGAGTAACAACACATCAGGAGGCTGACTTGATAATAATAAAAAACATTTATTATCATGGACTTATTGGTACTTCAGACATTGATAAATCTACAACTAAAATAATAAATTTACACTAACAACAAATAAATAAGACATAATCAAAAATACAACGAAAAAATCCTTAATAATGTGTACATATAGAGTTATTAGATAATAAAACGTTGAAAGATCCAGAGAAGTCGAAATGGTATTTAAAAAGGTAGGGAGTCTGTAAAAAAAAGTGATCTGCGGGAGATAGAATGACGGAATTTCTGATGCAGGTGATTATACGAAAGGCGCGGGTGGGAATGTGGAGTGAAAAGAAAGGCAGAACTATTTCTGAAGATCGGAACTTGCATTTTAAGGCATTGTAAATGAAGGAAAGATCGTGAAAATTCCTACGAGAGGATAGTGGGACCAATGATAGGGTAGACATTACTTCAGAGCGAGAAGAATTACGGAGGTGAGGAACAAGGTGTCGAACAAATGAAATAAAGAAATTTGCTGGATGAATAAAGCGGAAATCCAGACTTAAGAATTTAATATGCCGCAATTAGCGCAAAACAGACTCGTCTTTCACGTGTTTTTAGCCATTTGAGTTTTATCCGTGTCAACTTGAGGGGATCCTCTTTAGTATATATTCGTGGTGTGTCACGGATGAATAAGTCCTCCTCTTAGTCTGTTCGGTCATTCCCTGCCGCTTTGTTGCGGGAGGCGTCTAACCTTTCCTCCCCTCCCCTAACCTTGCGCTCTTTCCTTCCCCCGCACTGCCTTTTCCGCTCTGGCGACTGCCAAGCCACCGCCGCCCCCGCCCCAACTCCCCCGGAAGTGGGCTTGGGGAAGCGTGGATATTCTCTTAGGGGAGTGGGGCGTGGGAGGAGGGGGATACAATGCTCTGGTCATCCTCAGGGGAGGAGGTGTGCCTCTCTGTGTGCATCCTTGCCTGCCCTCCCCGGGCTCAATTTCGCCGCTTGTGTGGGCTGAGACGTCCACACGAGGGGCTAGAGGCCTTTTTTTACGTAATTTAAGCCATTCAGTGGGATGAAAAATTGTTGTAGTGTTGCATCTTGGTCCTAAAAGCTTCTTCTGCTATTGAAAGTTAAATTGCACTTACACTTGCACTTAAACTTGAATAAAAGATACAGCGTCCGGCGTGATACGGTGGGAATCTTTGATATTCAGCTTATTAAAAACACTTGTCTGTTTCCACTCTCTTTTATATTCACCGATAACACCTTGATATTGGCACAAGTTGCCGAAACCATGGTCGGTGAAAATAAAAGAGTGTGGAAACAGACAAGTATTTTTAATAAGCTGACTTAAACTTGAACTTAAACTTGCACTTAAACATGCGCGAAAGGCAGTTATTCAATCGTTTCTGCTTCACTAACAATCAAGTGATTTGGTGGTTAAACGTGAACTATACTTGTGTTTCGTAACTATAGATATAAAATTAAAATGCTCTATTGTTGGGCAAGCAAGCCTTCTTTTTATCAGAAGTGGGTATGTCGTGGAGCTCGATTGAATTCGGTGAGAAAAATTCAGCTGCATTCTTTGAGTGGACGGTTACTTTCCAGAAGATTATTTTTTCACCGAAACAAGTGATTTGAGGAGCCATTAGTAGTAGCCTTTGAATGATGAGGTTATTTAACTAAGGTTTTCTGTTATGAAAAGTATTACTCCATTTTAAAATTATTTTCCTCTTACTTTATTTTATGATATTATTTATGGTTAAATAAGCTATGAAGTTGTATCTGGAGCGAAGATTATCGCATCTCCCTAAAGAGTTTTCAAAAATTGTGACCGCCATTTGAGATTTCGTTATATATTTAGACCAAGTCACTTCTCCTATCTCCTGAGAGATTTTTGTAGGTATCTTGGAACTAATGGTTACAGTATTCATTTCAAATACTCTTCCATTAGATATGCTAGGAGAAGAGGATATGTCGTGAAAATTGTGAAGATGCTCTGAGGTTTTTATTACAGATTTAGACCAAGTCGCTTCTCCCAAGATATTTGTGTTGGTGTTTCGTATCCAAGGGAAACAGTATTAATTTCAAATACTTTTCCGTTTGATTCCGTGCACGCGTTATTTTTAGCAGAATTTGATATCTCGAGAAGCCCGATTGAATGTGGTGGTGAGACAGAAATCAAATTCTTTTGAGGAATTTGTGGGTTATTCAATCCCGAGGTCTCTCGCTGTTCGAAGTCCTCTCCGCGATTGCTCTATTTGTCTCCCTTCCCCTGAGCAAACTTTCCTGTTCGTCTTCGCATCCGTGAGTTTAGGAGGGTTGCGAGGCGATGGCCCATGGGAAACACGTCAGAGGGGGCTCCTCCCCGCTGCGCTGTTCCGAAGTTCACCCCTCCGACGTTAAGGCAGGCGACGAACCAAAGCATTCCACATTCCAGTGCAGTAATTTGAATGGAAGCCAGCAGAGCGAGGAGGAATTTCGGGGTTGTCCACTCCGCGTAGGAGACACCAAATTATGGGTTTACGCGAACAGGAAGCAAGTCGTTTGCGTCCTTCGGATCTGTAGTGGTCTTCGTATCGAATGAAATGTTTTGAAGCCCCCCGTCAATTTTGTATTAATTTTCGTATCCGCCAGCCCTAGATCCAGTTACGAGAGGCAGTTATTCAGTATCAACATCTACAAAATACCCTGTAAACCACCTCTAGGGTGTTTGGCAGGGGTCATCAATCACCAGCATGCAGCATGTAACTGGACTCCCACATGCACGCCACGCGGTACAAAAAAGTCACGCATACCAACAAATTAAACTGCCACATGTTGTTAGAAATAATAATAAAATTAAGAGACATGCATTAAGTTATACATAAGTTAGTAGGATACACTAAAAGTCATATGCTGTTGGAATAATAATAAAATTCAGAAACGAGATTTAAGTTTTACATAGGTTAGTAGGCTACACTACAAGTCATCAATCTATTTATGATTTCTAACGCTACCGTTATTATCTCTTATTGATCGTGGAAAAAAAGACATTCTGAATCTGTCTGTTCTACAGTCTATCCCCCTTATTTTATTTTATCTGATCTGATCTTCCGTATTATGTTGGCGTCCGTAAGATATGGCAAACTTTTTTAGAAAAGATACTGCTCTTAAATTTATGTAAAAGGTCTAGTCTTTTTTCAATCTATGATCTGACAGAGATTCCTATCCGAGTTTATTAAGAAATTGGCTACAATTATGCAGTGAAACTTGGCAGAAAAACGCGTCATAATTTGATTAACATTTTAAAACATATTTTATGGGAATCTGTTGAGAAATATTTGAGTGCCTAAGCTGAAGTTGGCAAATCCATTCGAATGGGTATTTTCTAATTTTGCCTTTGCCACATATTTCATTCCTCAGGGCAGTGAGATAACATTTTTGCCCCATAAAATGAGCATTTGTTTCTATTTCTCGTAAAACCGGTCCTTTCTCTACGTGGATTTTTTTATTCGTGCTTACCCCTGTCGTTGACTCTACTGTAATACTCGCGAAGAAAAGGTGTCCGGTGTGCTATAAAGTATTACTTGATCCGTTACTTATTTTGTTACTTGAATAGTTTAATATTTTGGAAGGTTTTCCACATATCTGATCCTCAATGGTTGAAATAGGCAACTTAGGCATTTTATGGAATAAAAAGAAATTTTTGATATAAAGTTTGCCATATGACTGGCATTTTTCGGGCTCTTTTTTCACTAAACTATGAGCTTTTGTAATTGCTGATTATTTTCTCTAGTCTAGTTTTTTTATAATTACTTAATAATGTTTCAGATCCTTTCCTATTCATTTTGTCGGAATATTACATTCTCTGCAATGTGTAACCTATTTATAACGTGCGAAAGTATAATGAGCACTATTACAAGATTCTCTCGGATTCTTCGTCCATTCTATATTTTTTTAGTTTATGCAGTGAAAATTTTCGTCATAAAACCATAGGATATGAATGTCGAAGCAAATAAATCGGTTAATCTTTGGAAAAGACTTTTTCTCAAAAAAATCACAAAAAATAAAGAAATAATTAACCTCCTTTCCTGCCTCACTCACGACTTAAAATTTTAGTTGTTCGTAGTTACTTCACTGAATGTGCGATTCTAATATGCTTCTATGACGTCTTGAAAATTGACAATGCCATTTGTTGACTTTTAAGCAGCTGAAAGAGCTTTTATTTTTAATGATTGACAGAAGTCGCCCACGCCCAAAATGATTTCGCGTGCCCATTCTTTTCGAAGTGTATGCATGCAGCGGGAATGATCTGCCATTCACAACACTTTAAATATTCAGCAGGCACGGGGATAGCGGTTGCATTATGAATTCACGACCCATCCTGCCATTTAACTGTTAAAAAGACGAGAATTTGCATTTTAGCAGTCTTCCAGACGAACGTCGTCGGGGACACAAAAAAGTTTTTTTTCCCCTTCGACTCCATTCCGATTTTTTATTACTGTTTTTTATTTCTCCTTTTTGTTCGTCTGGGCGGGCGCACCAAAACGGTGACCTTTCCTGCCATTCTCTCTTCTTCTCTCTATCTCTCCTTTCTTCTTCTTTCACCACTCCCCCTTCCTCCCCTCCGAACTCGTTCTCCTTCAAAATCTCCTTCAAAGCGTACCTACTCCACCCGCAACAATTCCTCCCTCCGCTAGTACCGCTGCGTTTTGTCGCGGCAATCAGCGACGTCGTGGGAAAGTCCTCGCAGATTTTCATGAGACGTCTCAGGAATTATATTTATTAATCCACCTCGCAACGCCCATTCTTTGATCCAGGGTGAGGAATAGGATAATTAAGGAGTTTCCGCCCATACTATGGCATTCAAAACAAATACATTATTTATTAATGAAGTTTTCTCGACCTTCACATGGGCTTATTCACGCCAACGTTTCTGTTGTCGTCATGTCTTTCACCATCTTCAAGGCACAAAATGACATTTTTTCATAACTGACTGACGACCTTAAAATAATAATATTAATAAAATAATAATTAATAATGAAATAAAAAATGTATGAAATACACAATCTAACTTTCGTGTGTGTTTCAAAAAATATTCTTTCGACCTTTTATTTAAAAAAAAACTAACTAATAATATTGTATTAATGTCTGTGAATAGATTAATGGGCAATTATTCTATATTTACTGCATCATTCCTTTATTTTATATTTTTATTAGTTTATATTATGCATGAGTACGATAATTATTCCTAAATTAGTACGGAGAAGTGGCTAAGTTTTATGCTTACATCGATTGAAATTATGATGCTATGCATGCACCTGCTCGCATCTTAATTAAGGCCGAAGGAAACGGCGATTCAAAACGAATGAATAATTTTTTTGCGTAGTATTAAAACTGCTATCATAGACGATATCCTTTAGCTATAAAACTCAAAATTCCGCCCGGCAGTATGAAGACTTATGGCTAAATTGAAGTTTAATAACCTATGTTAATAAGTTAAGTAACCTATATTTAATTTTATTGCCACTTTTATTGCACAGTAGTTAAATTATTTTATTTTTAATATGTATGATTCATTTTCAATAATTATTTTTCTGGTGTTCATTTATATTTTCTTATTTTGGCTTAAATGAAGATATAATCAGCGCATGTCAAAACTTATTCTAATTACCAATATTAATCTTTTCTACGCTTAAGAAACAATTCTATCGTCCTATCATGTATCATTTCCGCATTGTTGACGGATAAAATTTGAAATGTTCATTATTTAAAAAAAAAGGTTTTATTCATCACTAATTCTTGACTTAAATGTCTTTTTGAGTCGCAGTTAATCTCTAAGTCCAGCGACTGAAATTACGAGATTGCTAATTTTTCCGTTGGAACATTATTGATTAATCTTTTATTTATATTAATAACTATGTAAATATTATTTTCTAAATAATGCTGGATGAAATAATGGGCATGTTGCATCTGGAGTTATCTGTTATCGAGCTCTACCTTTGGGAGAATCTCTTCCAATCACAGTGACTTCCTTCTCCTTCGTCGTCTTTGCGTCCCTTGCCCTTCCGAAGGCTTTCATCTTTCTTAAAGCTGCCATCCCCCTTCCCCTCTCTTCTCTCTGCCCCCTCCCCTGTCCTCTCCCTCCTTCCTCCCCCCCTCACACCACCGGACGATAGTCGCGTGCCCTTGAAACACACTCATTCCGCGTCTGTTCTAAATTTGGACCGCCAGATGTCGCTCCCTCCCATTCTCCTTCATGGAATCTTCGTAACTCCGCCCCCTCCCACCAGAGGCCCTTTTAACCCCACTTCCTCCCTCTACACCCACACGTAAAAGTCTCCCGGTCGTATCCACGGCGCCTTCCTTCTGCATCCATTCCTCCGTCATCTCTTGCCAGTTTTTAACCCGCTGCCGTGCGTTCACACTTTACTAGTAGGGGAAGTTACGGCTTCAGCGACGGATGTATAGCAGTAGGCAGTGGCGCAGCAAGGGGGGGTTTTGGGGGATGAAACCCCCCCCCAGAGGTCAGAGAAATTTTTAAGTTTTAGCCATTTTACTTAATGGATTAGTATTACTTATAGAATAGTGTTTGGATTAATCAAATATCCCTCAGAAAAGCGTAAAACTCGCCATTTTGAACCATTATTCTTAATTATTTTCTGGAGGAGGGCCCCTCAACTCCTGCTTACCCTGGTGGGTATGCAATACCCCCACACCCGTAAGTATTAGTTGCGCCTAAACCCCCCCCCCTAGCCTTAATTCCTAGCTGCGCCCCTGGCAGT
Organism: Ischnura elegans; assembly: GCF_921293095.1. Taxonomy (NCBI): domain Eukaryota; kingdom Metazoa; phylum Arthropoda; class Insecta; order Odonata; family Coenagrionidae; genus Ischnura; species Ischnura elegans. Next base: position 96,015,664 of record NC_060254.1, read on the forward strand.
AGGGTCTTCTCCTCTTCGTTAAGAAAAGGATTGCGTGTTACCATTTCTGATCAAAAGTAAATTTGGGATAGTTGTTTCATTTTTCTCCAGTACGACGTCTCATTTCAGATGAGGTGACATGCTGTCAAAGAAGGATAGAATTTCGTTTGTAGAGGCATAAAAACATTTGTAGAGCTATGAAAAAATGATTTTCGTATGCTGCGCTATGTGTGAGTCACCTATGTCGGGCCTCATATATTGATTTCATTGGATAGATGCCGATAAATTTTGGTATTTTTTTGCTCTATTTCTTGGCCCCTCAGCAAGTAGTGAATAGTATGTATCGTACTTAAGCATGTGTGATGACAAAGATGTAGAGAATTTGAAATTTTGAAAGTGGCGCATTGGGGGATTGGGGGATTAAACCCCCCCCCCCCCAGAGCTCACAGAAATTTTTAAGTTAAATCTATTTTACTTAATTGGATTAATATTGCTTATAGAATAGTGTGAGGATTAATAAAATATCCCTCAGAAGGCCGTAAAAATCACCATTTTGAACCATTTATCTTAATTTTTTTCCGGCGGAAGGCCTCCGCACCTCCCGCTTACCCTGGCCGTTATGCAATACCCCCAAGTCCCAGTATTAGTTGCGCCTGAAACCCCCCGTAGCCTTAATTCCTGGCTGCGCCCAGGACCGTGGGTAGTATTATTAGAAACAGTTGGTGCCCACAATATCTTTTCACAGACATACTTTCTTTTATTCAGGAAGTTTACCAATTATCGGTACATTTTTGTTCGATACATTGTTTAAAACCCATTTTAATATGTCAAGTACGTATGTCCAAATTATTGTATCGATGGAGCCGACTGGTTGATGCATAATTACTCCAGAAAAAAAGCATAAATGTGATGCTTTATCGAAATATTAAATTTAATCCGTCATAAGGAGTTTGTTAGGTTTTTGTGCGAGGATTTTCAATGCTCAATTATTTCAACGTCTTCTTTGGTTTTGCAGGCTTTACATTGTGTCGCCATGTAGGTCGGGAGCATGCTTTAGAGAATCTTCCGTGAGGCAGTATTCTACCACAGTATACACATCTATATTTTATAAAAGAGTATAGGTATAAAAGGTATAAAAGAGTCCTGATGCCAATATGGATGTATTCACTATTTTACTTCGAAATTGTGTGTTTTATTTAATGATTGATTAGTCCACTAAAATAAAACCAACGCTGCTAATTACTCAGAGTACTCTCACCATATAGGGGATAGTTATAACCACGAAAGCAAATTCTGTATTTCCATACTAACTTATAATTTAACCGGCCCACTTCTGAGGAAATTATTGCCATTATTAAGGTTTATTTATTACAATATAGTGCGCAGATTTAGAAATTTGTTTTTGTGATCATGGTTGTCTCGCAGTAACCGAAACCTTTAAAATGTATATGGTTTATTAATTTTTTCTGTATTTCGTTTGCCTGTACATGTCATTCTTTTGTTGCCCATTAATATTTCTGATAGAAACACTATGAGGGACAATCAGACGAGGCGCCATGGTGGAAAAAACGTTGAAGTACTCTGTGTCGCCATGACAAAAAAAACAACAATCGATGCTCTTCTGTTTAATTCCTTGGTGATTGAAAATGCGAGTGGGAATCCCGCGGCTTGAGTACGGTTATGCGTTTTCTCTCGACACGATTACCTTCGCATTTTCACCCGCATTAATGCAGAATACAAAGATGAGATCGTTTTATGTGAGCAGGTTCATTCCGTCCTTTATCCCTCACCGTTGAAGCACGGCGCCTTTCAAAGCGAATGTTGGAAAACGGGGTGGAAAAAAAACGGGCGTTCGCTACTCAGGTCACTTGCGGAAATGTTCTCGTTTCTCCTTCCTCCGCGATTTCCATCCGTGGCGCTGCGATCGCAAGGTCTCTCTCTGCCTCCGTCCGTCTGCTACCCTTTAATACTATTTTCCTCGAGGTCATTCCATTATTGACGACGTTTTTCCCAGTTTTTAGGTAGCTTCATATCATTCCTCCTCTTGCATCCATTGTCGTCTCCACAATGAAGGGAATAAAACCGTTCGGAGCTCAGCGAATTCGTTAATTCTTGACATCGCACGCAGTACCAATTGAAATTTTAATTTTTTTTTACTTTTGTCGTATATTAAACGAATGAGGAAGTTTTCGACTCAGTTGGATGAAAGGTAAATTATTCGAAAATGTAAGAAGTGGTTGAGGCTGATGTGATGGGGTTTTTTGAAGTTGAAATGCGAAGAAAAAAGCATGCGAGAAGTTGGAAAGGGAAGGACGAGAAATGAAGAGAAGGTTTCGTGTAAGTAGGTTTTCTTCAACAGAAACCGTCTTCATTTGTACATCACTTCCAATTTATATATTGGGCTTACATTAACTTATGATCTCTATGCCATTGAATCGGATAGTTTTGAGGAGGCCTCCAGTAATTTTTTATCATTGCAACTGGACCGCGGTGGTCATTAACGATTTCGCTGTAAAACCCTCATATGTTTTACGGGCCAATATCAAATTCAATATCACATTAAGAGGACGTATCACTTCCGCTCGACTGTTTTTTTTTCGTGGCCAATTACTTATTTCAAATGTATGTTTTCATATGGAAATTTTCAGAATGTATAGAGACTCCGTTCTCGATGTTTTTTATACCTCAAAACTAAATATTTAACCAAGTATTTTCTCGGAATTTGAATTTTTACGTTTGAGATTGTTAATTACCACGATGAAAGGCAAGTTACTACGAATAAGGCGGGTGCAATACGTCTTCTTGCCATATACCCTTTGGAGAGGCCTTTAAGTTCCTTGTTGCAAAGACCATAGCAATTGGGGGAGTAGGTTCAAACCCTCCCACCCGAAATGTTTTAGGGACGCGGTCATAAGCGTTTCCTCTCCTACAAACCCTCCAGAAGTGTACCATCTTCCATAAATACCGCCAGAAATATTTTTCTTGCTACGGCCTTGCCCGTAGCCAGAATAGCCGGTGCAATAATGATCCCCTTTTTTGTGAGAGGTATCAAATTCATATAATTGGAAATGAGATATTTAGAGCCGATTTTATAATGCTAGGTTGGTCCTAACCATAAGATGATACAACCATCAGCTTTACCTGGTGCTGTGTGAAATCTCTGATTAACTTTGTCTGATCTTATTCAGAAGCTAACCAGAACTTTCTAAAACCTCAAGGTAAATTTAAAGTCTGTATCATCTTATGGTTTGCATTGCCCAGACATTATAAAACCGGCCCTAAATAACATAAATATTTTCAATTTTTTATAGAGAGACTAATATGGAAAACCAGAAGTTCCTATTATGGACATGTCTCGTCAGATAATTCTTCTGGTAAATATTTTGGTCACTATCGATTGCACATCAAATATGCAGCTTTTTTACTGCGGAAAGAAATCGTTGGTATTTGATATCCATTAACACCATGTCTTATATCTCCCTTGATTTTTTTTCTCGCCTGTACGCCTCGGGTCTTCGTACTTCCCTTTCATTTTGCAGACCTCATCGGCTACCGCTTCTCTGTCCTCTCGTTTTTTTGCCATAATTCCATTCCTCTCTAACTCCATCTATCCATATATTTATCTTATCTTCCACCCTCCCATCTCTCCATTTTTCCTCCCCGACCGTTCCTTCAATTTTCCCCATCAGTCCTGCACACTGGCATGTGGATTGCTTGTGAGTCCTTTTTTGTACCTTCTGGCTGGCCATGGCTAAGGTGAGCTCATCCAAGGTCTTAATAGGTAGCAATGAAACTGATTGTACCACAGAAAGTGTTTCTAAAGAGATAAACTGGCCGATGGATTCAATTTTACTTCGCTGCTGGGTTTGATTGAACTTCGTGTGCGGAAATCGTTCTTTTACGGCGTGAAATAGACTGTAGCGCATGTCAAGTTGTCTCTTTGAGTCGGTCATGTGGGTCACTTTTAGCTGCAGCAGCGGACAGGACGGTAAAATCCAAGCTAAAGAAAAGTATTTTCCACAAACTGTGTCTACCAGGGGCGCAACTAGAAATTAAGGTTAGGGGGGTTTTAGGCGCAACTAATACTTAGGGGGTCTGAGGGTGTGGAATACCCGCCAGGGTAAGCGGGAGGTGCGGGGGCCCTTCCCAGAAAATTTTTAAATAAATGGTGAGTTGTACGGCTTTCTGAGGGATATTTTTATTATTCCTTAGACTGTTCTATAAGTAATATTAATCCAATTATGTGAAATGGATCAAATTTCTCCGAGCTCTGGGGGGGAGTTTTATCCCCCAAGACCCCCCCTCGCTGCGCCACTGGTGTCTACCACTGCAGCGAGGGGATTATCGTCGATTTCGCTTGCTGTGTAATCCGAAAAGTAGTTAAAGTTTGTGGTTTCATGGGCTGGATTAGTAGCAATAGAAGAGGAAACCAAAATAATTAATTAGTTAAAACATCAAAAATTGCAATTGCAGTTCAAATATTCTTTTAGACGCATTATCTTTTATCAAGGTCGAAACCGGGTCGGTACTTTAGAAAATAAAATTGTGGGGAAGGTTACCATTTTAGTTTATTCTCATGGATATAAAACATTTCCTCCTGATATCGCCGGTCACTGTGTATTATGTATTATCTTTTTACCGTTAATTAAAACTATGAATGTGATATGTTTCAAAAACGAAGGCGAAATTAACGTTAACTGCCATGGGCCATAAAATTTGAAGCGATCGGGAAGCCAAAGTTCCGTGGTTCTATTTTCAATATGGGACATATATTTTCCCAATCCAATTTTTATAGCATAATGATGTTATTGATTTAAATGTTCATTCCACTATTAAGAAATTTCTCTATTTCTAATAATAATAATAATAATATATTTTCTTCTACACATCTACAGTATATTATTTCAATTCATGGAAGTAAGATAGCATTTATGGTGATAAGCTTCTAGTTAGGCTAACTTCAAAAAATCTTGAATGGAGAAATGAAACAGGAAGCATTGATTGAGATTGAAAAGCATAAAACAGGAACAATACTCATTTCGTATTAAAATCATAAAAAGAAAATTATTCGTAAAAATATTTCAAAATTTTACTGACTGTACAGTGAGTAATAATGTAGAATGAACAAAAAATATAAATTAAGCATAGTATACACAATGCAGTCCCTTAAGAGTGACATTTCAACATCATCAAAAGGTATTATCCATTTTTTATCAGCCTTAAGTATATACCCAAACAATTAGTTTCTTTAATTGTGTTGGACAATAAGTTAAACAATTTTGGTCCCATGTAAAAGAAACTTTTTTTGAACGATGTTGAATTAAGTTCCGGCATGGGGTGCCCAGAAACCCCTAACACTAATTTCTCGCCGCATTTCGCACCCTTTTCAAAATAAATCGATTCTATATTCTCATCCACTCCACCCGTACCACTGCCTGCATCTTTTGTGCATCCGCACCCAAGCCTCGGCCTCCACGCCATAGGCTCTTAGATCGCTTCCCCACGCTCTCCCGCAAATTATTCCGCGGGCGTCGCTATGGGGAGGGTGTTTGTGGTGTAGGCGGGTGGATAGTACACGCATAGGCGGGCAAGATGAAAGGCTCGGCTCAAGGTTTATGATCGCCGCGGTGTAATTCTTCCTCCCATTCAGAATGGCTGCCGCTGCCTTATGACGACGAGGTCGCGAAACGCCTTTGGTCTTCCCAAAGAGGCTCCTCGCCATATCTTCCTTCCTCTTACACCACGCTGAAACCATTGTGCAGTGACCACTGGGTCAAAGCGAGGTCCCTTTTCTATTGACACTCGGACGTGAGTAGTAATAGGGAATGAGTCCGATGAGTTTTTTGTCAGAGGGGAATGGGGCACATGAATACAAAAAGTCTACGCTAATGGCCGAACAAAAGGTTTATTCCCTTCATCGACGGTCAATCTTCATCTCTTCATCTGCCGCAATAAAGATAGTGGAGTTCCAGCGTAATGATGATCGCTTGGTAATTGTATTAAAGTTCGCGAAAGGGAAGCATATCACATTTATGGTTTTAATTAACAGTATCTCGCAGCGATTCAATCCTCAGAACCCGGTAGAATTTGAATATAACACTTCTAAAAATATATTTGAACTTCAATTTTAAATGTCAATGATTTAATAATTAGTTATTTTGATTTAGCTCATAATCCGAAGTAGCAATGAATAAAACTTTTTGAGCGCAAGATTCAAGGATTTTGCCCCGTATAGAAATCTTTTTCATCGATTAATCACTTCAGTATCGTTATATTTTAGTATGAAAATATCGGAAATTGGAGTATGCAACTAACCTTATGGTTAATTACACATTAGGAAGACGAACTGTAGAGAGAGTTTCCGCTGGAAATATAGCTGAAGAATCGATGGAATAAAATTGACCGCGAAATCGTTAATTGGCTAATTAATTGTGAGAGTAATCACGCATCAAAATTCTTTACGTTCACAATCCTCCATATGATGCATACTCTTCGCTGAGTCCTCGTTTTCTTTCCGTTTCTCCGTGGTTTTGTCCGTAAGGTCCTCAGAAAATAAACATAAAGCCACTGTGTCAAGTTACGTTGAACATATAATTGCTCGTTATGCAAGTCAATGGGCCCAGGTGGTGTATTGCACACGAGTTTTTACTGCGTTTCTGGTTAGCAGTTGGTTTTAAACCGGTGATGAGTCCTCCAAACGTTGCTGAGAATTAATTTTGCTCGCCGCACCTTCGAATAATATTTCATTTCCTTTCGTAGGCTTTCGTTTTCTCATATCCTAAGCTTTCTCCTCCGCTTGTCGTCTTGTTTGTGTTGTGTTAGTCCTCCCCACCAGCCTCCCTCATTTCTTGACAGTCCCACCGGCTGTCCTCAACCGCAAGCGTTTAGCTTCGCTCGGTGGCTTCTTCTTCGTTGGGATGTCCGCAGGGCATTCTGGGAAGGCCCATTCGTCAACCATTCTGCTGCTCAGGAGACCATCACGTCGATTGATGCGACTCTGCCTTTTACGTTCTATGACCGTCTCTTGATGTCAGGTGAGGGAAGGAAAAAAGGATCGTTTTTTTCTACCTCGCCGAAGGATAATGCGTGTAACCACAAGTTTCTGCCCTCACTAAAGTAGTCACACATTTTAAAGGATCGGTTTAATCATTTAACCCGTTGAATGGGTGCTGGACCATTTTAACTACTGTAATTTTTGATGATGAAAATAATCGTTGAGGGACATGTGGAAGGTAAGAAGGGCAAAGGACGGCCCCGAATGAGTGACGTATAGGACAGGTTATAAAGGGCGAAAAAGAGAAGAAACTCGTCTCTATGAAAAGGCTGGCGGATAGGAGAGAAGAATGTAGAGCTGCGTCGACCAATCCTAGGATTGTTGACTCATGATCATATGCCAAATGAAAAGTTTTATCCTGCTCTTTAATCGTTCGAATAAGGCTAAGTTTGGTTTCTATATCTATAAAAGATATCTTAGGAATGTTGACTAATAATCATTATGAAGGCTTTAAATGTATAAATATTCGTAAGCAATATTGTGGTAATCAAGTTTTAATAAATCTGACTGGAGGATTGTCGGGTCACTTTAAAATTGTGATTTATATTTTGACGATATTTGAATAAAGTGCTCGTAATTTGAGTTTTAATTTTATTTATATACCATTTACTGCATTTTAATCAGTAGGCCCTCTCGTTATATTTTTTCATTCTAACCTGAAGATGGAAAATTTGTGAGTAGTCATCGCTAGAATTCTTGGCATACCCTTTTTAGCGTATCACTCACTAAAATATATTGAAATGCTAATTTTGTACAATACGTGGTTACCTATCACTCTTTTTTTATTTATCACTTTTTTAACTTTCATATTATTGTTAGCATCGTTAAAGTCTCATAAAAATTAATTGATACCATTTTACCTTGATTAGGTTTTATCATCTTGAATCCTTGCTATCCTCCAGTTTTCTCAGTGCCAACATTCTTTTTTAAACATATTATATGTCAGCATAGGTTTTCGCATGGACTGCTAAAAACATTTCAGATTAGGTTACGTGAAACGCGATGCTCTCTTAAATATACTTTGGGAATTGACAAGTTATAGCTGTCGGCTGAAGAAAAATGCCATCCAAAATAAATGAAAGCATGACCATTCTGGTGCATTAGGGTTTCATTTTTTCATTATATTTCTCACAATTTACGGCTCTGTATGTTTGACCAGAAGTCAGCCGTTCAACAGTAACGTTTTCAATGAGGAGAACTTGTTTATTCAGTGAGAATGATATTTCATTAAAAGCAATGTCTCAACGCTGATCCCTATTCCTTAAGACTTCTTTTCATCAAGATTTACGTCGTTTTTTTTTTAAAAAGTATGCGTTTTCCACGTTTCAGTGCAACAATGTGTTTGGCACTTATATTTCAGGTTATGTGTATCGATAGAGATCAATAAGATTGAAGTCCCCTCCCCTTGCTATCTTTGATAGATGTAATAGTCGTGAGGCAGAACGACATAATCCGGTTTACCGTCGCACCCGATGAGAATACTGAGCGTGGAAAACATTGGGGATTGTTTTTTTCAATTAGGTAATGGATGTGCGTTTTTAATTCCTTCCCCGCAGTACTATTAATAGGCTGGGAGGAGTTGCCTCTTCATTGAATTTTATCATCGGGGAATGATTTTTTTTTGCCAGTCTGTCGTTGAGACGAGGCATCATTCCCTCGTCCCAGGCCACTCCCAAGCAATCCATCATCCGCCTTCAAACATTCAATGCTTCACTTTCTCCCCACCAAAACCCTCCGTTCTTTCCGAGCATTATTTATTTTAACTCTCCCCTTCGATATCTTCCTTCGCATTGAGCCCTTTCGTTTTCCAAGTATCACCGGATATCATATTTCCATCCCCGTACTTTTCTTTATTGGAAAACTTTTTCGTTTTATATTCATATCATATTAGTTTAAAGTTATCATCACTTTCTTTTCTTTGAAAATTCCTGCAGATTTAATTCTCTGATAAAGTTTACAGTCAATCTCTATCGTAACAGGCTCAACTTTGTGGAGGTTCATTCTAATAAATAAAAGCGAATAAACTAAATAAATTGGTGGATTTATACATAGTTTGTTCGCTTTTATTTATAAGTTTACAGTTATTTTTTAATGAATGGCACATTTTCTAATCTTTCAAGTATTACTCGATATCATGTTTTCATCTCGGTACTTTTCGTAATTAAAATCTTTTTTATTTTACATTCATATCAGATTATTTTAAACTTATTATCACTTACTTTTCTTCGCTCTTTCCTGTAAATTTAAGTCTCGGATAAAGTCTACACTTCTTAGTTTACAAATGCCACCTTTTCTTGTCTTCTAAAAATTTTCGATATCATGCTTCAACCGTGGTACTTTTCGAAATTATTAAAACTTTTGTCTTAATATTTATACTATATTACTTTTTTTAATGATTTACTTTTTTGAACTTTACTGCAGTTATAAGTCTTGGATCATGTCTTCTGTTCTCATTATAATAATATAATTGGCGTTAAGGTTTTTAAAATTATTCTCTTCTCTCACACTCTTCTTAGCGTTTCCTCTTTACTTTCTCGGTCAATCCATTCATCCATTCTCAAGTTCGATGGTATTCCGTGATGCATTTGTTCCATAACATCCCTTAGTATGACTGCCTTGTGATCGGCACTATTATTACAGTATTCTACCAATTAAGGTAGGTTTCCATGGAGTGCTAAAGAACTGATCTGGGAGCCTCCCTTTCCTTCCAGCGCTACCGTCTTCTATTCACTGTAAGGCCTACTCCCTTTCAATCTATCTAAAAATCCTATTCTTTTCCTTCCCCTCCCTCGTTTCCCTAACATTCTACCCTCTAACACCATTTTCAACATCCCCTCCCCGCTAAGTATTCGCCCCATCCATACATTCTGTCTCCTCCGTACCTCATCTAAAAGCTGCCTCTTCTCGCCAACCATATCCAGCACTTCGTCGTTCCTTTTCCTCTCCGTCCATTTCACCCTCTCCATTCTTCTCCATACCGAATTCAAGGAAATTTCATAAGTTTTGAAATCAGGGAAGAGTCAGGGAATATTGTGAAAAGTGTAAAGTTGGTACGAGCTTTGTTTTTTTTTTCATCTTTCCCACGAGTCATCTCCGTCCACTTCGCCCTGATGTCATCTCCTCACCACTTCGGTTCCTCCTCAGTTCACATCCTTCGGCGTCCTACGAACGGATGTGGATGATGGGATTGAAGGCGAGGCTGAGGCGTGCTCAGATGGGAAAGCGGATGGGAACACGTTTATAATTTTTTTCATCATCCTCTCTCCATATCTTTTTCGCCCGTGTTCTCACTCTCCACGGAACGAAACGCGTCGAGGTGCGGAAAAATTGGCACTAATAACTCTATGCCGGGCACACATCCACGAAACCTTTACCCATTGTGAAGTTCCGAGAATGGCGCGGACGCGTAAACAGACGGATTATTATGCCCCGTGATAAGTTTTTTTATGACCTAGCTGCAGTTTTTCATTGCTAAATCCGTTTTGATTTTGTGCGTGGTTTTCCTCCTATGGCGACTTCAATTGTATACCCTGACTGCCTTTGTTGATATTATTTATGCAAATGATGGATCCCCCATGGCCAGCTTTTCACGGAGTTTATTTTCGATTCTTCAGAGGTCTAAAATTCAGGTTTGATGTTACAACTTCAAGTGACAATGGATGATGCGTAAGTGTTGTTCGTGCAAGGGAACTACTGAGGTTAGTGAAATGTTTGCTGAACTACCACAAGCCTGCGTATTCAAAGTTGTGATGCTTGATACTGATTTTTAAAATGTACGTACGTATTTTTAAGTGGTCTATATTTTATCATTATCTTCACTCGATCAATATACATTGTTGGAAAGTATCCCTGGTACTATTGTTCTCTTTCTGTACGTTTCTCCCGCTAGGTCTCGTATCTCTGTGGAGTTGGTATCAATATTAGTCGCTCCGCACGAATTTAAGCCATTTTGTTTGCTTCTGCTGTGTAAGTTTATGAGATTATTTGGTAATGTATATTGTGGGAAGGGATTGAAAAGTTTTATTAACACGTAATGCACTTATGATGTCATTCAACATTGTGTTATATATCCTTGTTAATCCCGAATAAAATACGTATCAGGCATTGGAATCTCCTGGAAAACTCCATGCACTAATATGAATGTCTTCAATCAATGTTTCCTTTAGACAAAGCACATCTATAAGGTGTGAGATCAACATAACCTTTCGATCGTTCTAGAAAATTCAATGCCATTGCAAAAGTGTGAAAAACCTAAAATCTTAACGTAAAGTCTATGTACCAATTTAAATATTAGAATATTTTTTTACAAACTATCATTTCATTCTAAACCAGGTTGATAATGCTACCGAGTTATACTCTATTGATGAAATCAATAAAGACAAAGAACGTTATGAGACTTCTTTCAGTAGGCCTGATATTCAATCGCTGCTTGCATTAGAGAGTTCCATTTCTTGCGACCATAAAAGCACGCGCTGTCTCAATTATTTCGTTTCAGCAATTAGGATTCATGCATCAGTGGTCATTGGAAACTTTGATAAATGGATTATGTGAGCATTGCATTGGTTGTTCATTCAATTTTTTGCGTCTCCTGTTTTTTTTTTACCTCCCCACCACATAATTCCACAGGTTCATAAAATACACTTTGTTTTCTTTCAGCATCCTCCAAGTTCCTTCTAATTGAATCTTGTCCCATCCAACTTTTCTTACCTTGAAATATATCCGGGCTCCACTCCCAGGGATACCACATTTTCTTATTCTTTGCAGGCACAGATGATGATTTCTGATTAATCATTCGCTTCCTCCTCTTCTAGTACCTTTTGTTCTTAAACCTACTATATGGATGTATCACAATGGCGGAAATTAAATTAAAGGGGCAATAATATCAATGCAAAAAATTTGATTCTGTTCCATCAAAGGAAGTCGTCTAATTATTCATATGTTTTCAGATTATTTAAACTTCTTGATTGCATTATTTTTTTAATTTTACAAAATATGATAAGCATGAATCCATGAGATATTATGAAGATTGTATGAATGTAGGGAAGTTTATTGTTATGTGTACAGTATTCTGTTAAAGTACAAATGTGCCACGGTTTTTTTTTACTTTTAGCTGTGGTGTGTTCCTAATTTTTGTTCTTTTTTAATTGTTAATGGTAATATAATTGTCTCATTATGAAGAATAAATCTTGTATGAATATTATATTGGAGGATGTTATTGTCTTTTAATTCAGCCTTCTTTATTGAAATGGATGGTGGGGGCTGATACTTTGTGGAACTCCAGATGAAGTAAAGATAGTTTTTCCGCATGAGTATTTATTTAAAATGGAGTCAACATGTTTCACTTCTTTGCAGAATCATCAGGACTAAAATAAAAGTAAAAATTTTTGAAGTAATTTTTAATTAATATTAATGTGGTACAGTGCAAAGTATCTTTACTTAATTATCCTCCTTGTGCATTTTCCGAATGCAGTTTCTTTTCCTGCGTCTTGTCTCAGATATTTTTCTCACCTTCATTCCTCCCCCTTTCCGTTTTATGGGTCTGCCTTTTGATCTCGAGGCATGGAATAAGCCTTTTCCGTCTCCGGTTTAGCCCGTACGTTCTGCATTTAGATCTAGCTCATAATCGCAGACGGCGAGTATTTCTCGATCTAGAAAAATGGGAACTATTCCTTTAAGTGGCGCATCGCTTCCTCATAATAAATAAACTCCTTTTGTTCCCCGCGTTGGCAGTTGACAATTGTGACATATCGGCACACTGGTGGCCTGAAAACCGTCACGGCTTTCCGGCATCAACAGCGAACTGGGGCAAATATACTATGAACGCTGTTTATTGAAACCAGTAACTCGGGCGGACACAGTGTAACTTATTATTTTTTCATTCCCATGGAAGAACGTAGGAAATGAAAGAAGGAATTAAATTTTTATATCCCCTTATAAATGATGGCAATTACCGCCCTGCGGAGTTCATGAATCAGTTCTTGGAAATTCGTGTGACATAATTTTATAGCAGAATTGTGTCTCTGGTCAATGTAATTCTAATTACTTCGATTATTATCTAACCTTTTCATCGTATCCTACTTATCGAATATTTAATTTTCATATTTATTACATCTTAATTTGATATTCCATTTTATTGGATGGCACATTTTATCCGAAAATAAAGGTTCCTTAAGGCTTTATTAATTTAAAGGCCTACCACTGACTTTAGATAGAAAGTAACCTTTCATCATCAATGTAAAATTGCTTCGCTCAGCTTCTCCATTGCTAACCTTATGTAATTTCCTTACTTCGGCGACACTCCGAGGTCTATTTTCGTAATGCAGCCATTCGAAAAATCTAACTTAGGTGTGTCTGCAGTTCAGAAGTAAATTTTAGACAAAATCACACAACTGCTTTTCCTAACGCTGCATTCTAGTTGTCCTCGTCGTCGTACTTGGCCGAAAAATGTAGGGGCCGCTTTTGAAAGAATCTTTAAAAAATTTTGACTTTGGCATGCGCTATGTTTCACTATCTCGATAAATTCCTTCGTATTATCAAATTTCTTTTTTTGATTTTGCTTCAGCTAAAAACTTTGTACCGGATTGAGCGAAATATTGGCTCATTTTTTTGCTCATTCAAGCATAATGATTTCAGTTTTTCTAATTATGGTCGTTTCCGGCAGAATCCTTGATAAAAATATTGGAAAAAAAACAAATTGGCAAGCATACATCGAATGGATGAAATTTATTAATTGTCCTGGGGCTATACTTCTTAAGAAAAAAATATACATTTTTTAACAACATTAATTGAAAATCAACAATTTGGAACTAACATAGTGAAAATTTAAATATAAATTAATAAGAATTTATAAAATTAAACAGCTGAATGTAAAGTATTATGATGGCCATCTAACAAAATTCATATGCATACTTTTATTGCATCGAAATGGAGGAACATTTAGCTGCGTTGTACGTATAATACCTACTGTTACCGTTCACGTTTTGGTTGAATGTTATCGAAACTTACGCAACAACCTGAAAGGGAAAGAATCTTCCTTTCCTCTCGCTTGTCCATTTTTTCTCTCCCATCCTTTACGGTCGGGAGTACAAAATCGTTCGGAGAACCAACGTGACATAATGCTTTCCCCGGCGTTTTTGTGCACCGGCGTCAGCAGTCCGATTGCTATGCGAACCGTGAATCCACCGTCGCGCTCGCTACAAGGAGAGTGCTTATTAATTGTCTCCGTGAGGACTGTTAAGTTTCCAATAAATTGGAGGCACTGATGGGGGCACGTACCTGACCCCAGAGAGGTCGTCCCTTGCCCCTACCCCTCGTATTCCATCCCATCCTGCCTGACTCGAAAATTATCTATACGAGCTACTCGCAACAGCCACCGCAAATCTTACCCCTCATATACCAATTGCATCAACATTCATTCACGTCATAAGAAATGGAAAGAGTATTTCGACGTCTAAAAAAAAGTACAGAGCCCCAACTGGTAACCATATTCAAGCTCGTAAATTCATGTTGAAAACAGTCGCTTCTGTATATTATATATCTTTCTTAGAAAATTGTAATCTTACTAAATGCATCTACATTGATTCATGTCACAAGCCATGGGAAGAGTATTTAGACGTCTAAAAAAAGTTCAGGGCACGAACTGGAAGTTTAATTCAAGCTCGTAAATTCTTACTGAAAACAATCACTTATTGATGTAATCTCTCTTTTGAAAATGTTTACCGATAAAGAGAGTATCTCTTCGATACTACTGGCTATTTTTCATTTCTGGTCTCTTTGTTATTATTTCTGCTTCATGCACATCCTAGTAGTCCTATCATAGTGGTTTTGATATTGTAATTTCCGGATAATCTTTGAAACATTTATCCGAATATAGACGTTATCAGATTTTATTTAGGTCTAGAAAGAAAGATATTTCTTGGTCTAGGACTTATGTCCTCTAAGAACAAAAACAATTTACTTGTACAAAATCATAGAGTAGATTTAAACATAGAATTATTCAAACATAAAATCATGAAATCAACTTACTCGTTGTGAGTGATTAACTAACGCAACAATGTAACACAAGAGTTCCATTGTTCAAAGTTCAAAAAAAAGAAAGAAAAACATATCATACACAATGTTCCAGCGACAAATTACAGAGAGCATAACCAATGAGAAATAAAGTTTAGGAATAGCATTAAGTTACATGATGAAATGTCCAGACAACAAAAAGAATATATGTATGAGATATACATTTTTCTTTGAAGATGTAACCAATAAGTATTGTAAGCTATAAACTATTGCCTTAAAAGATTTCAAAAACGGAATATTTTTAACTTTATCTGGTAGATTATTCCAGAGATTGGATCCTACAATATGGAATGATTTCTCAAAGGAAGTTGTACAATGAGCGGGATAGTAGATGAAGTTTGCATCTGATCTTGTAGTCTAGTTTTTACGAACCCACTCACTGCACGTATGAGTAAAAGATGATCCAGTAGTGAATTAATGAATCCTAACACTCTCCTTCACTGAAATAATTCCAATAAGTCCCATCACAGTCGTTTTGCTTGTAGGGTTACCAGCGAACGTCACGAAAATTTCTGCTTCATTTCGTGTCCTTCTGCATAAAAATTAGCGAGTGATTGATCTCTGTTGTTACTTAGTATATTACAGCCACCGCTGAATTGAAAAGTACCCTAGAAAGTTTAACACAACGAAAGTACTTATCTGTTTCCACACTTCTTTATTTCTTCAAACCCAGGTTTCGGTACATAATGCCATTTTTAAGGTTTCCGCCCAATAACGCTTGAAACCTAATCATTTACCCTAGAAATAATGGAAATTTTTGCTGAGTACCTCTTTGCCCGTGGATTATTCCCTTAAGACTATCTACCCCATTATTTCCAAACTCGAATGATTGAACGATGAAACCATATCATCTCCTTCTCAAAGATCGGTTGCATCCTCGTTACCTTAACCGTAGGATTTCCGGCGAACCCTGTGAAAATTTGTGCTCGAATTGTGATGCTGTTGGGGGCGCGTGGGAAATCGGTTCTTTTGAGTCCACCGCAGGTCTTCCTCCTCTGCACCTCCGCCCGCAACGAACACACCGCCCGATCTCGTTCATCCCGACAACCGCACGCCGAACCCAACCTCCCGTGCAAAACCATCCCACCCACCCATCCCCCTTTGAAGGCGATTACGCATTCTGTCTACGTGCGCATCTGTTGGTGCGTGGAGCCCTGGAGACGACAGTGCGACGGTCGTGGCCGGAGGGACGAGGGGGGTGTTGGTGTGCGTGTCGTCGGGGGAGGAGATGGCCAACCGGTTAGTTGGTCTCTTTCCCTCATCATCTCTTTTCCTCTCGTGGGACGCGGACGAGACGACCCCTTTCCTCTCTCATGCTCCATTCAGCATCGCCTTCGTTTGTGCTGAGGTTCGATTAATCGACATCGTAGTTACGATCAATCGAAACTCAGGTAGACTCCTCGTCACTGGTAGATTCTCTTTACTTCCTCTCTTAATGCTCCATTCAGCATGGTCTTCGTTTGCGATAATGTTCGATTAATCGAAAACGTAGTTCCGATCAATTGAATGTTATTGAAATCGAAACTCAGACTTCTCGTCATCGGTAGATTCTCTTTACTTCCTCTCTTATGCTCCATTCAGTATCGTCTTCGTTTGTGCTTAGGTTCGATTGATCGAAACCTGAGTTACTCTCTTCGCCCTTCTCCCTAATACTCCATTCCGTTTCGTCCTCGTTTGTGTTAAGGTTCGATTAATCGAATCATCGACTCCTGCCACAGGTAGAATCTCTTCGCTTCCTCCATCGTGTTCCATTCAGTATCGTCTTCGTTAGAGCCGAGGTTCAATTAATCGATACCTGAGTTTCGATTAATCAAACATCAGGTAGACTCTCTTTGCTTCCATCTCGTGCTCCATTCAGTATCGTCGTCGTTTGTGCAAAGGTTCGCGATGGGTTTCTGTAAGTTAGTTCACTTAGCTGGGTAGCAAAATATCCAGTATATTTGTTTACCTTTAACTCAAGGTTATCCTGTAAAACCTAGCTTTCGCTGGAACAGCCTTGAAAGCGTTCTGATTCACGGACGGTAAACATTCGACAACTATCGAGTCGCCATTCAACCTTTCGTTATGTTCTGCTACCATGTAAATCCAATCATTAATTTGATTTTCATTTGATCGCTAATGCCTGCAGAAAATTGTAACTAGAGTAATAAAGACTTGATGAGCCCTTCCAAAAAAAGATCAAGTATTTTTCTTCCAAGATCATTTTATTTTCAACGATCCCATATGCGTCTTCTTTGGATGCCAATTGTGGTTAACGAGCGGGTACATGTCCTCAGAGAATACTTGATCATTTTCATTTCCGAATAACGTATTATCTAATAAAAACATGCCGACAAAGTATCGATTTCAATTCCTTTCGTGCCCGCACATATTTTTGAGATGATCATGAGTGCGACGAAAATTACTAGAAGTCCCTTACTCCCTAATGGGGGGGGTGTGATTACATTAACGGTACCCTTCCAGCAGACACCTGGAAGTACGTGATATGAAGTCGCGATTGGAGTTTTCCATCCCGTCTTTCCTCGGGTCTCCTCCTGCGAGCGATCCTCGCGTTCCAAAGTCTCCGAGACATTCGCTGCAGTCGTCCGTGTTTCGCACTCTTCCACAAGACCGCAGACGACCATCCTTTCTTCCGAACCGAAGATCTCTGCGCTCACCTCAGCATCTTCGTCGCGGAGATGGACGTGGAAAGGCATGCGCCTTCATTTCAACGCGGCCGAGGATTTTTAATTACCTTCGTTCGCTCGAGACGACCGCAGCCACCATTCACCCCAAGTTTAAATTATGACCGTGTAAGTTGGGACTTGGTTGCTTTTTCGAACTTTGTGGCAGTTCCGCTATATGCGTATTCTGACTGATGGATTTCCGCAGTGGTGTAGCTACAGGGGATGTTATCCGGATTACGACTCCCCCTTGAGCCGTTATTACTTTATTTTATATGTGTTATATACTTTATTTTATTTACTCTCCGTCGGGCGCAACGGATCTGACAGGCACCGCGAGACTTTGTTTATTTCTCCGTCCCACTGGGTGGCATAGGTGCTTATAGTAGCTGTTTGTTTGATACGCTGTATACAGCCTTTCACTTTTCGTATTAATGCATACAAATCAGTGGCGGATTAATCAGCATAATTAAGTAAAGTAATGGCACAGTAAAGCAAAATAAAAGCATAACTAGATGAATAAGATACAAAAATTAAAAAAACATTTTATAGAATTCACACGATAAAATACATATGGTATAATAATACTGAATAGCCTAAATGGCACGTTAAATCTCACCTTGATGGATCGGTCCGGGACAGTATGACGTTTAAAGGGTATATATACATAGCATATAAGACATCGTTTTAGTTTTTGTTTACACTAATAATGGTGCTTTAAACTTTAAAAGTTTACCACTGAGCCATGCGAAGAGTTAATGATGTTTTTTCACATCTGGGCCTGTCATGCACATTGCGCCTGAACTAACAAATCCAATATTGCGCCCGACGAAAGGTTAAATACTCGTACAAAATTATTGTTTTTGGAGTCATAAAAATCACGTATTCAACATCAAAAATCCCAAAATTTTCCGGACCTCCCTTTTTCCCTTGGGTGTTTTCCACACTCCACGGCAGGGGCCCGAAATTTCCGCTAAACCTCCACCCCATCCCCTCTCGAATTTCTGAATCCTGGCTACGCTATTGGGTTTGCGGCAGCACAGTAGCTCTCTCAAAGGCAACGTTTTCTTTTCTAAGGGAAGCAAATGAGTCGAATTTCAATCTTTCCATGGGAATAATGCTTCCGCATATATCTCTCCATATGAATATCCTCGGTTTATCCTTTCGTGAAGAGAGGCAATGGTGGATTTTTCGAACTTTGCGGCAGTTCCACTAGAAGTGTATTCTGGGACTGATGGGAAGACGAGAGCTTGCATCGGTACAGTTGCTGTTCCAAACGCAACGTTTTTTTTCTCCTAAGGGAAACAAATGAGTTGAATTTCAATCTTTCGATGGCAATAATACTTCCGCGTCTCTCTTTCCTTATGAATATCCTCGGTTTTCTTCCTTTCGTGAAGAGAGGCAATTTCCTTTTTTTCCTCATTCTAAAAACCTCGCGTCCAATGCACTTTAGGTGCCGTAAATCACCTCGCGAGCCAGCATCTTCGTTTTTGAAGACGCGGTTGTTTTGCGTCCGGGAGAAGGAATTACTTCCGCGGTTCTTAGGGGTCGGTAAGCGAGTGAGAGAATATGATGCTCGCCGTGGGGAGACGGAAATGAGCGAAGTGGCGGTTGATGTTTGTATGTTCTTCGAACAACCACAAGTGCCGATCCAGACACTCCGCGAAAGATGTTCGGGGTCGCTTTTGTCCCGTTCAGGGTGTTTAGTTGCCTAACGATTGATTCTTCGCATCAGTGCCATGTCATTGTCGGCAGAACAGGCTGGAAAATATTGGAGACCGCTGGATTTCTTTATCTGCATGCGCCTTGATGTTTATCTCCAATATGGAGAATGACTTTTTTTTACAAGAAGTGGGGAAGTAGTTGGGGAACGTAGATTTTCTTTATTTCGTCCGCAAAATGAGAAATTAATTACATAAGATACCTTATACCTTAAGAAACATTAAGAAAATTTTATATATCCAAAGCGTTCACGGAATCTGGTGGCACACACCCGATATACAAAGTTGGTAAGCATTCAACACTACCAGCATCTTTTAACATACCCCACAAGTCCTTATACTTTTGCTCGGAAAGCAAATAGTCTTTACATTTCAAATATTTTTTACACCCAGGATAAAATAATAGTTTGACATTCACACGTCTAATATATTTCGAATTGTCGATATCAGTATAATTCCCAACTGTAATAGCAGATGGTACAGTATTCGCAGAATAATCTTCTGCAGTGTAATCTCTACTGGTATACGAGATGGGGAAGGAAGTATAGGAGTATGAGGTTACGATTATCGACCATTTTAATCATTTTTGGTACCTGTACTTAGGTTTTCCTTACCTAGCGAGCGAAAGTGACGAATTACTCAGTCTTCAAAGACTCAGTAATTCGTCACTTTTTCCTAACTGAAACCTATCTTCATATTTGAAGAAAGTGACGAATTACTCAGTCTTTGAAGATATGTTTTTGCAAAGAGTTTCATACTTTTTCGTACTTTCACTTCGTGTAACAGTATGGATTTTTTGTAAGTCTTGGCTCAGTTGAATCATACTTCAATTCATAATTTACTGATTCACAATCTTTCTGTCCCAATCGTAGTAGGCTTCATTATTATTATTATTAGTTGCAAGAATAAACTGGCGTTAATCTTTTCCTTTTCAACATTTTTGCTCTTAATTCTTCTCATTATCAATTGGTGATCTCTTGACTTCTTAAGTATGGATAAAGTTATTTTTGGCCTCAAAAAATTGAACCTTTTTTTATCCATTGGCCAAGAAACTTGGCTCCAGTGGAGTAACTTCTAATGTTAATCAGAAAATAATATTGATTTTCCATCAAATAAATCGAGGTAATTTTTTAGATCACTGACTGTTGTTTATAAAATTTTATGTAAATGATAAATTATGTAAACAATTAAAGTTGACCGTTATTAAAACAATGTTAATATTTGTTCCTATATAATTTTCATCCTTTGAGCCTGAAATTACAGTGTATATGCATAATCTGTTATGATTTATTTTTTAATTATTTTCTTAAAAACTCAAAATCATAACACAATATGATCGTGGCGCGCCGTTCTTTATCGTCATATTTCTTCGATCTTCCATTGCTCATCTCAGTTTTCGCTCCTCCTCCTTCTTTTGTCCTCCTCCAGGTATTTGCTCGGCGTCTTTTTCGGAGTAGTCCTCTCCCGATCCATTGGTACTAACTCCCCTTACCCCCTCACCCCCCGCCATCTCTTTCAATTACGCGGTAGAATGCAAGGGCCATAGAATGCTGTAATTGGTGAGCTCGGCTGTCATGTCCCCGCGATTTGTGCCCCTTGATTGTAGCCCCCACTCTTCGGTGCCCGCTTTGGCATCTTACCTCGTAGGGGAGGAAGTGGTCGGGTGGGGGGGAAGAAAAGAGTCAAGCTGCCGCGTGCGCAGGTAGCGTCCTCTCTCGGGAGAATAGGGGGAGCGATAGGAAAAGGGTGGGGGAGCAGGTGAGAGTGAAGTCGCATCGGAAAAAAATAGTTATAGGTTTTTCGAATTCAGTTTCCGAAACATGTAGGTTTGTTCCACATTGCAATTACCGAAGCATTGAATAAAAAAAACAAATGAAGTTACTGAGGTATTAATTTTTCATTGCAATACTGCATTATTTTTGACATTGAAACCCAAGCCAATTCATGAAACTTCTGAGATTTCTACTTTTACCGTGCACCCTGTAAGCTGATTTTCATTTAAATTTTCATGAAATAGAAAAAATTATATATTCACAGGGGTATTGATATTTTGTTGAGTGTTAGTAAGTAGCTTTAAGGTACGCACTAACATTGTTCAGATATTGCCATGGTATCACTTAACGAGCTATATGTATCTTTAAGTAAAAGCATAGTGTAATGATGCACAAAGGTTAAGAAAAGACTGTCGCTGTTTCACAAAATAAAATATATTTGCGACCGGTTTCGAAGAAGGAGTTTCACCATGTTACGCCAACCACCATCGCATTTAGCATAGTGTAATATTATTTAGTGTTGGCATAAAACAGGATCTCCGTCAAATTTGCCTAAAATTACTCTAAACTTGCCATTTAAATGTATTTTTATGGAGTAATAATAAAATTAGTATTATTTACATTGCATAACTACATAACTTTTTTCATTTGATACTATCAATGCAATGTAAGTCCGAGACAACTCTTGAAAATTCTAAGATTAGTCACTTTTTCCCTGCTCCTTCTAAGTTACCAAAGCCACCGCTTGGATTTTCCACCATTAATATATATGTCACTCTGTGAAATTCTCATTAATACAATAAATATTGAGGCCACATCTCCAATATCCCCTAATTTGAATTAAGAATGAAGAATTAGGAATGGCGAATTTTTAAAAAATTCTTCCATTCCTAATTCATGTAGATTGACTTGAGTCTTTTGGAAAACATGGATATATATTATCAAAAATAGCTTGCATGAAATTATCATTTTTCCTTATTCAGTAACCTTTGTGGTTCATGTTTTTTTTAGAATTTTGAGCAATTAATTCCTAAAAAGGAGTAACAATAAGTTATTATTTTTGGATTCTATCTGTATGCTTTACTTTTGGGAGATCGAATCTTTCCCTCAGAAAATGTTTCCCTAATTGGCTGCGATTTCCTAAATATCGCAAACCCCTCATGTCACCAAAACAATGGTGTATTTAGCTAGTGGTCGGTTAAGGGTTAGAAGTCACGGTCTTGTGGGTTCAGGGCCTGCTTCGAATTGTAGTCACGACGGGTCTTGTGCACTTCCAGTTTTCCGACGTCTCTTCGATGCGCGCTCTCCTATGTCCTTGTTTGCCAAAGGCCTCGTGATCTTCCTCGTCTATTGGTGACCCTTTGGGAGCCGACACCGGCGAATTGAAAACTGCTCGAACGGCAGCTCAGGGTAAATTCCAAATCGACTGCATCACCACGACTCAAGGCTATGCACGGGATAAGCATGCCCTGTTACGTCTAGCGCAGCCGTGACGGTTGGAATTGTGTTCTACACCCGCACAATACGGTCCAGAAATCATCCATTCCGCCGGAATTGCATTCGCTTTCCATGGAGAACGCATTCTCTCCTCCATATGCCCATTCCCTCCTCCATTCTCTCCTCCATATGCCGGCCTCGGTGGCGCCGGGGTAAAGTCCCCGACTGCTAACCTTGAGGTCGCGGGTTCGAATCCCGCCTGGGTGGCTTGACTACCATCCAGGGCATGGATGTTTGTGAACGTCTAACAAGTTAATTGTAAGAGAGGACAATGCTGTCCTAAATTCGCTTATATAATAAAGACAAATTATTATTATTATTATGATTATTATTATTCCCAGGTTGTCACTAACCAAACGTTCCATCTTCTCCCGCCTCTCTTCCCTCATAAATTCCCTCCCAGATCACATTGACCCGTTCTCCTTTCCAAACCACTCCTTTACAAACCGCGCTCTTTCCTACCTTAATAGAAACTCTTAAGGTCAATAAGTTTACTTTCAATGCATTGTTATTTATTTAAATTTATTATGTTTGATTTTGTTTGTACTTTTTAATTTTATTAAACTGTGCCACTATAAAATGGCAAACTATGTTGTATGTGGACAATTTGATAAATAAATAAATTCAGAAGGATTACAAATCATACTGTATCACCCCTTTTGAGACAACAATCACCCGTTCCGAAAGGATCAGAATTTTTTTCATCCTCCACCAGTAGGCTCTTTTCACTTTTTCTGCTTCAAAGGGAATCTTTTTCTGCCGTTCTTATCGGTCGCCAGCATGATGAGCAATCGCGCCCCATTGCTGGAAACCCTCTTAAAGAGTTGGATTCGCCTTCTCTCATGTATCTTTCCTTCTCAGATCTTTAAAACCATGCCGAGTTCTTGTTTTTTTTTCCATCGACGAAATCGCCGAGGAGGTATGGTATGTTCCACCCGACAGCACAAAGGATGACGGTATGTCACTCCGTCGGTCGGTCTGCCTTTTTTTGCCGTCAAAGATCTCCATGGCGGAATGTCCGGTCGCGCAGATGCCGGAAATTCTGGCAAAAAATGTGAACGAGCTCTCTTTCATATCAGAGGAGTCCCGCGCAAAGTCAAGGGAATGAAGATGCTATTCCGATATAGACTCAACGGCCTATCTAAAGATAAGGATTGGTGTGTCCAGATTATTTTTGCAAAATGTTTCTTCGAGAATTAGTAGATTTTCGGCCTGTTAATATAAATAGATCCAAGCTTATTTTGATATAAAATTCGTAATAAATATAGCGTTTATAGTTCGAGAAGCTGTGTTAATGTGCTTGTCTACACCTATTTTTTTTCCTTTCTAATACCTATTATTATCCTATCCAGGCTTCACTTAATAGACTTCATTGTAAATATATCGTCCATAGTTAGAGAAACTCTAAAAATGTGCTCGCCTAAACTTATTTTTCTCCGATCTATCACCTATTTTTATTCTTATTCAGGTCTCACTTGATAGGCTTCATTATAAATATGTCTTCCATATTTTTCGGTAAATTCTATTATTACACTCAATTACGCCTATTTTTATCCTACCAACTATTAAAAATCGGTGTTATATCCATATTATTTTACTTATGTTCTCCGTTTGAACTTAAAGTGACCAGTTTTTGTCTCCGTATCTGGTGGCAACGAAATAAACGTGATATGATGTATTAGATCCTCCAAGTAAAACAAACCAACTGAGGCGAAAACTTTTGTATCCGCTATTTATTCATTATAGAAGTTTATAACATTCCTAAGCTCCTCCAATATTACTGAAGTCAATTTTAATGTATTAACTTGCTTAATAGGAGCAGAGTGAGAATTTAAAACAACTTCGTTATAGTTCGCGTTATACATAAATATGCATAATCTTGCAAAGATATTGAAATATTTCTCAATGAATCGAATGAGACGATTTTTAATTAATTAATAAAATAATAATTTGTGTAAATTAAAACATCATTCAGTAACTATGGATCCGTGCTGGATCTTTCTACATTTAGGTGGGCCCTTCTATCGAATGCCGTGTAGGTGAAGTCAAAGTTCATTAAGTATTATATCAGCACTATATGCATTACGACCATAGCCTCAGGCTTCGCGGCGGGAACGCATTGATCTTAGCTCTTCCGTAATTATGAGAGCATGTCCGCTTACGATGACAGGAGCGGTCGCCGACGCGGAAGATGTTCTGTGTTGGGTAGGATAAGACGAGAACATCGGACGCCGAAGCATGCTCGCGTGAAAAGTGCTTACCTAACTCAGGCAAAGGCCTTGTTATGCGTTGCTTGTCGATGAAAGGCGGAGAGGGTATTTACCGCTCAGAAGTACATAAAGTTCCATTGAATAAGTCTCGTCCGATTAGAACCGAGAATTCATTCCCCCATGTTAAGATTTGTTCTTTTCTACCGCACATGCATAAGGAAACTCATACCTCGTCCACTTTTCTCTCTTACCATACTCTCAATGCTTCCATGCTATTTTTGAAGTTTTTTTTATTCTCTCCCATCTCAAGTGGCTAAATGCTCAGGTTATCTTTTTTCCTAGGTATAAGAGGCACAATGGTTGGAGTCCACCTCGTTTTTCTCTCAGAGGTTTCAGCATTAGCCATTGCAGTATATTTTTTTAATTTTCCTTTACTTTATAATGAAGTAGGTTTTGCTGCTTTAATTTTCTACCAGTATTTGCATTCGTAATAAACTGTAAATACAGTTGTGCAGATTTGGTAAGCGGGTCAAGTTCGAGGTAACCCTTCTATCTCCAGGTATTCATTTAAGTGAAATCAATTGTTAGCAAATTTTCTTTACGCCAGTTCATCATTGATAAGAACCTTATATCGAAGTTGAGTCTCTTCGGCTGTATGCATACTATGATGAATACTAAACTATTTGTGATTTTCATAATAATCTATTTTTTCGTGATCTTACCGACAACAATTGGCTTAGAAAACGTGACAATGTAGAAAAACGCCTTGGGGTTTTTATACATTTCTTTTTGATAATATTTTTCACTGTCTTTATCCGCGAATTTATGCATATTCATTCATCTACTCTGGAGTGAAATAATTCCCGAGTATGTTCACGAAACACACCCTAAGAAGCGAGAAGAAAGCGGTGGTGGCTTGATGAATTTAAATTGTCATCCTTTCTGAATAAATAAATTACTATCCGTCATGAATATACCCTCTTGATGACCAATCTCAACCACCCTTATTTACCCAAGAACACTGTTATTATCACCTTCCACTTCTCGGCAGCCACCTCTGCAAGGTGAAATAAATCTCATTTTGGCAAACCTTTAAATTTTACGCCAAACTTCTGATGGAGTGTGTTCTTAGCGGCCGATTTCTCTGTATATTCCCAACGATTAAGTCCCAATTTGATGATGAAGTCTTTAGGGCAATCTCGGATGTTTTCAACCTCGGTAGCTGTCGAGGAGATAAAAATTAATGGCGCTTTCCTATCGATCGGAAGGTGTGGGAAGGGTTTGAGGTCGACTGGATGGAACCCAGCGAGGATGAAGACGAGAAGCCAGCCAGCCAGTTAAGTCGACTCGGCTGGGCCCTCCAGTGAGGGGAATTATTGGGTTGCGGGGCTTCGGGTTGGTATGTTGGCTAGATTGTTGGCTTCCGACACCAAGGACCCGCGATCAAATCCCGGCAAGGTGGTATCCCGATGGTAGCAAAGATTTTACAGAGACTCTGAGACGCGAGTGTTTGTGGAGGGTATTTCTTGGGAAACACTCCGTTCGTCAAACAGTATGTATAGCCGTGGTCCCCTTTGCGCCTTTCGTAAAGAGTAGGCTGATGCCGACGCCAGGTTTCTCTCCACATTTCCTCGCTACACTTCCCTCAAGGCGCAAATGACCTTAGCTGTGGGTCGCGTACTCCAAATATCAACTTACTTACCGCTATCGATGAACTTTTAGGAAGATGACGGAGTGTTTGAAAGCCTAGGCGTTTATTGCTTACGCAGGGTCTAAGGCAAGCGTTGAGAATGCTGATTACGTAAGATTTCTTGGTTTCCAACTGGGTAGTATCGTTGTACTACATCCACTCGACTTGTCAATTATTAATTTCAACATCCAATGAGAAAGATAATGGATTTAGCTGTCTAAATTCAGAGGACTTAAACTTGAGAATATTATTAACTTTAAAAAAGAGGCAATATCTGTCATTGGTATATCGTCTGTGAGCAGCAGTGTTGCAAAGTGTTAATGATGAAACTAGCAGTAAGGGTGTCAAATTACCAGTTTTTCTTTCGTGAGTCTCAAATCTACGACGGACGACACGAACTATTATCTAAAGTATTTCCAGTATGAATATAGCACCATTTTCTCGTTTTGGTTGAATATAGTGTTCCAGATGACTATAAGTTAATTCTCAACTCTTTTGTCTTTGCCATTGAAGGCCATCAAGTTAAGCCGGAGGAAAGATGAAAGGCAAGCAGTACGTTTCACCCTTATTTTATCCAAGCATTCGAGTGCATCGATTTATCAGATAGCCTAATGATCCCATCAGTGTCAGACTACCATCTCACGGTCCCCTTGTGCTTACCCGGGTTGGAAGACAAGCGTTGAGGGGAAGGATTATGGCGGTTCGACGGAGTGAGACAGACGGAGAAGAGAGAGAGAGAAGATCGCATCTCGAAAAAATCTCTTTATTAGCCTTGACGAAAGCAGGGCCGCTATCGAACAATGGTTTTTGATAAAAGGACGTGGAAAGACTTGCTATTTTTCCATCCCATCGCTACCTGAATGGGAGTCCGTGGAAAAATTATTGCAGGGGGAGGAGTGGGTGGCTGGAGGGTAGGATGGCGGGCAGAGCTCTCATCGCGAGAGGCCATCGACGTCAGAAATGCCGACGGGCGCTGGGCTCCAGAGTTCCAGGCTGGAGGTGAAGAGGGGATACTGGAATGGTGGAGCAGGGGGGTGGATATGAGCTTTAATGGGGTGTAGTCGGAAGCCTAAAGACTCCTTCACTACCACTTAACTTGACTTAACGTGACGTAACTATGAAGTAGAAGTCACATCACCACTGCACGGCCTTTCCTTTTTTTTTTTTGGTGACGAATTTCTCGTATATTACTCACGGTATGGTGATGAAATTTTCAGTGTATTTATGATTCACCCTAATCAATAATTGCCCCTTCGCTACGACTTAACTCGACTTAACGTGGCGTAACTATGATGTAGATATCTCAAGAAGGCACATGTGTTCGGCCTTTCCTGTTACTGTTGACGAATTACTCGTTTATAACTCACGTTATCATTATGAAATTTTCGGGGTATATGGGGTAGACTCATGTCAATATTTTTTTCAAAATTCTTAAAATTGTTATTGAAGCTTGTCTGTATTTAAATGAAATTTGAACTGAATATAATAGTGAGTTGCAATTTTAAAATTTGAGATGCAGGAAGATGTTGCAAAGGGTCTACTTTTTACACCCTGAAATTTTCAAGGTGATAAAGTAAGTTAATATTACGTAAGAAGAAGTTAATACATAGTAGCGAATAATGTCGAAGTTCGAGCAGAAGTATTTGTTTTGGCCTAACGTTTTTATTTTGGAGAAACATCCTGATGTCGAAGTAGGGTGATTTCTTATCGATTTTCCGCGGGATTTTTTTCTGCTCTAATCCGGTTGGTTGGGGAATAATTCGCCCGAGACATTTGCTGGGGAAGGTTTAGAACGTTCATGATGATGACAGTGATCTTCAGTAGTTCAGTGACGATGAAACGAAGTGACAATTTCGAAATGATAACGTATGTTTTAACCCTCTTATTGTTAGTGTCACGGACCGATGTATCGGCTTTTACCACACGGACAAAAATTATCACGACCGGATTTTAAATCATAATAATTTTTATTTTATCCGTTATTCGATTTATCATAATATTTTAATAGAAAAATATTGCCTTTTAGTGATGTAAAAACGTTTCATTGATATATAAAATAGTTACTTCACATTATGTTTTTGCATAAAGTGCTACCAAATTCTTAAATTTAAGTTGGCACTTTTCGCTACTACCACTAAATTTCGGCGGCACGGAGAGGATTAAACGTGTGATTCTTCGCGAATTTATGCAGTATACGAACGGTTAGATTGATTCGTCGTCTTTTAAGTTGTTGTTAGCGGTATTTAATGGTGCAGGGGTTTGGAGGGGAAAGGCCCGCGACCCCGGAGAATATGGCGCCGCCGCGACCGATTCACGGAGGAGTACCTCAAGGAATACCAATAGGACCACTTTATTGACGCGCCGCACTCCCACGTCGGGCGGAAGGAGTTGAGGCCGGCGGGGTGGTGGGAGAGTGTCTTGTCTCAACATTGTTACGTGTCGGTGAAAGTTATCGCCGTGTTTGAAATGGTAAGCGGGGCACCGGCTTTTGTTTTTACCATGTCTCAACCCTCTCCAGCCCATCTTCATACCTTTCAGCGGCATCCTTCGACGGGTGATTTTTGCCATCGAAGTTCAACGGATAAAATAAATCGATGAACTCCGAAGTCGAAAATCAGAATCGAATTGAATACTGAATCGACGGACATCGATTTTCACTGTCTTGATTGCCTCTGCTTAATATTTTAGGGTTGTTAGTAAAAGTTTTGGACTTTTGTCCGTCTAAGGTGGTGTTTGGCCCCACTGTAGCGCCCCCCTCCCTTTTCCCCGTTAGTGAGATATCATGAGATTTGGTTCGACCCTTCCCCTCCCTCAAAACCCACGTGATATTGTTCAAATTGCGTATTTTCAGTGTAAATACGTTAATCTATGAATAATAGCGTTGGGTTCATAAAAATAAAAAATATATTAAATTGTTTTATTTAAGATTAGTAAAGACTACTATTTAAGATTACTTAAATAATAGTCTAGAGTCACATTTTACACTGTGTCTTGCGGTGAAAAATGACGTGATACTTAAAAGGTCTTACTCTCTCTCCCCACGTGAGGATCGGCTTGGCCTCCCTCCCCCTAAACACCTCACGTAATTAATGGAGGCCCCCTTATAGATTCCTACGAAGTTCAGCGAAAGTCACTAAGAAGACAATCGGTAGTTTCCATGTATCGAGACATCAATCAAACCATTCAAGTGGGAATCCTCTCTGAATGTAAGCACGTGAGGAAGGAATGGGTGCCCACATTCTCATGCTCGTCAAGCTCGCGTCATTCCGTGCGATAATGGCGTGTGTTTTGTTCGTTCTTAATTGATTTTTCTCTCCCAACTTTTTCAATCCACCCACGTCTCGTCCGGTGCCACGCGGGGCCGAATGTTAGCCTCTTCTGTGAGACATCTTTCTCGTTAAGAAATCTCCGCTCGCGACGGCCGCTGCTTACAAATGTCTCTCTGTTTGCTTTAGCCTTTTCCTCCTCCTCGTTCCGAACAAATTACTTTTGCCAAGGCAATAATAATCCAAGCGAGGGAAGCGGTGAATAATGGCTTAACTTTCCTCCTCCGGTTCCCCTATGCGAATGGACCGCGCCCCGTTCCGAAGGCGTGGTTCTTTGAGAATATTCTAGTTACTTCGTGCCCCTGTGAGATCGATTTGTTGAGGAATAGGTAAACACTGCAAAAATGCTCTTATTGGAGTAACTTTCGTGTTTCTACTGAAAATATGAATATTGCACTTTAATTAACACCTGCCCTCGCCGCTAGGCAAACTTTAATAACCGAAATAAACAAGAATGAACTAAATGTTAATTGAACTGATTCCAATAACAAGACTATGGAATAATAAATTCTAAACTGCTGTAAAGTATAAATGAATATTTTTTTACTACGTATAAATTTTTTCTCCTTAATTTCACTGACATGTATCATATCTGCGCAATAAATTATTTTTTCTCAGTTATCAGCTATCAGAATGAATGAGGTATCCTTCGCGACAAAATACATTGCATTAGAGAATTGCTACATCCATAGCTCCGTCTATATCACGTGATCACCTTTGCTCATATTTTTCTATGGCCTTCACCTGTCAGGTATCATTGATTCTCTATTTCTTATTGTTGTCAATATTTTACGGTGGCCAGTTTTACACTGTCAAAAGACCTATTGTTGTCATTCGTTTTCATTTAAGAATATAGTCGATACCATAATCTATCTGTAATCAGCATGTCTTCAAAGCGCAGCATAGCACCTGCATGAGATCCATTGTAATAATTATAGTTTTTAAATGTGAAATCGATAGAATAAATCACGTAAAGTCATATTCTTTAATGCCAGTTGATCGAGTACGATGAGGATGACAGATTTGGCAAGATTCAGTAGAGAGACATTTTCTCCGTGCCTCGTTGAAATCTCCATAACTATGTTATTTCTTCCTTCAGAGGAATGAATCACATCCTATCCCTGACATTCTTTCCTCATCACTACGGCGACACTTGTCTTTTTCCAGAAAAACCTGTCCAAAATTTTCCCATGTGATTACGTGAGGGATTTTGGAAAAGGAGTGAAAATTAGCATATAGATGTGAAACGGAGCTAATAGTTGTTAGCTTTTTGAAAACACTTCGCATAATTTAGAACCTCTTCCAACGCCAAGCTTTATCACCTCGGAAGACTTAATTTTTTGAGCTATACCTCCATTGTGAAACTAATTGTGAGCTGTCAAGGTAACTGGTACCTGCCCATGTTTTTTTTCAAACTTTTCCAGTCCTTCATTAATATATTTGTAAGTATTATACATATATCTCCTCTTAGTTTTGATTTTCTGGAACTTTTCTTGGGGAAAATGCTATTTTAAATTTAATTGATTTTATGTATGCGCAATTAACGCTTCGTTTCTATTTTCTATAACACAGTTTACTGTAACCCCCTTTTCGTGTCGTCTGCACGAAATGGATATTCATACGGTACTATTTCACCCTATAAATCATTCTCTAGCATGGCTAACGTGATTTTATTGCCTTTTGCATACCTGATCAACTTCTCTTCCTCGCTTCTATAACCGAGGCACAGATTTTTCCGCGATAATTCATGATGTTTTACTTGTGAATTTTTTCGCACCATCTGCGGCACCCGGCTCGTGAATTAATGTTCACGCATTCCTTAAAGATCGTCTTTGGCCGTTCAGACGATCCAACTTTGGTAAGAATGAGATAGGTTCGTCCTAGACAACTAATTATCTTTGGCATATGATTTGGTACACTATATATTTTGACTTTTTTTTAATTTTCACCAGCCTGAAAATGTATTTCAAACCTCTTAATTGATCGTAAAATAACTCTTTCTATCTTGAGACCTTAGTTGTATTATTGTCATGAAACTCGTCATTCCATCAAATAAATTTAATTATATTTTATGCAAATTTATCCCTAGCTTTCTATTTTTTCGATGAGTTTGTGACAGATGACCTTTCTGTTTCACTTCCAATTTTTCGTGATTTTTTGTAGACATTAGAGGCTTATTATTTTACGAAAACATGCCTTAAACTTACAGAAATGTATACTTCATGACTTATGAATAAACTCACTGTTTCGAACAAAGGGTTCTCTACAGTCTGTAATTATTACACTCGTGGATTTGTATTTTGTAAAGCATATATCTCCAATCTGCACAATAATCGTGCAGAAGAAGCTCAGGAAGTCATGTAATAAAATGGAAGTGACTTCAATAAAAATTACAAGCCAATTCAGAAACTTTTGAAACAGACCTGTGTGAATTTTCAAAGCTACCAAAGACATCACTTCGACTTTTCCCCATGAATAGACATTTTACTGTGTGTGGTATACAATCTTGGAAAAACTCCAACCAACTGTTGCGGTACCCCCAAAGATATGCAGAAAATGGTTTCATCCCTAATCTCAGCTAATTCAGGCAAGTAGCCGAGGAGGGGATAGCTTTGGATACTCCCATTAAATATTTTCCTTTGTGACGGCTTAGCCCTGGTACATCTGCTGAGGAGGCCATGTGCTCATGGACACCATTTCTGTGGAACTACTCCATTTTTCGATATTCACATTTCATTATGTCTACCAATAATTAAGGATGAATTCATCACTCAGCATCACCCGAAGGAGAGCTAATATGATGAAGTGTGTGGTTCCGATATAAGTTGTTCCGAGTGGAAATTGGTTTCGAAATACCTATATATAATCTAGATTCTGGAACTCTCTTCCGCCAAATATAAAGACGTCACAATCACTTCAGTCGTTTAAAAGAAGGTTGTACTCCTATTTGAAGTCTTGGGCTTAATTCAGTCTCCTCAACTCATTAGAGTTATCATCTTAAAGTTGTGATGTTATCAAAACTCTCTACATAAATGTGTATATGTAGGTGTGTGTCCATTACTGTCTAAGTTAAAACTTATATTTTTTTGTTATTAGTATTGAATATTTTACATTTTGTGCATAAATATCTACTACTTGTTAGCCTAGCAATATTCTCCATAATGCCTTATTTTTGTCAAAATGCCTTTTATTAAGAGTAGAACATTTCCTGTATTTTTTGTATTTTTTGCTCTCATAGGTTTTACCTAGAGCATAATAAAAATATTTAATTCTATATAGGCAACACGCTTGCGACCCAAGCTCCCCCCAAAAACTTTTCTGGCTACGTGCCTCTGCCGATTTGAATTTTTTACGTTTTCAAGTTCACGGCTTCAACCCTTGTCCCAAAGGGAGGATATAAAAGTATTCTCCTCGGACAATCGCATTGCTTGATACAACCCTCGGGCGATGGCCGATGATCGCTGTTTTCTTTTCTTCCCTATTCATCAGAAGCTGCGGTTGGTCCTGCCCAGAATTCATCTCGTATGGACCGAGCCACGCCCCGTCATGGGGAGACTCGACCCGTTCTTTTTACTTTCCTGGCCCAGCCGAGGGGAGAGATGCGCAATCTCCTAAAAGGAATACGACGACGTAAAAACGAGCGGCGGTCAGCCACCCACCTTCCACGCCCCCGACGGAGAAATAACGAAATAAGCCTTCTCTCTCTTTATACGCCTCCCGCATGCTGAGTCGCCTCAAGTTTTGGTTAATCCGACCTCCCTTATCTCCTCTTTCGTTTTTTCTTGTTCCGTCTCTCTCCCTTCTTGCTCTCCTCTTCCCTTCGTTCTTCGGGGTTATTCCGAAATGACAAGCGCACTGCGATGGAGAGCAAGCGGTCATCGTTTCGCTCTTGCTCTCCGTTTTTCGGTCGTCCGCCCCCGAGAACGGTGCAAAGATATCTTCGTTCGGGCTCAAAACCTTTCTCTTCTCACAAATGAGTCATAGTTTCTGTATTTGATAATGGTGTATCAGCCGAAATCGGTCATAAAATAGAAATTTTTATAAATATTTTGTGGAGATAACAAAGTGTCTGTATTATTGATAATATGGAGCCCTTCAATCACGTAAAGCTTCGAGTTTCGATTTAACTCACAAATGAGGTAGCGGGAAATGGGAAAGAGTTAGAGGTGATAGGAATCCCGGTATCATACGCTATTAAATTTTAAAAGCTTTCTAAAATGCATTTCATTTGGAAACGATTTTCTTGACTACTTATTTTTTTACATTTTGCACAAATTAATTGAAACGGAAATAGTGCTCCCCAGTTGGCATATGTTTTAAACTAGACTGCTGTCATTTCTACGACTCAATCCCTTTAATTTGATTACTCTTTTGGTATCATGATGTAGGGGATGAATTACTATTTCATTTTCACTCGATAGGTAACATTTTAAATTCATTTTCTACATAAAATAGCAAATAGCTTGGCCTTCCTCCTGTAATTGGTTCTAATTCCTTTTAGAAATTATTAACTTGAAAATAACGCTGCAGATATTGAAGCAAGTTGCATTTTTTATGCGCGCTAAGCATGTGCTTTATTATTCATGGTATCGGTTTTTATTTGTCCGCTGGTATGTATCAGTTAACGGGAAGAAATTAAAATGGGTGGTGCTCCCGCAATATACAGGAGAGGGTAAAAATGTCGTTCAGGAGGTACTAATTTTTGGAAAAGTTATTAATGGTAAAGGCTGTTTAAGACGTAGAAAAAATGTATCAATTGCAGAATCCATAGCCATAATGATCAGGCTCGAATCAGACAGACAGATCAGGCTCGAATTGTTATTTTTCATAATCATATTTCTTAAAATTTTATCGTCTGATTAAAATTCTGGCA
The DNA here is from genome assembly GCF_921293095.1 of Ischnura elegans. NCBI lineage: Eukaryota > Metazoa > Arthropoda > Insecta > Odonata > Coenagrionidae > Ischnura > Ischnura elegans. The sequence goes on from NC_060254.1 coordinate 96,050,519, forward strand.
GGTTAAAGCAACAAAATATTCTGAGTGATAATAACTGGATTCTACTTTTCTATACTTCATCGGGTTTGTCAAACCAGTGATTATATCTGATTGAAAACCAAAAACAAAACAATTTCCAATTTTCGGAGAGGCTCGTAAGCGATTCATTGTAAAACAATGGTGTTGGCATGAGAATAAAAATTTTCGCTCTTCTACTGATCTTCTGTATCAAAATTGCCTCCGAAGAAAACTTGTGAGCTAAAGGCTAAAGGCAAAATAAAAAATCGATACTTGCCAAAAAAAAATAGTTCACGTTGTTAAGAAAACTGGGCATGTAGTTAAAATAACCGAGCAATTTTAATTACATAAGAAAACAAATTAAAAATGAGCAAACAAATATATTAATAAAAATCATTTTACATCGCAAATGAAAGTGAATTGAGGCATCAAGGACCTTTGCATGTAATTAGAACTCTCAGTAATGGGTGGAGTCGAAAGAAACTTTGGGAGTGGCGAATAATTAATGCATGAATACACAAATATATGGACGCCTAGCCGAAAATGAATTCCCGAAATTCGATTTGTCTTACTCCACATGGTTGGTATCTGCAAGTATTTCTCATTTTAAAATTCTTCTCGACATACCTTGCTTTCAGTACGTTCAAAGTACAAACTGTGATGAATTTCTGAGACTACCTACTTTATTTGAACAGCACCTTTCCAAGAGGATGTTACATTATTCAGAAGTTTCCTTGATGAAATTCGGAACGACTTTTTTGGCGCATGTGTTTTTATTTAACAGGTTTTTCGTCACCGATGGGGCGTTTTCCCCTGAATTTTGTGTCTGACAGACGGATTGTGCTATGGGTGTGTTGGCAGGCGTACCGTTGTTGGAAAGTTTTATTTATCACTTTAAGATGTCACCATTTGATGGAACCTGAATCGTTAGAAATAAATTAGTGTATTCGGGAATCAAAAGCGTGATTTTTAATTTCAGCATGGAGAGGTTCCGTTCAGTAAAGATGGATGCTATTTCTAATTTCGGGATTTCTGCACCACCATTGTTATCTCAGCCGGCGGGCTCGACCGCAGGCGTTGAGTGCTATGTAAACAGAGCATTATGACGAGAAGATGAAGCAGAAGAGGGTCACGTGGAATATTTGAACGTTGCAGTGGGCAGCGGGCAATTTGAATATCCGTAGTTTTACTTATAAAATTGCGGCAGCGTCGATGAATTTCGAGTATTAACTTCCACATAGTTAAGCCTAATACAATTGAACGAACAAATTTTCATGTTTGGGGTACAGGCAAATGGGGTCACGGAATCTTCCTATCTATCTTGCAAAAGCACAGATGATTACGTAAGATTTAAGAAAGTGATAAGTTCCAAAAAAAAAAGATCGTTCAGGCGCTTGTGCTGCTTGCACTACAGCGAGTATGGTGAATGTAGGATTGCTGAACTCCGATTTTTTTATCCCCATTTCCTCATGATTCATTTTGACTTCACCGACCGCCCGTGCTTGAGCATTGGAAAGCGCCAACTGCTCTCTATTGCAGGTTCATGGACTCGCCCGCCCTCGGCAGATGAAGAAAGACGGGAGGGGCTGTCATTTATCCGCGGCCTGCGCCCAGCAGGTGGCCCGCGCCGATCCTCCTGCGCCGACGGCCGGTCACTTCGTGATCGCGTTCCCCGAGCATCATCATCTCACGCGGTGCATAGCGATGCGAGTTCAATCCGCCGACACGCGCGCCCGTTTGCAATGGAGGGTGAGGCGAGATAGGGACCACGGAATGTATTACATAGTCCTGCGTATCTAAATGGGCCTCGCGCAGTGGTCAGAAAGGGCGACTTGGCTGGACTCAAGTCAAAAATCACAGTCATTGCTTCCAAGAAAATGTTATAGTGCTGCCTCTGGTACTAATAATACTAGGTAGGTCGTTTTGGTGGCCAAAATGAGTACATTCTGCGGATGACTTTAGTGGATCTTGCATTAGATTAACAGAAAGGTAAATAAATGAAGCTGTTTAAAAAGGAAAATTAAGGTAAACAGTTTGTGTAATGCAATCCTTTTAATCCTGAGTGAATATATTTTTACATCTATCGGGTACGACTGGAGCACTATTTTCATGTAGCTTACATGATTGGACTACAATTACAGGATTCATTTCCTAGTGACGAAAAGAGTGTGGTGACGTGGCTATATTTTACTGACATACTCATGGTAAACGAGATTCATATTAATTTACGAGCAAATTACTATTATATACTGACTTAATAACTGTCATTTTCAGCATGCTCTCAGACAGGTAGTATTTCCGTTACAGACTATGCCTCGAAACATGCGGATTATCGAAAGCTATTTCTGGAAAATTTAATGTAGAAAGACTGGCAAGAGGTTTATGTAGCATATTTTGATACTAACAAGAAAATATCATGTGCATCTTTTCTCAGATGGGGCTGATTAAAGCTTTCATTTTTTCTTATTACTTATGTTCGGGGAGATGGCAAAATGAAGGGGAATTTTTTAGGGTACAGGTGGGTGGGCGTAGCTGCATTGGGACCTTTTACAGTTATTTCCCCCATCTCCTCTTTTACTCTGCGCCCCCTGCATGGGATCCACGCTGAGAGATTCGTTTGTAGAAGTTAGTTCCCCATTGAGGGCATATTCCGAGTTCCCTCCTGGTCCCAGCGGCACATTTGCCAGGTCGTGAAAGCGTACGCTGTGTTGATCTCATATCTCATCTCGCAGCGGGAGGTTCGCTTGCCTCTCCGAATGCTTTCAGCATCTTCTGTCCCGAATCCGGAATTTGTGCACGCTTACACTAATTTCCTGCCCAGGATTTTTGTGATTCTTATCTACTATTTGTGATGAATTGCCACGAATGTTAAAGGGGAAATGATGCCACTGCATACGAAAGATCTCTGTGATGATCTGAAAGCTTGTATCGCCGATGCGTGTAACCTCAACTCCGTCTGGTGGGAGTTTCTGGAAGATTCACTCACTATTTGTTACAAAAAAATGTGAAACTCGGTGAATTTCGGATTAAATTTAATGCCAAAACATGCTTATTTTTCAAGGCACGTAATATATGTTGCTGTCACTGTATACTCATTAAGTGCATATTCTAGCACAGGGCATATCGCTTGAGGGTATGGTTCCTGCTTTCAATTTTGGTTGGCCATTTGGGCTAACATCTATTCATATCTACGATGTAGGTTAAGATACTGTTTTGTAAATTTTATGGAAAATATATATATATATTTGATAATGTATTTCTTACATCATAGTTTGTGGAATTATTTTCTCTCCGTCAGCTTATAGTAGTTACCATGATGCAGTAATCACAAACTTTTGTAATACTTTTCAATTTTTATATTTGCAGTAATTAATATACTTTGTTTCTATTTTCAGGTAAGTGTAATCCGCGAGCCTTCGCAGGTGGTTGAGCATTTCTTCTGCTGAAGAATCTGTGAGTAAAAATGAATATCGATCCCTGGCTGTATACAAACATTTAGGTGAAGAAAAAATTAAGTCTCCCCAGAAATTTTACGTGCTGCCCCGAAAGAAATGAAATGAATTTTTATGAAATTGAAATGACGTAATGCGAACGCGGGTCGCTGTTATATCCACTGGAATGGCCTAACTAATCTCTAATACCAAGGTGGAGATAATTTCTTCGTTTTAACCATACATACATCTGCCATGGCTATATGCTAAACTGATGACTTCGAGCGATCGTTAATATTGGCTACACGACATGCGCAACGATCGGCGTCGAGTCGTTGTTTCTTGCAACAGAGGCTTCATCTCGCTGAAAATATTTCCTCTCCTTTGATCATGAACTGCACTGGAATAGACTCTTGCATTATGTATCCCTATGCAATTTTATGAGCTACAAGTCGACACTAAACAACTTTCCGCAACTGTAAGAAGTGATACCCAACCTCGTGTTTGTCAATTGAGTTACTGCTGAGCCCATCTATGTATTGTATTTGGAATTAGAAAAATTAAACAGTAACTTTTAATATCGTAAAGGAAATTTTTCAACTAATTCTACGTCACATTTCAGAGATTCCACCATTTCGGTTATTTTCAGTCGTTCATATTTTATTACGTAACCGTATTTCCTGGATTCCTTCACGGTTATTTAGGAGGTAGAGGACAAAACGTGGTTGACAAAGCGTTTTTTTTAAATCGTCACTTATTCTTACCGCTCTGATGCAACGAGTTTAATACTTTTATATCATAATATCACTACCATCCTGCGCAATTTCGTAACTAGGAATTTGCTTTGGGGGATATGGAAGGGCCTGGGGGAGGTGGCGGAGGCAACGGGCGGTCCGGGGAAATTTTTGAAAAATTACTCATCTCAATGTCTCAAATGACTTACTGCCATGATATTAATAAATAATGTTTAACTTTAAGCAGTGGCAGTTGTTACGTGTAAAAACTAAAAATTTTGTAAATTTTATTTCTTTGGGGCTTTGGGGAGGATCTATCCCCCCCATAGTTTCGCCACTGATTCTGCGTTAAGCACCTGCCTGGTGCCACAGAACTTAGGATTCAACCGCTCGTAATCGAAGCGATTTTCAAGTTCAGGGGCGGCTCTCTTTAAGAGACACGTGGACTATTAAGTTTTGTCCACAAGAAATGTTAACTTCAAAGGCAATTAAAGTATTCAGTTTCGTTATGCATGACTCTCTTCACGGTAAAAAATGTACACATACATCCATCGTCGTGCGGTCGTCGGCTCTTCGAAACAAAAAAAAACGTACGTACGCCAATAATTCCCAATCGGATGGAAAATAAATGCCCGCCTGGGTGTTGGCATAAGACTTTGGCGGATGCGTGCATGCATATTGGAGGAAGCAATTGCAATTACGCCTTTAGCGCACCAAAAAAGGGTGAAGAGAGTGCAAATAAAAAGAGAAAATAAAGGAGGAATAGTCGTAGTCGTCGCCACTATGGGGTTCTGCTCCATCCGCGACGATCGTGCGCTTGTGGGAGTTGTTTTGTTTTTGTTTTTTTCCTTTTTTTTTAATGGTTTCGCGTCGGCGTAGCGCGTGGGCGCGGCTGTTGGAAGTGGTGGCGAAGGGCGAATAGGATTGTGGGCAGGCTGGTCGGAGGGCGTCATTGGTTGCGGGGGGTTGTATTTTGTGGCGAGGAGGAAGGGTAAAAAGTAAAGAGGAAAGAGAAGGGTTTCTCTCTTAAGGATCGCGGAGCGGGTGGACGTGAGACGTCCCGAATGGCAAGGAGACGAAGATAGATAACCAGGCGAGAAGTGGTGGAGTATGAGGAGGGTATCGCTTCTCCCTTCCCGCACGCTTTCATTTTCTTTCGCGGAGAGTGGGATGCAGCGGGAAAATGCAGAGCAGGGACGGCTCTTGGAAGCCCAGCGCACACAGGGCGAATGTTCTGCAACTGCAGTCGAAAACCAGTTGACCGCGCAACTGTTTTATGACCTCGACAATGTAATGAAGTTGGGAGTCACTCACGACACGACTGCTTTTTGACGATCTTAAACCTCTCCAGTTGAGTCTCTCCAAAAACTCCAGTTGAACGAGACCACGTAGCGTTTTTTCCGGTGTTTTGACGGTCATACAGTGTTAATCTCAACATGAGTGATCAAGGAATCAACATGAAGCGCTACGAAGCAGTAGAGAAGCATGAAGTATAGTGCAACTATCTATCGCTTTCAATAGTGATAATAGTTAACGACGTCGTCTTAGTCTGAGCCGGACATAGTAAGCACTTACGGCCAAGCCAAGGCCTTAAAAGCACGTACCGTACCAAGCTTACACTTCACTGATTGCACAATAGACGAAACTGATTCACAACCAGCCCTTGGTCAGTACAATATGTCCGGACAGAAGTTTTATTTCAGACGTACACTGGTTGCGGACCCAACTGGTTTCCAACTGTAGCCACAAAATAGTCAATCCGTGTACGCTGGGCCTTGAACTTTCGTGCTACCGTCCAATGAAATGCTAACGTCTCAAAAAGGGCTTGGAGAGAGCGGTGCGATGAGGCTCTGCGCCTATTCGAAGGACTCTGGGGATCTAATGTGACGCGGTTTGAATGTGGCAGGATGGAAGAGGTAAGGGATGGGTTAGGTGGGAGCGGAATGACCTCAAGGGTTGGTTGAATCCTGAAGTGAAAGGAAAGAGCTCCTTCGATCAGTGCAGATCGCACCGGACGGTAGTCATAGATGACTGTTAACAAGACGCTTCCATGAAGGCTGGTCATAAATTGCTGGAATTCTGTTCGGATTTTAATCTTAATGGATGAAGTCTTGTGTATGTTTTAATTTTCCCTCTATAATTCACGTTTTAGTTTTCTACTATTTAATCAATATTGTTATTTATTATTTTGTTGCAAATTCTCCCAAAATCGTATTTTAATTCGGTATGTAAATTCGGCAAATGGATTGCTGAAATAAATTAAAATAGCGAAAAAATACTTTATTCAGCCACTTGCAACCGAATCGAAAACTAAGTTCGTGAAATTTCCGCTCATTCTGAAGAGTTTTCTCTACATGACAAGAACAGAGAGAAGAACTATCCATGTATATCAACATGAAGAGAGGAAGTTTAAAGTGAACTTTTGAGGAAAAAATATTGCGCTCGGGCAATTTTCTCGCTAAAAATCTGCTGACTATGATGAGAGTGCATTGAGAGGATATATTGCATATGCTCAAAGCATCAGAGGCGCAGCGATGGGGGTTTTGGGGGATAAAAGCCCCCCAGAGCTCAGAGAAATTTTAAGTTTTATCCATTTTACTAAATTGGATTGATATTACTAATATAATAGTGTAAGGATTAATGAAATATCCCTCAGAAAGCCGTTAAAACTCACGATTTTGAACCATCTATCTTTAAATTCAGCAAGTTATTCATCTCTCACCTACCGCTTATCCTGGTGGGTATTCCATACCCCACACACACCGTTATAAGTCGCACCTAACCCCCCCCCCCAGAATTAATTCATAGCTGCGCCCCTGCAAAGCATTAAGTACTTATTCCTGAGAATATATCGTGAGAAAATAAAGTGTATCTTTCCCTCATACCTACGGGAAATTGCGAATGCAGACCGCAAAAATTAAGGTTGCCGACCCCCGCTTTGGAGCATTGGGGACCGCAGATATCGTCGGCGGGACAGACCTGAAGGGTTGGATGGACCCTCGCGGTGAAAGGATTGGACTTCTTTCAACAACAGCAAATGTCCCCACCCCCCTATCACTTGGGAGTGGCGCGATTGGCGATTCCCCGCGCACACGAGCACAAATGACTGTCGCATTGCGCGTCGTCCCCAGCAGGAGGGCTTCAGACCGGCCGCCATCGGGCGTCGCCTATTCAAACCGACCGAAAAGCGTTTTATATTCCGAAACCATTTTCGATCCCTTTCTCTGTCTTTTGTTTATTCTGCCCTTTCGCTCGGAGGTACCGAAAATGCTTCCCTCCCCCCGAGCAAAGCTCCGAAGGCTGCGCTTGATTTCACCGAACGGTGACTGCGAGTCGTCGTCCATTCTCGGAGTTGGCATTGATATACGAGGACTTCGCTCCGATTCTGCCGCGTCCGGCGTACGAGACGAAGTCAAATTTTGTGCCTACCTGCTCACTCCCGAATCGTGGGTGGAACTGTTGCGTATTGCAGTAAAGATTTACTGCGGGCGGTCTACTATTTTGCCTACATTTTCTATTCATAAATTCCATTCACTCTATCCTTTGAACTCCATTATATGGATTATTAAGGAAACTTTTCGTCTTATTGAGGGATACTGAACGTTATTTATTTTAAAAAATATTGTCCCCGATGTGTTTTCAGATATATTTTCTGATATCCTTGTTAGATTTTATATCTCACTACTAATCCTCGTAAATATATCCAATAAAGTTTCAGATGTTACCATGTTAGAAAGTATACAATTTCATCTAATGTGTTGAAATCTTTGATAGCTGGCTCAATTTAACCATTCTTAATGGAATTAAATCCGAAGATTCATGCGTTATGGAAAGGAGTTTTTCCAGCAAATTTTTCCACCTCAATATTTTTAATTGATATATTTTGATAAGGAAGCTCTATTTAATTATCATATTGCAATCCTTGGTTCCTTTCCGTTGTGTCATTAGGCGGGAACGCAGTTTTTTTTCCTCCACTAAATTGGATTTTAATTACAAAATTTTCTTGTACTTCTATTCTGCGGATGATTCATTCTCCTCATTCCCTAACTGTGTGTTTGATCACGCGATTATTAAATTCGAACTGAAAATCATAAAAATTGATTGAACTTTGAGTGAGACTAGTTATTCACCTTACTCTATTGTTGTTATTTCATATTTTTTGTATGAGACGTTACTTGAAAAATACGTGACTGAGTTTACACATATTTATGTTCATGAGCATATCACGTTCTGAGTCAATGGTGTGTGACGACTCGCACGGCGTCCCCTTCCCTTACCCCTCTCAGTAAACTTGACTCTGCGCAAGAATCCATGCTGAGTATTCATTCGCCCACGCGCCGCCATAGGTCATTGCTTTGATGCACCATTTTTTTGCGTTTCAGCGCGTATTCTTTTATAAAGAAACTCATTGATTTCCTTAACAGTTATGACTTTCATCTCCTGATCGCTTCGATGATCTTCAGCGCAATGTTTCTCAATGATCATTAAATATCTTGGTGAAAACCATTTCGTCGTAAATGATAAATCTTGATTCACTAAGAAGACCGATGAATTTGCTTAGTTTTACAAAAATGGTTTTTCTTGTGTCTTGGTGAATAATATATGTATGGAAGACCTTATGGTAGACTAAAATCTATTCTTGTATGTCAAGAGAACTCAGCTATTCCCTTCGTCCAGTCATATTTTGTCGTTGCCTTGACTTATTCCGAATGAAATATTGACTCTATCATCTTGAAATGTTCATGTTGGACAGAGTGAATCCTTTTCCATTATTTATCTTCAAATATGAAAATTTTACCTCGAAGCAAATGCTGGGATAAAATTTATATTGTTATGCAGTTAGTAATATTAATATTTTCTGGTGTATCCTGCAAATTTCAAAGTTATACAGTTAAGTATTTGTTATATTCTATGTAGGTATGTATGCTGCAAGTTTGAAGATGATAGCATAGGTTAAAAGCGAGGAGAACTTAAGGAAAAAGTCTAGTCAAGTGGATTGGATACGTTATCTTACGTATCATTGCTCCTTGCACTATTATCTACGGAAGCTACGCATCACCGTCACATCTCAGATTGAGTAGCTGTTTAATCTCATATTTCTCATCGACCCCTATAAGTTCAATGGGTAGCTTTTCTTTTTCGCTTTCGTGGAAATTACACAATCCCCTCTATGCTTTAGGAAGTAATTTTTATCCTAAGAAATTTTAACGAAACTCGCTTCTTGTGACGCGATTTGGACCATCCTATTTCCTTACCACCGTCGGTAAACCTCTTCGTTAATATTTTTGGTCGGCAAGCGGATATCAGAATCATGCGGTTACAGCGAGCACATCCCGTCCTTGAGTTCACCATACCGATCGGTTTCGAAAAGCCAATGTGGTAAGAGTCATCGCCTTAATCACCGAGACTGCCCGTTGGATTTGCGACTGGATTTGATCATTCTTGACGTGCCGAGATAATGTCGATGAATTCGCTCCGGTCACTCTGAATTACTTCTCCCCTTGCACGTGTTGGGTATTTGCTTCGTCCGCTTCGGAGGAGCACTCGACACATCTACCTTACCCGGTTAACTTCTCCTCGCATTCCACACTCATTTTCCTCCTTCCCTTATTAGAGGACATCCTTCACGTTTTTCGGGAATCGTATTACGTCTCAGAAATAGGTTAGTCAGTGTCTCCTTCCACGATATTGTGGTTCCATATGGAAGTTTCTCCTGGGCTCCAGGGATCGGTAACTGTTCCTCACACCACTCAATCTAGTTCTCATTCCTGCGGGCCGACAGATGGAAGATGACGGTGTTGCTGGTGGTGTCTGGAGAGCTGCTCTCGTCAGACGAACCAACTTTTAATGGTAACATGATCGGGAGGAAGGAAAAGCTGGGCGATCAACAGGTTCTATCCGTCATGGCGTGGAAAGGAACGCAACTTTGTCGTTCTCCGCTCTACGTAATACCGCTCCTTCTTCTGATGCACAGATTGAATTGGCTAATAAAAACGTTTCAAATGTGATCAACCTCTTAAAATTAGCGATTATTTGCTGAAACCTTGGAGAAATGTCAACATGTGCTATTTTCGTCTTCTGTTCGCATACTAATATTGAAAATATGAAATCCGATATGACATTACAGGCGTGATTTGTAGACTACGATGATAGCGTCTATTTTCTTGTTGTTTCTTTCGATTTAAAATTTTATTTTCATTAAATTAAACTCACAAATAATAAGGTGATCATGATTTTAATGGAATTCATCCACACACATTAAATTACCGTTTCGTTTTAATAACTTCCGTTTGATAATATTATATTTGGGGTTTCAGTACTGGCCTCAGATAGTTACTGTGCGGTATTGTATTCATTTACTCTGGGGATGAGTCAGGTTGAAAAAAATTAAATAAATTTAGGAGGAAAACTACTTTGATTCATACCAACCCTCAAATTTCAATTTTAGATAGAGTTAAAGCGGAACTAGATTTTCCTTTCAAGAGATGACCCACATTATTTATTGGGATACGTTTTTACTATCGCCATAAAACAAAGCGATGAACAAATTGCCGACTCTCAACTCTGGAACTTTCCTCCTCTGAACCGAAACAGGGTTGGAAAATGGATGGCTTGGGGGAAAACTGAGGGATCATTTTTGTGAAAAGGAGAGATTGTATAGTCCTCCTCCATTTCCTTGGAGTTGGAGGAAAAGTGGTTTCTGGGAAGGATAGCCGAGGAAGGTGGAGGATTGGTCGTTTCCTTATTGGGGGAGTATCTCGGGCAGACGGCAAGGGAGAACCGTTCGAGGAAGGGGTTGGGGAATTTTTCACGGTCCCAGGCGCCGGCGTCTCCCATCGTCCATTCTTCTCGCTCCCCTGGACTGTGCTTGAGCGATGGTTCGATGACTTGAAACCGATGGTGATGAGAGCATCCACGATATTTTGTTGATTTGATAGTATTATGGCAGGCTTTGTTGTCTACACTCCCTCAACAAATACGATAGATGGTCAATTTTGGGCGATATTCACTTTTCTGTCAATTTTAGAGCACTACTCATTTGTTTTCCATCGATGTTCAACGATAGCCGATTTGACACTTTATCCAGGGATGAAAACATTAATAAATGTCGTAAAAATGTCATTTGCGCCGACCAGTAATTCGTAGAAATTGCGTACAACCGTCTTCCTTTACAAAAACCTTTTATGCATGTTAAGCTTCGGAAGTTGAAGACCCTCGGTAGCCTAGAATTATTCATGACTATCGAATAAGTAGTACAATATTCGGAGTATTCGGTGGAGATCAGAGTTCATGCACGTACCATTAGGATGGTTTCAAGGTATGCAGGAAATTATTTCCATTATATCTGACGGAATTATTGATTTCTGTTCATAATACCAATTTCAAACCATTTGGCATAATGTCTGCCAAATGTTTTGGAATTGGTATTGGCAGAGTTTCAACTCAGGATGATTACGCTGGACTCTGTCTCAATGAGGGTAAAATAAAAAAAAATGCTATTTTTAACTAAAAAACTGTGGTTTTTCCTCCATATAATGAAAACCATTTGAAGTAGAAAGGTAACCATTACAGGCCTGCTACTCAACCATAAATATGCCGTGAATTTCGTCATAAAACCTTAAAAAATCTCTCAAACCTGATTTCAAAACTACGATAGACAGATCTAAAGAAAAATCGATGTTTCGATCACTTTTCAAGGTCAGTCACGCGCAGACACTATCCACGCATATATATATATATATATATATATATCCACACGCATATTCGAAGCGCAATTATTGGACCGTGGGCCATGACGTCATATTGCTTACCGTTCTTCCAATCACATGTTTAAGGTCAAAGTGTTCATTAACTATGGTGAAGAATTAGACACTTCTTCACTTCCCTACCCCCCTGCTTTCTTCCATTTCCCCGCTCTTAGCCTTTAACCAGCCCTGAATTTTGCTTAAGATAGGTGACGTCATGAGAGAGAGCACTTTCATAGCTGCGCTTGCATTCACGGCGTCTGTCGCGGTTGTTAAATTTTTAGTCAACGTGCGGCCGTTGATTGCTACGTGTTCAATATTTCTGCCTAAAATGGATTATATACAGACCGTGACTTTGACGACATTTAAACCAAGAAAACCTGGAAAAAAATCTTGAATTTTATAATTTAGTCGGAGTGGGAACCCTGTATTATGTCATTTTAGAGGAAAATGTATCGCCTTTAAGTTTTTTATGCGCTTTTCATGAACGATTTGGTTATATTCAGCATTTTCCAGGCGAGGTACTTTGTACCTTCGAACGTCAGGAGGAAAATATTACATCGGAAAAGCCTAATAAGAGCCCCTCCCCACATAATTTTCAGCCACGCTTCCCCTTCCCACCGCGCCCTCCTCCGTCTCAACCCTTCCCTCCCTCCCTCTGGCGACCACTCGGCAGGTCAAGATGATGGAGCGTTGCCCGTCAGCCGATGGACTCGATAAGTGACCAAGATGAGGCTATGGGATTCTCCGGGTCTCTCTAGCACGGGCCGTGGACGCGTGCCTAGAGATGGAACAGAAAGGGGTTGAAAATTGTAGGCACGGCTCACGTGTTCAGCATTTATTTCATTTTTTTTTCTTTCGTCTATTGGTATAGCCAGTGGATGGAGATTGGATCCCCTGGAAGATCCTGGTCTTCTCGGCTCAACCTCACAAATACACGGCGAACGTTTCGAATTTATACTATTTTTTCTATTCAAAGAGAGAAATAATCAGTATCGCCCTGAATGAGGAGGAGACAGATTCTCCCCCGTGATTTATAGAAAAATTGATAGATTGGTAATCTTTAAGGTGGCTCTCCAAGTAATTTTTTTATTTCACCAGCTTAACTAGCAGTATTCTTAACTAAGCGATAAATATCTAAAAAGCTCTTGACTGCGCATATCAGACCTCAGGCCCATTATCGCTGATATGTATTGCATAGGCGCCTCTTGAAACAATGAAACACTAAAACAACGACTTAAATCCGCCCCTGGAAGCAATAGTATAGTGTTTAAAATTAATTATACATTGTTGGTATGTGTTTTTCCGTAGATTTATGAGTTACTCTTACAGAAAATTAGAAAATACTACACCAGTGAAAGAGAGCGTATGACAGCACCCTAAAGATCATGAATTAATGTCTACTTTACTTTCAGCAATACTGATAAGAGTTTCAAAATTTCGTGAATACTATTGCCATGCACTATATTATGCCCATTAAATTCCATATTATTCAAAGCTATCTTGTGATTGTTTATTACCTAGTAATTGCATCGCATCAAAACTGTTGCTGGTTATAAATGACTACATTCTCGCTGTAGGTGCTCGAGATGTTAACGAAAACTCTGTAGGTTTCACAATCATTTTTGTAAATACAGTGAAAAGAATTCATTGGAAAATTATGCATTGGGTAATTTTTCAGGTATCAACATTCTCATATAAGTTATATCAGTTGTTGTATTTATTTTTATTTTTACTTATATGTAGTCCCCAATTGCTAGAAACATTGCTTTCGGTTTACAATTGTTTAAAATATTTAGCGATCGCTGTAATTTCCAATCCATTAGGGATATGAAATTTTTGCTATGAAATGCTTGAGGTCCTATCGTGTGACGTCTCGTACCGTGATATTTCAGGGTAGCCTTCAGCAAAGTTGATGGCTACTGTAACCTTAGGCAACAGATAGCAAAAAAGGCCATTCTCTGAAGAATCTGACCGTAGTGTACGAGTTCTCATTATATTTTTTGTCGTCCGTAAGGTTATGAACGGGAGCGATTTGCAGGTGGAAGGCAAAAAAAATCTCTTGCCATTCTCAGACATAATTTAACGAGCATATCATTCTCGCCGTGCAGTCAGAATTTGTCACGGAAAAAAAATCCACAGAAAATTTCCGCTAACCGGTTGAATTCTTCGAGGCAGAGGCTCTTTCACGCTTCTCTGAGAAACCTCGGATAGGATGGTGGTATTTCCTCTCCGATCTCCACCGTTGATGTTTTTCCGTCTTTCGCCTTTTCCGTTATTCTTTTCCCCTGTTTCCTTGGAGATAAATATCAGGCGCATGCGAAAAATAAACAAACATCAGGAAAGAAAAAATACACCGAACACTAAAATATTCAATGGGTAGAACAAAAAAACTCATCGTATTTTATAGAGATATTTAACTGTTTATTTAAATAGTTATTGATATTTTCATTTATTGTATACTGGCAGGCCTCGCGGCTTTGCTCGGGGAGGATGGTATCCACAAATGTGGGAAACTTGGACCTTGGATTTCATGATCATACTTTTAGCGTATCAAGATATGCGCCTACCACGCAAAATGTCCAACCGCACTGGATGTATGACGAGACGTAACAAATGGCAATGAGAAATCGACTTGTCGGACGCAATCGAAAGTAATATTACGGGGTTCTGGAGCATGAGGTGTACCTAAGTACTAACTTAGGTCGCAATCCGTAAAGTCGTATGGGAACGCATAGCGGACAGACAAACAGACATCCTGTTTTATTTAGATAGATTTATCTATTATAATTCTATTTTTTGATATTTTTCATACGCTATTGTTGTTACCGCGGTGGCTAGGCGGTAGTTATACAGTCTTACCCGCCGCCCTTGGCTGAATGCCGGTTCGATACAACTCCCTTCCCAGTAACCTTGAGGAGCCGCTAGCCTAAACGGGATTCATATATATTTGTCATTGTTGTCTGCTTTAATATTTTATAAATTTAAATTATCATTGTTGAACTGAAGTCAGAAAAATGGGAAATGCCAAGGAATTGATAACCCATCAGAAAGAATCGGGGAAATGATATGGGAAATCGTAAAGTTGTCAGAGAAAAAAGGTATTAGTAGATGATCAACACACCTTACCAGAAAGGAAAGATATATTTCTACCAATTTTATCTTCGTTTTATAAAGTGTCAATTATTATGATGGTTATAAATAATATTTGTATGATTTCTCGACCATTATTTGCATTTTTACTGCTCTTTGAATCTCAATTTGCTAGCGGAACACATCTGGAAAAACGGCAGTTTCTGCCTGAGAACTTATTTTCTACCGTGGCAACAACCATATCAAACTGTCTCAGGTAAAATGCTTTGAAAATTCATGATGATGGTGAATATTTCTCGCCCTTTATAACGGAGTGTCTCTTTAGTTTTAGAGATCGGTACATTCTTTATTAAATAAAGAAATCCTTATTTCGACGTTTCGCAAAATTTATAATCAACAGATATTTCAATCGATTTCGATTAATGGAATTTCAAGTTTAGAGAAGTGT
This sequence comes from Ischnura elegans, assembly GCF_921293095.1. NCBI lineage: Eukaryota > Metazoa > Arthropoda > Insecta > Odonata > Coenagrionidae > Ischnura > Ischnura elegans. The sequence continues at coordinate 96,065,967 of NC_060254.1, forward strand.
TCGGATATTTTCAGTTTTATACATTATCTTATTACACATTCTCCAGCCCTGAAGGTACTAAAGTAAATGATGCGAAACGTCTTCAAATTGGAGTGGTTGATTGAAAATAACGCTGGCCTAGCTCCAAACCTGAATGTATGCATAAAAGACATAATTATTTCAGAAACGATATGGTAATTTACTCGATAAACGTTTATGGTGATGTTCACAATTTATTCTATAACTGAATACCAAAAGTAGAAATTGAAGAAATGAAAACTTTTCGTTTCAGCGTAGCATTATCAAAGTGGGGATTACAGGTAAATTCAGCAGTATGCATATATACCGTAAAAAAGATGGAGTGAGAAATTTTCGCGTTACGCCGTAACGAAATCATGGTTGGTCACAATAAATCACCTTGTGAAAAAGCCAAGTTTTTATTTCTTCGAAAGGATTTCCACCAAGATACGCCCACCACTATGAATTATGAATTTTAAAATCTTTGTGCCAAAAATATGCTTAGATTTTTCTCCTCTCTAAGTATATATCGCGAGCCGGTATTTCAACTATCCCATCTATAAAATATAGTGGGTCTTTACGTACTATTCTTTCACGTCTGTATAATTGGTCGAATTAAAATGATTTGCATGATAATGCTATACGGTTAAGATGTGTCGTACGGAAGCAAACTTCGCGGAAAAGTACCATCCGATTTTCAAAATTACCAATGAATCATCCTCTCTTTTCTCCGTCCTCACTTTCATTTCGTTTCGTACGTCAGCATGTCCCCACGAATGCATTCTGCCTAATGCCATCCTCGCATGCATATATGCATACTTTTCTCTTTCTACCCATCAAACTTACCCTTACCACGAGACGTCTCCTCGATCTCATTCATCCATCCTTTGCATCGACCTTTGCGAGTCACATTCACTGCTCGCATCCCAGGTGATCTCTCGTCCGTATTCGTGCCCTTTCCATCCGGAATACGAAAACAAATGCGTAATTATTTTTGCGCGGCATAAACGTGCCTCGACCCTGCGTTGGGCTGATGGCATGCGCTCTGTTTTCGTCGCATGAGGAACGGTCTGCATTTTAATTCCCTCGGCACGTCTCCTCATCGGCTCAATGGTTGGCCTCAGGAGTCATCTGCCCCTCAGGAACCAGTCTCAGTAGTCTCTCTATCTCTCTACAATTCTCTTCCTTTGCATTGATGTGTCGCGCGGCGCTTCTTGAATCCAGCATCAACCGTCTCTCGTTATTTCCGTTTCGTGGTGCGTCTTAGACAGTGGCGGCTCGTGAGTCAAATGCTCGGGGGGGGGGGGGGGGGGCACACTTCACCGGGGGGGTCAAAATTTTTGAATATTTTGTGTATTTTAGTGAGTTTTTAAGGCTATCTAGGTATTAAATTTGGTTAATTTAAAATAATATATAATTTAAATATTTATAATAATAAAATTTAAACCAAAACAAGGTATTCTGCGACACTGCAGCACCAAGTAGACGCCAGATTATGATGCCGCCCGCCGTAGCGGCGATGTCATCTCACTAGATACGTCGCTCTGCGCATGCTCGGACGGCGTCCCAAGACTTCCATAAGGCACAAGCTTAGACGCGTCAGAGCACCAGCAGCTCCCACCACCACCACTCTTCATATAACTGCATGGCGATGGATTGGGACGTTCTGGCCAGCGCCCCGCAGCTACAAATGCGAAATTCTCGCGCTATTTTTCCGTGTTTTTCCTACATTTTCGATGTATACGATTGAAAAAACACTTTTGTTGATTATATATATAATTATAATTGAATGGGTATTTATTTTTTTTCCTTTTTCAAATCTTTGGGAGGGGCGGCGTCCGAGAGTCCTTCTGGGCAAGCCGCCACTGGTCTTAGAATCTCGCACTTATTTCATCCACATCAATCGGTTTTGGAAAGACTTGGAGCAGGAATTCATCCAACTTGACAGTCAACTATTACTTTCATTTTAATAAAATATCGAATGTTCCTAAATTTTAATGTTTCCTCAAAATTTGCAGCAAATTGAATGTATAACAATAATATAGTTTTCCAGCTAAAGCCGAAAAAAATTGGAGTTTCAAGGAACCCCGTAGGCAATTTAGTTTGATTTTTTCATGCATAATTGCTATTTCTTAGTTTAAAAAAATAAAAGGCTGCATCAGCCCTTTTGCGTGTCTTTGGTTTGATTTATATTGCATTATGTTATAACATTTAACTTTTGCAATGTAATATGTGGCATTTATACGAGACTAGAAATGTTAGGAAAATTAGGGTTACACCCAAATTTTTATTTTACATTATTATGCTCAATAATCATGTTGTTTTATTTTCTTAACCCTCGCCGTGTCTTGAATTACCAATACTAACTTTATAACTTCTGTTTCACCTTTGCGAATTTATTTCTAAATAAAAGTTTTCCAATGTGTAAATTGTTGATGCACTTTTTTATGAGCACAAGGTATTTAAAATTCATTCTATAATTGAATATTAAAACTCTGTGTGCAAAAAATATGCTTAGATTTTACTCCTCTCTCAGTTGATATCGCGAGCCGGTATATCAACCATCCCAACTATAACATGTAGTGGGCCTTCGCATACTATTGTATCACATCTGTACAGTTGGTCAAATTATAATGATTGGTATGAACTTAATTTTCGTATTAAAATATCGTGATATACTGTTTTCGATAAGATTTTATCATTGTATACACATTAACTGAGAACATCTGATTTTAATTACTTTTAAAGCTTGGCTTGAAATCTCATTTTCTGAACAGTTTTAATACAATAAAATATTCCATTTGGTATTTTTAATTAACAATGAAGAGTTTTTTCTAACAGTTTAACGTTCTTAAGCGTTACCAACAGCAATAAATGACATTAATTTTAATTTTTTTATTCGATCATATTTCATGAGTACATATAATTCCTTTTGACTTTTTTTAAATGCCCATTAAGGATTATGACACTGGAAATAGGATAGTTTTGTGAAATAACTTTTTGCTAAAGTAGCATTGATAATAAATATCGATTGTTGTGTGGGTAAAGTCTATGAGTGTCTTAGGGTAAATCATTGTTTGTGTCTTCCCTTCCTTCCAAGCATCTGGTTTCTCTTCCTTTGGCTATCTGCTTCTCTCCCGTGCCCTATCTCATCGAAGTCATTCTCATGCAAAAGCAATTTGATCGGCGTCCCTTCTCAGCCATCCATTGTTCGCAGTTTCATCTTCCTGAATCTAATTATGGCTCCGACATCATAGTTGCTTTCGCCCAACAATACCTCTCTCTCTCTCTCTCCACCCACCGGCTGGTCTGCCTTCCACGGTCCCATTCTCCTCCTCCTCCTCCATCTTTGTATCTCCTGCAAACACTCCTTCTCCGTTTCTTCCACTTTTCCTTCTTTGCATCCACGGGCCTTCATGTATCGGTAAAAAACCTCAATAAATCCCTTCTTCGTAACCATCCCTCCGCTATTTCCCATTTTTAATCGACTTAGCTTCCCATTGTTCGTTTAATGTCAACTTTTCATTTCCCCCTGGCATCCATTAATTTTAATGTCTTGCATTATGTAAAATATCATCATCTACATTCAGTCGCCATCTTCGCTCGGTCACTCTGTCTCTTTTTCCCCAATCATATTTATCACGCGAATGCTCAAGAATGTCCGATCGGTCATGACTTGTCAGGACACCGGGTTGCTGAATATGTAATTACCGTTCGAACGAAGATGTCGGCATACGAATTTAATGCGCGTGGCTACCGTAATTCGAAGCTAAAAATAAATATCTTCATTCTTTCGTTCTATATTTATTGATATGGACGGCTTAGAACGTTATAATTGGGGAGAATGGATTTTTTTTACAATTACTTATTGAATAAAGGCCGTTTGTATTCGATTATTTTTATTTTTTTAGCATAGTAGAAATATTCCGACCATAAATTTGTAACTTTCGTTTGAGATTTTAATTGAATTTTTCCTCGTTCAGATTTTACCCACCGCCCATTTGTTCATGGTAATAATTAATCTTTGTTTGTTGTAAGGTCTTCGCTAGTAAAAGATTCATTACATCGACAAGTGATACCCTTTTTTATCTTCCGTTGTTTCATTTTCATATAAGAGATTTCCTACGCGGCTGTGGAATGTGTCAGTTTAATAGCATGTTATAGCAATAATATAATAGCAATAATATGTTATTAATGAAATGGACCACTGATTTATTCAAGTTTTGTTCAACAAGAATACTTCCCATTTCCGTAGCACGTGTAATTTACTTGTGTGCATCAGTTTCCTATGCATTCTACATTTCTTCCCCACATTTATCAACCGTTTTCTTCTGTCCATTTATTTATATCTCTTTTACGAACTTCAGTGAATATGCTGCCATTGTATGGTTTTCCTCTCCTAAGTATTTATCATTTTATATCTGTTTTTTCCTTTACTTGTGCCAAATATTTATTCATAAGATGGCGTTCATCAATACTACAGATAGGCTTCAGTATAATCCACGGTTACGTGGATCTTCATGTAACCAACCGCAATTATGGGCGAATTTTTTCCCAACCCCTTCCCAAGGTTTTCTTTTCCTCACATCCCTCCACCCCTGGGCACGACGCTCTCAATCCCCAATTTTAATTCTCTTTTATTTCTCCATTGCTTTCCCTCTCATTAGCAACCCGATATTCCGCCTTTGAGAGACCTTCGTCTTTTTTCCTCCATCCCCAGCCCCGTGCTTTCCTTATCGAGAGCTCCACCTCCGAGAACCTCACTCCGCCTACTCGAAGGCGTCCAAACGGCAAACCCAAACCCTCCAGCGTCGGCGGCGTCCGTCCTCTCCCTCGCCCTTCCATGTTCGCGGAGGAGGAGTCGTCGGTTTTGTTAGCGGGACATACCTGTGCACGTCCCGATCCGTGGACACACTTTCTTTGTCTCTCGCTTTTCATTTAACCCTCGGGAGACGCGTCGTTCTCGGTCGCCGCCTCCTTCTTTAACCCCATCCCGGCCCCCTTGGCTCCGTCCCGAGACCGTCTCAAGGACACCGTGGACCGGTTTTAGCGAATCTCCGCGTAAGGATCTCACTTCTTCATCCCTTCCTTGCGACCGTACCCACCCCCTCCACCCAACCTTCTTCGGTGTCCTCTTGGGGGTCCACCCCTGCTTTGGACCAGGGCCGGGCGCATCGGATTGTGCGACCGTGCTACCCCTCTGTCCGTCGCTTGGAGATCCTCCGGTGTCCGGGGTGAGGAGGAGACTCCAACGCGCGTAATTGCAGGCGTTGAAGTCTACGTGTCTTGAGGGCCGGATATCACGGTTATTGTATTAACATTGGACATATGGTATGGTATGGACATTGGACCCTTTTACTTACATAATTTTCAATGCATCCATATTTATTCCTCTGACATGTAGTTATGACTGACATTACTGTAATTCGATTTTCATGCGCGAGGATTTTAGATTTAAATTTCGGTTGACGAAGAAACTTTTCAATGTAAATCATTTATATCATTTCAAAGTGTTTTTTATATATTTTCTTTCCTCATTGAATGCTGACATTTACTTGGAATTGATAAGTATTCCATACAGTTTTCAGCGATAGCCCAATATTTGTAGCCTTTCAAAATACAAAAGTATTTCGCGCACCAAAGGTATTGCATTGTTTGGAAGTCAAGTAACATGTTGAATACAGGGGAGAGTTATAAAATAATAAAAATAATCTGGAAGATAGTTGACGATCGTGAGATGAGAGAAATTGGATGTACAGGAAAATATTTTGAGCTATGACTCTGGAAAAAATTCAAAAATGTTGAATAATTACTATATTTCTGTCATGAGTGATAGTGGAATTATTAGGGTCCTTGGGAAAATAATTTATTTGATCATAATTGATTTTTCTTTAATTAGCATGTTACCTGTTTGGGATAGGGCTGGTCAATCAGGATATTTGTTATCTTATCTGGTCCAGCAATCGTGCCAATGCAATTCCTGCTGAAATTTTATGGATGCTAAAAATGGAAATTATGTACGAAATTAAATATTTATAAAACTGAGCTTTAATGAAATTTGGAAGGTATCACAGTCGATTAACAAATACGGTGAGGCAACAGTGAGTCTCAGTGAAGTTGAAAGCACATGAAAGTAGCTTTATGCATTTGCAATGAATCGTAAGGAAAATTTTATGTTAGTAATTTTCGAAGCTAGAATTAAGTGTTTTCTTTAAATTTACCGAAAATGAGGTCTCATCTAGAATATTCAACGCCTTAGAGTTCATTTTCTGTTTAACGCGTCGGTTGACTTCCAAGGAAACCAAGGTTTTTGGTGCGCAAAGGACTATTATAATTCGAAATTCAACGGACAAAGCGCAATTAAAATTCGTCCCAGTAAAAATAATACTTTTTTGGACCATCTGCCCATGTGTGCCCCTTCTGTCATCATCTTTTGTGTTTACTAATGTTGATTTTAGGGGAAAAAAACTCCCGTTCAAGCAAAAGGGCTTTTTTCGCATTCTGTCAATGTTCGTGGCACATGTGTGGCCTTCGTGATAACGGAATCAACTCGTGCAAACTCAAAAAATAAATTTCGGCCACATCTCCAAAAGTCCTAATCGGTCCTAATTTGAGACCACTCTTGATTTTCATTCATTCTCAGAATTGTGATGAAAGTGACAGGGTAGGAATCCGTCTCCAAAAAGCCGTTCCCCTGCCCAGTTACCGTTAGCAATAATTTCCTTTTTCGATCGCGACAGACGTCGAAAATTTTCGGATTTCGAAGGTCTCATCAAGATTCCGTTACGATTTCGGTATTTACAAACAAAGCATCGTTAATTTCGACGCGGGGTGGTATTCCTTTATTTTGTTTTTTATTCTTTAATTTTCCCGCGGCTGCAAAAAAAACTCCCGCAGAAGCTCACTCTTCCATTTTGCGCGTCTCGTTTTCGTGCAAGGTACGAAGAAACGTTAGGAAAACCGGATTTCCGTCGCGTCCCTCGAAAATAGTCCTTTGACGACTCTCGTCGGGGTCCCTCCTTTCCTTTATAATTTCCGCCTCGTTTTCTTTGTCCGCAAAAGCCCCAATAAGGATAATGGGCTTATAAAGGCCTGGGCGTTGGTTCCGATTTTTAAAACTGCCGTCTTGTTGAAACAATGGACGCCGATAAAAAGGATGCGGTCAGTCCTTAACAGTATTAAATATTCAATATTGTCAAGCAATTTTTGTGAATTTCGAATAGTGGCTACTAAATTAATTATCATCGGAACGAAAACTATGGTCTTATCGAGCCTTATAAGAATATTGCGTTAGAAAATCGCCCTCCGATAAAATATCACGATAAATCATCGTATACTCGGGAGCTATATGTATAGGATGGCGTATTTATGTGGGAGTGGGTCTTTTATCGTATGGTATATCACGATAAAGTATGGTGATCCTCTTGTTGGGCGCGTTATTAAAATTTTTTCATTTATTAAATGTCAAGAATTTTATCGGACAGCAGCAAATCCCCAAATTTCAAATGAATACGCCATGATGACCTTAATAGCTACGTACTGTGATTCCCCAAATAATTTCAATTTTGCCGTAATTTGCATTTCATTGCATTTACTTGAAAGTGAATGGCAATATACTCAAATGGGTTTATGACTAAATTGGTCATTGATTTAAATGATTAGTTGATCATTAATTATCCTTTATTTAAGCTCAAGATCGCGGCATATTAAAATATCGTGATGTTTTCCGATATTTCGTTAAATCGCCTAGGCCTAGACGCGGGTCCCCTCCGAACAGGGTCCCTTCACCTTTTTCCTTCCATCCTTCGCAATGAAAAGAAGGCTGAGGAACGTGTGTTGTGTCCAAGGAGGGAGGTGGAGGAAGATTCAGAGGAGAGGGGGGAGAAGTGGGGTTTTCAGCGAAGGGGTCGCTGGCTTTTCAATTTCGTGAGACCGAGCGCGGCTTCCCTTTGAGAGGGGACCGTGGCCGTATGTGCGATTCCCAACCCGTCATCTCTCTCCTCCACTCCCTTTCCTCCTCCGAAATGACCAAATAACCATTTCCCCTGACCCTCCGCCTCTCTTGAAGAGGGGAAACACATTTTCGGCCATCCTCCTCACCCCCTTCGCGCCGGAATCGGAAATGGTGGGTGGGGAAGACAATTGACATTCGCGACGGATCGGTTGGAATCATGATTATTTTCCAGCCCATCCGGCGTTCGCGCTCCCCGTGAATTTTTAGCCCACATCCCGACTAAATAGTAGCTCATTAGTGTGGACCATGTTTGTCGCGGCGCATGGCTCATACACATGCGCTACGCGTTGATTCCTTCTCTTGTTAATGGTTCACAATGTGATTTTTTTAATGATGCAACTCTCGCGCGAAAGGAAGCTCTGTCATATTTGGCATACCATTGTTACTAGTGTACTTTTCATGGAGAGTTTTCAAAGCGATCCGTGGTCCGTGCCTGAGAATAAGACGGTCAATTATAGTTTTTTTCTAGAGATGTCACATTTTCGACGATAAAAAGGAATAGTGAATTACGTTCTTTGTGAAATAATAAATCCTATAAACTCTTCATTCCCACTATTTTCCTGCGATGCGCTTTTGTCAAATTTGGCAAACATTGTTACGAGCGTAGTTTTTGTGGAGAGTTTTCAAAGATAGGAACCGCGGCCTGTGCCTGAGAATAAGAAAAATAATGATTGTGTTTTTTTTCGAGCGATGTTACATTCACGACGATGTATGGAATAGTGAAATATCTTCCAAGTAAGATTTAAAAAATCCTGTGAACTCTTCCTAGTATTTTTCTGCGATCTTACGATTTTGAAACTTGTTCAGAATACCAGTTACATGAACTCTGCAACCTGTGTGCCTGTAGTCACGGTTGTAGTGCTTGATGCAAGGTGGGGATAACTGGTTCTTTGGGATATTGGGAAGCTGATTAAAATGTTATTTTTGCTTATGAAATGCATATTTTTTTATGATCGATGCTCTGTTTCAATGTGTGCCAACAGGCATTTGTTCTCTTATGAATTTACGACGATGATGTTACTACGTACTGTGATTCCTAAAAAAAACTTGTATATTTGCATCCTTTGAAGTTTTTCAACGCTCATTTTCTCCTTATCATTTATACTTGAATTTTATTTATATTTCATTGCATTAAATTGAATCCGAGAGGTAATTTGTTGGAATGGATGAGCGACGAAATTTAACACCGATTTGAATGAGTAGTTGGAATATTTTTTTTTATTTTCGCCGGATAAAACTCTAAAATGGAGTGAATTTCAAAGATTCGCTCATATCTTTTCTTCTATTACACTCATTACCTAAGAATATCTGCTATAATTCGAGAAAGATGAACGTGAATCATTTTACCTTCTCTTGCAACGGGTTTTTTTCACCTTATGGTCAAGGCATGCGTCACTACATTCCACATTAGACTGCGCGTGGGCTAGCGACTTCATTTAGGGCAGTGATTTCATCCACAATGATTCACAGCTCTTCTCGATCTCTTGTTTCCGATAAGTGGAAATGTCTATCCGCTTAAGACGCTCGAATGTCAACATGGACGATGATTCTCCGCGAGCACTTCAAAACACACCCGTGGCCCATATATCTAATCTATACTGTAGTTGATCCTCCCTTATCGCTTTTCCTCTGTCCCTCCATCCTCTTATCTCCTTCCTCCTTTAAGTCCCATATTTTTTCCTTCTCCCAGTACAGATCGTTGACTTTGGTTCCAGAGCTTTAATGACATCCATGCTCTTCCTGCAAACACCGTAACTTCATATACCAGGGCGTAAATAGTGACTAATTACATGTTCACTGGGAGGAAAAATCAATCTGTATATCTAGATAGGTTCTTGTTCTTTCCCTTTTTGTCGTTGAGTATTGAAATTGAAAATTTCGCGATGTTATTCGTATTCTTGGAAATGAATATTTTTTCCGAACGCATTATTTTAGCAGAAAAACGTACTATTTCACTATTTCGTCCTGATTATTAATTTTTACCTCTCATTATTGTGGTTTCGTTAATGGTTTTGAAAAAAAATAATATGATGAAATTAGTTTCGTATTTCTAATCCCAATGTAAAATCAACCAACAATTATTCTCAGAGTTTGATAACATTAAGTTTCAATAAAACTATCTATTGTCTTTGCATATCAGTTTCCAACATTTCTGAATCGAATTTCCGCGATATTACGACTTAGAAATATCGTCTGGGTGAAAGTACATCCGGGGGAAAGTGAGTTCCAACTGTGTGTTTTCGAATCATTTTTAGCGTTCACAAGTTACCTTTAAACAAGCTTGGATTCATATTTACAAAAGTAAGCGAGCTTTTTAACGGGTAGGTAGCTAAACATATGTTATATGTTCTGTCTCGCCTACGACTCTTGAGTTCGGTAGGTGTGAGCTTGCAAGACTTATTTAATTGGTAGCTGACCAGCTATCCGAAGTCGGTTGTGATAATTGCCTTCATGAAATACGGCGTGGCAAGCTCAGCTTGCGGTTTTCTTTGCGGCTTAATTACATGACTTCTTTCAGTCTCACCCCGTGACCTTCGCGTTACTTCAACCTCTTCCATGCATCAAGTCTTTGTTTAAGAGCAGATATTTTTATTAAGATCTCAATTCGTTCCGTCTCTTGATTAAATTGGAAGAGAAGTAACCCTTCCGGTGAGAACAGCAGGATTCTTAAGGAGCAGTAGCAAGACGGTGTAGAGAGAAAATTTATATTGCTTTTGAAAGGGTTCGGCCAAATCCTGAGTATTTCTTTCAATTTACGTTTTTTATCATTTTTTGCGTTTCTCCTCCTATCAGGTTTATACTCGATTTTTATAGATTTCTGCTTATTTACTTCGCGATTTAATTCATAGAGAATTCATTAAAACGTCTTTCTCGTGACAGGTGCTAACCCTTGCTATGCAGAGTGGAATAGATTTACCATGCACCAAAATTATTGAGATTTTTATCATTAATTTTAATAACTATTTTCTCCATACTCTCCATGTGTAAAAGTTTACAGATAAAGTCCTGTGGCCATGACTTTATCTGTAAACGTTACTGCAATTGATATCCATCATTTCACTATTGAGGTCGTGGACTTCAACATGAAGGTCGGCACCATCCTTGTTCAATTTTTATGAACTCTTTTCTATCTGCTCGTTAAGGTGATGGTCATTTTGAGGAATTCCATGTAAAGAAATCAATCTCAAAACTATTCCTAAAGCTGATGATTACTTAAGGTTTCTTAATAGAGGACTCAACTATGTGTATAGATATTTCAGTTTAATTATGATTTTGTTGATATAGTTCCCGGTTACTGTAAGTTTGTCTTTCTACTTTGTTCGTCAATTTATCCTCCAGAATGCAATGCTGAAATTCAGAACTTGCTATTGATTTTTCGGTGAATACTTCTTCACCCATGCTTGCCATATAAGATCTAACATATATAATAGAATACAAGATTATTTTAGCTTTATTTCGGAACCAACTAGCTCTGTGTCACATATTTATTTGACTCACGTCAGATGCCGTAGATAAGATGCAGTAACCTCAATCATCGTTTCGCTCCAGAATCGCCGCCTCGGCGTTCATTTGTTTTTTTTTATTCTTTTCCGGCTTCCCTGGCTCCAATCCACGCATAACATCGCCTTCTCGTCTCCCAAGCTTTCGACTCCAATCAACGCTGAGATGCACTTGCCGCTTCACGGAAGGCTAGATAGAGGGGAAGGGAGTTTGGGGGGGTGGGATGGAGAGGAGGCAGGCTGATATCTCTCTTCCCCCTTTTCCCTCTCACCTCGTATCTTTACCCCTCCATCTCCATGGCGACCTTGCCAACGACCTTTGATTGCGTCACCGAAACGCGGAGATGTTTGTGGTCTTGGAGTTTTGTGTTCCATTGTGGATATGTGTGCGTGTGTTTTTTTAGCGCATTTTCTCATACATGGGAAAAAAGGCGCTGTATTCGGTTTGTCTGTTTATATATGTGGTGTGTATTTACACAGTTATAAATACACACATATAACAGAACACCATGCAATATTATTTCGATGGTGGTTCTAGGTTCGATACGGAATGCCATTTTCAAGAACATATGATGATGCCCAGGTCTCGAATCCACGACCAGAGGCTTTGTTTGATTAGGCGTGATGAATTTTTTTTGCTATTTTCTCGTATTTAGATAAATCACTTCGATAATTTTGATTGCGGTGTTAAGTATAAGTTTGCAGAAGAGGTCTCGAGTCTTGATCTCGACTCAAGGCCACCTAATATACGTATCGTAGTAAAAAAAAACTGATCAATGCAAGAGAAAATGCGCATTGTTTCACTCATTGCAGTGAGTACTGGTCTATTTCTCGTGTGCTCGAGATAGAGCGTGTGAACACATGACGTAGGATGAGTGGGCGGGAAGGAATTATGTGGATATGTGAGGAAATGGAGGCTTTGAACCCCAGCTATCATTCCTCCACCTCCCATCATTGTCTCAGATGGATTGCAAAGTCCTTTGGTATCCGCCGACTTTTAACTGTTATTTTTTCTCACCGCTTCATTCTTCCTTAGGTTCCCGCGACGGGACATGTGGCTCCTCCGCTGCGATGACGAATCTCGACCTTTAGGATCACGCGTGATGCAAACGCACCGTGCCTATGAATCGTGATTTTTCCTCCTCTAAGTTCTCGGCTTCCTCGTGGCACCGTCGGTCGCTTTGTGTCGGAAGATATATTAAATTTTCAACCTTGAACTTGACACTCTTTCTTTCGCGCCAGAAAACAGAAAATTTGTGCTGAACATTCATTTGTCACTGTTCTTAAGTAGTGCGGGAGTAACTTTTTCAGATCACTCCATGTCATATATTTTTAAAACGCCCCGTAATGTAATGGAAAATGACCAAGTATTATTGTTTAATTTTTGTGATTAACTAACCTTTTATAAATGTCAGCGGAAAATATTTTATTTTTTACTTTAGCGCAGGTAAGATATCGTGTTATTGAATTATTATAAGACCAGATGAATGAGGAATTTGTGAAAAATTAAAATTATCATGATTTTAAACATTTCAATATAGTACCTATCATTGCAACAATTAAACGCACGTGTTCATACTTTTGCTTTTCTCTTTTGGTTTGCTAATTTTCAATTATCTGAAAATAACTATAATGTTATGTATGTAACTATGATTATTTTTATTTTTCGTGTGATTCCTTTTCAGAATACAATGCACACTTGAGGTCTATAAATAAATTTTTGTACTTTTTATCGACCACGCTCTGCAAGAAAATAGTTAATAGGGTGTGAAAGAATAGTTTCTTCGTGGCTATCCGGGGTAAAAGTATGTAGGTGCAATTCCGTGTTTTACGTTCAATAAAATTTTCTATGGTCCATTAGTAATTTTAATGGTTTGCGGAGTGAATGGGATTTGGAAGATAAAGTTTGTCTATGATGTACATTGCCTCGGCATGAATGTGTTCTGATTTCCTTTTCAAAGGTAATTTCTTGTAATGCTCCCTGATATTTCGCTCTGGTAGCTTTATTAGAGCTCTGTAACAAACCCCTTAGAGTTTTATCTTATTCTTCCTCTTCCTTTAGTTATTTATCGTAGAACTTCGCATTTTTAAATCCATTTTTTACTGTTAGCAACGCGTATTTTGACTTAAATTAGCGCCCAGCAAATTTTGGAGTGTTACATACACCATAGCACAGGAAAATATGAACACGGAAGTAGGGAGGGACATAAATTAGAAGGTTTCGTTAGCCCGAAGACTCGTATTCTAACGTAATAAAGGTGGAAGCGACTGAGAATCATCCCTGTCTTCCTTTTTTAACGTGTAGAGTGAGATGCGAGAATTTTGCACTCCAACCATTTTAACTCTATTACACGAGGTCGCGGACCTCACAAAAGCTAGATGCCGCGAAGAGAGATTGTGAAGTGTGGAGAAAAAAAATAGATTTCCCAATTCACAAGCAGTCCCGGCCACCATTTCGCCGCACGGCCTTTCATTCCTATAGGAACTCTTGATGCCTGAGGCGAGCATATATTTTTATTACAACTATTAAAGCCTCGCTGCTCACATTGAGTTATGTTTTGATGCCTCTTAAAAATTTCCCCCGCTGCTAATCCAATGGTGCGACGGCTATTTTTGTGCATTAGCCTCATGGCTCTTGAGTGTTTCTCTCCGCGAGAGTGTGGATCTAGGAATGGCTGGGAAATAGCCTCGCTCCTAAGTACTTCTCCATAGATTTGACGCTGGGAAATAGGTGATGGCTAAAAATCCTCGGCGGAGGTGGGTGCATCGGCATGTTTATTATTATAGTTCTTAGGAGTTAGGACGGAGGTGATGGCTGTTCTCGGAGTATCTTCAGCGAAGAGAGAAACGACATGGTGAAGATGCATCTCTCTAAACGTTGCCTTAGGGAAGAATGAGATTTGATGCGTGAAAGCCGCATGGTGTACTTGGGTTGAGGACGCGAAATTACCACTCCCCCCGTACTAATTTAGTGCGTTTTAACCGTGCAATCATTGCACTGGGCATCGGTCTCAATTAAGCGATTAGAAGCAAATTTTATGCACCGTTCGTCGTGACGAGGGAAAAACTGATTTCGTTTTTCCCACAAAAAAAACATGACGTTCTTTGTTCTTGGCAATTTAAGAGAACGCATTACCCTCGATAGATCTTTTCATTTGAACGACAAATTACTTGATTGAAATTTCCGTTATCATTTTGAAATTTTCTAGGTGCATTGAGGAGACTCTTTTCAACTTTTGCTTAATATCGTTTTGAAAACTTTATCCCAGAATTTTCTTCATTGTACAATTTTTATAATTAAGACGCAGTAAAATATTTATAGGGCTGTATTGTATACTACTGAACATTTCAAGGTAATAACGTGTGTGTCAAACAAATTTTTCCCGAAAATACAAAAGGTTGAGAGGGATTGATGTGTCCTAGACCTCGTTCACAACAGCTTGACGTAACTTGGTTTGAGTTAAGGTTGAGATCAGAGTCCTGCTATTTCAGCAGAATTATTCAACTATAGATACATACTTGTTGAGTAAGCAATTCATACAGCATAACTCAAACTATTGCCTTAGGAAGAAGCAATTTCTCTCGAAAGTCCAAAATAAACCATAATATTTCCTCAAACTAAATTTCTTGAACAATGCGCGTTAAAATGTTATGCGGATTTTTCACTTACTCATGTGGGTGCCAAATAACCGCTTTTCACGGCATTAAGTAGCTATTAACTAGCCTTAAACTATAACAAATTATTCCGATTTTACATTTAAGGAGCAATGTATTACCTGTGGTTTATACGCCGAAGACCTTATCTGATTCTATAAAAATTCAAAGTCGCTGAGAAGGAAAGCGTCCCGTAAAAAGCTCGCGTGCGTTCGCATGAACAAGAGATAGGATTAAAAGATATTCTACATTACGGGTCTACTTGGCAGTCCGCGCAATACCGCAAAGTGTAACAGAAGAGTTGAATCAGCTGAAGCATTGTTTTCTGTGCGTTTCTAGGAAGAGGAAACGCTTCGTTGCTGACTCAGTATCTGGGTGACCTCAACTTGCAGCAGAAGAAATTGACCTCTTCATCCATTTGAGGCGATTGCGTGAGTCGCGACACCGCCTGGACATACAGCTTAATGAACCCCTTCTTTGCGCTTCGTGAAGCGAAATTTTTTCTTAGAACTAAGATACCAGGCATCTTCCTAATTGAAGATGCGACTGCTCATAGTTTATGTATAATTTGTTTTATTGCAGAATTTAAGGGATTTCAGAGTGAATCTTTTTAAAATATAGGTGCATTATAGTGTATTGTATATTTTTCCAAGTAAATTGAAGAATAAAGTATCCAAGATATCTTATAAAAATATACAATATTCATTTTAAATGTACTTATTCATATGTTGCACTATTGAAGACTTCGAGATTCTCAGGGATCTCATTATCAATTACTTATGTGGAATTGTAGGTGCTGTAAAAATACACGCTTAACTTTGACTGGTTCAATTCTTTCGTTGCAGAGTGCAAGGAAATTGAGAAAATGCTTCTTTAATGTTCTTAGTTCAATTGTTTTAATATGGACATTAAAACTTAAAAATACAGGGAAGATGCGTGTGGTTGATTCTTTGTTTTGTTTCACTAGAAGCTCCGATGGCTACCTGACTGCATGGCATCATTTGCCTTGTTTTCGCCCCGTGGCATCAACGCGTCGAAGAGGCAAGCTTCCGCGGCCTTATTTAGCGGAATTGTCGAGTTTGTACGTTAAGGGGATATATCGCGTGGAGTTTCCGCTGAATGCTCTCGACAAATGAAAACAAAAAAGCGAAAACCGACGCCACGGCGGCTTTTGCGGTC
The DNA here is from genome assembly GCF_921293095.1 of Ischnura elegans. Classification (NCBI taxonomy): domain Eukaryota; kingdom Metazoa; phylum Arthropoda; class Insecta; order Odonata; family Coenagrionidae; genus Ischnura; species Ischnura elegans. The sequence continues at coordinate 96,082,311 of NC_060254.1, forward strand.
GAGAAAACAACAGCTGCGCAGCGGCAAGGCGTCCACCTCTTGCTCCCTGACGCACGTCCGCGCGCGCGCCACCAGCACGGCCCGGTGAAGACGCAAACCAAGGCGACCCGCGACCGCTTCGTTTTTGTTTCAATTCACTTTTTGTTTGCATGTTACCAGCTAACAAAGTTTGCGCATAAAAAATACTTTTTCTGCGCAATTTGAAGTCTTTTGAGAGAATGTGGTAAAATAAATTCAAAGAATTGAAGGATAAGTGATCCAGCAGAGACGTAGGAGACACAACTCAGCGGGAAAAAATAATTTTAATGTCCTTTTGACATTGATTCATTGCACTATGTATTGATTATAGTGAATTTGGACTTAAAAATAATGAAAAATTGGTATTCAAGACGTTCTGTGGCCTTTTTTATGATTTGAAAACACGTATAGTAGTTGGGATAGGTATAAAAGACCCAGTACTTTTGGGTTAAAGTACTATGGGAAGGGGTAGATAGCCCTGGCGATAGGGCGTAGCTGTCTCGTAGTTCCCATAAAAAACCATTTTTAAATTGTTGGGATATCAATAAAAGTTTTACTTTATCCTTTAATTTACGGGTTCTGCACTAAGCGAATAACTAAATTCTGTCTGGATACTTAAGAATAGTCGCATTTGTGTGTTTTCTGCACCAAATGATTTATTGAAAATTTGAAATTTCTTAATGCTCTAAGAAATCCAAATTGAAATAAAGTGTCGTTTATGAGGTTTCTGTAATAAACGGTTCAATTATACAAAATATATATTCGGCTTCTGTGCATGCGATCGAGTTTGAAATGGCAAAATCTTAGATCATAGGATGCGTGATAGCGTTTTTTTTTATGTTTTTAATTCCAATCGGAAATCCTATTTACAGAAAACTTTATTCTCTCGAAGAGATTAAAAAATTTGAATTACAATAAAAATCTTCTTATAAGGACTTCATTCGTTAACATTTTCCATGTCTCATCCTAACACTGACATGGGGGTTGCGATGTTGGCCTCACCTTTTGATAATGGCGCAGCTACTTCAAGCGCCTTTGTATGTATACACTCTCTAGTATTGTCATTGCGCATACAATGACAGCCACGATCCTTGGCGAACTAGGTGGAATGTCCTGAAGTTAGGCTGGGTTTTTCCCGGTGTTCGAGTCTCCAAATGGTGATGCCGGTAATCTTCTAAAGTGCCGAAAGTCTGTAGAAAGCGGAGACGCTGTTGTTGGCCAAGTATTGGAAAAGTTCCGAATCCGGGTGTGGATTCACTCAAGGTTTTTCCTCGGTGTCACGAGGGAATGAGTCGTATCCGCTAACGATAACATTAATGGGACTGCTACCGCGGGACTCATGGTCTGGAAAATGATCATGGACGTGCCTTTTAAGTTAAGATCCTCCGTGGCACCTCCACGTGTCTCTTGAGAAATAATGACACATCTCTCGTGAGTCATCGTCTTATGGTGTGGTTTGGTGTTATGATTTACAGTGTAAATAATTAATTTGCCAATTCGATTACTTATGTCCTTGCAATAATCCTTGCAATTTACTTATCTGTTGAAATATTTGGGATGCTAAAATTTTTCATTTATGAAAGACGTGCCGGGTGACGGGTGACCTATCAATTGATTAATTTATGGGAAGGGCTTCATAAGTCACGTATTTCCGTAGACTTGCACAGGGTGAACTCGAAAATTAAATTACCCGGCTTTGAAGATATGGGGTTGTTTCCCTAATTTAGGGGCTGCTCGTAAAAATGGGAGGTGATAGAAAAAAAAACGGAGGTCATTTTCGGATTCAGCGACCCAAAATTAGCCAGAAACACCCTGAATTGTAGCTGGGCAATTTTTAAAATTTTTTTTGCAGAACAGTGATATTTTATAGCACTATTTAAAAGTAATCTGGATAAGGTTATTGTCTGTTTACAAAATATTTATCTGCCTGGAATTGATCGAATCTGAACCGAATTTTGGAGATCGATTCCGAGAATCTACTTATCCCTAGAAATTAGTTTACGATGATTAGTGTCTTCATGTATTGGTCTTCAAATTAAACGCAAAATGTTTGACCAACGTTTCGATATATTTTTATACCTTCTTCAGTGCTATGAATGAATATGGTCACTTTGATATGATTAATAAAGGTGTTTAAAATATATTAAATTAATATTATTTTAATAATAATCATATTCATTCATAGCCCTTAAAAAGTACACAAATATACCAAAACGTTGGCAAAAAATTTTACATTTAATTGGAATACCTACACTCTAAAACAGTGACGTAGCGAGGGGGGATTTTGGGAGATAACCCTCCCCCCCCCCCCCCCAGATTTAAGGGAATTTTTTTATAAAAATATTTTAATATGATAGATTTTGTAACTAATGGGACGGATGGCTCATAAGAAAAACATGAAACAATTCACATAGCCGTAAAACTCACCATTTTGAACCATTTATCTTAAATATTTTCTCGGTGAGGGCCTCCGCACTTTCCGCTTACCCTGGCGGGTATTCCGTACCTCACAGACCTCTCAGTATTAGTTGCACCGAAAACCCCCCCAGCCTTAATCTCCAGCTTCGCCCCTGTTCCAAGACACTAATCAAAGGTAAAGTTTGAGGTCAAGAGAAAGAAAGGTAAATGAAATAAGTTTACATAATCCCCGATGCTGATTCATACTTTCTATTCTGATAGATGTGGCCGATTTCTTGGCTGTTTTGAACGAGGAATCAGGCGAGCATTAGTCAGCCCAAGCCGCTTTGCCAATCATTATTCAATCGCACTGGCGTGGACGGACCGTTTCATCTTCTCCCCCGCAAATCCATAATATTGCCAAGTGCTCCTCCGCTCGCTTCCCCGTTCTTGCTGAGTGTCGTTCCTCCCCTCCACTTTCTCCGCATCGCGCCTGCTTAGATCATCGCCTTCCAATTCCATTTCGATGACTGCACCTCGCAGGAAAAGAGGCGGCACTTCGAGTACGCCGAGTTATCATTCGTCTCCGCGGCTCGCGCGCCCATGACTTTCTGCGTATCTACCAGTAGATCCTGAGCAGGCCCGTTCTGTACCCCTTCTTAAGGCCTGGTTACACGGGGCACGGAATTGCGCAGGTTAGAGCTGCATTAATTTCTAAAATGGTGTGGAATGCACGAATGCATGAACGAAATTAGAGCAGGGGCTATTTTGCCGTCTCGCATCCACGCATTCTCGCATGTGTTATAGCAATTCACCGCTTTACACGATGCAATTTTGATTGCGCCTTCGCACGTACGTCAGATTGCGCAATTCCGGGTAAAACGGCCTTAAGGCCTGGTTACACGATACATTAACACGTACAAGTTAATGTCTGAATGTATGAACGCGTCAATGAACACGAAAATGCACCGTGTAACCATCCAACTTGCGCGAACGCATGAAGGGAAAATAGAACCTGTTCTAATTTGGTTCATGCATTCGTACATGTTCCATTTCGGTCCACAAATATCATTAATGCAAACAGACATTGACTCGTGCATGTTAATATACCGTGTGGCCAGGCCTTTAGGACGGCGGACGGCCATGGCCAGAGGGCGACAATACTATTCTGGGGGACTACCGGAATGATTCGAAATGAATTATATTAATTTAAATTAGTTTTGTTTACTCAAAACGCTTTACTAATTATGCTGTTAAATGTGGCATCATTGATATCAAGTTAATGGCTCCATGTTGGTATTCTGACTGTGAATTTGTCAGTATCGGTATCAGGAGCGGTAGGGCGCCAAAGATTTCCAGGCTGGAGGACGCACCGGGATACGTCCCGGCGGTCCTGCACGGCCCTGATCCTGATCCGAGCCAAGCCATGCGGAGTTTTCTTAAGTAGTGTTGATCCGAGCTCCCAGCCAAGCCAAGCTGTCTTCTAGGGGTTTCTGCAATTGGGTGGTATCTTATACTATGGTTGACTTCTCTCTTGATGTTTCCGTCCGAGCATTGCGGGGGTTAGGTGGGTAAGGGAATATGGGAAGGGTTTAGGGCATATTTGGGAGTCTTCTGTTTAGGTTTGGTTGGAATTACATAATCCCATAGATTCTTAAGTAGTTCATTATTAGTTTTGCTAAAAGAATATTGAAAATTTTCAACTGCAGCTTTTAGAAAAGTTAAAATGGGAGTGATTTTAAAATCATTTCTAATTGGCGGTTGCTAATAAACCATGGGGCACCAATTATTTTCCTAATTATTTTGTTTTCACAAGTCTGAATGCGTTTCAAGTGCGTAGCGGCAGCATGAAGCCAAACTGGAGAGGCGTACGATTGAAGCGGTTTAATGGACGAGTTGTATAATAAAAGTTTCGTTTTTAGCGCCAGGGGAGACGTTGATTTCAACAGTGGAGATAGAGCGGCATATGGTCCTGATCCTAGCCGGCGCGAAAATAATGCGCCAAGGACACGTCGAAACATGATCATCATGCATGATTTTGGAGAAAGTGCGAAGGAAGACATCTTGATATGCGCCAGGGAGAACAGATAGTTGCGGGAATTCTTAATGCACTTGGCAGGCCTCCCGAAAGAAAATTTCTAGCCAGAAATTTTCTTCCGGTAGACTTAGATGATATGAGGATTGCTTATACTGGTAAATCGCACATCACAATCATAGTAAATCTATAAATTTTATTAAATAAGCTGTGAATTTCCTTTATTCAGTGCATAAAGTTAAAATCATCATTATTTTCATGAAACGGCCATAGATATTGTGGCATGGTCTCCGTGGGACTTTGGTCCAGAAATCCTGCTGATTTTTTATTATTTACATATTCTTAATGCATCCTCTGCTATAAAATCTTTGAGAGATTCCTTTAACTGCGGTAGATACCATTAACAGATAAGTGTTTTTCGCATTATGGAAAAAAAGTTGCACGGTTCTTGGTCAGAAAGTAGGTTCTCCTAGACTAATCACCTCCTGAGCGGATGTATCACCAGCAGTTGCCAAATAAGTGAAAAATCCAAGGGGTCTGAATCCTTTAATGCCCCCCTGCTGCCTATGTACTTGGATGGGAGAGCTAACAGATTATGAGGAAAACGAGTACGCCATGTGTTATACACGCGATAGCTTATAGAAATTTGCATGGATTAATTATGTCAAAGAATGCATTTATGAGATGTCATACGGTCTATGCTACAAGCCGAAATTCTTTTATATTCCATTTTAATATTAGACAGTGCAGGAAGATCTTGGGAATGACAACGGAGCCTTAATTTGTGTGTAAATTGATCTCTGGTTTAAGGTTTAATTAATATTAAGAGAAGGTCAATCGGAGATTATCGTAAACTGTTCGTCTGTTTTTATGTTTTTATTGATTTTTACCGACGAGCCAATTTTCTATGAGTCACCACGATAATTACTATCAGATGTGCTTTCAAAGTGCACTCAAAATCACACTGAGTTAGGCAGATTAACTATCAGCGAGCGTTGAGCTAATGGATTTTTTAAATCGTTTTGAGTTTATCAAAACTTTTGGTTTCGTCATCAAATAGTTTGGGTAACTTTAATATCGGTATGAGGATATGCAATAATAACTTTGGATGAACTGATATCTTGATCTTAATCTGGGGAAGAATAGGCGGAAAATGAGTAAAATAATATGAGTAGTTATATGATGGAGAGAGATAGTGTGGTGCAGTGCCGGAAAATCTTCGAGAAACGCGTCTCTTTTATGACGCATTTGAAAAGATGGTGGCAACGTTTAAGTGAAATGATTCTTGTGATATTGCCTCACGTGGTGTGGAGGTAACACCTCAGTGAATGGACGTTTAGCGGGAGAGACGGGAAGGAGACGCTGTTCTGCAGTGTTTTTTTTTTCGCACCAACCGACCCCATTCGACCCCAGCGAGAGAGACAACGTTGAACTTGGCGGCGTCGGAGATAGTTAGCGCGAGAGGCGAAAGAGATCCCAGCGGTACTCATGAGAAACGGAGGACTTATTTCACGGAGACGAGAAAACGGAGAATGATCCTGTCTTTTCCCTCCCTTTGAGATGCTCATTTCCCCCTTCCTCCAGAGTCTCCTGAAATAGCACCATAATCATAGTGGCCACACAAATATCAAGATGTTCCAGAGACTCAAGACTGTATTCGGAATTTCCATGCAGTTTTATAACTTTACTTTTCCAAATAGATGATGTAAATATGGCTAAGTGCGTCGGATTGCTATTCTTCACGCGAATGTGAAATCACGATAATAGAATACATTTTCACCACTTAATGGAGCACCACCTAGGTGGCAAGGGCGCAGCGAGGAATTAAAGCTAGGGGGGGTTTTAGGCACAACTATTTCTGGGGAGTTAGGGAGTATGGGATACTCGCCAGGGGAATCTGGAGGTGCGAGGCCCTCCCCAGAAAATTTTTAAGATAAATGGTTCAAAATTGTGAGTTTTACGACATTCTGAGGGATATTTTTATAATCCTTACATTACTCTATACATTATATTAATCTAATTAAGTAAAATGGATTAAACTTAAAAATTTCTCTGGGCTCTGGGAGGAGGTTTATCCCCCAAACCCACCCCCTCGCTGCGCCACTGATGATGATTATAGTAACATTAAGATGACTTAGTAACGTCAAAACCTAGGTAGGAATAAATTTATTTATCCCCCAAATTTTATGAATTTATTTTTATCCCCCCCTCCCCTCGCTGCGGCACTGCTAGGTGGCATATGGGGAATGAGATGTTCAAACATCAAAAAGACATTTATAGGAATTTCCAGTATGAAAAATTTCCCTGGGTCAGGAACCGAACCACGGACCTCTTGCTTTCTGGCCCGCTTTTCTTTTTCTTTCTTTTGATTTCATTTTCGATATGTACCACACTATCTTTCTTTCCGGTCGCTGGCTTACCTACTCAGGTGAACCATAATCAATAAAATCAACCGACTTTGGTATTGCATCAGTAGGAACCCGGAAAAATAGGATTAGGATTAAATGAACTCACTATGCACGATTTATATCTTAGAGATATTCCAAAAGAGGTAATAAACACTATCATTTTATTCAGATTTAAATAATAATATAGATCGTACACTTCCTATTTGCATCTCTGGATGAATAAACATAGATATACTACTTAATTAGTACATTATTATTAGGCTGTTGAGTGAACAATAAAACAATGTATAAAAAATTAGGATTTGAGATTAGCTAAGATGTGTAAACAACTAATGTTGTTAAGGCATAGTTTTTCTGATTGTTCGGTTTTGAAAAAGTTACAAATTAATTTAGAATAAATATTATAATGAATGAATCTACTAAATTTGGTGGTGTCCGGCGACACTTTGTGGAATTTGCTAAACATTTTGATGGACTAACTTTGCTTTTCTCAGTATTTTTATATAAAATCACGGCAATATTTTCATACGATGGTTAACGTCGTATTCTGATGGACCAGAAGATGACGGTCGTCGTCTTGTCTTTCAGAAGATGACGTTACCATCGAAACCGTCGTCGTGATTTAATAAAAAAATCCTGTGGAAAAAAAGTGTAAGTTTTTCATCTAGAATGAATCTACATCAATTTCTTAGAATTCAAATCGTCCAGGAAAGCGATCGGATATTATTTATTACTCCTTCCAAAAAATATTCATGTTTTGACAGGAAGCCTGTCTCTCTATTCCTGTCAATGCCCGGTGAAAAATGTCCTTGGGAGGAACAGTTAGGCTCGCGTGTGCAAATCCGGATTCGAGGAAAGGAGTGTTTGCTGACCGGCTGGCGAGACGGAACGGCTGAGATATTGGCGGAGGAGGGGGAGTTGGGTGTGTGTTTTCCTCGGTCAGGTGAGTGGACGTCAGGGAGGCGAAGGGAAGAGAATCCGCCCACTGAGACCGTGGGATTCTTCAGCGTTACCTCTTGCCATTCCATAGGCCCCCTATAATGTTAGGCTTGTTTGATGGGTGATTCTTCACCATCGACTCTCGATTGGCCTAATGGTAATCAATGGGTTCAATCGGCGATTTTTCATTCATTCCTACTATTGCGAGACATGAGGGGGTGTGTTTTTAAACTGTTCGGAATTATTCAGATCGGTTTTTAATCCGAATGGTTGCTACGCGATCGGAATTTTTCTGCGTTTACATAATCGAAATCTGCCGTGCTTGAAAATTTTCACTCCGACCACGGCTTTCGATGGTCTAGTGATAATCAGTGGGTTCAATTACACAGGCCAGCAAAAAAATGTTTTTTGAAAACTTTTTTTATTATAAGGCTGATCTTTATAGATTTTTATGTGCCGATTCCAAACCTGGCCTTTGTTTTTTTGTATCACCCATAGTTTCCAAGCAATATGTATTTAATATTTAGTCTAAAACCCCTATACGGTATATAGGGAAATCAATGAAACACTGTGTTACATCATAAATTTTTTTGTATATACTGTTAACTACATGGCGATAAAATTGTTTGTATTTACTACAGCGTGATAATACAGGGTTCACTTGTCAACTGGAATTGGTCTACATTTTCTTTCCCTTTTTTCCTTGAAGCTTCTTGTGTAGCTTTTTCTGCGATGAATCGCTTGCTGAACTTCTCGATGAAGTACCAACAGTAATCCCCCATTATCTTCGTTCATTAGACCTACTTCTTCAATTTTATTATAACTATAAAAAAGCTGTTAAATTCTAAAAATATTGCTCGATTTCATAAATTTTACTGTAAAATGTGAATAAATGGTGGGCGATACAACTTTATAACCATCATATTTGGATTCAGCAACTTTAAAAACATAATAAAAAGGTAGTTTCAGTAAAAAAGTTTTTTCATTGTTGGCCTGTGTTATCGATTGCTCATTAATTCGTAGTATTCGCGAGACCTGAAGGGGTCCGCTTGAAACTGCTCGGAACTATTCCGATTGGTTTTCGTTCTGAGTGGTTAATTCCGGTTGCTTTCCAATATATTAAAATTTTCACTCCCACGACTGACTATGAGAACTCACCTCGTCATCGAAATGAAAATTTTCGACAGCGAATTCCGATCGCGAAGCAACCAATCGAAATAAACCATTCGGAAATAAAAACCGATTGGAAAAATTCCGAACAGTGCCAAGCTCACCTTCCTAGGAAAATAAAATTAATTTGTAACCGCACTCATTCCTCGCCTGGTAACTCATTGATTCAATCTGAATGTTATTTTGGATAGGTGAGGGTAGAGCTCGCCACAGTCTAAAGTCGGAAACCCTAGACCACTTTTTCCGTCACTCAGAATGATAGCTCTAGGGATAATTTTTCGGGGACCAAAATAGTGATCGCTCGACCCATCATTTTCCGAATCACACGGTCATTCCCACCGTCCCTTTTTCCGGCGCTTATTCCGTCACTTTCGGTAATTACGACTGTCGTACAAGCGTGGCGTTACAATCGCTATCGGCGGCCGTGCTTTCTGATTGGATAAAGGACGATGCCAGCGATTGTCACTTGCCAAGAGCTCCACCCACTTGACTACCACACTTCGAAATATCGATACAGGACGAGTGATTGGTTATGCCTCGTCCAGATTACGATTGTCCTAGCGATCGTTCTAACGATAGTTGGCCGAACTAGCCGTGTGCGTGTCCTGACAATAGTTCACGTAGTTCCTAACGTTGCCACTTTACGATGGTTAGGCGCTGGGAGACCGGAAGAGGAAACGACAAAAGAAAGTCGAAAATTTTTTGAAACTCCCTTCGCTCTATTTTTTCATGAATTTGTCCAAACAAGGAAGAATATGGGCGGAAGAAAAATTATTCGTTAAACACACGTTGAACACAGTAATATCTTGACCCTGCATACCTCAACAGCTTTGCTAACCGTCAATCCCTCGTTCACTTTAGATGTCAGCACTTGAGGGCAACACAGGTTTTAGCCATCGTTGTGTGAATGCACGATAGTTCCGACGATTGTTGGAACAATCGTAATCTGAACGGGGCATTATGAATGGCAAACTTCGATGATCCATAGATCGAGCCATCGCAAGTCGATGGTGCAAATTCCTCTTCAAACAAGCCTGGATTTTCCTCGTCTTCAGTCTCTTCCCTCTTGACATCACGATCAGATTTCTGGATGTGATTCCCTTTGTCCGGAAAACGCCCAATCCATTCGCGGATCGCTTGTTATTTTTGCACGTAGATTCCGTGCGTCACTGCCTTCTTAGCTCCTCCTCTCTTGACCTATGACTCACGTTGTTATTACTTCTTTCTTTTTTTCGCCTCGTCTTCAAACACTCGGACCATTCGCGTGCCGTGCATGCAAATGAGCAAACGGCGACTTGTATCCTTTTCCCGAACACTTTTAGATCGGTAACGATAAGTGATTCGAGGAAATATATCTCCCAACATGTTCCTTGTTAGGAATCATATTTTAGAATACCTTTACTTTACTGCTGTGAAAATTATTGAGTTTTTAAGAAGCAGAAATACGTAACTGATAATAATTAACCCTAGCAAGTTCTAGACCTTCAGTTTCCCTTATCTTAGAAATATTAATTCCAATTTACGAAATAAAAATAGTATTCCATTAATTTTAAGCCTAATTCTTAGCGCGTATCATTTCGTCTGATATAAATATTGTTCGGCTCGGAGACGATAATCAAACGATTATTTGACAAACGGCTTATTCAAACGATAGTATGAGAGTCATCCCTTTGAGAGGAAGTCTAAAAATTGAGATAATTTGTAAGAAACTGTTAGTGATTCATCGAATTTTAAAGTAATACCGTTAATTTTAACTCATGATTGGAAGCAAGTCTGGCAGTTTTCGATTTTTATCCTCCTCATTTTTGTGAAGCACGATGGATTATAACTGATTGGATCCTGTATTTTAATATTCGTTTTGTAAGATCGCACTCATGTGCCCATGGGCATACCCAGAATCAAAACTAGGCGTGGTCATTCAAGTTGTAACTTTTTTGCGCAGAAAAGGTTAATGAAACCAAAATTTTAAGGTAATTACGACAGCAGTTTATTAGTTTTTATAATTATTTGCTTTAAAAAAATAATGATATTTATTTTAGTTCCATGTCTTATACTACTATCGCTTTTCTTCAATAGGAAAATTTGTTCTTAACTTTTGTTTTGAACTAAATTTATTTGCGCTTCTAGAGGGAGGCAGTTGCCCCTCTCCCCCGCTGGCTACGCCCATGCGTGTGCATGTATATCTCGTTATTTACTGGATGAGTAAGTGGTGGTCACTGTTTCGTCCGTTTTCTGCCCTCGATTCCGTAAGTAAAAGTATATGAAAAATGCTGGAAATACGTTCGGCCGCCTATGGAAGTAGGTGCGAGGTGTGTTTTTGAAAACATTCGTGACAAATTTGCGCTCTCAAGTGGAGGAATCTATGAGGACAGGAGCGAAGGCAACTTGGATGCGTCATTTCATCAGCCAGTCAAGCCGAAAGTTTTCGTCCCTCGATTTTCCAAAACGTCTAACACGGAAAGCTTAACGGATTATCAGATTGGCTCTATCGGTTTCCATCAGTGATTAACATGAATTTGCCAAAATTGACCACATCTTGGTTGTCCATTAGCTTATCAACGTGACATTCACGCACATTTTGTATGGCTTATCGTATAAGTCTTTGAAAGGGGAGTAAAATTAAAAATATGATAAAATCCTTTGATAGGTTAGCTATTTTCCCTTTTCGTAATATATTCCCCCTTTTTAATATTAATGTTATGTGTGATGACACCTGGAAAGATTAAATGAAGCGAGTTAAATTTAAATTTGTCACAGATGGGTGGCTTCGTGCGGCATAGAAATGATATCACCATCAAAAACTAAATTTTGTAACCTTGGAATCGCTACAGCACCTGGAGAAAGAGTGTTCAATATTCCTCAATGAAGTCATGATCTTTTCTATAAATGACGTCGTGGAATTCGATAATTTTATACCTTACTGAGTCACTCACTGTATTTTACTATGTACTTTTAGACTGCAAAAAATTGCTTTCTTCGCTTGTACCTGTCATCCCGGAAAATGCTTTAGAAAATAATGAAACAAAAGATTTAACGGATTTTAATTTTATTTGTAGCTAGTGGTTTATCTTGTAAAATCATCATGTAAGTCATTAAAGGTGTTCCCATTAGTTTTCCCAGCTCTGACTTTGCCAAGAATACTGCCTAACTGATTTTGTGCTTTGAGTTCGTCGTTCCTCCTCCTTTTTGTCATCCTTACCTCCTCCATTCTTCTCCACACCCACATCTCGAACGCCTCCTGTCTTATCTCGTCCTTATCTCGTTCTCCTACTTAAGTTTCCATGTTTCCGCGCCGTAAAACGCTACACCTGATGTCAGGCAATAACCTTTTCTTCCTTTTCTTTCTTTGCCTAAGGGAAAGTTATTATATTCATGATATTACTACGCAAAAAAAATGTTGAAGAGTTGCGAAATAATATCAAGAATTTGATAACTTAAGTTTTTAAGAGGTGATGTGCTTGGATAAAACAAACGAAGCACGACCGATCGAACGGTGGTGATTTGTCTCAAAAATTTGATAATGTAATTTTTTATCATAAGTGATACATATTTTTATCGTAACTGATAAATAGATACAATTTTTTATGGAAAATATTAATTGTTCAGGAAAGAAGATCCATAAGAACAAAAATAATATAGTAGTTTGCAAGCACATTAATTACAAAATAGATAATAACAAAAATGATAAACTTTTTATTTTTTGAAATGACTACGTATTGTGATTTTTTGGATAAAAGACAAACACTAGCGGCAGCGATGGGGGTCCCCTTAATCGAATATATATTCCGTCACGTCTTTTCGGAGGGTGAAATGAGGAAGGCTTCGAACCCCCCTCTCCCCCCTAACCTTTTATAATACTTGCTCCCTTTTCGTAAACACTCGACTCTTGAGAGCTTCATATTATAGCAGTCTGGGGGGAGCGGGGGGTATGAGGTGGTTGGTTGGGGTGGGGTTAGTGCCGGCTGGACGGCGGGGGAGACACGAGATGGGGGCGGCGAAGGGGAGGGAGAAGGGGTGAGGGAGGCGGTCGGGGAGAGGGGAGGTAGATAGGGGTGGGGGGAATTACACACAAGGATCGCGGGCCGCTGGTAAGGCTAGTTCAGTCGACCGGAGACCTCAGCGGAGGCAGGACGTGCAATCAAGGTGTCCCGCGCGAAACAAGGTAGTGTCGTCAAGCGTTATCAGAAGTCGTTCCCTTGTGCAACGTGACAGTGTTGTTGTGTTTTGTGTGTGATACGACGTTACTCCTAAGCTACCTCGGATACGTAACCCAGTGAGGAAGAAGTGAATTTTTACGGGCGGTAGCGGTGGAAACGATAATTTTCATCTCTCTCGTCTTGGGGCCTCACAGCGGCCGTCGAGACTGCAGAGACGTTCGTCTTTTTTCATATAACAAGAGGATAAACCCGTCCGGATAACCTCGTCTTTCTTCGGGGACGAAATCACTCAATTTCTTCCCGTACACCGATGCCGCCGAGTCGGGTGAGTTTCATTCGTTGCTCGTGAGTTTTCCCGTCTTTGGGAGTGCGTTTCCCTCACGTTTGGGGTCCCCCAGGTCTTGAGGCCGCGGAGCCGGCGAGCGTGTGCGTGGTTTTACCTGACGGTCCGTCGTGTGAGGATCGTCGGCCGATCGGTGCGTGAACCCATGAGAGTTCGCGGAGATTCGGATGCTGTGATGCGGTCGTCGGAGCCGTGTTTTTCGCGAAGCGCTCGTTTCGCCCAGGAACATTTGTTGGAAACGAAAATGACAAATCATACTGATGATGAATACAAGGGAATTTTGAGCGAATTTCGTGAAATACGTGGATTTCGGTTTTGATCGACAGTGTAAAGTCTTGACTTTTTGCCGTGTTTTTCACGAAGCGCCGGTTTTGCCCAGGAACATTTGTTGGAATCTACGTTGGCAATCCTTGCAAGGGAATTTAACGCGATTTTCGTGAAATGTGTCGACTTTGGTTTTAATCGGTAGTATAACATTTGTGACTGACTTTACGCTCTTTTGTGTTAAACGTGTTGAATGCATCGATAGCATTGCGTTTGAAAACATACAATTTATGTACTTACACTGTGTTTCTGAGATTTTGTTAAGATTTGAGGAGGGGATTTTTGAAAAGAGATGAAAGGCTATTCTTTTGGAAAATTATTCCGTAGTATCAATTAAAAGGAATATATTCTTTTAATACTGATACACTTTATTTACGTCACAATAGATAATCGTTTTCTTGGTTAGCTTTTCCTAAAATGTATTGAATTTCGCTTAATTCCGATTGCTAATGTTGGAATTCAACTGCTCCCATCGAACCTTGACTTCCAGTTTGTATTGAATGTTTGGTGTATACTGTTTCCATTAGTTATCGTGTTGTAATTTTACGAGCTAACCGTTATTCTGCTAAGTTGAGTCGGATGCATCTACATTAATATAAATGTATTCAGGTATGTCTTTCTTTATTGAAAACTTGGTTATCTCACATGTCTTATTCAAGAGTACGAAGAGTACAAAATAAACTATGACGAGTTTAGAGTAAGAAAAGAAGCCAATAATACATTCATTTATTGATATTTTTCAGTGACTGACTTGTACTTCAATCGCTTAAAATACATCATATTCAGTGATGATTATTTCGCTCGCGAAGATCATACGCTAAGTTGCTTTCAAGAATTAAATTTGAATATTCCTCGATATTTTGTTTTGTTAAGCCTGTTTACAGTTTCCATTTTTTTCTTATGTGAGCGCACCGTGTCGCATCGCCGTTGGGCATCCGAGACTAACGGAGCTACTTCACGGTTCTGTTTCGCCACAGTAGCTGACAAGGAAACGGGAAGAGCAAACACCTTTTGGTTTTTGTTCTCCGTCGCTTTGTGTTAATGCAGATTTTTGCATTTCTTAACTGCAGTAGTTTCTTGGTGCGAAACGCTAAGTACTTCATGCTCACGACGTGAATACGTCTAGCGTTTTTCTCTACAACTTGTGATAGTTCTTGCTGGAATGAGCAGAATAACTTAGTGCGAGATGCATTTCTAAATTTATCGTTACTATAATTATTTTTGGGAATAATATGTTTATTTTATCCGTGAAGTAATGGGAGTTTTACAGTTAACTTTGGAAGCGTCCCCGAAACAAACTTGAAATAATCTGAGTGTCAAAGACCTGAGAGCGAATATCATTGATGTAAAAATAAGGCGTATCATTTCTTTTATAGTAATTTTAGCGCTGTAGTGCTGTTTCAAGTTTAGTAGTTTAGTGCTGTTTTCAGCGGTGAGATTATATTTTAATCCAGGGAACGACTTAGTGCTAGCTCAGAAAGAATACGAAATGCAAAATATCTCGTAATTAATGGAAATGACGTGGTGGCTTTGTTTTGTTGGAAGCAATGTGTGTGCTAAGAAAAAGAGAATGAAGGAAAAAGAAGGAACTTTCATGGCAAGTCGGAAGTTACAGCACACTCTTGATGGTTATGCCTGCCGAAGTTCTCCAGCAATATGACACTTATCCAACCTTTCTCTTCCTCTGCAAAGGCTGAGGTCTCCGCGAGATCGTTATTAAAGTGAAACGGTGGAATTTTGATGAAATTTTCTCGGGTTCGGCATCGGATAAAGCTGTTTAAGGCCAACGTATCGATGAGAAACTCCCCCATCGCAAACAGGGCTAAGACTGACTGATTGAAGGAGTTTCTCATCGAAGCGAAACTGCCCTTCACGATGCCGATCATCGGAAGATTTCATCAATAGCGTCATCAAGCTTACGATCTGCGATCTTGTTATTGTCCGGCGTATGACGCTGGAGAAGTCTTTTCAGGTTTTCCACCGGGTGAGTTGATTGCAGGTCGACGTTTCGATGGCTGCCTCTGCCATCGTCATCAGACGCCCAAAAGACCAATTGCAATAGCATGGAAAAGCCGTCGAAAGGTCGGCCTACAGTGGAATCGGACACATAGGGCGGGCCCGCATAGTGTACACTCTTAAGGACCGGGAACCAAGTCGGAGACTTTTACGCCCGCGCCATCCCAAGAGGGGAAGGACTGAGGAAAGATTGGAGGCATCGCCGCGATGAGAGCCCGACTACACCTCCAAGGAAGGGATAGGTGTGGAAGGGAAGAATAGGGAATACCCGCGACACCATGGGAACGGCGGGGCCCACTACTCGTGAAGCCATGTCCCACTGTATCTACAGAAAAGAAATGCCCTATGAGGGAGGAAATTTCTATGACTTTTCGTAGATAGGTCGGCCTACAAAGAGTATGAGGGTTCAGGGCGCAACCCTTCAGGGATACAACGCACCGGGGCCGGGAACCAAGCCCGTGGCTTATACGCCCGATCACCCGGGGAGGGGCTGGAGAGGAAGGAGAAAGGAAAGAGGCGCCGCCGCGATGGGAGCCCATCGACGCCTCTGGGATGAGGATAGGAGCGCAAGGAACGGGACGGGGAAAACACCTCAACGCTATAGAAGCGAAGAGGGCCCTACTATAAGCGAAACCAAGCAAAGCTATTAATGTTCTAACGACTTTGGAGAATCATTCTATGAGGAAGAATGATCCAACGATCAAATCGTTAGATAGGTCGGCCTACAATCATCTCACCCGGTGAAAACAAGAAAAGACTCCACGAGCTTACTATCTTTTATCGGCGGAGTCTCGTTTTCGCCTCCGATCCGCCGCAGATTCCTTGCGCGGACGTTTCAACTCTCTCCGTCAAAGTTGTTTTCTCTATTCCTTCGCTCCCATTATTCTTTCTCTCTCTCCTTTCCTCTCCATCCTCCAATCCCACCGATCCTCGCTCTCGTATCCATCCTCCGTCAAAGTCATCCGCCATGAGCCGCTTGAATGCTCCGCGTTCGCTCGAAGCCGACGTTCGAATGCTCGAGTGAATCTCCCGGCGTGAGCGAGGCGGGATGCTGGGGGGAAATAGGGGAGTGGGGCGGGAGAGGTAGGGGAAGTGATGGGGGGGGGGATTGAGATGCCGGGGGGATGGTTCTTGCAGGTCGACCTCGACCGCTGTTCTTTCTCTCTCTCTCTTCATCGTTCGCTCGCCGAAATGTGGCGGAATGCGAACAGTCGAGGGCCGGGAGACAGTGGCGCAGCGAGGGGGGGATTTTGAGGGATAAACCCCTCCCCCCCAAGAGCTCATTGAAATTTTTAAGTTTAATCCATTTTAATTAATTGGATTGATATTACTAATAGAATAGTGTAAGGATGAATAAAATATCCCTCAGAAAGCCGTAACACTCACCATTTTGAACCATTTATCTTTAAAATTACGCAATTTATTAATCTCGTACCTACCGCTTTTCCTGGTGGGTATACTATACCCTCACACACCCCGGTATTAGTTGCACCTTAAACACCCCCCAGCCTTAATTCCTAGCTGCGCCCCCTGCCGGGAGATGGTAGACTTGTGTTCGCGGTGATCTTAACGCGATATGAGGTGAGAATTCTATTCCGGAGGAGAGGGTTTAGAAAAAAAATTAGCTACAAAGTTTTATTAGTACCTAACGAAAGATAAGCTTAAAGGTTTCGGGGAAAAAATTAGCGTGGACTTGCCGTTATTTCTCGTTTTTCAGCAGAACAGAAGAGCCGATTATCGCACTGACTGGATTGAAATTGAGTTGAGTGGTTAATTGGCCGCATCGATGTCTTTTCCGAAGTTTAATTCACACTTCCATTTCATACCCATGTTATTTTCCATTCCAAGATGTCCAAGACGATTCACGGTTAGAAATAAAAAAAACACAGATAAAACGCAGTAACGGATACAGAAAAAACTCAAGGGAGAGAGGGCACAAAATATACCTTGAGCTACCTTTACCTTTATCGTAATGAAAAATAAGTCACATTCAAATTTTAAGAGAGCTATATTTAAACTGATTATAAACATACGTATATAAGACAGTGCCATATTATGATATAAAAAAGTTGCAATTTAGTGTTTCTGCAATTAGGCAATAGGTGGCCCCGCCAGGGGGGATGGCGCCCCCATTTGTATCCGCGACAAAGCGCATGAAATGACTTCGACTCTGCGCGTTCAAAAGCTTATTTTCCCGTTAATTCAAAATCTTTGATATGATCGGCGATTTTGAATTAACAGGAAAATAAGATGATGATTTTGAGGTTTGGACAATAAGTGAATTATTCATCGTTTTTTCCACCTTTATTTTGCTTCTATATTAAAGCATCATCAGGGCTCAAGTTTGTTCCAGTTGCTTTGCATTGAAATGCAAATCTTTGCGGAAGAAGTTGATGAATGAGTTTCTTATTGACCAATGAGCGTAAATTCATTCTCTACATAAATATTTAAAAAAAACGGTGGTTTGGTATTGTTATGCATTTTTGATAAAAACATAATTTATCATCAAAGGTACTTCATCAGTTTATGTATGCTTCCAGTGAGAATTTTTCGAATCAACATCGAAACGCGTATTTGGAGTTTTTTGCTAACGTCATGGACTCACCTCTAGAAAAAAAACTGCTTAATATTAATTAATTAGTAATGTAATACTATTGGAATACGAGATTAAAGGCCAATTTTGCTGCTATCACGTGGTATCTTTTTATGTAGAATCCAAAACGCAGGAAAGGATGTCGGAAAGCGTAAAAAAAAACGCAATTTTGAAGTGCATATCCATTAAAATGAACGCTATATTTGTAATGGCTGCGTAGATCCCACCTTTCCCACGAATCTACTGGAAACATTTAAGTGCCTTTTTTTCTCTTCTGATGTAATTTTTAATCAGTTCATGGCTCTGCGATATATTTTCTGACACCTATATGAACGTGAATATTTACTGTTTCCTAATAGTGTGTTCTTCGTGAGAAATATTTAGAGACCCGTTTGGGTTCTCATTCTCTGGGAATGTCTTACATGTGCACACGAGAGTTATCTTGCGAAAATATAGTGAGCTGTTTGCCGACTGGACTGTTTAAAATGTGTTTTTGTTTTTCTTCTTCACCGATTTGGAACCCAAATACTACATGGAAGATTTCGATAACGAACCCCAGAATTCATAATTGACATTTCTTACGGTGACAATGCTTGAAATATAGCATAATGTTACATTATGGGCATGAATCCATGGAAATAGGGCTTCTAATGTTGACTTTGAATAATTGATGTAACCCTAATGAGTGGGGTTTTACTATTTAGGTGGTACCACCCGTACTCTCATGGCCTTAGATTTATGGAGAAGTGGTCAAATATATTATCATTACTTTTATAAATAATCTTACAATTAGTGATGTTGCAAGTAAATTGAAAGTGAGGGATTTTACATCATAAATTTGGCTATCGATGTACGAATGGATCTTTTGACATGTCAAACCGATGACGCATTTTGTGCCTGCTCGACTCCCTATAGGATGGAGACTGGGTAGATAGAAAAGGTTACCAGAAAAGCTACCAGTTTACCAAAAAAAGGTTGGGGCAAAAAAAGGAAGCTGTTCCTACTGTTCGTAACTAGTTATCCAAAGGGACTCACAGTTTTATATTTCTCATGGCTGGTGGTATTTGGTATTTTTTCAAGTAGAGGTTTGCGTCATCACCGGACTGCGTTTTCAAATAGACGTTTGTAGATGGTAATCAGTTTTCTAATCTCAAGAGGAAGTGTACTGTGCCAATATTAACTCTGATAAACAAATATCGGAAGCCTGAATTTACATAATACCCTGGTTAATGTGTGTTGTATGTTTGGTAAAAGGCTAAGTTTTCCTCGAAATGGAATTATCTACTGGTATCACATATTATTTACAAATTACTTCACCGGCACTTGTGGGCAATTGATCTTCATTCAGTCCCCATACCAATACTTTCGGTCGCGATAATTGTGGAGTATTAGAAGATACATAATGTTTTGGAACTCCATGCATGCTCTATTGTAAGACATATCATCTTACAATTAAATTCGGGTAGATTGGTACATTTTTTAAATAATGCACAATTTTGTAAGACATTGGGTGCATGATTCACTAATAGCCCTCAAATGCTCTGGTCATGTTATGGAAAAGTGAGTAGCAAACCGGAAGATTGTGTAGCTCCTTATCCATTTTGTTGACATCTTTATCGAGGAATCGGACGGCAGTCATTTCCTTCTCAGAGTGAGATTAATCTTATTTTGTTAACTTTAAATTCAGGCCCATTTCATTTCCAAGGAAACCGGGACAACACATTCCTCTCTGACCGCATAGGGGAACAAATTCCTATCTGGTCCCTTCTTTGTATTGCCTTCTGCCCCCAAATCAGGCTCTCAGTGTAACCACTCGGTGGAAGGATAAGAGATAACGCTACCTAATCCTTTACTGAATGCACCTCATTTCTTTTTCACCACAGTTTTTCTCGTTACCTTAGCTGGTATGGCAATTCAAGAGCATTAAATGAGAAATAGAAATATGTTATTTGCTCTCAAATTAAAAATTCCTTTGGAGCGTTGCAAAATTTAACATTATTGATGGGACAAGCAATTTATGAGCTAGTGAGCTATGGGTAACAAAATAAACAAATAAATTTTCACTCGCTATATGAAGTTTCAACAAAAGTACACTTAGAAAAGCAAATACTTCAGAGTGATATAAGTTCATCATGACTCGGAAACAAAGTGTAATCGATTCATCAATTCATTATTCATGGAAAATACATGAAATTCCAAATCACATCTTTCGAAATAAATATATCACAGCTATATAATTCACCAGTTCATCATCATGCAGATAAATACTGGAATTTCAACAAGCAAACACTTTAAAAATGATTCATCAATATCCTTTAGTCTCATCCTTGGAGTGGAAGTTAATCCGGTAAATTCTAAACAAATTCCTGGTGACAGTATTTCCTGTCTAACAAAGTTTGACTGATGACTTATTCTAAAATTACCGTAGACATTTGGTGCATATTTCAGACTAAGAGATTCAAAGAAACCACTCATAATTGTCATTACTTCATTACGATTCAGGCAGCATTTATTGCATCCATTTTCATGGATCAATCAACAGACTTTTATGCTTTACTGAGCCAATGCATAATATGAAGAGTTTCCTCGCCTAGATATTCAACACGAGAACCATTTATGCTTTCAGTTGATGAACTGGTTCGTGAAAAATGGCCGTGGTTTATTGTACCAGGAGAGACTAATAAAGATAGCGCATATTATCCCGAGCGGTCATAGCGTGCCAAAAACCTGGTTTACGCTCCGTTGCTTTTCATTCTGGAAACATTTAAATTTTATGATTTATTCTGTTAACCGTGGCCATTGAGGAAGTTGGTGAAGAATTCGTGCTGCTTGATGTGTTGAGGAGAGAAACTGGGCCATGGCACGTAATGGTGAAGCGTCGCTTGTGTGCCTATGTGAAATAGCGGCTTGGAGGTAGCGAAATGCTCGTTTAACTTTTGACTGTCCGTGACTTTAATGAATAAAGCTGCGATTGTACTGTACGTAATGCATTATGATGGCGTATCGTGGACTATATTTTCAGCAAACACCATAGTTGTTTAGTCCTTAAATATTAATGAAACATACCCTCGCCGTCTATAGTGATTTTGAAATTCGGATATGACGTTAAAACAAGTTGGGAAACTCTTTAGCCCAGTATTAATCGTATGTAAATAAAATACCTTCATACCCTGACTTAATTGACCAGGTTATCTCTCAAACTACCCTTGTGTCCGATACGGGTACTTTAACGTCGAATGATCTTTACGCTCCAATTGAATCTAAATTGCGAAGTATTGCCAACGTTTCAGCTACAGCCTGTGTCATCATGTTTAGTGCATTCAGCATCAGCAAATTAGCAGTGCCTTCGAGTACCACCTAAAGTAATCTCAGAGAAGAGCATTAGTTTGGTACTCGAATGAAATAAATTGGTTCAAATCGTCTGCACGTGGTCGCGAACCTTTTTGGACCGAAGGTAACTTCGTTTATGAACCTCTGGTTGCCTGAAATGAGTGGAATTTGCCGTGCTTAGTGGCACTTTGATTTCACATTGATATCGTTTATGCAGTAGCAGTAAGCAGAATTCTGTCTAAATGAAAATTAATATCTTCTCGAAATATTTGTTTTGAAAGTGTTTTTTGGTATTGTATGTTTACGTATTTTTCGGTGAGATGATTAACTGCTTAAACGATATCAAAGTGAAATCAAAGTGCCATCAACATCCTTTTGTGATCATCCTTTGAGTCGAAGACAAATTTTAAAATTCGTACATGCTGTGAAATCAAGATGGAAAACTCTTTAGCCCTTTATGAAATGTATGTAAATTAAAAATTCTTATAGCCTTATCCTTTTAAGCATAAGAGTTTAGCGCACTGAAATATACGAATTGTTAGACGGAAGGAGGTGCGATATCGAGTTCCTCAGCCCTCTTCGCCGAGTGCTAGTCGTAAGATTAGCCGCGGAAAGTGTAATTCTAATTCCTCCCCCGAAGGATATCGAGGAAATGAGCGAGCGATTACCGGAGATGTCCAACGTCCACTTCCCCCGAAGCCCATTCTCCTACATTCTCCCCTGCGCTGTTTTTCCTCCTCGCCTTCCTATTCTGTCTCGCTAGTGGTATCTCCTTTCTGGAGTTCGGCCGAACGGCTGCATTCCGTTAAGACTACGCATCAACCGGTCTTTTATCGTGACGTATTACTGGTTTGAAACTTTACCCATCATCTGGAAGTTTCAAGGATGTACAGAGTGGAACATTTTCTTGATTATTAAATATGAAAAATTTAAATCAGTATATTAAATCAATGGTTTGCGAGTTTTTTTTGTGGAATTGTGACATGATATATTTAAAAAATAAACTTTGTTGTATTCCACACAGTATTTATTACAAAGCGCAACCGGTTTTCTTTAACATCTTGATAATGACCTGAAAGGTCGAAAACGGTTGAATTTTGATATAAATAGTATGTGGAATACAACACAGTGGGATTTTGAAACTGTCAATATATTCTCTAATGCAACATTTTTTTAATCAGAGATGCATAAATGGTGGCAAGGGCTTCATTTTATATCATGCATATATCAAAACTCGCTTACATCTTGCAATTTTATTGGTTTACTTCAGGCGGAGACTCCAGTCAACGTTTACTTGTATCTTGAATACGAAAATATTTTACTCTGTATTTTCTCTGACGCGGACTGTTTATACTTGAGAGACTGGTACACGTTTCAAGAGTTTACTCAATATAATATAAACATTCCTAGGCGATAGATCTAGTTTTAAACAGGTAAAACGAGACGAAAAAAGACTTAATGTGACCGATAGAGCGGGAGTGAGCGCCCTCTTGTGACACGACCGTCGACCAACGCATCTGCTGAAGAATGAATGGGAGAAGGATAAAGTTCCATGCCGAGGGTCGAGCTCTCAGATATGAAGTTCCCAACCGCCGTCGGATGACTGTGCCAATATTTATTCAGCCTCCAGTCTGTTCCCTCTCGTGGTTCAAGTGGTGTCGGGATGATCGCGACCGTTCCTTCTCAATTCACTCGCCGTACCACTTTTCCAGCTGAATTCACTTTCTTGATTTCTTCTCTCAGGCATTTCCCAAGTTCCACTCCTCTGTATTGCGGAATTCGTCCAACTACAACCATATTTATGCAGTGGATGGTATTAACATAAAGGTAACAGTCGAAGTGAAGTACATGGGAGTTACGATAACCTCGAACCTCACGTGGGGAACACGCATAAAGAATATTTGCGGCATAGCCCTGAAGAAATTAGGATTCGTCAAGCGTATTGTGGGAAGATTTTCGGATGAGAAAGTAAAAGAAAGGTGCTATTTCGCACCCCTCCGATCGCACCTTGAAACGCGAGCGATATACAGCGAGCGTATGGGATCCGGTGCAGAAATACTTAATCAGCGAACTGAATAAAATAAAAAGGAAGGCTGCGCGTTTCGTCAAAAACTGCTACGGGCAACAAGTACAGCCAGCGTTAACCAGATGTTATGCGAATTAGGCTGGGAGCCGCTGGAGACTCAGAGGCTACGCGCCAGGCTTAGATTCCTTGAACAATTGAGAATGGATATCTTTAAGAGCGACACAGAGAACATAATATTAGAGCCACATTATATTTCCAGGTCCGATAGAAGCGATAAATTAAGAGAGACGTTTTGCCAAACGGATAGATATGGGAATTCGTTTTTCCCCCGAACCATAAAGGACTTTAATAAACGCTAGTCCAAACTTCGTTAGACAACTTCATTTTTTTTTAGCTTTAAACGGCTGGTGTCCTAACACCCTCTGCCACACGCCTTTTAGGCGGCTTGCGGGTTATTATGTAGAAGTAGAATTCTTCTGTATCTTTTGCAATGCGTCTTAAGCCACAATGCCGCTGTTACTTCATTAAATTCAGCGGAGACTTTCCCTATTTAGTGCATACAAGATAATCGTCGAGGGACAAGTAGATGGCTAGAAAGGAGAAGGAAGACCTCGAACAAAATATAGGGAACAGATAAATAAGGATGTGAAAGAGAAGAAATAAGTAGGTGTGAAAAGATTATCTTATTAGGAGAGTTGAGTGGACAGCTGCGTCAAACCAATCTTAGGATTTTTGACCGTTGATGATGATGATGATTACAGCCTAATCAACTGGTTTCCTTATTTTCAATGTTTTCTTTAAAGTATTAATTGTTATATTATTGTTTGCCTCCAAAAGTTCTTAAAAATCAGTTTATCTTAATTTTCCATGAGCTGAGTGCAATATTATATACCTCATTGAATATCTATTGTTTCCAAAGCATAAAACATCATTTCATGCATCCGTGTATCTCGATGTCAAAAATTTGTCATTGAGTTTTGTGCCGTTTGATGTTCACTGTCCATGAATGCTTGCATCAGGAATCCAATTTTTTTGTACCTCTTCGTCATTCATTGCATAGTTACAAGATGTATTGCTTCAAGTTTCGACTCAGTCTTTCGCAAAATAATAGTTTCCATTCTGGTCGTTTTAAGTACCACTTTACTACCATAGCTTCAGTAGCTCCGAGCGTGGATGGCTATCATAGCTTCCTCCGATCATGTGTTACTCCAATCATATATTTTTGTTTGTTATTCCCTTTTATATCTGCCCAGCTGTGAATTTTGCTATTGAAAATACAATTACGTTTTTTTTAGTCATTAATAAGTTCGTATTAAATTCCAAAATCTAAATTTAGGGTACCAGGAATGGCACTAATGTATAATAGAGTAGCTTCCTTCATCAAAGAAAACGAAAGGCATTGATTGCGATTCGTTACCCACCTTAATTGTATTCATAATATACAAATTATTTGGTTTTAGAAATACCGGTTTAGACGAAAGGCAATGGTCCATTTTTATCCTTATTTGAAAAGTGCCAGATTGGTGCCCATGCGATGCCACTCCACGTGACGTCACAGGGACCTAGTTTCTATACGAGAAGAATGGAATTATACATCGTCTGAGGTTACCAATGCATGCATGAGGCGCAGAGCTCAGGGAAATATGTCTTAATAATCACTTATTAAAACTGGCTAAGGTCGGAAAGTTTTCTTCATTTGATAAGGTATTAATAATTCTTATTTAAGCCAAGCGCTACCAGCTAGCAGGGTACTCAGCTACCCGCTAGCAGCCTGCGTCGTATCAGCGCTAAGCCTCGCCTCAAGGTCACCTTACATGGCGGCAGCGGGAAACAGAAAAACGTCACACGGAGAGATTTTCCGGCATTCATACTTACGCGTCGCGTTTTCGCGCGCTTGAAAATTTTCACTTTCCATTTAATCGCGAAAAATAGATATCGTCATTTAAAAATCTAAAAGCGTGAAATACGTACTCCAGGAGTAATAATCTTTCGATTTAGGCAATAAAAAAATAATAGGAAACCACCCTATTATCATTTCTATCTTTCTCACCTATATTCCATTTCCTCGTATACTCCTCTCGTGTTGTGCCAGGTAGAAAGAATTCCTTACGATTGATTTTCTACTACACAGATATATGTACATGCAGGGTGAAACGAAATTTTTCGGTATTACACCACTTCAATGTTTTCTGGAGGTACACGCGTTGAAATCTCCGGATTTTCTTTTGCTCTTGAATAATTTTTTATAGTTATATTAGAAAAAATAAATGCTAAGTTCGCTGTATCGCTCGCGTCTCCATTCTATTCCGTTAATATTAAAACTGCAAGTGGTATTCGCTTTGTGGGAAACAGCTAAAAACATATTTTCCTATATTTAGAGGTAATTTTTCATCAATCTGTCCTTGAAAAGTTAATTTTCACTGTTTGAGTGGATGCACTTTTATTCTGTTGAAAATTGTTATTGAAAGATTTTTTGTGGAGGTTCTTTTGATAGAAAAGAATTATAAATATATTATTCACTGTATTAAAGTATTATGAATATAAATAAGGTAATTATTTTAAGAAAATGCCATAATAACAGATTTTTATTTTAGCGGAAAACTAGGTTGCCGTTAGTCTCGGTCGGGGCCTTTCTAGTACCTTGTTCATGGCCAAGCAAATAGATTATAGCTTTCTAATATCTACGTAAGTACTATTATTTACCTCCTTAGGTTTGCCTTATGTTTTATCTATTAGTTTCTTACTAGTTTAGCAGATTACTGTAATATTTCTTGTTTCCTCCCTCAATTTTCTCTGACTCAGAACCTCACATTACGTAAAGTAGCGATAAACTTTAATCGCATTCCTTTGACTAATTTGTCTGCTGGCAGGTCCTTTATCAGCATTTCTTCCATTGAAGGAATTTTCAGATTAGAGCAACCCTAAATTGACGTACATTCTTTTGTCTGTGACGTGTGTTTTGTGTGAGCCTTTCGTCATTATAATAGCTCGGTTCGCCTGGCGTAACGGTAACCGTATGAGGCGAATCTCCGGAACGCATTAGCTATAATTCGACTTTCTGCCGCGTGGTGCATGATTTCACTTGATAAACACCGTTAAATGGTAAAACGCCTTAGCATTTAGAGTAATATTTTGAGCCCCCGGATGCAGAATCCAACTCGGCAGCCGTTTGTTCATTTACCTTTTGATGTGAGCTCACTAAAAAGCCTAGAGTCACTTGAGCCTGTACATATTTTCTGGAACATAGGTTTCCTCCTTATTATTAATTTCGCTGTCTTCAATATTATTTCTTGCCGCCATACGTATTGAAATTCCACCTCTATATCTACTTAACCTTCTTCTCGTTATAAATTTTAAAAATTCAAATGTTAAGTTGTCTGCATTAATCTCCAGTTATTCATTTGCTGTAAGCATTTTCATGATAATCATGGCATTATTAGAATCATTTGAATTATTTGTTTCGCAGAGTTTATGCCAAAAACGATTGATTAAATGGTCTCCATTAAAACTATTAACTAGCTTGTTATGCTCAGCATGTCTTACTGTCTTCAAATCTATCAACGATTATTGTATACTTTTATTCCCTTCATCGTGTGAGTCCAAAACTGATTTTATTCGGATTTACTTCATCCCTGATGAAATATTCCGTATCAATTCGTGTTAATCGGTGCCTCTTTCGGCAGTGCATTGCTTAATTGACTCTCTGCCACAAAATTTAATTTCCGCTAACGGTCTCCACTGTGTGTCTTGCTAGTCGGCTTATTGCGTCGAACCGTGGGCACTGGGGTAAAAATAAGTTCTTTGCATCCGTGACGGGTTCAATTGTTCGGTACTTATTCACAGGCAAAAAATTCCCCGATTTTCCGTGTAAAATCTGATTCTCATTGTGCTATCCGCGGGAATTTCGTATTCCTGAGGAATTGAGAGAGAGATCAATCAAGCACACTCTTTCTTCACGATCGAGTGACCACCATCGTCCGGAATGGAACTTTCGACACAGATCCAAGACGGCCCGTGTACTTAAAGTTGTCGTCTCATATTCGCGACCGAATGGAGCCGAAGTCCCTAAATTCTCGAGACGCATTTTCAGTACCTGAGCGCTTCCGAAGTATTCCAGCAACATAGGATCAGGTTTTCGTTCCCACGCTCGAGATCACGCGCAAATGCAAAAATTATTATTATTGGTCCTATTTTGCCATAATTTTATTACTAATTAAAATACACATTTTCCTCTCGTTTAAATTTTTAATAAAGCCTTTTTGTACATTTAAAATTAGGTCAAACGTAGGAAATTTGCTCATTCTTTTATTGTACAAAACTGGTGATGAAGAGGGAAACAGATGCACGTAAATATAAAATATCAAGGAGCCAGTCGTGCATACAGTTAATATCAAACATTTTAAAAATTGTACCAATTGATTCATTTAAAGCAGGGATAAAAAATATACGACTATGCTTAAACAGAGACTTAATGTTTGGATTGGGTGGTTATACCTGAATCTGTCCTACTGTTCTCAGACTGGTTGTTTCTTCTGTAGATACTAGTATCGAAACGTGTTATTTACAGATTTTTTAGTTGTAAAAAATGAAAAAAAGCTTATCTTGATAAAAAAGAGGTTGATTATGTCTATATGCCAGAAGCGTGTGAGCCAAAAGTTTGTTTGCTTACGAAGGCGTCTTATCAATCAGATTTCACTCTGATTGACTGGTATTTAGGTCTTATTTAACGACTGTGTGAAGCCAAAAATACGTGAGCATGAGTGTATGAAGCAAAACATTAGATCTTGCTTCGTCATCGTGTTCGCCTAATTCTTTCTACAGTAACAATAATGTCGTTTTTATTTATCAACCGAGTTAAAGACTAGTAGACAGTCCTCTCTTACAGTTGAATGGACAGCCACATACATCCAAACCCTGTATGGAGAAAACTCACCCAGGCGGGATTCTTACCCGCGACTCCTGGATTAGCATGCGAAGACCTTACCCCATCGTAACCGAGACCGGGAAAATGTTCAGTATACTTATGTTGGATGCAAAATTTTTGGACATCGTTTTGGTATATTTTTCTTCCTTCATCCGGACTTTTTTTTTGCAATGAATATGATTTGTTTATTATTTATATATTTATGTATAACTTATAGACTTTGTTTGAAATAAAAAATCATATTCAAAAGTATATGAAGGTAAAAAAAAATATACCGAAACGTTGGCCAAAAATGTTGCATTTAATTCTTAAAGACCTACACGCCATGACACCAACGTTAAAACGTCAAAACCAACAATCAACGTTAAAAATTGAGGTCAAAAGAAAGAGAAAAAAAACTCAATTTAACTAATTTTGGAAACCCCAGGTATCGATTTTGGTACATGTCGCATTCGCTATTTGAGCTACGTCCCCATCGGTATCGTAGCCAGTATTTTTAAATGGGGGGTTTGCCGGAGATTTCGGGGCCCTACCCGGAAAACACCCCAGGGGAAAAGGAGGTTCCGGCGATTTTTAAATGGTGAAAACGTGATTTTTAGGGCTCAAAATCAGTAATTTTGTACGAGTATTTATGCATTAAAATAAGGCATTTTTTTATTTATTGAGCCCATCTTACTCGTTTTTGGCGACTCTATTAAAGGCTCGAGGGGGGTTTTGTAACCCGGAAACTCCCCCTCGTGGCTACGCCACTGGTCCCCGTTGTATATGGTGCACGAGGTTGTTGAGACCTAGAAATTTCCCCTGTTGGCGCCTCTATTCCTCCTATACTCGAAGTACGCACGAACCAACCGGAATCCACTGCTTGACCCAGGAATTATGTGGCGCGGCGTCTCGGATTAGCTGTCGGTTTTTTTTTTCTTTTTGAGCGCACCGTTTCACCGGAAGGGTGTTGATGGGCCACAGGATTCATGGAGAGGGTGGGATAGGGTTGTAAAGGAAGGATTTTCGTGTGTGTGGGGCACGCGTGGAAAGGAAAAAAAGGTAGATGAAGAGAGGGCTTTCCCAATACCGTGTCTTTTTAAGTGCAAGTCATATAATGCATGGGGAAAGTATCCGGGATTCCAACATTACGGGGACGCCGCCGCCGACGGCATCCGGGAGTAAGAAAGCGCTCGGTGAAGGAGGTAGGTGGCGCTGGGGGTTGAAGATGCAGTCAGAAGAGAAAGGGATCCAAGATTGGGAGAGGAGAAAGAGGAATATAGAAAGGATTTGGGGCGTTATACTCTCCGTAGTCCTTGGACCGTTTCACGGATGGCGGGAAAGTCAAGTGAATTCCGTCCTTGTCGGATCGTCTTGTGCTCCGGCGTGACAAATGACAAGTGAACCCCGCTCCCCTCCCGTTTCGGTCCGTGCCATGCCGCCGCGGTGGTTTTATTCCGACCGAAAGTTACGAGTCTAAACCCCCGGTGATAAGGTCCCTAAGCCGATGGGTTCTTTTGGGAAGTTAACGGATAGGAGTATGTACATGAATTTCGGTCAGGAGGTGACCTTCAGTCGTGAGGAATGCGCGGTTGCGTAAAAGTTTTATGTGAATAAGTGAGCTGTGAGTGTGATCATTTTCTCAGGAGTTGAAGATATTCCTGGAATTTCACTTGGCTAATTGTAATCTCATGTTTTTAGGCGTGACGAATGGCGAATGAGTTTGTAGGTTACGGATGGAAGTAGGAGCCTCCTTCCCAGACTTAAATAAATACCTGTAATTGCGCTTGGATAGTTGTAATCTTGGAAAGAATATAATATTGAAGATCTTTTTCAATTCACCTACGAAATATTCTAATTTGATCGTGTTTTTAGGCGTGGCAAATGGCTAATGAGTTTTAAGGTAACGGATGGAAGTAAGTTACTCCTTCCCATACGGGTGGAGTTTATAGATTACGGATAACATACCTGTATTTCGGTCGGTACGTGACTTCAACCTTGAGGAATGCGTGGTTGCGTAACCTTAAGTAAGTGAGCCCTTGAAGTCATCTTTGCCTTTGACTCGGAAAAATGTTTGGAATTTTATTTGGTCAGATGGAATTTTTGAGTGCGTCAAAAGAGAGAGGACCTTTTTCGACCCATCCGCGAGATATTTTTGTGCAGCCGTGACACGGCGCATTGTAACTAAATTGTTATTAATCTGATGTATCACTTAAAAAATTTTAATGCCCTGCTGATTCGAGGTTAAACGGAGGCCTTGGTCAGCTTGAAAGTATATATAATTTTGCCCAAATTTTAAAGGTCAATTCTAGGAAACAGAGCTCTAGAACTAGGAATGTTCAAACATTTGAATTTTCCCATTTAAATTCCAAATATATGAGAGAATATGACGGGATATTAAGGGAAAACTTAAAGGTTTTCATCGGCTACTCTTGTTTTACTATTCAATTGCCTATTGGAATGTAACTCTCTTTGATTCTGTTGATGATGACAGGCTTCGCTATAGAAACAATTGATCAAGAGCAACATCGATGGCTTTACATATTAGAAAACCCAGAATATTTCATCATCAGCATTTCCTGGAGAGACCTATAATCTTAGATTAGCTTATGACATTTATTTTCCCGAAGGATCACCTTTCACAGAACTTGATGGCTCGTGGTTACCACCCGAAAAAAGGTCTCTATTGTAATTCTTCGGATGAAGCGAAGCATTCCTCATTTCACTGAGATCTCGATAACAAACACCTTTCCTCGAACTGTAGGGATTCTAATGCATTTCGTGTTTCGGGAATCTTCATTGTATTGGTAATTCGGCTAATGAAGTCGATTAATGGTCAATTGTATTCCTTTTTCAAGGCTGTCAGTGAATCAATGTGCGACGGTAAACTCTCATGGCTTCGATCGAAGCAAAGTGGAAAACCTTCTGGTATTGCGTTATTTGCAAAAGTTTTAAACTGACTTTAAGGTTACTGTCTTTCTTCCATTTATTTCAAGGCCAAATTTGAAATCCAGATCCACCTTCCCAGAACTTTTCGGTTGAATGAAATTCAATCTATTGCTATCTAATCTTATTTTAATCTATCTCATTTTAACATCCTTGTTTTTCCCTTATTCTCCCTGAATAACGGATGAACGTTGAAAAACATGCCAAACTCAACTATATTTTTACTATTTCTCTTCTTGGGCTTAGATCGGCCCTCCTGGATGTGATGAAAAACTGAAAACTTCTATTGATCAATCCGTTTATCTATCAACATGATGACCAAATTTGTATACTGAAAATAATTTTGGATTTCTCAGTTATTTGACAATTGTCTCTCATGTTAAATAAAAGTCGCATTCGATCATAAAGATGCGATCCCACGTAGACCATGTACTCAAATATTCAAGTTAACTTGATTTGGAAATGATGGCGAAGTGCGAAAAACTCATATAGCAATTTACGAGCCATCTCCAACTGAAGAGATATCTAGGGGTAATCGCCGCATTAATGTTTTCGGTACTATTGGAAATTCGATCCTCATTTGTTTATACTCGTCTATGGCTGCTAGACGTCTCTTCCGTTGGAGGTAATTCTTAAATTATCGTATTAGATCGTTGCCTTTCGCCATTGAGTGACCTCGAAATCAAGTAATCTTGATAATTGGCACAAATCAAGCTAAATAAAATAACGTAAAAAATTTACTAGACATGTGAGATCCGATCCCTAAATACTGCTCGGAGTATTTACAAATGACTTTATTTGTGTTCTTGACGAGTATCATATTTCATTTTTCTTTACTTTGTGGAGTTTTAAATGTTTAATTAATATGCCCCTGCCTTTATCCCAACCATTTGGCCACTAATGTGATCTCTTCAGTAAGTTCGGCATTTCATGTTTCTTTATTTCGTGAAGTTTCAGCCGAAGTTTAATGATTATCCCCATGCCCTTATCCCAACCATATGGCCTATAATGTGATGTCTTCAGTCGGTTCGACGTCATCGGATTCCTCGCACGTGAGACTGAGACGCGAAGGGATAAAAGCAGCCCTTCTGTGTCCATTCCAGTCTTTTTACCTCTTCTCCTCGGCTTGCGCGTCTAAGAGGCGGCGGCATGACAATGAGACTTTGTGTGTGTGTGTGACCCGTATCCTCCGTTCCCGGAGAGTACATAGTCGTTCCACTTCCAGCCAAGGCAGCTGCTTTGCTCCTTTCTTTGCACCACCTCCCACTATCTCCTCCCCTTATACCTCCCACCCTTACCCCCTCCTCTCCTCCTCTAGCTCGTCCTCTCTCTCAAGACTTTCCCACTTTAGGTCAGTTTGAGAGTTACTGCTTTATGGCCGTGTAATCGTAAAAAACGGCCTCGCCGCGAACAGAGAAAAAAATGCGTCCATCTCTTTGGGAACAACTGCCGTTTAACATTTCCTTCTCCTCACCCCGCCCACCATCCCGGTCATGATTCGAGAGAGGCTTCGGGGATGGACCAATTCCGGCGTTAACGCCCCGAACAGGATGTCTCGAGTAAAATATAAAAAAAGAGCTGTAAAAGGCGTAAACAGAGTGATGGAACCATCGTGGGAGCTCCGATCCCTAAATACTGCTCGGAGTAATTATAAGTGACTTTTTTGTTTTCTTGTGAAGTCTCATTTCATGTTTCTTTACTTTGCGTGAGTTTCGGTCGATGTTAAATGAATATGCCCCGGCCCTTAACCCAACTTTTGCACATACAGCTCGGAGTAATTATGATTGACCTTTTTATTTTCTTGTAGAGTATCACTTCGTGTTTTTTTATTTTTTCAGTCGATATTTAATGAATGTGCAACTGCCCTTATCCCATAAATTTGGCCTTTAACCGTAGAATCTTGGATTATTTTTGTAAGCTTTTGTTAAATGTTTTATTTACGATTGTATAGTGTAGCTATTAAATATTTTCACTGAAATCATCTCATGGTAAACTTCCCTTAAATATCCTTCCATATACTGTGTAAATTACTTCGCTAGGTCATTTTAAGTGTAAGTAATTGAAAGAATAAAACTAGTCTCAAGGTTAGTTTAATCACCCTCAAATTTAAAAATCAACTGGGCATAAGAAAACAGCGCGGGAGGTCAATACAGTTCAGTTGAAGATGGGTAACATTTAGCTCCAGTTCCTAAAAATAGCTTGTGTAGTTCGTTTATATAGTATCACTTCATCGTAGCTAGTTTATACAATAAACCTTTCAGTACAGCTTTACTCGCTACAACTCTATTTCTTACATTGGTGGTAATCTCTCGGGTTTTACACCGGGTGAGGTATTCCATTTGTCCTTCCAACGTTTCGTTAAGCGACATACTGACCGTCTTCAGGGATCCAGGAATCTAAGTTGCCCAAGAAGTCCCAGCGGATTCCTGGAAAAAATAGACTTGGATTCTTGGACCCTTGAAGACTATGAACGTGTTCGTTGGAAGGAAACTAATTGTGAAACCCAAAATATTTTTACTAAAATTTTCGCTGGGAAATCATCAGACATTAATTATTTCTTATGACCCAGGCTGATAAGTGAAATATTCAACCAATTACTTCTCAGACCGCTAATCATTGGTTACATTTATTTCGGATGTTTTTTTTTTGTTTACAAGTTTACATGCTGTTGATTGGCATCTCCATTTGTTACTTCATATATATTAACAGAAATTTTGAGTTTTATTTTCTCGACTTATGGGAAAGTTATGTCGAGTTAAGCCACCTTAAGTTGTTGTGATCAAGCAGATACTCTCCATCAGTTTTTCAGCTCCATAGTTACGCGAAGTTCAGCGAAGTAAAGTTGGACGAAGCTCTTTCAGATGAACCTTCTTGTGTCTCATCAGTCATGGCCAATGAAACTGAAAAAAAGAACGATAATATTCACTAATGGGGTCGTTAAAAGCTTAAATCTACCCAATAGGGCGGTTAAGGAAAACTTTTCTTCATAGGCTTTCTCAGAATTAAAGAATGAATGAGTCAATGTGATTTAGAGAAATTCTTGGACTGCCCTTGTAGCCAAGGGAGTGAGTTAGCCGCGTTTATTACCTAGAGAGATGAATCCGGACCCACTTTTAGACCATTCTCCCTCTTAAGTTTATCCCCTGTGGCTGTTTTTTATTATTTAATTGGCACATAATACGACCGGTGGAACCTTTATGATCGGCCAGTTGACTCATCTAACGTATTTCAAATTGATTCTTTAAAAACTGCGCGGTTAACCTTGACTTATTTTTTTATTTAACATTAGGAGTTATTAACTTATTTTTAAGTTGGTTGGGGTACTGTAATAAAGAGGAGCTCCTTTCAGGCCTATACTAACATTATTGAAGAAAGGTATGGAAGGAACATTATGATGATGATTATGGTAACGTAGTAACGTCAAAACCTTGGTAGGAATAAATTTTATAATCGTGGAAAATTGCAGATGTTTATGTCAATATGGAAACACTCAAAGCCTTAACGCTTGCATCTTCTGATTGTATCAATATTCCATTGATTATATCCTTCTGCGCGACGTCGGAATTTGAATGTTTCCATGTTTTTAAATTTTAATATAAAAAAGAGTAAAATCGCAATTTTTATTCCGTAGCAGAATCCATTTTCGATTGATCTCATTCGACTGTGGGGCATCTCCCACCTTTCAGACGTCACTGAGTGGCGTCCGCAGCTCTGCGACTCCCCCCCTGTCTCATTACCGCCCCTTCCTCTCGCCGTGGATCTCACCCCCGATGGCACCGCGTGAGGGATTTACTCCGCCCGCGAAGCCAATAACTCTCCCCGCGCAGGCGATGAATTCTCCCTCATGTCCGCCGGAGGATCTTATCGGCGACGGTGTGCGGAACAGGGCGGAGGCCCCGAGACGTGACGGCGGCGGACCCTTCGTTAGCGAGGCGCGATCAGTCGTAGCTACTGGCTAGCTACCAGAGCACTTCGAGTTATCCTCGCCGCGGGGGCGTGGTGTGTCCTCGGTGTAAATACAGGACTAACGAACAGGGTACGTTACTATTACTAGGTCGTAATTCGGATTGGACGTGGGTCGGAAATGACATATTCTGCTATAAAATCGTCTGCAGATGGAAGTCTAGCCTATAGAGTTACTTTTTCGACTGAAGTGGGTTCCCTCTGTGAAGTTCGCGCACTTTTTATGCACGATTCTATAAACAATGACGTCATGATATGAACATGTTGCCGAAATATTCGCGCCATTTTCGTGATATTTCCACGAATACCCGCATGGGGACATGGGGAAAAAATTGGTCGTAGCTGCTTCCAGTCGTAAGTCGGGAAGTACCTCTACGAGAGCGCTGTAGGTGTCTGCGTTGTAACGAGAAATGCCAATCTCAAGTTCAAATATTTTACACAAAAATAATTGACGAATGGATAAATGTATTAGCGATATTGAAAACTAAACGAATCGGCGAATACGTTTTGAAATTAGGCCTAATCTTGTGTCCGTGATTATTCGATTACCTCCAATAATGCAGTACGGGTGTGCGCACCATCCTGCGGCTTATCCATTCTTGTGGCCTCTCGAGCTCCTTGGCGAATGAATGAGTACCCGAGTACCTACATAGATACTAGAATAGCTATATATGTACTCGAGTACTTACGTGGACTCCAGAGCACCTACCTATAATTGAACACTTTTGGCAAACTTCATGGCATCGATGGTAATGTGGGTTGCATTTTTCAGGATATCGCTGGTCTCGTCCATATTTTTTGCCGGAAATATCTTACTTTAATATCTCTCTGCCATTTTTATCAACACTTCACCCATATCACTCAATTATTTTAAAATTTCAGAGATTTTAATCGTGATACTGCGATACAAATGGGACGTTTGTTTTAGCTTGCCAAACTTGTCTACCAAGAAATTCAAATTCCTGTTAATTCTTCAATCCGCATCATTAATTGTGCGCCTTCTTCAGATCAGCTCTCCACAGATCTGATCTTTTGTCCCTGGATATTATATCGGCAGATTGAATAATTGTGGAGAGACGTCAGAGGTGGCATTAACGATTTTTGTCGACGCAAAGATATGCTTGAAAGCATGCGTGCGAGTTTTCATTATTGAAAATATAAAGGTAAGCGCCGTGAGGGAAGTAGCCATCAATGGTTTATATGTCTATTAGAGGTGGATTTACACTTAGGGGATGACTTGAGTAGCGTGAAAATTTTCCAAACTTTTGTATGCAACTTTCGTAAGTGTAGCGTATTGATTATTTTACGCCATCTTCCCAGTCACAAGTTACCTTGTTACTGTCTGAAAAATAATCAATTAGAAATTCAAAAAAAGTAACTACATTTCTCATTTTTAGTGTTTTCGAAAAAAATTTGCCTTGCGGATAAATATATGTGATACAGGCGGTCCCCGACTTTCGTACACAATGCGTTCCCGAAAACTTGTACGAAAGTCGAATGTACGAAAGTCGAACCATTGACTTCCATACTAATTAGGGGTTACGTTCCAAAAGAGCAGAATATACGTACAACAACCTTTTTTTCACGGAATTCATTTCAATTGACTTAATTTTAATAATATGTTAATAAAACTTCTCAAATCATCTAATTTCTTTCGAAAATACGCAGAAAATGCAAATAAAAGTTTAAAAAACAAGAACTCCGTTGGCTATCGAGTAAAACTTCCTCTTGGCGTTTAAGCTGACGTTCCACTTATTACGTCCACTATAAATAAAAAGACATATCAAGAAGCATAACAAAATGTAGTTGTTGAACCCGCACTCTGGATACCTTTTAATTTTTACACCAAAATTCGACATTTGGCAGGTGACATTCGTGATCGCGTATATTTCGCATGTTATTCAAAAAAGACAAAAGACAAACGGAATTCGGGTGATATTTCGTGCAATATCGTTGCTGAAGGTGTACATGAATTAAACAGCACTCAAACGAAAAAGCACAATTAGAAAGAAGATCTTACTAGTTTTATTGAAAGCTAT
Organism: Ischnura elegans; assembly: GCF_921293095.1. Lineage (NCBI taxonomy): Eukaryota > Metazoa > Arthropoda > Insecta > Odonata > Coenagrionidae > Ischnura > Ischnura elegans. Next base: position 96,119,918 of record NC_060254.1, read on the forward strand.
TTGATGATGTCTGGTCAACTTCTTTTGAAAAATATCTTCAATGAAGGCTTTCTTCTTCTCTTGATAAAGGAGCCTATAGCAGGCAGTCTCTCTCCCAAATAAATCACCTAGATTAGAGTCAACTACCAACAATTCCCTTCATTATATACGTTCGTATTGTTCGCATATATTGCCATTTGAAACAATTGAATGTTGGGATGCGCAATAAACATCGCGGGAATTTTAAAAAATTACAGACCAACGTCCGAAAGTCCGAGTTTAGCGTACGAAAGTCAAGTAATTGGTGTCAATTTTGAACGTACGAAAGTGCGAATTGTACGAAAGTCGAGTGTACGAAAGTCGAGGACCGCCTGTATATATTTCCTTACACCACGATCACGTCCTCACTTTGTTATCTCTGCGAAAAATAATAAATTCAATAATTCGCTCCCCTTCGGCATCCTGATGACGTAGAAAAGGGATGAGGGAGATATTCGAAAAGATTGAGTCATCTTAGTTTCCACCCTGTAAAATTGGAGTGCTTTTAAGTGGTTAGATAAGAGCTGATGGGTGCATTATATGATATGATAAGACTGTTTTTCGTGTTTACGGAAGCTTCGCTATCGATTGATTTCGCACATTTCAAAGAGGTTTAATGCGTGAGGTATATACGTCGTAATTTTATGGTATTCGTTTTATTTTTTTTAGGAATTCTATGTTTTCATACGATGTGCCGCGGTAAAATTTCTCAATTTATCTCCTGAACGAGAAACTTTGATTATATGTACCTATTCAATGCCTCCTTATTTCGTATACATTTAAATTTTTAACTTAATTTTAGGGAAATCACACATGATTGCCATCCCTTCGGAGGCATAAAAACCCTCACAGCATGCTTCTAGTGAACATGTTTCTTATATCATTTGTTTTGAGCCAATTAGCTCCAGAAAAATATTTCAAGGAGAAGCATTCATCTGTATGTCCACCGATTTAAACTTATTCGGGGCGTGATGATGGAAATACATTTAGGACTTCTAATGATACAGATCGATTTTTTGTTTTCTATTTCTATCTATCGCGTCACGGTGAAAGGTGTGACCTAGCAGTTTTTTCACATAGTTATCCGTCGCCGGCTATTTTTTCATGTCAGGGATACTAGATATCTACTTCATTCGAAGCTTATCTGCCAGCAAATCCTCTCAAGTGAACATATGCGCTTTTCAGAAGTGAATTTCATGGAAATTGCACCATTGTTATCTTGATTTGGAGGAGCAATAATGCTTTAACCTGGCTACAGAAGCTGAGAATTTGCTTTCGAATGATAAGACTTTTAAAAATCATTATATGAGTAAAGGAAAATTTCTCAAAAAGACATCCATGTTGTTCAAGAACTGCTGAATTTTTTTCATTATTTATATTAACTCCTATCTAACTCTGAGGAAGGTGGTAATACGCCACCGAAAATTTAGTACTTACTGTGAGTGTTTTGGTGTTCTGTCATTCTGCCCAACCTAGGGTTTTTTACGTTATTTATCTCGTCGAGGAACATTTCGAAGTGTCTATTCTTGCATTATAATTGACATTTGTACCAAAACCGTCGTTAATGAGGTTTCTCCTCTTGTTGTGAGATAGTTTTATTCCTTAGATTGTGCTCAATTCTTTTCATTGATGACATCCGATTTCAAATAATAGTTGAATAAATGCTTATTTTATTTGTTCTATTGATCGTATTTCACCTAATCAACGTGTACATATTTTTATTTAAGAACTTTTAATCTTAGTCATAGGAACTATTCATTTTTATAAACTTGGTTGAATTACCTGCCATACATCAGTCTTATTTCCTAAAAACTAGACATGGTGAATTTCTGATTTAGACGTCGTAGCTAATGTTTGATGAATAGATCGGAGTGTATGAATTGAGTTTTTTGTTGAGATATCTATTTGTCGTGCTTCGTATTTGCTGGACAATTAATGACAAGTTTTGTTTTCTAGAATCTAGTTATATTTGAGCGCTGTCGTAAAACTGAACATCAACGAATGGTATCGAATAAAGGCGCACAAGAAAGGTAAAGCTTTCAATAAGTGACACGCCTTGAATTTTTTCGCACATTTTATGATTCATTATTTATTTACCTATACAGAAACTTTAATTAATTAGCTGCTTTTTCCGTTATTATGTTGTAAAATTTAGCATCTGATGCATACTATGGATGGAAGATTTCCCGTGAAACTTCATTGAAATACTTTACTACTTTATTTACTAGGTAATTACTTTATTTACTTGCTCAATATATATTATGTCGATATCATTATTATATTTTTATGCCGATATCATAATAAAAATAAAAAGTATTTTATTTCCTTTGATTTGGTTTCTTAACCGACCTATATTGCGACAAGATACACTGTCATTTTCAAGGTGTAAGATGAATTTAGAATTATATTTCTAAACCTAGGTAGGTTAAGAAGTATAATCTGTGGAAATAAAACAACTGTTCCATCTTAACCATGATATCGATTATCGATTTCCACATGGTATCGCATAATACGTTTAACTCTATTTTTATGCCCCATTTCGCATGTATATTTTTTCTAATTGTCCTATTTCTTTTCTTCTCTTCCCCAGGACTAGGGAATATGGACTCGCTGCTGTCCGTGCAGTCGTCCTCCATCGCCACCAACGGATTCTCACACTCCCTCGAAGACTCATCGCTCCCCCCGAGCTTCTCCCGACTCCCTCCAGATGGCCACGAGTTCCCGCCCAACTACCAGGAGCCCCTACGCACCGCAGCGTCCGTCACAATGACCTCCGACCTCTCGCTGACCAAGGCTTCCGAGAACTCGTCCGTCATGAACTCGCCCCCGGACTCGCCGCCCCCGCCACTTCCCGCCTCCTGCCCCCCGCAGAAGGACTCGACGGAAGCGCTCGCCCCGCCCCCCAGGCCCAAGTCCCTGCCTCCCGCGCCTCCCACGCGGAAACCCCCGCCCCACCACAAGGACATGTCCCCCGGCAGCTTCTCCAGTCGCCTCCCGCCGACCCGGGCCAACCCGGAGAGGAGGCACTGGATGAAGGACGAGAAGAGTGAGAAAAGCGTGAGGGATAAGATAGCCATGTTCCAAAAGGAGGGCTCCTCCGGAGGGAACAGTCCAGTGGCTCCGTCGACGCCGCCCGTGCCGGCCGTCAGGAGCCCCGCGAAGTACGAGATGTCAGAGGACGCGGGGCACAGGAGCCGCAAGGTGCCGCACTGGGATGACCCACTGGCACGGCACCACTTGTCCAAGTCGATGCTGGGCGTGGACGGACTGGGACGCGTCAGCGATCATCACTCTGCAGTTTCGCCAGGAATGCATTCTTCCGGCATGCTTTACAAGAGCGCCGCCCACAACAGCTCCGGAGATGTCTCCAACAGCGCGGATGGGCACGGTGACGGTTCAAGAACTTTGGACTTTGCTCGCACTAGGAGTACCATGGACCTCACTTCGTCTTCCAATTCATGCTCGCCGGATTCTTCACTTTCTTCGGCCTCTTCGTACTCCAGTGGAGGAGTCTCCTACGCCACCTTGCCAAGGAAGCCGACAGCGATACCTAGACCGCCCCCTGTGGCGGCAGAGAGAACATCTGCATCGCTGTTAGAACACAGGCCCAGTTCGCCAGAGCCCGCATTGTGGCGCTCCCCTAATTACCCCACTGCGAGGTCTAGCACGCTCCACTCTAGGTCTCAGAGCCTCGTAGATGTCGCCACTCCCAAGAGGCATTCCATCGGTGGCAATTACAGCTATTGGTACAACTACAGTAACGGGAAGGAGGATGCTCATAAGTCAACTCTCAATGCCATGATCGAGCAACGAAGGAAGAATGTGTCAAAACTCCGCGGCCTTGTCATACCGGAGAAGGCAGAGGTGGCCAGGTGTGAACAGTCACTTTTTGACCTGCCGGAGATAAAAAGTCGTGATGCCATAATCATAAGCAACAACTGCAAAACCTCCACATTGCCTAGATATGATAGCAAGCAGCAAAAGAGGTGGTCGGAGAGCATGAACGGCCATTCTATGAAGACGCAAAACTCTGCCAATAGCAACCACAATAGCATTATTAGTAACGGTGTGACTCTGACGTCACCTCCGTGGAAGAGTCAAGCTCCTTTACCCGACCTTCCAAAGTATTCGCCTGCCTTTAAGAGGAGGTCCCTCTCCGTCCACGGCCTGACTTCCTCGCCTCTCGACTCCAGTCGCGACGATTTCAGGCACCACAGCCAAGAATCCTCGAAGATCATTCCTCCGTCCAAGCCCCCTCGCTCTTCCAATGGGTATGGATTAGTGCCATCTTCACCGCTGGGACCAGAGCCCAAGTCACTGGAGAGCATCACATCTCCCCGCTCGGATTCGAGCTTCGACTTCGGTCAAATCTGCCACACGGACTCGTCAAAGGAAGACGAGGTTGTTCCTGTAATCAAGAGCAACGGTACGCCCAGCGCATACGCGGACGGGCACAACGGAAAGTCTTCGCACCGCGGTTTGCTCCACGTGCCAAACTCGAGGGGAGCATCAGCCGAGGACAGTGATAACGACTCTGCCGTGAGCTCCAGCCGCTCCAGCATATCGCACGGCTTTTCCCCTCCCTCGTCTCCTCTCCCAGGAGACACTTCGGACGGTGGTCATCGTCCCAGTGCTCCAAGGCAACACATTTCCAGAGAAAGGATCCACTCTGACGAGAGGAATAGAGCTCTGACTTCTTCGAGGCGTTCTGCTGGTAGCGCTTCCGAGAGAACTATGTCCCCCGATAGGAGACCCCTGAGACGTACCTTATCTTCCGAGACCACGGCTTCCGTGTCATCCGCCGCCTCCACCGCATCCACAGTGACCTCTGGATCTCAAGATGGTGGCCATGGAGGTAGCGGAAGTGACAGCAGCAGCAACCGAAGGGTTCTGAAGGCGCAGAGTGTGGAAGCCATAAATAGGAAGAACGTGCTGTCCTCAGCCAAGTACAGCAGTGGCAGGGATGTGAAGGTTGGATCGCCGCTAATAAAGAGGAAGTTCGACGAGGATGGGAGCGGGACAGAGGCTGATGTTGAAGATGCTGCGAAAGCGACTACGAATCAGAACCCGACCAGTCCCCTTGCTAGGTCCAACGGAATCACGCATTACCAGACGTCGAGGGAGGTGAACGACCTGCACGATATCGAAGCCGCCATGAACATGGACATCAAGGTGGCCTACGTTGACGAAATAATCGAGTATCCTTTCGTCAACGGGAATGTGGAGCTTGTGGAGCCGGCGATGCCGGTGCAGCGAAGGGTGGCCGAGCCTTACACTTCCATGTCTTCCTCGCCTCGTGCGACATCGCCCATTTCCGAGTACTCGACCACGGAGAGCGTATGCGGCTCGCACAAAGAGGACAAAAAGGCCGAGGTGCACGCGGTGGACGACGTCTCCGCCGGGGAAGAGGTGAAACGCGACTCTTTCACGTCGCCGTCCGGGGTTCGAATCGACAGGTGGATGGAACTGGAAAAGAAGTACTCCCCGAAGACGGAAGTGAGGCAGACGTTGAACGTTCAGGAATCCCACACGTACAAAACTCCCTCGTTCGAGGACGAAATCGACTTCCTGAGCCGGAAGGTGGGCTCGGACGGGGACAAATCGAGGAGCAGGTCGTATTCCGAAAAGCAGGACTCAGGAAATGCTTTCCGTTCGATAGCAGAAAAGTGGCAGATCATATCGAATGACGCATCCACGCTGCCTTCGCCGACCAATCCCGTGGCGGCATCTTCAACCATTACCACAAGCACCACAGTTGCCAACGGACTCACGAGAAAGACCTCAAAAAAGTCCGCGTCCGAAAGCCACGAAGACAGACACGTGTCCTCCACTCCGGAAGGATCTCGCCTCAAGTTGGATGAGTCTTACACGGTCCTCTCCTCTATGGAAACAACTTCACTCACATCCTCTGCTCAGACCAACGGCGATGTTCTTAAGTCGGATGCTGTCAGGTTAAGAGAGAAGAAGACTAATCCCAGTAGACCCCTGTCCTTCAGCGATTGCAGTGAAAAGACCCTCAGCTTAGGAAAAGACAGTTTTTCTCCCTCGGAGGGAAGGTTGAAGATGAACAGGCAGGAATCCACGCCGGAACCGAGGAGTTCGGCCTTGCTTTCGCCGACAACCACTGTCGCGCCTACCTTGGGCGCGCAGAGGACCAATAACCGGCGCTCCGTGAGCGTCAACGACATCCGAAAGGCATTCGAGAAGACTGAACTGCCGGTGGCGAATGGTAGGAGTTCGACGACGTCGAGGTCCAAAGTGTCGAGCATGACGACAGCCGGACCGGGAACGGCGGTTCACACCCGCGTTTCCTCGCTGGACTCGACGACCAGTGAGGAGAGCTATATGCCGGCCCCAGCGCACCACGGGTCGGTCAACAACTTGGCGTCCAACCACCGCGACCAGTTCGGAAGCATCACCTCCCTCGCGTCCTCAACCAGCCTAATCTCGCCACAGGTACGTCAAAACTATGACACTATGACCGTAGAATGATTAAATAAGCCCTAAGTCCGTTGAAAAAATAGAAAATATATATTTCAAAGCAATGAAATTCTTTTTAAGTAGCCCAGATGTAATTATATATTATAACGTAAACTTTTTGGTATTCCACACAGTATTTATTTCTAAAAATTCAAACGGTTTGGATCTTTTCAGGTGATTATCAAGAGTGTTTTTTTTATAAATGCTGCGTGGAATACACAAAGTTTACTTTTCAATCTATCATGTCACCTTTCCACAAATTGAACTCACTAACCGTTGATTTCATTTCCTAGAGGTAAGTTCAGAAGTAAAACACTAACAAAAGGAAATGTTTATTTCAATTCAGTTTTCCTATTTCCTAGAGACATAGCTATATGTAAGTGAAATAAATTCTTCAGAGAATGAGTCAAACTTTGGCGAAATATGTGTAGTTTTTATACCATCCCATTAGCTCGTGCATCTTATATGATTGCGATTAAGTATTTCTTCAATGGCTTGATTTTTTTAGACTTTTAAATACGATGATAACAACATAAACGGAGGTGTCCACTACTGTATCTTTTTGATCTCTCATTGGTACCTATCCCTTCCTCAGGAGCTGCAGCAACTGATCGAGGAGGCAAACCAGTCGCTGGATGAGGCGTCTTCCAATGGCAGCGGGACGCCTTTGGTGCACGAAGTGGAAGTGGTGGTGCTGCACCGCGAGATGGCGGGCAGCAGCGTGGGCATCACGTTGGCCGGTGGCGCTGATTACGAGGCCAAGGAGATCACGGTGAGTCACTCCTTTTCATTTCCGATGAATAGAAAGCCTTTTGATGAACAAAAGGCCGACGTGCTCTGAGTCCGCCTATGTACATTACTCCTGGTTTCCCTCGGCGTAATAATGCTCCAGGAGATAAATGCATTAGCTTGCCGAAATTGTTTCGATATCGAGTAATTCCATATTAAATGTCTGACGATTCCTTATTAAATCTACATTTCTTAAGGTTCATAATTTTGCTTTATTAATTAGTCTATAATTTATATTTATGTGTCGTTTTTATGATATCGCTTAACCCATGCGTCGTATAGGATTGCAATTAAGTACTCCAAATTTTTGATAATGGAGAGATGCAGCGTCTTTCGTTTGAAATCATCTTTTTCTATTTCGATATACTTAAGTCTGATTAGCTTATATTAATTTATTATTAGTAACTTAATGCATATCTCCGTCATAAAATTTAAAATAATATCGGAAATAATAATAAAACATCTTGCATTTGTTACGAATATGTTACAAATAATTTAAAAATCTAACTAATATTGATTTTGAATGAAATTGATGGGAATTTTTTCCTTGCGGACGGAAAATGTCACAAATAATTTAAAAATCTAACTAATATTGATTTTGAATGAAATTGATGGGAAATTTTTCCTTGCGGACGGAAAATAAATTTGAAATAAGTGCATTGAAAAAGTATTATTCGCATTATCGCGTGCATGAAATTCTCGAGTTTACTTTCAAGGATAAAACTCCTAATGGAAGGAGTAGCTTGTGCGTTAAAGTTGAAATATTTTGCTAAATTTCCGTTTTTTTTTCCCGCAGGTCCACAAGGTGTTGGCCGGAAGTCCAGCGGAAAGGGACGGACGAGTTCAGCGTGGAGATCGCATACTCTCCATCAACGGCAAAAGTACTAAAGGTGCAACGCACCGAGAAGCAATCTCCATCCTCAAGGTATGTCCCGGGGGCCAGCCCATCAAAGCTATGGCTTCCGTTGCCTCTTCACCCGCCACGCAGCTGTTCACAAACTGTCGCTCGGCTAATGGAAGGAGAGGTGGGGGGCGGTTCTGTAACGCGAGTTCCGCAGGAATGCGAATCGGTTCGGTATGCGGAGAATTCGGAAGGTGGGGTTGTTTAGTGGCTTTACGAAGAAGAAGCCTCATAACTGCATTGCTCATGGAACATGCGAATCAAATACAGCATCGGCAGGATTAACGTAACTTATCTAGTTTCCCCCCCGGCATCAGTTTCTGACCAAAATCGTGCCAGATTGAAGTTCATGGACAGTGGTGAAGTAATATAGCTCTCCTGTAGTATTCTTACCGTCTCGATTGAAATTGTGTTCGTTGCCATAGTTTACGGTTTGTGTGCGGTCGTAGGAACGGGATGAACGAGGTAAAGCAAAGATAACGTATATGTCAATTTTTATCTCGGGTTCATTCTTTAAGTTATGTATGGGGTGGGAATTCAAGCGCTTAAATAAACTAATTCTTACTTCAATGTGTATGAAATGAGTGTAGATAAATGTGCCAGATTTTTTTTCTTGAGAATACCTACTTCCGGAAATAAACTGTGCTATTTGGCACTTGATTTAACTTGTAATTTCGATCCTTAAATAATGCAACTGACTAGAATAATTTTGGAAAAATTTGCCTGCAGATGTTTTTCTTATATTTCAACATGTCGTAGTTAAGTGCTTCTTCCGTGATGAAACGTGTTAAAAGAACAAATATTCCCCAGCTTAGTAGTAACTAACTTACTACAAAAAATTGGAGGAGAAAATGGAAGAAAAAGGAGGAGAAAATCAGATTCTTTTTACGTCGTCTCAAAGCTAATTATTATTAACATTACCAATTTACCAAGATTCAAACAAGGAAATTGTTCAAGTCGCCTTCTCTGTGCATTTATTTTCTATCGAAAATTTAAAAATGAGCACTATAATGTTAACAGTAAATTCACAATTGGCCGCGTCAACATCCCGCTGCTTTTTACGGGGGTATAGAGAACAGCCTTAAGGAAAAATCATGTAAAAGTCTTCGTTTTGTTGCAAAATTTGAACCGGGATGGAGAAAACCTAGGAGAAAGAAAGTTGAGGCAAGTGTTTTCGTAGTCGGACAAAGGAGTTCTCTCCACGCAACGATTAGCGTAGTGATTAAAAATTGACGCAAGCTTTGTCATGGTGTAAACAGATGCCTCTTATTCCGTCATTCCCCCTCTTATATCCTTCCAGGCGTGTGTTTTCCGCCGCGCTAAAGGCTTCCCGGCCAGCTCCCCTTCCATCTCTTCCAACCCCAGTGTGTACGAGGAGGAAGTCAGTAAGCCATTTGACCAGGGGGCGGCAGTCCCATAAGTGAATGTGTCCATATTTTTTTGCTCTCTTTGCTTGTGTGTGTGTGGTACTAGCCTTTTGCAACGCGGATGAGCGTGAAGGTGAGGGTGTTCCGAGGTTTTTTTTTTCTCCTTTCGAAGGCTAGCAGTAGCCACTGGGTGAAGGTCGCCCCTTCCTGGTCGGATTACTCTTAAACGTGTTTGTTATTAATCCCGCGAAGAATGGGAAGCCATCTTATCGCCGACGCCACTTAATCTCTTGTGTGGTCATAAGCTCGGGAAATCACGTTTTTGCTTCACGCGAACCCAGTACTCCGCGGTATTTTTAGTTGCCATAGTTTGCAACGTTTCTTGCCTGATACAGGTGAACTACGAGCCGTTACGCATCGAAACTCTTACCATTTACACAATTACGGTTGACGTACTTCAATATTCTTAACTAGATTATGCGATAAAATTGTAGTCATTGTGAGAGAGAGGTACCGATAGCTAACATTTTTTACACACTTCCCGTTTGCTCTCGAAGTAAATTTTGTTACCTCGACATTTTCCCGATTTTCGTCGTTTTCAATCGCTTAATTCCCCGTTAGTTATAGTTATTTCCTTCCATTTATTCCATATTAAATAAAATTTCATTTTAAAAAATTTTAATTTTTTTGAGGAAAATATTATTTTAAATTATAATAAAAGAAATTGTGAACGGATTATCATATTATTGTTATTATTATTTAATTACAATAACAATCAAGCCTGCAAGTTTATCTGTAATAATAATTTATTTTGAGTTCATTTTTCATAAATATTTACCAAATAAATGCCCTTTGCAATTTTGCATTTAAGTATCAATTTTTTACCAGTTACTTGAAAAATGAGTGTGAGAATTCTCACTCAATTTCAATTCTGCCTTTTAAATTCCATTAACAGCTATGTGTAATTTAATTTCTGCTAATGATGCTCAAAATATATAAATGGATTTTCCCTTTTGATTTCAAGAGATGCATTCTTTCTTCAAGATAAAATTGTCAGAGAATTTTATTTCTGTGAAGGCATCACCCTGTCAGTAAAAACCCTTGACATTTTTACAACACGGTATTTTTTTTGTTCTTTTATGCACAAAAATGGCCCCTATAAAATTTTCTTAACTATATTTTATCACCTTAGTTTTCTAAAGGAATAGAATTGTGTTAACTGTGTTTTTTTTTCTCATAGGCTCCTCGCTCAGAAGTTGTCTTAGTGGTGTCTAGGTCAAGGCCTGAAAACTCTCAGTCCCACCCAACATCACCCCAGGGAACAAATGGTGCTGCTGAATTAAGCATGGCTGCATTATCTGCCGCAACAATACGAAGCATTGGCTCAACCAATCGACCGCCAAGAATATTGGAGCAACCTAGTGAAGGGAATGGTGAAATAGTAGAAGAAACAGGTAAAGAGAAAATTATCTCCTTTCAGAATTTTAATGTCAATAAATTGTGTACCTCACAAAGAAATTTTCATGCAGGACAGATAAATGTCTTAGAGGATGATAATGCAGTGCTATAAATGCCTGGATACATGGTACATTAACACGTACGAGTTAATGTACATTTGCGTGAATGATTTTGGTGGACCAGAACAGAACATGTACGAATGCATGAACCAAATTAGAACAGATCCTATTTTCTGTGCATGCATTTGCACAAGTTGGGTGGTTACTCAGTGCATTTTGGCATTAATACATTTAGACATTAACCCATAAGTGTTAATGTATCGTGTAACCAGGCCTTTAGTCTTTCTTCTAGAGAGCACAGCTGAAAGTAATTTTTTCCCACATCTTTTGTACGTTTAGCAAAGCCAAAAAAATGGGAGAGTATTAAAGCCAAGCGTGCATCATTTAGAATCATTTAAAGATTTCTATCTTATTTTTTAAACCACTATCATCATTAACAGTGCAATGATTGTTTGATGTAGCCGTTTTCCTTTTTCCATTATTATTCCATATCCTTGACTCTCTGAAATTATCAATTTTCTATTACACATATGTGTGACAAACCCATTATAGGATCGGTGAGTCAAGTTTTAAGATCTTAATTAAGATCCTGAAGACAATGTATCACTGTGTGTAAATTTTGTTTGTCTTTTTATCATTCTTTGCAAATAAAAGGTGAGTCAATTTGCTGTCAGGCTTTTTGTCCATATGTCCTACTTTATTTCTTCAAATGTCATTGAAAATCTGGTCATGCCTGCTTTATTTAATTTATTTGGTGGCACCCCCACTTTGGAGGGATTAGATTATGTCTAACTCCATTCTTAACTCTCGTTTCAAAAGATTTTCTGCCTCTATAATTAAAAATAATAATTTCTCTATTTTCAGCTGAAAATAAATTAGAAGAAGAATCAAGAGGACCACCTGAGACATTGGTGTTAACAAAAGATGGTGCTGGTTTAGGATTCAGCTTAGAAGGAGGAAAAGATTCACCTTCTGGGGATAAGCCATTAACAGTCAAGAAAATATTTACTGGTATGATAATTTGCTTCTTTCCCCTCTTAGTTGGACTACTACTTTTACATATAATAGAAGCCTAGCATATAATTAGTTGTTAGCAACCATTACCTCCACCACATAGAAAACATTTTGCATAGTGTTGCAGTTCTTAGAATTGAGCTTCGCTTTCATGTTGGAGATCTTAATCAGATTAACATATGATAAAACATTCTCCACATTCAATACTAATTTACATTGTTTTGCATGAATACATGTACCTGGATTCATGAAATGCATTGCTCACCAGGAAAATAAACTTCATTAAACATCAGTTTGTCTGCATACAAATTAGCCTATGTACACAGTCTTTACTGGGAGTGCTAATTTGATTCTGTGGTGGCGACATACCTTATTCATTGTTTTTATAATGACACATACCTATTTCTTTTGTTTGCGTGCAAGTCAATGATTGAGGGACAACTACTATTACAAATATATATACACAAGGTATGTAAACATTGGTAGCTAGAAATACAAGTTGACTTTCTAGTAGGATTACTGTGTTACTTCACATCTTTCAAAGTCGTCCTTTTTTTCTGGTTTCCTAACTTTACATTGCAATTTAATAATTTCATTGAAACCTGTAGCCTATCACCATGGTCACTATCCACAAACAAAATCAGTGGCGCCAACTCCACAAGGCCTGAGGGGGCCCGAGCCCCTCAAAAATTCGTTGTGGGTGTGAGGAAAAAATGTGTCAGGCTTGTCGATTTTCCCCGAAGTGTCCAGATATCGAAATTCAAGTTATCAGGGTTCTGATGTTGATCATATGTCTCTTCTAAAATGCTTTAAAAACTTAAAACTCACTACTTATAAAATTTCTCAGGGCAAGATCCCTGGTTTGGGTCCCCCCAAATGTGTTTTGTAAGTCAGCATCCCTGAACAAAATGGAGTTGGTATTCTTCAACACCCTCATTTTAAGACTTAAAATTTTGTCATCTGTATTGACTCAAAGAATTCTCCTCGAGTCTTCAGTCCAAAATTATCACAAAATTTGACTTGAGTAGTGCCTTCATTATTGTTATTTTATTTACCATTTTTTAATTGGCCATATGTTATTTCCCCTGTGCATCCCTTGAAATACTTCTTCACTTCCTATCCATCTCTCTTTTCCCACTCAAATCTCTTAAGACAACCACAGTTTTCCATCTAATGGGCACAAAAAATGGTAGAAAGTATGAAACAGAAACCAAAGTAAAAATTGGTAGGAATATAACTTGGAATTGATTATGTATCTGCCTCATCCAATTACTTATTTGGACTTAGCTTTCCACTTGCATGGATAATCAAATCTCCACTGTGTAGTCATGGTATCATCAGTGTTAAAAAAATATCCAATCCAATATTTCCATTTATATACAGCATCAATAATCATGTCACTTTAACTAGGTAGTTTAAATGGCATATTATTGGTGCTGGTGCTGCCGACTAGGGCCCTGGATATAAAATCATGGGCTGGGATATGTTAAGTCTTACACAAGAAATTGCTGCATTTAATTTCTGCTGTCTGAAATACAAATTTTGCCTGAAAATACTAATTTCGGCTTGTGGCATGCCCAAAAAGAACCTGCTCAAGATCCCACTTCCAGTATAAACCCCAAAATGAATTTTTTTTAATACAAAAATGTGTTAATGGTGAATTTTGGGTGGACTCCATGCTCAATGGTTCACTTACGATGATTTCACAAGGATATAAATAAATAAAACTTTCCCCAGAATGACTGAGTATGCTTTAAGCTGTTAAGAAAAGCAGCTTATTTGTGCAATTGATTCAGGCTGCAGTATTATTGCATCCTTTTCAGCATTAGGAAATTCTGTAAAAATGAACCGAAAGAGTTTCTTCGTAACTAATACCTTCACTTTCAATTGTCTGTAAATGAAAGATGTTTGCTTTTTAAATTTTTGGAAAACTTAAAGAAGTATGTCTTTGTTTGAAAGGAGTAATGAGATATCTTAATAATTTTTTCTCTTTTCAGGTGGTGCTGCAGAGAAACATGGGGGTCTCCATGTGGGAGATGAACTCCTTGTCGTGAATGGCATTGATGTCACGCCTCTTTCAAGGATTGAGGCTTGGGGCATCATGAAAAAATTGCCTGACGGGATGGTATCTTTGACAATCAGGCGAAAGATTTGACTGTTATTTGTTACATAGACTTTTGTTGTACGATTAAGAATTTTTTATATGAATGGGCATAATGCCAAAATATGAAAAAAAAAAAAGTTATTAGGCACTGAAGTCAGTGAGTTTTCCCAGTGAAAGTGCTTAAATGCTGGTGATGTGAGGAACAATCGTCAGAGCAGCATGGGAAAGATGCATTATCATTTACACACCTCTGAACTTTGCCGTGCCTTCAAGAGGCTGCCATACCATACTTCCAGTGTAATATTAATAGTTGATTACAGCCAGGAAGTAAGGGCCACAAAATAGTGATGTTTATTATTATCTGAAATTTTCATTTTGCATGTTTATTATTGTTTAAAAAATCTCATTCAGTACGTAGCTTCTTTTACTAACAAAAAAGCATGAAGGTCATTTTGATAGCTGCATCATAATACTGTGCACGCACATACTTTCTGTAAACTAGTATCTTTCAGTTATATTTTCCTTGAGATGGGAATGGAAAAGTAGACCATGTTATTTCTGCTAAGGTGTCTGAATATGGAAAGTGATGAGCATAAGAGACAGTGCACCCGTGTGAAAAACACATAAGCAGTCTGTGATATAAATAGCATGAAATGCTATTGGAATAAGGGAGATCAAAGGGAATGTTTGTTATTAATATAAAACGGTGTATATTCAAACTATGAAGTAGTCTGTAACTAGATAGAATCTCATACTTCAAAGTTTTATGTTGAGTATTTTTTTGTCCCTCAGTCATGGAATATGCATGCACAGATCAGTCAGGGTCCAGGTAAAATATTTTCAGAAAAAGGGAAGAATATTTTTCTTGCAATATTTGTTAACAGGCTTCTTGGAATACAATAGCTGCTGGTTTACTTATGCTTCAATTGATGTATAATTAAATTCCCTGTAACATATTTATAGGAATTGAATTTGCAATAAACAAAAAAGCTTTTTGTTGTACAACATAAATTTATTTTACAATATTTTTTGGAGGGTATTAAAAAACTTCATCACATCCAACAACACATATACACCATGTTATTTATTCTTCCATGCCTCTATCCAATTTTTTATGTCAGTTATATTTTTCTCTAATTCTTCGGAGGTATTGTTTTGCAATTCATGAACAATTTCCGGTTCATATGATTCTTTCGCTTCTTCCAAAATAACTTGGAATATTTCACTCTGGATATTCTCTTCAAGTTTTTTGGTGCTGTAGCCACTGAAAATAAGTGTCAGCTTACAATCACGAACAGTAGATTTACATTGTAACAAGGGCAACATCGTATGCAAATTACTTATATTTAGATATGATTTGGGTGGTAAAAATTATAATTGACCTCATC
This sequence comes from Ischnura elegans, assembly GCF_921293095.1. Lineage (NCBI taxonomy): Eukaryota > Metazoa > Arthropoda > Insecta > Odonata > Coenagrionidae > Ischnura > Ischnura elegans. Next base: position 96,135,496 of record NC_060254.1, read on the forward strand.
TGGCTGTTTTGGAACTTACACTGCATGGTGAAAAATACCCAAGCAAGTCATCCAACAGCCAAAAAATATTTTCATACAAGATAAAGACTTTAAAAGTCATTACTAAGGTGTGCCAATCAAAGGTGTTGAAAATAGCACGGACAGCAAATTACATTCTGGCATGGAAACCAATATACCCTAAGCGATACAATTAGAAAATGTAAAGAGTATTAAGTTTTTAATTAACAATCAACCAACATATTTAGATCAACAAAAACATTGAATCTGTAGAAGTTAGCCTCACATGACTGTATGCGCAAGAAGGTAGAATAGGCAATACTTATAGGTTGAAATCATGGTTATATTATTAGAACAAGTCAAGTGATTTAAACTAAAAAACTGGACAAACAAAAAATACTGCTTGAATGCGAAGCAACATCCTACTCATCAAGGGCATGCCTAAGGTGCCAAACCTCCACCTTCAGGAAACAACACTTAGAAATGGACTGCATTGCCTCACAAATTTCAGGTAAGTTATTCATGGGTCCAAATCCTTCATACCACAATTCAACTCAGGAGCACTTTATTGTAACTATTATTTCATCCTGCTCCTTTACTTTCAAAAGTGCCTTTTCACCATTCACCAAAATGATCACACTTCAGTTCATGCATTTTCGCCTTGCTGGAATACACTGTGCTCCACAGGGTAGGCATCAACAGTTCTTCATCGTCATGGATTTTATTCTCTCCCTTTTCAGTTGCTATCATGAATCCTCCCTCTTCTAATCTTCTTTCTGATACAAGCGTGGAGTCGAGATCTGGGACTGAGTAGACTTTCTACAAAATTATTTTGTAACCTTCACACTTCTTAGCCAGTTAAGCAGCCATGGTACCTCTTCCTGATACCTGTATATAATCCCCTAAGCATGTTTTTACTTTCCTTCTGTAACACCTGTCTAGTTCTTGAATCAGTTTCTCAAGAGGTATAAGGTGATCACTTGCTCCACCAACAATTAAAATCAAACAGAACATAGCGCTCATAACTGTTAATCTAATGCCTGCTATAAGAGCCATAGCCATCATGGTTTTCCCTAATGCTTTCTTTGCCGCACCTTTCATTTTTCCTCTTCTTACCCCTTCAATTTCACATTCATCAATAGAACTGGAGTCTGACAAAAACTATCCAAAAACTAGGACTCAGATTTCAATCTAAATTTGGTTATTGTACAAGTCTGTTCCACATAAACTGAGCAACATTTTCATAACAGATACAATCTATGATCTTAGAATTCAAATTCAACAATATGAGGGACACTGCCCTGTCATTTTTTTCTCCTCTACCAACAAGAATGCATACGTCTCATTGGCATTGCCTTCTTGTAGATAATAGCCTAGGAGACAGCTTACCATGACATCTTATTTGACCTAGTATAGCTTAAGGGGTCAGCGGCTATGAAAAGTAATTTGTTTCATCTAGCTTTACGAACTTTCTCCTATCTTCGTCGTCCACCATTCAGAATTTATCTGCTCAGGTATCACTTGTTTCCAATTAACTTATCAACTTTTATGGATTTTTTTAAATTTTTTTCTTTCTATACTTATTCTTCTGTTGTGACTGATGGCCGGTAAATAAAAAAAGATATATCTCTCGCATTGATCACCATTTGATACTACTGAATTTATTAGCAAGATCAACAACAATACTCATCTCCATGTAAATATAGGTATTGAAGCATCCATAACATAAACATTTAATCACATTAGTCTCCCCCACTTATTAGAAGACAGCATAGTCTTTATGATAGATCGGCTTTTGCTGGTTCTTGGGAAGGTACGGTAGGAGGCTACTGGCCGAAGGAGACGGGGTTGGTCGAACGACTTGTGGACGAAAAGGTGCCAGCGGCGATTGGTGGGTTGGCGGCAATTGATAATCAGGTGGCACCCCTACAGCTCCTGCTGAGGATGGCACACCAATTGTGTGCTGTGGAAACAAAGGAGAGAATGTGACTTGTTTTTTCGGAACCTAGGTGGCTATCAGCTAATTGGTGTGACGTTTTATGATTCGACCGTTATCCAACTCAACGGTGTAATGGCAATTGCCGAGCTTCTTCAATACGGTACCAAACTACCAAATGTGATGATTTCCTGCATAAATCTTCACCTGTACTCTCTCCCCCAACTGGAGACTGCAAATTTGTGAGTCAGTAGGCTTTGTTGGGGCAAGAGCTTAGCGGTTGGGAAGCAGGGAATCAAGACAAGTGCGGACTCTCCTCTTCAAGTACAGCTCTGCAGGAGTCTGACCTGAGGTCAAAGGTGTTTGCCCTGTAGCGGAACATGATGTCCTTTCTCTAGAGGCATCAGTCGAGCCATTATCAGGGGTAAGGTGTACCCCTACCTCAAAACGATTTGCTCATTACAATGGGATTCATTTAAAATAAATAAATAAAATAATTTGACTCATCCTAAGACAATCCAATTTACTCATGGTAATTTATTATTAGTAAAGAGGGCACAATTGAGATGCAAAAAATTATTATAAAAAAACAAATATCAAATAAATGGCTATTAATCTAGCCATGTTCACCATAAAAAACCCATATCATCAACTTACTGCTGAAAAGGTACGAGATGGTAATCTTTCGAATTTGAATTGTCTGGAATAATATTTCCGAGTCGATGAGGAAAGAAACGGAATATACTAATTCAACAAAGGCTAGAACAAGGCCACACTGAAGAAATATACCCTCCAGAATATGGTTATACACTCACCGAATAGCTAGGCGGTCGTAAAGAACAGTATTGTCGGTTCTTAGAACAAAAATTGCATCGAACCATCTCTCGGGAAAGAAGTCACATCCATGATAGTCTACTATTTTTCCACCCTCATCCATCATGTCTTCCATTTCGTCAAGAACCTTAAAAATAAGAGCAATGGCCATTTACATGAATGTTTTACGCTCGGAAGGAACATACACAACCTTATGTTTCAGTTAGTTCTGAACGTCAAATCATAGGACACGAACGAAAGTAGTACTTTATCCTCATCCAGAACAGAGCACTGATACTCCTCATCGTACGATTCAAGGCATCCTTTATCCTTGGCAAGTTTTCCAACGTCAACCCATACCATGTCTGTTATTTCTGCGAGTTTTTGGCATACTGTTGATTTGCCTACGCCTGGAGTGCCTGTTGTCGGATAAATAGATAAATTAATGCATTAATTTTTAATGCATGGTATATTTGCCTTTCCAGCACAATAAAATAAAGATTCTTACCAGTAATCAAAATATTCGGCAGATTGCGTGGAGAGTTAGCCATTGATGAATGGTGAGATTCCAAGAAAAAAGACGGTTAAATACTCCAGAAAACATTAACCTCATACAGTCACTTATTTCTTCTGGCGAAATCTTTTATATTAATTCTCACAAAATGTTTATAAAAGCACATCAACTAATGAGAACAGCAAGCACAATTCCTTAATTGACAGACACATTTGTGTACTTCACGTGGGGTTTCCATCGCCTTCATTTATTATTAGTACACAAATGAAAAAGATGAAGCGCCACCGGCCAATGAAATGAACGATACGAAATGCACAATGGAATCAAATTTAATGAAGTCTCAAATGTAACATCAATATTAAATGTTTAGTTTTAAAATTTGATTCCGAGGCTTCTACCATAGAGTTTTTTGGCCCTGTAAATATGGCAGATAACACCGGAGATACTGATGATGAGCAGAAAGAACCGTAAGCGTTGTTAAGTCGTTGGGCCGTCTGTTTCTTGAGCGATCTTTGTGGCGGTGCATTGGTTTCAGGGTTATTTGTGTATCAATTATGCTGCAGATGTGGTATGATGGTGAACTAATCACTGTAATACAAAGTACATATTGTTAAATTTCAGGTACAATATGGGTTGCGATGATCTTTCTAATCATTGGATGCCAGATGTTGATTACAATTGGGTGGAGGTAACAGATGAATTTTTTGAGTGTATCAAAGGTACTGTATTTGAATCTGTCGTTTATCATGTGTTATTTTCGCTGTTCTAAAAAGTCTTGGGAGTCCAAATTGATTTTCATCGTTTCATTTGCATGATTAGATCTCGAACTTGGAGAGTTATTGCACGATGAAATGTTTGGTCTTTTTGAGGCAATGTCTGCTATTGAGATGATGGACCCAAAAATGGATGCAGGAATGCTGTGTAATCGAGGGAACAAAAAAGCCCTGAGTTTTGATCAAGCTGTTCAAGTATGTATTGTACTTGTGTCATTCTTTGATTAAGGTTTTAGACGTTATTTTAATCGATCTTGTATTACATTTTAGGCTGGAACATTAAAACTTGATGATCTCACCGCGCCCGAACAAATTGGTATAATAGATTCTACATTGGCATGTATTGTCTCTTGGTTAGAAGGGCACTCCCTTGCTCAGACAGTCTTCACCAATCTGTATCTGCACAAGCCGTATCAAATAGAGGATAAGCCTATAAAGGCTTTTAGCATATGTATTTTGAAGATAGTGGAAATATTTAAAGATTTCGTTAATCGGTAAGTAAACTGTGTAAGTAAACATTTATTGAATTTTAATGTATTGATGTGTGAATGACATCGTTGGCCAATTTTTTGTCGAGGTGCTAATTTTACTTAATGCTTTTTGTGTTTCATGTTTTTTACTCATTTATTTGCAAGGCTGATAGATGATGATTTCTTGTTGAGGTTCCGTAATGAAAGATCGACTTATCTCAACATGAATTTATTTGTTGCTTCTTCGCAGCGCAGAACAAGACTAGACTCATACAGGGAATAATCACGATAAAAACCCAGTCAGCCAAAAAAAAAAAAGAGCAATGAAAAACATAAAACAAGTCAAATCAGCAATTGAAAACTTTTACATTTTCTACAACACTCCCCCAAAAAGTTTACATTGCTGTAATAACAAACAAAAGAAATACATCAAATATCAATAACATCTCTTTTGCTCAAAATGACTCTTACTTCATCAGTAGCAAAATTAAAAGAAAACCCTTACATTCCAAATAAATAATTCACATTCAACTTCAAATTAAAGTTCACACATGCCCAATAAAGAACGCAAATTTTTAAATGGTACTCTTGGAACAGGCTTGGTAAAAACATCTGCAACTTGATTATTACTTGGAACATACTCAATTGATAATTGTCCTTTTTGGAGTTGTTCACGAACAAAATGATAACGTACATCAATGTGCTTCGACCTCTTGTGAAATTCAGGGTTTTTAGCAAGCTTAATAGAACTAATGTTATCACAGAACAACACCGGGGGACACTTTAATGGGGAAATTTCGTCAAAGAGTCTCTTCAACCAGACAGCATCTTTTGCGGCTTCACTAGCAGCAATGTACTCAGCCTCTGTGGTTGACAGCGACACACACTGTTGCCGCCTGCTGGCCCAGGTGATGGCACCACCACTATGCATAAACACAATGCCACTGACTGACCGCCGCGTAGTGGGGTCGCTGGCATAATCAGCATCACTGTAACCAACTAGTTCCCCACCATTCTCAGATGAACTGTAGAGAATCCCCTGTGACATTGAACCCTGCAAATACTTCAAAATCCGTTTAACTAAACCCCAATGTCTTACCTCTGGGTTATCAAGGAATTGGGATGCATAGTTCACCGAGAATGCTATATCTGGCCTAGTAGCAACAGCCAGATACAACAGGCAGCCCACAGCCTCTCGATAAGGTGCACTTGTTTTCTCAGCATCCTTCCTTTCCTCTTCTTTCAAATACTGTTCAATTGGTGTAGAAACTGGATTTGCTTCAGCCATATTGAACCCCTGCAGCACCTCTTTCACATAAGAACTTTGGTTTATGAAGATTGAACCATCTGTTTTTTGAGTCATGTGTAAGTTCAAGAAGTATCCCACTGGTTCACTAGTGATTTTAAACTCCATTTCTAAACGTTGCATAAATTCAGTAATTTTATGTTTATTTGATGCTACCACAAGTCCATCATCAACGTAAATGACCACTATCAGTTTGTCATGGCAATTTGTCCCATAAAATAAGCAAGGATCTGCTTCACTCTCACACAGTCCAAAGTCCTTAAGAACTTCCTTAAAGCACTTATTCCAACACCGGGGGGATTGCTTTAGCCCATATAAACTTTTGTGAAGCTTGCAGACTCTGCCAGTGCCATCATCATACCCCTCTGGCTGCTTCATGAATATTTCTTCGTCAAGAACCCCATTGAGAAAAGCAGTTTTAACATCAAATTGTGCCAAATGCATGTGTTCCTTGGCAGCAATACTTAATACAGCTCGTATAGTATCGAGCCGGGCAACAGGGCTAAAAGTTTCACTATAATCTACTCCTTCTCGCTGGCTAAACCCTCGCACTACAAGTCGAGCCCTGTATCTATTAATGTGACCATCACCTGCACGTTTTACTTTGTAAACCCATCGATTAGAGATGGATTTGCGATTACCTGGTAGCGTAGTGAGGGTCCAGGTCAAGTTTTCCTTTAAGGCAGCCATCTCTTCCTCCATAGCCTTCTCCCAGAGTAATCGCTGATCAGATTTCATTGCCTCCGAGTAGCTGCTTGGCTCATCAACCTCAGCTAACATTGACTCAATGAGGCGTTCAGGTGGTTTGATTTTCAAACGATCCCGTAGGTTTCTCTCACATTTATCAGTGGGTTCAGTAACGCAGTCCTCTTCAGGATCATTTGAAGGCTCCAGCTCATCATGCACGTCAGTTGGAAATAACGCCAGCAGCCCCCCACAAGTCTCAGGTTCAAATACGACGTCACAACTCCGAACTATCTTGTTTCCAGGTTTTATCCACACTCGAAATCCATCTATATTCTGAGAATATCCCACAAAAACCCCACGCTGGCTCTTTGGGTCCCATTTCTTCCGACGGACTGTTGGTATGTGAATGTAACAGTTGATACCAAAAACCCGAAGCTTGTCTAAATGAAACTCTTTCCTTGTAAAGATCTCATACGGTGTTTTTCCATCCACACTGCTTGGGCCTGTTCGGTTGAGAACATAAACAGCCGTATTTACTGCTTCTGCCCACAATGTTTTAGGCAAATTCTTAGCTAATAGCATAGTGCGAGCGAGTTCAACCACAGTCCTGTTACTACGCTCTGCACAACCATTTTGCTCTGGCGTATATGGATTGCAGACACAGAAATCCACACCCATTGACTTTAACAGTTTTTCTACCTCATGATTGACAAACTCTCGACCACCATCGCATTGAAATACACGCACAGGTCGTCTGCATTGATTCCTCACGATCTGCAACACTTCTGTAATCTTCTGTGCAGTTTCTGACTTCTCCTTCAGAAAGTAGACCATGCGAAACCTCGAGTAATCGCATGTAAAGCATGGAAAGTAACGTGCTCCACCCAGAGACTCACACTCCATCGGCCCACAGATGTCAGCGTGTATCAGGTTCTATAACTCCCCAGGTTCTTTGGCTCGCTGACTTCTTGAATGAAAGCTACTCCTGTGCTGCTTACCTTGAACGCAAGCGGCACAAAAACTTTCACCTTCAGTAGCTTCGATTCCCCGTTGTTTGAGAAACTTCAGGACATGTCTTTTATTTTGATGACCAAGACGCTCATGCCAAATTTGTAGTGTGTCTTTCGATGCTACATTCATCTTTTTGGCACCCGTTACATCTAACTTCAGCACACGGATGTGGAGTCTGAATAATTGTCCATACCGGACGCCACAAGCTTTCACTACAGCGTCTTTAAGAAATTCACACTTAGTTTTCGACGACTTAAAAGACAAGCCTTTATCAAGGGCGGAAACAACAGAGAACAAATTTCTCCGGGCAGTGGGTACATATAGTACATTCTCCATGCGACACGGTAGCAATTTACCGTTAACACAGGATTCAAACTTGATTGTCCCTTTACCTAGTGCATCCATTGTGGATTTGTCGCCAATATGTATTTTCAATGGCGTTGAAAACTGTTCAAAAGAAGAGAAACATTCTTTCTGGTTAGATATATGATCGGTGGCACCGGTGTCTACAACCCACATATCACCAACAGTCTCTGCATTCAAAAGTTCACTAATGAAAGCCTGATCAGCCTCATCATTACGGTCTGGCGCACTATATTTATTTTGTACCCTCTTCTGTTTCCAACTAGGACAATCCTTTTTCATGTGCCCTTGTCCACCACAACCATAGCACTTGATTTTCCTTTTATCTTTTACTTTCTCTCGTGAAGATTCCCCTTTCTTTCTACTTGAACCTGCGGCATAAGTGGAAAAATTGCTATTTCCCTGAATTTTAGATTTTACAGTCATCAGTGCTACTGCCTCTTCCTTTCTTTCAGCTCGTTTCAAACGACGTATTTCATCAGAAGTCAGCACTGCCACCAAATTTGCGAAGGTCTGATGATCTTCAGGTCTCGCCCACCATGCCTGTTTCAGACTCTCGTACTCGTCGGGCAATGTGTCCAGTAACTTAACCATCAACGATGACTCATCCGGCTTCACGTTTAACTGCTGCATTCGTAAGACTAACCCTTCAAACTTCGCGATATGAGTGACCATATCGTCGGCGAGGCTCATATTGAAGCCAAAAAATTCCGCTTGAACAGTGTGAGCAGCTTGTTTAGTCTGTTGTTCGAATACAGCATGCAATTTGCACCACATGTCTCTCGCCGAGTCACACGCGACGAGAAGAGCAGCCACTTTAGATTCAATAGACCTTACCAAGACTTGGCATGCCGCTCGATCCGCCTTGTCCCAAACTCTATACGCTGCATCATAGGAAGTGCGCTCATTAGAGGATGAATTGCTTCCCACAACCTCTGGTTTTGAGACCTCTCCAGTGCAGACCTCGTATGCATTTTCAATACCTCGTAGTACATTTTTCATCGAGAATTTCCAAATTGTCCAGTTCTCACTACCGCGTAACTTCTCGATTCCATGGAGCTCCATGCTTTACACTTAACAGCAAACAGTTCGTTCACAAGTGCAACCAAGCAAATGTCCAAACGAGAACGTGGCGCGAAAACGTTATTTAACTCGCGAAAAAAAAACACGATTGAAAGCAACGAAGACTATTTAAGCAACCAAGGAACGCAAGGAACCACGGACTGCTACCATGTTGAGGTTCCGTAATGAAAGATCGACTTATCTCAACATGAATTTATTTGTTGCTTCTTCGCAGCGCAGAACAAGACTAGACTCATACAGGGAATAATCACGATAAAAACCCAGTCAGCCAAAAAAAAAACAAAAGAGCAATGAAAAACATAAAACAAGTCAAATCAGCAATTGAAAACTTTTACATTTTCTACAACATTTCTCTTTTAAACATAAGACGTAAAAAGTATTTCTTTTTATTAGCATATACAATGTAGTGATTTTATTGGCGACGATGGTATCGAGCAAAATTGTGCTTCTATTGCCATCGAAGTCCTGTCTTGTGCTTCTGTCGTGTTATCAATTTTAAAATTTTAATTCTGTGACTCACCCCTTGCCCCTATGGAATGGAATATTATTCATAAGATAAAGCTTAAGGATTAAGTACGAAACATGGAACATGTGTATGTAAAATGATGTGTTTAACTTAACTATCGAAGTGCTTTCGGGTACTTTTATACCTCCTCTTTATAAGCACTAATGGAGTGCAATACTCTATAGATTTCCTATGTGTGCGAGGATTTCCGTTTGTCTGTCTGCAATGCGTTTCCATACGGCTGCACGGATTGCAACAGAAGTTGGTTCATAGGTGTATCTCATGCTTCCAAACCCTATAGTGCTACTTTCAGTTGTGTCTGATGTGTCTTTTGTGTTGTTTTCTCATTACTGTTTGTTACGTCACTTCATACAACTTCTACGATTAGTCATCCTGCCGGTTATGCATGCTGTGTTAGGCTTAGGTATTGACATGCGTAAAGAGGAAACATTGAAATCCTATATGATCATGAAATCCATATTCAAGTTTCCCACTTCTATGGCTATTACCCTTACATGAAATGATGGGTGGCCTGCCAATACTTGATAAGAGAGATTGATGATTCATTTTTTCACTGTAAAACTGATGAAGTATTCCACGGCAATAGTTTGCCCACAACTCTTTCCTTTACGGTACATGTTGCAAAGCTGTGAGAAAATATATTGTTTTTATTCTTAGCATTATTTGTTTTGTCGAATTCAATTCCAGATAAATGCATTACTTTCAGAGTAGATTGAGGCTAATCAGTTTTTTGTTCTTTCTTTTGATCGGGGCTTGAAGTTTCTGTATAGCTAATATAATTATTCAGTTAGGCAGACACATGCATGTGTCTTTCATAGAATGCATTTGGCATTGACCAAAAATTCTAGAGACCATTATTTTATTATGACCCATAGGGTTGTTGACACCTAACTAAATTTACTTTCTATAAACTGTTGATAAATTATTATACATTGTAAACATGCATGCAAAACTTTTTTATTTGATAAAATATGTGTGGAAGTTTTAACTCTCATGTCTGAAATCAGAATCTGGAAATCAGAATTGCAAAATTGTCTAGTGAAATTAGCAATTTAAGTGGAATTATATTTTTTTAAGCATCTTAAACCCTGCCTTATTTCATGTGAGGTAAAAAAGTATCACTGTGAAGATAGAAGATATATTGGTGATGTTATTTAGGAAGTTTAAAATTGTTAAACCTTTAATTTATAACTTTGCAATCGATGTCACTTACGGAGATATAGCACTTGAGTTTCTCGACCTTTGCATGCACATTAGGCTACCCCTATCCCTTAATCATATTGGTGACCTAAAAATTATGCATGTTCATTGTTGGTTAAAAAGTATGTTTATAGGAATATAAATTTTCTCTGGTATTGTCCTCTCTTTACCTATTAGGGCAATGGTTTTTGAGGAGGAAGATTTTCAGCCAATGGCCTATGGCTATCGCTTAGTACCTGACATCTCTGAAGCCCGAGCTTTGGGAATGCTTCGGGAAGTGGAAGAAGAACTGCACCGGAGGCTGAAGGGTACCAGAGCACGCATGGCAGAATGTAGAGATGCCCTCACGCAGAGAGAGGTGGTGAATTTTTTCATGTACTTCATGCATTGCAGTGACGAAATTACAGTGATTAAGGGGGATTTCATCTCAAATCAGGGAGAGGATCAGAATTTCTCTAAAGGTTATCTATGTGAAAGCAGTATCCTCGTGATGAATTATGACCATTTTATACCAGCTCAGAACTGAACCAATATAAAGTCATTATCCTTTGAACATTACAAAGTCAGGCATCAGAGTAAAAAATGAAAAATCGTATAAATGTTAGTAATTAACCCTTTCGAGACCGTGGAGTTCTCGTCTTAGCATGACTGCTGTACTGAGCCCCAAGAGACTCATCCATCCCCTCCACACGGACCATTTTTGCAGGACTTTAATTAAGAAGGGTCTCACTGATAATCATACACTCACAGCACCAACCTTTTTCGACCCTTCTTAGCGGGGACTCCAAGGGTAGTTGGGCTCCCTCCTTTCGGGGTTCACCAGCGGCATTGGTTCACGGTCAATCATGCTTTGTTTATATGAATTAGCTACAGTGGCGCATCGAGGGGGGGGTTTTGGGGGATAAAAACCCCCCAGAGATCAGAGAAAGTTTTAAGTTTAATCCATTTTACGTAATGGATTAGTATTACTTACAGAATAGTGTTTGGATTAATCAAATATCCCTCAGAAAGCCATAAAACTTGCCATTTTGAACCGCTATTCTTAAATTTTTTTCTGGAGGAGGGCCCCCGCAACTCCTGATTACCCTAGTGGGTATGCAATATGCCACACCCGTAAGTATTGGTTGCGCCTAAAACCCCCCCTAGCCTTAATTCCTAGCTGCTCCCCTGATTACTATATGGATGATTGTTGCTTGCTCTTAAATTGCAGACTTCCGATTGAATTCCTCATTTTATTCTTAGAATTGTCAAATTTTGAACGAAGATCTACCATCAATATTAATGCTTTTAATGCAGCATCAATTTCCATGTTGACGTTTATACTGAAATCAAGATATAAGTTAATATTCATTGTAGGATTTCATTTTAAAATTGTGAACGCTGCTCAAAAGACAAATAAATCAATTCTTAGTTTATATTTTTTTGAGAAAGAAACAAATATTTATTTAGCAAAATGACTGGATAAACAATTGCATGACCATGGTCCCGTACCCCTAGGAGGGGTAATATAAGACGAGGGGTCCGGGTACCTGCTCCCGGATTTCGAGGTAAAGCCTAAGCCCCGCTGTGTTGGATCCGGATACAAAGACATCGCACACCCGCGACCGTCATAAAAGGTGGAGAGCTAGGAAACGTATATATTTGGCATTCATTCACCTGTGTAGGAAAATCTCCTGAGAAAATTTGCTGCTTTCGTCTCCCAGGGCCAAGAACGTCCAGATGCATATTTTTGCCTTTAGTAGGGAAAAGGTTAAGGAACCATGGCCCAGAAAGCAGTGGTTATTGTTTCATTTTGAAATTTTAAATCTAATAAAAGGTGACCATTTTTAGTAATGAATTGTTGAATAATTACTATTTTTTATTGATTAAACAAGTCTTATTTGTTTATTATTATTTAATTTTACTTGAAAGGTATGTCAGAATGTGCATAAATGCAATTTCTTCAAAATGAAACAATAACCACTGCTTTACAGGCCATGGTTCCTTAGTTTTTACCATTTATGCGATTTTTCATTTTTTACTCTGATGCCTGACTTGGAAATGTTCTAAGGATAATAACTTTATATCGGTTCAGTTCTGAGCGGGTATAAAGTAGTCATAATTCATCACAAGGATACTGCTTTCACATAGATAACTTTTAGAGAAATCGGTGATGGTCACCGGACATGATTTTACACTATCTGCCTGATTTGAGATGAAAAGGCCCAAACTTACTTTTTGGTTAAAATGGAAGTTATTGAAGAACCATCCATTATATCTCTCAAACAGAATGACAATTCAAAGACTGGTTTCTGGTTGAGTTTGGGGCTCACTCCAGAGTAAACCAACTGCATTCAACTTTTGCCCTATTGAGGCAATCATGTAGCTTCTTTATTTTTCCCAGGAGTGATACTTGTCATGTGTGTGAAAACATGAGCCTCATATTTGTACTCTATTAATGGCCCTAAAAGTGCTGTCGCTATTTTATGAAGGTGTGATAGTAAGCATATTCTAGTGATGAAGGTACTGAACCTCCTTGTATCATGTGATAAAGGTGAAAATTTTAGGATGGTGATTTAATCAGACTGGTATTTTCTTACACATTCACCCTTTTCTCATTATTTTTACAGTTTCTTATCAAATTTTGCATTTGAAAACTCGATAGAACTGAATTGAAATTGTTAAATTTGTAATAATTCTCCCTTAAAAAATATCTTGAATAGTATTCATTATTTAAAGGATTTCCTGAAGGTTTTACTCAACTTGATATGTACACAATTCATACTTAACTCGTTTCCATAGAAATAGGTTCATTCATTTTGAAGAATGGAAAATACTAATTTTATCTCTTCAACAGGCTTATTATGTATATCATTAGCATATGCAGACTGTTTCTCCAAAAGTACCTATCCATTTAAGTTAATCATGAAAAAATCTATTTGAACAGAAGAGCTTGTCTGGGCTGTGCTGGGCTACCTGGACACCAGTATGTATCCCACTGCTCCCTCCATACTGGAAATCTTTTGCACCCTCCCGTTCCAAAACTGACACATTTTACTGTCAGAATACCAAAATTATTAACTTTATTTCAATGATGTCTCATTTGACAGCATAATTAACTCAGTTTTGAGTTGACAAAACAATAATTTAAATTAATATAATGCATTTGGGATCATTCCGGTAGTCCCCCCCTGCATAGTGATGTCGTCCTCTAGCCCTAGCCGTCCACCACCCTAAGAAGGGGTCCAGAACGGGCCTGGAGCTTGTGTAAAGAATTTGAAATTACTCATTAATATCCTCATTATTATTTCATAATTGTTTGTTTTTTTTCAGCATGAAGATCTTCTTGCTCTCTACTCTCGGATAAAATTTACGAGAATGCTTTATCAAGCCCTTTTAGCTCTTGGACCAAAACGAGAACAATCATCCCTGAGTGACTGCCAAAGGTTTTTGGCTGGATGTACTGAAGTGCTGTTGATTCTTCAAAAAACAACATACAGGGGGATAAAACCAGAACTTCCTCCAGGTGGAGGTGGTAAAAGTAAGTTTATCTAATCTTCTACATAAATAAAAGAGGATGTCTGTTTGTCTGTTCGCCATGCGTTTCCATACGGCTTCATGTTTTGCAACTCAAAGTTAGTACATAGGTGTATCTCATACTCCAAAACCCCATTGTGCAACATTCAGTTGTGTCTGACGTGTCCTTTTCTCATTAGTTCGTTACGTCATACAACCTCTGCAGTTGTACATCCTGCCGGGTAGGCACATTTCGTTACATGCTGGAAGGGATAACATATCTCAAAGGATACTGCACTCTCCTATTACTTTTTACATAATTACTTGCACTCTCCTCTCGGTGCAAACCTTTTTGCTGGGATCTACGTTCACACGGTGTTTTTGGTCTACGCACGTACAGACACCCATAACAATGTCAAATTAATTTTAATTTTTAAGCTTCAATGCTGGGTTCTATCAGCTTAACTTAGTTTTTGTGCAGTTGCCAAGTACTTTCAAAACTATTTGAATATGTATTGAATTGACTTTAATAATTAATTTTAAGTAATAATCATCAGCTATTTGGGAACCTTGGTATGTTATTACAGCATATATCGCATGTTTTATAGCTGAACTTAGACGTAATCTTGGAGCCAAGGCTTTCTCAAGTTATTGAGTAATCATTCAAAAGTACAAACAATGCCTTGAAATTGCTAATCTGTTGTGATATTTGTTTCTTAATACAGTAAAACCTCTATGTAGTGAACCTCTTTACATCGTAAACCTCCATACTTCATGGTCCTGTCTGATTTACATGTAAATTTATAGGCAAACCTCTATGTAGTGAACCTCTTTATCTTGTAAAACCTCCACTTATCATACCAAGGAGACACCCCCGAGATGGCCAAACTACCTCCGCAAATCGTACCGAGACAACTAGAGATCATTAATGCAGTCGTGATTACGTACATGTAATGACATTTTCGGTGATAAATGTTTCACGCTTATTTTTTTTCTTATGCACCTTTAAACATGCTGTAATTTTCACATTAACCATTAGTTAAGGCCATTTTGTTCCATATGAGAGCATACCTAACAGTAAATAAGAAAAAACGTATCCAACTATCCTAATCATTTAAAGTGACTGTTGAATTGAGAGAGATAACATTGTTTTTTCTCGAATCATGGTAAAAATCAAGCGTGCATGCATGCACGCTTGATTTTTACCATGCATGTTCACAAATGCATGCATGTTTGTTTAAACAAATAAGTATAATGGTTTAAAAGACAGTAGTACCTTTCATTTCCGAAGGATATGAAAAAATGGTGCCTATCACTAAAACCTCTCTATGGTGAACCTCCATACATCAAATTGCCCAAATTTTGGTCCCCTCCATTACTATGTAAAGAGGTTTTACTGTATGTGCAGTTATATGCTAGAGACTTAACGTGTTGCGTACCGGGGTATTTAAACTCCTAGGAATTCTGGGTGGAGGTGTTGAGATTGGAAATATGTGCCTATTAGGGCGTAATGCCTTTGGTTTAAACATGGTTAAAAAGCTAATGTTTAGAATATAGCTTTACCTAATCAAACGTTATGATGTATTAATTCATTATGAATAACGAACAACAACTGAAAACGTACTAACGAATACGTATTGAACGCTTTAAAATTATTTAGGTTGATGCGCCTAAGTGACGAGAATCTTTGTCATCTGTCCGGAACGTTGGGGAAAAAATTTATGAGAATTCTCGCCATTCGTATGCAACGTGTTAAAAGAGCAAAACCGATTATTATTCAAATGACAAATATCCACAAACCTGTGATATATGCAACAATTTATCTTTGAATATTTATGGTAAACCTAGACTTGGGACTTCATACTTAATGACATTATTTTTCACTGTCAAAATTTGTTGTTGTCTTGAATTTTTACATTGCGATCATGGTTATTGTGAGACATTATTGATTCATTAATTTTTTTCTGCCACAGATGACCATCCTACTATCATGGGTTTTGATCCTCTTGTGAATCAGCGTTTACTTCCTCCCACTTTTCCTCGCTACACCAAAATTAAGTCAAGAGATGAGGCATTGGAGTATTTTGAAGAACTCCTCAACAGGCTGAAGACAGTCTGTAAAATTACCAGCTATAATTCTTTCCATAGTGCCCTGGTATGTTTTGTGTCTTACTATTATCCATAAATAAGTTCTGTCTTATTCCCTTAGTTCTCCATTATTGGTTTAATACTTTGATGAATATTTTTCAGGATTTTTTTATTGAGTTCAGCCGGCAGAGTCCTTGCATTCTGTCCCGCTCAATACTTCAACTGTTGTACCTGCCAACTTGCAGTAAAGTTTTGGGAACCCATAATTTTGTGGATGTACTAAGGGATGCTGCAAAGAATTTCATTTCGCCTCCCGCACTAATGCCAAAATCAACTTTACTCAACATTCCTCAAGTGAGTGGTGAACTGGAATACAATTTTATTGATTGATTTTATTGATTTTTTTTTTACAATTGTTCTGCTTAAGTTTTAAATGTTATATATAAAGCCACCCTACTATTATACAGTGAGTCCTCGTTTAACGTTGTTGATTCGTTCCTGAAAAAGTCGACGTTAAGCGAAACAACGTTAAACGATGCAGTGTTTCCCATAACAAACAATGTAAAAAATTTAAATAGGTTCCTAGCCATGATCCTAACAATCCATTTCTTTGTGAAGAATCCTGAATTTCCCGGGCGAGAATCCAAGGAGGCCAATTACCGGAGACGTAACTTTAAGCAGACTTCGTGACCAATCGGGAGACACATGAATCAGGCCAAAATGAAAAAATCTGAATCTGACACTCGGAAGCACGAGGATGAAGGGCGAGTCAATTTTCGTGATGATATGAATTCTTTAACCCGGCGGAAATCGCGTGAAACATTCATTACCGATTATTCACTTCAGCATGATAACGATTCATTCGAAACGAAACGAATTTTCATAACGAAAAGGTTGGGAAGAAGGCATTATTAAATGAAATATAAAAACTAAAAAGAAAGTATTTTAATGGCGAAACATCGATATTTTCAGTAACAGAAGAAATTTTAATTGTAAAAACTCGACCTGCAAACCTAAAACTCGACCGATCTCTCCAGCAGCTGCACCTTCATCAATTCTTTTAATAATACCAAGTTTTTGTTCTAATATCGCCGTTTTTTCTTCACGTCTGAAGAACCACCAGGATAGCCACTCTTCTTCGTGGACATTTTTTTCTGTTGGCATCACAAAAATATACGGATAATGGGTAAATGAGGCGATAATTATTCGCTCAGATGCATATTTAACATACGCTACCCACGCCAACCTTTTCTGTCGAACGAAAATTACCAATCGCATTAATATAGTAATATTTACTATACATCAAATGCGCTTGCGTTCTATTCGCCATTCATTTTTTTTCGCCGCGCATAATTTGAACAACGCTATCGCGAAGCAATAACGACGTTAAATGATAAAGAGTTTCAATTTTTGGACAACGTTATCGTGAAACAACGTTAAACGGGACGACGTTAAACGAGGACACACTGTATAAAGCTTAACATTTAATCAATGATTTGAAATTTAAGTTACTGATTAAATTTTAAATGTTTCTAAATCATCTGTTGAATGAAAATGAAATGATGTTTGATAATAATGTGGAAATAACTCCTTTTAGACTCCTTGTGACTACATCATGTTACTTTGATTGATTTTTCTCATTAAAACAATCCAATCAGCAAAACAATTTTAAAGCTTGAAGAGTCTAACTTAAGTTCATTTGGTGTATATGGGTGATGTTATTGCAAAAAGCACGCATTGCATAGATTACACTATGCAAAAAATTGTTTGGTCCAAATTTTTTTTTCTAAAATGCTGTTGCTCTATCTGTATTTTGACCTCCTGAATGCTAAAATGATACTTAAAATGTTGCCTCACCAACAGTTTTTGCACAAATCAAACGCATATACACTTAATACATATATTAATATTACAATATATGTATCCGGTAAACTATGATTTATAATAGAGTGAAAAGATCCATCAGAATAACAAGGAAATGGAGCTATTAGGGTGAAATATCAGGGCCCGGGACCTAAGTCGCAGGTCACATGTTTTAAAGTGTGGGTTCTTGCCCTTGGTGTCAGGAAGCGAATAGTCACACACAAGTATTTAAAGTTTTTAGCCCAAATTTTATTTCCATGCAAAATTCCAATTTACAAATCAATTCAATGAAAAGGCATTAAGTAATAATGAACTTGTGCGTCTCAAATAGCCAAAATTTTGGGTATTACTAGAGTCTTAGGAAGGAGAGAAGCTGCTGGTGATGGCATGGGTGGATAGAGGGGTGCTTAGGTTGCCTGGGCCATACAGCCCGTGCTTCGACTCCAACTGACGGCTGCATTGTGACTGACCACTGACTAGGCTGTCCCAAAAAAACACTTTTTTTGAAATTTCAAAATCGTCAATCGGATTTTGATGACCCTCGGGTATACAAGGATAGGCAAAAAAAGATTTTCGAAAAATTTTAAATAATTAGATAGCGAGAGGCGCCTAAATACCAACACCCTTAATTTGTCATACCATTTCGCAAAAAATGTCAAATTAAGGATAATCAGGGTAAGTTATGACCCATAGGGCAAAGATTTCGTCAGTTTTTGCGTATCTTTCGCCATTTAGGCTATGCGGCCTGCGCAGCCTGGTGCCAAGAGTGGCGCTAAGCGATGCGGCTTGCGCACCGCGGCGCAACAGACGGCTAAGGCCGTCCCCCTCCCCTACCCTCCCTCTCCTCCTCACCCACGGTCGCCTGTCATGCTCACACGCTTCAGTGACTCTCTGTCAAATTCAGATTTTGAACTCCTTTCGTAGACCAAATCATGTCGGCACGTATGGTAATAAACAATCTTAACTTTATTTTGGAAAATCATTACAAATTTGTTACTACTGAGAAAATTATTCAACAAAGCCAGGTTTCAGCTGAACAAGTTCTTTCCTCGTACCCTCATTTATCATTTTTTCGAAATTGGGAAACAATCTGCAGCAAATATTGCTTTTGTTCTTGAGAGGGAGAGGGGAGGAGGGGGACGGCCGCAGCCATCTGTTGCGCGGTGGCGTGCGAGCCGCATTGCTTAGCGCCACTCTTGGCGCCTTATACCTTATTTATATAAATTTTATAGTTTAAAGTATATTTAAAGATAGTTGGCACGCATTCAAAGACTTATTCACATTTTAAAAAATTAGTACGTGCTTTTGAAATTCCCTCCTGTGGTGCGGGTGGGCTAACATCTGCATCTCAGGGGTTCGTAATGCATTGCCGGCAGTTGACGATTTTTCAAACTAGTCTAAAAACAACTATTGTGTCACCCAGGCCCTTTTGTCGCTCATTGAAATGACAGGCAAATGCTACTTTGAATGCCATTTCATAGCTAGCGGAGTTTATGAATGATAAATCATTTTAATTTGAAGTCCTCTGAGGCATTAGCAGCTATGTGAAACGTCTTTAAATGCCTTGAAACTTGACCCTGGTTTTCCTTCCCTGAAAATGAATGAACAAGAATGCATTATTTTCCAAAACAGTATCGTCTCGTCAACACTAAAAACTAGTTGAGGGGGAAAGGAGCCACTTTCAAACACAGCTTTGAGTTCACCAGAAAATGTTGCAGTGACTGCACTATCAACACTTACAGATTCACCTAATAGCGACGCACTGAAAATACGTGCTGGGTGTTTAAAATTCTGGAACCAACTGGAACTTTCACTTAATGTCTCGGAGCGAATACCACCCTCATCTTTTTGTACAGATTCACTATGGACTTTCCATATGTGTTGACCGCTTGGTTGAAGTTGGTGCAGCTGAGGTCACTGATGTTTTAACTTCATCTTTATTCAGAATAAGGCATCGTGTCAAGTCAGTTGCCCGATAACTAGGGGTCCGTGAAAGTGGTTTTATTTATTGCTAAAATTCGTTTTAAAACCATGTGATTTCGGTGTTATTTTAATCTTGGCGGTGTTATTTTAATGCAACAATTTTCCCATGTTTATGGGCGTTTTATTACTTTATGCTACATGTTTCATGTATACTTATACTTTTATTAAGCATTTTACATAACTTTTAACACAAATTTAACTGTACAAAATTTCTGACAATATTAAATGAAAGAAATGGTTCAACTTATACGCGCGGACTGCGTGCAGTTCAAAACATCGATTTTTATTTTGCTTGATGCTAATGGTCGTAGTTAATTTTTTTGGATGAACTTTCTAAAACGTTTTATTTAATTCAACGTAAATATCTCGAGGTAACTCGGTGATCTTTTTTTTATAATCCTACAAGAACGCAATATTTCGACGAAAAACAGGGTCCGCCATTTTGTATCGTATCCGCCACAAATTATACAACTGAGTCATGAAAGTTGCCAAGAATTAACAATAATAAACCACATAATAATATTGTAAATTTTTGTTTCTATTGATTAACTACAGAAGGTGTGGCATTAGTTTTAACATGCTGAATTTTGATAAAAATTCAATGAGGGCAATTTTTGCAAAATTTGTTCCACTTTGAGGGAATTTGTTTAAAAAAATTTCCAATGAAAAACGGCTTGCGTCAAAAATTGCACTAATGTATTGACAATATTGTTGCAAAGTTTCAATTTCCGCACTAAAAAAAATCGATATTGAGGTTTTATCCAGCATTTTTCGATTTCAGCCCACTGTGCGGCGGTACGCCGCCTAAGGCGTGAAATACAGTCAGTGCTACATTGCGGCCGCTTTCTGACGAGACGACTTTTCGCCGCCCGCCGTTTGCGTCATGACGCCCTGAAATTCAGGCCGCTTTCAGACGAGACGACTCTCTGCCACGCTGTGGGCCGTGCCGTGAACGGCGGCCCGGTCCCAGCCAGCGGCCGTGTTTAAGTCAACGAAATTGTTACATTAGACCCACACTCAAGGTTTTCCTGCAACATGTTGTCCAATAACGCTGTCTAATGCGGTCTAATGCGTCGCGGTGAGTCACCGGAATTACTGCTCAGCATTGACGCGTAACGGGCGCGTGAGCTTGTATTTCTGCTCTTCCGCGGCCGCGTTAAATTTCTTTCCGCACATTTTTAATTCACAATATCTAATTCTTCAGGTGAGAAAGCGCCTCATTCTAAATATTTCAGGATTGATACATGGGAATCAAAGAGAGAGGCTGTGATAAATTGAACGGAAAATTCTGGCGGAGAAATCACTACAGTGCGCGATATTACGCGGATGCGTTATGCGCGAGACTAAACGAGCCAATTGACCTTGGAATCGTAATGAGATAGAGCAAATGAACGTCGGCAGCGTTAAACAATGGATTATGACTCATTAGATGTGATTTTTTCGCTAATCCACCTTAAATCGCAAAGAACGCGAAATTTCGTTTTAATTGACCGATTTCGAGTTATTTCGTGTTATTTCGCGTTATTTCGCGATATCGCGCCTCGCGAAATTCACGGACCTCTACCGATAACCTATGACAGCAATAATTACTTCTCAAACCATATTGCTTAAAAAAAACTCATTTCCACTTAATTAATGACTAAAACTAACTATATATTGTCATTCTGTTAAGGAGGCAAGATAAATTACTTCGGTAGGCCGGCTATATGGACCCAATGACGAGTAATACTTTTGGCCATTGCACAGCATTGGATTTCGATTAATATATAAACAAAAAAGAAGATTTGAGGCAAGCAATACTATTAATATTTGCAAAATGAAAGCAATTTCGTGTGTACTTAGCGCAAGTTCACGTTTTATCATGAGAGTGCTTAAGTTTTTTGATTAGGCTACACTGCGATGCGATGTTTCCCCGAGGAACAAATTTGCACTATATCGAAACTGCGCTAATCGAAATTGCGCTGTACGAGGCATGGGTGTATATGTATGGACATTGGCTGAGTATATGACTTGCACTGTAACTAAGGGTTATATGATGTTTTGAGTATCATTTTCAAATTTGGGAGGCAAAAGTATATGAAGGACATGTACTTTTGTGAGAAAAAGTTTTCCACTGTTGCTTAGTGTAAATCAAAGAAATGACCACAGGCTAAGCAGTGGCTTACTTTTATGGAGTGCGAATTTCCAAGAACCAAGCCTTTGTTAGGGCATTATCATGGATCATGGTTTCAAACTGTGTGTGGTTTCGAAACCCAATTAAGCAAGTAATTAAAACATGGAAATTATGTACCAGCATGGTACACATTGACTGCTACGTTGTTCATTGTGACCGGTGGTGAAAGTTCCCTCCTCGTCCTGACATTAATGTTGTTACTGGCCACTGAGTAACTTAACTCCAGTATATAGCTGATGCTCTGAATCTGGTGATCAGAACCAATTTTTACCAAAACAAATAAGGCTTAGGCTCACAAAATTTAATATGTCTGGATGGAAAAAAATATCATTCTAGATTATGATATGGTATTGCTTTAATAGGCTTAAATTTTAAGTTGATTCAAAAATGTGATTTTTTACAGGCCAAGGAGTATGTGGACACATTTCTCAATCATTGTGTTCGACCATTTGGAAGTTTAATTCAAATATGTGGGCATAATCGGGCGAGACAAAGAGATAAATTAGCTCACCTGTTGGAAGAGTTTGGAAATTTGCAAGATGAGGTAACTTCCACTTGTTTTTTTATTAATTTTTATCATTCAATTGAACTCGTTTTTTTTCGTCATGGATCATATTAGACGTAAAATTACTGCTCTTTGTGTATCTCTGTCATTCTCTCAGAGTGGAGGGCAGTACTCAGTCATAAAATTATGAAGGTCATGAATTTACTGCTACCTTCGTGAAAATGATTTTTAATCTGTAATTGTGAAGTTACACAAACTGAAAATATTGTTATTATTTCATTGCTTTGATACTTATCACCGTTTTTCTTTAATATTGTGCAAAGCAAAAGCATCATGAAGAGTATTTGCATAGGTTAACAAAGTAAAATCCTATAATTTGAAGTATATGCTAAATAATATTTCTCAAAGCTTTTATGGGTGAATTTCTGCTGTTATGGAATGTACGGCTTAGTTGTCCTCTAATATTTGGTTGTCATTGTTTGTGTATCAAGAATAATTTTTTCTCTGTAGATTTTAGCAAATTTATTTTCAACTTTACAAATTGTCACCTGATTTGCTGCAATTTGGATGTATGAATTCCGTCAGACCTCCTTGCAACAAACTTCTTAGAACTAGGAAAATATTTGCTTACATGGATGTGTTTGTTTTGTGGAGACTGACTAATTCTAATGCAAATAAAAACTCATTATTTGATGGATTTTTTTAATTACCCAGCAGAATGCTGATTCTAGAAATTTTAAATGCATGGCATGATATCAAGAGCAAAGAAGGCCTTGACTGATTTCAAGTAAAAATTTATGAATTACCTACCTTGGTGTGAGAAATTCCAATAAATGGATTATTAATATTGCCCAGCATATAAGTAAACTTGTTTGTGAATTGGTTGCTGATTTTTTGTTAGAAAAGGTCTTGAGAAGCACTTGAATACAAATTTTTCATGCATTTTATTTTTGTGGTTCTTAACCGAGGGTTTTCTTTCGTTGCTAATTTCAGGCTGAACGGATGGATGCATATCTTCATTCCTTGTCATTAAATTCTGACACTCCTCGTCCGCACTTGGCATGCTTTGGAACTTGGATACTCTACCACACTCTGAGGATCATGATTATGTATCTTCTATCTGGATTTGAACTTGAGCTGTACAGTGTCCATGAATACCACTATATTTTTTGGTAGGAGGCCTTTTATTTTTTTCTATCTGGAGCCTGTATTTTCTTGTGAACTAATGCAGTGTATTTTTCTACTTGTGTATTTAACCAATATTTTACAGGTATTTGTCCGAGTTCCTGTATGGCTGGTTGATTTCAGCCTTGACTCGTGCTGATGCTTTCCTGCTTGAGCAAGAAGTAATGGTTGAAAGTCAGAAGAGCCGGGGCTCGAAGAAGAATAAAATAAAGAAAAAGAAGAATAGACCATATGGAAGAGAAATCACATTAAACCAGGCAATTCAAAATATGTGTGGTGGTTACTACAGAGTGAGTACTTTTAACATCTGCATCTGAAGATTTTGCTGCATTTCATTTTAATGGCATGAAAGTTTGTTTCTCAATCTTTAGGACTGTGATTGTCTTTTCGAGTATAGTTGAAATCAAATTGATTATGTATTATTCTCAAGTACATTAGTGGCCCCATTTGGATACAGTTGTTAAAGGATAGCATACGGTATTACCATCATTTTATATTGAAATGGGAATATCAAAATTTGAATCTACGTGAACATGACATAAGGAAGAGCGAGGCGTTAAAAAAATTGGGCTGGAATACATTAATTTGCTAATATCTTCCTCACAGACTACCCAATGAGTTAGAGATGGGTTGGAATTGAAAACTTTTCTTGCTAGGAATACATTAAACTCATTCCTATACTCAACAGGACTTCAGCATGACAGATTCTTTGTTTATTTCATGTCAGTGAAGGAATTTGAAGGTAGGCACATAATATGGTGGAAAAAATACATGTATAAGGGGCATTTAAAAAAAAAAAAAAAAACGAGCCGAAGCCTGTGATTGGTAAACCACCAACAGGATGGTATTATCATGTTATGTGCAACGAGAAGTGGGTTCTACCAAAGAGTGATAGTATGGTATGGTATTTTGAAGGAGGTGACCGACAGCTTAGGTCATTTGCGCCATGAGGGAAGGGTTGAGAGAAACCCGGCGTCGGCGTTAGCCTGCTCTTAACGAAAGGTGCCAAGGGGACCATGGCTTAACGTCCCATCCGACGGATGGAGTGTTGTACTTGAAATGTACTCCGCACAACATTCAAGCAGGGATTGGGCAGTCTCTGAAAATTCTCTGTCACCGGCGGGATTTAAACCGAAGCCCACTGGTAATCATGAACCTCATGAATTTCGCGTGAGTAATGCTTTAAGAAGCCGTAAAAACATCGTTAATGGAAAGGTGATCGAAAGTTTATCATCATGGTGAAACAAGACATTAATTTTGTTCTGGCTGATTCCTAAAATGTCCTGACATTATCAACAGAGACTCTGAACTATTTTTTTTTTGTCTCAAAACGAATCATTGAATTGAAATGAAACTTTTTTAAGATGTTTACAGTTTTGAGTGAGACAGTAATCATGGCAATTATCGTGGATGCTTTAATTTATGGACATACCATCTTAAAATCCTTTACTTATTACTGCTTTTTAGCTCAAGGATGTAAATTATAAAATAAAAGAACGAGTCATCACAATCTATCTTTTCCTCACTAGCTGTTTTCTTGCTCTCTGAAGGGAGGAAATTCGGGGCTCTCTCTGTTTCTTTCAGGATTACCGTTCAAATTTCATTAGAACAGCAGAGGCCTCTCTTTGGTCTACCTCTGTTCCTTGTTATTCCTCAAGTCAGTTTCGTATTACAAAAAAATGGTAAACATGGGTCATCAAAGTGAAAGAGTAACTGAGATATCTCAGGTATATTTACATGAAAATGTCCATAAGTTCACTTATCAGAGTTACACATACAGTCACTTTCAAAAAGTTTTAGGGCATAATTTGTGGAACCACTTCTGCATCTCAAGGAAATTAAGTATCCTTAACTCCTTTTCACTAGTTTTTTGCTGCTCTTCGCAAAACATGTCGCTTGTGAGTGAATACATACATATGCACTCTAAGGGATAAATTATTTTATAACTGAAAATTTATCATTCCCCTTCTATTTATGCAGGATGTAATGATTATTTCATGTTCATTGTGTGCAAACTAGCACCGGTTTTCATCCTTAGTTTTTATAATACTTTAATAATAACAGTTTTATGTGACCCGGTGGCCAATGGTCAAATGGCCATTGCTTTGAGCTGGGGTAGTGAAGGTTGAGGGATCGGGACTCTCATAATTTTTTTCAGTTTCTCTCTTTTTCTTACTTATTTACAGGTTTTTTTATAACCGTACTTTCACTGCCATTGCTATTATGCTTTTATTTATAAAAATGTGGCTTTTTAAAATTAGGAAAATAAATGGTGGGTAAAATCCTGGCGATGGCATTAATGTAGTTTGAAGTCGCAGTTGAACAGTTGCATGGAGCATTGTACAGTTGAAAGGAGTCGCACGTTACATTGTATTATTTGACACTTATTCTGTTTCAATTAATGATAGTTCAAACTACATACATATTTGTTAGTATTCATTCAGTATGCACTTGCCTTTGATTTCTCTGTTTTGTTGTAAGACTTTCAAAGTAATACTATGTATTTGTGCTTCTATTTATCAACCTGGCAGTATCTTCCGGTGTCAAATGTGCTTATTTCTTGTTTTCGTGAGTAATACGATGTTTTAGTATTTCCTGAAGTACAAATTTGAGATTATCATGTGTTACTTTGTACGATTTGACATTTCATCAGGTTAGTGTCAAAGACCTTTTCTGTTGCAGTGGATAGCTTTTAATGCGCAAGATAGAAACAAAGAGTGAAAACCGGGGCAATTATGCAGTAAATGCCCACAAAATAATCATTAAATTCAACATAAATTGAAGCAGAATGATATATTTGCAATTAAAAAGTAAAATTTCCTGTTGAGTGCATATATATTTCAGCACATATGAAATTTTTGTGATGTGTGGCCAAAGACAACAAAAGGAGTAATAGAAACTAAATCCCTTTGAGAACTAGTAGAGACTTAAATGAAAATGGCCCTCACAAATTCTATAACAGCCTATTTCTGAAGGAATATGCTGTCTTTGTGCAGCGTCGTACCACTGCCTTCTTCGGTCTGGGTCATTTGGCATAACAAAAAAATACTTTTCTGGTGTTTAAGGAGAGGTAGATTCACATCTGGGAACTCAACAGTATACTTTCCTCCCACTCATTTAAAATTCTCCATTTTATCGTCCAGTTATTTATACTAGAAATAATGCATATGACAATTCACTCCTTATGTGTGCAATGCAGATATCATGAGGTTCACACATCATCAACATGGCGTTGCCCGAGAAATGTGTTTTTGGCATGGAATTCAATTTGAAACTTCAAAAATTTGATCAGGATCACTCCATTGAAAGATTCACTCCCTTTCTAGGGACAAAATTATTCAGCGCTCAATGACAAAATTTGGCCTTTCTTACACCCATTGCATTATAAATGAAACATTATACATTATAGGTATTTGGTAGTGTAATCCCTTCTATTTTATGTACTACAGCTCCCTGTTTATGAAATGTTTTAAAGCGTACAATAATAAAAATTTACCTATTTTTTACACAGGCAATGGCTGGATTTCAGTTGGATGGCAAAATCAGTATGCCACATCCAGAATTTGACAGTGAAAAAGTGCGATATGAACATCGGTTTGGCCCATTTGGTAGCTTGCTTACTCCCCCACCTATGCAGTATTCGGAGTTCAAAGAAATGACATGCCTTACTCCTTGCAAGCAGACTTCTAGTGCTAATCTATACCTCACAGGCTGTGAGCAGTTTCACCAGGCTAGATCATTATTAGAAATGATCACTAATCCTGACCAAGAGGTATGGCGTTGAACATTATGTATTCTGTGACTCTTGTAAAAAATACATGCAAAAATTATTTTTTCACTTTGTCTTTTAGGTCAACAACCTGCTCAAAATAGCAAAAACTAATTTTGTGGTTCTTAAATTATTGGCCGGTGGACACAAAAAGGATTCTACTATCCCTCCTGATTTTGACTTCTCTGTTCATTACCATTTTCCCATTATTAAACTTGTGTAGTGATAACTGTGATTATAATTTGTGTTAAGCTGTTTAGATTTCATAAAATTGCTCTCTCTGGGTCAAAAGAAAATTTATTACAAAATATATTGTGTGTGCTGTTTAAAACTACTTTTATTTCATTTGCAGTGTTTGGTATTTCATGTGTTTGTGTAAGCAAGTATGTATGTATTATTCTATGAGTGGTGCTTATTTTTCATAATACTCAAAGAGCATTTCTGTGGATTTAAATTCCGTTTTCAACATTTTTTTGCCACAAAATACCAGTCTCAGAAATACCAAATCAAATTATTTTAAAGGAATACAACAGGTTGCAAAACTTAATTTATGACTGGGAGCTTAGGATTTTCAAAAGCATCTTCAGTTGAGGAAGGCCAAAATTTGAGATACAGGGCAGAAACTGACACAAAACGCATGAGAAAGATGGCTTCTAGGTAAAATTGACATCACTTCACGCAATGAGAATAATACTTTCCAATTTCCATGAATACCTATGTACATATTCCTGGCAACTACAAACATTACATAAATATTTTACCTGAATCAAGTGATCATCAAGGTCTTGAAGGCTAATTTAATGTTATGAAAAGATAGCACCGATGGAGACTTTTTTGGTCTCTTTTTCAGACTTCGTCTTTCAGGAAAAATTGTACAAAAAAGCTTTAAGAATACGTTCAAGGAAGTAAAAAATATTTTAATGTTCACTTTTCTTATAATTATTCTTCGTATAATTGTGGAAAGATTTTAATTCACAATATTGAGTGTAGGCTCAACATCCTTGAGTTCAATACAAAATTTCACCTTATTCCCACCAAGACGCACGAACACCATCCTGTGCGATAATGATCCCGATTATCTTTTTCAGTGATGCAACCAGAGGCTTAATAGCTGTTTTATAAGCTCTGCCCAAACACTATATGCCTTTTTGCAGAAATACTATCAGCCTTAAGGGCACTCCTTCCTAGCAAATTTTCGGCAGACTGTTGATAAATAGTGGAAAGATTTTCATTCAGAGCATTGAGTGTATGTTCAACATCCTTAATGACCATCGATTTTGGTTTTTTTTTTAGTCCAGCCTTCTTATTTCGATGGGATCTGGTATGAAAGTCTTAATACCTTCATTCACTTTCCTCTTGTATCCAGAATTTGGGTCTTGATTGATCTTTTGGTAAGGACCTTCTGCAAGCAGTTCCATCTTCTTTTCGTAATCTTCTCTCCCTGCGATGACCATGGCACAGCTGGTACAATCTAAATGCGGTTATCTTTCAATTTTCAAAGGGCTTCCTTAGTGGTATTGTTTCTTGTTCTTGCTACTCATTCTAATTATTATTATTAGGCAGACATCTTGTCAGACTATCTTTGAGTCATTTGGAGACAGATGGTGCTTTCTACACTCCGATGATGTCCTCCACTGGTATTCTCTAAGGCATCAGCACATAATTTAATCCTTATCCAGGTCTTAGGTGATAATTAGACAAGCTCTGAACATTAGATTCCTGGTCTTTTAAAAACTGTTTAGTGATGGGGATCAGACGTTCCTTTGTGATACTAATTGATGATATAAGGCAATAAAGAGGCACCTACTTCCTTCGGAGGCGAGTTTACAAGCATGTATTATGTTGCTAAGAACTAGTGCACTAGGCATCAAAATCATCTGCATAAATGACACTGGTAGGATAAGGAAGAGTTGCAAGCTACGATATGCAATACGACAGGAGGATAGCAACGTCTGAGACAAATACATACCTCTTTGAGATATTGTGACACAAACAGTCAAAAACCAATGCTAGATGTTCGTCTGCCTAAGGGATCAAATGGCGAGTGTTGGTTCAACAACACCGTTAGGATTGCAGAAAAATCAGGCCGAGAATGACTCGCGAATTGATAGAATGTAACAATAGTAGCCGTATTAATGCTAAATAAATTCAATATCACGAGGGGAAATCCAATTTTCCACTCATAACCTTGTCGGCAAAATATATTGCCGCTCACAATGGCATTGTCATCACTATGTGCTGCAGAAGAATTTTCCGTATAAATACGATAATTACTATTTTCTTAGCCGTCTATGCAGGATGAGAGTGCTTCAATGAAGAGGATATTATTGTTTCAACCACCTTTTCCAAACTGGAAATTCAATTACACTTGAATTTGAACGTTGAATGCTTAAAAAACTGATAGAGACGCCCAAGGAAACTTCAATTTTTCATGCTAACTGAAAGGATGAAACACATATTTTCATCACGAACAGACAATTTTCTTCAAAATCGTCGTGGGATGTCATGCTGGTATGAACTGACATTGTATGGTATTCAATTGATTTTACGGTAGCACACTATCTTGCTAAGAATCCATTGCTAATGCCGCAATTCTTTGCTATTTGGTTTGGCGCCCTTCGTTTTATTTATTAATGCAGTACTGCAAAATAATAAGAATGGGTACTTCAAACAAGGCATTAAAACGTAAATATCACCAACGGAAATTCTAGAAATATCCTGGGCTCGGGATAAGCCATTTCGAACTTCTATCTAACATATTAGCAATTTTGGTCGGCTATTTACGGAAATGAACCCATAAAACCTATACTAAACCAGCTAACAGATCTCAAATCCATTCTAATCAAAAGATCATGACAATATTTTAAATCGAACTCCTGTAAAACATTGAAGACTTTACAAAAATAAAAAAAGAAGAACGAAATTGTCAATCGCAACGACCGCATCCGTTGATGACGTCAGTTGCAACGGAACCGCATTTGAACTGGAAATTGGACATGAAACTGCCTGATGAAAGTTGTGTTATTGAGAAGGGACAGTCTGAGGAATTTTAGGTGTTTGGGTATTGACCCTGGGTATTCTGTGTTTTTGGCGTGATTGAGGCGGAACTGCCTTTGCCGAGAGTGTCAGTAGTGAATGAAGCTCGATGTATTTACACAAGTGGAGTGAAGCCTTGGTTGATTGGGTCAATTGTCTTGCATTGACCCCCAAAATAATCGATCTGAGTGAACTTGAAAATGGGTTTTTCTTTTCCCTCCTATTGAAGAATGTGATTCCCGGTGGTGATCTCCCAGAAATCGACCCTGGTGTCAATGGGCTTGACGCTGTATTTTCCTACTTGGAGAATGAGTTTCCCCATTATGGTGTTCAGGATATAAAATCAGAAGGAAAGTCAGAAGTAGTGTATATTTCTTCATTGCTCCTCTTTTTATCGGTCACCAAAGGAGATAAGCCTTCTTATTTCTCACAACTTTGTCATGATTTACAACATGATTCACAGGTGAAAATAAAATGCTTTTTGGAATCTTGTATTGAGGCCAGTGACGGTCTCAATCATGCATTCCTAAAGTCAGTAATAGAGGGAGATTACGTTGCTATAGAGCAGAAATGCCAACGAACTCCGAAAAGACGCTCGGAAATCATGAAGACACCTCTGAAGGAGTTCTTGGATTCTCCACGTTTGACTGACAAGTTATCTAGGGATTTACGGAGGCTACAATCAGAAAAAGAAGCTTTGCAACTAGAAAAGATGGAACTCGAAGATGAATTAAGGACAGAGAAGGAAAAAAGGGAAGAATTGGAGGAAAATTTGTCCGAGAAGTCGGAGCAGGTAACTTTCATTCGGTTCTGTACTTCATTAACTATTGCATTGTGGGTCATTCGAATTATTTAATATTTTATTAATGCTACTATGTGAAATCTCTGTCTTCAGGTCGTTAAACTTAGAGAAGAACTGTTGGAATACGCTCAGAGCATGGATGAACTTATGAAGGGGGATGATGCGAACAATCTAGGGATGGTAGAAACCCTTGAATCAGAGCTGAAACGGCGAAAAAGATTCATGGATGTATTAGCTGAAGAAAGGGACATCTTGAGCCAAGAAAAGAATTCATTACAAGAGAAACAAGCGTTGTTACTGGAAAGGATGAAGAGGCTAGAGGTAAGATCATTTTCTATCCTCCATTCTTTCTTTATTCGTTTGCTCTTTTCAAATATTTTACAACGCTTATATCTCCAGTCTGGTTTTTTAAAGAAATGACAACCTCCATGTGAGGCTATTTCTGATGTCATCATGGGCTAGACCTTAAAAAGGTACCTAAATTAATTTGTCTTGACCAGAGCAATTACTTTTTGGAGCAAATATGATATGAAAAAAATGAAAAGATGGCATAGGACTGAATGTTTCACTGATTTTCTCTAAATTAATGAGATATGTTTGTTGTGGTATTGGCTCAAGCTTGTATATCTTATTTATTTCCAAAATACATGTAAATGTCTGAAGGCAATGAGATCAGCATTTAATTATCATTTGGATTTTCTCATCTGAAGACATTTTCTTTTTATCTAATTAAGAGCTCAACTTAATCGTTCCAAAAGAGGTAATTTATAATTGGCTGAGGAAGTTAATATTCCCTAGCCTTTTTACACCATTGACTAGAAGCTAGGAAAAGATTTCTAATGCTTGTGCTCCTTAGATACCTAATTATGTACATATCCACTTCTCTGGCCCAGAAAACTGTATGAAGAAGGCATGTGCTGATGCTCTCATGGCAAGTAAATATCTCCATTAACTCTTGTAGAAGCAAGAAAGGGGTTGTGATACCTTTGGTCATGATGTATGGGATATTTCATGTTTGTGTGGCCACAGAGCTGCTTTTTAAAACCTCATTCAATTCATTTCAGTAAAAATACCTAGATTTCATGAAACTGGCTGAAGCATTTGCCTTTCAAAATTCTATTGAAAGTCTAGATGTTATGCCATCGTAATGCCATTGAAGTCTAAGGAGTAAGATTAACTCTTTTTCTCCCTCTGTAATTAGCTTGATATCACTTCGGTTATCGTAATTTTTTTAAATACTGGCTGCTGTGCTGTTTGTATGTCAAGAAATTGTTTGTAAAGTTCTTTTTAATTTACATTTTTATCTGTGCTAGAGTACTGAGTAGTGATGAGCGATGTATCGCTAACTGTGATTGAATCACCATTATTGAAAAGTAACGATCACTCAGTGATTCAATACTAAAAATCACTGTGATTGGATCACTGGATTCGGTGATGAAAGCACAGGCTACTACCAAGTGATTGGCGATATATCGCTACCTGTGATTGAAGAGAAGTAGCCGATTACTGCCGGTGACTAAATCACTGCAACTGTGAATATGGTGAAGATAGCTTCAGCTGCTACCAACAGTATTATGAAGAATGTCTTAAATTCATCTTTTATGATAAGATATTCTTTACAAAATATACAGCTACTAACGATTTGAATCATTATGGTTTGAACATAAAATATGTTTTAAAAAATACCGACGGGATTTTAATGATTGCCCATAATCAATTCCTTTACCATATCAAATTTACTTTATTATCGTAGTATAAACTCTGAATCAGAACTATTCCCTCAAAAAAAAAAAAATTTTGCCTAATTTTCCAATAAGTTTATTCGTTCCTTTTGTGGAGAGCTCATTCATTGGAATTGGACAAAGTAGCAGGAATAGCAGTGCCACAAATCACCACTTACTTTTAAGAGTGATCATTCTCCTCGGTGATCCCGATCACAGTTTAGAATCACAGTTCCGCTTCTCACCAGTACTGAGTGAAGCATATTCTTTAACTCACTTTCAGAATTTCAGGCCGCACTCAACGATTCATACTTCATGTTTCTTCCTTTTTTTATAGGCCCAAGCAATAGACTCGGAGAGAGCTAATGAAAGTCTACAATTATCCCTCTCACTAAAGGAACAGGAATTATTGCATACCAAAACTTATTTGGGCGAGCTAAAAGAAAAGCTTCAGTTGATGTCTACCCAACACAATGCCAGTCTTGACTCTGATACATCACTTTCAGTCATTAATAACATCATGTCATCACCATTCTCAGAAGGTATGTCTTTTCATCGCTGGTATGCTTCTTATTCAATGCAATTCAAACTGTGCCACTTATTTTATTGTTGTGGTTTTTTTTTCTTTTATTGGTAACTAAGTTTGGAGGTAAATATTATTTCAACAACACAGCATTTCTGAGGGCACTGTAAATGTTAAATTTTAATTATTTGATAATTTTAGTTATCATTATTGTTACATGGCATGAATGTGGATTATTATTCAGGTTTGAATCCACTATTACTTAAGTCATCTGCACTTGAACCAAAGCGTGTATAATCTGTGGGTGAAGTCTTTATTCTTGAACTGAGCTCAAACCAGGATCCTCTGATTATAACCACTGTGAATGCCAATTACTCTCTCTGATTTTGATTTTGCTCTCTCCATGCAGTTGAGATCTCACATGCTGCCACACGTATAAGGCAGCCAAATATTTATATGGCATCACATTCCTTACTGTTTATGCCAAAATTCATATATCTTTAACCTTTTGAGGAATGAGCTATTTTGGTATGTTACCCCTATAAGTAAGGATTATTTTCTTTTTAAAATAAGGTAATGGATGTACTTGGTCTCTACAACTATTCTAAAGTATTGGTACTCAGTTGACCCCCGCTTGACAATTGTTTAGATCTTTGATGGTGTTAGCATACGATCAGAGCGAATTTTGCTTACACCTTTGCTAACTTTGTTTCCATTTGTACAAAATTTAATCTAATACAGTAAACTCCCGATTATCTGGGCTAATGATGAGGAGAGACGGCACGAATAATTGGAAAACACGGGTAATCCGAACTTTCACTTAAAAGTCTAGTAATGTTCATAATTTACCTAAAAAAACAATATATTATTATTTATGCAGTTACATATTCTGCTTTTTGGAGTGCTTCCTGGTCTCATTGAGAGCTTTCTTTGCCAGCTCACAATCTTTTTAGGGGTGATAATATGGCTGTAATCCAATCATTAATGCTCCATGTAAGGCCTGATTTCAAAAACCACACATCTGTGGCTGTGTGATCACGTATACAGAAAAGTGGTTTGCACGAATGCTTCAAAACCACTGCTCGACGTCGGAAAATACACCATCAGGCACCACGCCACGGTGTCACGTCTCGAACAAGTTGCGCGGGTTGCAACTGCCGCGGGACATGGATCCGTGATCACGGAGCACGGTCGCGCACTGCGAACCTTGGAAAACAGAAACATGGTACTCCCGTGAATGCAGCTAGCGCACGATCGCTTCCATATTACAAAGGGGATTCTAATGAAAGTAATAGGCCCGGTGTATTCTAGCATTAATGCATTACTTCCAGTGATTTTGCGTCGGATTTTATTTTTTTATTAAAATTGCAGAAAATATTGAGTGAGAGTGAAAATCATACACAGATAATCCGCAACCCGGATAAACCGCCGCTGGATAATCGGGAGTCTGCTGTATGCATGTAATTTACCCAAAATTAGTTAGTGAAATGATTTTTTTGGCATAGCAACCCTTGCATGTGCTGATTCTCATTGAACTGATTTCTTGTTGGGAAATATTTGAACGTATAATTGATTTTGCTTTATGATCGGTCCTTCACAACAGATTAATGTCATTAGGCAAGGGTCTGTTGTACTTTAATCATGGATTCAACTTTAAGGTGTACATAAATGAAGTGATAACGGCAGAGCTCACTCAAGGTTAAGCCACATGTGAATTCCACACCCTCAGGGGATAGTTCCTTTCCCTCTCCTCCTCCCTAGGAATTTTGTTTAAAGTGCTCAAGGGCTTCACCTGGGATTCAAAATCAGAACACTTCAGGCATTACTTAGGTGCCATGCCCACAAGCCACCCCATGACATACGTACTTAAAGTGATTGGGCTTGTCAGGCTCCACACTTCTACTTAGGGGTTGTATATATGTTTAACTCCTTAAGTGCTTCTGCTCAAAGTTATTTAAGACATTTATGTGTGGCAAGTATTACCTACAGAAAATCGTAATATTTTTCTTCTCCATGGGAAAATATTTCCTTTCTGTAGAAACATAAAATTGTGATTTCGCCAGTAGTGGCTCACTTAAATCCAGTGATGGCATTGGGATTTCCCTATCCTACTCCTTCCCGCTCTATCCTTTCCCTGGGGGCCTATGCCTGAGTTTTCACTTGCCTGCGAGTGAATGGTAACTAAGGGGTCACGTGACCTTTTCTCGAACTACGAGTGAATTTGGTATGCTCGAGTCGGGGGAGGGAGCTCGTACGTACGAAATTTCACTCCCTCATTCAAACCCAGTGAAAACCTTTTTCGAAGTAGGAGCAATAAGCAAACATGGCGATGGCACTATTGCGACTGCAAGTATTAGAAGACCTAGAAGAGGAAGAGCAAAGGATACGACGAGTTCCTCGTGCAATACGGGAACGGAAGTCGCCCTTTAATTTAGACAATTCCAAATTTATTAAATTATATCGTCTAACCAAAGAGGTGACCACGGAGCTTATCGCAAGTTTAACTCCATATTTGAGGGCCCCTTCGCGATCGTCAGCTCTATCGAAATAAAGGTTATTATCATGTATTAATGCTAATTTTGTCATATTGACGTATTATGCTTAAATATTTGCTACTAATAATACTAGTTTTGATAGCTAAAATGGACAAATAAGTGAAGTGGATGTGAAATAAACACCGCCATGAAGAAAAGTGGTATAAGTAATTGTGTATATCCAGGAAAAACTTATAATGTAATACCACTAGGTTAACCAAGAGTTAGTGAATTTAGTACTATATTAGCCCTTGTAGTACCAGGGAAATGGGAATTAAGTGATAGAGAATAATTTTTTTTCAAATTATTTATTTTTCATTTGAGGTAATAACTCTTCAGCTACATTTATCAATCTCCCTCCAAGCCTTTCAATTCCTTCCACCTTCCTCCTTTCCAACTGCACCCTTTATTTCCTACTCCAACTCCATCTTCTTCCTTTTTATTGCCACTTTCTCTGCTTCTAAGACCCCTCTCTACTGCCAACATCCTTCTCTTCCAGCAGCATCTTCTCTCTCACCACCTCAACCAACTGTCTGCTACCATCTTCGTTACTACTTGCATTCTTGAATCTAGGTTGTAAACAAATAGCAATTATTTCTATTGAATTGATAATTAACAATAGATACCATGGTGCTAAGTAAATCAGTTTCTTGTAATGTGAATGTTAACTGCTACTGGATTTTTTCGCAATTATTTAGAGTGGGTACACATAGGTAAATTCAATCATCACAAATTGTATATGATGTATTTGGACCAAAATTCACATTTAGGGAAGGCAAATTAATGCATTATTCATGGTTTTTATGATAATTGAAATTGCATTCTGCTTTATGCACACTTCTTTTCATGCAAGATTTCAAGTTACACAATTGATCTGGAAGGATGATCAAACCAAGATGAATTTAAATTACAATAATTTTAAGGGGTCATCCAAATTTTGCTGTTGACTTACATGTTAGAAAGTAAATATGTATAGTTGAACATTTACCGTCAAGTTTAAATGTTCTCATGTAAACATTATTGCTGAAAACAAGATAAGCTTCCAAATCCATCATCATACAGTTTTTTCAATAATTGTAATTACTTAGAAGTCATCTACTCATTAAACTCACACTTCACTCATTTAGCATTAACACTGATTCTCAGTTTCATCAAAGTTTTGCTTCGGGAAGTAACTATGCTACTTACAGCAACACGTAATAGATATCACGATCGGCCTTCTTAAGGTTTTTCGTTTATTTGTGATTGAACCAACCAATTTGTATTGCTTTCAACTTTCGCAATAATCGCATAAAAACTGGAAATGTCAAGAATAACAACCGCATGCACACCTCCTCCCGCTACTTAAATTCAGTATTATAAATTCAGCATAATTGAAAATAAATAAAAATTGATAGCTGTGACTGTGGACCTAATTCTTTTTAGATAATCATAAGCCCACCCCTAGGCGAAAGGTATTAATTACAGCATTTCATATGTGCGTAATTACGTGCGTTTTCATATTAATGAATTAATATGAAAACGCACGTAAAAAACCTTAATGATACAAAATTGCATCAGTCACACACTTAAAAAGATCGTCATGCAATCCTATACTGCGAGCCGTTTTTTTACTTTGAGAATAATCGAGTTCTACTACAGATATCTACAACAAGAACGTCATGCACTCACCTTCCGTTACTCTTTCCATGATTTGCGCACTCTGCACGCATTCAGCTTCATCGCTACTTCCTCCCACTGTCAGCAGCATCCTTGTGGGGTAGAAAACTTTCTCTTGGCAAGATATTTATTCGCTGAAATGGGACATTGGAAACATTAATATCAACACTAATGCAATAACTTATTTTCTAGGCAAGGCACACGATGTTAATTACCTTCAATGAACTCCATCAGCATTTCCTTCTGCTCCTTATTAACTTTGGACATGGCTGGTTCACTTCCAAAATGCCCTCGGTGAATGTGTAAATGAATTTGGCGTACTCGTAAAGCGTCATTAGCAATGCAGTTGTTGAAATCCTGGGAAAAATTATTCATACAGAAAGGTGGGCGATGATTGGTTGCAAGCTGTCCGGAAGCCCTATCCTACCGCCCCTACCGTTACCCTTCCGGCGTTGCCACGTCTTGATACAAGAATCTCCCTTCCCCCTCAGCCTGTTGACACGTTGCCATAAACAAATCATTTCTCCCTCGCACCACTCTCCTCGAAGATGATTTGGGCATACCAAATTCCTCCTTGAACGCTCGTAGTGCGAGATTGGTCGTGTGAGTGCATTCGCATACAAGATATTTCGAACGGACTCGGGCATAGGCCCCCTGGAGGCATCATCCAGCTCTCATTGCATTGGCGCCTCTTATCCTTTTCCCTTCCTCTGTCCATTCCCTCCGGTGGTATGAGGGTGAAAAGTCTCGGACTTACAGACCCGGCCCTCAGGAATGTAACCCACGAGCTTGCCCTGGGTCTTCATTTCCATTGTGACAAATATTACTTTAGTAGTTGAAGCAGTTGATGTGATTAACATATCCTGATTTAAGTTCATGTCAAGGTGAATAATTTTTAAGCTGTTCGCTCTAGCTTTGATCTTAAGTACTTTTCTTTTACTCTCAGGTGAACGTCTAAGCCAAGCAGTTGTTGATCTAAAACTGGCTGAAGTTGAAGCTGATAATGAGAGGCTGAAGTCACTCCTTGATGTAAATGAAGAACAGAGTCAGAAGTTGCGGTCACAGCTAGAGGAAGTGAAAGAGAAACTGGAGAAGGTTAAAATTGCACAAGAAGCTGCCATGGCTGAAAATAATAAAAAACAAGAGGAGCTAATTAAATGCATAGAGGAAAAGGAAGCCTTGAATGTAGCTCTTGTTAAGGCAAATGATAACATTTTTCTCCTCACGGAGACAAATTCTTGTCTAAAAGAAGATAATGATCAGCTAAAAAATAAAGTTGTTACCTTTGAAACCCAATGTTGTCAGCTGGAGAAGATTTTATCTTCCTTAGAAGATGACCTAAGACAGAAGCATGACGTGCAGCAAAATACACTTTTGCAGCTTGAAAAGGAAAAATGTGCTCTAGCTAGCAGTGAGTGTAAATATAAAGAGCTTCAGGAAAGAATGAATGTTTACTTAAGTGAAAAAGAAGAGCTCCAAGTTGCCCTGAAGAATCTTGAGGAAAATTATTCCATTTTAAATAATGAAAAACAATCATGTGTATCTGAAATATCTGAGATAAAAAATAAGTTAACTCTTGCTGATGAAAGCAACATAAGCCTAAAGGCAGAGAATTCTCTTTTAATTAAGGAAATCGATGAGAAACAAAAAAATGTTGAGGCAGCAGAGAAAGAATTGCAGGAATTTAAAAGTGAAGCTGAAGGTTTGAAAAGCATTGTTGCTGATGCAAAAATTGCCACTGATTACCTCAATGAAATTTTATTGCTGGAGAAACAAAAAAATATGGAAAGTGAAGAAACTTTGGAAAAATTTGTTGGAAGCTTAGAAGATGAGATGCAGTCAATTACCCAGTTAGAGGGCACTGAAAACCTCGTGTTCCCTCATGATATGAGAGTGGCAGAGAAATTGGACCCATTGTTAACCTTCTTCAAAAAATATCATCTTTCTAGCAGGAGTGACAGGGAAAATCTTGCATCAAAAAATGCATTGCTTGAAAAAGAGGTTCTGTGCCATAAAGATAGAGAGCAAGAGATGATGAATGATTTGGAAAATTGTAAGAAGCAGTTGTCTGATTCTTTTGCAGAGATTCACAGCCTACAAGCATGTGTAGCTGACTTGAAGACCAACCTGAAAAAACTGAATGAAGAACTATCTGAAAAGGAAAATGAGATTGCTATATCTTTGAAAGAAAAGGAAGAGCTTCAAGCATGTGTAGTGGACTTGAAGACCAACCTGAAACAACTGAATGAAGAACTATCTGAAAAGGAAAATCAGATTGCTATATCATTGAAAGAAAAGGAAGAACTTCAAGCATGTGTAGCTGACTTGAAGACCAACCTGAAACAACTGAATGAAGAACTATCTGAAAAGGAAAATCAGATTGCTATATCTTTGAAAGAAAAGGAAGAGCTTCAATCCTTGAGGGAAGATATGAAAGTGTATTTAGAAAGTCCTCACAGCAGCCATGATTTAACAAGAGTCCAGACAAATGCTGATATGAAATTGGGCTGTCAATTAGAAATTGATTCAGATATCACCAGAAATTTGGGAGTGGAAAGTAAATTGTGGCAAGTTATTAGGTCTGGAGAGGTAGTGGAAATGTTTGGTGAAAAAATGGACGAAAGGATTTCTCAGATATCTTGCAAAATTGCGGAACTGTGGGATGTGTTAGCTCGGGTGCAGTTGAAGTGTAATGAAGCATTTCTTACTGAAGGTTCTGGTGACGTAATGGGAAGAAATACTAAGCTATCAAAAGAACTTTGCATGCAGTTAGAGAAAATATTAATAAAAATGGAGAAACAGAAGGTGTCTTTGGAGCTAGAAAAAATGCATGCGATTCATAAAGCATTATCTGGGGTTTATAATGGGGTACATGGCACCTTTGATGTCTCACCTAGTCATGAGGATTGCAGCCATGCTGGAATTGGTGAGAAACCTACTTATATTTCATCAGATGACCAAGGGTTGGAAATTCCCAAGTCTTTGGAGCTTCTTGAGGACAAATTTGCTATTGCTTTAGCTGAAGTTGCGTCAACTGCAAATATATTTATGGAGGTGGAGCGAAGTTGTTCCAAGGCAGAAGATGCCCTAGAATACCTCAGGTCCCAGGGGAAACTAAGTAAGAAAATGATGGTTGATACGACTTACGAAAATAATTATGTGGAGGAGGATAAGTTCAATGCCCTGAAAACAGCGTACGAGGAAACAGTTACTGCTAGACTCCATTTGGAAAGAATATGTAGGGAGAATCAAGATGAACTTCACAAATGTCATGTAGAAAAGGTGGCTCTTCAAGAGGAAGTTGATCATTTGAAATGTGAACTAGAAATTTGTAGTAAGAAAATTGAGTGGATACGGGATGAAACAATGGAAGATGTGAGGAAAGAGTATGAAAAGAAGGTAGCACGAATGAAGAAGGCTATGGTGAGTACTTTTTTTCTTTAGGTATTTGGAGGCTTATATATAAAAGTATTTTGTTTTCTGTAGAGTGCATATTTGCAACTTGTTAAAGCATCAGCTGACTCTTTACAAATGTAAATATGGAATAATTAATTCTTCTCAATAAAAATTTCCAAATACAAATCTGGAATCTGGTAACAGTTTCAAAGGAAATGGGTGTCCATTGGTTTATTGAAACTAAGGAAAACTCTGTAAGGGCATTCCAGTCCATTCAGCCAAAATTGGAGGATTTTTTTATGAACAGTTAGTAGTTATTACATGTACTAAGTCTTTTTATTAGAAAGTCAGTCTTTTTGTCGTCAGCAAAGTTGCAAATTAGGCCACCTTTGTTGAATTGGCATGTACATTTTGATTGAATCATTCAAAGTAATTTGATGATATTTTTCCCTCCATAATTAAGTGGGAACAGTATATGTATTGAAACTTCATGTAATCCCATACTTTGATATGATGTGGTCTTAAGATCTCTTTACCTTTTCAGGAAATGGCATACCAAGAAGATTTTGAGAAATTTACTCAGGAAAGCGAACGCTGCAAGCAATTGCAAGAAAGTTGTAAGAAATACAAAAATTTGTTGCTGGAATGCCATAAAAATCTGTCAGATATGAAAGTGAAGCATAAAAACATGCAGCAAAAGATGGAAGCCTTAGAAAATAAAAATCATTCGCTTGAAGAAAAGCTATTTGAGTCCCAGTTGAACTTTGGTCGTAGTAATTTTAATAATTCAATGGTAAGTTCCTATTATTCACATGTTGTGACTTATTGATCACTATTTTTCAGAACTCATACCATTAAAGTTTCCACATTTCTTCATCGTTGTTGTAAAGTTCCTCATACAGCTCTGAGTTTGTAAGGTCCTCAGTGTTGGGTCAGATAAATGTAGAACACTATGGGGCTTTCTTAATATGTTTTTCAAATGGTTTTTAATGGTATAAAACATTGTCAATTTCCAAGCATCCCTGTGTCTTGGTAATGCAACCTGAATGGGCTTTAAAGTCTATCAGGCTGAAAGTGCTAGAAAATTCTTGAAATATATGTATTAAGAATTGCTACAGTGGGTATAAAAACTCATATTTTTGTGCTGTGATGCAAACTATGCCATAAAGTTGCAATTATTGAGTGCTGAACTCTGGATATCACCCTGGAAAATGAAGCAATCCCCTTGGAAAACGTATAAACATGGAATTTGTTTATCTTTATGCAGTTGACACTCTGATTAGGGAATTTCATACTAAACAAAGCCTCTAAAATTAATGGGAATGTTCTGAAACTAATTGTTTCAATTCATTTTAGTTGAACAGACTATCGAGCTGTGCAACTCTTTCTACTCCATGAATATCTATAAATACATATATGTCTGGAATGAAACTATTCAATGTCTCAAGAAGGAATATCTGATTACAAAAAAGGTTACTGCTTAGATTTTTGTGGATGTAATTTATTATTAATATTGAAAATGTATTAATTTATTCTTTTTTACTTCCCTCTAGAGTTTGGAGTTGAATAGAAGTCAGTCTGCGGAACAATTGTCCACGTAAGTCATCATTTTAGCAATGCGAGAATACAGTTTGGAGTGCATGAGAATTAGACCTTGCCTATTGACTTATTAAATTTGAAATACTTTTAACCAAGAAGTTAATCCATGATCATTCATAAATATATGTATTAAGAATTGCAT
Source organism: Ischnura elegans (assembly GCF_921293095.1). Lineage (NCBI taxonomy): Eukaryota > Metazoa > Arthropoda > Insecta > Odonata > Coenagrionidae > Ischnura > Ischnura elegans. The sequence goes on from NC_060254.1 coordinate 96,178,648, forward strand.
TGTATGCATTTGTCTCTTACTTTTTGCCTTTACTTATTTTACATATATTTTATCGTTTAATCCATTTTATCATTTCATCGACATATTCAGATGACAAGGCGTGTGTTAAAATTAAGGTTAATGTTGAAATTTTTCCTGTTGACTCTGTTGATTGTAAGATTACTACTGGTGGACTCTGGGTTTGTAAGAGTTTTTATTTTTCTTGAGCCCATTCTAGTTAATGGGGTGTGCATGAAAAATGTGTGGTTAGTATTGAATCTGTATGTACATATTTACTTTTTAGGTATTTTGCCAGAGGAGATCTTGGAGCATTAGAGAGTATGAAGTTCTCATCTGAAAATCGTCTTTATCCCCTTAATGCTAGTGGTTTCTCCAAAGGAAGTGGTCGTGGTAATCTTCCTTCAGGTATGGGTAAGTAGAAATGCACTGTAGTGAACTGCATGGCACTTGCACTATGCATGTCACTAGACATCAGTAAATGGTATGAGCATTATTTTATTTCATTCCGATTTGACACTTTTGGTGTGGTTCATGAGGAATACCTATGTTTTTTTATTGGGAGTACTCTGACGTAGTCTCTGATTTAGTCTCTAGTACATCATTTATTTTTGTGTCATGTTGTAATGAATTAGATGGTTATGAGTACGATATAGTGTATCTCCATCAACCTACCAACCATTAAGTGCAGAAGCATGTATGGTATGGTAAGAGTTTCGGAGTTAGATCAGGAATGTCAACTCGGGTCTGGGAATCTATGAAGGGCAAAGGCACTGCTGGTTTGCAGTCTTTCAATCACTGACAAAATAAAATTATGAAATGAATTCTATTGGTAGCATTTTAATTAAATGTGTAGTTCCAAGATATTTTTCATTTAGATTGCCCAGAGTGGACAGGACACTGCTTTCCTATAAATTTAACCAATCTTCTGGAATGATACTTGGTGTATCGTATTTGCAACGATTGCATAGTTGATTGAAATGCAGGCTGAAATGATAAATGTCATTTGACTGTTGTAAAGAAAAACGTCATCATTGTTTTTCTACTTGAATATGTTTTTCAAAATCTCCCAATTTCCAACCTCTATGGATCCATTTCGGCAGCCGTCAGCCCTTCACTTGAAGTATACAGTTGCCAATAACTCTGAAAGTATTATTGTGTTGTGCCAACATTTCATTTTTAACATGAGAATACTTTGAAATTTTCATTGAAATTAATTTGCTCCATTTCTTGGTAGAACCCTTACACCATGTATCAGATTTAATGGCATATGTTATAGAATTAACAGTGCATATTGTGTTCAGGTAAAAATCTTACAGCAACTAAAGAAAATTGAGATGTTTTTCTCTTCTCTTGGGCAGTGTTTTATTTATGTAGTGATTGTGTATGCATAGTTTTGAATCACAAATTATTTTTAATTCATCTGTAAAGAATGAATTTCAGTAGTATCTTAGATTTCACTGAGCTGCTAATGTTTGTAAACTGATGCCTGTCATTAGTCATTTACTCAGAGCTTGGAGTTCATTTTTGCTTTTGAATAACTTTTTCCCTTAGGCTTTAACCTTCCGTCAGGTGCAATATTGGAATTAGCTCTTAGCATGGCTCAGTGGTATATTTTCAAAGTTTAAAGCACCATTGTTAGTGTAGTCGAACACTTACATGATGTATTTTGTGGTATTCATTTACCTCTTGATACGCCATTATAAAGCCCGGGACTGATCCAGCAAGGTGCGCTTTAACGTGCTCTTTATGCTATTAAGTATTATTATATGTAATGTATTTTGGCATGTGAATTCTATAAGATCAGTGTCTTTTTATTTGGCTATCTTATTTATCTAGGAATGCTTTTATTTTGGTTAATTTTGCCATTATTTTTCTTAATTAAGCTGAATAATCCGCCACTGATCTGTAGGCATAGATGCAAAAAGTAAAATGTTTCATAGAGCATGTCAAATCAAAAAGCTACTACATATAAGTTTCAAGGGTCTTTGCTGCCTAGTGGCGTGGAGAAATGAAAAAAAAACTCCTGATGTGCCTGTCAGATCCATTGCACCTGACAGAAGGTTAATAATGTTCTGGTTGTATTGAATTTTGTTTATTGTTGTTTACTTATGGTGATGTGGTTTAAGATTTTAGCTGCAGCACATTATCAGGCAAAGCACCCTTAATGTTATTCTTCATTCACTGCACTGAAGGCTTTACTTATCATAAAAAATTAACTCATTGTATTGTAGAAAAGAGCTAGGGTGAAGTATATTTTTTAGGTTCTCCACCAGGTCAAGTCATCCTTTGTTACATACTGCCCATGTTGCATGGTTGGCAATGCATTACTCATCCTACTGTTCATGCATTAAACTTTAAGTTACCATGTATGACACGAAAAACGAAAGTATTTTCTTCTCATTATGGAAAATTGAAAAAAAAAGTAAATGAAATACTTTATTTAGTCCATTTTCAATAGTACAGTTTATTACTATCCTGATTCTTCTCCTTCTTCATGAGTATAAAATTTAATGTATATTAAATTTCAACAAACAAAACAAATGCTATTATCGTAGTCAGTGAATGCATCATGTGATCTCAGATTTTGTCATGTTATTTTTGATTCCGTGAATAGTAGCACCCCACTTGTATATGTTCACTCTGAGTTGCTAGTGATGACCGGCCTTTAAAATGAAGGTATCTTTTTTTCTCAAACCAAGATTAGTGTTTTTGTGTGTTGTGGACAATCTATGTACTTGGAAATTTCCTCATTGCTTGTATTTATGCTTAAGAAGAGGCTGTAGTGTACTGTCTCAATTATTTTCACTTAATTTATTTTTCCCTTATTCTAAATAATTAATTAGGCCAAGTCTTCTGTACAGAAGATGAAGAAGGAGAGTCTTTCAATGCTACATTCCTTTCCGACCTGAAGGAAGGAAGATGTGAAGTTCCTCAAAACTCAGCTCCTATGCACAGGAAAACGCTGGCTGTGCTGCAAGAGCCAAATTTACACACCAGAACTGAAGACAACAGATCTCGGGTATATGAAGACACCCCTAACAAAAGACTCAAAGAGCTGGTGCGTCGGAACACTTTGTGCCTTCCTCATTTGAAGTCATCGTATCCAGCGGAGACTCAAACTCAAGATCCACGGAACTTCCCAGAAGACTCATTAAAGGTACTATTATATTTTACTCATAATTTGTTGCCGTAATGTCAATATATTCAAATTTCATTTTAGTTGTTGATTGGTAGAAAGTGCTATGCTTCATCAATTAGCGGACAAAACTTCATTTCATTTGATTAATAACTCCATATTAATGTGTGTTAATTGCCTTTTAATTTCATTAGAAACATGATTTACACATTTTGATTTCGAACTCTGTTTATTACTTAATGTCATGTCTTGATTGTGTTGAGAAAATTTTTATTTTACCTACCATTAAATTTATATGTATACACCCATGTCTCGTATAGCGCAATTTCGATTAGCGCAATTTCGATATAGCACAAATTCGTTCCTCGGGGAAACATTGCAACGCAGTGAAGCCTAATCACAAATCTTAAACTCTCTCATGATAAAACGTGAACTTGCGCTAAGTACACACAAAATCGCTATCATTTTACGCATATTAATATTATTGCTTGCCTCAAATCTTCTTTTTTGTTTATTATTAATCGAAATCCGTCGCTGTGCAATGGCCAAAAGTATTACTCGTCATTAGGTCCAGATAGCCGGCCTACCGAAGTAATTTATCTCGTCTCCTTAGCAGAGTGATAATAGTTAATTTAGATCATTAATTGAGCGTGGGGCTAGTGGAAATGAGTTTTTTTTAAGCAATACTGTTTGAGACGTAATTTTTACCGTCATAGGTTATCGGGCGATTGACTTCCAGGTAGAGGGTCTACGCTAAAGCCGTCAAGGTCATCGGATTTTCACGGGGGAGAAATGGAGCGGTGGCCGAGTTGCGTATGAATGGCATCAACACATAAAAGGGTCGGCTATAGAGTCTCAAACACAATGGCTTCGTTCCCTCCCCGCAGTCGTAGGCCCTCTGCGTCTCAGGAATACAGTTCAGCAGTAGAGGGTGATTTCGATAGAGCCATACAGAGTAAAAACCAAAAGAAAATGGCAAAAAATAGGAATGCGGGTAGAAAAATCAAGAATTTATCAAGTAAAACCATAAACCTAGAAGAAAAATTGAAAGAGGTCAATTGCTTTGAAAATGGAGAGCGTCAAAGCGATATTGCGCGGAAGTTTAAACGCACGATGCCTTATTCTGAATGAAGACGAAGTTAAAACATCAGTGACCTCAGCCGCACCAACTTCAACCAAGCGGTCTACACATACGGAAAGTTCATAGTGAATCAGTACAAAAAGACGAGAGTGGCAATCGCTCCGAGACATTTAGTGAAAGCTCCGGTTGGTTCCAGTATTTAAACGGCAAGCAGGTATTTTCAGTGCGGCGATATCAGGTGAATCTGCAAGTGCTGATAACGCAGTCACCGCAACATTTTCTGATGAACTCCAAGCTGTGACTGAAAGTGTCTCCTTTCCCCCTCAACTAGTTTTTAGTGTTGACGAGACGATATTCTTTTGGAAAAGAATGCATTCTCGTTCATTCATTTTCAGGGAAGGAAAACCTGGGTCAGGTTTCAAGGCATTTAAAGACTGTTTCACGTAGCTGCTAATGACTCGTAGGACTTCAAATTAAAATGATTTAACATTCATAAACTCCGCTAGCTGTGAAATGGCGTTCAAAGTAGCATTTTCTTGTTATTTCGATGAGCGGCAAAAGGGCCTGGGTGACACAATAGTTGTTTTTAGACTGGTCTGAAAAATCGTCAACTGCCGGCAATGCATTACGAACACCTGAGATAGCAGATGTTAGCCCACCCGCACGACAGAAGCGAATTTCAAAAGCATGTAAGAATTTTTTTAACGTGAATGAAAGTATTGGAAAGCTTGCATACTATCTTTAAAGATATTTTAAACTATAAACATTTATATAAATAATGTTTTCTGAGGCTATTTATGGGAATATATATGTTTTAGAGGAAATTCAATACCCAGGACCTGTGCTACCAGGAACGCATCCCTATCTTCCCAATGTTAAAACGCTCTCGTATAACGCAAATTCGTATAGCGCAAAGACCCCAAGGAACGCATCCCTTGCGCTATACGAGACATGGGTGTATATGTATTCCTTCACTGTCTGATATTCTCTGCTCCCAAATACAGTAGTTGGTTTATTCACAGCCTCTTTTCTCTGATCCATAGGCTCGGGCAACCTGGAATACCTCAATATGCTTTTATTTTCAGGTTATTCCTTGTTATCTGTGTAATTTTCCTGTTATTCCTTCCAGAGTTCGTCTCTCAAAGCCCCTCTTCTCAGTGGACCTCAGCAAAGAAGATTTAGTGGTAACATCGGCGGGGACTTGAGGCGAAAGAAAGATAAAGGACAGGTTGTTAATTATGCATTTCAAGTCAGGGTGGCCAGTAATTAAAATATCGAAATAAGTTATTGATAAAGAAATATCTCCATATTTAATTTAAATGAGTTGGAGTTTTAAATAATATTTTTTTGTTGATTGGAGAAGTAAAAATGTATTTATGAGTGCATGCAGACTTTTAACCTTTAAGCATGTTGTGCATGAAATTTGTGGAATCAGACGAGGCATTAAGGAAACTGTGAGGACTCGAAGTGAAAGCATCAGGCTCATGCTTTTTCCGTAGACTTCATTTTACTGGCACATCCCCCATTTTGTTCCCATGAGGCTGAATACCTTACCTTGGGCTTATCAGTTTGAGGTGTTGGCTGAAGCTTTGATGTATATTTGTCTTTTTTTCATTGAATGGAATTTTTACTCAGATCATGAAAGTAACATAAGTAATAATCAAATCTATACGCAATTTATTTCATCGTGTATTGCTGTTGAATTTGAGTTATCATGCAGTAAAACATCGTTTAACTGGTGATATAAATTATGGAAGCATGTATCTTTTAGAAGGTTTTATACAATTTTGCAAACTTTTCTATGTCATCCAGGAAAAATTACAATCATGTGAGCCATTTAAAAGAAGCCCCTATGCTCAGTTTGGCTTCCAAGGTTGTGGGGAGAATAGAATCTTATTTGCATGGTGCAGTTTAAGTTGCTGATGATTCTTCATGATGGCAAAAACTGTGTCAAATGCAGTGTCCTATTCCATTACCTAACCCATCTTTGCTAAGGGGAATGGTGGAGGGGGAAAGAAGTATGTAATGTCTCACGCTGTTCAAAACTGACTCACAGTTTCTCGGTGAACGAAGGGTTAAATGAAACAAGGCTAGATAACATAATTATGAAGTAAACTACATGAAGAGGTAAACTTTTTCTTCATCAAAGGGGATGTTGAGAAAAGTTGGTCAGTGACCCCAGAGTTTGACAATTTGGTTGGTAGAATACTGTCAGACTGTCACCATCAAGATTTCCCTCCCTATTTTTGTATATCTCCACACTCTTTCATTTTCCTCTTAGATATTTTTTTTTAACTGGTGGTATTGTTTTCATTAATAGTTATGGAATTTTTCTGGACCAACCACTGTTAGATCGATTTTAATCCAATAAGTATGTACTCAGTATTTGACATCAAGTTGAGGAAAATGAGGTGTCATGTGTAGACAAAGCAGTCAGCTGATTCAAAGATCCTGGTGCTGCGGAAGATAAATATCAAAGAAGCACCACCTGCCAGTGACACAGCGAGGGGGGGTTTTAGGGGATAAAATCCCCCACAGAGCTCAGAGACATTTTTTTAGTTTAATCCATTTTACATAATTGGATTGATATTACTGATAGAATAGTGTAAGGATTAATAAAATATCCCTCAGTAAGCCATAAAACTCACCATTTAGAACCATTTATCTTAAAAATCCACAATTTACTAATCTCGCACCTACCGCCTATCCTGGTGGGTATTCCATACCCCCACACATCTTGGTATTAGTTGCATCGTAACCCCCCCAGCCTTAATTCCTAGCTATGCCCCTGCCACCTGCTACATTTATGTTACTGTTGCAACAATTTGATGATACATAATATTTTTGCTATATGTGGTAAATTCAAATAGGAGAGATTATTCCAGGCTATAAGCTATCTTAGCCCATCCAGTACCTGGTTATAAAGGCATTTATAGTTAAAAGGCAGTAGCATGGTTAGTTTTAATTGCTCACTGAAATGAATGTGATCTCGACACCATAAGTATTATAATTCCTGAATGCTATTGATCTGGGTTATTATTGATCTTCTCCTGTAGATTTTCAGCTCCCCTGCCATTAATGTAACTCAGCCAAAACTTGCATTTCTAAAATTAGTGTAGTTGACATTAATTTTTAACAACTGTTTAGAGATATGTATTAAGTTAAAAAATTACATTTACTTTTTAGACCTATCACCAGAACACTTTTTCTTATTTGCAACACCTTATTTTGATTGAAATTTCTATTTAATTTTGGAACCTTTGGAAGAATTCAATTGTTTTCAATTCATTTCAAGGTTTCTTTTTCTCTTCCAGATTTTGGAAAAAATTAATTTCAAAGGCTCTTCCCTCCTTTACATTCTTCAGGCCATCAGTTTTTTTCATTTTCCATTCTGTCTTCTTCCTTCTCACATTTACATATCTTCATTTAATGGAAAATTATTGAGTTTTAGAGAGGTAGAATTTATTTTACCCTTAATTTCTCTCTTCTCATTCACTTTCTAGAAGATCCCAAAATGAGACAGAAGTTCAGGCTTCTTGTCAGTTATCCTTAGGATTTTCTTTTATTTATATCCCCATAATTTGGCTGTCCTACATTGGCCACTGGCAGGAAATTTAGGTGGTCAGTGGAAAGAAATGCATGAATTCCCCAAGGCTGTACTCTAACTGGGCAAAAAAGGGGGAACAGGAAGGGGAGTAAATAAGGTGGTTTTCGTGGGTTATTAAGGATGACAATGAGGTGAAAAACAACAATTTAAATGTATTTTTTCCAAGAAGCGACTGTATCGATGATCACTCATCACTCAACTTTTATCGCTATCGGATCAAGTCAGCTACAGTTGCTCCTAGAAAAGTGAACTTTAAACTGTAAACTGAATAATACACACAAACTTGCAAGCTCAGTCATCACTTAGCAGATTTGTCAAGAAAAACGAAACTTTTGCGTAGGTCTCAATCACTCAGGTTTGCCAAGCTTTCGATTAAGCCAGTGACCCCCACACATTAATGAATTAGGCAAAAAACAAATAAAATTAAGAACTACACGTTCTCCCACACATTCCTTGCAGATTTGCTCCAAAATGAACGTAAGGGAAAAACACATGCACCCACACAAGTTTGTGAAGCTTTCACTTACACCAGTGATCCACTCTCACTAATTAAATAAGCAAAAAAACAAAGAAAATTAATAAGCATATGCTATTAACACGCGCCTGATGGATTTGCTCTAAGGAAAAAATTCTGCCTGAGAAAGATGCACAAGTTTGCAAAACCTTAGCTCATGCCCGTGACCGTCAAGCTCCCTGGAATGAGTGGAAAGAGTTTTAAGCAGGGATGGCAAGTGAAACGAAACAAATGTTTCTTTTCAACCTGGAGGGAAATGAAAATATTGGGCCTAGGCTTAGTTTCGTTCCTGCACGAAATTAAAATCACCAAGGAGTTTAATTTCGACCCGGGATGAAACTTTACTCCCGGGAATGAAACTGAATTAATCGAAGCTCTGCTGCTCATAGTAAAGTTTCGATCCCAAAAGTTGAGTGGAGGGGGATAAGAGAGAATAGTTTTGTCCCATTACGTTTGACATATGTGTAGAGAGGTTAAAACATTGACCAAAGAAATCGAATGGCCAGTTTGCGTTCACTTTTCTCCTGTTAGTGGTAAAAATATGAGTTCCCCATGCATCTAATGGCAGTAGGCCAAGCCTCTACTTCATAAAACCATATTTCGTACTCAGTACGTGGGTCAAAACTAAGCCCTTCGAAGGTGAAGCACGTGGTCCCTCCAGTGCGGAGCATTATCTGCATTTTGTTTCATCCCAGAGTTTTAGTTTAGTTCCGAACCGAAGTAGTTTTGATTCCGATTTCATTCCGACCCTGAGTTTGACTTCCTGGGTTTAAATCCATTTCGCTTTGTTTCCACGTTTCGCTCCCGGGAGCAAAACTATCGAAATTTTACTGGTTTTGACTTTTGTTTTGTTGCTATTGCCATCCCTGGTTTTAAGTACCCAAGAATAATCTCCAATACCTGGTTTTTCCCCTGCCAAGCAGGCCTCCTCAAAAGTGGCCAGTGATTGTATGAGGGGTGATGGGAAAAATTATTCCATTCTAATTAAAAAAAAGTCCATTTGCGGGGGTGATCATCAAATAGAGGTGGCTATTTGGATAGGATTATCTGAATTTACTTGTTGCCAGTGAGATAAACGATTTTAGTTAAAACAGAGTATTTTCTACCATCACACTAGGTGGTTTAACTTCTTTAATGGTGTTAAGTTTACCTGAACTCAAGCCCTTACTTTGCAATAATCTTAATAATGGCATACAATAAGTATGTTTGACAATAGCAGTTGTGAATACAGTGAGTCCTCGTTTAACGTCACCTACCGCTCCTGAAAAATGTGACGATAAATGAAATGACGTTAATCGAAGCATAATATCCCATAAAAACAATGTAAAAATTGAATATCGGTTCCTAAACCACACAATTCCTATGCGAAAAAATTTTAGCGTATCATATCTGGGGCATTTTTTACGATGGGAATGCCAAACTATGTCATAAATACGAGTTCCTGTCTTCAGTGACGACAATAGCAGCAGTGACATAAATCCTTCTCCATTTCTGTATTTTCCCGCATTTGCTTTTCGGCTTCGCTATAGTGCGGAGTGCGGTCCAATGAATGCTACCAGACGCTACAGACCGGGGATCCATAGGCCCTACCCTCGCTACGAGAATTTCTTTTCGGACCAGTCAGGAGCGAAATCAAAATGGCGCAAATGAGCGAGGGCGGGCAAACTGGGATTATGAAATCGAAGAGATGGTTTTAATTGCGAATTGAGGCGGGCGGGCGTCGCCTGGGCATCATCATCGCTGAAACATCGTCGCAGTAACAGGAACCAAAATTATTGTGAACATTGTTTTCTTGGACATTGTCGTGGAAATGTCTCTGATGCTAAAATTTGCCAAAACCGTAATCGCAATTAACAATATACACACCGTTTTACACTTTGAATAGACTGACCGTATTACCGCCCACGAAACAAACAACCTGTAACGCCTGCCACTTCGCCTTTTTTCTCGCGCGAAATTTAAAATACGTGACGTTATCGCGAAGCGAAGGGGCGATAAACGAATCACGGTCGTAAAATTTTCGTGACGTTATCGCGAAATGACGTTAAACGGGGTGACGTAGAACGAGGACTCACTGTATGTTATGATTAGAAGGAAATATTTTTTATGAAGAAAAACATTCATTAGGAGAATTTATTGGCTAAGTGACAAAAGAAATTTTATCAAATGATAGCTGGCTACCCTAAATAATTAATGTTGAGAGGTAGTTATTTTCAGACAGTTGACTGTGAATGTTAATCATTTTACAGATTGCATACATGAAACCTGGGCCGCCAACTCCAGGGAAAAATCGGCGATCTTCTTTGCAGGTGATATTCCTTGGGTTGTTAAATTGCCTTGCTAATACCATTTTTATGCATTTCTCTTGCAGATATTGTTTTGGTGTTGCTTCTTTGGCTTTTGCATGAAGACCTGCTCTTGGTTCTTAGATTTTTTCTATTTTCTATAAAATTATAAGCTTTGATTAATTAAATGATTTTTATTTTCATGCATGTTTTGAGCAGTTTTTGTCGATCAAGAAGCACATAATGATTATTCAAAGCATGTGCATGTGTCTGAAACAATTATTTGCTCTGGCTTTTTTCTAGATATTTCAGTGGATGGATGCCATTGATGCATGTTTGTTTTGCCTTATATGGATTTTGTTTTTCTTTGATCCAACTGTAAATCTTGAAATTTCTCTTATCTTTTTTTTCACTCTTATTTTTAGGCAGATTGTGTATTAAAAATTAGACACCCAATTTTTTTTCGTCTTTTGGATAACTTAAGTGTCTAAATATCTGAAGATCTGAACTAAGGGAAACTGGATATTTTAGGGACTTTTCTATTTTATTTAAAAATGCAAGGAATTTGCTTTAACGCAGAGAGCACCTTTGTATATTTTTGGGCCCGCTATTCATGTTTTTCCTCTCACAATTGTGAGCCTCCTTGCTACCTGTTTCCCCACTCCATGAAAAATTGAATTGGATGCAACCTCTCTTTACCATATAAGTCATGTGGTAAGTTTTATTTTCAGGCTTTCGATAAATTTGGTTTGCTCGATATTATATGGAGTGAATACAACAGCTTGACATTAGCATCTCGGGACTATGACTACCTCGTAGCTTTACCTCATTGTTAACAATCTTCTTGATCACCTTTGGTTACCACTGAATACTTCAATTTGATATTGTTCTTTTAGCAGTCTTGCACTAATGCATGTTTTTTATGCACATAATTTCATCAATGTTGGTGTGACACACTTGAGTGTTTTCCCTTGCTGTTTGAATACACATCTCGAAAATATGTACTATTTTTGCTCTATCTCCTTCACCTCTACACTTTTGAATTACAAATTTTAGAGTGCTGTTGATGCATATATTATTTGATAATCTCATTTAAGAAGATAATTATAGGTTTGGCGATAGACATAACATTCATCATCTATTTAATTATTTATCAATGTAAAGTGCTATAAGTTACACCCTGAATTGTAATCATTAAATTTCCCTACTTTTTCTGGTTGGATACAAATTTTCCATCATGTGGATCTGATTAGGATGAGCAGGAATTCATGGGTGGCCTTGTTTATGTTGCATTAATTCTTTTGCTTTGGTGTGTGTGAATTTTTCTGGCTTCAATTTCAATATATTGTAATTGAAAAATCCTGTCTTTCATTTGAATTTTTTCCTCCTCCAGGACAGTGATCAGTTACCCGAGAGCAAGGTCCAATCAACACCAGGGCGTCTGTTGTCATGGTTTGGGCGAAGAAGGCGATCCGTCTGGGACGCTGAGGTGAGGCACCATCGAAGAAAATCCTACAGACTTATTTTCTCTAACACAACTGCAAAACTGTGGCTGTTTCTCATTTTGATTCTTTCACTCTGTTGCTTGTTTATGAGCTCCTTTTTCACTTATAGACTGTCTGTTTCCTATTTGTAACTTTTTAGTAAGGTGACACTGTAGTAAAGGTGATTCTGTGATAAGTTCTGCTAACTGTGATGCTTAGTAGTCTCAGTGAATACTAACCAAATTCTTCTTAATGTGCACATGTCCCTGGACATTTAATTTTCTCTCTTTTATTTTCTACTGTAAATTATTTTTGCGTCCTAGTTCCTGTTGTCCTATTATCATGATTGTTGTGTTGTTGAGATATTTGGAAATAAAATGTGGTTCTTTGCAAACTTACCTTAATTTTATGAGAGGAATCATGCTGAGTATCAGCAAACCATTGAAAATCACTCAGATTGCTTTTAGATGGGAAATTTGGGAGTGTTCTTTTAGTGAATTTATTTTCTTGAAAATGCTCATTTTTTATTCTGAATTCTTGTGCGAATCGGTAATTCTAAAAATTAAGCATACTGTGAAGAAAAAATCCTAATTGACTACAAAATTAGCTAAAGTGATTTATAATATCTCATAAATATTCAAGAGAAAATGGATTTACCTTTGATCCAAGGGCATAACTAAGAGAGACAAACTTAGCTTAGGTTCCTAAAGATTGAAGAATTCTGGCTTACAGGAAGCTATAAAAAGGTAGACAGTAGATCCAAACATATCCCATAATCAATGATTTTATAGAAAGAGCTTGTCTGTTTTGCTGTTTGTTTTGCTCACTCTTTATAGGAGACCTTACCATAAGTGGGATAATGGGATTCTAACTTAGGCCCGGATTTAATGAATATATGTATGTAATATAAATTGCTGCTTAGGCATATGAACTGAATTTGCGGATGTACTTACAGCAATGTATTAATCGCTTGACACGGCTCTTGATAATTTAGGTGAAGGAGTTCACTTTAAATGAAGTACCAGTCATACTTTGTTTTACGTATGTCTCGCGTTAAGTTTTTACTTAAAATTTGTAAATATGCATGGTATTTAATCAAAAATGTAAATATGCAGGATTTAACCCAAAGCCTTCATGTCAGTGGGTGTTAAGTGATAAACTTCTTTTGGATTTGCATGTGAGTCAGAAAAATTATGGTAACAGATGTTTTAGATCCTGTCTCTTTACCCATTCTCATTCAATAGCCTTGAGAGTAGGTAACGAGATGGAAGCCAAAATGATAACTGCATTAATTTTTCTGACTTGTGTGCCAGCCTAAGAAACTTTTATTCATTGCATTTGCCGGAAAATGGGGAACTTGCATGAATTTTTTTTATTTAACAGGCGGACAGAAAACTATTTTCTGAATTCAACAAAGAGAACCGCATGTAAATTTGAGTTTTCCTTCGCGAGATATTCAATGATAAATATAACAAATTTCAAGGTGCGCCAAAAACTGCCTCCTCCCCAAGCCACTGCCGACGAAGCCGCGATGACGTCATAGGTGCCTAAACATCACACGAAGCAATTGTTGTGATTGTTATAGTTGCCAGTTGTTGTGAGAGCTTCGTTTGTGAGACGTGTTGATTATTTTCTATTTAAAGCAAAATATCCAACGATACAGGCTCGGAAGCCCTCATATTTTGTATTATTTATAATATTAATATCTGAGTAAGGGCATAAAATATAAAACTGGTGCAGTTAAGCGAAAAATTTTATAATACCTAAATAACATCGTTGTAGGAGTCTGAGCCACGGCCGTTGGAAGGGGGATACGTTAATTGTACGTTGATGTTATCGATGGCATATCATTCATTTAAGTATGTACAGTGGAACCCCGATTTATCGTTCCCGCATTCATCGTTCGCCGCTCCTGGTCCCAAATTAAGTTCCATAAAGACAATGTAATGTTTTCCCGCATCTATCGTTCCCCGAAGTATCGTTTTCCCGCATTGATCGTTTGGAGATCGCGGTCCCGTCGAATAATTTTCCCGCATTCATCGTTTGATAAAAATGAGACGAAGTGTTTACAACGTGTTATTTATGGCTAATAACAACAGACACATAGTTTGAATCTTCCCCAGGAGATTGAAATGCGATAGGGAGAAGCAGAGTGCCGTGGGATAGTTACATTAGCGCATTTCCCAAGATCCGGTATCCCCCTCCATTCAGCACTCGCCTCCCCCCCGGTTGAAGCTTTCTTCGTCTCCGAAATAAAAAAAGGTCCCAGCTCGAGCAATGATCGTATTACGACGACCTTAGCTTCGAAAGAAAATATCAAGTTACTCGAGAACAAAAGAAACCTTTTTCACGCCTCCCCCTCTCTCGACCGCTGACTTTTTTTTTAGCCGACTCGCTTCAAAGGTGGAGGTCAACTGCTGCATGAATCACCAATTAGCCCAAAAGGTATCTAAAAATGAATTTCGGCAATTGGTATTATACTTTTATTATATTTAGATACTAGCTGACCCGGCGAACTTCGTACCGCCTAGCATTCAATGGACTTATAGTTTAGTTGCACCATTTATAAATAAAGGGCGGCTGTATCATTTTAATCATATTTGATTTATTATAAATCAAATGAGAAAATATTGATGAAATAAAAATGATACGCATTCAGTTGTTGGCTATTTGTGTTATTAACCGTAAAAAAATGTTTTTAGGTCTAAGTCTGTAGCGTAAACTTGGCTCGTTCACGGGGTAGGTTAACGCAACGCTAGACCGACGCTTGACTGATGATCAAAATAGTGTAAGAAAAGCCCCTGTGGAGCAGCATTCGTATCAAATGACTTTAGGCGCGCCAGTTATAGTATCTCTGTTTGGAAAAAATGCACTGCGTATACGTGCTGCATGCGTTAACGCACCACGGTGTGTCCTACACATTCGGGTTTAATGTCTTGCGTCAAGCGCCTTCTGATAAACAACAGTTTTTGTTTTGTTATCAGGCGCAAGATAAAGCGAATGAAGCTAAATAAAAATAGCGAAGCGAAGCAGGGACGCAGCGAGGGGGGTTTTTGGGGGTTAAAACCCCCCCAAAAGCTCAAAGAATCTTTTTATAAAACATTTGATTATTAATATTAGGGGGACGGATGAGTCACAAAATATTTTACTGTTCACACAGCCGCAAAACCTACCATTTTGAACCTTTTATCCTAAAAAATGTCTGGGGAGGGCCCCCACACCTCTCGCTTACCTTGGCGAGTTTTCTATAACCTACAGACCCGCCAGTATTAGCTGCGCCTACCCTTAATTCCTAGCTGCGCCTTTGAAGCGAAGGAAGAAACACAGCGGATGGTTTACCGACTCGTAAACATACCACATATTATTTACCATGAGAAAATCATGGGTTTTCACTAACACATGAGAACAAACATCACAAAAACTGAAAGAATGACCTTGCGATTTG
The DNA here is from genome assembly GCF_921293095.1 of Ischnura elegans. Classification (NCBI taxonomy): domain Eukaryota; kingdom Metazoa; phylum Arthropoda; class Insecta; order Odonata; family Coenagrionidae; genus Ischnura; species Ischnura elegans. Next base: position 96,194,200 of record NC_060254.1, read on the forward strand.
TTAATCGTTATCACGAATGCAACACGAATTGGAAATTGAATACGTTTAAGCTCAAAAGGACATATAAGTTGGGATCATGGAATCTTCGGACTGAGAAGTTCCTCATCTTTGAATTTTCCTTTGAGTATAGTGGCGTGAATCACTTTCATTATCAGTTTTTTAAATAACCAAACACGTTCCGTTGGATAGTTTTGGTTGGTTTAGGTTTCGAAAGATCATGAACACAGAGCCTACCTTTGGCTGTAAATCGTGCCGTGGTAAGCCAGGTGCGTCCAAGGACTTTAAATATTCAGATAGATAGTTGGTGACTTCGTCTTCGTTTATTACAAAGTTAAAAGATTTGAATTCATGCAGAGTACACGGACATTACTGATAATCAACAATTGCTTGGAGATTTGTTTACACACACGGTAGTTATGTGTTTGTTGACAACTCAATTCGAGCTGAGCTTACCTCTAATTCAATTATTTTAATACTATTTTAATATTACTTTAATATTTTTGACATGTTTGAACATTTAAATTTTTTTAAATATTGTTAAAAAGATCAGTCAATACATTAGTAAAAACGAAAAAAAAATCTTATTTTTTTGACCGTCTTAACAATCAACTCCTAAAAACATATCTCTAATTGTAAGATAAAGTTGAATTTTTTTTGTGAACTAATTCCTATTTTTTAATGTCCTATATGTTATCCGGGGCTGAGACGAATCCAAAGAGCCTAATGTCACTAAAATCGGTGCAGCCGTTCTCGAGTTATAAGTGTTCTAACTAACACGATTTTCGACTTTGTTATATATACATAGATTAGTGATGTGCACGTAATTCAGTAAAGATTGATACCAAACACGACGTATTTCTAACATTATTTAAGCATTTTAAGCAAGGAAACAGTTGGAATAATACAATGGTGATTTCTGGCGAATAACGATATCCTCGCAGCTGATAGTGAGCTTCACGGTAGTTGAAGCGGTTTTTTTTGTTTTGGATTCTGGTTACAATTTACGAGTTATGCTACAAGTTTCACTTGTCTGAGTTGCTAACGAAGCGATGTCTTCCCTGGATATTTTGTTTCTCTCGACTAGCAATCTGAATTCATCTGCTCATCTAGAGCTACGCTACTTATTGTTAGAAATGAGTGGGTAAGTTGCCTTCTCTATAGGATAAAAAATTTCATTGCGCTGTCATATGGTCATGCTTCACCCTCTGCAGTAAGCTCTGCCTACGCCGTACGCGATAGCATTAGTGCCGAACTTCTCCTCGTACGAGTGGTTCCGTACTTTTCGGGGTGGGTTGACTTATAACTATGTATAGCGAGTGTTTTCCGTGTGGGTTCAATGGAGTCCGGTTTCATTTTTATTAGTTTTATTCTTATTCGTCTTCGGACCATGGCCCTTCCGAAGACACAAGTGAGAACTTTAAAAGATGGACTGAAAATAATTGATGATGAAGAAAAGAATCCGGGCTAGAATGCGTGAATATTGCAGAACGCCTCGGTATGTCCGGTAGCACATGACGGCAGGGGTGGGGGTAGAGCGAGATCCCTGGTGAAAACAAGAAGTGGGATGAAGCCGAGGATCAGGTGGGCGTGCCGCTGACGATTAATGCCTCATTGCCTCAATCATATTAAAAATTTAATTGCTAGAAAGGAACATTTCAAGTAATAAACTATTTTTGGCCTTCTTGATCCATTTCATAACCAATCTCTGCGACGGCGAAATCAGTTGTTTGAGGCATAACACGCACATTTCTCTCGTATATATGTGTACATGAAATGGCATTTGATGGATAAGAATTTTTACATCCGACAGAAATGCATAATAGCCGTGAAAATTCCAAGTGGAGTGCAAACATTTTTTAGCAAGGCGGCTTGTTCCTTTAGGATTTTAGAAAGAGAGATAAGTCGAATCAACAATATGGCGTAAGTGTTTCGATAAAGTAATAATATTCCTGTAATCAGCTGAAATCTCGTTTGAATCCATTAATGAATGTCATAATTAGCAAAAATCCAGCGGATCCTGGGACATAGGCAACCCGGACAACCATTCCCGCATTGATCGTTTTCCCGCATTCATCGTTCTTTTCAACCATCCCCCTGAAAACGACAGATCGAGGTTCCACTGTAATTAGAACAATTTTGATGTTTACTAATGCCCGCTATGCTTTTATATACAATAACTTCATCCATTTATTAGTAGGTACCGGAGAATTCTTCGTTTAGGACTGCCTGTGCATGTATTATGAGGTGAATTCCAGTCAATGCAACTATTGCTCGCTGATAGGAACATTTTTTGTGCCAAAATAGTGTTATTTTCAACATGACATCCCCCGTGAAGCTATTGCTAATAATCACAGTGCCAGTGGTTGTAATGCACAAAGTTTGACATGGTTGAAAAATATCGGCCAAGAGTTATCAGTGTTCCATCGTGATTGCATTGTAAAAAGTGCTAGTACACTATCGATAAATGTCTAACAGAAGTGTAAAAATTGTCAGTGGCATGTTCACCTCCGTTGTTCACCGTATATATTTTTTCTCTATTTAAAGTCAATTTTTTTATTTCTTTTGATGATGAATGGAGAAACTTAGCTATTTTTGCGAGCTACTGTATCCATTTTACGTATTCAAAATAGTCTTTAGAGCAATCGACGACCCATGCAAGTTCCCCATTGTTTAGTCATACAGTGGATGTCAAGTTTTCAGCTTGGTTTTTTCTCGAATTACTTTTGTATTGATTGACTTTGGGTCTGATATGGATTTGAAGCTTAAGGATCGAGGATATGTGTGACTAAGAACCAAGGAAGTGAATTGACCCACCATCCCTCATTTTGATGGACATTTTTAATGGCTGCTGGTTTGAATAGTGATGTGCAAGCAAGTCAGCCCAAGTGTGTGACTCAGCAAAAAGAGAAGAGTGGCTCAAATGTCACATTTTTAGGAGTAATTTCTCTCCTCCTGGTGCTACTGCTCCATCAGGCTAGACCCTTCTTTTTTTATTATTTTCTATTTATTCCTGTACCATCAAAAACGTCTTTATCAGCCTTTTACATCTGGGGTTTCTCAACAATTTAACTAGGGATGAGTCCATTCCAAACGTCAATTCTTGATTCTGGGGCACGGAAATGGAATAGAGAATCTATTGCCTAAAGTCTATTCCCATTCCAGTGATTCTAGGAAGATAAATATTTTGAAAATAGACCATACGCTTGGGCCATAAAGGGCACAACACTCGTGGGCCATTGCGCACTGTACATTATTAAGTTAACAATTTATGTCTGAAACAGAGTGTTTACTATTTTATAAAAGCTGAGGATTTATATTACTCTAAAACTAATTCACTATTTTGAATAAATATACATTTTGGGCCTCTTAATTGTCCTTTTTATTTCATTCCATTCAATTCTTAAATTTTAATGACAGCAATGATACTGACAAATTGACAGCAAATACTGACACGTGTAAGTATGAATCAGAATCAATGGAATTCGAAATCAATTTGAAAGAATCGGAATAAACTCATCCCTAATTTATTCATTACTTCTCCCCTCGGTTCCCATTTCCCTCCTTCACCACACCACATGGCTTTGTTTACACTTCGGAGCCACACAGTGCGAGTCTCACATTGAAGAGTGGTGCAGTGAGGCACCTCTCACGAGAGAGTCGCGTTTGCCAGTGCAAGGTGTGAAGCTACATTTTTATACTTCTGGATATATGCTGCACGTTGTTAAATCAGAAGCAAAAATGTTGACTCTGACTTCTTTTTCTTTAAACCACCATTTCTCTAGTTTCCTCTCAAGGTCAGTCTGTAAGCTTTATATTCATCTTGTCTTCCAATAGAAGTCTTTCTCCCCGTAGCACACATGTTTTTTTCTTTATTTTGAAAATCATCTTTTCAGGAAACCAATTTCACCTGGTAATTAAAGTAATATTAGAGAAACTTATAAAATCTTTAATGTATTTCTTTAAATTCCTGTGAATGATTAACCCTGTACATATTTAATTGGAAACTACTGCTCTTTCAGGTATTCCTGTGTTAATATTCATTTATTTATAAAAATAAAATTTGCAACTTGCTGTGAATGACAGTTTCTTGAGTATTAGAGTCAGAGCCATCAAATTTAAATTTTTATAAAAATTTAAATACAGTGAAACCTCGATATAACGACACCCCACGGTGCACTAATAAACACTCGCTATAGCGAATTGTCGCTTTACCGGCGGTGGAGCAAATAATAGCCAATATACCTGTTGCGAACAGATATACAGGAACAGGAGTGGTGCGGCGACAGATAAACATCTATCCGATAAACGTAAGCATAAATCCAGACGAAAGGCGATGTTTTTTTGCATCACTAAATTTCCTTACTCAAATAACGACTAACTATTCAAACAATTTATAAGCGCCGCACTGAATAAAAATCATGCAAAGCATTGTTTCGTCATCATTATATTTATCGAACGACAGTTTACCACATACATTTGAGACTGAGCACTCCATTAACTTCATTTCTAACAGATCGCTAGCAATTACAGAGGTTAAGGAGTCTTCATGAAAGTCTTCCGGCGGGGAAACCCTCGCTATGGCGAGAGCCAACACCGAAAGGGTCTCGTAAAAACGAATTCTTTAACACGCTTATTGTAGGGTAAATTGACGGTGCATCGGCTATCTCTCGTAATAGCGGGGGTGTCGCTATAGCCCGTACTCGCTTTAACGAGGTTCCACTGTATGATGGCTCTATGATGATATTTATAAATATGGACTACATGTAAGTAAACCATATGAATCAGCTGCACCTGTATTGGTGAAGTATTATTGTCAGTTAGACATTCCCAAGCCTTCAGAAGCTTATTACTATCTCCCCTTTTCAAATTATTGATAATAATGAGAAATTCAATACCTTATGATGTGAAATATTTGAAAGCTCATTGCTTTCTCTTGTGGTTAATTTTATTCCCTTAGGAGCTTATCTTGTGCATGAGTTCTGACTAGAATTAAGCCACTGCTGAGAGGTGTTTTTTCTAAGTTATTCAGGTACAAGTATGTATTTAATCTTCTTCTTATGTATTACGTGATTTTTGTCAAAATTTATATACATGTATTAAGTACAGCACACTCCCGATTACCCAGGCTAGTGATGGGGAGAGACAGCGTGAATAATCAGAAAACACAGATAACCCAAACTTAAATGTCTCGCAATGTACATAATTTACCTAAAAAACAATGTATTTTTATCCATCCACTTATTCAGTTACTTACAGAGTGCTTCCCAGACTCAATGAGAGCTTTCTCCGCCTATTCGCAATGTTTTTAGCAGCGATAACATGGTTGTACTCGTATTATTAATGCTCCATGAAAGGCCTGGTTTCGAAAACCACACATCGGTGGCTGTGTGATCACGGATACGGAAAAGTGGTTTGCACAAATGCTTCAAAACCACTGCTCGACGTCGGAAACCACGTCGTCAGGCACCACGCCACATAGTTGAGTCTCGCACAAGTTGCCCAGTTTGCAATTGCTGCAGGACGTATATCTGTGATCACGGAGCGCGGTTTCACACTGCAAGGCTTAGAAAACAGGAACACGGTGCTCCCATGAATGCAGCCAGCGCACGATCGCTTCCATTTTACGAAGGGGATTCTAAGGGAAATAATAAGCCCGGTTTATCCTAGCATTAATGCAGTAATACTGATGATTTTGCGTCCGATTTTATTTTTTTATAAAGGTAGCGGAATATACCGTATAAGCTTGTGTAAGAGGCGCACCCCTATTTTGAGGATCGAAGCTATGAAGAAAAAAAATTTTGCGACATTTTTTTTATCCTATCGTGCGGTGTTGCAGACGTATGCCTGGAATTTTGACAGTTATCGAAATGTCCTCTTTCAGTACTATTTGAAAGAGGAAATTTTGATAACTGCGGTGGCATAAGAGGGAGTAGAAAGAGTTCCGATCCTCTCTTTGCATACGCCATCGCTCTACGTTGCTTGTCCTACTCATGAACAATTTTGTTTAAAAGCTCTCGCAGGAGTATTGCAATAGAATTGCAGTCGTGGAAAACTTTAAGGCAAAACACGACAGGCAAATGGCATGAGCTTTCCCAAGAGATTGAACAACAATCGGGGCAATCTCAGCGCCGTAGGATAATAACCACGTCGTAGATTTAAGGCCCCTTGCACACGCACCGATTTTGGACGGCCGGTAAAATATCGATCCACATTCCAATAGTGAACAATGGGAGAGCATTGGAGCTTGCACACGTACCGACCACACGCCGGCACCGGCAAAATGCCGGTTAGCTGCCGGCTATTGTCACTGTGGATCGCCGACGCCGGCTCAAAAACTTAGCAACGTATCGTTTGACCGGTAAAAATCCGGCGTGTGTGCAAGCATCGCTTTGCTGGTAAAATATCGGCCAATATTTTACCGGCCGTCCAAAATCGGTGTGTGTGCAAGGGGCCTAACGGAACTACACTCGGCTCTCCATCAGCTAATGCCTCTGCCGTTTTTTTCCTTTCCGAGACTCCACAGAAAAATATCAAGTTACAGGGGAACAATGGAAACGTGTTTCATCCCTACCCCATTCCACCAACTGACCTTTTTCGGTCTACCAGGTTCAATTCCCCGAGTTTCTGGAGGTCAAATGCTACGTGAGTCACCTTCTGAGCTCGAAGATATCTCGATATCTTTCAGCAATTGTATGACACGCACGAGGTTCTAAAAATAATTAGACCTAACGCGACGTATATCTTACAGCATTTAAGTTTTTTGAGCTCTAATTGATTGACACAAAGATTTATAGCTAAAATAAGGCTACTAATATTCAACATAGTCCAAACAGCACAATTTCGGAAGAAACAAGCGTAGCATAAGCGCATTCAAACAAGACGAGACGGACTGGAAACTCAGGCAACGCAAACTGCGTATATCACATTGCTGCGCCTTCGCCCCTTCGCTTTAAAGGCAACGACGTCACATGCAAGATCGGACGTGTTCTTCCCTTGCTCCTTCGCTCGTAGCTTTAAATACGGAGGGGAGGGAGCCCTCTTCCCCTCGACCTCTCCTTCAGCGCTCTTCACTTATAAGCATTTCCGATTTCTTCTATCCACCATAAAGTCCAACAATGAGCACACTCGTTCAAATTTTTTCAACCGCAGGTTTTGACACCAATATTACTATATGCAGTATAAATGCCGCGGGATGCCCACTCGTGGCAATAAATTTAGCGCGCGCTCCGGAGCGAATCACCCCGCGCGATCTTTTCGATGTTCACCTCTGGGGTACCGACGTGACGGCGCGATGCTTGCAAGAAATTCAAACAGGAGCATTTTAAAAATACGTCACTAAGGGAGAAACTCCCCTGCCTGCCGCTTGATTTTGACCCAGGGTTTCAGATGACCGACTCACGCTGAAAACCAAGGCCACTCAGTTCCCCTTGAACTTGCAACCGGTGAAGGGGAGGGGGGAAGATAAGAAGTTTGTGTAAGAGGCGCACCCCCATTTTCGGCTGCAATATCTGGGAAAAAAGTTGCGCCTCTTACACGCGCTTATACGGTATATCCGTAACCTGGATAAACCGCAGCCAGATAATCGGGAGTCTGCTGTACATAAAATACTAAAGTATATTAAATATAATAAATAAACAGCTTAAATACATACTTACTTAATGCTAAATAACCTACATTATTTTTTATGTTTGTGTACAAATTAATTAATGTAGTGATTTATTACTCATACACTCTTAGTATGTGTGCAAATATTTCTAAAAATACCTCAGGTCAAATTATGATATTACTTTTATGAGGTCACTTTATCTACTAAGTAGGCTAGATATTACTTTTATGAGGTCACTTAATGTACTAAGTAGGCTATGTATGTGCCATATTTACTTTTAACATTAATTTTCTCTTAATTTCTCTATTAATCCCGGAAATTAGTTATTTTTTTTATTTTTATAACCTTTATAGTAGCTTTGAATTCACCCTTATGATTTATTTTCTATCATAGTACACAGAAGCTTATTTTCTTTTTCTGTGTGTTCGCAATATGTTTTTGGTATAAAGATGCTATTAATGGTAACCAGTTAAACATGGTATGGTTACTAATTCATTGCACTCTCAATAAAATAACTCATTTGATAGTAAAATTAGTGTTCCATTTCTGTCTGCATGTTTAATTTGATGACTGATTTAAAATCTCATCAAGGGAATTTTTCTACCTGATATGTAGTATTATGTACTGGCTATAATTGTCTATATTTCATAATTTTCTTATCACTTAAATTGTGGCTATAATTTGAAATCTGAAATTTTATATTCCTTAACGGCAGGATACTTATTGGTATGTTAACATTTTTCGTGGTACTTTAGTAGGTGTATGTTTTTTTAACTCTTACATGTATGTTAATTGAAAATTGAAGTAGAGCCTTGATTTCAATCCTAATTTTATGAATGTGTATTTAGTTTGCATGAATATATTTTTAAAAGTAACTATTGGAAATACTATTTTTCGAAAAAGTTCATAATTACCAAGCAGATAATTAAAATGGATACATGATACATTAGCAATCGTTTTTTTTTTTTTTTGAAATTTTTACTATTTCTGTGTCATGCTCTCTCTGTGTCTTTTGCTTTATTTACGCTGAAAAGCAAGTTGCTTTGAAATAGGTTAGGGCAAGAGAGGATGAGTAGAGAGAGTGAATTAAAGGTAGATGGTATATGTATTGAGGGGACTAGCTAAGGAAGTGTTTGGCTGATAATCCAATGGATGGTTAATTGAACTACAGAGAATCAATGCTCAATAGTTTGTATTATAATCATGCTATCCATACACAACGTCAATTTTTATCTCTTTTATTGATTTGGTGTGTCATTTCCAGTGTTGGTAGAAGTACTGAGGAAAAGTAACTAGGCTCAATTACAGTTGCTTCATAAATAAAGTTATCTATCATGAAGACAAATCACTGATTTACTAAAAACACAGTAAAATTACAATTACTTCTTGTAATATTGTCCACTCAAGAGTCCACCTGGCAACTGTCAAATAGGGTGGTTTCGTATTATTTTTTTATTACCTAAATCAAAAGATTTTTACTCCTGGAGTGCACATTTCAGGCTCTTAGATTTTCGAATGAAGATATCTATTTTTTGCGATTTAATGAAAAGTGAAAAATTTCAAGCACGCGAAAATGCGACGGCTAAGTAGGAATGATGGGAAAAGTCCGTGTGACATATTTCTGGTTCCCGCTGCCACCCTGTGAGGTGACCTTGAGGCGAGCTTGAGCGCTGATACGACGCAGGCTGCTAGCAGGTAGCGCTTGGCTTAAATAAGGATTATTAATACCCTATCTAACGAAGGAAACTTTCTGAACTTTAATTTTAATGGGTGATTATTAAGAGATGTTTCCCTGATTTCTGTGCCTAATGCATGCCTTGGTAATCTCAGACAATGTGAAACTCCTATCTACTCGTATAGAAACAAGGTCCCTGTGACGTCACATGGAGTGGAATCGCATGGGTGCCAATCTGGCCTTTATTAAATGAGGTTAAAATTGACCATTTCCATTCGTCTAAACTGGGATTTCTGAAACCAAATGATTTGTATATTATGAAAACACTAATGGTGGGTAACGAATAGCAATCAATGCATTTCGTTTTCTTTGATGAAGGAAACTACCGTATTCTGCCGAAAAAATGAGTCATAGAAATAGCTAAAGTTGCAATTTTACTTACAATAGATACATAATAGTGTGTAAAGTGTGGTATAGCTGCCTGAAAGTAATTCAAGTTTACATGAAAGCAAGTAAAGTTCTTGTTGATTATGAGTAAGTAACGATTCTTTCACCTTAAAGAATAAATTATGAAGAAAAGTTACATTTCATTAAAAGTAATTGTTACAAGTACAAATTGCTGCAAAAATAATGGTTACAAGTAATCTGACTACTTTTACTCAAATACATACCAACGCTGGATATCTCCTATGACACTCAGGAAAAAAATTGTTTTCAAGTGGTTTATGAAATTGGTAATACTATATTTTAATATTGGGGCTTCTTTATAGGAATCATTACTCCCCTCCTTGTGCTACTGCTCCATCAGGCTAGACCCTTCTTTTTTATTATTTTCTTATTTATTCCCACACCATTCATCATTTAAGCAATGGAATATTTTTTAATAAATTTAAGGAATGAATTATATAAATTCATATAATGTAGTATAAATATTATAATATTAAATAAAATATTAAATATTAGAAATTGTATAGACCATGTATTTTGATTATGAATTGGAAAATATTGTATAAAAAATGCTTTTTTTGTTTTTATGTGCATTAAAAAGACCTATCTTATTATGCAGTATGAAGAAGACATGGTCAAATTGTTTGTTGTTGTGCTCAGTTTTATTAACTTCACTCCCATATAAACTTGGCTGCCTCATTTTATGTTTTTATGTTGAGAATTTCATTTCACTCTGTTCTCAGAATATTCCAGACACTCCAAGAGCAAGGCAGAAAGGATTGTCTCGACGGCTTGGAGGCAAACAGGGTCCTGAGGATTCATAATAGCGTGATCTTTTTCAAATAATTTCCACTCATTTTTTCATTTTAGTGCTAAGTCACTTTTTCATGTTCCCATAATGTGTTGATAAAATTTTATTTATTATATTATTAATATAACCAACACAAATATTTTAACTGTGGTATACTCTGTAGTTTCATTAGCTTTTATTAATGTTGATATTTTTATATGAAAAGAAAGTAAACCATTTTTATGTAGATATCTCTTCAGTTACTTCATGCCTCCTTTTTAAATGGAAGTGATAAATTATATCGTAAAAACAATATAATTATGTGTTATCAAATTCACTATCCAGTACATAATAACAGTGACTGGTATTTTAGTTACTAGGTTGTGATTACTATATCTACTGTTGGTAACTAAGATTCGTCTGTCGATACCCGTGGCAAAGTGTTCGCCCATGTCTGGATTCGCTGATGACTAAACCAAAATGAAAAATATTAAGAAGACTTAAGAAAAGACCAGAAAAAAATTTAAGTAAGAGTATGATGACATTTGCTCCATTTATTATGGAAGAAATTATGTAAAAATATAGAAAATAAGCCATGGGTTTGCTTGTTTCGGAGATTCTCCATTGGTGGCACTTCTGCTCACGCTTGTATCCCCTTAACTATTGACGGCGGTGACATTTAGGCAGGCAAGTCATTTCTGAGGCAAGTGAGATCCTGCTCATTCAGCCTCTCTTGGTCAGGCTTCATTAAGATAGGGGATCAAAGCTAGACGGCATGGTGCCACTTAGACAGTTCAACACTTGCCACCCTGTGCAGAGGCAACACAAGCAGCAGTCGATTTAGAGAGGGTGTCAGAGGGGTCATGACCCCCACCAAAATCCTATCAAACATTTTTAATTTTCATTAGTTAAATAGTTTTTGTATTCTTGTATGTTATTGTCATCACTGTGAACATTTTTCAATTAATTATTTTCATATTTTCTGTTGTATGAAGCATTAATATTTTACACTTATTTTTAACTTCAAGTTTGCTTTTTATTTCTTCTCCATTGTTAAATTTCTTAAATGCCTAAAACTTTTAAATTTCATCTGTTATTCAGAATTTTAAAAATTGGTTCTGAAATCTGTGAAAAATGGGTATTTTAAAAAATATTTACTCGGGTGAACGCCCCTCTCCCCTGCGGAGTATTCGACACTCCCCAAATGCAGGTCATGACCCCGCCCCCCCAATTTGATACTGGTTCAGCCCCTGGAATGCCGTCGGCTCTGTGTGAACAGAGAGGTATGAGAGAAATTGAGATGTGACCCTTGGGTCCTACGGATGTAATAAAAAAAGAGCCGGCCTGGACTTCCGGAGGCCATGTGGGACCTTTAGCTCTGGGGGGTCTTAGCTTTGAACTCATTATTTGTGAGAGTAATTTTATCCACGTAGGTTAGATTTCGTTGAATTAAAGGGCACTCTAGAAATGGCCCAATATATGTGATGTATGGTTTGAGCATAATGCTTTGCCAGTGGTGGATACAATTTACATGCACTATAATTGGCTTATGTTATGTTTTTAGGAAAGCTAGTTAAGCAAACATATCACACAAAATTTTTGGTATTAAAATTCAAAGTGGATGAGAGAAAGGGCCTAATGGTCTTGAGACTATTATTTTAGACCAATAATGTTAAATAGTGTATGAATGATGCTACTGAAATAGGGAGTTGATACTGTCTGTCGTCAATGATATTTAACACATGTCGCTGAAATGATGAGTCTAGCTCGCCATGGACTTTCGATGCCAAATTGTGCAAGGATGAGTGTAGCTCGTCATCATATTTTCATAATCCCAGCACCATTTCTGGGAAAAATATCTTTAAAGTTTAACATATTAAAACATTCATAATGTACATAAAGAACTCATATTTCATGAAATATGATGATGCATTGGAAGGAAAAAAATTATTTTATATGAGTAGGAATAGCTGTGTTCTTGATGTATTTAACTAGATAATTTTCAATATGAAATAATAACCACTTATATTTCACTGTTCTTCGTTTATCACAAACTACAAAATATCATTTCATTACCTACAACTGCACTACAAAAGAATTACAGAAAAAATGAATAGAGGATAGGAACACAATATTCAGAAAATAAATTGAAGTGGATGGGATTAATGGATACTTTGAACTTAATTAAAAATATAACCCTGGAATAAGAGCATTGATGTAATCCTGATGCATTTAACTAGATAATTTACGGAATGAAATAATAATCACTTTATATTTCACTGTTCTACCATGATTGCAAATTACAAATTATAATTCCATTGCCTACAATTCCATTTTAAAAGAACCACAGAAAAAATAAATGAGCATGATATTCAGAAAATAAAACTGAGGTGGAAGAGGTAAAGGAACTCGATGAAATTATTGTAATAACTGCAAATATCGTATTGTGTGCCTATCTACGTTTCATATTCATCAAAATGTACACAGGCACACCCAGGAATTAATTTCAGAGGAAGATTAACCTAAGAGTGGTGATGGCAGTTTAACCGGCAATTCAATCTCTCTGAAAATGCTTACAAAGAATAACATGTTGCAATCCATACTCTTTTACTTGCTATTTCAAGTTGCTTGACTGCAATATGAGAATAAATGGTATTTGTCGTAAGTATTTCACTTCACTTGAGATTTCACAGATTTAATTTAAAAATCTTCAATTTATGACAAAAATTAAATAAAACTTACTCCATGTCAGCCTAGGAGATTAAAGTAATGGTGCATGCTACAGTACTTTACATCACTACAATAGAGTTAATTGATCACCTTGCTGACTTGAAAAATGACAAAGAAGGTATGGTGCCTACCAAATTTTAAAGGAATCACCCCCAAATCACATGGTGAGGAAGGATACAACTAGGTACTACTTGATCATTCATTCCTCCCCACAAAGGATGCAACTTGGGCCATAATTTAGGGTTTGAGTGTTAATTTTCTCCCTCCCCAGAAATGACAGAAGAAAACTGAAGGGTCAAAAATACCCTAATGTAGATTACTTGCTTGGGAAGACTTGTATAAGCCTGACATGATTTTCACTGTGATAAAAAGTCCAAATATTTTGCCATTATTATACATATTTTACTATCTCATACCCAGTCTTTTTCCAACATTGGACGGCCTAACGTAGGATATGCTCTGTGCCTATGCCTTTGTTATTCATCATCTTTTGAGTGTAAAGTAGAAAAATTTATTTTGTGATTAATTCAATAATCATTATATTCTGTAAATATGTCATTTCTCTACATGAGAACTTCTTCTCAGGAGATGTTAAGTTGCATCAATTCTTAGCATCTGTTTGTATCAACTTTCAATAATTTATACTATTTGCCCATAAAAAATGTATCAGTTTGAATAGGGTGGTTTCCTATTATTTTTTTATTGACTAAATTGAAAGACTATTACTCCTGGAGTACGTATTTCACGCTTTTAGATTTTTAAATGACGATATCTATTTTTTGCGATTAAATGAAAAGTGAAAACTTTCAAGCGCGCGAAAACTGGACGGCTAAGTATGAATGCTGGGAAATCTCCGTGTGACATCATTCTGGTTCCTGCTGTCGCAAGTGAGGTGACCTTGGGGCGAGGCTTTGAGCGCTGATACGATGCAGGATGCTAGCAGGTAGCAGAGTACCCTGCTAGCTGGTAGCGCTTGGCTTAAATAAGGATTATTAATACCTTATCAAACGAGGAAAACTTTCCGACCTTAGCCAGTTTTAATAGGTGATTATTAAGACATGTTTCCCTGAGCTCTGTGCCTTATGCATGAATTGGTAACCTCTGACGATGTAAAACTCCTATCTACTCGTATTGAAACTAGGTCCCTGTGACGTCACGATGAGTGACATCGCATGGGTGCCAATCTGGCCTTTTTCAAATGAGGATAAAATTGACCATTGCCATTCGTCTAAACTGGTATTTCTAAAACCAAATAATTTGTATATTATGAATATACTAATGGTGGGTAACGAATCGAAATCAATGCCTTTCGTTTTCTTTGTTGAAGGAAACTACCCTATTCAGATATTGTGTTCATGCACTAATTTGTGCAGTCACCACGTCCGCTTTCTTTTACATTCACCTGCAATCCAACATTTACCTGCTGCGTGTTATGTGAAGGTGACAATTGCTCGGGGATATGTGAAAGTGGATCCTTGGTAGCCCGTGATGATTCCTGATGACCCTCAATACACCTCCTTTTCGGTGATTGTTGTGGCTTCGACGGTCTAACTTGCTTGTGTGCTGGATAAAACGGGAAAATCGACGGAATGACGTCTTTGACGTGAGGCAAAAGACATCTTTTAGTCGTGCTGGATTCATAATAAATTGGATCTTCATGTCCAATTCTCTCTGTTTCTTGACTTTGAAGGAATAATGCCATATAATTGATTTGCTTGAGGCTTACAGGAAAGGATCATCGATTAAATAATGCATGACTACAGTAAATTTCCACCAGGAAAATTGACGCTGAGAAATAACACCTTCATATGTTCCCATCAAACGCCCTAAGAATGATCAAATGCATCCATCAATTGTTTGATTCATAATAAGTTGGATCTACATGTCCAATTCTCTCCATAATAAAAATAATCTGTAATTAAACAGAAATTTGCACACAAAGGCTTTACGAAAATTGGTGCACGCAACAATTAGGTCCAATTACGACTAATTGTAAGTAGGTACAAATCACAGGAGAAAAACACCTCCAGAAATAGGAATAACTTCACTCACTATTCAGTTTTGCACTGCTATTTGACTACTTACTACTATCATGGCTGGGCATTATATACCCTCAGTCTGCTGGTATAGATCCCTCGAGAAGCTTCTTGATAATGTTTTCTCTCTGTCACTATCCTCTATAACTTTCCCAAAAGTTCTTCCTTCAGACTGCAACCGCGTCGTAGGCTGTTTTGTTTGTTCAGGTTTTTCTTATCCAATATGAACCTTATAATCTCTTCCTGAAGTAGGTTATGTTTTTATTTTTTTAAATTTATCAATGAGGCATTTTCTGTTTAAAAAAATGCAGAATTGCCCCTCTGATGTGATACCTAAGGCCGGCCCTCTTTACTATGCCACTGAATTACTGTCAATACATACTCCATTGAGTAAAAAAATGATTAGTTTGTGTTTTTACATCGTGTATTATTTTTCAATGTTATGATCTTCTATATTATTTCTACTGTATAATGTACCTTTTTCTCAACTTATACACAACCTAACTCTACAAATGAGGTACCAAAATGCACAGAATTTATCAGAGAACATGCGACGGCATATCTTACTTCCTATAGATTGCTATTGTTTCCTAAAATTGGTTTTTAAATTATTAAAAAAAATATATATTCCTGACGTTAACGGTGCATAAACTGATACATTTGTTCATTTGCAACAATGTCTCGTATTCTTTAAATAACTTATATGAAAATGCTGCTGATTCCACATTCAAGTCTCCTGTTGATACGTAAGCATGAGTCATCATGTGCGTTTAACAGAGGATGGTGTAATTACTTCGAATGTTGTGTTTAAAGAGGTCCTCTGACCTCAATTTGTACAAGAACATTCCAATTAAATTTGTACTACATAGAACCCTGCCTTTTTTTCTACATTTTAAAATTAGAAACGCGCCTATCCCTCTGTGGACCTGCATTGAAAAGAGCGGGGGAAGCCCGCTGGGAGCGGGACAGCACGCTCGTACTATCTAATTTAGAATATAGCGAAATTCATCAATAAATTTCGGATAGATTCCTCAATGACTGAAGAATTAATATTGCACAGCATTATTTTTAACAGGTAGGTTTATTTAATCGCAAGACCCTACATTTTCCGTGTAAATTTTAAATGCTTGAATTTCTTTTTAAAATACAAGATATAGCTTGAAAAATTATTGTAACCTATACTTGAGCATTCTATGACAAGCTTTAGCCCCCTCCATTACATGTCGTACGATAATCCCGTTTCAAACGCCACGTTTTTTGTCGGTTCTGCGAAAGCGTCATCGCCGGTCAGGGAAAGAATTACGGGGTAAATAAGAAACATTTGAATAGTGATCAGTGAACCCAACTGAACCATACAAAACCAGTTGTGGCTGTTGTGAACCTTAATCTGAAGTTAAAATAGTGATACATGGTTTGACAGGTGGTCAGTTTATCGTGTTTAGGACGTTGTGGTTTGTATCGCTTATGTTTTGTGTGTGCTGTCCAGCTATTAAAAGCTGGAAGGACAAAAACGAAGTTATTTAACTTCCTTGTGAACCAAAATATTGAGTTATCTTAATTAATTACTTTTTATTAAGAGTAACGAGCAGTACTTCAATCACATTCTACTTTTCATATGTCCCTAATTAACTCGTGATTCGAACAGTGAGTACGGGCAGTATTCAAGCTCTATTTATGCGGAATCATAGTCAAAATTAATTGAGACATTATTTGAGTCATCAAACCATGGAGAACCGTAGTTTATGGTTAAGGAAGAGTGATAGGGGGAGTTCGGTAATGTGTAGGCTTTGTATGAAGTATCATGAACATTTCCGCACCATATTCGCATGGAATGTCGAGTGTGGGTTATTGGTTTGGACTGTGATACAGGATCTTCTTAATGAAGAGGCGAGTAAACTTCAGGGATGGCATTCCTCAATGCCAGATTTTACGTTTAAGGTGCAGAGTAGCACCTAATGTACCTTTGTGATTGTGCGTGACAAAAAATATTTTTTTGGTAAATGCAGCCGTTCCCTTTCTTAACGTAAAAATTATACTCTTTTTCAACAACATATTTCAGTAGAAAACTGCTTTTCCAAATAATGATTCATTCTTTTAAGTAATACAAATTATATCTGCCTTAATCAAGGTATCATGCGATGCTGATCTTTTTTTGCTGAAGGTTTCGGAAGATGATGGGTTACCAGAGACGGTTTGTCATAAGTGTGAGGGGAAGCTGGTGGAGTTCAGAGATTTCAAGGAAATGTGCGTCAATTCCGGAACTGAGCTGAGGAAATACTCACTTGATAAATATTTACAGGTAATTGAATTAGTCATTTACTTGTATTGAAAATTCTACTATACTTTGACTATTAGCATATATTGAGTAATGGTGTAAGTAAGTTGGCATATTACAGAAATATCTCATTAAATTATGGCAGTGCTTGTATAATAAATTTATTTACAGTTGTTTAAACGTTTAATTTTTCCAAAAAATTCGTATCAACTATTTGAATTTAAATTGACTTATCATATTTTTTTAAATCAAACTCAATATAATTCCTTCTCCTTCCACAATGTTTGGAAGGTATGGTCTTAATTATCCAAACTCTGAGTGGAACCCCGCAAAATTTATCCCCTAACCAAATAAAAAATCTCTCAGTGTTTTTGTCTGAAGAAGTAGCTGTGACTGTAGGTATTTTTAAATATTAAAAAACATCCATTTATGAGTGACCTCTAATTTTTATTTTTGTAATAGTAAGTTGGATATGCCTAGATTCAGGGGCAGATTCTGCATCAAATTTGGAGTGGGGACATGAGCTGGGTCCAGGGGGTATGGAATAACCCCTGCGAGGGAGCACCGATTTTACAGTAGGAAGTGCCGCGCTCTATGGTGTATGGAACTCAGGGGCGGATACAGAAAAAACTCAAGGGGGGGGCGCAACATATCTTGAGTTGTCTTTACTTTTATCGTAATAAAAGATCACAGTCAAGTCACAGCCAAAGTATAAGAAAATTTTATTTAAAATGATTGTAAACATGTAAAAGATAATGCCACCTTATGATATGAAAAAGTTGCAATTGTGGTTTTGCAATGTTCGGCAATACGGGCGGATCCGCAAGGGGGGGGCGCGCGCCCCCAGCGCCCCCCATCTGTATCCGCCACTGATGGAACTCAAACTTCTCTCAAACGTTGGGACTTGTTGCCATGTATTTGCGTATACACTCCCCTTACTGCTTACACAATACCTATTGCATTATACCATAACTATTATTTTTTATCAAATTTGGGGTATCAAAATATCAAATCATGACCGCTGTCACCTCTCCCTAAATCTGCCCATCTTGATTATAGCATAAAATTTTTGATTCTGAGATGTAGCATTTGGTAAAAGTTAATTAACAATTTTTAAAATGTTAAAATATAGAAATAACAGGAAGGGGAGTTTCATAAAGTTTTTACAGATTTTTATGTCTATTGCAAAGTCAAATTGCACTGTCTTAGCTTTTAAATATGCCACAATTCATGGCTCTATGACGATATGGTGGTGAAATTGATGGTATATTTTGAGTTTTGGCATATTTTTTTGTGAACTATGCAAAATATTTAATTGGCCACAGACAGGGGTGCAGCTGGGAATTAAGGCTAGGGAGGATTTTGGCGCAAAACACTGTCTGACGGTGTGGAATACCCGCCAGGGTAAGCGGGAGGTGCGGGGGCTCTCCCCTCGAAAATTTTTCAGATAAATGGTTGAAAATGGTGAGTTTTACGGCCTTCTGAGGGATATTTTATTAATTTTTACACTCTTCTATTAGTAATATTAATCCAATTAAGTGAAATGGATTAAACTTTAAAATTTTCTGAGCTCTGGGGGGGAGGGTTTATCCCCCAAAACCCCCCCTCGCTGCGCCACTGGCCACAGAGAGCTCAAAAATGTTTTTCACTGAATGGTTTAGTTTGAGACGAATATGTACTCATGCAGAAAAGTGCACCCAAATCTAAGACCCTTGGAAACAAATGTTTGTTGAAGTGAGGTGTATTGACCCAGATTTATTATCTGTCTTTTTTCGTCTTAACAATTCACAAAAATGGACATCCTTGAACCTTTCTTTGACTTTTTAAATTCTTCTGTTTTCATTAGCGATGGGCAGCTTGAATAGTCAAGTACTTGGAATAAATAATTCATTTTATTCAGTATCCAAGTAGACACACTCAAATATTCTGCAAAATAAGGCTTTAATTTTTCCTTTTCATTTTTTTAACTGCTATGATGCAGTGGAACTTATATCTATCGGTTTAATATTCTTTTAAAATTAATTTTTAAAAATTTGTTAAATGCTACGTATTAAAATAATATATGCATTCATTTCATCATTCTAGAAGTCAGCCTTCAAGGATGCCTCATGCATTATGTAAATTTTTGATATTGTAATTGAATGTTAAGGAATCTATTGTTATGCCCCGTTCACACTACCATCATTGTCAACCAGCGTAAAGATGACGTCAGTACCAGCGTGCATTCACACATAGCATGGTTAGATACTGGCGATATCTTATGAGTGGTAAAGTAAGTCCTAGTGAAAAATGACTTGACAAGAGCGAATAACCTGTTGGAAATAAATAGATTATGTGAAGGAGAAAGTTATTGTGTTAATTGCAATGATTTTCAACGTATATGCATATTATGAGCTGCTTATGAATTAAATAATTGAATTTGAGCGTCGCCGAGCATTGTTCCTTGCTGCGTAGAAGTTAATTCAGATGTTTTTGTCCAACTAATCATTTCATCGATAGCGTGGTTTGCATTTTTCTACTGCTCTATTGAATCCGAATGAAAGTGACTATTAGTGATAATTTGGTTGGTATCAGCAGCATGTACTACTACTTGCCCTTAATTCGGATGTGTTGACAAATCATTGATGTAGGTGATGAAAAGAGGACCTAATCTTGAGACTTAAGCGTCAATTTAGGCACACTTTTGGTGATTTGGAATTTAGATACACTTGTCGCTGCATTGCAGTCTTAGGAATTATTGTTTTCTGATTTTGACAAAGGACATGATCCAATCTGATGCTCTACCATAAATTAAAACTATTTTACTTCAATTCAATGGTAGACAAATAACTTGCAGAAATGTGACTTGAGTATTGTTGAAATTTAACTTATGAAATAAGAGAGAGAAAGTGGTATTTTTTGTGATATTTAGTATCACCTGACATTTCTAACTTTATAGTCTATAGTTATACCTAACTAGCAGTTAGCCTGATATTTTATATTGGTATGGGAGGAACTTTTGTTCAAGTGATCTTTTTTAAACTGGGACAAAGAACTCTTACCAAAACATTAAAATCATTGTAACCATCAGATGTTCATTAAGGTAGTTTCACACATTTATCATTATTCTTGCAAAGTATTTATAGAGATTATTAAATATGTCCATAACAATACAATGTGAGCCAATGGCTAAGACACTAAAAACTATAGCATATCGCATACTTACATCATTTATTAATATTCAACGAATTACGGAATGAATCTATGGCACTTTCCTTTGAATTAATTCTGACGAATATAGTTCAACTATAACGGCCGTCTCCACTTCGAATACTTTACTTTCTGTTTTCTTTCCTCCTATCTCACCTTGTTGCTGCGTCACTTTCTTCTTTTTCTTACCAGCTTTTAACCAACTTGCGTTCATACGTGCATAAACTACCGCCAACCATGGTCAGAAAACGGTGGTCAGTATCCCAACCACAGCTAACAGTAACTTGCGTTCACACCTCGTTTTGTAACCATGGTTGGGGCTAACCGGCGTAGAAAAAGCGTAGTGCTAAAATTTGCATTTTGTTAGCATTACTGTTAAAAATATGAAGTATTTTAACATGAATTTCCGAATACTAAGTCCCAGTCAGAGGTGGGTAAAATACAAAGAATAAGTCATTATTAATCTTTCAAATCTAATCAATCAGTTGCAAGTACCAATTACAATTTTTTAAAGGAACAAGTTGCACTGTCAAAATTGGTTTCAGGTACTTTTCATAATACTTTTTGTCATTTTTTTTAAATCCCCCTAGACATCTATAGTAATGTGGTTTTTAAAAGTTACAGTTAAAAGTAAATGCATATCATATTACCAATGAGGGCTGTGTTCCACCAAAATTTATGTATAGGTTAGTATTTGGGGTAGCCTTTCATATTCACATAATAATTTTGGTCTGTGCTCGTTGATAGAGTAATAGAGGGGAAGTAACGGTTAGTCACAGAAATTATTTTATAGATTATGTATTAGTTATAGTTATATTTTTAAAATTTTTACGATTACATATTTACGGTGCCTTGAATGCGAACGCCCCTTAATATGTTCTGGCTGCTCTACTGAACGCAACCTAAATCTCTTGCAAACCTTGTTGGAGCTGGCTATAGGTAGTAATGATCCAGAAAATTCATTAGATTGCCTCTGTCTGAGTGGTGTTAATGTGTGAGTTTAGAGATTTTGTGACTACCAGACTCTGCAGCACCTACCTCAGGTAAATGGGTGAAGTGAGTTGGCATAGCTACTTCGGTGGAGATAATACCAGATTTTCTGCTCAGCAGTCGCCTGACATAAGTATTACAGTAGACTCTCGTTAATACAAACAAAGTTATTACGAAGCAAATCAAAGTTGGTCCCGACGAAAAGGCTCATCCAATCTATAGTAAAAGAAACATCATTACGAAAATTTCGTTATTATGAAATTACGAACCTCAGCCCTGGTCCCGGTAGTTACAAAATGAACTTTATCATGAAGTTCCATGAATAAGCAACAGCATTTAGGTGGATATACACTACGCTAAGTTTTAATAATTTTCCCACGTTTTAGTTCTTCTCATGTAGAAGAACGTCAATTATGTTTCTTTCTACATTATGCACGCAACATCATATAATAAGCTTCATTCCTGTGTAATCATGGTGACCCACTCATGCCGCTCGTAAATTGGTCGTACAGGTAGTCCTCTTCCTACGTGCATTTGATTTACAAACTTTCAGAGATACAGGCATTCAAAAATTTCGAATTTGGCACCTTTCGATTTAGCCGATGCTACGAGGTGCGGCGTGGAGGAACTCTCACTTAGGGCATTATCTGAACAAAGTATCATTGAATTCGGTCTGAAGTTGGGAACTTTTCTGCATTTTGCACGTTCTTCCTTGCCACGGAGAGCTATTTTTTCGGCTGTGGCTGCACCGCGCGCCCAGCTTGATAAGTTCGTCGCAATCATGAGTTAGCGCACAACATGTGATGGAGTGTTGCAGTCTGCAGGATAACGGTACTCCTCGATGCCACAGTGCAGGCGTTGAGAGTTGTCCAATGACAGCACAAAAGAAGGAGCGGAAAACCCTGCGTTAGCATGGTTTGCAGCCAATAACTGTCCCCCAAATGCTCCCCTCTCTCTCTCTCGCCTAGTAATACAATGTCGTCACATGCATGTGGAGCACCGAAATAAGCCTGAACCATCAAAAGACGCCCTTTATTCGAATCACCAAAACAAGGGATTCTTTCTTTTCAAGAGGTCCTTCACGCTCGTTGTCCCTTCTGGTTTCTTTCGTCACGGAACCCTTTTGTTTAAAGTAACGTTGGCATTTCGCTTTCTTACCTGGCAAACTTGCTCCCTACCATTACCAACTAGACCATTCTGCCTGTCATTGGACAACTCTCGGCGGCCAGACTGTAGCCTTATCTACTTACGAACAAGGTCTCAGAAAGCATCTAGTTTGTATATTGAGGACTTACTGTCTTTTGGGAAGATATTAACCCTCGATTGCATCATGCCACACTCTTCTATTGAGAAACTGAAACAAATTTTCCTCTTTTTTTATATATTTGCTTGTAATTTAATCGCCTATAATATGTACTGTTTTTTTTCGACAATTCCTAAAACAAATGTTCATACGAACTTCGTTATTACAAACCTCTGGTTTTTGGTCCCGTGAACTTCATAATAACGAGAGTTTACTGTAGTTCTAATGCTCAGTTCTTTTCTTATGTGCTAATTTGACGTTCCCTTCCGGAGGTATCAAGTTTGCTAGTACATATTTGGGGGAATACCTTTGACCTGTATATTTTTACTGTGTAAAATATTTTTTAGGAGGAAAGTGGGACGTTATGGTGTTTTGTGGAGGTGATTTGTGATTCCTTGTGTTCCAGATGGAAATCAAAAAGGAAGTTGATGCAAATGAATCTCTGTCAGAGACTGAGGCTCACTGCCAAGAGAGCCTTGACCAGATTGCAAATGTTGTGTGTCTGCCAATAAAGATTGGAGATGAGGTAATGATATTTCTTGTTCTGCTGTGAATCTCCCTATTTTTTGTTTCACTGAAATTTTTGTCTTATTAATCATAAGTACAAACTTGAAAGCAAAATTTATCCAGGAGGATCTGCGTATTTGATGTCCGTATTTAGTTTAATGCCCAAGGTTCAAATTTAAGCAATTTTCCAGTTAAATTCAATAACTCAAAAACTGTTAGTCATATCCTAGCATAACAAAATATATTCTAAAGGCAACTTTACAGTATCCTTGTAATTATAAAGCTAAGGTAATATTAAACTGATAAGTGTTACACTAAAAATTGCATTAATGATAGAGCACCATCGTATTAACTCAAGCATGTCTTCAAATGTAGTGAAATTTTCACTGAAAGTGTTCCAAAATTTTTAAATCATAATAGTTTATTGACATAAAAGATAAACTCTTTTAAAATACAGCCTATCTCATTTCCAACACAACTTCCTCTATTTCTCAAGCTCATCTGCTTGGCACCTAATCTGGTCATGTTCATGTCACAAGGCTCATTGAGATGGTCCAAAAATGGATTATCCAAAAGAGGCACAGATATGTATTCCTTTATCACTCTTTATCATACATGGCATTTAATGATTACTCTTAACTATCCTGACAAACCTGATTGCATCGCTAGCAAAACTGTCATCCAAGGAATAATGGAAAAATGTGGTGCAGTACACAAACAGCCTGTGTCTCGACAAGTTTATTTACTGCCTTTGAGGGTAAATGCCTAATTTTTATACTGTCGTTAAATTTCCTGTCTGTTAATTGCAGCAGAGTGAAATTTTCCAAGTTTGACTTTCAGATTTGATGTTCTTGACAATCTGAATTTTTGTTCTTATGGTTGTGAGTGCTTTGGCAAATTATTGATGAAAAGAATCTCTCAGTGCCTCTGATATTACTCATTTGACAGAAAAGTATATGCATACTTGGATAATTATTTTAAGAAAATGATGAAATGCTAATTATAACAATTTGATGAAAATCATGCATGTGAAAATATCGGCGGGGTTGAATTGGATGCATAAAGCAGCTTAAAATGCAACATTTGAATGATGAACACCCCCTAACAAACAAACTGGATTTTCTTATTTATCACATTCTCATGTAGGACACACCTTGCTTTGGCCCTTCATTTTGAAAAAAAAACTTCTTAAGATGAAAGATAAGTTTGAAGTGCTAATGTGGAAGAGATCAGACAGATAATTGAACTGTTATAAACATGTGATATAATGTTTGAATTACTCTTTTTCCTGATGAATAACATTCAATTTTAAATATTTTGGGATATATTCACATGTACACATAATGTGCATTCTCTCAGCTGTTTTGCAACAGTATCTATTGATTGAATGTACTTAACTGTTGGTAATTTTAGAAAAAATTTCTTTCTCATTTATCATGAGTCATTTAAATTCATCATGCTGTCTTTAAATTTCATCTCACGTTTTTCCACCTTATTGAATTCCCACATGGGAAACGTCACAGACTTGGAGCCAACCACAGCACGTAGTTCCCAATGAATTGCTGCTGCCGAATATCGATTACCTGCAAACAATTAAATAACAGCACACACTTCACACTCGGTGGAATTTTCTGTTGCCACACACATTTTGACAAGCTACCAAAAACCAACTACAGCTCAGAAGACCTTCACTCTACCACGACTGTACGTCGACTGACCTACCGTACATGCTGATGTAACAATGACTGCACTACCCCCTCCACTTTTCACGTAACAGAGGTTACTTTCCAAACAACTCTTTCTGCTGATTATTCAAGTTACAGTATACATATTTATTTGTTTCAGGGCCAAATAAAAGAAGAAGTTGATTCATGTGAGCCACATGATGAAGCAAAAGATTATGCAGATGAGGACATTGAGGAAAGTAAACCTGAGGTAATACTCATGGCATATTGCATTGAGGTAGTGATGGGCACCTCAAAAAAACAAAACGTTGATAATATTTGAAATGTAATTTTTTAAATTTTAGGTCAAAAGAACGTTGTGAAATTTTTTTTGTGAAACTTAATGATTGAGTTATTTTGTTTTTCTTTCCAATATGCGTAATGTTGTGATTGGTTACTTTTTGCACTGGCCTGCCTCAATGGCTGGTAAAGAATTTATTTTTTTAACACAATTTTAAAAGAAAGTGTAGTTACTCTATTTTTGTGAAGTTGTTATGTTGGTCTTTTATGCTTTATGCTTCCCTTATACATATTCTGTACTTCTGAATGATGATGGTCACATTCGGAGAGCTGTTGAATCTTCAAATGAATACTTTAGGGCATCATTAATCGCTCAAGTCAACAACATGACACATTGGAAATGAAGTTGCCGTTGAAATAAGCCCTTCAAATTAGCCATCATGCCGCAGGTGGTCACTTATTATGTATCTGTGATGTCATCCGAATCTGAGCCTAAATTCAGTGGTACAGAATAACCCCTCCTGTGTGGTTTATTTTTGTTCTGTAGTTCACAATTCCATCCCTTCAATAGCATTTCTCCTTTGTGATTTTGGAGTCAAGTGGACTTGTATTTTCCTCATCCTAGCACATATTTGCTTGTTTAATATTGTTTTATATCTTCTGTTGTATTAATGTTTGATACATATTTCATTTTTTGTACAGATCGTTGAAAAAGATTTTAATCCTTGCAAGTCACCAGCTGAAGGTCAGATAATCACAAAAGAAGAAGAATCTTCTGATGGAGAAGGTGGTTGGACAGAATCCATGCCAACTGAAATGGAAGCTGATGTAATTACCTTTTGCTTTTTGTTCCTTTTCGAAGGTCAGTCAAGGGGAGAAAACTTTTGAGATAATCATATTATTATTATCTGAAACATTGAAGGTCCTATGCAAAGGAAAAGCAAGCAAGTGTGGGCAAGAATTAATATTGGTGCAGCAAAATGGAGAATCTGTTCAATCAATTTATTTTTGTCAATCTAATTGGCATCCGTAAAGATTCATACGTGTTTAGAATTTTATTCAAAATTGACTTTCTAGAATGAGATAAAGGCTGTGACAAGAAGTCATGCAAAATAAATTGTTGGCTTTTAAGTTTGCGCCATTTTTTTAAATGCTATGAAATTGAAATATTTGAATGGAATGGCATCAGACTTTCCGGAGACAAAAGTTACGTAATCAATAATGAGGAACTTGCATGGGTCGTAGATTGCTCTAAAAACTATTTTGAATAAGTCAAATGGATACATTAGCTCGCAAAAATACCTTCAGTTTCTCCATTCAACATCAAAAGAAATAAAAAAATTGCATTTAAAATCGAGAAAAATTTCTCTGAGCCGACCACTGCGCGAAGACACCCGAGCGTTGCCGAGGCCAGGCGTGACGTCATAGGTGCCTAAACAACCGTAGGGAGTAGGGAAATACGCCGAGCGCATGGTGTAAAAATTGTTTTGAGGGAGTATTTAGCCGTTCATCGTCACTTTATTTTTTTCTGTTATTCTTGGGCAAGTTTTCCTATTGCTATTGTGCCTAGATTATTACTTGGGATATTAATAATGCGGCATCGGGATGATGAAGTACATGCGTTTCACTTCGTGTGTTTTGGTTATCAGAAAAATGGATGATAACGTTGCCACTCGTTCGAATAGTACACCTGAAATTCATCTACGTCTACATAATACCCCGCAAGCCGCCTAAAAGGCGTGTGGCATGGGGTGTTAGGACACCAGCCTTTTTTTAGGACACCAAAAATTGATGCCACGATCCTCATGGAATTTATTAAGACAAATTATTGCTATACGTCGGCGGCAAATCGAGTTGTAAAAGAAACTTGTAATACTGGAGGATAACGATCGTAAGCTGTGCTGTTGACATTAGAGTAAGCTGGCCTGTTGAATTTGGCAACGCCGGATTAACGGAGAAGGTAGTCCTATCCGTCCTACGGTACGAATTCACAGCAAAACAGTCTGCACACAATCTACATGTGAGATCGCGAATCGGTTCCGCTGCCAACACACACACAAGCTACAACCTATTTCAATAATATAGGTAAATCTATAAACAATATACTAGCATATACCATAATAATATAGTGGGAAATAGGCAAATACTCTTATCAAAAACTGGATGTCACTATCACATTCTTATATTCATCACGTACAACTTACAATAACAGAACTCGTTATGATGAATACAACTATTTATTCACTGATTTAAACCCTTAAGTTATCCCACACAAGTGACTCAGGTGACATTTCTCACTACTATTCGTTGAAATAATGGAATAACAAACTTCACTCACAGTTTTTATTTCAATAGCGTGATCGTGAAATGTCATATCTACGGTGAACAACGGAGATTAGCACGCCACTGACAGTTTTTACACTACTGTTAGACATTTATCGATAGCGTAATAGCACTTTTTACAATTCAATCACGATGGAACACTGATAACTCTTGGCCGATATTTTTTAACCTTGTCAAACTTTGTGCATTACACTGGCACTGTGATTATTAGCAGTAGCTTAACGGGAGATGTCACGTTGAAAATAACACTATTTTGGCACAAAAATGTTCCTAGATGTCTCCAATCAGCGAGCAAAAGTTGCATTGACTGGAATTCACCCCATAATACAAGCACAGACAGTCCTAAACGACGAATTCTCCGGTACCTACGAATAAACGGATGAAGTTATTGTATATAAAAGCTAAGCGGACATTAGTAAACATCAAAATCGTTCTAATTACATACTTAAATGAATGATATGCCGTCGATAACATCAACTTACAATTAACGTATCCCCCTTCCAATGGCCGTGGCTCAGACTCCTACAACGATGTTATTTAGGTATATTCAAATTTTTGGTTTAACTGCTCCAGTTTTATATTTTATGCCCTTACTCAGATATTAATATTATAAATAATGCAAAATACGAGGGCTTCCAAGCCTCTATAGTCGGATATTTATCTTTAAATATAAAATAATCAACACGTCTAACAAACGAAGCTCTCACAACTGCTGGCAACTATTACAAACAATCACAACAATAGCTTCGCGTGATGTTTAGGCACCTTTGACGTCATCGAGGCTTCGTCGGCAGTGGCTTGGGGGGTGAGGGAGTTTTTCCCGCGCTTTAAAATTCGTTATATTTATCATTAAATATCTCGCGAAGGAAAACTCAGATTTACATGCGGTTTTCTTTGTTGTATTCAGAAAATAATTTTCTGTCCGCCTATGAAATAAAAAAAATTCATGCAAGTTCCCCATTTAATGTAGTTCCTAGGTCTGAATGTCTTATCAATGAGTACATAAAAATGAGCATGGATAGTTTTAGTTCTTCCATGTTATAATTTGATCAGAACATCTCTTAGAAAGTTCTTTTTATTTTTTTTTCAATTATGACTGGCTGAATCTAATGCTTTCCCAAGTATGTATGCATTGACGTTGCTGAATGTGGCCTTTCAGGTCTGTGTTAAGGAAGAGATAGGTGTATGTGAATCAATGCCTGAAGATGAGCCTCTGAATCAAGAGGATTTTGGTGAAGATGAATATCCAGCATTTAAAGTCCTCTGCTTGCCCTTGGGAGTTGGAGATATGGTAATTATGTGAAAATAATCTTTTTAAATCCATTTACAAGTATTTTTTGCACCTATGCGTTGGCATACAATATGGCTTTATTAAAAAATGGTGTAACTTTGTTCTCCAGCATGGAAGCTTGGATTCAAATTTTGCTAAAATTGAATGAGTTGGATTGTTGCATATGCAATTGTATGTGTACTGCATAACTTGATGAAACTCTATCCCACTTGATGATAAAAAAATTAAATTAATAAGGGGAAGTTGCTGTATACAAAGTATGTCCTGATTATCCGGGCTAATGATGGAGAGTGACGGCACAAATAATCGGAAAACACGGATAACCCAAACCTTCACTTAAATCCCTTGTAATGTTCATAATTTACGTAAAACAAACAATTATTTATTATTTATACAGTTATTCTGTTATTTTAGAGTGCTTCCTGGACTCATTGAGAGCTTTCTTTGCCTGTTCGAGATCTTTTTGGCTGCGATAACATGGTTGTACTCATATTATTAATGCTCAATTTGGCCACAAAGAAAACCACACATCCGTGGCTGTGCGATCGTGGATACAGAAAAGTGGTTTGAATGAATGCTTCAAAACCACTGCTCGACGTCGGACACTAGATTGTCAGGCACCACGCCTCACAGTTGCGTCTCGCACAAGTTGCCCGGGTTGCATTTGCTGCCGGGCGTGTATCCGTGATCACGGAGAGCGGTCGCGCACTGCGAGGCTTGGAAAACACAAACACTGTTCCCATGAATGCAGCTAGCACGTCATCGCTTCCGTTTTACAAAGGGGATTCTGATGGAATTGATAAGCCCAGTGTACTCTATCATTAATGCAGTAATTCCGATGATTTTGCGTCCGATTTTAATATTTTATAAAGGTCGCGGGAAAAATTGAGCGAGAGTGAAAATCATGTACGGATAATACGCAACCGGGATGAACCGAAAGCCGAATATTCGGGAGTCTGCTGTATTAAGAGACAGCCATGGCTCTTGGTAATACAAATGATGGAGTTTAATTCAAATGTATTAGTAGCCCCACATCCTTTTGCATATAACTTTTATTAAGATGCAAAAAGTATGTAATAATAAAACAAGCTTTAATCTTACATTCCTTCATTTTCAGATAGTGAAAAGTTTTCGTTTTGGCTTTTATTGCTAATCATTTCGGTATTAATTCCTTTTGGCTTCACTTCCAATACCAAATACACCCATGTCTCGTATAGCGCAATTTCGATTAGCGCAATTTCGATATAGCGCAAATTCGTTCCTCGGGGAAACATTGCAACGCAGTGTAGCCTAATCAAAAATCTTAAACGCCCTCGTGATAAAACGTGAACTTGCGCTAAGTACACAGGAAATTTCTATCATTTTTCGCATATTAATATTATTGCTTGCCTCAAATTTTCTTTTTTGTTTATATATTAATCGAAATCCATTGCTGTGCAATGGCCAAAAGTATTACTCATCATTGGGTCCAGATAGCCGGCCTACCGAAGTAATTTATCTAGTCTCCTTAACAGAATGAGTTAATTTAGATCATTAATTAAGCGTGGGGCTAGTGGAAATGAGTTTTTTTTTAAGCAATACTGGTTGAGACGTATTTTTTGCCGTCGTAGGTTATCGGACGGTTGACTTCCAGGTAGAGGGTCTACGCCTTCAAGGTCATCGGTATTCACGGAGGAGAAATGGAGTGGTGGCCGAGTTGCGCATGAATAGCATCAGCATATAAGAGGGTCCGCTATAGAGTCTCAAACACAATAGCTTCGTTCCCTCCCCGCAGTCGTAGGCCCTCTGCGTCTGAAGAATACAGTTCAGCAGTAGAAGGTGATTTCGATAGAGCCATGCAGAGTAAAAACCAAGAGAAAATGGCAAAAAATAGGAATGTGGGTAGAAAAATCAAGAATTTATCAAGGAAAACCATAAACCTAGAAGAGAAATTGATATAGGTCAATTGCTTTGAAAATGGAGAACGTCGAAGCGATATTGCGCGGAAGTTTAAACGCACGACGCCTTATTCTGAATAAAGACGAAGTTAAAACATCAGTGACCTCACCCGCACCAACTTCAACCAAGCGGTCTACATATACGGAAAGTTCATAGTGAATCAGTACAAAAAGACGCGAGTGGTAATCGCTCCGAGACATTTAGTGAAAGCTCCAGTTGGTTCCAGAATTTAAACGGCATGCTGGTATTTTCAATGCGGCGATATCAGGTGAATCTGCAAGTGTTGATAGCGCAGTCACCACAACATTTTCTGATGAACTCCAAGCTGTGATTGAAAGTGGCTCCTTTCCCCCTCAACTAGTTTTTAGTGTTGACGAGACGATATTCTTTTGGAAAATAATGCATTCTCGTTCATTCATTTTCAGGGAAGGAAAACTTGGATCAGGTTTCAAGGCATTTAAAGACTGTTTCACGTAGCTGCTAAAGACTCGGAGGACTTCACATTAAAATGATTTATCATTCATAAACTCCGCTAGCTATGAAGTGGCATTCAAAGTAGCATTTGCCTGTCATTTCAATGAACGACAAAAGGTCCTGGGTGACACAATAGTTGTTTTTCGACTGGTTTGAAAAGTCGTCAACTGCCGGCAATGCATTACGAACCCCTGAGATAGCAATGTTAGCCCACCCGCACGACAGGACGGAATTTCAAAAGCACGTAAGAATTTTTTTTAACGTGAATAAAAGTCTTCAAATGCGTGCATACTATCTTTAAAGATGTTTTAAACTATAAAAATTTATATAAGTAATGTTTTCTAAGGCTTTTTATGGGAATATTTATGTTTTAGAGGAAATTCAATATCCAATAGCCATGCTACCAGGAACGCATCCCTATCTTCCCAATGTTAAAACGCTCTCGTATAACGCAAATTCGTATAGCGCAAAGACCCCAAGGAACGCATCCCTTGCGCTATACGAGACATGGGTGTACATATAAGCTCAAGAACCAGTGGAACTGAAAACAATAAACTCTCGTTAATACGAACAAGGTTATTATGAAGTTCTCGTTGTTATGAAGCAAATCGTTAGTCCCGATGAAAAGGCTAATCCATAGTGAAAGAAATTTTATTACGAAATTTTTGTTATTACAAATTTACGAATATCAGTTCCAGTCCCGGGGGTTATAAAGTGAGCTTTATTAGGAAGTTCCATGGGCAAGCAACAGCTTTTATACACTAACTAACGGCATTTTATAACCCACAAATGGTGTTTTTTAAGGTGGATATACACTACGCTACTTTATAATCATTGCCGTACGTTTATGTTCTCCTCGTGCACTGTGCCCAAGAGCGTCAATTATGGCTCTTTCTTCAGTAGGATATACTTCAGTATCCAGGCAAGATCATATAATAAGCTTCATTCCTGTGGAATCATGGTGACCGATTCATTACTGCTCGTAAATTTGAGGTACATTTAGTCCTCTTCCTACGCACATTCGATTTACGAACTTTCAGTGGTAGGAATACTAGAAAAATTCTAGCGTACCCAAAATTTCAGTTGGCCGATGCAGGGCGAGGTGGCGTAGAGGAACTACTTTTGGCGTATTCTGAACAAAGTATCGTTGAATCTGGTGTGAAGTCTGGAACTGTTTAGCCTCTTGCCCAATCTTCCTTCCTGCGGACAGCGATTTTTTTCAGCTCCAGCTGCAACTAACGCGTGGCTAGATCAGTTCATCACAATCGTAAGCTAACACATAATGCAATGGTGTATGTATTCTGCAGGATAACTGCGCTCTTCAATGTCTTGCATAGGTTTATCAACTTATGAGCAAGATCTCAAGGAACGCATCTTGTTCGTATATCAAGGACTTACTGTATTGGGGAAGATATCAACCCTCAATTGCATCATGCCGCATTCGTCTTTTGAGAAAATGAAACCGATGTGCTTGATTTTATATATTTGCATGTAATTTAATCGCGTATATTATACTCTTGACTCTGAAGCTATTTGCAGTGGGACTATTAGTACAGAATATTGAAAAGACAAGAAATTTTGACGAGCTATGATTTATTTTCGACCATTCCTAAAAGAAACGTTCATACGAACTTCGTAATTAGAACCTCTGCTTTTTCGGTTCCATGAACTTCATAATAACGAGAGTCTACTGTAGTACCAATGAACTGAACCTTCTTATCCTTACTTCATCAAATTGAAAATGGTAATCATTTCTTGTTGCAACTTTGTTATCACTTCAGGTGGGTGACAGTAATGTTGCTGCCGGCCTTTCCATGACTAAGGGAAGTAAATGGAGTGGTCAAATTGGTGAGAGACAAGAAAGACTGCCAAATCTGGTCGATGATGAACACCGTCTGACAAATAAAAGTGCATTAACTTCGAAGAAACCTCAGCATTGGACACAGAATGATCAATATTTGCATCAAGATAGTCAGGGGGAAATGGAGAATCACTATGCAAACACCTTTAACGTCAATGACTTGATACATAAGGACACGTTAGAACTTGAATCAAGAGAAAAACTGGTCAGTTATGGGGCAGAATATGTTTGTAACTATTGTGGCATGAGATGTCCCGATAGAAATTCATTGCTTATGCATATAAGTGACCATGTATTTAGCAGAACACCTTCAATTGGTGAAATTGCTGAGAAAGGTTTATCACCTGTGTGCTCCACATCAGGGATTAAGCCTCAAGAAAGGTCAGCAACATTAATAGGAGATGGAATGTATGAGGATGAGTCCAACCAGGGCAGTTGTGCTGCAGAACATTCACAGCCAGTCGCAGGCAATAATGACAGCAAACCGTTCCAGTGTGATCTCTGCGGGAAAGGTTTTAGCAAGAAACATTATTTGTGGAAGCATTCATTTTCACACGATGATAAGCTAAAGCCATTTGAATGCGAAATATGCAAGAAGAGGTTCCGCGACAAGGGTTTTTTGCTGGCTCATTCTGTTGTGCACAGTAAATCCAAGCCTCACAAATGTGAGATTTGTGGGAAAGAATTTAGTTTGGAACGATATCTGCTGAATCATATGGTCGTGCACAATATTTCAAAGCCTTACGTTTGTGACATTTGTGGTAAGGGGTTTTCCCACAAGAAATCCCTGACCACGCACTCATACATCCATGCCGACCTCAAGCAATTCAAATGCCAGACTTGTGGCCGAGGATTCAACGACCCGGGCACCTTGTCTAGACACATGGAGAGGCATGGGCAGGTGAGAGCGTACAAGTGTGAGGAATGCTCCAGGGAGTTCGTCACAAAGAGCGATTTGACCAAGCACTCCTACACGCACAACAGATCAAAAGGATTCACATGTGAGGTATGTAGAGAAGAGTTCAGCTCTAAGGCGACTTTACTTTCGCATGCTGTCGTCCATAGTGGTTTTACGCCGGTAAAGTGTGTAACTTGCAGTAAAGACCTTTACGGTGAGGATGACGTACAAAGGCACGTTGCCCTGCACAGCAGGTCCAAGTCGGTGAAATGCGAGGTCTGTGCAAAGGAGTTTTATGACAGGGCCGCCCTCAAAAAACACTCTGTTGTGCACAGCGACTTGAGACCGTTTAAGTGCGATGAGTGCGGGATGTCGTTCAAGCTGAAGTTTTGTTTGGACAAGCACTTAGCGATCCACAGCGAGGTGAAACCGTTTGAATGTGAACAGTGTGGAAAAGAATTTCGTCGCAAGGCGGACTTGTTGACTCACGCTGTCATACACACCAACTCAAAGCCCTTTGGGTGTGAAATATGTGGGAGGAGGTTCAACCAGAAGAGTGCACTCAAGATGCACTCAAAGTCACACTCTGGTTACAGGCCATGAGATGTAATATCAGTGATGGCGATCTACAGATGCGGTTGAAGGGAACTGCATGACAGGCAGATAAACGGCAGATGGAGTTCGTTGTGTCTACTCGTTTACATCTCACATGCCGACAATAGCTTGATGTCTCGACGCACTGCTTGTGACCTCATGCTCCAGATGTTGTCAGTGCATTGCATGTTTAGGTACAAAGCAGGCTGCTGACTCCATAGTTGGAAGGGAGGGACAGAAATGCAAGAGGAAAGGGGGAAAGTGTGTGGGAGAAGGAATGCCAACTCAGGGATTCACTCCACTTCTGCTCCAACTACTCTCCCTACATCAAATTTTTCAGGTGCTGCTAGAGTTCTGACATTCCATGAACCAAATCTCAAATACTTAAAATTTAGCTTGGGTCTAGATCTGTAGTATTTGTCCACACCTGAGGCTTGTTGGCATTTCTGGACTGGAAGATTTTTTTCCAGGGTAAGGTTGTTGGCCTTACACCAAAACCCCAACCTGGAGGACCAGGGTATCTCTTTTTGCCTGGCTCCTACCCCATGAAGATCTATCCAGTGATGGAGGTCCTACCAGTAGCTTAGCTACCTCTGGCATAAGTTGTCAGGGGGTGGTGGTTGAACTATAGGAAGTTAATCTCAGAGCTTTATGGGTGAAGTTAATTAGTGACACTCATGAAGAAGCATATTTCAAAGATGATTTCAAATTCAATGCCAGCTCATTGAGGATGCATTCATTTCCTGGAATTGCTGAAGCCTATAGTTCTTGACTTCAACTCATATCTTACCCATTCCATTCAAAGATTAGCAAAAATGTGATCCAGCTGTAATGTAATGAAATTTTTTTGCATAATTTCTCTAGGGACGAATTTGCAATTGACAATAATAGGACTGTATATTTTTCCAATGAAATAAGTGTTGAATACTCTTGTTAAACATAAATGTTTATAAAATTCGAGGAATCAAGCGAGATGGAGTGGAATTGATTCATAATGAAACACTTACTTGCAATTTTCCACAAAAATAAAATTTTACTACGACTCGAGTTTCAATGATACTACATCATTTTCAAGTAACAACTGAGAGAGGAGAAATGGGGTGGAAGGTCCTCAAGGAGCTGGTTGGAATGGATAGGGGTGCAAGGCGTGGGGGGAGGGGGGAGAGTGGAAAAACCAGAGGAGGTAAAAAGGTTGGGAATTGAAGGGTTTTTTCTGGGTTAACAAACTTGAACATAGAAATGAATGCATTTGAAAACACGTGGCGGTCTTCTTATCTTCGGGTGTTTCCGAGCGCCATCCGTGAATGGTGTGGAAGGGGGGGAAAGACGTCTTCTGTGCTCGTGGGCTGCCGTGCGGATTAGTAGGGTCTTCGGGGGTGCGTTCTTCTGAGGGCGTTATTGCCAAAACATTTTCTACTGGTTCAGATATGTCGATGACATTTTGTGCTGCTGGACCGGCACCAACAGACAGCTAGATAGTTTTCTCCAGCTCATTAACTCACTACATAACTCTATAAAGTTTACAATGGAACTGGAAGTTGACAAAAAATTAAATTTCTTAGATTTGTCTGTGGAAATTCAAAAACAAAACCATGTCTTTTCAATATACAGAAAACCTACTTTCACAGATCAGGTCATTCCAGCGGATTCATGTCACCCTATTTCACACAAACTAGCTGGTTTTCATTCCCTAATCCATAGATTAATCAACATCCCTATGAATAATAATCACTTCCATCAAGAACTCCTGACCATCCAGTCAATAGCAATTAACAATGGATACAGTGTGGAACTCATCAACTCTTTGCTTGCAAAGAAAAGACGACAACAAGCAGTGAACCTCAACACCTCTCTCTCCCCACAGCAGACAAGTGAACCCCGCAAATGGTGCAAAATTCCCTTCATCAAAGATCTCTCCTACAAGATTGCCAACCAAATCCCTAAGGAAAAATTCAGAGTTTCCTTTTACACCCCCACAACATTATCCCGACTCTTGTGTAAACACAAAGACCTAATCGAAAGTGAAAAACTGAGTGGTGTTTATGAGATTACGTGTTGTGAGTGCCATGCGCAATATATAGGACAGACAGGAAGAGATTTCAACACGAGATTTAATGAACATAGGAAGTGCATCGCCCACAGTAACCCAACTTCGATGGTGGCCAAACACATCATTGAGAGCGGCCACAATCCAAACTTCACAACCAAAGTACTCCATAAACATATCAAAGGGAGGAAATTAGACGCCTTGGAACAATTAGAGATCCACCAACATAAACATTCCCAGGTTTCCCTTCTCAATGACCACCTCTACCTTTCAAAATCGCCCTTGCTTGCCATTAAGTTCCAATAGTGTCTTTCCCAGAAGTGTTAAAATCCCTTCTCCCCCCCTCCTGTCGCCCACTCGACGTGAAAGAGATCCCACAAGAACCATACAGTGAATCCTAACCGCCGACCCCCCGCCCCCCACCTACACGCCCTCAGAAGAACGCACCCCCGAAGACCCTACTAATTCGCACGGCAGCCCACGAGCACAGAAGACGTCTTTCCCCCCCTTCCACACCATTCACGGATGGCGCTCGGAAACACCCGAAGATAAGAAGACCGCCACGTGTTTTCAAATGCATTCATTTCTATGTTCAAGTTTGTTAACCCAGAAAAAACCCTTCAATTCCCAACCTTTTTACCTCCTCTGGTTTTTCCACTCTCCCCCCCTCCCCCCACGCCTTGCACCCCTATCCATTCCAACCAGCTCCTTGAGGACCTTCCACCCCATTTCTCCTCTCTCAGTTGTTACTTGAAAATGATGTAGTATCATTGAAACTCGAGTCGTAGTAAAATTTTATTTTTGTGGAAAATTGCAAGTAAGTGTTTCATTATAAATGTTTATAATTTAAATTTCATTTTTTCATTTCTATTTCATAAATGTTTATTTATATGTGATAAATAATTTAAATAAAATAATTTAATTGATTTAGGAATCCTCCAGATAAATGTCATTGTTATTTGTAGTAGTTACTCGGTGCATTTGTCAAGTGATCAGATGAGTCATTGTCCAAACCAATGGAAATTAGTGACTAAGCTAACTCAGGGACATCAATTTACCAGCTTAGGCTAAGATAATCCTTTCCTTTGAGGGAAATCATTATTTGAAGCACAAAATGGCCTAATTATGTAAAACGGGAGGAGTAAGAAACATCAGCTGAATAAATTGGTGTATGTATATAATTTAATCAAATCCTAGCCTTAGAAAAATTTTTGTGGCTCTGCTTCTACACTCGGCATCACCTACAGACCAACATATACTGAAATACCTCCAAAGTGCCGCCTATACATTATGTTTTCTACTGGATAACATGTTAGCAATGAAGTGCCCAGCTGAACTGAGAAATAGCTGGATACATTTACAGCTTAGATTAGCCACTTTGGTTTGGTCTGAGAATATAGACTAGTGTAGTAATTCCACTTGCATGATGTTGAATGTTGTAAGTGATGTGGAATGCTGCAACTGGTAAGTTTATAACTATGGCTGAGTTTCTCCTTGTGGGCATGCTGGGCAAACTGTGATTGAAACTATGAAAATTGTGAGCAAACTGATGTGAATAACTACATATGTATTCCTTCATAGGCATGATGGAATATGTAGTTATACACATCAGTTACTCAGGTTAACAATTGATCATGGATCAGTCTAGCCAGTTGGGGCAGGTAAATGACATGCCTCAGTGACAATGATTATAAAACTATTATTATTACATATTACATATGGACGTCGTAATTTGAACATGATAATATTTATAGAAGCATCATTACTATGATTTCGTACTGGTCTTAGGTGTAGAATGACTTGCCCTGCTTACCACCAAGTCATGTAATTTACCTGCCAAAATTGGCTAAACTGATATATGATCAATTGTTAATCTGAGTAGTTGACCTGGATAACTATATTTTTATGCCATAATTTATTAGGTATTTTTAGTGTTTATTTGACATTTTTGTCTTATTTTTATAGTACACATGTAGTGTTTGGCTTTGGTTAGATGTAACATGTGGTTATAAAAATTTTAATACGTATTTAAAATGAAAACTAACATTTTATCCAAAACTCAGATCATCTTTCTCGTTATTTTATGAGCAATTTTATTCTTATTAATATAATTTCAATCATAATTAAGTAATTAATCTTTACCTCTGCTCCCATCCAACTTCCAGATGGAGGAAATTATTGTGTAAAAGAGAGTTTGATTAATAAAATACATGAGATTTGTGATTAAGCAAATGATTTAACTGAATGAAAATTGTTGAAGGGAAAAATCTTTTTAGGTAAATTTTTTTACCATTTTTCTCTTTAATTACCTTGGTGATCATTATAACGACAACTTTGCTTAATTATCTGTACATGATGCTACAAAGATAGAAAATTGTGCTTTTTACATCAATGGGAATTCAACAGGCACCTATTAACATTTTTGCATTGACCTAGCTTTGAAAACTTAAATCACAAAGGGTGTAGTGAAGAAATTCACATCCTATGCATTTTTCCTTAGTACAGAAACTCGTCAAGGCCTGAAAACATCAATAGCACTATACTTATAACGCAACTTCAGTACCTACCTTGATTTAATCTTCATTTTACAAGAAAAATATTATTTTTCATGTCTCTATTCCTAAAATGTTACTGTATTATAGATTTACTCAAATCCTGAGGAAAGTTTTTGATGAAAAGGCACATGAATATGAATTAGAAGTAAATAATGCTAGTCAGAAAGTTTTCTGATAAACTGGTTAGACTTGTCTTGATATCATATCTTGTGATCAGTATTTAATCCTTCCCATGACATCAAATTTCTATAAAATAAAATTCTCAACATTTGTGGAATTACATGATAGGTTGTCTTTTGATGTGGCACTATTAAATGGGTTGGTTAGGAAACCTTTATTTCAACATGATAAATTTACAACTGATTCCACATTTTAAATTACACTTTTAAATTGTGTCTCTGTAGCTATTTTATGTCACTAAGTTTTTTGCTGTAGAAGTTGATGAAGTGTTGCCATTATACTGTGGAGGTGTATAAGGGAGTGCAGCATGGGCGTACCCAGGATCAAAAGTGGGGGAGGGGGCAAGCCGTGGTCGTTCAAGTTGCAACATATTAGCACAGAAAAGGTTAATGAAACCAAAATTTTAAAATTATGTCAACGCTTTATCTATATATATATAAGCACACTCTTTCCCCCCCTCTTTGGACCCTACCTCCCCACTATTTCCCCTTCCCTCAGCTATCCTTTTACCTACACTCTCCTACCTAACAGTGAGGAAGGTGGTAATACGCCACCGAAAATTTAGTACTTATTGTGAGTGTTTTTTTATCTTTTTTTAGTGTGTTCTGTGATTCTGCCCAACCTAGGGTTTTTTTACGATATATATATGTAAATAAATATATAAATAGTTCTAAGTCAATATCAATAAATATAGAAACAGAAAAAGGAAACACTCAAACGGGAAATTAACTTGAAGCTTTCGAAGCACTATGCACGGAGGGGTCCTCAGTAACTCCCGTGCGGCAAAGCTGTTCCGAGGATCAAGCGGCGCAGGCGCTGTGTTCCTCCTCCACTCCTGGTCGGCGAAGCCGACCCCTGTCGAGTAACGGCGAAGCCGTTCCGAGGACTAAGCAGGGTAGCCCCGGGGGGCACTCTAAACCCCTGGACAGCGAAGCTGCCCCTTAACGAGGAACAGCGAAGCCGCCCCTTAACGAGGAGCAGCGAAGCCGTTCCAAGGAATGAGCGGGGTGCTTCCCCACCCCCTGGCCAGCAAAGCCGACCCTAGCACATTCGGGTGAGATTATTCGAATTAAAATTCTTCGAACAACCACAAAAGTAGATGGCGAAGCCGGACCCGGGGTTTTTAAGGGGCGAAGCCCCTTAACGAGCACGCGGAGTGCAGCAAGTATATACATATAAAAGAAAGTCGAAAATCCTGTTAGTTAGAACACTTAAACCGTATTTCTCCGAATATAGTCCCCCTCTGAATATAGTCCCCCCCCCCCTAATTTTGAAACTTCAGTTTCAGGAAATAATTTTTAAAACGCATTTGAATATAGTCCCCCCTTTACTTTTATCATAGGCATTTTTGGAAAAAAAGGGGGGACTACATATATTCAGACATACACGGTAACTCGAGAACGGCTGCACCGATTTTAATGATATTAGGTTCTTTGGATTCGTCTCAGTCCCGGATAACATATAGAACATTAAAAAATAGGAAAAGTTCCTGAAAAAATTCATCTTTTTCTTAGGGATATGTTTTTAGGAGTTGTTAACACTACAACAATTGATACGTCAAAACTACAAATTAAATTATTTTTTTTGTTTCTACCAATTTAATGTCGAGCTTCGTAACAATATAACATTTAAATAGTGAAATATATTCAAAAATTTGAAATTATATTTAAAATATTTAATTCGAGCTAATTGTAAGCTCAGCTTGAGTTGACACTTCACTACCGTGTTTGTAAACAAATCTCCAAGCAATTGTTGGCAATCGGTAATGTCTGTGTTCCTCTCGACGAATCGAGCAGTTTGATTTCACTTCCTCGGAATGTTTGGAAATTAGTTTCATCGGAAGGTGAGCTCATGAACAAAGTGTTCCCGAATATGATTGATCACCACAAAAATCACCAGTGGTTGATTGAGCGAGCAATTTTGATGGCATAGAACGAAGATGTGGATGACTCAAACTAGGTAAATCAGGATCATATAGTTGGTACTCTGCATGAATTAAAATCTTTTAACTGTGTAACAAATGAAGACGAAGTCACCAACTATCTATCTGAATATTTTAAGTCCTTGGACGTACCTGGCTTACACCAGCACGATTTACAGCTAAAGGTAGGCTCTGTGTTCATGATCTTTCGAAACCTAAACCAACCAAAACCATCCAACGGAATGCATTTGGTGATTAAAAAAAAAAACTAATAATGAATGTGATTCACGGGACTGTGGTCAAAGGAAAATTCAAAGATGAAAAAGTTCTCATTCCGAAGACTCCACGATCCCGACTCATATGCCCTTTTGAGCTTAAGTGAATTCCAGTTCGTGTTGCATTTGTGATGATGATTAAGAAATCACAAGGTCAATCTTTCAGTGTTTGTGCTCATATGCTCATGAAAAACACAAGATTTTATATTTAGTGTGTTCATGAGTAGGTAAGCCTAATCTCTTTCTTTGCTTTGCTATATTTATTTCATTTCACCCGATTTATCTTGCGCCTGATAAAAAAAACAAAAACTTATACATATTAGAAAGAGCTTAACTCAAGAGATTAAACCCGAATGTGTAGTTGCCATGGTACGTTTTGCAGTGATACGTGGTCGTACGCAGTGCACTTCCCTGAACCGAGTTATTGCTAGCGCGCCACGAGTATATTATGACATATTAATGCTGCTCTCTAGGGGCTATTTTCACGAGATTTTCAGCATCAGTCAAGTATCGGTCTAGCGTGGCGTGAACTTGCTCCAATAACGGGTTTTGTCATAAATATTTGCTTTATAAGACTACAGTGTCCTAAATTTCCTAATTTAAAGCAAAAAAATTAGAAAATTCATTTTAAAAATCTGCATGTACATGCCTTGGTCTACTTCCCCAGTGTAGTTTGAATGAGGAAAATATATTGTTGTGAGCCTGGCCACAACCCCCTTAGCCCGTCACCCCCAAATTCCATTCCTAGTTGAGTTTGGCCTAGGTTCAGCTAGATTGATGTATAATTATCTGAGCCCAAGCTTGGTTAAATTCCAATCTCCCAAAAGGACGATGCACAGAGGTCACGAGAGACGCGTCCACGATGCCATCTCCTATCCCACCTTCTAGTAAATCGTGCGTGGCATTTCTCCCTATAGAACATTTTAGAAGGTTTTGGGCT
The DNA here is from genome assembly GCF_921293095.1 of Ischnura elegans. NCBI lineage: Eukaryota > Metazoa > Arthropoda > Insecta > Odonata > Coenagrionidae > Ischnura > Ischnura elegans. Next base: position 96,237,029 of record NC_060254.1, read on the forward strand.
AAACCTATAAAAGGCCATCTCCTTCCAGAGAGGCTCTCTCTCTCACGCTCTTAGTCACGCACCACGCACTTGCTCGCATCGTCAACTGTACCGATGCTTCGCGCCACTCCGCTGAATCGATGCCGCCAACCGACCTGACTGCTGCCTGTGGACCCCTGTTTCACCCCCTCTAGCGACACCATGCTCTTCGAGGAGTAAGCCAAACTGTATCTCTATGTCTGTATAGTAAATGGATTTTACTAATGTTGGTGTGTGCATTTCTTTACTGAGACCACCTCTGACGGCATCCAAAAAACTGAGTAAACTACGTCCCTAATTCTGTGACCTATTCCAAGGACACGACATATTTCTAGCAAGCTATTGCTATGCTTCTTTATTTTTTCTTAATTTTTTATTATTTTATTACTGTAGTCTAAATATTATTAAAATCAGTGCAGTCCGCTCTTGATTAATAAATGGTGTAACTAAACTGTAGGCGGCACAAAGTTCCCTGGTTCAGCTAGTTAGTTTATAAAATTAATTGCTTGAAAAAATAATTATATTTATTTTAGTTCCATGTCTTATTTTATATCATTTTTCTTCAAAAGAAAATTTGTTCAAAACTTTAATTTTGGCCTAAATTTATTTTTGCTTCATACGCCCATGAAGTGCAGCATATGGATTATGTGTATGAAAATGGAGTAGGCAAGAACTTCATCCTGATAGGTAAGTTCCTATATACTATTCACGGCAGCTTTTAAGTTAAGAATTGAAGTAGGGCAAGCTAAAGAAATGTATGTGTATTTGTACAATAAAGTACCGCATCATGTCAGAAAATAGAATTATTATTATTAACACCTGGTAGCACCTACAATGTAACGAGAGTGAGTGGATTTCTCCATTTTCGGGTTAACGCCACGTTTCGTGGTCAGAGGTGACGACAGTCTCACCAGGATTCCACTAGGCGTCTTCAGGTCGAAGTGTTGAAGTCTTCAGGCAAAACTGTTGTCACCTCTGACCACGAAACGCGGCGATAACCCGAAAATAGAGAAATCCACTCACTCTCGTTACATTGTAGGTGCTACCAGGTGTTAATAATAATAATTCTATTTTCTCCGAGAAATGTGTATACCATCTTTGGTGTCATCAAATACATATAATCATTCAAACACGGATAATTATTCATTCCCACACGACCGAAAACAGTGCATTTTGGCCTTTTTACATCAGAATTTTCAACAAAATTGACAATTACCCCTGTGCAAACAACCATGCCCTCGGAAGGGGCAACGTACCTTGGTGGACCTGGAACCCATGACTTCTTGTTTGGCAGGTGAGGGCCTCACTCTGCTGCCATCAAGGCAGACATTTATAGAATTATACATTTTTACCTACAAACACATTTCAGATTCAAATTTCATTGAAATTACATCCAAAATATGTACTCTCCTTAAGGGGCGCAGCTAGGAATTAAGACTCATGGGTTTAGGAGCAATTAACGCCGGGGTGTGTGCGGATGTAGTATACCCACCAGGATAAGCAGTAGGAACGAGATTAATAAATTGCGGTATTTAAAGATAAATGGTGAGTTTTACGGCTATATGATGGATATTTAATTCATCCTTACACTATTCTATTAGTAATATCAATCCAATTCAGTAAAAATTCTCTGAGCTCTTGGGGAGGCTTTTATCCCCTAAAACCTTCCCCTCGCCGCGCCTTTGCTCTTCTGTAGACTAAAGAGGATAAAGTAGGAGTGTAATAGCTAAAGGGCTTGAATAAAGTATGTCTTTTTGAAGGGTAAGCACATACCCTTTCGTATATATATAGTTATATAAGCTGTCAGCATAGTATTTTTATCTTCAACTCCGCCGAACAATCAGATATGAGTCTCTTTAACATCTAATGTCGAAATCAAGGGAGAAAAAATAATAAATACCACAAGCACATTTCCATTTCACTCTTTGCCAAACACCTTGTGGAAGAAAATCTCATGAGCAATTTTTAACTGTGTATTGAAGAAACCATGATCTTCCCAGCAGAGTTAGAACCCAAAAGTGAGAATCCCTCACGCCCTGCTCATTGCGGCCTTGCCTGGGAGGATGAATAGCCGGCCATTCTGACGATCTGGTGGAACAAATATAAGATAAAGTGCTAAAAAATACTTTTTTCAAATTTTTCATTTTCATCGTTTTGCGGTTCCCTATGCTTTTTGAGGTACCGCATATTATATGCTCGGTTATATCAGCAACAGTATAAAGTTTTTTCTATTTTAATTAGCTTAAAAGCGTGATATAAATGCTTATTTTGCATATGTGGCAGGATTGAAACAGTTCGTAATCCGCGTGTTGTTGAAAAATAAAACCTGACGATCTGGTTGCGCGGCAAGTTCAAGTGGAGCGTACTACGAAAGAAGTTACACATCGAGGAAGAGTTTATGTCTTATCTAATGTGAATGTTCTCATTCGTACATTTATTTGTGGTCACTCCTGAAGTTAAACAGGTTAGTGAGGCAAAATCTCTTCTTAGATTGTAGTCATGTACACGTACCTACTTCATTAAAGAAATGTAATCTTGCACGTGAGTCAGTTGATACTCCTATACTGACTACCTTACTAATGTTGACTGTTAATGTATCTATTATTTGGTCCAAGTCTCCTTAATTACTGTTTTATAATTATTAACTTCGATTATAACGCGTTAATGGATGTTGGGTCATGTATCTGAACCATGCATGAGAATTTCTTGTGTATTCGTTGTCCAATCGAAGAATACTAACGAGTTTGGCCCATGATTACAGGTAAGATAAAATCAACTGATTTGGGCGTTACTTGGTGGAACGATGAAATGTTCATGGTGAAACAAAACCCAATACTATTCCACAAACTTTTATTTTAACTGTCAACTAGTTTCGACGTTTACACCGTCATTATCAAGACTAACTAGCTAGCTAGTAACTAACTAGTGTTGATAATGACGGTGTAAACGTCGAAACTAGTTGAAAGTTAAAATGAAAGTTTGTGGAATAGTACTGGGTTTTGTTTAGTAAAGACCACTCTAAAGTCCTGCATTTATGGCAAATTAATATTATTGTTGTTATAATTAATAATATTGTTATGAGTTATATATCTCAGTGTGTAGATTATGGACTTAGAGATGCGTGATGTTGCCATGTACATGAAATGTGCGCACTTTTTAAATGCATAATAAATATGCATACATATATTTCTCTCGCAAATGTTTCAGTAATAAGTGGCATGGAAGAGTTATGAGGTAGAATGTTTTGTGTCGATGTATTTTTAATTTTGTTCTACCAATATATCGGTTCTTCAAACTATTTCCTTAAGTCAAGCTTAATTACCCATTCTGTCCTAAGATTTCTGATAATATGGTTTCAATGGTTCTTGTATGGGTAAAAAAATCGTGTATTGATCGTACACGGTTCTAGAAAATTCTGAAGAAATATAATGTTTATAAACATTCTGTTTCTTCAGAATTTTCCAGAGCAATTTCCATCTTAAATGATGCACAATATACCTATGCCTTGGAGGCCCTCTGGTAGGCCTCAGGTATATATATCAATTAACCGTGAATTTTTTTAATAATAGGACATATAATAATATATGTCCTATTATAAAAAAATCATGGTTTATTAGTTAAGAATATATGATTCCTAAATACTTCATTTAGTTACAAACATGCGAGTACTTGGTGTTCAAATTGTATCTCCTCGTCTGAGGAATTTGTCAATTGTATACTGCTGCATCCTCGTCATACGAACAAAGTCGGCACAGAAATCCGATGGCAACATTGGGCTACCTTCATCAGGGGCACAGCTAGGAATCAAGGCTGGGGGGGGGTGGTGTAGGCGCAACTACTACTTACGGGTTTGGGGGTATTGCATACCCACCAGGGTGAGTGGGAGTTATGGGGGCCCTCCTCCAGAAAATTTTAAGATTAATGGTTCAAAAATACTAGTTTTACAGCTTTATGAGAGATATTTGATTAATCCTAACACTATTCTATAAGTAATACTAATCCATTAAGTAACATGGATTAAACTTTAAAATTTCTCTGAGCTCTGGGGGGGGTTTATCCCCCAAAACCCCCCCTTGCTGCACCGCTGACCTTCCTTGCGTTTTGCATAAAGAAGAGTCGCAAGCGTAAATCCTCGCAATGAACCTCCTTGCATCTTGAGATGTCACTAGGCTACGCTCAGTTGCAATTTTTTTCCATCTCTATCCGCACCTTCAGCTCTACCTTGTTGCCTGTATAATATGGTTTCAGTAATATCAACTTCATAGTTTTCATTGGTTCAAATTGCAGTCGATATTATCTGACTCTTCGTGGATTCTTAATCGGTAGTTACAGTTTCAAGTTGAATTTACTTTCAGATTCTGCTGTAATGTTGAAAACTGCATTGGAATGTTTGAAACCACGATGGAAATAACAATTTTGGATTGTTTGATTGTTAGTTCACAAATGACTAGTAGTGAGTGAAGGGAAAACTGACTACAGAGATGGGGATGGGAAAAAGAGTAAGGAACAAAGATAGGTTGTAATCTTCCAATGGATACAGCTCAGTTGTATAATGGAAAGTGGGTAAGAGGATAGACCACATGAGTCAGTTGAATTTTTTTCAAGATGTCGCAAACAAAAAGCTCTTGGTAAGCAAAATTGTTCATTTCGACCAGTCTTCTCTGCTCGACATTAGCCTGTAATCCCTGGAAATTGGCCCGTACCCGCTCGTATACCCTCACCATGGGTGTCGCCACTTCTTTCTCACTATCCCAGGCTCATTCTATCATCCATAGCCCAGCTACTGCTTCAAGATTCCTCTCCTCTTAAACACAACATTATAATGAATATGGTCTCATGGTCGGGAAACGGTATCCGAATCCTCTAACATATAATATAGCAACAATAACTTCAAGAATACAGCAAGAATAGGTACCCTTGTGAAAAATAAGGCTAAATTCAATGAGGAAAATGTAAAAAAACCGTATTCGGATACATAAAAAATTTAATTTCATCGTGAGTATATTGTCCAGTGTTGCCATCTCATGGCTCAATAAAGTGGCATACTGCCTCAGTTAAGCAGAGTAAACTCTGGGATATTCTTTTATTGGGTTCTATTCTTCAAGATCTGCCCCAGTTATGCGGCTGCCCCAAGGAATCCCATTAACTGGAATCTACTGTGTGTAAATAATTACTGATAGAAATTGAAACAAAGAGACAGACACATAAACACGTGATAATGACACAGCGTGGTGTGGATATGGAATGAAAGTGGAAAACACATGGAAAAATGTCACCTCGACCGGGAATTGAACCAAGGACCTTCTGCTCTCTGGGCAGATGTTCAGACCTCCGAGCTATTCAGGCTACTCTTATCTCCAGTGTTTTCGGCGGGGAGTTTATGCGACCAATTCCTCCAGATGTAGCCCAATGTGTTGGCCAAGAGATGGCTCTGGGTGCAGGTCCCGCCACAAAGGAAGAATTCAATGCACACAGAAGATGAAATGGAATGAAAGATTGTCACACTCACACAAACAGTACAATACACCTAGACCTGAGTTTCAGGGAATACTGATTCCAATGAGAAGAAACTAACCATGGAGGTTACAAACATTTCAAATTCACATTCACACAAGATGACCCTTATCTTGTGGTGATACAAAGTTAAGGTTTCTAGAATTATGTTTCTCACGCATCTTTAGCCTTAATATGTATGCCATTTTCAGTCAGTGAAAGAAAAAATTTAATTTTATAATGCTCCCGTGTAAATCAAAGGGCTCACTATTTATTTAGTTCTTCCCTGCTAAGGAGCACATACTGAAACATTACCATTTTAACAATTTTCATTTGTAATTTTGATGTTGCCATTAGAGTTATACTTCAGGCAATTCTTTGAACAATTTGACCTCTTATTCATGTATGTATTATTTATATGGTCATTCAGGATTTCCATGTCCTTTTTTTTTAAAAATCTGCTGCCTCATTGAAAAGTCTCCTTCACTAAGAAAAAAACCTTATATTGAATTAAATTATGCAAAATATAGGTTAGAAATAATCATGGTTTGTGACCACCAATAAATTATTTAAAAAATTTATTGAAAACATATTTACATGAAAATTATGAATGTAACCAAATACATGCACTTCACAGTCGCGCATTTTAAACAGAGCAGTGCTCATATTTGAGCATCAATTCTTCTAAATAGATTACATGGCAGCATCAGATTTCTGCCCTAAGTGATAATAGTTACATCCTTTCTTCAGTCTTACCATAAGTTATGGTTTAATGAAAGTATAGCCTCTCCTTATTCTTGAGTAGAATTCCTCCTACACACGAATTAGTGATTTTTTTTCATCATTGAGAATGTCTTGACTGTTTTCTGTGTCCTTTTTAAATAGCCACAAGATTTTCCTCTCTGCTATGGGTACATATTTACACATGGAATGCACCATCCATATCCTGGCTTATAAAATTTTGGACTCTTTATTGGAATGTTTTTTTGTTATGTCATGTATTATAAAAACCTTTTAATCATGTAATAATCAAGTCTATAAAAATGTATCAATATCAACTCAAAGGTGTGATCTGATAACCATTCAACTAGAACAAGTTAGTGTTTATTCTCTTTTACCTTTGTGTGAAAATAGCAACAAATAATCATTTTATATTCTTTATGCCCCCCTCCGGCACTAGTCACTATCACTAGTTCTTCTCACCGCCGTAGACATATGTTGAGAAGTGGGAATTATTTTGATTATTTATTGGGGTATTGTATAAGCATTTCAGTTCTGTTGCTCACATATCGGTGCTTCATAATAAGGTTGTTAAATTATAGAAGTGGAGGTCTGGACAGATGGGATGAATGTGTTTGACCCATGCAGGTGGTTTTGAGCTACTAGGTTGAAGGAATATGGCTCAATGCCCTGGATTGTGGGCAGCGAACTGTACATGAGACTTTTTTTTTTAATTATCCAATATCAGGGTCAGACTACCTCTCAGAAATTCCTTTCGCCCCTCAGAGCCCTCCCATGCATGGTAAGCTTCTATTTTTGCGATAGATTTAATCTGACTAAATTCCTTAGAAGAAGTATGAATGCAAAATAAATGGAAAAATTCATCATTTAGCCACCCAAATTGTGCAGATGCACTTGAACAGAAGATAGGACCTGTTATAATTTGGTTCATGCATTTTTAGAAGCTCTGCTTTGTGTCATCAAATTTGTCCATGCAAATTTAGTAAAGCTATCTTGTAACCCTGGCCTCTGGTAAAGCTAAAATGAGTTAATAGCCGGTTTTTGCTCTCAACCTTAAGCTTATAGTTCAAATTCTGGAAGTCTTCAGGGAAGATGTATGTGTTGTGATATCATGCTCACACCAAATATTGGTGAGGTATGATGATTCTAAATTTTAGGATCGTGAGTATGGAATGGTGTAAAGGCTGATGCAATGAATATCGTGTGACCTCATGATGAATTTGGCAAATAACAGAACTTTTTGAAATAACTGATCACAAGCTCTCTCTCAAGGGGTTTGGACGACCGTTGGTTGATTGTCTACTGCTGGCCCTCCTTCCTTCTCCAGCAAACGTTTCCGATAGGACATATCTGGGTCATATCTGTCGAGAAGCATTAACCATTCTTCCTTGTAGTCTTTGGAGAGTTTTTCCATAGCCTTCTCGAGACCAACCTTCTGTTTCTGCGTACACCTGCTGCAGTTGTTGTGCAGATGATCTGGCAGAATTTCTGGATTATGAAAGAGGAAAATAATTATTAGACATGCTTGTTTTAATGTAATTTATAATAATGCACATATTATATAATAATATTTTCACCTTTATAATTTTCTAAAATCTTATTTTATTACACTTAACTGGACAAAAATAATTTGTGATATAGATAAATGCAGAAATACATTTACATTTAAGGTTACTGCCATTGAAAGTTAAAACCTGATTATACATTTGTAGAGTATCATATCTCTTTCACTGCCACTTAGAGTTAATTTTGAGTGTGGTGCATTCATGATTTCTTTTATGATAACCTGCATATATTATTAGAGTTGTTTTAGTGTAGATAATACACAAAAAACAGTTAAAGCTAAATAAAATGCGTATAATTGTAGCTTCCTTATCCAATCTAAGCATGCAAGCAAGATAGGTATGCACATGGAATTAAAGGAGGAGGTACCCTTATTTTCTATTTCCGGAGTAATATGTATTTTTTATTTCAGGTTTCCATCCAATTTATTGTCTTACGTTTTGTGTTCAACCTTATGTTGACCCTTTGTCCCGGCAACGACAACGAAAATTGGATGGCCATTGAGGTTGTGATCAACTAAGGTAAGCTTCAATTTCATAATTCATTATTATTATATATTTTTATCATTTTTTTAAAAAGTAATTACCCCACGTGCATAATATTTAAATAAGTTTGAATTGCTGTAAATGGAATCAATATAAATCGATTAAGAACTATAATATTTTGGAAACATGGCCATGGGAGAAATTGGGAGAAGTGCTGTACTACAGTGCTTTGTTTGTCTCATTTTTCTAAAATTTAAACCTAAAGTTTGTTGAGCAATACTTGCCATACCATATGCCAATATATATTTTAGAAGTACATAGTGTTTGATAATAACTTCTGTGACGTATTTCACCTCTAGTGTAGCAAATCGTGTGAGGAAAAGTACACCTGTGTTTCTCTTCTATTTTTTAAATTTTTTTTTACATTTATGCATTGATTTTCTTAATTGCCTTCCTTTCTACCTTATCTCATCCATTACCCAATTCCGTGGCCCTCTGACCAGGTCAGACTCTACATTTTTGCTGATGTTTCAGTAGATAATTTTTCCGTCATCCTCGGGGCTGGTCGATGCCGAGTGGTTAATATACAGTTGTGGGTGGATGAGGCCAGTTGTGATTGACCGAGCCAAGTGTGACCTTTCCCATCATTTTTAAAATGACATTCCAAGCTTTCATCAGGTTTGAGCTGTCCATTTTAAATATCAGCCCCGATGATCATGGAAAAGTACACTATCGGCAGAAATTGAAAGACTTACCTTGTCAGAACCCTGAGAATTATTCATCACAGCAGTTCACAGGGAAAACGTGAAACCCTTACCCAATTCTTAAAATTGCCCACTAAAGATTTAGGCCTTGGAGAATTTATTTCATCCAACTACTCCTTAGACGAAGAATGTTTATTGATTTTTACCTATTCAAATGCTGCCCCATTTGAAATATTCAATTGCGTCCAATTGAAAAGTGACAAATTTCAATTGAATATATGGAAATTCAATCGAATATGAGGAAATTCATTTGAAAAATGGCACATTCAATTGAATCGGCAGATTTTTTCCTATAGGGTGGTCGAATTTTCAGTGCTTTTTATAGTTTATTGTGGTCATATCATGGGTTAACTGGGCAATCAAAAATTGCCCTATTTGAGAAAAGGTATTGACTATCCTCCAGGAGCAACGAAAAGCCGTGAACCGCCCTCCTCGGACAGAAAGACCCTACATAATCTCAGCGCTCAGCGTAAATGTGTGGGACGTGACGTCACCACTTTGAAACGTCGTCCGAAGGAGATTTACTCCTTCCCACATCGCTACTGCTTGCTTAGATCTTGCTTCATTTCAACTTGTAGTCGCATAACCTCGAAACATGTCACGAATTTTCCAGCGATCATTGGCCTCAGATTTTGCGGATATGAAAGGAATGTTGTCATTGAATGAGAGATTACTGAAGTTTAGTGACTAAATTCAATTGGATTCCAACAAGTTTGGTGAGTGAAAATATAGAAGCGGTAAATTTAATCCTGATGTCTTAAAATTGTAGGATTTTTAAAGTAATAGGTTATGTATTTCATAGTCATTGAATGACCATAAATCGCTCTTACATGTATGGTATTATGATCCTAGGATTTATTTACGACTGTCCTCCATTTCTCTTTATCGCATCCGCCAGCTTGACATTTCCTTGTGGTTCTTCTATCCCGTTTTCTTCTAGACGTTCCCCAAGTACTAGTTTATTCGTCTTCCTGCCCTTCCATTTTTCCCTGTTTTATGTTTCCTACCTTGTTTCTGTGTCTTGTGGACTCATAATATTTCGTTAGTCCCATTATTAGGTCGAATAAGGGGCTGGCGTAATTCGATTCACGCTGATATGACAATTACATACGTCATTATTTGACTCATTGGGAATCTAACGGTGGGCCGTAACGGCGAACTTACCTACTCACGTCTGCGGGCGAGTATCTCCTTAATTTTTAGCTTGGTTATGTAGAGGAATATGACTGACGACACGTGCAATCATTTTCTTCGTTTAGAATTCCGCCTCGAGCCTCATTCAAATGATATTTTTCCGTCCCTCAGAATGATAGCTCCAGCGATAGGTTTTCAGGGACCAAAGCAGTGATCGGTCCCAGCATAATTTTCTGATTTACACGGTCATTCCCACCGTCCCTTTTTCAATCGCTCTTTCTGTCACACTTTCGTATTTACAGCTGTCATTCAATTAAAACCCAAGCGTGGTTTCACAATCGCTGTTGGCGGCCGTGTGTTCTGATTGGCTGAAAGACGGTTCCAGCGATGGTTTCAGCGACGGAGTAAGGGACGTGCCGAGCGATGGAAAAAGGGATAGGATTTCCATCCCTCCAACAATCGCGGAAAATTACTGTGTGAAGCAGTTATTTTTCCGCCATCATTGCAGCGATCGCTGTAGCTGTCCCCCGAAAGGGATGAAAGAAATGATCGTGCAATTCAGGCTTTAGTTACTATTTATAGTTTTATACTGTTTTTAGGTCAGGTTTGTAGGTAGTCGATAAACCAGTAGCAGTTCATATTAATATGGTGCAAACCTTTAAAATTTGAAGCAGAATTTTTTTAAATGTAACGTAGTTATGGAGGCATACTGGGCAGGGATGGCAAGTGAAACGAAACGACAATGTTTCGTTTCGACCCGGAGGGAAACGAAAATACGATGTCTGGGTTTAGTTTCATTCCCGCACGAAATTAAAATAATGAGTTTAGTTTCGACCCGGGACGAAACTTTACTCCCGGGAACGAAACTAAATCAAACGAAACTCCGCTGATCATAGTTAATTGTTTCCATCCCAGAAGTTGAGTGGAGGGGAATGAGAGGGAATAGTTTCTAACCATTATCTACGTTTGACATAGGCACGTGTAGAGAGGTTAAAACATCGAGCTTAATAATCGAATGGCCAGTTTGTGAGTACATCATATCACAACGCCACTATATTTACATGCCCGACAAAAACGATAAGTTAAATGAGACATGTTGCCGATCGGATAACTATTGGCATCCGTTTTTCCTTCGAGCAATGTAGGGCTTAGATGAATGGTAGGCGGGACTTAGCTGGTGTATTTCCTTTTTATTTTTAACGCCTGGTGTCCTAACACTCCCGCCAAACACCTGCTTAGGCGGCTTGCGGGGTATAGTATGTAGATGGTAACATGGATATTGTATCACGTGAATTGCATACGGTAAGCGTATTGGTCCGCTATTTCTGTGCACTTGGTTGCCAAGAAAAATCATTCATGGGAAGCTCACGGACCTCTCAACGTGAGTAATTTTAAAATCATTTTAATAAACTGTGTTTCTGTTAGAAATCTGATCGGCTCGAATTAACCACGGCTCGTTGATGTTAGAATTTCCCACGTCACGTGATACACATGATGGGCACATGTGTTTACTGAAAATAGTGCTAGCTGCCCGCCCTCTGCTAATTCCACATTAAGGTTTGAACACCTTCCCATAGAAATTCCAGGGTTACCTACAGTCTCGAAGACGATTTTCAACCGCCCTTATTTTTTATTTTCTCGTGAGGTATTGCTCGTTCAAAAATTAGTGTTTTATCTTTTGATCAGCAGGTAATTGAATTAGACTTAAGTCAACATTTGCGTGCATATCAAATATTAAAAAAATGCCCTGATGATTTCAAGGTGACAATTTTAATTTTTAAGCTCGTGACACGTTGAGAAAAAGAGCGATGGAGTGATGACACCTCTTAAATGAAGCACTACTTCCAATCTCTCTCAAAATAATTTTCTGATTGCAGGTTCTAAACCCAATGTCAGATACTAAGAACCCAAATGCTTATCGTGTTCGCCTTACTCCAAATTGGCGATATTAACGGAGAACTTTCTGCGGGTGTTTTTCTAATCACAGAACGTCTATCTGCAGTTATACATTTCATTCTGCGACAATATTGCATCGTCACTCACTATTCTGCTTTGCGGCGAATGGCAAATAGATTTTTGTTCAGTGACGTCAGGGGGTCAAGTCCGCACCCCGCAAATACACCTCCCTCTCTAATGAAGCCCTGTGCAAAAATTTCGAGGCCCCGACTTTGCAGCGTATTGTCCTTTTTAGAAAACCTCTAGGTTTATGGTGATCAGTAGAAGTGAACAGTGATATATCATTGGTCGGAATATGGAGGCTAGAATACAATGTAGAGTGTTGATGCTTCCTTATTATGAGGGAATTCTAACGTATAATATTAATATATCACTTTATTTAATTAATTTACATAATTCATAGCGTACAATATAATGATAATATAATGAAATTAGGCACCTCAGTGATGCTGCCATCCGATGCATGCGGCACCTCAGAATAACAAACATATCTGAGCATCAAGTCAAGTTTGTGCAGAGAAAAGTGTTCATTATTAAAAAAATATCAAAATCAGTTCACAAAATAGAAATTATTATTATAAAAAATATAGGTACTTAAATCGCGTAACAGTACTATAAATCAAAACTTCCTAGCAATTGTCCACAAGTAATTTTATTAACTCGACCGATTTTGATATATTTCGTATAACATATGTGTAAAAAAAGGATGTCTGTTTGTTTGTCCGCTATGCATTTTAATACTGCTGCACTGATTGCAATCAATTTCGGTACGCAGGTGCATTTCACGCTCCCAAACCTTGTGGTGCTACTTCCGGTCACATCCGACGCGTCCTTTGCGTCGTTTTCTCCTTACCGTTCGTTACGTCACGTCATACAGCTTCTGCGGTAGGACATCCTGCCGGGTAGACACACCTCTTGACACGCTCAATGGGAAAACATAAATCAGAAGATTCTACAATTAACTATTTATCCTCTTGTAGGTTCGAAGATTTTCGCGGCGTTGATTAGATGATCTCTCCATTCTATTCGGGTTTTCACCGCGTCCGTTGTATTTTAGTGACCTTCGACCTGAAGACGCTGACTGCAATGTCAGCGAAACTGTTGTCACTAAAACACAACGGACGCGGTGTAAACCCGAATAGAAAGGAGAGATTATTTATCCTCTTGGTGCAAACCTTTTTGCTGGGGTATGCGTTCACACGACGCTTTTGGTCTGCGCAGGTTCGTAAACATAACGACCAGTGTAGTGGAGCGGGATGTAAGTTGATCCTGTGTGCGGAGTACGGGAATAGATTTTTTTCGATATTTTACGGTTCAGCGTCTTCCGCTCACCGTTTTATTTCAATTTTGAGTCATCTATGGGATACTTCGGCGATAAAGGGGTCGTGGGTATCATGTTATTATCCTTTCCGAGCAACGCAGGATGGCCTGCTAGTTTCGTATAATCGTCAGGTGACTTTTTATCGTAGCATGTCGTTTAAATACCCTGGGTGAGAGAGACGGAGGGGAAATAGGAGGATGGGAGACACTTCTTTCCCATGGGTATCTCCCGTACTTTTTACCCCTCCAGGATATTTAAGCGACATGCTTCGAGAAGTAGTCAGCTGATTTTAAATCCTAATGTATTGAAACCGGTCGAGTGAATAAAATTATTTGTTCACAATTTGCTCGTCAAATTTTATTATAATTCATTCATTCAAGTAAAATGCTATACGTAAAGTAATTTTAAATTAGAGAATCCTATGATATGTTTATTTAAAATGAACGTGAAATAAAAAAATAGCAATTATAAGATTGCTTTTTGATGGATAGAATCCCTTTGAAATAGCTGAAAAACTCAATCACATATTTATAAGATTTGATTCTTCGAACCAAAGAAAGAAATCTTTAAATATTTCAGGCATTTATATTCTGTGAAAAAATGCCCATCCCGATGGTATTGGAAGTAAACCTCTAGTTAGAAATATTTTACAATTTCTGTAAAGCATCAATTAAAAGGAGATACACGATAGTATGAGTTCCCGAAGAGATGCTGCGAATATTACATTCTCTAGTTTTATGGACCAAAACCTCGCCAGCGATATCTCTAATAGCAGGTGTTGCATCACGTAAACGCTAAAAAATTTTCCTCATTTCTTGGAGAAAGGGGTACGGTCACTTGCTAGTTTCTCCCCTCATATATATATATGCCTCTGTTCTGAACATCTTCCTGTAAATGGATCTATCTTATCTATCCCTTAATTTTTGCGAAGCCACTTACGTAATCCAAGATGCATGGCATCATCCATTTTAGTAATCACGGGATTTTTGAAACCAATTGGTGTAGTATGAATTCAGGTCAAGGTTAGTAAGATCACACAAAAAATATTTGACTACTGGTCAGCGACCAGATGTGACCCTTTGAGTTGAGGGATTTCCGTCGCCAAATTGGTTTTGCTAGAATTGTGACTTGAATACCAAGCATCCCACGTGACCTATAGTGAAAGATACCTCGCCTTCCAGTTATGCTAATTAGAGTGGTCGCATGATTCAGTGTAGTTAATAAGAGAGGTGCTAAGAATTTTTTGCTACCTTTTGCGAAGCGGGGTTCGAGGTCATGTGTCTGCGTCATTCAGTTTTAAAGTCGTCTCATGGTGTATGTGTAGCATATTGAGAGTTGGCAGAGTGGTCAGTCAAGTTGGTCTTCGTCGTTTGCAATTTAATGGCGCTAATTTACGCAAGACATTTAGCACCTCGGATAGGTTTATAGAGAGGCAGTTGTTGCCCTTCATCAATGTGCCACCGTGTTATAAGCACATGTTATGCCCCTTTTAGGAATACATTCTAATTAATACAATAAAATGAAGTTAAACAATTTTTTTAAATGTGACAATTTTTACGTGAGCATGTATGATGTTCATTCCACTGTTGGAGCTCAAAAGCTGCGCCGGTTTTCATCCATATAAATTGGAGGATATATTATTCGTAGCATCTCTTCGGGGACTCGTTCAATCTTTTATCCCCTTTCAAAATATACTTGAATACAATTGTCGATCTTTGCGAGCCAATGTCCTCTCATAATGATGAAGGCACAGGAAGGGGCACATCGCCTGTTTTCCTACTTAATATTCCTGAATCAAGTAGCATTTTCGTAAAGCCTGAATTACACTATCGTTTTTCCGTCCCTTCCGAACGATAGCCTCAGCGATCACTTCAATGATAGCGGAATAATGACATTTTCACGCTTTCATTTTCCGCGATGGCTCCAGGGATAGAAATCCCACCTATTTTTCCGTCGCTGAAACCATCGCTGGTACCTTCCTTCACCCAATCAGAAAGTACGGCCGCTAACAACGATTGTTACATCACGTTTGGCTTTTAATTGAATTACAGTTGTACGAGAAAATACGTAAAAAGGCGGAATAAGCGATGGAAAAAGGGACTGTTTGATTCAGAAAATGATGCGTCGAGTGATCACTCTTGTTCCCTGAAAACCTATCGCTGATGCTATCACTTTGAGGGATGGAAAAAAATGATTGCGTTATTCAGGCTTAAGTCTTGTGTCAAGGGGGCATCCATTAATTACATGAGGCGATAAGCGGGTATCGGGGTCAAGCCGAATCTCACCCAATCTCTCGAAGGGAGAAGGAGGGGTCCTGGCAAGTATCACATAATTTTTTTCCGAAATAAACAGGGTAAAATCACGATCTTAGTAATGTTAAATACGTATAGTCTTGACTAATCTCAAATAAAAATAATTAAATAACCAATAATAAATTCAACGCAATGAAGCATATATTAACGTATTTACCCTGAAAATACGCATTTTAAACAATCTCACGTGATATTAGGGGGGGGGGGGGGGTAGGGGTCGATCCAAATCTAACGATATCTCACCAATGGAGAAGGGGGGTTCCAAAAATCGCCGATATGTCCTCACATGGGCGCTCCCCAATCTGCTGGTCAACTGTTGTACCCCAAATATTGCCACCCGTCTTCTAATGAATGTTTATTTCTTCCTTTCCGGCTAATTTTAAAAGTAACATTTTTCTCTACTCCTATTCATGTGGTTGAGGTTTCACCGAAACTTTTCGGCGCAAAACAAATACCTCAGTGCACCTTTTGTTAAATAATTTTTAAAAATTATGTGGAATTGACGACTCCCGTGGCGGCGCGGCGGGGTATCTAATATCGTGGGTCCCGCGTGTGTTGGTTTCCTCTCTCTCGAGGGCATGGGTGCTTGTGTGATCGTCCTTCGTCGTTGTTCGATAGATTAGGCCGCTGTACAGGCAACATCGCACATTTCGGAAATCTCCTTTCTCACAAGGCCTTGAATCACTGTTTTCGGATCGGTGGAAATTAATCTGAATAAATGAATAAAAATTATTTAAGAATCTCCTTTCGTTTTTTCCTCATTTAACCCTCATATGGATTCGCTGCGCCTTAGCGGCGCTCGTGGTTTTAAAAGTGGTGTAAAAATTTTCCATTCCAATGAATCATTTTGAAATTTTCAGTAGTCTATTTTTTCTGCTTTGTGCGTCTAAATATAAAATTTTGTTAGCGTAGTGTCTATAGTTTACATTTTATTGGCCTCTAATGGAAAAAGTTACGTCGTTGGATTTTCGGCGCCGCTGCGGCGCTCAGCATTTCCTCGTCGCTACGTCGTTGACTGCACTCTCAATATTAATGTCAAAGCAATTATGTTTCGTATGAAATGCTATAATATATTTATAATCATATTATTTATATTTCTAAACATTATAAACAAAATAAAATTGTTAAACAAAAGGAAAATATTACCATACCAATTTTGCTTTCTATTTTAGCTAAGAATCAATCTATTTGCCTCGTTATGATGTTCATTGACAAAACTTCATATTTTTACAAGAAGTATTCATAAAAACTCATGGCTAGTCAAAGTTGTTTTTTCATGGGCCTCCGACTTAGTTTTGCTTGGGCCGAGAATTTCCTCGTCGCTACGTCAGGGTCTGCACTCTCAACGCTAATGTCAAAGCAATTATGTTTCATATGAAATGCAATAATACATTTATAATCCTATTATTTATTTTTTTAACTTATAAAGCAAGTGAAATTGTTTAACAAAAGGAAAATATTACAATACCAATTGTGCTTCCTCTTTTAGCTAAGAATCATTATGTTTGCTTCGTTGTAATGTTCATTGACAAAACTTCATCTTTTCGCAAGAATTATTCATAGAAACTCATGGCTAGCCAAGTTTTCCTTGTTTTTTCCGTGGCTTCCGACTTAGTTTTGCTTGGGTACCTTCTCCGCTCCGCGCCCACGTACCTGCCGTGGTGATAGTCGCCTTTGGGTACATCCTAGGGTGACTCTGTTTAGAATTACTCCAAGCCGCAATTCTAAGAAAAATTTAACACAATGCATTATCCGAATTCGTAGAATAATGCTTCCTCACCGTTGTGTGAATATTTCTCGCTGAATGAGTAACTGTAACTTGCCAGGAGATTCAGAAATTTCACCGACTACCGTGAAGAACACATCGCACAGTTATTGTTATATGTCTTGTACCTTTCATTCGAAAAAAAATCCCTTTGCGTCTAAGATAGTCTATACAAAATTGCAAGCGTTAATACAGTTACTGATGACGTGACAGTTTACCATTGGGGTGAAATCCAGATAACTACCCAACTAATTGTGTGATAGAAAATAATTTCTCTTTCCTGACGATGAGTTTAGACTTCACATGGTAAAAATCGTTTCATTATGAATAGGTGAAAAGACAATTTACCGTGAGGTGAAAATTTGTGAACATATTTCTTGTTTCTTTGTGTACTGAAATGCACAGATGTTTTATGCATTGGGGGTGTTACTAACGTAAAGGGGTGAGTGAGGAGGAGAAAGGAGAAGGAATGCCAAGAGGTTGTTTTGAGGTGAAGTGGTGGTAGTGTGTCGACTGCCAAGGATCGGGGAATACCCAGATCGTTAGGACAGGTAGGAGTAGAAAATCCTTATTGCGGAAAAGGTTGGGAGTGCAAGGAGGCAATTAGATACAAAAGCATGCTTTTTCTTCTTCCTTCCATCGCTGCATGAGGGACAGGGAACAAAAGCCTTGTCAAAACGCCCTGCGGTGGCCCTCCCTTCATTCCGAGAAGGTCTAGCTCGGTGGGTCATTAGGGTGGAGAGAAGTTCAATCAAGTTCTGTGGGTGGGGGGAAGAAGGTGGTGAATGACGAATAAGGGAGCTTTGTGGGAAGGTATGGACAGTCTCAATGTTTGGGTCAGTGAAACGCTAAGAAAGAAAACGGAAAGAAAATGTAAGGGAAGTCCTTCCAAAGTGAGGGTATTTTTGTCACCCCAAAGCATTCTTTCATCGGTTTCTCACGCAGAGCTGGACGAAAAAAAGGCAGCTGCTCCTTCTCCCCTACCACCAATAGCACATACTTCTAAGAATTTTTTTTTTTTTTATTTCCCACCAATCCAGGAGTAAAACCTAATCTGATGCACTCCCACGCAAAACATTTACCCGTCCATATCTAAGAAAACCTTTTCCTTGGGCTACACGTCCCCAGTGGGGGAATAGGGCTCCGTGGTAGGAAAAGAGTACCGACTCTTCTAGCTTCAACTCCAAAGAAGCGTAGGGTTCTTTGACACGTCGCTTGTCATCCCATATTATTTATATTTCAAAACCCATAAGACTTGATTTTTTTAATGCAGGACATAAGCTCCCAGAATATTCGTAAGATTTGTCTTGATCGCCAGAATCTAGTAAAAATCACGAAAGTAACACTCGTCTCTTCTCACTTAACCTACATCTGTTCCATTATTAACGTTTAATAACTTATCCTTCTATATACACTGCAAAGATATAACAAATGGGTGGACGTAGTGAAGCAAAATTATGTAATATGGGCATAAACGAATTTTATTCGGTCATCATTTTTAGTATTTAGATACATAAAATTATAAACAATATAAACATTAAAAAGCGGAGTTTGTCGAGCTCTGCATGTCAGAAAAATATTTCAAACAACAATAACACATGAAATTAAAACTTTCATTCAAAAATAACACACAAAGGGGACTGAAATAAAGAGCATTACGGCAAGAAATGGAAAAGAATGCAGCGTTCAAGATTTTTTGTTATAACTTCTACAATAAGGGTTTAAATCTAGCAAAACACGGTAAGAAATAAAGATAATAGATGTATTTACCATTATCAATCGGAAAACTTGTAAATTCTGGCTAACTTTGAAAGATAATAGCAAAAAATGACGCGGCGCCGCTGCGGCGCCGAGAATCCAACGACGTAACTAATTTTGTAAATCCATATGAGGGTTAAAAGCGAAACATTGTTGCCTACCATGTGGATGTCTCGATAGGGTGGTTTCCTATTATTTTTTATTGCCTAAATCGAAATATTATTACTCCTGGAGTACGCATTTCATGCTCTTAGATTTTTAAATGTTGATATATATTTTTCGCGATTAAACGATAAGTGAAAATTTTCAAGCGCGCGAAAAGGCGACGGCTAAGTAGGAATGTTGGGAAAAGCCCGTGTGACGTATTTCTGGTTCCAGCTATCGCCGTGTGAGGTGACCTTGGGGCGAGGCGCTGAGTGCTAATACGACGCTTGCTGCTAGCAGGTAGCAGAGTACCCTGCTAGCAGGTAGCGCTTGGCTTAAATAAGGATTATTATTACCCTATCAAACGAAGGAAACTTTCCGAACTTAGATAATTTTAATGGGTAATTAAGAGATGTTTCCCTGAGCTCTGTGCCTCATGCATGCATTGGTAATCTCAGACAATGTAAAACTCCTATCTACTCGTATAGAAACTCGGTCCCTGTGACGTCACGTGGAGTGGAATCGCATGGACGCCAATCTGGCCTTTTCAAATGAGGTTAAAATTGAATATTAACATTCGTCTAAACTGGGATTTCTAAAACCAACTGATTTGTATATTATGAATACAATAATGGTGGGTAAGGAATCGCAATCAATGCCTTTCGTTTTCTTTGATGAAGGAAATTACCCTATATATTGTGTTGTATA
Organism: Ischnura elegans; assembly: GCF_921293095.1. Lineage (NCBI taxonomy): Eukaryota > Metazoa > Arthropoda > Insecta > Odonata > Coenagrionidae > Ischnura > Ischnura elegans. The sequence goes on from NC_060254.1 coordinate 96,257,191, forward strand.
TTTACTCTCTTTTCTGCAGTTTTAGTCATATTTGGCGTCATTTCTATTGAACTAACTTATTTTGACTTCAATATGATCTTGAACTCGTTAATCACCCAGAAAGTTATACGGTAAGGTTGTACCTACATCGAAAGTTAATCGTTAATTCTCGGTTGTTACGCATCTTATATTAAATATTTCTCCGAAACTTCTTTTTCATCAACGTTTATATTCTAGCTGTAAATGCAATTTTTCTTCGCACAATCATTCCATGAAGATTCCTTTGAATTTTATATCTTTCAAATTAAACTTTCGATAAAAATTTCTTTTGAAAGCCCTCCTTGAGCAGCCGTTTGCAGTGCACAGGGGAAAAGGATACATTTAAAATCATCGCGGGGATGATAGATATCAACCTCATCTCTTGGTGAAACCACGTAAACACATGACCGAATCATTCAATTAGGGGCATGATAATGCTCGGTTGGTTGGTAAACGAGGAATCCTACTTCATGGTTTATATTTGATTAAAATAAAATGCCATTATATGTTCTTTATTGTACTTCATGAAGGTATCATAAAAAACCATTGTCTTCGAAAACCGGCCTGCTCATATGCCGTATTTACAGAATAGTTTGGTGAGACTTGGAAAATTTAGCGATGGAAATAATACGACGATTGATATTAACTGACAGTGAGTGAAATGCAAATTTATTGCCAGCGCTTCCTGTCCAATCGATAAACGAAATCACCGCTGTTCATTCAGTGCACGCGTCATTATCAAAGTATTTCATGGCATGAAGGCAATAGGGTGGTTTCCTTTTATTTTTTTATTGCCTAAATCGAAAGATTATTACTCCTGGAGTACGTATTTTACGATTTTAGATTTTTAAATGACGATATCTATTTTTCGCGATTAAATGAAAAGTGAAAATTTTCAAGCGCGCGAAAACGCGGCGCGTAAGTATGGATGCCGGAAAATCTCTCCGTGTGATGTATTTCTGGTTCCCGCTGCCGCCCTGTGAGGTGACCTTGAGGCGAGGCTTAGCGCTGATACGACGCAGGCTGCTAGCGGGTAGCTGAGTACCCTGCTGGCTGGTAGCGCTTGGCATAAATAAGGATTATTAATACCCTATCAAATGAAGAAAACTTTCCAACCTTAGCCATTTTTAATAAGTGATTATTAAAACATGTTTCCCTGAGCTCTGCGCCTCATGCATGCATTGGTAACCTCAGACGATGTATAGCTCCTTTCTTCTCGTATAGAAACTAGGTCCCTGTGACGTCACGTGGAGTGGCATCGCATGGGCGCCAATCTGGCCCTTTTCAAATAAGGATAAAAATGGACCATTGCCTTTCGTCTAAACCGGTATTTCTAAAACGAAATAATTTGTATATTATGAATACACTAGTGGTGGGTAACGACTCGCAATCAATGCCTTTCGTTTTCTTTGATGAAGGAAACTACCCTATTGGTAGTGATAAGTACCCTCTTCCACATTCTATCTTGTTCGGCATGCAATAGCGGAATATTTCTTTGTGTCTTCAAAAAACTGGCGAAATCAGGACCAGTAGGTAAGTACGATATATTGTTTTCAATTGTAAAATTACATTCATATGTCCTCCGAGTGGTGAAAATCCGCGTATTGGAGATTCAAACGCCGCAACGCCTAAGTTAGCCTGCGAGGACCCATTCCGCCATCACCAAGGTCGGGAATGTACAGCTGAAAGACTTTCAGATTAGGCTCTAAAAAGTTATATTTTAAATTAATTTAGCAAATGTTTACAGTGGATTCGAAACCGTTGGGCGGGCTCGCGTGATTTCTCTCCTGGGCCGAAGTCTGAAGCTATAAGCTTATCACCTCTGCACCACAGAAGGGGGAGGACAGGAAGGAAAAAAGGAAGGAGGCGCCGCCGCGATAGGAGCCCGACGACGCCTCCTGGGACGGGATAGGGAAGGAAGGGGTGGGACGAGGAATCCCATACCGTCACAAAGGCGGGCGGGTCCTACCAGTAGCGAAACCAGGAAAACCATTGCTGTGCCTGCGATTTTAGAGGATTATTCTATGAGGAAGAATAATCCAACGATCAAATCGCTAGATAGCAAATTTTTACAATTGTTTCCTTCTCATGAGCATATTTTGCGGTGAGTTTAGGAAGACCATGAAAAGTAATATTTATCCCACGATGAAGTTGATGTGGCCCTAATTTTTTTCCCATAGGCCGGCCTTGACTCCTCGGGACTGGAAAGAAGAATGACCGGTTGGAATGGTGGTCAGTGAAAGCTTAACGGATACGTGTGAAAATATTACGGTTGTGCAGATTCTTTTGGCGAAAGGGAAAACTATAGGGATGTGTTGAATAATGGAGACCTAATTTATCACTCTGGAGTAATTAGTTGGAAAAAAAGATTCTAGATTTGATGGGAATCGGAACGATATGGCGTAATCGAATTGATGGTAGCCTTGCCAGATTTGTTTGAGCAACCTAATCATAAACGCATTAGATTTCAGGTCAACCATTATTTTATCCTGTCATTAAATTAAAGGTTTTTCCCGATGCGCATACCCTATCAAAGAGTGGAAGATTACTTGCTTCTTTTTCTTTTCACAAAGGTGTAAAAGCTTATTTTTTAATTTATATTTTTGTGATCCTCGCGGTGTGAAAGTAAACCATCTAACTACGGGGATAATTTCTTCTTGCGTGTCCGAAGAAAATACCATGTGTTAATGATTGACGTGATTAATCCCTTTTCAGCATCCCATGATGATAGTGTTTCATGTATCTATTTACAACGTATTTAAGGAATCTTTTCTTAAACCATTTATGAATCAGAGAGGAAATCAGAACCCAATTACCGTAACTCTTCGGAATGGATCATATTCGACGTCAGTGATCTATTTTATTGACTCGAATTCATTTTGTTTTATTGAAAAATATTTTATTTGTGTATTTATTTTATTAATGTTTGTTATTTTTCGTCGTGCAGTTAATTATGATGTGTGGTTTAATGACATATCTACAACCACGCACTCCATAAATGAGACCTATTAAGGGTTTTTAAGCAACGTGCTTTAAGAGAATTTGAGGCAGGGTAAATTCAAATTCTCTTAAAGCATGTTGCTTAAAAACCCTTAATAGGTAACATTTATGGAGTGCGTGGTTGTAGATATTTAATTGAACCACTTTACCCTTTTACTATAGGTTTTGATTTTTTGTAACATTAGTCACCTTAGTTATTTTCGTCCTTTAGTTCATTTTGTATTCCAGAGTTAATTATTAAGTTTTACACTTGTGTATGTACAAGTGAATTATTTATCAACTATCAGATAAGTCAAAACATAGCTTCTCATCTCTCGCTCGTGTGATAGTGAAAATAATTTAGTATGAAAATATTGTTTGAAAGGTTTTCAGCGCCAAGAATACGCAAAAAATCAGGTCGATTTCGACCCCTTTTCAAGGTCGTGATCTACATGCATCTGTAGCCACTGGGTTCGAACCTCCCCTGAAATTCATGGAAATATGTAGCTCATACATTATGGTAATGCTCAGAAATAATGGTCATGTTAATAGGATGAATGACATCAGATGGCCCGAGCAAGTACGGGATTGGAGACCTCCAGTAAAACTAAAAAGAGGATGACCAAGAGTGAATTGGAGACGGTGGAATTCAGAGAGCTATGGAAACAAGAGGAATGACGAAGAGGAGTGTAATTACAGATAGAAATGGAAGCTGAGTGTAGGAAAACGAAGACAGTCGTAAACAACATGATGTATATACGTCCATGAATGAGGGTCGAAATTTATTTACATATATTATAAAGTATTCGTGGCACAGAAAAACGTTTCATAGTTAAATAAATTTAGACCCTTATTCATGGAAGTGTCATGCTTGGGTTGGGGGAGTTGGAAAGGGCAGCTGGGATTATCACTTGGTTCGAACCGTATCCAAATTATAATATTTAAGACATTAAATCTTGAGTAAATGAAACACCCGAATATTTTTTCTGGCTACGGCCTTGCCCATGTTAGTAATTAATTTAGTTTTTAATCAAAACTTCGTTAATATCATCATAATCGCATTTCAAGTCTGGACCTCTGTGAAGGGTGACCTTGATACGGAGAAGCACTAGTCTAGTATTGGATAGGGAGAATAGTAATAAGAGAATCCTTTTGACGACATGAGCATGCTCTTCACGACTAAAGGTCTAGAGAGTCGTGACTGTGACTGAAAAAAATGATCTTCTTGCACCTGAACTGTGTACGATTGACTCTGATAAAAGTCTTCAGAAATCAATTTCGTGGTTGTCTCGTGAAGGGTCGTGAAATTCAAATTTATAGTCATGAGGAAAACATCCCCTTGACCGGGAATCGAGTCTCCGCCCTTCGGCTTTCCGGGCCGCTGCACAGGTTACTCCGCTCTCTAGGGTTCTTGATTCTCATGAAAGACCAAAGGACCTTGGCTCGATTTACGGTCCAGGTAAATTTTTTCCAGCGGCAATCAAGATCAAAAAAATTGTTTACATCTTTTACTTATTAATTTCTCCGATACGTGAGCCTATCTCCCTCAGCAACATTGGACAGAATCATATCCATCACACTAAGCATTGATTTTTGATTCAACAACATGAGTCACCTATCCTCAGATTGTATACTCTAAGGCTTCTATGACGGATTTGTACATAACTATTTGTTCGGGTGGTGCTCAGTGTTAAAAAAAAAACACCTCGGTACCGAAACGTGGGTAACCGTGGATTGGATAGACTCTCCACTCATTTCTCTTTTCGTATTTTCATATGTCATCGCTTATTATTCCTTTTTACCTGTCCCATGAATCCGAAACGAGGCCCTTTTCCTTCGATTAGTGATCAGAATAAATATCATCGTGGAATGAGATTTACTTTATTTGACCGGGAATGGTGATTGTGGATCGGGTATGTCTGAGTAAGATAGTCATGACTTCAAATGCCAAAGGTGGCGGTAAATTTTCATCAGAATCCTAGTCTTTATTCAGGTCATACTTTGGTAAAGTATCAAGCTCAGTGCTCCGTTCAATAGGGTGGTTTCCTATCATTTTTTTATTGCCTAAATCGAAAGATTATTACTCCTGGAGTACGTATTTCACGCTTTTAGATTTTTCAATGACGATATCTATTTTTCGCGATTAAATGAAAAGTGAAAATTTTTAAGAGCGCGAAAACGCGACGGCTAAGTATGAATGCTGGGAAAACACCGTGTGACCTCATTCTGGTTCCCGCTGAGGCCGTGTGAGGTGACCTTGGGGCGAGGCTTTGAGCGCTGATACGACGTAGGATGCTAGCAGGTAGCGCTTGGCTTAAATAAGGATTACTAATACCTTATCAAACGAAGAAAACTTTCCGACCTTAGCCAGTTTTAATAGGTGATTATTAAGACATGTTTCCCTGAGCTCTGTGCCTCATGCATGCATTGGTAATCTCAGACGATGTAAAACTCTTATCCTTTGGTGTAGAAACTAGGTCCCTGTGACGTCACGTGGAGTGACATCGCATGGGCGCCAATCTGGCCTTTTTCAAATGAGGATAAAATTGACCCTTGCCATTCGTCTAAACCGGTATTTCTAAAACCAAATAATTTGTATATTATGAATACACTAATGGTGGGTAACGAATCGCAATCAATGCCTTTCGTTTTCTTTGATGAAGGAAACTACCCTGTTGATGGGATGTAGAGCTATTAATACTTCAGCATATCCCTGAGTAATGTCATTACCGTTGGCACCTATCGCTCCCCCCTCCTCATTCCTCTTTTACAACGTTTCCCACCCTGCTCCTTCATCTTAGTCTTGCTGGCTCCCATGCATGTACTCATTCTTTAGGTGGCCTAAAAATGAGCAACCGAACCGAGAGGTGGAGGAAATTCAGCTGTACTTACCGATTGTAATTATCGGTTAGGGGATCAATTGAAATTCTTATGGGTAATTGTATTTTTAAGGGATGTACCAAAATAAACCAGTATTTTTAGAGTTAAAAATCATAGATCGTGTCTATAAATTGAGTATGTCAGTTTTTGTCACAGAACTCTCAGGATTTTTGTTATAGGGTGAAAAGTAAAGTATGTAATAAATATATTGAGCTAAAAGTAAAAACAAGATTACCAGTTTGAGCAGGATTCAAGTAAAAATTCTAGGTTAATTCTAATAGTTGTTAAGCAGTAGAATATGATCGTAAAAAATTATTGTTAAGGTTACTATAGCTGTCTATATTTTATCTAATGAAAAATGTAATAATAGTCTAGTATCTATGCTTTACTCGTGAAAATTGAGAATATTCCATGAAAAGTCTTTTAGTGTACTAGTTAATTGATTATTAGATGATTTGCAATCCATCAATAACACGATTAATCTTGCTCTAGTTTTACATTATTTCACCGTAATGCCCTTGCTACTTACTTTTGAGCTCAGCGCCATCCGGTGGGCAGGGCTTCCTGTCCAGCATGCACTCGACATAATTACGGACGAGGCGTTTGCTGGATAGCACTCGATCGACGTTGATTCTTTCGTATCTTGTCGTGTAGCGTTCGTATTGTCGCCTCGGCCTGGGTTGTGGTCGCGGCTTCACTTCCTCTAGCGCTGGACATCCCACCGGCGCGGCATCGTTCACCAACACGCACACTGCCAGGAAGCATAAGCAGGTGACTACCAAATGAGCCATTGTCCCAACACTTCTGTCCTCTACGCGATTGCGAATATCTGTATGGATTTGGTCACGGGGCAATACGGACTTTTTTGTGGAAACTTCAACGTCCGTACACGGAGTTCTGCAGATTTTCAATGGAGATTTCAACGCCTGCAAATGTCCTTGTGGAAGATGTATCCACTTAACCCAATGTTCAGGGTAACTTTTCTAAGGCTTGCGTTCACCACTGTTATGGTTAATTCGAGGACTCCTCTATACTGGCCTCTGGATGTCTTTCGTACTTGGTCCGTCAATCGTTCGGACTACCCAGAGAACTCAACTTTGTACTCCCGAAACTTTTGAACCCTTGAAACAACTCTAATTTTCAGACGATCCCGATTTTTCTTCCAGAAAGTCTTCAAGCTTGAGTTATCTCACGGAGCCGGTCAGGAAACTGTTATAGACTTCCCGGAGACCGCAATGTTTGGGCCTCGGGAGTCGTCCCGAATCAGTTTCGGAGGACGGAGACTGTGACACACCGAGGGGTTTTCAAAGTCTGCGCTTGTGTCGAGCGCGGTGCGGGTTATTCTGCCTTCTTCGGGAAGTCTTCCAGAAGCTATCCCCTCTCTCCTCTCCACCTTAATCACCTCCTGGAGGTCACACTTATTAGCCGTGCCGGCGTGGACATGCGAGCCGTCCTGCGCCTCGTCTGCACTCTTGGCGGAGAGAGTCGCAGTGGCACTCGTTCGCTATTTACACCCCTATCGCGGGAGTCGAGATTTTTATCCTCCCCACCCTGGCTTGTGCTAATGTTTTTGTGGAGTGGCTGCCCTCGACCCTCCGGCATCGAAAACCTCTTTCGCTCATCTGTGGAGGCAGTCGGGTCCGTTCATTTCCTCTTTATCGCCTCCTCCTCTCGCCGCTGCTACGCCCACGCCACCTATGCCTTCCCATCCCCCCCACCCCACCCCCTCCTCATTTCGCACCCGCCCGTTCCCTTCGCATACGCATCGCCTGGAGAAGAGGCCTGCGCGGCCGCACGCAGCCACCGCAGCTTGCCGTTCAGGGGATTGAAGATCTATGCTAACTCTTCTATCGATATTGCAGTAGATTCCAGTGATTGGGACTTGGATAATAGGGGTATTTCTCACTCATCAGCTGGCCCAAATTTGTCCAGACGAGTTGTAATTCAATGTTAAAAGTGTTTCTAGGCCTAACTATTTAAGTCACATTTTTGGATGAGGAGCAGAGCTTGACCCGAATAATTCACAATTATGCCGAAACTATCAATGTTATCATGGAAAGGCACTTGCCAAAAATTAAAGAAAGTAACGTTTCCTATGAAGTGACACAATTTGACAATTCATATTCTGTAATGAGTTTTTTAAATTATACATTGAGAAAATGTGATGTTAAATATAGTATTTTTTGCAAACTGTTAATCTTAATGAGGCACGGGTTAACGTTACGATAATATTTTGAGCATAAAATTTGCCAATGCCATTTTTAGTCAACTTTACTTTATTGGAAACTTTTTGTGCGGTTCCTTGAGGTTAAATCAAACTTTGATATTAAGTGATCATTTTGAGGTGACAGCGGATTTTTTAGGATGAATCTCATAGAGCAAAACCCGGTTTAACAATTCCCTCGTGTTTTCTCCGGTCTGTTGGGACAGGAAACCATGTAAAGGGGCCTCGCTTTGTTGGTATTTTACTGACTCTTTCGCGAACCATTGAATATTTTTTACGGTTTACGCCGTCCCTCTGGTTAAAAATAATCTAGGTCACCTCTTCTCGTTCACCATTTCTCTGCTAATGGCTGAAACACAAATTAAATTATATCGATGTACGCATCGTTTATTTTATCTTCATGGTAGATTTTTTCTGTAGAATTTCGTAAAAGGAGTCATCACAATTAACTGGATGTTAAGGTAGATGTACATAATTTCAGTCAATTACAGAGTTTCAGGACAAAATTTATGATTTTACTATCTTAAAAAATTCTAAATAACTAATAGATTATACGTAAATTATTAAACTCTCACTTAGCCTCCTATGTTACCTTTTAGCGTCCATTCATGCATCAAGTACAATGAATCTATAGAGAACACAAATTATATCCTTCTACTTCTTTCGAATTTTCCGAAATTAATTAAGATTTTGGGAACGTTTCTGGTAATTTTGCTGGCATACTTCTCAGTCCGTCGAGGTCCAAAGCTGGGAAAACGGTGTTACGTTAGATTCACGCATAATCTTCTATTTATTGTAGTTTGTTTCTGGAAGTTTTATTTCAACCGTGTCCTTCCCAGATATCGCCGTGCTATTTCTTCGATGGCTATTCTGTATTGCATCCCGCATAGCCTGCTGCTTTTCTCCATGGTAATAGACTATCATTGTAGCGCTTTCATTTTCTCCGAAGTCCTATTTTCTTTTGCTTCTCATGGATGCAAATCAAGCCGCTGCCCTTTTAATGAAATAACTTTATTAATTGTACTGGGGCTGTAATCCTGAATAACAAAAATATATACATTTTTGAGTTACATAAATGAAAAATTTGGGACTATTGAAACCTTCTCGGGTTTTCCACCGGATGAGTTGCTTGTAGGCCGACGTTTCGCTGGATGCCTCTGCCATCGTCCTCAGGGCATGATGATCCGTAAAATGGTACCTTTTATGTAGCGGTTTGTTTCTCGCCAGAAGTTATCAGGTTCCTTCTGATTTCTCGCGCTAATTTTCTTCCTTGATTTTCGTGGTGCTGGGTTGCAGGCGACGCTTAAGCGTATCACAGTCACAGTTGAAGTTTTTTGTTTCCCTTCGGACCTCGATCGCCTCCTTCGTTATCCGGTCCTAGTAGTCGTTGGAACAATGCCAAAGAACAAAGTCTAATTATTTGGAACTAACATTTAGAAAACTTAAATGTAAATTAATAAAATTTTCAAAACTAGAAGGCTGAATGCAAACATTTTGAGAATCAATTAACAAAATTCATCTACATACATTTTTGAAGTTAGCAATAGAAGAACCGCTCTAAAAATTACTTTGCACTTTTCTTAAAATATACTATTTGCACTTTCTATTTTTTCAATGCCTTACATTTATCTTCTGGGTCTCACGCAAAAGCTTTAAAATTGGATGAACCGGTGTTCTAAGAATTTATGATAGATAGATATTCTCTTCCAAAATGTTTACTTGACTGCTATTCAAACCCGCATCTCCTTATCGCCGTTCAAGTTTTCCACCAGTTACCAATCATCGAAGAGAATTTCTGTCGGACGGAGCGAGCTTCTCAAATCCGTATTGTGGCTGTGGAGAAGACATTTTGAAATTCAATCGTAGCATGCAACCTCTCCCCCTTTCTCCTTGTAGTTTCTTTTCCGTCGACTTCTACAACCATCATCAATTATAAATTGTCGTTCCCGTCATCAAAAATGACGACGACCCGTGGCCAAAGACTTGAAGTAGTACATAGTCTGTTTGTTACTGTCTTCTTTGTCACTTCATTGTTTTTTTCACTTTACTAACATTTTGTTACTTCATTGTCTCTTTGTTACAGTCATCTCTGTAAATACATTCCGTAATTGAGTGACGGAGATTTGAAAGTGCTTAGCTGACTCCAGCTAGAAAATAGGATCTATCCTGAATAGTTGATTGTTCCTTTCCGCGTCATATAGTTTTTTTAAGAATCTAGTATGGTAATAATAAAAAGGATTTAAAATTTATCTTTTATTTACAACTAATATCATTAAATGGCTTTATTTTATAAACACGACAATACACCGGGGAATCGTCACGAAGTTGTTTCTACCAATTGGCTTAAGTCGTGATATCCCGGCGGCAATACACCTGATTTTTCTCTGAAGACAGCAAAATTCTAAAGGAGAGAATGCTTTGGTGGCTTTATTGATTGAATCACTCCGTCGGATTCCGAAAATGGTTTGAATCCCGAAAAAGACAATTTTTTCACGATAGAATTTTCTTGCTCCCCAAAACTTGATGGTGACTCCGCCTAAAGGCTTTCCGCAGGTAAATCCGCAGTTATTTCCTGAAATGTTTAAAGAATGTTTTCCTGGAAACAAACCATAATTTATTTTTGTGGATATTTCTAAATGTATAAAATACTATTCTGATTTATAAATTATAGGCAAAGATTTTGTAATATTTTCAATGAACAGCTAGTAATCACTCACAACAGTGATTCAACCGTAACGTTTCGTTTGGATAGGTGAGGAAAGAGGTCATCATCCTAGGCCAAATCCATACCCTTCGATCTCTCGATTGTTCGATGTTTGAGATATCGGTCGAATAAACAAGTTGATATAAATCGGCCATTATTCCATGGCCCAGACCACGAAGACTACAAAAGAGGATCCTCAAGTCGGCCTCTAAATGCGTTGTCACCCACCGCGCATTTAAATGGGTTTACGAAAGCCGCCACCTGTGCCGCTGACGGGCAAATTGATCCGAGTTTTACGGGGAAATAAGATATAATTAGGAGTGTTAACCGAAATTGATATGCATGATGATGTGGTCTCTCAAATTCATGACTTTTCCATGCTATTCCTTGCAATTAAAAACATTATTATGCAAAATATGAGGAAAAAAATGTTCACATGCACTCATCACCGCGCCACGTATATTTTTGAAAACGAATTAAAATGCGACCGAAGTGGCAACATCCTTCTGTGGGATGGAATTGGGCCTCCTCTGTGTAGTTCCCTTGTCCCGGAGTAAGCCACGGGCGCGCGAATTCCACCGATGAGAATGTGAGGGTGAGTTCCTTTCCGTGTGCCACTTCGCATTTCGAGGATTTTTGCTTGGGGTGTGTGAAGGCTTCATACGGTTCCGAACCTGCGCACAGTGGTCCGAAATCGGAAAAAGCCGGACAAAAGTTCAAATCGATTTTATTGGGGTAGAGACTTGAAACTTGGTGTGTATATACTCGAATATAATTGGTGATTATGAAACAATGAATTATTTTTCATAGATCCTATCCGTTGCTAAGATACAGAGGAACAACCACGACCAAATTTCCTAAAGCACGCCCGATCTCGTTTTTCTTCGAAAAACTTAGAAGTTAAGCTGCTGGTAGGGTTTAGGAAGGATTTTAATGAAATAAGAAAAAAATACATTCCGATAATTCGGTACTTTATCTAGATTTTCCATCATTTTTAAACATTTTGGTTAATATTGATGTGGTATAATGTCGAAAAATGGAGATCCCTTTTTCAGGGAAAACCTGACATAAAGTAGGCAATATCTTTAGTTTAAGAAATATTAGTTCTTTTTTTCATTAGAGTATTTAATAGAGAAAGTTTAAGGGTATAACACTGAAGTCTGGGAAAAAGTCTGCAGCTGCGAAAATGAACGCAATTTTTCGAACTCAAGTTTCAAGTCTCCACCTCAATAAAAGCAATTTTGGACTTTTGTCCGGCTTTTCCCGAATTCGGACCACTGTGCTGCGGCCCTTTCAATTGGTAGCCCAATGGTCTACCCACTCGGCCACGATGCTCTCACGAAGCTGTTGCTAGTGAAAAAGAAAATTGTGTTTGTTAAACCGAAATTATATGTGTCATAAAACAGGGAATGTTATAAAAAAATAAACGTCAGCAACTAACTTTTACTTCTAACGTATTTTAAACCTTTTGAGAACCCCCCCCCTTTTATCTTTTTTACTTGTCGTTTAGCCCATGCAAGCCAGCCCAAGGCCTTCCCCCACCCATTTCTTCAAAAACAGCTTTACCCGTCATCAATGTTCCTTCCCACCCCCCTTTTTTAAGTTCCCCCCCTCCACCCACGGTTACCTATTTAAGAGCAACCCACTCATCGAATTGTACCTGATGATAGCATTAGATGCTGAAACTTTATTTTATTCTATGATTAAGAAATTCCACAAAGTAACGCCTGAGACCGTGCCTTATATTCTAGCGTATTGACTTATTTATGTATTTATATTAGCGTATCTGTTTAAAGAAAGTTAGTAAAAAATTAGCTCATTTTTAGAATCTTAAGGAGCATATTTCCCTATGGAAGCGAGGCTTGGACGTTGTCAGACGTTAAAATGGATCGACCGAGTAAGTAGTGAGGAAGTGTTAAGAAGAGTCGGAGAAAAGAGAAGTCTTCTAAAAATCTTAAGGAGGAGACAGGACAACTTAGTTGGCCACGCTGTGAGGCATGATGGCCTGATGAAAAAAATTGTAGAAGTAGGTAAAGCTGGAAGGCCCTGAATGAGTTATTTAGGATAGGTTATAAAGAATTTAATAGAGAAGAAATTGGTCGCTATTAATAGGCTAACAGATAGGATAGCGGGATAGAGAGCGGCGTCTAACCAATCTTAGGATTGTTGACTCATGATGATTGCTTTGCAGTTTAATTTTGATTTTTACCCAAAGGGTAACTTTGAAGTAAATATTTTTAATTTTTTTAATAAAATAATCTGGCAATGCTTAAGTGGCTTCCATGAAAATACCCTGGCTTGATGCACGCCTAGAAATAATAGGGGGCTGGTATTTATATGCGTTGGAAATGTGAACATTAGAATTTCCGGAAGGTCATCAAGATTTTAGCGGTGCTGACATCCTTTCCTTCTGGCAGAGGCATCCGGCAAATCGTTTCGTTAGATTGGAAAGCTCGCCACTCGGAATACTACGTTCGAGAAATTACGGAATATGTGATATTGACTAGCCGTGAACTGCTGTGGCATTATTGCTGTGTCTAACAGTGGAAGGTTTTAGATCTCAGAAACCGGCATCAATTTACAAGAGGGTCAAGGAACGGTTTTTTTTTGTTTCTTCTTATAAGCACGCCGCGATCACACGGCCTCTAGTGCATTGTACCGTTTCCATTGTAACCCTAAGGTCACAGGTTCAACACCCTCCGGTGAACAGCGGGTGTTTCGCTCAGACTTTGGTGCAAAATATGACATCAGCTGTTGAGCTTTTGGAAATTATGTAAACGATCAAACTGGAATCCCAATGTACGAAACATTGAATAATAACTATGCTCTTAATAACATACTTTGAAGTGTTGTAAGGAAAGACGCGAAAGATAATTGAACTTAGTAATGAAATTTTAGTTTTATTTTTATTTACGAGGAATGTAATGCAAAAATCTTACTTTTTGCTGGTTATTTTTAAAGTTTAAGCAGTCAAGTGTCTACATATTTTGAGTCGAAAATTGCTATCCATCTAGTAGGCAAATTTGTTTGCGTTACAATTCAGTTTTATTTTATTAACGAGGAGTTTAATGCAAAATCTTACTTTTTGCAGGTTATTTTTTATAGTTTAAGCCATCAAGTGTCTACATATATTGAGTCGAAAATTTGCTATCCATCTAGTAGGCAAATTGGTAATAGCTAATGGAAATACGTTCGGTGGTATTATTTATCTAAAAAAAACTTCGCTTTTATCCTTAGTAAACTTTTTTATTACCAATTGATTTCCGAACAGCCATTACTACAATTGAATCAGCATTAGATTCAAATCAGTATAAATACAGGAAGTATGCAACATTTTGGCCAGTCGTAATAAGTCATTACGATGTTAGAATATTTTATCAGTTGATAAATTGATCTCGCTGATTTTAACACGTTTAATGAAAAATTTCTTGGCTTAATCTATCAGCCTTAATAACGAGCTGAAGTAAATAAATATTTGGGGGATATTATGCACAATATATTTTCTTGGAGGAATAATGTTGCAAAATTTATTGAAATCGTGAAATTTTTCAGAAAATTTGGGAAGGAAAACTGTTAAACTTTCAATTCATCAGATAATAGGATACAAAGAATAAATTTTCGGCATGATTCGGGAAAATGTCAAGAACCCGGCTGATTCTGCATTCCCCTCTTCATGAAAATGAAAAAGCATTGTTAAAATTTATTCTAATCTGGTTTTATGTAGAATCATACCAGAAAAATTACGAAAGTAGAATAAATCCGTAATTATGGTGCAATTTGGCTACTGCGGTGTTATGGTTACTTCCCGAGCGAATTTCAAAATCGAGCAATCATTATGTATTTGTCGGAAGTTAGTGCTGGTATTAGGCGTTCTTTACCTCTTGTTTTCATAATCTCTTCCGTACTACCTTATCCTTGCCGTATATCCTTGCTTTCTAAGATCGCCTTCATGCATCATTGCGAACTGCATTGCTTCCTTCTTATGATATTCCGTCATAAACTGTGTATAATGACATTTATGTAAATTTATAAATATTTAAGTGCCATTAATATCCTAGATATCCATAATTTAACTCCGTTCTGTGAGTTTAATATTTCTACATCCATAAAAGTATGCATCAGACCGAAAACTATTTCAATAGGTGAGGTTATTGATCATTCTCTACTGTTCTATTGATGTTTGATATTATATTATCCAGCGTTAAATGGCCATGACCATTTTCCTTGAAGTAATTTCATCTCGGATATTCTGTGAGCCTTCCAGGGGGTCTACTAATTACTACTGTAATAACAATCATGGTAGGATTTTTGTACTGTAGTTAATGTATATTTTTGCTCCTTCATTTATCAGTGCACGATGCCAGTTTCTTAATACTCCATTGGCCCTTTTTCTCCTTATTCGTTTTGACGCGCACTGAAGTGTTTGTCTAAGAGTCTTCCTCGGAGAACTTTATCTTTGAGTTTCCCTCTAATATGTAATGGAAATGTTTCTTGCTCTTAAGTAGACATCTCGTCGTGTTGTTATTTTTGCGTTGAATACTCTAAAATTTTCGTCTTTCTTCCAGTCAAATAAAAATGTAAGGAGCCGGAAAATCTGAGTTCCTGAAGATGTCATTTTTCTCATTGAAATATAATTCAATTGGGGTAAGTGTTGAACTTGAATCGATTCATTTGAGTAGTTTTCTTAGACTGAAATGAGAGAAAAACTTTAAATTGTTCTCTTAGAACAAAGGCTTCCTTGCGATGGCTTGATCAGTGTATTTTTCCTCGGGTTTTCTTCCGCGTCAGTTGGCTAGTGGACCTCAGTTTCGCTGGCTATCCTGACAGCGAAACTGCTATCCACAAATCAACTGATGCGGAAGAGTATCCAAGAAAAATGCACAGGTTTAAATTGTCCTATTTATTCTAGAAAATGTTTTCATTCGCTCGATTATCTCAGAATATTATTATAATTTTGACGTAACATATTTTTCTTATCAATCATGTTTTACCTTTCGTTGGTGTGATATTGTTCATAGTCACAGCCTGATAGTGCGCACCACAGATTTACTCGTGCATTTAATGGGATGAAACATTAACGACACGCGATTTAATGTACTACTGGTCCGTCATGTTAGCAACCATGATATTTAATCACTACCACGATTCACGAAAGGGTAAATTTCTTTGCTTTTTTTTGCATACATATGCTATCGCATTTTATGTATTGCATCTTGATTTTAATGTAATGCGTTATATTTGAAGAAGTTTCATACAAGTCTATGCTTTTTAAATATGAAATCGCCTCAGCCTTTATAAGAGGAAGTGTTGACCGGATGGATAGCGAGGAATGAAGCGTGCAGAATAGATGCGTGCGTGTTCGTGAAGAACGAAGGGATGTTTTCATCCGCGCTCCGCTGCAGATGAGGCTTGGATGACCTTTTAGAAGAGGAAAGCTTTGCTTAACATAGAATGAGCTGGGAAACGAAACCGCAGATTAACGCGAGATAGACATTATGCACTATCTTCTGTCACGAAATGAAGCTCTCTTCTATTTTTTCAGGTCTAAAGTTCTCCGTCTAACGGAGGCCTTGTGCTATTAATTTTATATGAGAAGGGGAAAAATATATTTATTTTACAGGTCACTGATTTGATTTTACATAACTAAGGCTTTGGTATTTTAATGAGAATAAACTAAAATGGTAAACTTCCACACAATTTTATTTATTTTAGTTCCGACCCGGTTTCGATACGTAATATCATTGTCAAGGTGATACCTTGATAATGACACTACGTGTCGAAACCGGGTCGGTACTTAAATAAATCAAATTGTGTGGAAGTTTACCATTTAAGTTTATTCTCATGGAGATAAAACATTTCCACAAGATATCGCCGGACACTGTTGATTATGTTTGGTATTTTACTCAGGATCGTTTTCGACTGCATTGAAGTCCCGCTAATTCGAATATCCGCTTAATCCGAACAGCGAAAAAAACAAAACGATATGCGCATTGTGACAACTAGTGACAAACTAATTGGGGTTAGTGACTACCGAATGTGTCAGGCGCGCCTATAGTCAGCAGTGTGAATGTGGTGCGTCGAAGAAGAAGTTTTATCCAGCACTGTTTACGCTTGTGATTCGTTCTTCCGATTGAAACTGTTTCTTTTAACTATAATTTCTACTCATCTGAACTATAAAATACTTATAACATGGATCCATCCCAATCAATTCGGATTAGCGGGATCTCACCCCACATAGTTCTGATACAACTATTTACACCATATACTCTACCTTTTAATGGAATGGAAGATTTCACCAATCAACCCTATTCCGTTTTCAAGTCGGTACTTGCATCTCATTAGAATATTTCACCGTCCCATCTTAAAAATGAAGTGATGTCAATTCTCGACCTTCGGAATGTTGTAATGTAAACTACTTTTGCCTTAAACCCTATCCCTTCATATAAACGTGTTTTTTTGCGTTTCTATCCAATCTCCACTTTTATTAAAAAGAATGTTTATATATTCGAATACCGAGAAATCGAGACCGTATTCACGACGCATAATGTGCACATGTTTTCCTTCTTTACTTCTGTCTAAGGATTGTTCGTTTTCGCCCGGAGCAGAAATGAATAACTTAAAACTTGGATGTGAAGAAACAGAGCCCATCATCTTAATGCGTGATTGCTAATGGAAAATCACGAATGGTGGTGTATCTTGTGTTGTAACAGCTGCAAAATGAAGGGAATTCTGATAATTGATAATTAATAATATGAGGGATACTAAAGAATTTTGAGCATCCAATTTGATTAGTCTGCCCTTTTAATGAAATCCTAATGAAATGCATTTAGTAAGATTACATGGAACTCATTCTGAGAAGCATTTTCCTCTTTAAAAAACGTGTTTAACAGAGTAAATCATAGAAATCCGTCTTACGTAGGAGCCCTGAGGATGGACTAAATCTCTTAGATTATTTCTACCTGACAGGTCATTACCATCAACGTCGTGACTTTCTCTCCATCTTCATAAGATGGTATTCTTACAATTTGCGTGAAAACTATTTTTCTCAACAATATGTCTAAAGTGTGCTATTATTCCATTTTCACTAAGTAATGCTCTAATACTCTGTAATAATCAGAGACGAGAGCTCCAGTCGTGATATCGAGTTACACTCGAAACGGCGTTTACTGGTGAAGTATCTGTTCCTTCCTTAAACCTGAGTGGAAAATTTTCAGCATTATGCAGATAAGGTCATATGAGGAATTTGTATCAATTTGCTGATAGATTAGTTGAGTTAGAGGTCGATGTGATAAGGCAATATTTGGGTTAATAACTAGTTTCTTATGATTATGTTGCCACAGTTGTTCCAAGTAATTTTTTTTTCATCCGCGTGTTTACCGCTGTCCATGTTATTTCTTTTTATTCCTTATTTTTGAAGAAGTAATAGCATTATGGCCACGCGAAAGTAAGTTTTAATCATAATGGTTTTGTCGGAATGTAACTTTATGAGGCAGGTTTTGTAAGGCAGTTTATGAACATTTGTCGAAAACAAATGTTCGATAATAGCTAGTTGAATATGAGCTGTGTTGGAGCAGAGAATTTCGAGACATAATTAGAGGATTTACGCCGAAGGATTGATGGAGGGTGTTACAAGTCCTCACCTTTGTTTATATATTATATTAAATAGTTTTAAAGTATTAAATACATATTAAAATTTAACCTCTCGAGAAGACAATTGTCAAGTTTGGATAGTAATTTTGTGCAGAATTATTTTCCCGCTCAAATGATGACGTTCAACGGCGTAACTATGCCATCGTAAGTATTTTAAAACTCATCGATGTAAAATAATTTGGGATTGTTTTAGTTTAGAGATGGAAATCAGATATATTTTAAAAAATAATGGCTTTATCTTCATTTTGATAAGTGAGACAAGTCTAGAGGTTTAGATAATATATCAGGTAATACACTGTATACACATTAATATATGTGTACATACAAATTCCACGCGTAGGTACGTAAGTTATCTCTGGGATTCGAAAAAGGGTATCTTGTACTGTTATCTCGACTGGATATTAGATGAGTGAGAGAAAATAGGCTTGGGGCTCCAGAGAAATAGCTTACGCGAACTTCAGCTCGCTTACTGTAGCGGTAATGATAAACTCACAAGGAACGCGATTGTACATACTCCGTCAATTATTAAGTATCTCAAGGATAATGAATTAATGTCGTCCATTGACATGTATTGAAAATGGAATTCAATTTTCTTCTACGTGACAATACCAAGTATTAAATTCTAGGACTGCGGAGACATGAATAATATATCAGCACGATCAGAGAAACTTCCAGCAGCTCCTATAAACAGCTCGAATGAGATCAGTCATTGAGTCTAATTTGTTTACATATTGTGTATTTGTACGGCATATCTTAACCTTTTGGAAAAAAAGGCGATAAGTAAGACATTGAAATACGAGAGGAATTACGTGATATAGCCCGAAGTGATGGAAGTTTTCTGATTTATTTGTCTCCTTGCATCGAAAATTTCCTTAAGGCATGTAAGACTCCTTAATTGATTACGAATGTCATTCGGCTTCCTACGTCATTCATAGCGATATTTGTTGACATAATGATGAAAAATACGAAGATATTAAATTAAGAAAGAATCCGTGATGACGGGAATCCCTTGTCGTTTTATAATTGGAGAAAAGAATGTATAGCTTCCCTCAGACTTTCATAATTGATTTGGCACTTGCTGGTGTGTTATATATGGTATAAAATTCATTATAGTTCACGTAGACAGCAGGAAATAATTTTTCTGCGTGTATTATATACTTAACTCTTGTCATGTCATTTTTTTTTATATAAATGTACTGTTTTTCATTTTTAATCAAAATTTCTTTAAACAAATGAATGCGTATAACGCCTTCCTAAAAGTGAAATCATTTATAGTGTTTCTGCTCCGACAAGGTGATTCTTGGTTGCTAGATTTATTTTCCATATCTTTTATATTAAACATTTACTTTTTTCGTTGCATAGAGAGATCTGCTGGATAAATTGCGGGATTGAGAGCTAAGTCAGTATATGAACTACTAATTAGAGATAGTGCAACAGATAGCCAGATCAAAGGAATAAAATATTCAGCGATTTACGTAATTAAATCCCAAAAAAAACAGTAGATTTAACGTTACGACTTCACTTTGGATCACCAGCAGAACTTTCCTTAGCATTCTGGGTGGATTATAAGCGTGTTTTAATTCTATTGGGACTATGTTGCGATAGATAATCCTGATCAATATTAAAATCACTTGTGGGCAAGTTTACTTGGCGGAATCGTGACATTAAGGCATTGAAAACACGTTGCTGCATTTCACAATTATATTTAAGACATACCACTTGTGACAACACAAGCTAGTCTCTCATCCTCCGTAGACCGTGTTGCTGGGCCCCGTTCTCAGTTACGTTATTAATTATTTCTTATGGTTCGCGCGGCAGTTTATTGCTGGATTAGGTGCAGCTTCTTCCACCGATCCGTTTCTGTCTTCAGAGCCGCTAGCCTTTGGAATCTGCTCATATGTTTTCCCTTGGCTCATCATCTTTGATCATCAGCAGATGATTCTGATAGGCTCTTTTCCATTTGCGCTCAGAAGTTTATTTCGTTTCCATTTCAACTTATTACATGGAAAAAAAAGGAGAATCATTGATGGTATCCCGTTGTGTAAGCTTCATATTACGTAATCGTTTTCATGAATCGTAAGTTCCATGTTAGTTTTCAGTGCTTTAAAAGTATGTATGGAATTATTGAATTGAGTTATGGAGGTGGAATCTGGTGGAGGATTCAAGAACTTGATAATATTACGGCCAAGTTGGCCTGCCAATACTTTTCTGACAACAATTTTCACCCAATCATGACTAGGAAAATATGCTATATTTTCCGCGTATAAATGTCGCACGCACGACTGGCATCAGCGTATTTATAATAGAGAACGAAGTTCCTACCCTGGTAAGTGGTCAGAAGAGGCCGAAACCGGCAGAATATCTCAAATATATTTTTGGAGTACTACACTGTGTTTTCACTGTCGCAAGGCGTCGCGATTCTACCAAGGATACATGGCGACAGTTTATTCTATGTGTTTTTAAATGTTATTTTTCTAAATTGTAGCAAATTATTTCAAAAGAAATGCTTACATTCACTCAGAAGGGTTTGAAAAAAAGGAAGACAGTGGACAGTAGTACCGTTGGTCGGCAGTAAGTAATTTCAAGGGCGAGGTCGAAGAAAATAGCAAGGGAAGGAATAAAGAACTGGTGGTGCTTGCGTCAAGTACCACTAAAATGGCATAAAGGGGCCGAAACCGGTAGTGTATCTTAAATATAATTGCGAAATATAGCAACGTGTTTTCACTGTATTAATGCCACGTTCCCACCATTTTTACTTGCACACAAATGATTTTAATATTGACCAGAACTATCTGTTATAACTTTACCACTGCAGAATTTGCCGACACATACAGTAATATTCCTCATATACTGAGCAAAGTTCTGTTGGTGATCCAAAGCTTAGTCGTCTCATTAAAACTATTTTAATGGGGCCGAGTAATTTATTCTTTTGTTCTGATTATCGAGAACCCCCGAGAAAATCTTCACGTACGCATCCGTGCAAATAGGTCAACTCCGGTGAAGTTCATCGAACCCATGAGATTCATCATAATTATGCAATCGAAATGGTGAGAATTTGAATTTCAGGTCACCATTCAAGTTGCAAATCGTTGGCCTACTTTGAATTTATTTATCACTGCAGTGCGAAATCTATCCTTTTACTTGTCCCCCACCATGAATGCGTTTTAGGGTCAGCGATGCTCAAGTTGAAAAAAAGCTGTGATAAATTCTCTCGAATGAATTGAGGGCAATATGTTTGTATGGGAGGGCGGGTAAAGCTGGGCTGCTGCCTTTCACCCACCCTATTTAATATACGCATAGAGGATATGGTCAGTAAAACCATGGAAAGTGTAAAAGAGGTAGGGATTGGAGGACGAGCGATAAAATACATCAGTTTTGCCGATGACAACCTCTTCACAGTTCAAAGAGTGTTAAAAAGTGCAGAGCAAGGAATGAAAGACTGTAGAATGAAAATTAAACGTTGTGAAAACGAAAGTTATGGGATGAAATGATGGCGAAAATGTGAATGTTATGATCAATGGGAAAAAGATAGAGCAAGTTAGAAGGTTTAGATATTTATGAAGCGTGCTGACTGAAGACTGGAGGAGTCAGACTGAGATGAAGGCAAGAATAGCTATGAGAAAGGAAGCTTTTAATAAGAAGAGAAAGGTATAATGTGGCAGCATGGACCTATATCTGAGGAAGAGACTGGTGGGATGCTGTGAGTGGAGTGTTGTACTGTGAGGAAGCGAAACGTGGAACTTGGGAAGAAGAGATAGGGATAGAATAATCTCTTTTGAGATGTGGGTGTGGAGGGGGTTGGAGAGAGTGATGTGGGTGGATAAAGTGGGGAATGAGGAAGTGCAGGAAAGAGTTGGGGAGGAAACAACATTATTGAGAAGTGCACAAAAGAAGAAGAGGAATGAGATCGGGCGTATATTAAGGGAGAAGGACATTTCATACACAGCAGTCGAGGGAACAGTGGTAGGTGAACAGGTAAGAAGAAGGCTGAAGATGACAGACGCATTGAGGTTAAAAAGAAGGTATAAGGAAACCAAGGAGGAGGCAGGAGGAGGTGGAGACAGCATTAGTGTTATTGACGTGCCATTGGGCAGAAAACCAGTTGATGACGATGATGTGTGCCAATTGTTCATGGAACCAGTGAAATGAGGGAATATCCTTGCTGTGACGACGTTTCAATGTAATATAATAAGGTAGTTTCCTTCATCAAAGAAAACGAAAGGCGTTGATTGCGATGCGTTACCCACCATTAGTGTATTCATAATATACAAATTAAAAGTTTTTAGAAATCCCAGTTTAGACGAATGGCAATGGTCAATTTTAACCGCATTTGAAAAAAGCCAGATTGGCGCCCATGCGATGCCACTCTACGTGACGTCACAGTTTCTATACAAGTAGATAGGAGTTTTACATCGTCTGAGATTACCAATGCATGCATGAGGCACAGAGCTCAGGGAAACATCTCTTAATAATCATCTATTAAAACTGCCAATGGTTGGAAAGTTTCCTTCGTTTGATAAGGTATTAATAATCCTTATTTAAGCCAAGCGCTATCAGCTAGTAGGTACTCTGCTATCTGCTAGCAGGGTACTCTGCTACCTGCTAGAAGCCTGCATCGTATCAGCGCTCATAGCCACGCCCCAAGGTCACCTCACACGGCGACATTGGGAACCAGAATGACGTTACACGGGCTTTTCCCACCATTCATGCTTAGTCGTCGCGTTTTCGCGCGCTTGAAATTTTTCGCTTTTCATTTAATCGCGAAAAATAGATATCATTATTTAAAAATATAAAAGCGTGAAATGCGTACTCCAGGAGTAATAATCTTTCGATTTAGGCAATGAAAAATAATAGGATGCCACCCTATTTTATAAAAATACATATTTTATCGAAAATTGTTATAGCTTGCTTTGCATATGCAGTTAACTGATTATTTTCGTCACCAAATGGCATTTATTTTTTTGCTATTTATTATCCTTTTTTTACTGAATGTATGATAAAATCTAAACTACGTTGAAAAGACACTTTTAAACCTCATTCTGCTTACTGAACATCCCACCGTGTAACGGTGAGTTTAATGTTTTTTCCCTTTTAAAGTTGGCTTTACAAACCTACCCGTCGAAACGCCAATACTCAAGCAAGAAAACCAGAAATAAAATGAACCAAATAAAGGGTATATTCCGCTTTTTATCCAAAACTTTTGGTAAAAAAAGTGCATTAAATAAGAATAATTATAGGTGCAAAAACGTGTCATGCTGTAGTACTTTGTGTCAATTGTCCCTGAAATCGCAATGCATAATTCTTTGGCATATTGTTGCCTTCGCATTCTTTTAATAGTCTAAGTTCCGTTCTATTATTTTTGATGCCTTCGAAATAGCATAGTCCAGATTGATATGCATTTTACAAGGCTGGGAATTGTTCAAAGTTTTGAAGCCTTGATACTTATTAATAACAAAACCCTCAACCCCTCAGTGGAGCACGCCGCTCTTTTTATAAATCAGGCGATCTTTTTCTAGAAAAAATAGCTGATTTAAATAATCCCGTCTGTTAAGTGCTATCAATTGAGCTGAGAGTTTGTCTAATATATTTGACCAAAAATTCCAGTCATCTTCAACGTGAGATAAAGCCTACATCCTTTTATATGTCACGATTGCTTCTTTAGCGTCAGCTTGCATTAGAGTTGGGCTTAATCTGCAGCGACTGATGGTGTAATTCTATTACCAAGCTTTCATTCACTATTTTGCATCCACTCATGGATACGGCGACGGCAACCAAAGTAAATCACTAAGCTGCTGAGTGTTTGTAAGGGGACAAAGAGTTATCTTTCTCATACATTTCGTGAAATTAAAATATTACCAGCTGAATACGACGGGATGATTACAGTGTGTTTTATCTACGGATGAGTCTAAAAGACTTGAGGTCAATTTTACAATCACGGATTGCTTGGCACGGATTCCCAGCCTAACCTAATCGACTTTGCATGAAGGTGGCAAAGGGTCAGGCAACTTTATCTTCCATGATATGGGCAAATTATTACCTTGTTCTCATTCCGTAAGCATTGCATTGAGATGAATATTTATTAAGTTTCAGGAGAAATAGGTGTGATAAAAACTACTACTATCCCAATACACCCAAAATTTACATATTCCCAGTTATTTATTCATATTTAGCATTTGGTTATCAGTATTCATTGCGATAATAGGATTTGCTCGTGCAATTTACTATTCGTCAAAACAAACTTACCGAAGTAGCGGGTGAAAGTAAAGCGCTGCATTCCTCGTAGAATTCTTTCGTACGCCATTTTCAGGAAATTCTGATATTCGTTGCTGATAGAAAATTGAAAAAATTGAAATTATGAAATTCATAGTTGAATTTCCAAACTAGTGTCTGCCATTGAGAAAAAGTTTTTAAATGATGAAAATTGGATTTCTTACTCTGATACATAATTTTGATTTTGTGGTAATAAATTTTTCTTGCCCAAATATCATATAAATATGTATATTTTATGAATGAAAATACTTTCTGCAGCGACCCGTTGTACAAAATTGCCGTAAAAATCAAGAGTAGTACTTGCCCGAGGAAAAATTCCGCTATAAATTTCATCAGTATAAAATGAGTTTTTAATGACCGGGCTTTACTGCTTTGTATATATAACGAGAATTTTACCCACGTTGACCAATCTCAAGATGAAGAGGCGTCAATAACACGAATTATTTTAGCTACATATGAACCAAATACACATGCGACTGAGTCCAAGCCGATCGTTGCAGCAAATCGGTGAGAGGCTCAAAGTATTAAACCGAATTGACTTAAGTGAAACGGAAAAAATCATCTAGCTTGAGCAGGAGCTTTTGGGATACGGAACAAGTTCCCTGGCGCAAACCCTAGAGGTATACTTTCTCGATCTGAATCCTGAATCACACGATCATTTTTTCCATCCCTTAAGAGTAATAGCTCCGGTGGTAGATTTTCGGGGATCAAAAGAGTTATGAGATTAATTAATGGCGAAAATGTGATTGTTATGATCAATGGGGAAAAGATAGAGCAAGTTAGAAGGTATAGATATTTAGGAAGCGTGCTGACTGAAGACTGGAGGAGTCAGGTCGACCAACCATTTTCTGAATCACACGGTCATTCCCACCGCCCCTTTTTCCATCGCTTATTCCGCCTTACAATATTCCGCCGTATTTACAATTGTCTTTAATAAAAAAACCAAGCGTGGCGTTACAATCGCTGTTAGCGGCTGTTCAGATTGGCTGAAAGGCGGTGCCAGCGATGGTTTCAGCGACGGAAAAAGGGACGTATCGGGTGTTGGAAAAAAGCATTGAAGCAAGGAAGCGGAAAATGATCGTGGGCAACGGTCATTTTTCATTCATCGTTGGAGAGATGGCTGGCACTATGAGGGGAATTATGATCGTCTGATTCAGGCTCAACTCCATGTTCATGCAATGCGCAGCCATTTGAGTCAGTGGGTCATTAATGTCAACACGTCACCCCTGCACCCTTCACTCGGAACGTATTTCTCGCGATGGCATCGAAATGCTGTCGTTTTCTTTGAGCAATTTCCGCTCTCCTGTGATGCTCTTCGAATTTTAAAAGATGATCCTCTCACTTGTGTTAAATGAGAGGACGGTCTCTAAGTCTATGCCTCAAGTGTTTATCTACGGTCATGACGCAAAGTTCTGGAAACATCTTCACGAAAGCTGTTTCTGGGAAACCCAGAGAGAGGAGATAATGATGCTCATTTGGTTGCTAGGGGAGGAAGGATGGCAAGGGCACGTCGCTTCTTCACCCCGGGAATCGTTGCCAAGCGACGGTCACCATCCCGCATCTTGGATTCATATCTCGGATGCATATATGGAGACGGGAAGGCAGAAGTTCCTTCTTCTTCTCACTCTGTTACTTGCGATTTATACCGGGAGAATGGGGTGGAGTTGGGCTCACAATATGCTTACTCATGGGTTGAGATCAATTTTTGCTGCAAATATGGTCTCAGGACATAATTGATTTTTTCTGTGCTCCACAGTAATTATAGATAATTTAAGAAAAATCAGGATATCCTAATTTTAATACGACTTTTATATTTTAAATTAGGGAAATCGATCCACTTTATACTTCACTAGCATGCCACCCGGAGTTTCCCTGGAAGGATATTACCCAGAGAAGTGGGAAACTTGAAACTTTGAATTTATGGTCACATGGCAGGATTTTTATGTTTTTTTGATTGAGCTTGTCGAGAGGTGTACCTACCCGGCAGGATATCCGACGTAGAAGTTGTGTGACGTAACAAACGTTAATGAGAAAACGACGCTAAGGACGCGTCGGACGCAACCGAAAGTAGCAATACAGGATTTGGGTGCATTAGATGCATCTACCTGGGGCGCAGCTAAGAATTAAGGCTAGGGGGGGTTTCAGGCGCAAAACACTGTGGTGTCTGAGGGTGTGGAATACCCGCCAGGGTAAGCGGGAGGTGCGGGGGCACTCCGCTAGAAAATTTTTCAGATAAATAGTTCAAAATAGTGATTTTTACGGCCTTCTGTTGGATATTTTATTAATATTTACACCATTCTATTAGCAATATTAATCCCATTAAGTGGAATGGATTAAATTTAAAAATTTCTCTGAGCTCTGGGGAGGGTGGGTTTATCCCCCAAAACCCACCCTCGCTGCGCCACTGGCACCTACGTACTAACTTTGATCGCAATCCATGTAGCCGTACGGAAACGCATAACGGACAGACAAACAGACATGCTCTTTTGTGTATATAAATGTGTGAATTTTTTCTAGTCGGTATTTAAAATTATAAATTATTTTGCCAAAAAATGTGGCAAAGAAGGACTAGAGATGGGGTTTTACATCCGAAGTTAAACAATGGCTTATTCAGTATGAGGACGTAGAGTTTCTGCTAAAAAAGGTGGTATAAAACGTTTTCAAATAAAGGTAGGTATATTGTATGTAATTCTAATGCGTTATGTAAGGTTAGTTAAGAGTTAGAGGTTAGTTAAGAGTTAGTTATTCATGTGTAAATTACTGTAAATTCACAATCGAATGCAATTGTTAAGAAAACAAATCACTGAATTAAACGAAATAAATGTCTTTTTCATTAATTTATTTTGTCCGTACGACATGTTTCGAGCCATAGAGGTCACTATCAAGTCTTCATTTTCGAGTATTAACTTCCACATAGTTGAGCCTAATACAATTGAACGAAGTATATTTCATGTATGTTAGCACCAGTCATGTTCTAAACAATGTATAATGGTAGCCCCAAAACTATTCCACAAGGGGGTACCCATATATTCCACAATTATTACAGGGTTCTTTTCGATGCAATGTATTTGAATATGAGTGGAATAAAATTACATTATTATTATTATATTATTATAATTTCAGACACTCTTCGAGATTAATTATAATAATATATTGTAAGGCTGAGTATTAGCGTGACTCGTATGGTAGAGCACTTGTGAACCAGCTCTGACTCGGTCATGTCGTTGCCTGCCTAGCCGCAGGTCGCCATTCCATTTGGCATTCGGGTCTCGCACGCTCGTTGAATAATGGTGCGGAGTTTCATCCGATGGTAATTAGTAATCGCCGTGGCCGCTGCATGTCGACCTCGCTGCGCCAATGGGTGGGCTTCCGGAGGGGATAAGGGAGCCCCTAATATGTTTCCACCTCTCTCTCATCGTCTGCCTCACTCTGAGGGTGAGCTCATTCATTCATTGCGCACAAGTTTCAAGAATTGAGAAGTTGCGAGCTGAATCTTGGAGAATCTCAATAGGACAAGACGACCAAGATTTTTTTAAGCGCTGATTCTTGTGCAGGAGGAGTATTATCGAATACTATCGCACTCAACCTCGTTAAATTCAGTCGCAAACATAAGTTATTCAATAGTCTTTACAATATTTCACTAAGATAATATTAACGACTACATCATGTTAATATTAACGGCTACATCATGTTAATATTAACGACTACATCGTTGATCATTGGGCTCGAAGGTGTCTGCTGATGGATGGAACAGGCCACTATTGAAATATTGTGCACGGATTATGGATTATCGTAGCGGAATATCATGTTTTAAGTACTT
This sequence comes from Ischnura elegans, assembly GCF_921293095.1. NCBI lineage: Eukaryota > Metazoa > Arthropoda > Insecta > Odonata > Coenagrionidae > Ischnura > Ischnura elegans. The sequence goes on from NC_060254.1 coordinate 96,285,736, forward strand.
AAATGAATTATCACTATTTTGGTGTATATTACTATATCTCCAGTGCAAACTGTCCTTAAGAATTTACCTACCTTCCTCTTTCTCAGCAGCTATTCCCGTTAAGGGTCGCTGTTCCTAACCAGTCGCCTCCAAGTCTCTCTAATATACTGGGCATCCATCAATTTTCGTCAAACCCTTCTCCCTCAAATCATTCTCGATGCAATTGTCTCAATGGTCTTACCCTCGTTCTCTTCCCTTCTACTTGCACCTTTCGAATTCTGCTCCCCACATACTCCTCATCCCTGCTTAAAATTGCGTTACAAACCATTGCATCCTTCCCTCTTGCACCTTCCTTGAAATCTCAATCCACTCCTTCCATCTCCCTTATTGTCCTCTGCGATCACACAACACTCCTGATAGTTTTTCCGATTTCTTCACCCTGCGTGGAGTCTGTGGTTACCTCTCTTTCCAACCCTCCATCCTCAAAGAAATAGCTAAGATATTTTAATTCCCCTACTCTGCTCAATCTCTCTTGTGATATCTCTCTTAAAAAATTAACCGACCGATCTCTATATATTTTGCGATACGTGCATAGCCACATCGACCGATCCCTGGCACCTAGATCGATTTTTATCCAATCTTTCTGTTGCCCTAATATTTTCGACATCCCTCCACTTAGTGCCAGCATCTTAGATGTAGTCATCCCCTGATATGTGGTTATTTTATTTGAGAGAGTTGTTTTATTTTATTTTATCATAATAACTGGGAAAGAGTGGAAATAAAATATATATATGCGTGGGAAGTAGCTTTGAATTTGTCTAGCCTTCATGGTTCTCATGGACTTAACGCCTAACTGCTTCCATTTCAAGATTTGAATGGTCTGATAATAGTAATAATTGGCTTTATTTCGTTCATGTATATAATTCTTATCATAAAATAAGCATTACCTATAGTCGAATCAAATTAGGCACCCCAGAAGGCCATTCTTTTGGTAGGGTTAACATCCGATACATTGGCAGCACAGAATATCAGAAATATATAAGCATATAGGCAAGTTTTAAAGATGAATACGTGATCAAATCAGGAGTAGACCCAAGAGATTCAAGGGTATTATGCGTTGGTTATATAAATCGCTTACTGCACGAAGGCATCATGTTCAAGTTGGATGATTCATCTTTTTTATATTTAAGTTATTGCCTGTTCCAAGACTAAACGTTTCCTACTAAAATGAAACATGTAATGTTAATAGCACCGAGCATATATTTCCATAACAGGTTTCCTTTTTGTAGGAAACGTTGAGTCTTGCACCTAGCAAAAACTTAACGAAGGAAAAAGAAAAATCGCCCAAATTAGACATGATACCTTTCTGCAATTAGCGATTCATATGTGTACTATTTAGAGTGAAATTCACTGTTAGAATTTAATTCAGGAATTAACGAAAAAAATAGAATTTTCCGCTATGAATTGGTTATTTTAGCCTTCCGACATTCTTGTCTAGATGAATGTAAAATTCAGTTTTAATTCTATTGGCAGTCACCTTTATGAGTCAGCAACATTTTTATCTCTGTGAGCTATCTAGCAGTTCTAGTTGAGTGAATTGATGCTGATTTTCCTTGAAGTGACGACTTTTTCATGGTGAATTTCTCCCTAGGCATAAATAATAATCTGGTTTCTACTTGGGAGTCCTATAAATTCAATCATTTTAGTCTTCCTGATCGCGAAAGCGTCATTGAAAATCCTCTGGTGAGACGTATTGTCGCGTCTAAGTTCGTTAATTATCCGACCAGCTCTGCTGCCAACCGGTTATTCCTGCGGCTTCCGCTCGTCAATTGTGCTGCGTTGCAAGTGAGAACGGCTTTGATGGCCATGATAATAACTGGGAAGCAGCGGAAACAAAATATATATGCGTGGGAAGTAGCTTTCATGTCGACTTAAGGTGGATTGCAAAAATTAATTACTGCCCGAGTGGCACGATATGGTGAGTGAAATGTGTTCTTTGACACAGCGTGATTTACACCATGATAGAAGAAAAACTATTTCAACTGCGGTTCGAAGAGCTATATCTATATCGCGGATGACTCCCATCAACTAACTAGCCTTTTTATGGCATAAAAACATCCAACTATCGGGCCTCCGATTTTGCTGATAACCCACTCACGTTCAATGAGTCACTACAACATTTTGGGGCAATTCATTATAGTTGAAAAGACGTTTGTGACCTCGTAAATCTCCAAAATAATTATGAATGTAATTTATTTGTGCTACATCCATACATCTGGCTGTATTTATATCATTTATGTGCGAATTGCGCCTGTGTTGCCTTTAAGAGAGCGCACCACTCCTTCTCGCGGTGTTTTTTCTATCCGTATTACTTCGTAACCTTCGCTATTATCACTATCAAATAAATTGTTACATGTCAACCAAGTGGTGTGTGATGGTTGGATGTTAATATACAGAACAAAAATAAATGGAGTCCTAAATATGAGGCGTTCAGAAAATAACGGGAAATTATTTTTAAATATCTCGCGAGTTTTGAGTCCGGTTGTCAATTTTTTATTATTATTCTGGTGTACATGCCCCTGAAGTATGATAAAATTATCAGCTGTATTAATGGCCCACTTTCTCTGTGTCATTCGCTAAGATTAAATGTGCCTCCATTAGTTCGGCTGTTTTCGGCTCACTTTTCATTGCTTGTTCGTGAGTTTTTGGCCAAAAACAATGCTATAACGATGCCACCATAGTTGGCAGAGATGGCTCTATGTGGCTTTTCTCTTTTTTTCAAAGATAAAGAGAACCTTAAAGGGCTGTCGTTTCACAAACATAAATGACATTAATAGAAAACGCTGAGAGAGCTGAAGGCTATCACAAATAATGAGTTCGAGAAGTGCTTGGAGGATTGGAAGAAACACTGGTACAAGTGCATATTATCTAATGGGAACTATTTTGAAGTCGACAACATTGGTGTAGACGAATGAATACATATTTTTTCTCAAAAAACTAAAATTCCCGTTATTTTATGATCACATGTCGTGCAAAAAATGAAATGGTAAATAGAAAAAAAGGCCCCAACAATTCAATTTTTTCTGCCACGTCATAAAATCTGAGTACTAATGGGGAAGGGCTCCTTTGTTTCCTCGGGTAATCCGTTCCAGTCTTCTATTCCTCCATGTACGAAGGAAAATTTTCGCGCATTTGAGAGCTGGCTAGGAGGCTCTTATCTTAAAATTATGATCGTTCCCCGCCAGATAACTCGGTCATTTTATCTGTTAGATGGATATCTCCAGGCAGGATCAACAATATATTCTTTATGGATACCTCAATTCGTGCTTCTCTCGCCCTCCACTCTAATGATCTCTATCCCAAAATATTTAACAACTCCGTGTCCATCTTGGCAATTTCAGGGAATATAGAGTAGACCCTTTTCAGCGTGTGTCTTAATACACAAGAATTGCCGCGAGAAAAAATTCCCTTGGAGCGGGAATCGAACCACGGACCTTTGGCTTTCCGGGATTGCCATGGGAATTAAAGAACTTTGATAGCGTAGTGGTCTGCGCAGTGGCCCGGAAAGCCAAATCCGTGGTTCGATTCCCGGTCCAGGGGAATTTTTTCTCATGGCAATTCTTGTGTATCTCACCGCCGTTCACGCGGCAGGTTTCGAAATATTACACATGTGTCTTAATGTCGAAAATGAAAATTTAAAAAAAGTATCTTATAGAAAATTTATTTTTTTGAGATTCAGAAAACCTCCTGGGTACGCCAGAGCGCTGGTCCTCTATCCCAAAAGCTTCTGTTCAAGCTACATATTTTTTTACCATTTCATTTTTCATCTCACTCGATCACATAGACGCAGAGCCTCACTCCGACCTCTGAAAATTTTCGCCTTGAAATCTGTTGCATGTGCGTTTGGTGCATTTCCAATTCGGATGCTTGACCTAAGACTCAAACTGGAGTGTTTACGAAACAATTTGTCATACCTGATGTCGTGATCTTATTCATCATCTCGAAAATGAATATTTTATCTCAGTATCTTTTGATACAAAAAATTTGAATGCTTGAAAACCAGCAAAAAATTGACAATTTCTGTATATTTTTTGTTGGCGATAGCGTGAGTTTCATGAAAGCTTTACGTCGTCATGATGCTTAGGAAAGAAAAACTCTGATATTTCCTACAAAATAGGTTTATTGCGACCGTTTTTACTACAAATTTCTATTGAATTACTTTGTTTGGAGGCCATCCTACACAAAATTCCTCTGTTTGAATATCCCTCTGTACGCCTTTAAAGATAACGGAAGATACTACAAGGCCGATTTACCGTAAGTTCTGGCTTGGATGCAAGTTTTTGCTCTTGCCAATTTTAATGCTCATCCTTGATTTGTTTTGTATCGAAACAAAAGTCCATAATTCAGTTTTTCCCTTCGACTTCTGCTACCGCTCTTGAGATCGCACGTGTTTGCCTTGAGATTAAAGATTTTTCTTCTTTTCTTACCTCAGTCTAACATCCTCACGAGGCCTTATTCATTTGCGGCTCGTATGGCTGTGTCGACAGTAAACCGCGATATGTTTATTTCGTCTCTATAGAGGTGGATAATTTTTTTCCTGCCTCACTCCAAAGCATTACTTTATTTTTTCTTATCTATTGTCATATCGATCGAATCCTAGAAGATCAAGGGCGTTAGTGTCTGTATCTACCTTCCGCTTTTCCTTATGCTTAGATCAAGTTTTCCCGCACGGATTTGCTAGGGTTGGAGTGTTAGCTAGTGAGTCTGGTTTTCCAAATCGTAGGCCTGGGAATCAGATCCCGCCTGTAGAAGAGTTATTTCAGAGACTGCCCGATCCCTACTTGAGTTCATTGGTAATGTAAAGAACTGCGGTAATCTGTGAAACGTTATCGATTGCATTGGTCTCCAAAATAATTCTCGTTTAATTTTGGGAGGTTATAAATGTGTTTTTAGTCCATCATAAATTCGAAGTTATTCATAAATGCATGTTTTTATGCAAAATAATTTAAGGTATTATGAATTGCTTTATGCTATTATGTGGATTTTCGAGTGGTCTTGTGGTATAAGAAAAGTGCTGATCGTTATATAATGTTCAGTTGTCTTGAGTCTCAAATTAAGGTCACTCTATTTTCAAAATTGCATTGGTTAAAATGAAAAAAAGGATCTGCTCTAAACATTTATAATAAACAATGCTTCAGTATAATAAACACACTTCGCGTATAAAACGTTTGTTAGACCAATATTAGATTATCCGAGGAAATGTTGCGACACTGCGTACAGTTTTTATTCTCTTTAAAGATGCTTAACTTTAAGGGTTATCCGAAGCTGTAAATTTGAATTATGGTTATATTTCAGTTCATAGACATAAATCACTATCTTCGTACTCGACTTTTTTTAACTGAGAAAATAACTTTGATTTTCCAGCACTCCTGAATTATCGATATCATTTTGTCATGTGGCGTTTATTTTAAACGCCCAACACCGCCAATACTTAAACGTGAAAAGTAGGAAGTTATGTTATTGAAAGGACCTCTACCTCTAGTAGTGCTTATGAATTTTTAACGAGTCTTTAATTTTTTTATTATATCACTAATGACTCATAATGGGCTTCTTTCGAAGAATTTTGTTACAATTGCAAATGTTATTATTATTATTATTCAAATTGTTTCAAGTCGATCATGTAGTCTCGTGTTAACATAAAGCACAAAAATATATTATCAAAGTATTCTTCCGCTTTTGGTAGGTTTCTAAAAAAATATAAAATGCTAAGTACAAAAATGAAAAAAGGCCTTCACAATTCAATTTTCCTTAGCCTCGTCATAGAACTCCGAGTATAAATGGGGAAGGGCTCCAGCATTTCCTCGGATAACACATTCCAGTCTTTTATTCCCCAATGTAAGAAGGAAAATTTTAGCGTACTTGAGAGCTGCCTGGGAAGCTCTATGTTAACATTATGATCCTTCCTCGCCAAATAACTTGGTCATTTTAACTTATTTGATGGGTCCCTTCACGTATAATCACCCTTTGTATGCTTTTTATGTAGATATCCTTAATTCGTGCTTCTCTTCTTCTTCACTCTAATAATCTCAAGCCCAAAATATTTAACACCACCATAACACTTGCCTTCCTTTTCAAATTTCCCATCTTGCAGCTGAGGGCTGAACTTTTGCAATCTAATCTCCCCTTTTCGATGAGAGTCGCAAACTAACGCTCATTTTATAAACAAACTGACCCATCCCTTAGGATAATCTACGATTGGTCTAACAAACGTTTTATACGCGAAGTGTGTTTATTATAGTGAAGAATTGTTTATTATAAATGTTTATAGCAGATCCTTTTTTCATTTAAAACAATGCAATTTTGAAAATAGAGTGACCTTAATTTGAGACTCATGACAACTGAACATTATATGACTCATTATTTTCAGAAATAATAATTAGGTATTGTTTTCAACCGAAAAACCATAGTTGATACTAAGATAAGTTTTTAAAGGATAGATTTGAACAATATTACAATAAAACCGTCTATGGGTAGAAAAACGGTGTTGAATTCGATAAAATGAATTTGTGGTCAAATGACCACTAGCCGTCCTTCTAGGTGAGGCGAAACTCCGTCCCCTAGTGTTAATTTAAAAATATGAAATTTACATCCTTAGTTGTTATAAGTTCCCTCCTCTGCTTTAGATTGAAAGATGTATTCCTCGTTGGATCCTTCAAATAGAAATTCAAAAAGTCGAAACAGAAAAGGTTATGCCACATAATTCTCTATCAACGACTAAGAAATTCGTATTTTACACAGCCATCAACGTTCTTGCTAATTAATATTTACGGCACGGATCAATTTGTATTCAACTGACGTGTCAGATTAGAGATAGAACATGGCATACGGTAATAAGAAAAAGTCATCGAAAAATGGGCTCGATTATACAACCACGCATTACACTATGGCAATGCTATCCGGTGACGTCGGACGACGATCGTCGTCAACTTTGAATTTGCAATTTTCCATTAAAAATTTTTTTTCGTAACTTCCAATGAATAATCTATACATAATGAGACCAAAACCAACTAAAACCAAAGAATTAAATTTCAGTCACCGGCAAAAACTTTAAAAAATTACCGCCGCGTTGAAAGAGTTAAAAAAGACCTGATGCTTTCCCTGCGTACGCTGGTAGTGAAGGCTGTTCGGGTGTTCCACCGGGTAATCTCCTCCATGGCCGCCATGGCCAGCCTTTACTACTGCCAAGTCTTTAATTTGGCCACAGCTCTTCCCTGTATTTAACATAAAAAATAAAATGCTCTAAAAGCTTTGGTTGTAGTCCTTTCGCTGATTGAATGCTGGTAACCTTATTGCAATTATGCTGCATTGAACTGTGAGTCTTTAATATTAAGCGAGCATTCCGCCACAAATTACCGATTTTTAAATATCTAACCGACTAATCCTCACAAAAAAATCGTCTTGGAACCAGCATGTCAATGACATCTGTAATAAAGTCAATATCACACTGTATCAACAGAAACTTCATAAGCACTTACTTTCTATATCCACCCGAAAAATGTTAATTTCTACCCTGGTATTCCCTTCCTTTGATTATTGTAGTCTTGTTTATAATGACATGCATAAAGAGCTGGATAAAAAGTTACTAAGGCTACTTAATTCATGTGTAAGGTATGTATTTAATTTAAGAAGGGATGTTCATGTATCACATTACAGAATCAGTCTTAGTTGGCTAAACCTTTGTACCCGAAGAAAATATCTACTCGGTGCTCCTCTTTTTAAGATTTTCAGGGAGAGAATCCCTAATTATCTCTGGGAATTTTTTATGAATAGATCAGTAACCACTCACATGTCATCTCGCAGGAAGGACTATTTACGTTATCCTACTCCATGTACAACTACCTACCAGAAATCATTTCTAGTTACGGCATCTAAATTTTGGAATTCTCTCCTGCGGATCTAAAACAGAAGGGCTCTAACCATGCATTAAATATAAATTATACATGGCTTTACTCAATGGAGAGCGAAAATAAACTCCAACATAAAATACAGCCAAAATATTCCGTGTGTTGTTAAATTTCATTCCTTTTTTACGTGTCATTTCTTTATTATTTGTGTTTCAAACTACTTTATTGCTCTTCGTTAAAACTTTCGCGGGTGCTCGTCATGTTGCATTAAAACTTTTGGGCTATATCGCCGCGTCAGATTTTGGGTGGCCCCAACGTTTCTCGACCTATGCTGGTCGCTTTCTCAAGGGAATCTTTTAGCGTCAGATTTTTTTTCTTCAAAGTTCCCAAAAGTTTTAATTCAACATACTTTATTGCTTTTACTTGATATTTTCGTGAACGTTGTGCTTTTGAATATCCAATTATTGTAAATTGTGTTTTGATCCAAGGGTATACCCAGAGCGTGAATAAATATATATTCTATTCTATTTTTCAAAAATTTTCAGACTAAGCTCACGAGATTTAACGGTGTATTTAATCCTTTCCAAGTGCTTTTAAGGATATCTATGAAAAGAAGTCGGGTGAAAATCTTCCCGTTTCGTGAGTTGAATTGCTTATTTCGTTAATCTAGGTGCCCTCTTTGAATATTTACTTTTATCTGAAGACAAGGCATCAATCGTTGTACAGGTTTTTAAGCTCTCTTTTCCATAGCATCTCCATAGTCTGTATAAAATTCATTTTGCCTACCTCATACCGAATGGTATGTTTAGTACCGGAAATTGTGTCCCCCCATCTCGAGTGGAAAACTGGAAGTAATAATTCTTTGAAATATGGTATTAACTTGTAGGCCTCCAAGGAAGTGAGTTTTCAGATATTCCAGGCATTAGGAAAACCGTCTTGAAGTGTTCCACTCCGCATCACTTAGGCCGGAGAGCTCACTTAGCTTTTTAGAAGATTAGAGATGCAAATTATCTAAAAGGAGTAAGTCACTTATAAAAAATTACTATAATCGTCCTTGACGCACTAAATCTCTTTCGCAACAACTGAACTTGATCTGACTCAGGAACTTGGCCGGTTGGCGAATGATTTTTCCTCTGTCAAAGTTTGTTCTTTATTTTGTTTTAAAATTACGCTATGTTCTTGGAACTTTCAGAATATGCATAATAAAAATCTTCCCAACTATTTCCTCCTCAAATATAGAAATTCTAGCATCTTTATTTTCTGAGAGGTGGAATTTTGTGCTGTTTATTTAATTTCAATTTTAATTTTCGTATTTTTTACACTTTTTGTGGAAATCTCAGGATGAAGTTACTTGTCCACTTTCAGAATAGTGCCCATTGATAACTAGTCTCAGGTTCTTAGACGCCCCCGGGACTCGAGTCTCAGAGATTCATCTCGACAACGTGTCCGTAGAAGGAAAATTACTGAAAATTAAGGCGCTGGTAAGTATTCTGAGACCAGCCTCAAGAGGAACGAAATTGTTCCGAGTTTTTAGACTTTGTCTCGAGAGTCGGGAAGTTTGCGTGACCACTGTTTCAACAATTGAAGTCCCCTATGACTTATCGCACGTTGCTTACGAGAGTGGTATCTCTCTTAGATTAGTCTAACGAAAACTGTTGACTTCGTTCTCGAGACTCGATCTAGAGACTTTTACTCTCCAGTGAACACATAGCTTTACAAATAAGGTGCAAATCCTCCTCTTCTGCGAGCTGTTATGTCCCGCCTTTTTTACCTTTATTACACGCCTGAAGCTTGAATCACACGGTATTTTTTCCGTCCCTTTCGAGCTATCGATCCAATTATGGCGGAAAAATGACCGTTTCACGCGATGGATCCAGGGATGGAAATCCCATCCCTTATTCCATCACTCGGTGCGCTCCTTTTTCCGTCGGTGAAAACATCGCTGGCACAATCTTTCAGTTAATCAGATCGCACGTCCTCTGGCAGCGATTCTTACGCCACGATCTATCCTAACCTGCGAGGTTGGTTGTTACATCTGTCGTTAGTCCTCAAAACCATCAACATTCCCCAAACATTGATTTCATGACATATCATGTGTCGCCGCTGTTATCGGAGGAATATTTCTCATGTTGGTTAAGGTCATAATGTTCCAAGTTAAGTTGTTGTGAGCGAGAGAGCGCTTCTGCGTCACATTGGCTTTGTTGGCTTTCGCATAGTTTCGTAATGACCTCACGTTAATCATTATTCCCTAGGTTATTTCCAATGGCAGTAAAAATACTGAGATTAATTTCCTTTGCGCCAATGACGATCGAGTACATGAGTGGTGTAGCATGCATTCCGGCGTTAAAATGGAGATATTCTACGGACAATTATTGGTGGACTTGAAAAGTCGATCGAGTTAATAAATTTGCATTAATTAAACTTCTCATATGCCTCAAGGAGTTGATAATTTCAAGGGCGCGATACCTTTAAGCGACACACTCATAATTTTTAAGGGCAAAATCACACTTCCAGGGTTTTTTGAAGGACAGGCTATCTATCATCAGAATGTAATTTTTTAGGAATATGATGCATCACTTTTTGCCATGTTTAATGCAAGTTTTGCAGGTTTTAATAGTGATTGCGACCAACCAATTTAGGGAATATTAAACCATGAACTTTATTTCATTTTCATGTTAGTGGTAATGTTATTTGCCATGATCTTGGTTCATTTTCATTTTATAATCGCCAACGCCCATATTTTTAGAGAAGAATCACAACTATCTCGGTTGCCATTAACGCTACGCCTTATCCACCATAATTACATTTAATATGAGTGATACTAATCTCAAATTGTTATTAGATCTTAGCAGCATGATTTTCAAATAAATCAACTAGTGGAATGGAAAAAAATATTGCGGCTATCGAGGAATGCAACTGAATTTTCGATATATCTATCACTACTCCGGACACTTAATGGGAGGAGAAAATAAAGTGTTTCCACCACCTTGATCACAATGGAAAATTTTTTCTTACAAGCTGATGATTGCATCGTCTCTTAGTGAAAGCATTCCGCAAATATGTGAGGAAATTGTATCTAAATAAATGTGTAAATGAATTTTCAGTGGAAAAGTTAATTTCTTATTTAGTCTTATATCATACGAGGGCCGTTTTTTTCAACCTCCGATAGCTCAGCAAAAACACCATGCAAGGGACTGGCGGGTACTGCGGTTGTAGGGCAATTGCACCTCCGCCGTATCACACCCTCAAGTCATTAATGATCGAAGGTTCCTAGTTTAACGTTAGTAGCAATGTCAGGTGTTGAAGTTAATGAATTAACCAATTGCTAATTAAAATTAAAAGAAATAAGCAAAAGGGTTGTCAAAGGCCAAGAGTTGTTGATTAGTTACAGGATAAGATGAATCAGTCAAAGAGACAACAACGGCGTTACTGACATTAATAAGATCATTATTTACCTTAATACTGTGTCTAATAGTTATTTATGGAGCAGAAGAAGAATTTCAATATCATGAACTACTCTGCCTCAGTAGAGTAGTTTCCTTCATCAAAGAAAACGAAAGGCATTGATTGCGATTCGTTACTCACCATTAGTGTATTCATAATATACAAATTATTTGGTTTTAGAAATACCGGTTTAGACGAATGGCAAGGGTCAAATTTTATCCTCATTTGAAAAAGGCCAGATTGGCGCCCATGCGATTCCACTCCACGTGACGTCACAGGGACCTAGTTTCTACACGAGAGGATAGGAGTTATACATCGTCTGAGGTTACCAATGCATGCATGAGGCACAGAGCTCAGGGAAACATGTCTTAATAATCACCTACTAAAACTGGCTAAGGTCGGAAAGTTTTCTTCGTTTGATAAGGTATTAATAAACCTTTTTTAAGCCAAGCGCTACCTTTCAGCAAGGTACTCAGCTACCCGCTGGCAGCCTGCGACATATCAGCGCTAAGCCTCGCCTCAAGGTCACCTCACCGGGCGGGAGGGGGAACCAGAAATACGACGTACGGAGATATTTTCCGGCATTCATACTTGAGCGTCGCGTTTTCGCGCGCTAGAAAATTTTCACTTTTCATTTAATCGCGAAAAATAGATATTGTCATTTAAAAATCTAAAAGCGTGAAATACGTACTCCAGGAGTAATAATCTTTCGATTAAGGCAATAAAAAAATAATAGGAAACCACCATATTGATTCTCCTGCCAAGTGGGCAGTGCGGAGCGACAGCCAGAAAACTCGCCGAACGGCTTCAGCATTGACATTTCTTGACCTTCATGAAAAAGAAATTTTTTTAAACGGATTGTGGCTAGAGTGTGAAACATTACGTCCATTCCCATTCAAAACAAAAGAGAGATGCTGACTTCTGGAGGTTCTCGAATCCACGACAACGACCGTCATCTCAGCGCTGATGTAGCCCAACTGCTCCTTAGCAATTTCAATGGGACATTTTGGATCACCCACCGTTCAATGCCGACCTACTTCCGTGTAGCTTCCATCTTCATGCTGAAATGAAGATGTGGCTCGGGGGGAAGCGTTTACAAAGGGGCGATGAGCTTCGGGACAAAGGCAATAATCATTGAAAGTCGTTGGCGGCACCGTCCTATGAAGAAGTTATAGTAAAGCTCGTCCACAGGTACGACCAATTCCTCAATCGGCGAAGCGACTATGTCGATAGGACACCACAAGTGTGCTCAATATTTACCAATGAAATAATTTTTAATCAATCAACTCGTCTTCTGTTCGTTGCCCATCGGTGATTGAAAAAAACGGCCCCCGTCAGGAAGTGCATGAATTTTACCATAATTTAACCCAAAGTACACAAAGTTTCGGTTTACCTGAATTCTTGTTTTAAAAATTTAATGAAACATGAAATGAAAAACACAAATGGCCGCATAATATCTCCCGAAGTTCATCCACCATTCAAATATAACTTTCGACCATTGGGTTGGGAGTGCTTTTTTTCCTTCATCTCGCTGAGGAGGACCCCTTTGTGCGCCGAAATACGCATTCAACATATTCCTCGACCTCCTCTGACCAATACGCTTTTCTAAGAGCAAATTTCTCCTGGAGTGTTTAAGCAATCTGTTGGCGATTGTTTTTCCGAGTGCTTGTGTGTGTGCAAACATCCATTAACTATAGGCATCCCTGGCAGGAATGCGCCCAGCCTTGCGTAGAATCCCAGATTGTCGACCAGGAAACCTTGGTTGTGGTCCCTTCAACCCTCACAAAGGATATTGCTTTGGTTGCATGTGTGAGTGTTATGTTATCACAATTTTATTTTTGGTAACAAGTATAACAAAATTACAACAGGTTTACATTATGTGATACGTCGTATGAGCAGGGATAGTTCGCTCCCAGAGGACAGAGACCTCCTGTTCGTGATCTTCTCTCTCTGCCATTTACTCCTTTTCTGCTTGAGTTAACCTGGATGAAACTGAATAAAATGCAAAGGAAGGCTGCCGTTACGTCAAAAACTGCTACGGGCGTACAGACAGCGTTAACCAGATATTGACCGAATTAGGCTGGGAGCCGTTGGAGACTGGGAGGCTGCGCGCTAGGCTTAGATTGCTTGAACAATTGAGAATGGATATCTTTAAGAGCAACACAGAGAACATAATATTAGAGCCACACTATATTTTCAGGTCCGATAGAAGCGATAAATTAAGAGAGATGTTTTGCCGAACGGATGGATATGGGAATTCGTTTTTCCCCCGAACCATAAAGGACTTTAATAAACGCTAGTCCCAACTTCGTTAGAGCACTTCATTTTTTATGTGTAACCGGCTGGTGTCCTAACACCCCCTGCCACACGCCTTTTGGGTGGCTTGCGGGTTATTATGTAGATGTAGATGATTTCTTGATCCAGCAAAACGAGTGATCCGCACTCTCCCTCCGGCACAGCGATGTGGATATTCCAATTCTTCATCCGGAGGCAGTCATGAAATGTAGATTTGAAAAATAGTGCTCTCCTTTACCCTCACACAAACACAGTGATTCATTGTTGTAAGGTGGACGAACAATGGGAGATATGATATGGGTCATCTGAGTTTTTCATTCCATATTGCCTCTTTGAGGCAGAACTCAATTTTGTCGACATCCCCTTTTTATGTAGATATTAATATTTGTTATTCTCTATCTTTATTCTAGTAGGTTTATGGGTTCCCTGTGCCTGAATTCATACTATGGCGTCCTCCATTCAAGAGACTCACAAATGATTTCACTGAATCTGCAGCTTCGGATTTCATTTTCGAGGGAATTGCATTTCAGTAAGTAATGTTTAATCTCTTTAGCATTATTTTTTCCATAATGATGGACACTCGCAAAAATATGCATTTGGTCCCGGAAACGAATCGAATCATGGGAAAGATCAGGGAACCAAAAGTCTATGGTTCGATCCCTGGTCTGAGTGAATTTTTTCAAGTTTGACGCAACTCTCCATGACAGTCTGCTTTCTAGAATATTTTCATATATACGCATTTCTTTTCTTTAGATTCCGTCATTCCTTGTTCTGCAAGAAACCAATTCGAGGTCTTGTCGTGCCTTCATCAGACCATAGCAATTCCTCATGAATCTTTTTTTAGAGTTATGTAAACGTGTTAGTGTTGATGTATCACAATCGATGTTGTGCGTTTTATTTTTAACGCAAAATGGTTAAAGCTGATGCTACGAGTTATTTCAGGATTTGGTTTTCTAGGTGTTCAATGGAATCCTCACTGTAGCCCATTCATTGCTGCGTATATGTGATATGTGTTAATTTTTTGTTGTTCACTAATCAGTTTTGTATTAAACTATCATCATAAACTCAGTCTTCTGAATACATCGCCATTCGTAATAATTTTCCCTTAGGTTTTTTTTGGTACCTTGCAAAATTTATCTAAAATTCGCGAATGCATCTGTAGGTATCAGGGAAGCCTCCAGAACCGTTGTACGTTTTTTTTATTTTACGTAGGCTTTTATTTTACGTATCTGTAATCTGCTGTGGAAATTTATGTTCTCAGCATGGTCATCGGAAAAGGTAGTCGCATATTATCACCACCGGTCTCATGTTGTCGTTTTCTGTAAAGAATTACTTGTATTGCTTTCATTGTGAAATTTACCCAGAGAAGATCTCTGGAAATTGCAAATTTTTATGCTGGCTTCTCGACGTACGATGTGCCATATACTGAGACATTGCAAATACTAAATGTATATCCACTACATGTTCGATATCAGCTTACAGAATTGCTATTCTTGTTCGATTTATGTATTAATTGTACACATTTGGTTGATTTAATACCATTTAGCATCACCTTTCCCTCCACCAGAAGTACCATATTGTTCTGCATAAAGTACTGCAGTGGAAATTTCACTTTCAATTTCCCGATAGCTAGGTTCCCTCAGTGATATAATTCTGTGAAAGCATAGGTAGAAAGGAAGTTAATGTTGACATACATAGTGATTCTCTAGATGTTTTAAAAAGATGTTTGCTGATTTACTAATGAAAGAATGAACCGAACTGTATACGTATAACAACATATACATGTTGTTTATATTTAATAACTTATAGCGTTTACGAATAATGATAATACAAATATATGCTATTGTGATTTTACAATTTATTCTTGATATATTTTTATGAATATTGTTCTATTGAAAGGACAGTAATAAAAGTTTGAAATGGCTTCATGACTATAACAAATATTGTTATAATTTTCCTGTTTTAAATATATAGAGTATTTACGTTCGAGAAACTATTGAGAAATCAAGATAGTGGCAAATATTGACTACAGTGTAATTCAAACACCGCAACGATGATGAGTTAAGTGTAGAATAAATAGAGCCTATCTATAAAAAATGTTGTGGAGTGATGTACACTCTCAATCATTAGTCGCCGTTGGTGTGCTTCTCTAGGGGAAGCACGTGAGTCGCAATTTGAGCGCGTTATCCTGTGTTATTTGTTGAAGGACACAGAGAATACTGTCTATTCTACTTTTATTGCAGTCGCAACCGCTTGAGATCTTGGCATGATTCCAACTCTATCTAAGAAACCTATTTTTACGAGAAAAATCACTAATCACGTATCCTATTTAACCATTGACTTACTAGTCGTAGAAAAAGCAGAATAATGTGTTTTATACGCTGAATTTAGTCATATCTACTCCTAATATTACCCACGTTAATGTAGCGTCAATGTAAGATTACATTTACGCTCAATTTATTCATGTCTACATCTATTATTGCCTACTTTAGTGTGGCTTCATTGTAATATTACATTTACTTGATTACTAGAATGTTTGCTTTTCTAGCTTTTTGTCATCTAAATATTGCGTACAACATACCTGTATTACCTTTTTTTTAAAGATTCCTAATGAAAACGTGGGTAGCACAATTTATTATGACAACCTGGAAATGATATTTTTTATAAATACCTATGTTTACGTCGTAATTGACGGTCGCATCAGTGTGCTGCTCTTCGATTCAAGAGAGATCTATTTCGCATCTTGATCGGCAACTGGAATTCTGAGACACCGGTTCGATCGGCTTCTGCCGGACTCATGAGGTCAGCTCCTTGAGCAATCTCTTTCTGCATCCGTGCAGCGTAGCAAGTTATTCCAAACAGAGGACAGACCGGAGCATCTCTCATGGACTATCGCACTGCTGTCGAAGCAGGTTCACCGGCGCCTTTACTGAACTGTCCGCTTCGGATAGTTTCCAAGTGTGCGTCAATTTGCGTGAGTGTCCTTGCTGAATGACACATCATCTATTTTTCCTCCGTGCAAGCCTCTTCTATTCTGCTAAGCGGAAGTAATTTCACGTGAGAAACAATTTGAACATATGGATGTTATTTAAGATATTATTTTTTCCTCTTCTATTCTTGACCTTGTTTAATACATTTTATAATATTTAAGATATTGTGTTCACCAAATAGTTGCGGGTTCGAGTCCCGCCTGCGTAGGCTGTCCCTATACAGGTCATGGATATGTGTTGTTAGTTGTTGAATTCCTCCATTTATAAACAATTTTGCTGTTTTGGAGGGTGAGTGAGATTAATAAAATAAAAATGTACATTTAATTTTCACAAACCTTTTGGAATCCCGTAATAATTGCCATGGCGAATAATTACCCTTTTTCATAATAATTGAAATTAGTTGTGATCGGTTAATGAAAAATTTTACCGATAAAAATCTATTCGGTCACGGTTTTAATAAGCAAGGATTTAGTATAAATTATTTTATTAGTAAAGATTAAATTGCGAAGTATATTTTATGTGATTACTGTTAATCGTTAATTTTTTAAATAGTTTATCCCTTGTTGCTGAAATATACTCACGCTTCATACGCCCATGAAAATACCAGAACATTACTCACAGTCAAAGGTGGAAAGGTCAGGAACTCCGGAAGGTTGGCACACGGTATTTATGCTCTTTATAAATAGTTAATACGTGTGATATTATTTGGGTAACCACACGTTCGCTGCGTAGATTCTTATATCGTATTCAATGCGCTCACAGACCGAAACATAACCTGTTACCCACACGGAAACACCTGCAAAATAGAAAACAGGTCTATTTCTAGTTCCTTGCATAAAATTACATAAATTATTGAATTTTGACATGATATTTACTTTTTAATGTCACGTAATAATAACTCAAAACGAATTAATGCTAACCGCATCCGAGTGGCTTACCTGCTCCAGTCGAAGTATCCATTCAAACCAGAAACCTTCGAGTCATTACTATGGTCTTTCTCCTTCGATTTCTGACGAGGCCGCCGAGGTGAATGGTTTATCATGACCACATTCTGTTGGAGCAAATTATCCTTGGCTTTAAAAAATTTTATATCATACAACCTGTAGAGAGGATATTATTTTCGCGCTAAATGACAAAATCAAATTCAAAGAAAATTAGTGGGCAGTGTTGTGTATGCAAATTTAATGTACAAGTTGACTTGAAAAAGGCACATGAGCGGAAAAATCTTCACTCCCTGATCACCTCCAAAACTATCTTTTTACAAGCACAGATGACATCAAAATAAATAGCTGAGAAAGCTAATGGCTATCCCAAGGATAGAGTTAGAGATGCGTTTTTAGGATTGAGGAAGCGCTGGCACAAGTGCATAATATCTAATGGGGACTATTTTGAAAGCAACAACATTAATATAGAGGAATAAATAAATATAAAAACTCAAATTCCCGATATTTTCTGAACACACCTCGCATAAGACTTTCTCCGATCCCCCCTTATCTCGATTGGGAATTGGTTGTTTCAAGCGTTGCTTGTTTCAAGAATTTGTCTACTTTATGTAGTTTATTTTAATTGTTTGAGGCGTAACTTGGTGAAAGCGATTCATAATTAAATTAAGAAAGAAGAACTTTGTACTTTCACATTAATATTTAATCACGACCATGGCCATGGTCGTGATTAAATATTAATGTGAAAGTACAAAGTTCTTCTTTCTTAATTTAATTATGAATCGCTTTCACCAAGTTACGCCTCAAACAATTAATTTTATCAAGTGCGCTAGTAACGCAGTTAAGGCCAGCCTCTACAGGAGACTTTCCATAAAGTACCGGATCGCAGCCCTAAACATCTTTTTCAACAGCCAGTGCATCAACCACAACATCATCCCTAATTACATCAACCGCCAGTGGAAGGAACCCCGGTCTTCAGCGGGCTCCTTTGCAGTCAACGCAGCCAAGAGGACTTGGCTCAAAAGGGAGTTACATGAGTGGTATGTGAAAAGAGACGCTATTTCCCATTACCTGTTTCTTCTATACGTGGAGCTCACTCGCGATCTTCACTGGATTGAGTGGTTGATTTTAGATGACTTAGTTCGCCAAAAAAGTAGTGAAATTGCCTTTGAAAAGAGAGCCACCATTCTGCGCAAGTTGGAGGCCCTTAAGACGAAGCAGACGTCTAGTACCAAACAAACCGTCGCGGATCAACCAGTGGTGGACGCCCATTCTTTCGGACCACGAATCGTAAATCTGTCTAAACACTCCTTTAAGCCAAATGAAGTGACCTTATTAGAAAAGGGCTTGAAATACGTGCCAAATATCCCCATTTCCGTGAAGGACGTTAAGAATTTAGCAGTGGATTGTGACATAGCTCTCCAGAAAGACAATATGCATGTGAAGCATTTCATTGCCCAGGAGTTAAATAGGTTTATAGTTCATGAATCAAAGGTGAAGAGACGATACCCAGAATTTGAAACTCTTAACTCGATTAAGTGTACTCTTAGGTCAGAACAGCTAGTTATTCAGAAAGCTGACAAGGGGAACGCAGTTGTGATTATGGATAAAGAAGATTACTTAGAGAAATGTGAACAGTTCATACGAGACAATGGGATCAAAGAATTGCCGACAGATCCGACTGCCAAGTTCCAAATAGAGTGCAAAAGAGCCTTAAAATCAGTTTCAGTGTTATTTAAGTGGAATGAAGTGAATAGGTTACACCAAATGAACCCCTCAGCTCCACGTTTTTTTGGGCTTCCTAAAATTCACAAGAGTGATAGTCCAATTAGACCCGTTGTTTCCAACGTCATGGCTCCAAGCTACCTCTTGGCGAAAAAACTCAACTGTGTACTAAGACACCACTCAAAGTTTACCCCTAAGTATGGAGTTACTAACGCCATTGACTTCATCCAACACGTCTCTAAAATTGATATCCCCAATAAGTGCTTGTTAGTGTCTTTTGATGTGTGCAATCTCTTCACCTGTGTCCCACCCAAAGAAGCCGTAGACATAGCAGAATCTATTCTCGTCCAGAAACGTGTGGCAGCTCCCATTATAAGTGACTTGTGTGATCTATTGAAGATTTGTGTGTCTCAAAATTATTTCAAATTTAACGGTGTATTTTATGAACAGCCCAATGGATTGGCCATGGGCTCTCCTTTATCCCCTCTCCTGGCGGACATATATATGGACTTTTTCGAAAGGAACCTGTTTTCCCCCAATAATCCACAGACCAAAAATGTGCTATCCTGGCATCGATATGTGGACGATGTGTTTTGTATTTGGACTGGCTCAATAAGACAACTAAAAATGTTCCTATCTTTTTTGAATTCTTTGGACCGCAATTTGAATTTCACTTACGAAATAGAAGAAAATAACTCTCTCAACTTCCTAGATCTTAAAGTCACTAAAGTCAACAATCACCTCGAGTTTTCAGTCTTTCGGAAAAACTCCTATACGGACCAAGTGATCCACTCCAGTTCAAGACATTGTTTTTCCCACAAGTTATCAGCCTTTCACAGCATGTTACATAGGTTGCTGCATATTCCGATGTCCCCTGCCAAGTTCAATGAGGAATTAAACACAATTAAACTAATTGCTAAAAATAACGGATACAACGAACAGTTAATTGATAGCTTATATCGGAAACAATTAAAAAAACAAGCAGTGGGAGAAATTTATGGATCCCGAACGCGACAAGAATCCACGGCCAAGTGGCGTAGAATCCTTTTTTTAAAGGACATTGGGCCGAAGATATACAAAAAGGTGCCCAAGGATAAAATTAAAGTTGCGTTTTACAATAAATCCAACCTCAGGAACATTCTTTCCCTCACCAAAGATCCCATCCCAAGAGAAGAAAGGAGTGGGGTGTATAGACTAAAATGTGAATGCAACGCGGTGTATGTTGGGCAAACGGGGCGACAATTTCAAGAGCGGGTAAAAGAACATCAAGCCTGCCAGAGAAATAAAAAGACTACTTCACAATTTGCTATACATTTGTTAGATAACAATCATCAAAGTGATTTTGTGTTTGAAGTGCTTCATTATGAACCTAAAGGACCTAGATTAGACGCTTTGGAACAAATGGAAATTTTGCAGCACGTACGTTCCAATGACAACATTGTAAACGAATTTTTGTATGACTACCATTCCCCTCTTTTAAGCCTCCCACTCCTAAATTCCTGGGCTAATGACATGACGAACTCTTCGGCCTCTCTCTCTCTCTCACCTGAACCCCCCCCCCCCCTCCACTTGCCGTGCCCCCCATAAGGGAGCCTCCTCCCCCTAACTTCTTCCATACCACATGACCAAGGTTTTTTTCCCCCCTCCCTCTTCTCTGTTAACCAATCCTTTCAACCTAATTACCTTCCTCCCTCCCCCTCCTAGCCTGGTATAAAAGGATGTGATGGACCTCTGTAGAGTTCACCTGATGATGACGTCTAACGTTGAAACCATGGTCGTGATTAAATATTAATGTGAAAGTACAAAGTTCTTCTTTCTTAATGTAGTTTATTTTTTTTAAAGTCACTCCAACAAACGAGAAAAATGACGTAAGTTGTATTTCAATTTTTGAATGTGAAGAAGTATCATCCACAATTTAAAAAAAAATACAGTCTTGTAGCCCACAATTTTCACAGTAGACAGATTTTATGTTCAAAATAAGTAAAAATACTGTTGCAAATAACCATGACTGCAAATCGATACCTTCACTGCACAAGCACTCAACAAATGCCCACCGAATCATATCCGCTCATCTAGTAGCCCTAGTAGTACTAGATGAGCGGACTTGATTCGGTGGGCGATTGTCGAGCGTTTGTGCAGTGAAGGTATCGAAATTTTAACCAAAACTATGAAGATCCCTTTGCACTTTGAAAATAAGGAATTTTCAACCCACCTTTCTTTTTTATTTACTTTATATTGTTTTTTTTGTGTGTTTTCTGAAGTTAAGAATATATCCCTTGCTTGGGACACCTCTGTTTTCTAAAGCCTCAACCATGTTAAAATTAAAATACTCTGACTAGGGACACTGTGGTACATTAAAAAAAAATTATATTTACCAGTGACAATACTTACCTGCAAAAAACGCATGAACTTGAGACAAATCTTTTAAATCAACAATCTAAACAATCATCAATTTGAAGGCATCACGATTATGAAACTGGATGATGTCTCCATGCTTCTGGGTTTCACCGCGTGGATTTTCTTTCGTGACGACAGTTTCTCCGGCATTCCAACCGGCGTCTTCAGGTCGGCAGGTGAAAATAATAGGAAACCACTCTATTGTAGATTCATTATCAACGTATCCTCGATAATTAGCATACCTTTAATTCAAAACTTGAAGTGATAATATTGGCCAAAATTGTGGGTTGTACTAATTTGCATTCTTTTGATTGAAACGGAATGTTGCGCCATTCGCAATGACAGTTTTGGACTTTAGTCGACTCCATTCATCAGCGTAATAAAGGAAGGTTTCTGTTTTCACAATGCCATGAATATTATTATTCTCTATTCTACGTTAACGTCACCCCATCAGATGAGTTGACCTGTGACCTGTCTCCGTAGGCAATGAATTGCGATTATTCTATACCTTGGTCAAAGTAAATGTACTGCTTTCAATGGTTAAGGTTTTTTTTTACCGTGAAGCATTTCCTTGAGGTGAAAGATTTATCGCCGCTAGCTTATAGAATATAATATATTCAAATCTGATGCGTAGAAACGGCTTTCCTTACTTCCCTAGTGATTCGGCGTTGGTGTACCGTGTTTTTTTAATTTTAGTAATTTAAAAAAAAAGTAAATAGGTAATTTCTAACACCGAATTCATGAATCGTTTTGATGAATTGGAAAACTGGGATATAAACATTTGACTTTAGCATGCATATGCTTGAAGAGTGCATTGATGAAACCCTGTTACCGAGGTTCAAGAGATTTTTTTTCAAATTTCTTTTGCGCACCGCTGGATTGCCCACGATGCCCTGTGGCACCATTTGCTTCTAAAATGATATGCTTACGTATGCGTATCATAAGAAAATATCACACGAATTTGAAAAATTATTTTCCAAAAACGTTTGCAATTTAGGTTGAGAATTAATTGCTCAAATTTCAGCGTATTTTATTTATTTATTTGTTCAATAAATTGAGCTTTGTTTATCCAATACCTCTTTTATTGATAGGGTAGTTTTGCTGTATATCCTATGTGTTATGATAAACTTAATTAATAAAATTATTTCACCATCAGCGAATTTTTTTTAAATTTTCCATTACTCGATCGATATAGATGGCTTATATTTTTTATTGAACTTAAACGTCTATTAAAGTATGCTTTAATGGATTCCATGACATTGAACTTTCTATGCTGTATTTTTCATTGCTCAATTGCTTAATCTAAGAAGCAACAAACGCTCTTATATTTTTCTGTATTTCAATACCCGATTCCAGGAGAATATATTTTTATGGTAAAGAATGTTTGAAAAAGAAACTAAAAGAACACGGCAGAAAATGCATCACATTACTGAAATTAATGCACTCAAAGCCAATTTGTTCATTTTTTCCTCCACTTCCCGTAATAGTCGATCGATTATAGATATTACTACTCTTGAAGCATGAAGATGAAATCTTCGTAAATAAAAAGATTTTAGCCAAGAATAAGTTCTTTATGCTTCCCGATAGCCGGGAGACTTGATGTTGAATCCATCAGTCTCGTAGTGGAAAACTTTAATGAAAGTATGAATTTATAAAATATCTCTTTTCTATGTTCCGTCGTGGTACTCAATGTCGCACGATTACCTAATTTGACCTATGACACAACACGAGTCTGACCTGGGTCGTCTTTGCCCTGACGCACGAAGCGACTTATCGTTATTTACGATCACTTTGTGCAACAAACGCAGGTGGGCATGCGGAACTGAAGTAAAAGCATTGTTTTTCTGCGTTTAAACCTTTTAAAAGAACTTATACTCACAGCCAGAACTTGGAAGTAATCCAAGCAGCATCTCCCTTGGAAACCCTTTTTAGCGGACGACATCTTTCCCGCGAATGCAAATTTTTAAATGTATAAAGTGAATGATAGAGCAAAGTATTTTCCTCTACGACTTCTGGATTCGTTTACGCATTAAACAGTGGAGTGTAAGTCGGCAGTTTGGGAGATCAAAAATCATTCTTTAAAATTGAGTGAACTGAAAACAGAATAAATGAGTATAACTGATAACCTCAGGCTTGACTTTGTGAAACCTCTCCATATTGGAAATAAAGGAGAAAAATTTTGTCAGGTTCACTATTATATTGATATGGATTTCGTAACGTGGTCACCTGGAGATTTAACTACGTTACGATACCCGGGTCGTGCCCATATTAATAGAATAAATAAGTTAAATACACTAAAGGATGAAGTTCACCGTGAAAAAATATTTGACTTAACCGGGATTCGAACCCGGATCTCCCGGCTGCCGGTCCGTGTTAACCAGTTCCACCACCAGGCCATTTTCTCAGAGCGAACTTCGGGATGTATTTTTCCGAACATGATGTTGACGTCACAAGTCCACACTGTGGCACATGTGGCGAGGGTCGTGCTTACTAAGCCACTGTCGGGGTGAAAAACCCTTATTTTGCCGCTGGTCTGCGACGACGAATTTCAAAGCACTGCAGGAACAAGTGACTTTTTACGCAGTCACGTATCTTCGTATTTAACTTTGCACCCGTGTGCGTGACTGCGTACAAAGTCACTTGTTCCTGCAGTGCTTAGAATGAATAAGGTTTATAAATTGAAACACAGGTTATTTTCGTACGTCAATTAAATTTTTAGGACTTAGAATTTTTCATATGGGTGCTACCTCATATATGGAAGAATCCTCAAGCACTTGCAGCAAGTAGAATAAACATAATAATAGAGCATAAAAAATATTAACATGATATCACTAGAAACCTCCAAATGAGACTTTCAATGTCTCTTTCCACCAATGTTTCTTTTGGTGGTTCCTACATGCTTCATTCTAATGTTTTTTAGTGATATTATTATATTTATTCCACTTACTATAAATGTCCGAGGATTCATCAAAATATGAAGCAGCAATGGAGATGTATCCATATAAGAAAATTCTAAGCTTAAAGTCTCTTAAAATTGTATCGATTTTGTTAAATTAGATATGAGATCTCGTTGTTTTGACTTCATATGGTTCTTTACATTTAGCCCTGCAGATGGAATACATTAAGTTACAATGCGTTGGCATATGATGATTTTTATCACCCAAACTGACTACCTTCACTCGAAATTTTTAATGGATATATAAATCAAGATATCAAGAAGGCAGATACAGTTTACAATATCTTCGAGACATTTATAACCAATTTGGCTTTCTATAAAATTTTATATTGCTAAAAATCGATGGAAAACGTCCACGAGGTTATAACATGGGATATTAAAAAAATAGACGCAAATTCTTAATTTGATGGGGTCTGTTTGCGGCTGCATCATTTCAAATCAATACTACCCGCTTACGGATCTTCTCTAAATCACCCAAACTGACTGTACCTACACTCGACAATTTTAATGAATGTAC
Organism: Ischnura elegans; assembly: GCF_921293095.1. Classification (NCBI taxonomy): domain Eukaryota; kingdom Metazoa; phylum Arthropoda; class Insecta; order Odonata; family Coenagrionidae; genus Ischnura; species Ischnura elegans. The sequence goes on from NC_060254.1 coordinate 96,310,884, forward strand.
ATATGATAAACAGGGGCGTGCTGCAGAGGAGTGGGGTAGGTAGGATGTTGAAAAGGTGACTTCAACGAGAAGTTCCTCGTTGCCAGAAGCCTCTCCCTTCTCCAGGATGAGTGAGATCTTCGCGCTTGGCTGAACGTGCGTCATACGGAACTCATCGTCGTCTCCTTACTTACACTCCTTGGCACGTACTCTTTCTGTGCGTCCGTATTGTCCGCGCGGTCTTTGAGATAGAATCCGTGCCGACGATTCCGAGCACAACAGTATGACTATCAGGGGCTGTGGCTCATGTTTTAATAGGCCTTCCCCTATTACCCCCCCTCAACTTGAGAGGTTATGGCTCACCTTGAATATGCAGCGAGCATGCGGGATCTGGCGCGGAAAGGCTTAATGCGTGAGCTTAAAATTTAAAAGTGGGCTGCGCGATTCATTAAAAAGCTGCTACTGGCCTAAAGAACCGTTTCAAAAATACAACTGATAACTTCAGGCTTGACTTTGTGATATCTCTCCATATTGGAAATAAAGGAGTAAAACTTTGCCAGGTTCACTATTTAAATAGTAAGCCTTACAAAGTTTTACTCATTTATTTCCACGTATAATAGTGAAACTGGCAAAGTTTTACTAATTTATTCCCACGTTTCAAAACGTGGAAATAAATGAGTAAAATACGTGGAAAAAACGTGGAAATAAATGTTAAACGAATTGGGCTGGGAGCCGCTAGAGACTCGGAGGCCACGCGCTAGGCTTAGATTGCTAGAGCAATTCAAAACATATATTTCAGAGCGACACGCAAAACGCTTTATTAGAACCCCATTATATTTACAGGTCCAATAGAAACGATTAATTAAGAGAGATATTTCGCCGGACGGATAGGTTTAGGTATTCGATTTTCCCCCCAACTATATAGGGCTTTAATGATCGCAATATGGATCGTGGTAAGAGTATTTCACTTTTATTTGTTAACGGCATATTTCCGCCTATTCAGGCCGCCTATTACTTTCGAGGTAGTACGTAGTTGTTTTACTAGACACTGCCCGACATGCTAATTTAATTGCACCTTCATGCATAGGGGCTCCGCTCTGATTTTTAAACACTTCACGGCATTCCAGAATGCTAAAATGTGCGGTACAGAAAAATTTCGGAACAAAATTGGAGTATTTACGAGTTTATGAGATTGCTGATTGCGAATTTGATCTCAAAACATTAAAAAAGTATCTAAATTTTTTCGAACTCTAAAAATCATTTATATACTTTAAAGAATCCTGAAATTTTGTTACCGGGGAAGTCTGCCAAGTTTAGAAGGTATTCAATTAATTTTTTTGTTATGCCAACAAAGTAGAAGTCAAACGCTAGATTTTCAGAAACGAGATATCAGTTGCGTTCTACGAAACTTCTTGTTCTAAGTTACTTACTATACCTACGCAACTGATAGCATAAGCACGAGCAGGGTTGGAGACTTTCTTTATTTTTCAAGCATTACTTTCGCATCGGCAAACTTCTGCAAATGTATCTAACATGCACTTTAAAGAATTTGGAGAACAGCCAAAATTTTTCGTAAAAAATAGTTTTTGCAAAAGAAGACGTAAGTGAAGCCATTAGGCACTTTTCCTCAACTGATTACATTAATATTTCGGTTAAAGGTATGCGTTCTCATTTTATCTGAAAAAGCTAATTGACATACGAAAATTATTAGTGTTTTAATTTAGTTTTATAAACCTTATTACTTCTGTTTCCAGTTCGCTCAACTAAAATATGAGTAGTAGCATGATGACGTGTCTTCTGAAGTGGAGATATTTTCAGCCGCGCACATGGAATGCATTGGCAGGCTCACTTTGAGACTGGCCCTTGCCTAATATTATTTTGCTAGGCACTTATATCCCTAAAATCCCTAAAAACGTATGTTGGATTTCCCTAAAAACCATAATCCGTCAGATTGTTAGGAAACGAAGCTCATTTGCGTCTATGCTATAAATTTCTGTCTTTGTGCCTCTGTGCGATGTTCAAAACCTTTCCAACCCTTATATAGAACGTAGTTAAGGAACAAAAATATTTTTCCATTTATATAATCCAATATGCATTTGCTATGAGAGCACTAGAAAAGAATGCAAAAAAAGTACATCGGGTAAGCTATCTTTTTAAACCTTTAATTTTTTATTAAAAATTTCGTGAATAGGGAAACTTAAATCCTTAGTGAGAGAATACAGGTCTTTTTGTGATAAATATTTGATAAAAATAACTTTATGCAACATTGTGTTGAGCCGTAAAGAGTTAGTACTTGAGATCTAGCCCGACGGACATAATTATTCTCCTCTTCTAATCGTTATCGGTCATTGACACATAAATCTTTAATATTTAGGATAGGTTGGGAAATCTTATTTCTAGTAAAAAAATAGAAAATTCTGGAAGATTCGGACGGTATATCTATTCCATCTCGGGTTGAACACAATGAGAGGAAGAGCTCTTAACCTCCTTATCCATCGTTCTAAGCGGCATCCGTCTCCATAGCATGACGCGGCGCGCGGGTCATTTCAAGGCAACGATGGCATGCCTCGCATTTTCTGCGCTTTTTGTCTCTATCTTTCCATCATCGCGACCTGCATCCCCTGTCACTCAATATCGAAGAGTGCCGTTAAATTCTTTAATCAGCCAGTTTAATCGCAGTATTTCTTCACAATTTCCGTAAATAATATTTTATAACTTCCCTCATGCTTGTACCTAATCCAAGGTTTACTTAGAATTATTTTTCCAGTAATTGTTCCTCTTTGTTTCAGAGTGGCGTCATGCTGCGTGAATTCTAGGAGAAAGTCTTCCTCTTATATTAATAGAAATACGTAATTTATTACTTGCCGTTGAATAAGTTCAGCCATTAGTAAAAGGTCAAAGAATCAGTTGGGAACTAGGATAAGTATCTAGAGATGACCGTTGTGAGGTAACCCGACTTGGTGGCTTTCTAAACCAAAATATCTCTGATTTGGCTTTATTTTGTCCGATTGAAAACAAAAATTTAATCACTGTCCTCCTCGCTCATAAGGTGCAGTATATTTAAATGTTTTCAAAAGAACGGAATGTGTCATTTTGCATTGCTAATGAATAAGGTGCGATAGAGGTTATATTAATATGTTTTGGCTGTAAGGATTATCACAGGAAAATGTAGTTAGTTAACAACACAATTAGCTACAATTTACTCATCATTTTGCACGAATTTTACGACAACTATAAATGTTTGCAGTCCGCTTGAAATCACACAAAATGTTCTGAACACCGTTCCATGCTTCAGAAAGGTAGAAAATCCGCAAAAAGGTGGATATCGAGAGAATATGGGGGGTAAAATCTTCCGTGGTTCCAATCTTTTTCTTCAGTTCTGTTTGCAGCAACTTCATCTGATAGAATACCTTCGTTTTATCCATTTCCTCTCCCCGATCTCACGAGAAAAGATTCCTCGAGTTATCTAACTTAGTCGGTCCTCTAAGTATAAGGTCGCCTGATAAGCAACGTGAGTTCACTGAACTAGCTAAGGGCTTCTCGCCTGCGGTCACGCATAGTGAAACCAATGGCATGATCGTGTTCCTAGCGTTATTTTCTCATTCATGATGTCTGGCCACAAGTAATTTATTTATCTCAGATGGATCCTCCGAGGCAGCTCTCAAATGCGCTAAAATTTATCTTCCTACATCGAGGGATGGAAAACTGGAATGCTTTACTCGAGGAAATATTGGAGCCCTTCCCAATTTATTCTGGGATTAATAATTTTATGACGAGGCCGGCAAAATTGAACTTTAAGGACCTTTTTGAATTTAGCATTTTATATTTAGTATTTTGGTCTTCATATGTTTTTGTTGTGTGTTACTACGAAACCACATGTTGGACTATAATCACTCCTCATGTTGAATAAAAACTTTTGGGCTATGTCGCCGCGTCAATTCTTGGATGGCCCCAACGTTTCCCGACCGATGCTGGTCGCTTTCAAAATCCCTTGAGAAAGATGAATCCCTTGAGAAAGCGACCAGCATCGGCCGGGAAACGTTGGGGCCACCCAAGAATTGACGCGGCGACGTAGCCCAAAAGTTTTCATTCAACATGACGAGTACCCGCGAAAGTTTTAGCGAAGAATTGAATCACTCTGTTCAATTTTTAAAGCGATAGTAATAAAATATTTATTTAACATAATTATAATATAGTACATATGTATATACCCTAGAAAAACTTGTTTCTTAATGACATGCAAATTCAAACATTTCGTTTCGGCGTGATGGAAGAGAATGTGATAAAATTTTGTCGTTTTCGCGTATTTCTTTCTATTAAAATATTCTGAAAGTTTTTTTCGGAGACAATGAATTTTGCATAGCGGGTATAATTATTATTTATAATTATATATATTTATAAAAGAGGATATCCGTTTGTCTGTCCGCTATGCATTTCCATTCGGCTCCACGGATTGCAACCAAAGTTGGTACCTAGGTGCATAAAATACTCTCAAAGCTTATAGTGCTACTTCTGGTTGTGTCCGGCACGTCCTTTGCGTCGTGTTCTCATTATCGTTTCTTACGTAAATCATACAACTTCTGTGGTTGGATATCCTGCTGGGTAGGCTCACCTCTTGACACACTCAAAGGGGAAATTTAACTCAAAGGGTTCTGCACTTGACTATGAATCCTCTTGGGTTGAAAACTTTTTGCTAGGTTATGCGTTCACACGACGTTTATGGTCTACTCACTTATATAAAGATTAATGTTTTGAAGCGAGGCATAAGGTGACCCCGCGCGCGGAATAAGGAAATAGTTTTTTCCATTGTTTGCTGTTACATATATGTATTCTAGCATCATATCCACTTTGTTCCTTTATCAGTGGCGCCGACTCCATGGGGCCCGAGCCCCCTCAAAAATTCATTATAGGTGTGAGGAAAAAATGTGTCAGGCTTGTCGATTTGCCCCGGATTGTCCAGACATCGATATTCGAGTTATCAGGGTTCTAATGTTGATCATATGACTTTTCTAAAATTCTTAAAAACTTAAAACTCACTACTTATAAAATTTTCCGGGGCAAGATCCCCGGTTTGGGCCCACTCCAATATTTTTTGTAAGTCGGCATCCCTGTAAATTCTGCCATGTGGCCGCGAATTCCAAGTTTCGAGTTTTTCACCTCTTCTGGGTACCATTCTTTCCCGAGGAACGCCGGGTGGTCTGCTGGTATTCTGCAACTTACACTTATACTTACGGTGGGAACTCGTTGGAATCTCCACCAGTCCTTGTTGACCTCGGCTTCCTAAATATACGAATTGGAAAGGCAGCGCTTCGTCCGGGACGGATGATTGATGTCCCTCGAGCGATAAGGGCGCTTCCCTCCCTTCATCGCGAAATGACGACTCTTCATCTTCCTCTCTCTCTCTCTCTCTCTCTCATTTTATCTCCATATCCTCGTCCCCCTCCGGTCTTCCCAACATTTCTGCGCAGCGGAAACGGAGGAAAAGCAAACATTTCCAAATCCTTGAAAATTCTTATTGAGATTATTTCCCACGGTTCAGACGATTGTTCTCACATAATTCTCCCGTGTGTATTTTTTTCACGTAATTTGGTCGTTTCCCAGCTAATTAGGCTGGTGCGATGGAAGAAAATGGGATATAATTTGACGTTTTTGCGCGCGTGTCTTTCTATGACCTAGCTCGACTAGTAATACTAAAGATTTACGAAGAAATGCTTAAGATTCTTTCTTCTTTTGAAGTAAGCAACAGAGGTGCACAATTGTTCATTGTAACACACATGTAGGCATAGTAGCTTCCTCCGTGAAATATGGGATATTTTGTTTTTCATTAGTGATGATTACCGTTAGAAATCATTTAACAAAATTATGAACAATTAGATTCGGGCATTTAAAAGCAGTTCTCGTTAATAACTGATCTCTTGAAATGAGTTTTTCAGAGATATGTATGAAAGGACTTAATAGTCAAATTAAAGAAGAATGTTTGCCGACTATAACAGTGGAAAAAATATTTTACGATAAAAATTACTGCAGAAAATCCGTCTAAATTATAAATACTATAAATCATCACCTTGGAAAATTTTTTATGTTCGATATTTTTGGAAGTATTTTCATGTGTTATTTTAATCTTGAATAGTTAAATCATTAAATGTATTTGCTTATGTATGTAAGCTATATTCTTGTGCGGCTAATATGCAATACAGCCTTAACTGAAAGTATTTGCATTAATTAGTTTCAAATTTTTTTCTAGAAATCATGACGTATTTTTGAGTACATATCCATTTTTAATAATATCTTAATTAGTTTTCCTTGTGAACTCAATACTAATAAATAAGTAATTTTTGCAAAATACCTGATAGGATTTAGAATAGATGCATTAAACCTTACTTAGGATTATTGTGGAATATTTCTCTGGATACAGTACGCGAAAATTGGGACTTATTTTTTAAATTAAACACGTAAGCGATGACAGAAAGTGGTAGGTAATCTTGTGGAAAAAACTTAAGTTGTCAGGGCTGTTTTCTGCACATAGCAATGACGCCGGCGTGTAAGGTTTATAACATATAAGTGCTCAGTAAATTTATAGAGGTGATCGTAGGTCAAGTGGTCAAGTCCTACGTATTTTTCCTTCCAAACCAGCTGATACACGATTACAAGACGCCGCAGTGGGAGTGAAAGAGTGTTTTTCAAAAGAGACTTAATCGTGATCTTATCTTATTGAAAAAAATCAAAAATCTCCTCAGAATTATTCTCTCTTGCACCATTCGTGTTAGCCGTGAATTATGTAAATGTGCATCTTTTAGTGCCGGAAAAATTCCTCTTCATGCCTTTTTATTACGTCAGTGCTAAGAGTTGTCAGCTTGCATCCTTCCCTTCTATCATTGTCGGCTAAGGCTTAGCGTTCATTCATATTGGTGCGGGTGAATTAAGTGTGTAAAGGACTTCACTGATGAGAAATATCATAAACACGTATACGTGCGAGAATAATTCTGCATAAAACTAACTTTTTGCCCATTTGAATAATTATAAATCATTCTGTGGTGTATGTAACCGACAGAAATTATTTCTTCTTACCTCATGTGCCGTGCCATGTTGACATTCATAGGATAGGTCCTCTCGTGGGAATATAAACTTTTAGATATCTTATATTTTTTTAAGTAAAATTCAGGAAATTTCGTATTGTTTTATTGAAATTTTTCCTGTTATTCACTAATGAAAAGACTACTTCTTTGACTTGATGAAGTATCCTCCTATGGATCAAGAAAATAAATCAGTGGATGTTAACGAATTCGTCTTTTCATTTGTGAATATCAACTTCCACATAGTTGAGCCTGATACCATGGAACGTATTTCCCTGCTATGATTCTCAAATGAGCGTTGCTGGATGATGCGCTGCTATGGAGGATAATTTGCATGTATTTAATACTCTAGACAATACGTTTTTTCTCAATTTTTTATTTATATCAAGGTAACATTAAACACTGGGTTGTAATGTCTTTACCTTTAATGGACTTCAATAAACCCTGTGATTTGATGTTTGTATCGATTTTGCTGCTATGTGGTTAATGGTTAGTTTGTAGTCCTATTTTATGCAAAGTTATACACATTCACACTCTTACGTATTCGGTGATGTTGTGATGTAAGGGAATGAAAGTAATTGAATCACTCTTAACGACTACATATTTTTGATAATTTTTACTTGTTATCGATACATCTTTCAGGAAATAATTTTTACTTGTTATCGATACATCTTTCAGGAAATAATTTTTACTTGTTATCGATACATCTTTCTGGAAATAATTTTTACTTGCACTCTACTCCATATCTCGTGTGAGTAATCTTTGCATTTGAGTAAACATTACATTTTTGGAATTAAAAGTGAAAATTTCAATTCCACGCGAACCTCAACGAAAGGCATGATGAGCTTCATTAACCTCATCCACATGCAGGGGCGGATCCAGAGATGGCCTAGAGGGTGGGGGGGGGGGGGGGCTATAACCCTCCTTGGGGGATCCAATTTTTACTAAATAAAATGGTAATTTTGGTCGAACCCCCAATTCGACTGCCCGCGTATTCTTCAATTTTATAAAAACGCATCAAGGCCGTTAGCGCATCTCATCGTTGACAAAATCATGTATTTCATTAATAGTCCTACACCTCAAGAAAATGTCCGCCCATTAATTATGTGGAGGTCAAGACGACTTAATGATTTATTGGAATTCTTTCTATTCGTAATTTATCTTAAAGGTGAATGATTACTTCACCGCTCTGGAGCTAAGAAATTCTTTTCACGGGTATCCTTCTGCTAATAATTTTATAAATGAATTTAATAGCCAATTGTTTGACACTCAATTAAGCGAAACCCATAATTATATCGTCATAGAACTGGAAATGAACGTGAAGGGATGTCGTGGGGTTACATTTGGTGGAAAATTCCTTATGCTCCTTAATGATCTTAATTAAAACAGCATTTGTCATAAGTTGAAAGCGACCAAGAATTCTTCTTGTCAGAAGTCTGCTGTTTGGTTGTCATACATCTTTAATTCATATATTTTTGCCACGGATTTCACGTACTTTGGAAAGGTACTGCGATTAAGTGAAAAATGACTTCTAATTTCTACTACTGATTAATTTTATTACCTCGAATAATTTATTGGTGATTTTTGCGAAAAGTAAAATGAAACGTCGGATGCATTTAATATGAAATAATTATAGTTTCAAACTGAACTAATTTTACAGATTTTTTGATGAAATTTAATGAACTAAGAGCAATATTTCATCTACGTTGCATTTTTAGTGTAATTTTATTTCTTATACCATTCCATTCGAAAGTTGGCCTGGGTCGGTGAGGGTAGGGCTCAGCCATAACTAAGCCGCAGGTGTTCGAATTTCACTCCTATAGGGTAGAGGGGTCAGTTCCTTTCCCTGTGCCACCTTGCTCTTCTAGGTTTTGTTTGGGGGTTTCCCAAGGCTTCACCCGGTTTATGAACCTTGTACCCCTCGATTTGCATCCAAGTGTGCAACCCACTAAGCTAAAACGCTCCCCACTAAAGAAGAGCCAATAGGAAACTGGAAGAATAGCCGCGGGTTAAGGCTGACTCAGGTAAAACATTCATAGTAAATTACATGCAAGTATCATAGAAGTAAACAGGGAATGGAATGGTGTGGATAATATTAAACTTTCCTTGTTTATTTTATTTTGGTATTCCAGTTTTTAGTATTTAGTTTTCCAGTTTCCTCTACCGTAGATGTTTGAAATTCGTGTATCTGTGGCTTAGTTCTAGGTGAGCTCCACCCTCACCTATCCAAACCAACCTTCGACTTGAACCGACAGACGCATCTTAAAGATGACAGATGCATCCAACTTACCCTCAGAGGTTATTCCAGTGTTTATTTCTTTACAATTTATGTATAATGCAATGCAATGTTTATACATACATGCGACAAAAATAATTTGTTGCATAGTACCTACCAGAGTATAAAATTTATTCTCACGCATCGAACAGGAGAACTAGCGCGTGACTTCGGGAAAAGGTGACGATGTACCGAAGTGGTCATTTTGTGATTCGTCGTGACTCGAGTCGTGCGCTTAAAACATCGGCATCTGTCCCATTTAACCCATCCCCGCTCAGAAAACTATCTGCTTGCGATTGTGAAGATATTTAGTTACGCTACTCATTTTATCGCCTTTAGTAATCGAGTGAAATATTATGTTGATACATGAACCTTTTCCTTCATGTAGTTACTCTGGGTGGTAACGTGGTCAGAATCTTATATTGTTCGATTTCTACGAGTGATTTTGATAGGAAGGATGAATCTTCGGGGTAAGCATATTTTTTTTATTGAAGGAAAGTAGAAATAATCTATAAAATACCATTTCCTGTGTGATTTTATGATACTTGCGTGTAGCTTATAGACATTAGGTGTCCATACTGAATATCCGTTTGGCATCCATCTCTTTCCGCGGGTGTGCTTTTTTTCGACCGGCTTCAAAAACAAATATGTCGATGAAGTTATTGCAAACTTCGGCAAAGTATATGTGAAAATTTTACAGCAAAAAGGAGCGCGGGTTTTCTTCAAGAGCCTCATATACTCAGAATGGTGGGATATAGCCATGTGGCTATAGTGAGTGGAAATGGGTTGACATCGACGGAAGTCACGGGTGAAAACTGTATTTTTTCAATGCCGACGATAATTTGGAAGTAATTATTTCGACTCGCGCAATCGCAGTGTATCCCACGGTAATGTACACAACGAGTTCCTGAGGGATTTTTCGACGTTTATCTGTTGTCGTCGGATGAAATGCGTCGTCATTTGCTGGCTATGTTATCGCCTTTTCAGTCACACAACCAAGGTTGAATGCGTATATCATTATCTCGCATATACTTGGTTCGCACCACGTGCCCTTAGTTTTTTTCTCGATTCCAGCTTTTGAGCCGCACGCGGAAAGAAGAACGTACATCAAGTCATGCGGGAAAAATGCGTGTTCGGGCCAAGAACTAAAACACTGTGGAAATGAGACATTTTCCAAGCGTTTTATTATCCGTTTATATTACCACCGCATTACATCGTGATTGCTTTTTTGTTTGGTGTTTTCTCACACCTAGCCTAATCATAAAGTATCTCGATAGAAATATTGTGAAACACCTACTTAATGGTTAGGTATACAAATGACTCGCGTATTTAATACTCAGGGATTTCATGGGTGACCTTATAATTTTCCTCAATGAAACCCAATGATTTTCTCGCGAGCACCGGCACTAAATACGCTAAGCTGATCTTTTTTATTTTACGTACATAATTGGCGCAAAAAAAGCGAGCAAGCTGACGGAATTGAAGGGTTTACTGAGAAAATTATCTGTAGGCACTCCGCACTAGTTGAAAATTTGCAGCTGGCAACTTGTTAACGCTGCAATATGAAGAGTGTGTTTTTTATTTCTTTTCGGAGCTCTCTTCGTTAAATATTTTAAAATTTCTCAGAATAAATAAAGGATAAGTACCTACTGTCAATATTTCTATACATCTCTTTGAAAACTTTATCTTTATATTTTCACAGATGTATTTCTTTTTAATTTAAACTGTAAAAAGAGATAAATGTGTACAAGCAATTGTATATGTTTCAACACTGAAAATTTCAAAGTGACATCTTAAATTTGTCAATGATACTTAGCGTGCAGTTCTTTTCGGGATTTCCTCAGTTTTAAATCGTTATATATCACTAGTGTTTCAACGAACGACTCGTCCATGGTCATTTGGGAAAATAAGCAAATGTTAGTGAATAAAAATCGTCTAGGCGTAACTATAAACAATCACAACAACTAGGTTACCTTTTCCTCATTCGCCGGATAGGTCTGGGTTATTCCGAAAAAAGGATGACAGTGCTAATAAATGTTTCAATAAATAAGAATGAATGCAATCCATTTAGAAGGAAAAATTCGCTCTTTAAATGCGGCTCCTTAAGTATAAAAATTTGAATGAATAACGATGGAAAATTAATGATTGAAATACTGTTTAAGCGAGAATGAATAATGAAAAGTTTCAAATGAGACATCTCATAATTTGACCCATTATCTCCATACCATTCTGGACATTCCTGGATGCTGGCCTTTGCGATGCTGCGAGGTATTATCGGGACTGATATTTTGCAACTTTACTTCGAAAAGCCTCTGCACCTGTTGATGTGAGGGCATACTATCTTTGTTCATTACCATTCCATAGTTTTATGGACGCTTACAATTAGTATAGGCATTCATTTTCCGTATTGTAACGAACATATTCTTTGATTTCCGTATCTCTTGATTAACCTTATCAGGATTAACTACGTGTAATTGCGCCATTAAGATTATTAAGAAATAAAGACTTGGTTTTAATCGGCCAAGTTTTATCAAATAACCTAGGTTTCAGCAACTTTGTGCTCATATAGGGCAGAATGGGGTAAGAAGTTCAAAAAATTAAAAAACAAGCACAGAACGGTTTAAGAAAATTACCTCACATTTTTACTACACCTTTTGAAATGTATCGAACACAAAAATCAATTATACAGTGGAAAAAAATCTTAATTATATATTTTTTCCCAAAATCAAAACATTATGTCATTTGCCCTGTTCTGCCTCAGGTATGGGGTGGAATGGGGTAGTGTGAAAGCGAATTACAAGAACAAATTGAATATGTGACACAAATGAAAAACTCAACTTGTGTGTTCTTGTCTTTTAATTTGAATGAATATTTAGGTGCAGTACACTTTTACTTAGTCTTTTTTGAAGCCTAATCACAACATTCACTAACAAGTACGGAATCATCTGCTCCGGTACACGAGGTGTGAGCCAATTTCTTACAAGTGGGACTAGCGACCGAGCTTTCAACTGATTTTTAATGAAAATTGCCGCAGTATAAACATAGAGTTATCTCTTCACCCCATCATTCTTTTCTCCATTTTTTTATAACTTCCCCGTTCCGCCCCACCCGCTCTGCCCCAAGAATACGTTTACGCTTACCTAGGGACTGTCGCCCGAAAATGACGTTTATTTAGATGTTAAATAATACGAAACTAACGATAATTAGACGTATTTCAAACACATACCAAATATTACTGTAATTTAAACGCTTGAATATGACTTACCATAGATGCAAAATATTCCGAAGTTAGGAAACAACAGCTAAAATTCATGCAACTCACAGTTCACATGTTAAAACTTAATTAACTAAACCAACATGGCTGCATAAGATTAGCAATAATAAGTTTATCAATTTCGAATACTCTCTGATTGCCGACGGCACCTCCTTGCCGCAAAAACCCCCGAACAACATTCTGCCCCGGCCACCGTTCAACGCCGTTTTCCTTTGGGCTCATTTGGGTACGCAGTGCTAAGAAATAAAACGCTATGAGAATAAGAGAATGAGCATATGACGTACTATCCATTTCATTTGCAATCGAATGTATGCACCCGTGAATATTTGGCACTCTTTATTAAAATCGTATCTCACCGCTAACTATTTATTTCCCTAAAAAAAGTTAGGTGGCTCCTGTAAAACAATAATGAGCGTCTTCCCTCGCATGTCTGTCATGCGCTTGCGTAGCTCTTCTGTTTTTTTCCTCATGAAATTATCGCTCATCTTGATTTCCGCTCCCTTAGGCTGTCACCCCAACCTCAAGGACGTCCAATTTGCACGCACGCCACTGGGTGATAATTGCGATTTAGCGTGTTGTTCTTAAATTCTCCCCGAAACGCATCGAAGCCAACCAGTCAGTCAACCGGTGTAATAAGAGCTGTATATTATCTCACTATCTTTATTATGTATCGTATTCGTGAAATTTATTGCTGAAATAAATACGTACACTTAATTTTATCAATCTACGACCATTTCATTCGAATTTCCAGTCATTTTTAATGATTTTCAAGTTTTGCTATATCATGTTGCAATTTACAAAAATATTGTCTACGCTCAGTGCTTAATTTATAACGTTTTTTTGTACCGGAAGGAATTCCGACACATTTAATCCATGCGATTGTCAAATATAAGCACCCCCCCCTAAAACTTCCGAATATTTTAAACGATGAAATTTTTTGGCACGACCCAATTTTTTCAGAGAGGTGCCGGAACACTGTTCTAGTATGTCAATATTATCGGTGCCATGATCTCAATGGTCGGTAATTTTACTTCTTGGAAGTGGAGGGTCGTGGCGAAATCAAGAAACCCGTACTTTTTCCTTCATCTACGTAACACCCCACATGCTGGCTCAATCGGCGTGTGGCGGGGAATGTTACGACATCAACCGTAAACAAATAAAAGTAAATGCACTTACGAAGCTCCGCCCAGTATTTATTTAAGTTCTATCTCGCTCAGGGGGAAAACGAATTTCCTATACCGATCCGTTCTGCAAAATATCTTTAATTTTCTCGTTTCTGTCGGAATTTGCGAGGTTCTAATATTATGTTCTCCGTGTCGCTCTGAAATATATCTGTTCTCAAATGCTCAAGCAATTTAAGCCTAGCGCGCAGTCTCCGAGTCTCAAGTCCCTTGACAATGGATAAGTCGTTGAAAGCAGTTGAAACTCTATATGAAGCTGTGGAAAAGATATGAGTTTATTTTGGGACGATTCGATTGTGGTAGTGCGCGTAATATTTTGGATAATCTGGAGAGTAAGATGTCAAGGAGACCTAGTCCCGGAGAAAGATGTAGGAAATTATTTAGGATAATATTTCAATGATATTCAATTTATGCAATTTGAACTAAAATTTTCTATCAAATGTCGCGGATGACTATGGAAAATTTCTCTACTCACCGTAAATTATTAATTACGTGGCCATTACTCGATACTTCGAATTATTTCAAATTTACATCTTTGTAACAGATCTTCACTTTCCCCTTAGACACGACTGACAATTGTGAACGCCTTGTAGTACTATGTACCTAGAGAAAATCATTGACACGTATAAAACTACGATATGTGTATGAATCACTACATAAATCGTATATTAAATTACGTGAATATAACCACATCCATCTAATTGTGGTCCTAGTTTCTTTCCAATCCTGGTTTTCATTCGGTACCATCGTTTTCGACCTGATTGGAGTAGGAACGGTATCGTATTGAAGAGACTTTACTCTTACTCAAGGATATTCATCTCACTCAGCATACATATCTCAATAGTCTCTATTTTCCCAAAGTCATTATCCCTTAATATTTCTTATTCTTCATCTGCATACTGCCCCGCAGGCCACCTCATTAATCGTATGGTGTCAGGACATCAGACCAGGGTAAAAAACTACTTCCATCCACATCTACGAGGTACTGTGTAAGTCACCACCAGGGTGTGTGGCAAGGATGTGATTCCACATCTCATGTTCAGCACTCATCCTTGCCTTAATCTGACACGCGCTCATTCGGAGGATGAAGGCCAAGCACTCAGGACAGTGACACGCGGTTACACCAGAAACTAGGATAGTGCTAAGGAGACGAACATTCTGCCATGCTGATAAAACTACTTGTAAATAGTAGAAAAAGGAAAAGTTAAGTTATTAAGTGATTCATAACATGCCAATTATGACAGTTAGTCTTTACAAATGTGGTAAGTTATTTATTAAGTATGTAGCGTCTACTTAATCTAGTTAGAGTCATTCTATCCTAGAGTTAAACCAAAGTAAGTATTATTGTCCTATTATTATTATTCTATAGTTGAACATCAGGCAAAAAGTATTATTCTTGAAATTTGCGCAAGAGATTTATACTAAATTTTTCCTTTCTATTGGTTAGAATTTCCCATTTTAAATTTATAAATAATTCAATTACACTTCTATGTTTATTGTAACAATTTTTATTAATCATTATCATGCATCGTTCCTCGTTCATCATTAATCATTGCGTAATTATCAATCCTATAACTATCCAATCGAGAAAATATTGTTCCCTTTTATCGTTTCTGTTTTTGTTTCTGTCAGTATGAAAAGTATCTGTTTTTAATCGCCCAAGCAATTGAAGCCTACTACGAAAACTCTCGAGTCTCTGGCGGCTTTAATTTGTGCTAAAGTTGCGTGACGACCTATCTTCGATCTTTGCATTTTTTATGAAAAGCTCTGCTATTCCTTTTACCTTATTTAGCTCGATAATGAAATATTTATGCGCGGGATTCTGCATTCTAGGTTCGGCTGCATGTGTGAAAAGTATCACCTCTCCTTTTTTGTTAAAATCTTTTTCCATCCCCACAGTTTTCGCATCTTGGAGTTCGATCATAAAATAATTTTCTGCGTAGGCGTGACTTTATGGAAGTTTTTTCTAACAAGAAAGGGTTGCTGCTGAAAATGCTCTATCAATTTTTGAAGATAATTTCGAACGAATTGCCTTATGTTTCTCATGAATTGCCATGAGAAAAATTTCCTTGCATTTGGAATCCCGTCGGCTTCCAGGGCCACTGCGCAAACGACTATGCTACTCGTCGCTCGTGTTATCTAGTGCTGGGCACGGAGCCGAGGTGCTTAGAGCGAGTGTTGGCCGCGATTTAATTTGGAGCTATCGATTATTCATTTGACGTGGGATTTTCGAAGCATCCTTATTCTTACCATGTCACCTACTACTCATATAATACATAGGATTCACTTGTTATTAGTAATTGGTTGGCTGATAATTATGCAATTGCCGAAAAAAAGCTATCCTCTGCAATTGAGATTTAATTGAATAGTAAGCTATTCAGTTGTACGAAACGTATCAGTTAATGCTCTCGTAAGTATAATGCATAAATCGGGATGATAAAAGAAAGATGTTAGAGATTTTTATTGCCTTTCTTTTTAATTTGATGTTAAGCGCAAAAAAGGAGGTATTGGAAGTGGTATTAAATGTTTAAAAATCATAAATATTAGTGAGAGTAATTTTTGAATGTGTGAATGGTGACTTTTTGATGTGTCTTTAAAAAAATATATTCATCATCTTCATCCGAATCTTCAGAATGAAAATATATATTTCAGTTTTTTATGAATACAGAAGAATATATGCGTAAAAAAGTATATTGCGTCCATAAGCAATTTGCTGAAAAAACGGCGCTCCGATTATAGCGTGATGACAAATGAAAAGGAAACTATGTACTTATCCACCAATTTAATTAATTGAATTGGTGTTTAGAGCGAGTAGTCTGATGACCTGATTATAAATTGGTGGATAAGTACATAATTTTCTTTTCATTTGCTAGAATGAACTTCCACAAAGTTGAGCAGGACACTATACAGAATAGTGTGATCTTGGGACTCGGCGCAGGCAGTCATGTTTGACTCACCGCTCCGATAACTTCTGAGTACAAAAACCTCCAGTTCCTCCGATTACCTCCGTCAGGGGCGCAGCTAGGAATTAAGGCTGGGGGGTGGGGGGGTTTAGGTGCGACTAATACCGGGGTGTGTGGGGGTATGGAATACCCACCAGGATAAGTGGTAGGTGCGAGATTAATAACTTGCGGAAT
Source organism: Ischnura elegans (assembly GCF_921293095.1). NCBI lineage: Eukaryota > Metazoa > Arthropoda > Insecta > Odonata > Coenagrionidae > Ischnura > Ischnura elegans. Next base: position 96,327,803 of record NC_060254.1, read on the forward strand.
TTTAAGATAAATGGTTCAAAATGGTGAGTTTTTTCGGCTTTGTGAGGGATATTTTATTAATCCTTACACTATTCTATTAGTGATATCAATCCAATTAAGTAAGATGGCTTAAACTTAAAAATTTCTCTGATCTCTGGGGGGGGGTTTTATCCCCCAAAACCCCCCCTCGCTGCGCCACTGACCTCCGTCCCGTAACCCTACCTCTGATTGACGCCCAACCTCTCTCGGTAGTACCAGAGGCACCTGGAGAAAGCTCCACCATTGCCATTTAACGATTTAATCAGCAGAGATTCAATCAGCCTCCAATTGGCAACGCGACTGATTTCTCATGACATTTTGACCATTTTCTGATATGGCTCCGGGGATGGAAATCCCTTCCGTCCCTTTTTCCGTCGCTGTAACAATCGCTGGTACCTTCTTTCTGCCAATCAGAACGGAAGGCCGCTAACAGCGGTTGTTACGTCACGATTGTCTTTTAATTACATGACAGATTTATTACGGAAAGTGATGGAGTAAGCGATGGGAAATGAGACGGTGGGAATAACTTTGTGATGTAGAAAATGATGGGTCGAGCGATCACTCTTTTGGCCTGTTAAAACCTATCTTTGGCGTTAAAACTCTTTAGGAACGGAAAAAATGGTCGCGGGCCGGGAAAACAGGCTTACGGTTACCTCTCTAAGTGATACTAACAGTAACGTTTCAGCTAGAGATCCATGTTCCTCAATCGCAAGAAACTGGCGAATGTTTCGTTATAATTTCTAAGAGAGAAATTTATAGGATCGTTGTGAAAAGAGCTCTAAAATGATGTAGAAACCTTATGCATACTTTTATTTTCATTAAAAAAAAGTACAAAAGTCGTTACAATGGCAGTGTCCGTGATTTGCAAGTGTAAGGCAGCTATATATATTTAGCCAGCCTGATATGATTCCTTCCGTGGGTAGTATTAAAGGATTGGGAGGTTATAATGAATGAGATCTTTACGCTTGGCGTCTTTTTTCTTATCAACGTTGCTTACGCAGTCTGCTGTGACTTCATGGGAAAATGCGTTTCTTTATTTTTTTTTCTAAGATTTTTTTCCAAGTCATGATGCTTGCTTGGCCCTCAGCGATCCGTCGGGATCGAACTTCTCGCTCAGCTCCTTCCACTGGTCCTTCCTGTTCTGCTGCAAGTACTTGGTCACCTTGTCTATCCCAGCCTTCTGCCTCTCCGTGCACTTGCTGCAGTCAGTCCTAATGGCGTCCGGAAGGATAACTGCAACGGAAAATATTTATATAGAGCCAATAAAACATCCATTTACATCGGAAATGATACGATATCATTGTCAACCTCTTGAAATTCAAACTCAAAGACTTTTACGGTGATTCGATGGGTTTTCACTATTGAAGGAAGGCGTTTTACATTTTGACCTGATTTTAAGTCACTAAAAATCTTGCTTCATGTAATCACGCCCAAATGTTTAGTGAGATTTAATAAGGAAATATATTGCTACAGACAATTCCACAGAGTATTACTCTATGACAATACTTATGCGTACAATGGTGAAGGAGCTGAAACGCTAAGTAATGATATGATCCGATGAATTAAGATGACCAGAATTCCGTACCATGTAATAACAGTACCTACTCAACGATATGTTATTTTACTTAATGTTTAAATTGTTATTTTTCATTTCTTTTCGACATGTTTTCCCCTTATTATTGAAAATACCCGTACAATTAATATATGGTGTTCCTTCCGAAATATTACCATCTCCATGTCTAGTATTTACCCGGAAAGAGAATTCTTGGTCATTATGTAAGAGGCGGGGATCACTCCCTCTCAGCCCGTTGTATTTTTTCATTTACTATTGCTTGATTAAAACTTAGGCTGACATTTTTTAATGTTCTGGGTATTTGAAGTTACCTATATTATTATTTCTTCGAATCTCAAAGGTTAATATTTTACATTTGAAATAATAATAACATTTTGAATGCTGAGATGCCGGCAAATGTTGATAAGGGTAAAAAATATATTATTATTATTAAAATGTCACATGCCTTTGTCGGGTGGTAGCATGCAGGTCAAAAATACATATATAGAGTCCACAGTACAAAATGCTAATTACAAATGTAGAAGTTCAAACAGGTCCTAGAAATTCAATTTGTTTCAGCCTCGTTATCAAAAACCGGTAATTAATTGAATAGAATATTTCCTTGGGTAGATCATTGAAGTATTCTATCTCCCGATGTATGGAGGAAAATTTTAGCGTATTTGAGGGCTCCTTCGGTGGCTCCTTCTTAAAAATCATTCCTAACTAGTAAACAACTAACATATCTAGTTCCTCATAGCCTGTTAGACTTGTAACGCAGGATCACCATTGAATGCTTTATAGGCACCCTTAATTTGTGCTTCTCTCCTTCTTCACTCTGATAATATCCGGTCTAACATTTTCAACATCTCCGTATCACTTGCTCCCCTGTTAAAATTTTACATCGCAAAATACGTATCCTCAAAATTCATAGATGGTTGCTATAATATTTTAACTCGTAAATCTTCGCGAAAAGAGAACGGTTGAGTGGGAGTCTTGCATCCTTAGGCCTGTTTGGAACCGAGACATAGCCAAAAAGAACTTCTAAGTGATATAACAGCACTTTATTAGTCTAAATAATAATGCAATCTTAGATGGCACGAGCCAGAGGCCATACTAGGTAATCACTGATGTGATGGAACGAAGTACTGGTAATCGAGTTACTTCTAACGATTACACCTTCGATAATTTTTACTTCTAATCAATGCATTTTTAAGTATGTAACTTTTACTTGTAATCCACTCCAAACTTTGTGCGAATAAGCGTTACATTTTAGTAGGTAGTCAAAAGTGAAAATTAGAATTTCACGCGCGCTTATCGAAAGGCAATTCCAGCTACATTTATCTCTTCCATGGGTGTACAATTTTGGAACAACCTATTCATTTTGTGCCCACAGTTACTAAATCAAAATTATTATTCTATTCAATGGCATCAAAAAATAAAAATTCTGGTTTTCATGTAAGTACTCCCTGTTTGAGATAGTATTGACAGCGATTACATTATTCAGGGGAACAAAATTAAAGGTAATCCTACTGATCCCTTTTTCAAAGAGTAATTTGTAATTGTAATTAGAAATATTGTAATTACAAATTACTCTTTGAAAATATAATTTTAATTTACAAATTTGACAGTGAAATTCAAATTCAGCCATCTTAATTTTTTTCCATGAAGCTAGGCAATTTAGGTTGTTAGTCGAGGTGTGGCTGTTGGATTCGTTTGAATGGGCCTTAGTCTGAAGTGAGCTGAGCCCACATTTATCTAACAAATTCTTCGAAGTGAGGAAACAAATTAATAAGTGAGATCAAAGTGTATTATTTACCATGGAAGATAGTTTCATATCGTGGGATCAGGGAATTAGTTGCAACTATATAAATGAGGGAAAATCGGATAGATATGAAAAATAGCACTTCAAACATTTCATAAATTAATGTAATGCTGCGTAGGTATAGATGTTAGAAGTACGAAGTTGGTACGAAGATGTGGTCATTTTAATTTATCGGATCATACCTTTACTAAGCGCTATTGCTCTTTTACGATTGCATTCGTAAGTAATATATGTAGCAATATATTTACGTAAAAGCACACTAAACGTTTGGTATAATTACATGAGGTAATAACTGTCAATGTGTTGAACTTAGGAAGCAATGGAATACACCTGTAGCGGTATGCTATCGCTATAGGAGTAAGTAGAAAAATTTAGTATCTAACGATGGTAATAGCTAGGCCAGTGAAGCTGATTGACTTGTAGCCGCCTTCATCTTGGATGAATAGCATTTCAAAGTATCAAAGCTTGAATATTCACTTTTGGTGGGAGGAAGGGCGCCACCTATCAAGACGTGCGAACCACTCTGCTAATTCCCACAAATATGACTCTAAAATATGACTTCGGAAAGCATTTGGCGTTGTTAAGCCCACTCCTTCGACCTTGGTCGCTGTTTTAACCTTCATCTCGAGAATTCGTCTGCTTGAATATATTAAGGTCTGCGTCAAGGATTTTCAGAAAGCATGGGCGCAGCATGAACGGAAGCTGATAGATACCCTGCTGGAGTTATAAGCGCCAGTGAACTCTATCATCCTCGCCACTGAAAATGGAATCGTACGTTTACTTTACTCGCAAAGGAATTTATGTTCCAATGGACGGTAAAGCCACGGTCCACGTCAGCTGCTGACTGCCTCCTCAGCTGAAACTTTGTGTGGTAACAACATGAAGAGACTTCGAACAGTGCAAAGGAAACATAGGCAGTAATGTTTCCGACACGGAAATTTCATAAATCTGTAATACAGTATATTCGTACGGGGAAACTTTTTATCCATTGATATAATAATATTTTTCGAAAATATGCTCGTTCTGGTCTCAGTTGTCATAGTGATTCAAGAGGTTCTACTTTAGCTGTACTACCTAAAGCAAATACTTACACCTTGTGATACTTTAAATTATTTAGCTTTAATCGAGAACCTCGTTCAATATAAGGTGAGAGTCCACATAATGCAGCCAATTTTCTTCAACGTTTAAAAGCAACAATTTTTTCGGCAACGGTCGTATTTTATCGAAAGGCCAATTTTAGTCAGATTTTCTCCAAATTAAGGATTGCTCACACAATCTAAACAAGCATGGACGAGATGGTTGCGATAAAAATTGAAGCAACATGTTGAATATGTTGACATGGATATAGGTGACGGCTTCCTAGTATTCCTCCGCGAAGTCTTGTTGCGGAGGAACTTGTCCGGAAGCCGTTAACAACGTGGAGAAACGACGCGGGGACCTCAGATTCAAAATGTTGACATATACAATGGGAGGTGAAGTCTTTGGTGGCCATATTTCAGGAGAACTACAGGAGATGGTGCAGTGATAGAGTGACTTTCACATATCACTGTAAGGCAAGAAAAAAGCGGGATAGTGTGATATTTTCATCTCCGGTCAACAAGGCTGCTGGAGTGAAACAGGGGTTCTTGGGTGGGACGACCTCAATATAGACAATTTTTAACGAGAAAAATACGGTTTTTAGCGTAATATAGGAACAGCAGACTGGTTGGACCGCGAATTTTCTATAAAGAATATATATCTACCAGAGTGGTGGATATACATGTAGAATTGCCTATTTCCTCGAAAATCAAGGAATAGAATTTTAATGTTAAATATGATAGTTCTCCCCTCCCCTTCTCTCTTAAATCATTTTCTCGACCTTTTTTTTTTAATTATTTAATAATATACTTAATAATAACAACCATTTCTCCTTCTCCAATCTTCCCTTATTGAATTTTCTACTTGTGGCCACGCTTTCGTCTATTTCGACGAGTTCCTCCAAGTATATACTTTTCTTGGCATATTCTGTATATTCCAAGAAGTTACTTGTACTTATTAGTAATATAAGACAAGAGATCCTAGCATAGAAATTGCTTATAATTTTTAAAATTACTACCGATAGCAGCGGTGGTTTTGAACCATAATGTCTCCATTAATTCTTGCACTTTATCCCTCGACGATAATCTTATCGCTATCCTTAGACGATACGTGGCACAAACAAAACCACAGTTAAATATAAATATATTAAAATGAAAGATCGGTGCCTTGAAAGGTGTTGTTGCTTAAACTGCTGAAAAACTTGCAGGTACAGTCTCACGTTGCATACTTTCTCTTGTACCTCCAAAATTTCCTCAACACCTGCAATTTCCTACAATTGGTCTTCTTACGTGAACTTAATTTTAGGATGAAACCTTCCTCTTGTAACTATAGGTAGATATTCTTATCATCCTGCGTAGAGAATGCATATATATCCTTGACATTTGAATAATAAGTTACACGCATTTGCCCAGCTTTAAATTCCGGTTGTCCCATGTAAAATTGAACTGTCCGCTTGTTTATAGTTGGCAATGCAAGTAACCAATGAATGTCGCCTAGCAGCATTTTCTTTTTGGATATTCTTTTGCCGATAAAAATATTCAGCGTAGCGTTATAGAACAGAAACCTAGAGTCACGTGTCGGAACGGAAGAGTCTTGAGGGGTAAAAGCGTTGGTGTTGTAGTGTTCCCTTACTTACCCTTAAGTTCGTTTCCTTCCTTGGTGCAAGGTCCCTTGTCCATGATGCATGCTAGGTATGAGTTGAGCAGACGGGTGTTGCTCAGGAATCGGTCGACGTTCACGTAGTCGAATCGCGTCGTGTACGCCGGCGATTTCCCCTCGCGGTCGGCGGGCCACGAGCTTCCCCCGGGCAGCATGCACACCAGCGCCACCAGCAAGTATCCCAGGATCATCATCTTGGCGCCTGCGGTGAGAATACAAATGGACAACTCAAGATTTCGACCAGTCACTCCAGGAGAACGACTTCTATTTTGGGTGCACGAATATGGAGTCTGCTTGGTTGGGTGTATGTTTGTGGGCAGTAGCTGGCATTAGTTTTCGCTTGGGAAGGGTATTGATAATAATTGTGTCGTCTTTCTCTCGTTTGCGAAGTTAGGTCCATGCATGGGTGGATCCAGGTTTTTTCTGTGGGGGAGGCGGTAACACAAGGGTTTGACGAGCAAACGGTCCTCTCATATTTGAGATAAAAAACAACATACAACAATTACTGTATGAAATATTCACTTACATTAATATCAAAGTTGTTAAATAAAATTAAATATTCGAGGCTCCGTAATAACAAAATTAAAAAAAAATAAAACTTGCGTAAGGATAGCCATATTAAAATTTTGTTAATATTTAAGCGTTTTGGGGGGGGGCGTGCACCTGTGCCCCTCCCCCTGAACCCGTCTATGGGTGCTTAATTAAGTTTTGGTTGCAGCTACAATTCTACTACCAAATTTTAATTGATTTCAGTGGCAAATGATTGAAAAAGTTGTAGGTAGGATTACAATCACGAATGCAATTATTTTCAATTTTGCTCCTGCTGTCAATATTTTCTCAAAGAGGCGGTACTAAAATGCAAACTAGCATCATAATTATTATTTAATGCCGTTTTATAAAATAACGACTAAAATATTTGATTTAGATACTTAGGGAATATGTTAATGTTCCACCAATCGAGACAAGTTGGCTGTATTGTAAAAAATAAATGAAATTGGAGGCCATAGATATCACTGAAGAGTGTGCCGATGATTGCAATGAATATGAGCATTTCCCTAAATGTTGCTTCCGTTATGTTTTCGATCACATTGCGTGCAACTAATCATATGAATAAGATTTTGCCGTCATCATTCTCAAATTAAAATTAATAGTGAACGAGAAAAATTTTCCAACCAGAATTATGGGAGCAATTGATGCACCAAGTTGCAGGCCGTAGTTATTTTGACTTCATTGTCCTATTCTCACTGATACATAGAAATATTATAGCTTGCTTCAAGCTTCGTCATTGTGAATAGTAATTCACGCTTATGACAGATGCTATTAAGGCCAATGAATCTTACCTTTCTAGGCACTAATATTTGCAAATTGGTCTCATGCATACCCCTCTAGCTGAGTGGTACAATGAGGTAAATGAATCGGTCTATCAAATGGATTACTGATTGAAGTTCAAATTACAAACATTATTGAGCATTTATCTCCATCTGCCTCGGTATCTTGTTATGCAATCTACCTCGGCCGTGATGACATTGTCACTGCACACATTATTTTCTGGCTCATTTCCTTGAAACACTTTTTCTTGTTTGTTAGCCAAAGGTATTTTGATGATTCTCACAGTTTAACGTGTTTGGAGTGAGTGACGAAACATTCCGCGTGCTCGGTGAGCAATAAGGCAATTTAAAGGTTGTCACGCGTTCTAGTGCAAAGGTTTTTTCATCAAGAATCAACATCGCTATCATTTGTCGATTTCGGTGCTCAAACCCACGTCTCAAAGCTACTGGGCAGTTAGTATGGTTAGGCTATATCAACTCTTCCTTATAAAGCTTTGAAATTGAAGGAAGAAGATTTTCTAGGAGTTTATTCTTCTGTTTATTTAATAAAATAAAAAAAATAATGAGAAAATTATCCATTTTCATTTTATAGAATATGAATTTTATATTCTCCAAGTATAAACAACATCGCGTTAGTTTAATTTTCGAACTAATACAGGTGAAATCAAAGGCAACTCCTAAAGGTGAAAATCCCATCGAATATCCAGCAGTTGAAATATTTTGCTAAGGCTAAGATCGTGGAGAATTGTATGTTTTGCGTATGCGGGTGTTGGTGTTCAGAAAATCCGAAATCCAATGAAGAGGGAAGGGAGAGACATTTCCTTTCCCCCTCCTCCGCTACGGCTGACCTTCTTCGCTCCCCCACCCCTTTCTCCTGCTTCACCGCACTCGATCCAGACCACCCCCTCCCACTCCTTAGCAACCCCTTCCCCATTTCCACCCCATCCCCTTAACGACGACTTCTGCATTAATCTTCTGTATTGGTGTACCTAAAGATCCGGGCTCGTCTTTGAAACCGGTCTTATGACAAAGAAAGCGGTGGACGAGAAAGCATAATTAATTTCCCATTCGTTTGAACCATTGCGTGATCCATGATTTGGGATCAATATTTGCAAACCAGCAAATAATTTTATGAAGCTTAAGTCTTGCGTGCATGAATTGTAAACGGGTTAATGAGAATTTCCTCTTTTTATTGAAAGCGAGCGAAGTATCTCTGTGAAAATTATTTGCGGCGAAATAAAGCGAAGCAATCGAAACCGGTTTCAAGACTAATTCAAGGATAAATGTTCCCGGGGCAATCATTAAGTATAAACTCAAATCATTGCGTCTTATCCACTTACTGGGCATTTTCCGTCGGAGATTGGGCAATGGAATGATATTCCGAATGAGGAACCTGATCTCTATGAGGGTGTTTTATCTCGCAACTTTTCCAAGGCGCCTTTTATAGATTCGACTATTACAACCAAGCAGAAACATGTGTTTATATACCATGATCTTAACTACGATCACAATCGCGGATCTGATTTCTTATGATTGTCTGAATCGTATACTTTTTTATATAATGAAATGTAGCGAATGTGATGATTTATGTATTTTACAAACGATTATTTATTTTAATTTTCATACTACCTTTTTGATGAAAGGTACTGTATGGTACTTTAATGTGCTTGTTTCTATTGTGGGGAATAGGCGCCAAAATTGATAGCGTTTACTATGTTTAGCAGTTGAAAATATTTTTTTTAATTTTGCCTAGTGGCTCAGGTTGTTGTTCCATCCAGAACAAATTAAATCTCAAGTGTTTTTAGGTTGACAGCTAATTGAATTTATCTCGTGGTGATTCATCCCTTTTTAGCACTCGCATTACCATCGCTAAACTTGAATATTTTTTTATTTCATACGATGATTGAGTTAGTATCATACTTTCTTTGGTTGCTTAACCAGTAGGAACAACGATATTGCTTCCTTATATTTAACGAGGTTAAATACGGACGTTATTACTTTATCTTCTTGCTATTACTTATCGGCAATCTTTTACTGAAATCCGAATTTACAACATCCGTGATGATCGCCTGAAGTGGTGTTTAAGTTCAAAAATCTACTATTGTAACATTTGAATTTGGTAATAAAAAAGTGTAAAGTGGCCACGGTAAATTATTATTATTATTATTATTATTATTATTAAATAATTAGTTACAAGTCGACCATGAAGTCGGGTGGTAACATAAAGTTAGGAGGTACATTATAATGATATTAAATAACCCACAGAGAATTAACGAAAGGAAAAATCTCTTTCTTATGTTTTTCATTATTCTTTATCTTCTTCTTTCAATTAATTTCTAAAATGTAAGTGCGCCCACCCGCTTAGTTTTTGAAATTATAAAATTAACAATTTCAATGTCATTTTTTTTTAATTTCATAATTTTTCCCAATTTCAATGTCATTTTTAAAGTTTGAATGTACTTTCTATTTCTAAAGGATTTTTTTGCGGATTAATTGGAAATTATCATAATGGAGGATATAGTCAGAATAAATAAGTTTTCCTGTTGAACCCATCTTTGAGATTTTTCAAGGTCTAAGGAAATGTCGGGAAAATGACTTAAATCCCAGGACTAATTTACATTCGCATGAACGACGTCCAGTCGCTCATTTTGGCCTTCATATTCTCATAATTGTGTTTAATTGCTCCCTTTGTGTCAACACGCATCTTATACGTAAATACGGAAGTTAAGGAAATTATATTTGCATACGCTGGTGGATAGCCTTCGTCATTCTGTTTAGCTGTTTGGCATTTGCGGTGTGCTCACGTTTACTCGGTGATCCAATCAGTCTAAGGGTGCACTTATGTTTTGTCGTATGATTCACAAAGAATTTTTCGGGAGACTTAAGTAGTGGGTTGTGTCCAGAAATCACGTATGAACATGGTAATCCGTGACGTCAGCTGTAAATGTCAAGACTTGTATCATGCTTTGTAGTAAAAATCATAAAATATTATTGAAATATATATTTTTATAATTTTCATAGGTCATTCGCTTCACGTTTGCTCACCAGTATGGACCATGAGAAAATCATTCTAAGTGAATGCATGTAAATATTTGTAGGGGCGTTTTTGTTGACTCATTTGTTTTTGTGTCGGTAGTCGTCGGTGAGGTCGCTGCTAAGCATGGCGGATGAATGAGACAAAGATTTTAATGCCTCATTAACGAATTATGTAGTTAATGACTCATTCCACGACGTATCACGGAAGAAATTCGTGGCGTGGGTAAGAAAATATCCATCGGTAGCGAAAGCATTTATTTATTCACACTTCCAAGGCTTGCGCGTGAGACGGGCTGTCTTGACAGTGGTCATTACACAAAATGCGTCAAGAGCGAAAACTGGATTGTGAATAGCAGTAGTCGACATACGTGAGTGATGCGCGATCGAATTGATTTGTCTGTGAGGAATGCATGATCACGACATACTTTTATGAATAAGAATGCGCGTTAGTAACGTCGGAAATGTCGTCAGTATCAAAGCCACTCAATGTTTTTCACTGTTTAAGGTTTAATAAAATAATTAGCTAATGAACAGCCCTGTGTCCCTCGCGTCGTCACCAATCCTTGTACTTAATCTACCATTTCTCGGGGGAGACCAGTCTTTTGATTAGAAGCTTGAAGTAAGCGCTAGCCAGGCGATATATTTAGTGAAACGAGAGTAAAAAAATAGTGGTGATACCGTGTTGTTCCCTTGACAGTCTTTTTAGTGCTCGGTGCGAAGTCAGTTTAAGTATAATTTAAAGTTTACTCTGTCTCCCTAACTTTATGAAGGCTAACGATTCGAAAAAGGGGACATTGGATTAAGTCAAGTTCAAGGTCCATAGTAATTTCGTCTGCGGCATATTCTCACCTTAAAACACTACGACACTATGGAAAATGACCGGTTGTCAGTCTGTGATTCTTGCCCAAAATCGTTTTAATATTTTACATCGGGCGACGAACTAATCGAGACTGGGGTTCGTTGCAAACCCCGTTCTTCACGTTGCAAACCCCGTTCTTACATTCCACAGTCACCACCTACCTCTTGTTCTCAGCGTCTTGTTTTGTTTCCTCTTCTCCCCTCTCCTGATCTTTATTTCGGCGCCTGGTTCCTCTTCTCGACTCTCTTTCCGGCCTTATCGTCCTCTTCTACTCGCGTTCTTCATCCACCTTTCGCCTCGCCAAGCCGTCCTCAGTGTTCCCGGTCGGAGCAGCGCCACACACGACCCCCGCTTCTGTTCGATTCCACCGCCTTCCCTGCTTATTCCCCCCTCCCCTCCTTCCCACCTTCGCCTCTCCTTATTTAAACACTTACTCCCTCGTCGACGTGCAGGCGACCGCGATTGCGTGGTTTATAGACCTCTCTCTCAGCTGCAGTGCTACACAGCGGCGCCTCACCGCTGGCCAGGGACGACCGGCCGTCGAGGTGCAGCTCTTTGACCAACAGCCGGCGCGAACCAGTCGGTCAGTCAGTTAATGGAGTGTGTCTCGCGTGAAGCACTCGGCTCTCGCTCGCGCCCTTGTCTAAATTTGGTTCGGCCGGTGCTGTGGTCGCCTCTCCTTGGTCGCCGAAAAACCTCTTCCTTTCGCTTCGTCGCTCGCATATATACTGCGTCTTCGAATTCTTTCCCTCCACCGCCTCACGCCTCCTCCACCTCTCCTTACTCCTCTAACTCCTCCCTACACACCAAAGGCTACTACTCCTCGTTGTTTCCTCCACAATCATCCCTCGGTGCGTTAGATAACGGTTGGACGATATGCCGAGGTGGGGTGGTGTTTCCGAAAATAAAGACGACTTGCCAGCTTGCTGGAAATTCCCCCACTAGAACGCCTACTATGGTGGCTACTATGGTATCGGTAGCGAAAGCAGAGGAAAGTCCACATTTCGACTTTCTCGGCTCCCTCCCTCACATTCACCCCATGATATTTTGTGTTTTAGTTTATGTTAATATTATTATGCATGAATGAGTATCACTGAATGACGCAGCCTTGCCCTCGAGCATGATTCATTAAACATTGAGGTTGAGACTATGGTACTTTATGTTTTCCTATTTTCCTCATTTCGGTTGGTCCTCTCATTCCTTTTTACGTAAATGAAGGGAGGCTTGTGGGCAGGTTCATCATTGTCGTTGATTGCTCTACATCCCAGTAGTGATGGGTGAAAGTAATCGATTTTCGGTGATAATCGATTATTGTGGTCCGATTGTTTCGATTATTTAATCGATTATGGGGTGTCGGTGTAATCGTTGAATCAATTATTTAAGCTCGATCTTCATTTTTTTAAATCGGCGGCACTAGTTGTTTTCATGTATATCTCCAATCGCGTGATAATCAAGTACCGTTGGCTACATTTTTATATAACAATTATATCGCAGTATATTTGAATTGCTAGTGATAGGGAAAATTCGTATCGAAAAATCGTATGATGTCCTCGCGATTATCCAACATAAAATCGGTATAATCGTATGATTTGTTGCCTGTACATAATCGGAAGAATCATATGATTCGTTGCCTGCATATAATCGGTAGAATCATATGACTCGATGCCTACTAAAAATCATGTGATTCTACCGATTTTCAAAGTAATCGATTGTGCCTTCCCGATTTTTACACTGAATCGCTACTTGGGAACCGATGATCATTTGATACGATTAATCGATTACGGCGGAATATCGCCCATCTCTACATCCCAGTATGTTGCCTTTGCTTACTCTCCAAAGTATAAATGCATACTCTGTATATATAAATGTTCTATTTCAGTAATATAGTAAATACTATACTATAAATGTCTGTATATTCACCATAAATCCTCATTAGTGGTTATGATCTCGTTCTATTGCCAATTTACATATTTAACTCTAAGAAATAGGAAAATATGAAACAGGAAACGTTGTCATACCATTTTCCATCCATGGTGTCACTCCTATTGGCTCCCTCGTGTCTACTTCTGCGCCCCGCAGCCATCTATTTTGCCGTCTACCTATCTGTTTCTCTTCAATCGAGTAAATATTTGATTTTGGTATTCTTAAGATATCCAATATTAAGTGACCAAACCGTGCCATCAGTAGTAACTTCCTGTCTGTCCTTATCGTCCAAAAAATCACTTATCTCCATGTTCTTTCCGATCCTGCATCTCTCTCCTTATATCATAATTTTGCTACTCGTGTCAATATACTCATAGGTTTTTGTTTCCCATGCTTATGATAGGCCAAATACGCTTAATCTTCAATTCTACTTATGTGAGTGACGTTCTCTCATAAATCGTATCAGTTTTGGTTATCAAGGGGCCAGATTGAGAATGACTTACGATGGTCGAGTGAAAAGCAGGTTGGTAATGAGTGGGATTCCATAGCCAGCCGCTAGTAGTGAGAGCAATGCGTCTCGAGCTGATACCTGCGTCTCATAAATTATGCAGCTCGCGCGGTAGCTCTTGTGGTTATTCAGGTGCCGATGCGAAGACCTTGGAGTCTCAGTCATTTCTTCGAAGGGGACATTGTTTTTATTCTTATTTTTATCGATAAATCCCGTCTCGCTGACATCTACTGTCCTCTTCCGTCCACTAAAGAGCTCTCCCCTATTAGCAGTAAATATTTTACGCCCTTTTACTGATACTGCGCCGTATTTTAATTTTCGAATCCAATAGATTTTGCGAAAATTAAAGACACATACTTTGCTTTCTTAAACTCTATCAGCCAAATTTTTACATTCATAACCGTTCATGACGAGGGGCCTGTAAAGTTTATGACGTCACTCACAAAATGGTCATAGGCACAGTGCTTGTAATTAAAAAAAAGCAATGTGGCTTTCTTGTATCAAAATATTGGAACGAAAACTACGGGAATACCAAGCGCTCAAAGTTGGGCAACTTGATTTTAAGGGGAAAAAACGGGTAGTTTTTTTTTAGAAAAAGTTAAGTACAGGAAATACCATGGGGCGGAAACTTTTAAAAGTAAATGATTCAACGTAGAAATAAATTGTTTTTCGTATGCTATTTGTTGAATTGAAATCGATTGCCTCGTTTAGACGATAGAGCCCCTCAAATTTGGTTGCCTTGCTTTTTTTTACAGACAGTAAGTCCCCTGCGTCTCCCCTCCCTTTCAAGCTGACAAATGAGGGCAAAAATCTTACGAGAAAGATTGTCGCTACCCCCAGAATGTGTTGCCGTCTGAAATGTTGGCTTGGATGTTTTAGTGAAATCTTAGTTTCGGAGTCTCTCAAGCGACAATGGATCTAGCTTTATAATTAAGAAGAATCCAAGGGTATTTTCTTTTTCAGTGTACTATATGTGGTCAGAACAGTCCAGGTTTTCATTGATAACTAGGCCAAGTAACTTGACAGAATGTGATTTGATGGGGATGTTATCATTTAAACGAAGTAAGAAACTGGAGAAAATGATTGAGTCCTGTATCATGATCGACTTTCAACGTTGATGTATGACTCAAACACGCCTAAAAACTCTGACATAATCTGTTGTTAATGGTGATGACTCCTTAGCTACAAATCCCAATATTCCCGAAAGATTTTTTTTTAATTAAAAGTAAACCAAGATTTGCGAAGGCCAAACAATTTTGAGAGATATGACTTTTTAAGTTTCGAAAAAAATTACATCTTGAGGAAAGGCCAAACAAATTCCGGGTTAATAAAATTAATGGCTTCAGTTAATGGCAATCTGGAATGAAAGAAGTCGACCTTAATGTGCGAAGACCCTTAAATTTCATCCACCTGAATAGCAATAAAAATCAAGTGTAATACGAGCACGGAAAAAGCATTGAGTTTACGCCTACAATAGATGTGCAATAAGCGAAAGTTCATTATTTCTCATTTACACACAGCCGTAAATTTTTCGAGCGAGGCAACCGTCTAACTGTGCTGTAGGCATAAACCTGCTGGGTTCTTTGGTAGAGTTTATATTTATTTATCTTCATTTCCTGTTATACTATATGATCACTCAGAAAAAAATGGCCTTGAATGTGTCATAACGCTTTTGAAGGGCTTAAACTACCCTTAACTTACCGAGGAGATGGTTACGCTCTGAACCAATCCCTGGTGGCTGAGTAGCTTTGATTTAATAACTTGGATCTAGTTTACTCTAACTAAATACATATTTCCGCTCTTCTTCATACTTAAAATTCTGTTTAAACCTCTCCCTGGGGAAGAAAATTATTTTATGTGCGTCTTGCAAAATAATGCATCCGTGGATAAATCAAAATTTGCAAGCACTTGCATGAGTTAGCACAAATGGAATTTTATCCGTGTACCTGATTTTTAAATTAATTGCTTTCGTGGAAGCACTTTTCACTGTTCGAACTAGTATTGTGTACTTGAGTAGAGCATTATCTCATCAACGTTAGGTTATCTCAATAAAGAATTATTGTAGTGATTTCGTCTCCCGACTATTCAGTACCTTTATTGAAGTTTTGGTGTGCAGAAATGATCCTATATATGATATAAGAAAAAATAAAGCGAAGCCCAAACTTAAAACTTTCTCTAGTTTTCAAAAGCGTTGATTTTGTGTTTTATGATCATAATATTTGTCAGCTTTACATTTTCTAGGACAAGTGTTCAAAATAATTGTCCGCCCTTTCAGCTATTTGGTGATATTTTTAGGGGAAAGCTTAAGAATTTTTTGCTTCCAATTGTTTTAATATCAACCACTTTTTACGAATACTTATAGAGCTGATTTTCCCTGATATAGTTTCATTGTGCATTTAGATTTACTCTGTTATGCATATTTTGAAGAGCGTCATCACTAATTATCATTAACAGATTAACTTTAATGAGGAACAATAGATTTCGATGAAAATACTAGAAATATAGGAATCAGTGGTAAGCAGAATGGTAGAGAGGGTAGATTCAGGTGAAATATCAGCAATCAAATTTTTTAATGCAAGAGTTGTGTTCAGATAATAATAGTAATATTAGTTTTTTGAAGAAAAACAGTTATTTATTCAACCAAAATTTGAAGCTTATACGTGGTGGAAGGGCTCCATATTAGCAATAAAAGACACCTTGTTACTTCTACAATATATTAAAAAATTCCTACCGTTTTCGGTTGTTACACTATTATCATTATATTATAATAGTGTAACAGCCGAAACCGGCAGGAATTTTTAAATATATTGTGGGAGTAACGAAGTGTCTTTTATTGCTGACAGTTATTTATTCGCCTACATTAATTTTGATGCCTTCAAATCAGTCTCCATCAGATATGATGCTCTTGTGCCAGTGCTTCTTCCAATCCTCGAAACACTTCTTAAAGTTGATCTTTGGGATGGCCTTAATCCCTCTCAGCCATTTCTTTTAATGTCATCTATGCTTGTGAAGCGACGGCCTTTTAATGTTCTCTTTATTTTCGGAAATAGTAAAAGTTACGCGGAGTCATATCTGGCGAATATGGAGGCATTGTTACAGCATTGATGTTGGCAAAAAATTCACGAACAAGCCATGAAGTGTGAGACGGAAATCGCCGAGCTTATAAAAACACGTCCTACCTTAGCAGCTGCCACGGACAAAGTAAACAATGACGAAAGCTGAACATTTTATTGTACAAAAGGGGCATTTATACCAACATATAATTAACAGATGGACTCTTCAAACCGGCGAGATATTTAAATATATAGTTTCGGTTATTTCCTGAAAACACCTGTTATTGAAAGTTCAGCATCAATTTTTCCTCTTCTCCTCGTCTTCTCCTTTCTTTCTCAAATAATTTTTCGCCAATGACGTAAGAAAGCTTGGAAGGAAGGTCTCTGCGCGTGACTTGGAAACGAAGAATTGTAAATTGGTGGGTGGAGCTGATTGTGAAATGAAGCGAAGTAGTGTTTGGAATGCATGACATGTTTACTTCAAAGACTTCCTTTGCTCAATGTCCATGCGTCTACGGAAACCCCATCATGGACATAGTTCCTGGTGAATTGTTTGAATTTTAAATTGAACACAGCTTTAATATGGTTGATTTTCTTGGTTACAATAGAGCGTAAAAGTGCTTTCAAATACGAAGAGTTTCTCAGTAGTAGGCATGTTGTCCTAATCGGTACTAGTGTTGTTCACGTAATATATATATACTTTTTCAGCAAAAAAATTGTTTACAAATACCAAGCATACGCTCTCAATTCATTCCTATTAAACTTTAATTCCCTTCTTCTAACGGAAAATATATAATATCTATCCTTTATTTTTGTGTTCATGTGCTGAATATTTCAGGAAAAAAGTACCTTTGATGCCGTTTTGAAATCAGAGGTCTGCTATCTATTAATTGACTCAGGATTAATTTCAGTTATTTTATTACTGAGTGATGGTAATGAGAGATTAATACTGGATTTCACTTTCGTAAAATAAAATAAACTCCAATAGCTTACATTGCAGCAGTCACAACCGTCACCAGCTACCGCCAGTCTGGCGTCTCAATCGTACCGACAGATTTGTTTAGGGCCAAAACTAGCAGAAGGAAGTAGTGGCTTTAAATTTCTTTTTTTCTCTCATTTGCAATACGTACCAGAGGCTAGACTGCAGTGGTAGCACATTTTCTCCCTATTTTAATCCTCAAGTGTTTGCTGGGCACTGTCTATCTCTCAGGCTGATCGGAAATTGCTAACTATCTGTGCCTCAGCTGGGAATGAGCATCAGGAATGTGTAAGGGAATGCATAAGTTGTTTTTCACCCAATCTCGACACTTTCTTATGCGGAAAAAGTGGGCTGAAAAACTCTTCTGCGAATCGCTCAGCTGCTCGGACTATCCACTCTGATGAGATGGCTTGAAGCAATTCAGTCAGTTTTCCTCCTTCAAAATTCTTGGAACTCCCTTTTGGCGATTCAAAACTTCGACCTTGAGAGCATCTTGTATTGATGCATCATTTTTGCAATAAAAATGATGCATCAATGAATACCTATAAATAAAAGATGGTTGATTGATTAGTGACCACGCACTTCCTCATCTCATCGACGCATTTTATGCCAACTAGGTTGTTATGCTAGATAGTTCATGCGAAATGTTTTCAGTGGCCCCTTTTTTGTTTTTCAAGGCCTTTCATATCCTCCGGTACACTTTTCCTCGTTCAGCGCGCAGAATTGTCTTTCTCATTCCCCGGTCAACGTATCTGTGTGAGGCGTGCATTCCGCATCCCTTCCGGACAGAATGAGGAAAGGGTTTTGGTCGTATATTTCCAAATTTTCTGTATATATATTTGGATGTACGTAGTTTGTGTAAATTGGTTAGATATAATAACGGTGACATTCACATTTACTTCGTGCCAGCTTGATATCAGAATTCATTCAGAGAATGGGTACGTATTTTCAATCATTTAATGTTGTTTGTCATGAAAAAGCGATCTGTTTTTCGGCCGGCGGAAATTCTTGCTTTTTCCTCTCTTAGTTTATCGTTTTTGCTCGTAAATCGTGCCATTTAGTTTCAGAACTTCTGCTTCTTTCATATTTCCTTGAGGTACGTTATTCATTTCCGACCTTATCTATATGTGTTCTTACCTGCTGATTTCTCCTAATTTTCCATAGGTGTTATTGTGATACTTGGTGATCAAAGTATTTCTTACATGTATAAATTGCGTCTTGTATCATCATCATTCTTTATTCAGTGGTATCGACGCGAAAAAACGACCCAAAGTTCTTATTCTGACGAATATTGTTAATTATTTCATTTCCTTACTCCATTGAGAGGTTTGTGCTACACATTACCGGACTCTCGTGTTCATATCGATTGATATACTGTGAATTATATCATTATTTACGAATACTAATCTCTTATACACTAAGAAATGGAACACGGGATTAGGTGATTTGAAACACTAATGCCATGCACATTTTAATGAGATAAAATTTTAGAGCTTTGAAAATACTCCACATTCGCCCTCTCACCAAACACATGTTACTTGCAATCTTAATAATGTCCTTCAATTGAACTCAGCACCTTTTCAGTACTGTGTACTTATGAAAATAACCTGATTATAAATCAATTCACTAACTCATAACTGTATGGTATTCCATTTTAAAGTTTCTTGGTTGAATAACTATTACTTATAGCACGTCCTTACCACTTCTAACGACAGCTTAAATTTTTTTTTGACAGAACCTAATTACTTCTATCCATCATATCATTTTTATTACATCATTTATATCATTTGTAGTATTCAAAGTAGTGGCATAAGTAATAGTTATATATTCCATAAACCTTGGCCTAAAGAGGCCGAAACCGATCATATATAGAATATATTTGTGGAGAGTAACGATCGTATTCAGTTTTAAAATACTTGGCCGAGCTTTGCAAGAAATTCTCACGCTTCAATTATTTATACTCTCCGCAGCAGTGAAAAATAAATCTCATTACTTGCCGTAGGGAATGGAACACACTATCCATTCTCGAGTGTACAAAACCATTCATCAATTCCTTCTCTTTGCATATCATAGCCGTAAAAGGTTACTCAGCGTCGAGTTGGGCGAAAGGTAGTGAACGGCTAAAACTGGAAGTTGTCTCTCATTTGCAGCCGTGTTCTAAATCTATTCTCACGACTTTTAGAGAGAGTCCTTATACAGTCATTGAAACTTCAAACTTCGATGGTAATAATTTGCAGGAAATTAATAGAGCTCACTCGTCCCATTCCTATTAATTCCTTATGCTAGCAGTGTTGTTTAGCATTGATGATTTTTTCAAAAGAGATACTATATAATTTTCCCGCAAAAGATGTTATGATCAGCTGTGGGCATTCGAAGTTCAATTGCTTTAAATATGCACTACTCAATGGTCTCTTTAAGCTTATTTATTACCTTAGATAATTAAAAGTTGCATCCGAGATAAGGTCCTGTCAATAAAAATGATTTTGTGCTGTCTTTATGAGTAATAATTTTCAGATAGTTCACTTATTTCTCTCATCATCATCATCACAAGTCAAAAATCTTGAGATTGGTTTGACGCAGCTTTCCATTCCTCTTTTATCCACCAGACTTTTTGTGGCTACGTATTTCTTCTTTTTTACACCCATTTTAACTTGTCTTATGTAACTCACTCACTGGGCCATCCCTTGCCCCTCTTCTCACTCACCTGCCACCTGATGACATTTTGAGGCATGATGGCCTGATTGTCCTCATCAGGCAATCATGCCTCATAATGTGGCCGTCCAATTTGTCCCGTCTTCTCCTCAGGGTGTTTAAAAGACCTCTTTTCTCCCGATTTTATAAATTGTTTTCTTTTTTTAGTTTCCATTAAAAATTGAGCCAGTACGTGTGATTTTGTGGAGGGAGGTAGTGCACCCAGTCGCCATCTGCCCCCTGGAGAAAGTTCCAGACTTTTACCATTTTTTGCCCTGTATTAAATTTCATACCTCAACCACCGGTCTATGTCACATTAGTTACTATGGGAAAACGTTCGCCTGGATCGGGAATCGAACCACGGCTTTCCGGGCCACTGCGCCCACGACTACGGGATTCGTGTTCCTCAATACCCATGTCAGTTAAAAAAATAAATGAATATGTTGAAATTATTCCAGGGAGAATTTTTCCCGTACTAGTTAATATGAATTTTCCTGCCTTCGACGGTGCAGACTTGAAATTTCCCGCATACTCTTTCATATTTAAATCTTTAAGTAAGAACTAACAGCAAAATGGAGGAAATTCGTTGCGGACGGGTAAAAAACTTGGCTTCTTCAACTGATGACAATGTATAACCGTATGTTTTATAATTTATGAGTGCATAGCTTTAAAAGGAGAGAAAAATAATGACAAAATGGCAATTAGGTGGAGAAGTAAAAAGAATTTTGAGGATTTTAAAGTCGCCTTCTCCGGCAAAATGAAAGTGAAAAATTCAGGTTTGTATAAATCTCAATGCGTTTTCGCCAAAAAGTCTTAGGTGCGCTGGAATTTCAGCTGACTACATACTAGTACACAAATTTTGTTCGGAATATGAGAACATAATATAATATACTATTTTAGTCATTTATTACATTCACCATATTTTTTGTGGATTTTTGTGTCGAGGCCGTTTCGCACGGGGCACGTAATTGCACAATGAGACATGTGTACTAAGGCGAAGTCAAAATTTCGTCGTGCAAAGCGGTGAATTGCTAGAACGCATGCGAGAATGAGTGGACGTGATATGGAAAAATAGCCCCCGTTCTAATTTCGTTCGTGTATTAGCGCAATAGGGTGGTTTCCTATTATTTTTTTATTGCCTAAATCGAAAGATTATTACTCCTGGAGTAAGTATTTCACGCTTTTAGATTTTTTAATGACGATATCTATTTTTCGCGATCAAATGAAAAGTGAAAAATTTCAAGCGCGCGAAAACGCGACGGCAAAGTATCAATGCTGGGAAAAGCCCGTGTGACGTCATTCTGGTTCCCGCTGCCGCCGTGTGAGGTAACCTTGGGGCGAGGGTATGTGCGCCGCTGCGATTCAGGCTGCTAACTGATAGCGGAGTACCCTGCTAGCAGGTAGCTCTTGACTTAAATAAGGATTATTAATACCTTATCAAACGAAGGAAACTTTGCGAACATAGGCAGTTTTAATGGGTGATTATTAAGAAATGTTTCCCTGAGCTCTGTGCCACATGCATGCATTGGTAATCTCAGACGATGTAAAACTCCTATCTACCCGTATAGAAACTAGGTCCCTGTGACGTCACGTGGAGTGGCATCGCATGGGCGCCAATCTGGCCTTTTTCAAATGCGGTTAAAATTGACCATTGCTATTCGCCTAAACTGGGATTTCTAAAACCAAATAATTTGTATATTATGAATGCACTAATGGTGGGTAACGAATCGCAATCAATGCCTTTTGTTTTCTTATACGAAGGAAACTTCCCTATTCCACGCCTGGAAGAGAAATTAATGCCGTTCTAACTTGCGCAATCATGTGTCCCATTTAAAACGCCTTTTGAATCGTTTGTGCCGTGCGGAAGACGAATTTGATGGTGCTGTGAAATTGAGGACTCAAATTACACCTTTCAAACGCAACACGAAATCTTTTTTCTCTCAAGTATTTATTGAGAAGTGACAGTATCTTAGGTGATGTCGTGTGACATTTTAAGGTATGTTCTTGCACAATAAATTTTTAATTTTGTGTTGGTGCTTCATTAGGTTCGGAAATGTGTTATTCTTCAGCATTTGTTGGGAAAAACTTAATGCTGGAATATTCCGTGAAATTAAGGTGGTATGAATGAAACAGCATACTCAATACTTTTCTGTTGAGAGTTTTTTATTTGACTAAAATCTACACAGATGGTATTCACATATCAATGTGGTAAAACTTTAAGTCATAGTTTTGTCAGTCTTCATTTATTGAAACAAGAACTGTCCTCTTCTTATCGTATTTTAATATGAATTAAAGGTAAGACTTAGGTAAAAAAAATGTCGTGAATCAGCATATAAAGGGTTAGTGTTCTTGTCAACTCTATTGCCAGAGAATGACGCAACGTTTTGCATCAATCACAGCCAGTTAATGGGCCCTGGAAAATGAGAAGGTGTTAGAAAGGGATGGTTAAATGTAAGCCTTTGGCATTATTAGTTTGGAATTGGAATTAGTTTTTTGCGCAAATAGTAGTTAATGATGCGAACTCCATTGGACCGATAGTATGTAGAAATGTTAAAATATACAATAGCGTTGCCTTCGATCCTTCGATGGAATTTTTCATCCAATTCTCTCTGCAAAGTATTATCCGCGTAAAAAAGTTTTTGCGGTGCAGTAAAAATATCTGTTATCATGCCAATCATTTACGTTAGATTTTATTCCTGTAGTTTATGAAGAATTGTAATACCGAGATAGTATCTTGTTATTAAAGGAGCTCTAGTTTTGGCTGGTTATTTTCGAAGTCCAAGCAATAACCCGTGGCTTTGCAGGCATTAGTGTGATGACCACTGATTCAGAATACCAAATGTGTGTTAATTGCAAGCTATTTTGTTAAAAATTCATACATGAATGAGATCAGTGTAATTTTTAGTATTAATTCACTTTCCGGCAAATTATTTCATGCCGCATAAGTTGATATGTGTTGGTTCCTTCAAACTTACCTTCGAGTTGCTTGCGATCTGGTTGTTAATCGCAAATTTGAATTCTTCCGAGTTTGTGAAATTTAAAGTTAAGATCAAAGCAGAATATTGACTATTCAGTTATTTATGTATGTTTTATGAACCTTGGTTTTTAAAAAAATTCATTTAGTAAAAAATGTTTAATTTATTTCAGAGCGTTAGATGAAGGGTTATTGAAGAGTCATAGCGTATATAAGAGTGTAGTTTATCCAAGGAATTAAAACGTTAGATAATATTAGTGTGCAAGCGAATAAAACTGTCCATGTTGATGATTTTGAATTTTTATTCGAAGAGGAGAGTATCAGTGAGTCAAATCACAATCCATCAAGAATATTGTAGCGTCTGGAAGAAGATTAATTAAATCTTACTCTGTTTCTAATTGTTTTCAGCACCGTCGCTGCATTTAGAGGAAATCTTCTTTTGATTGGTAGAGGCTAAAATTGAAATTCGGCGAGTAACACGCAAATTGAAAATTTTAAATGCCCAAAATAAACAAGTGAAATACCCTAATAATATGACCTCTTATTATCAGTCATTATCATCAGGTGACTTAACATTTTAATGACTATGGTATGCTAAAAAATTAAGTTCTAAGCATGATTCACTACATCGAAAAAGTTTATTTGGTATGTGATTTTGCATTAACGTACCAGAGTGAACGTAAAATTATTTCATTACCTGGCAGCTTACGTGTAATTAATTTGTATAGTGTTCTTTTTACACCAGCATAATGGAACCAGAAGATGGCGGTGGTAGGTAATATTTATATCCAAAGTGATACAAGTTAAGGCGTACGATTGGTTGTTTTCTTCGTAATGTTATGGCGATGTTCCGTCAGATGCGTTAGCATTTTATTTTCACTTCTATCCTCATATTTTACCACTTTGTCTACCCCCGCTGTGTCTGATGAATCTGGCGCGTCATTTTCAATTGGTTATATCTTCACTATGTACAAGCATAACATTCACTCGTGAATAGTCTGGTATCTTGATCTATATGTTTGATTCACTAACTCGGAAGTCCATCATCTCGTCCGCTGCCTGCTCCTCTTGTGGTTTAAGAGGTCAAAATGGTTCCCTCTAAGGCTTTGCTTTCGACCTCTTCTCTTCAGCAGCCGTGATTCTCCTCGTGTATTCGCCGTCCGGGTCCCACT
This sequence comes from Ischnura elegans, assembly GCF_921293095.1. Lineage (NCBI taxonomy): Eukaryota > Metazoa > Arthropoda > Insecta > Odonata > Coenagrionidae > Ischnura > Ischnura elegans. Next base: position 96,352,454 of record NC_060254.1, read on the forward strand.
TTGCTTCCAACTGCTTCCAAAGGTCAGGTTTGTTGTCCATGAGGTGCTTGATGACCTTCCTTGCCCCGTCCTCTTGCTTTTCGGTGCACTTACTGCAGCCAGTCCTGAGGGCGTCCGGAATATTCCCTGCGAAAGAAAGAATTTCAAAGGTCAATGGCTTGCAACAGCCGTTCCATTTGGAGTGAGCAATGACCATGTAGGGACACGAAAAATTACAAAGGGAAACGATAGATTGGCAAACTAAAGAATCTCTCGTAATTTTCTGGGGTTATTTCACTTTCTTGGTGGAATTATAGTGTGTATATCGTAAGTGGGCGCACGGGCCCGCGAAGTACCTGAGCCGCGAGTCCCTTTCCTCCCCACGACGAAGGTAACTAAATAGCACCTCGAATGGAATTATTAACTTTTTTTACTTTCTCATAATATCTCAATCTAAAAAGCATATTTTTAAAGCCCTAAAAAAGCTAACAAGAATGGTATAAAACACGAAGTGCTCCTATCATAAATAACAAAATGGTCGAAAGTTATTTTTTTAGCTGTTCTTACGGTACTTACAAACTTACGATATACACACTATAAAATGTTCATTACCAAAATCATTCACCCCTTGGATCAACACGCATATTGGTGTGGGTGTGAGGATAGAGCTCACCCCGGTCTAAGTGACTGGCATGTTAATTTCTCTCTATCAGGGTAAGGGGACCATTGTTTTTCTACATCGCATCGCCTCGCTCATCGAGGATTTTGTTAGGTGTGGTTTGAAAGCTTCATCCGGGATTTGATCCTTGAATCTGCAGTTAAGTGTTCTCCTGAGTGGGACGTCTATTTTTCAGTATGTACTGAAACAATGAGCAAAATTATTCAATATTGGGTTCAATTGTACACGCAATTGCATTAATATGATGGTGTGATTTCATGCTTATGAGAGTGAGAGAGAGTCCACAAATATTGCCTAAACAACGATACATTATGTGGTTATCTCGAATGGAGGTCATGACAATTGAATTACTATTTTTGAAAGTGAGGTTGTGGTAAGAAAAGTAAAGGCAAGTTTATTGAAAAAAGAAGAGCAAAAATAAAAATTAGGGTTAATTGCATCATTATAATTAGCTTCCTAGCTTCGGGGCGTCGAAGAAAAATGTAAGCGTTGACCGGGCGACATCTATCATTCTTCTGCAGAACTATGGCAGCAAACTGCCTCATTTAGGAGTATTTAATTGGGTGGAGTAGTAAATTTTTAGCCGCATCGATTTATTTTCCTGAGTTTAATTCTCAATTCCATATTATGTTCGCGTTATTTTAATTTCATTGTTTTCATCCACGATTCACGGTTATAGTTCACAAAATACGGTCGCAAAGCGCACCAAAAAAATTGAACACGGCAATGCGCATTCCAAATTTTCACGCTAATTTTCGAATGCAAAATTCGCCAAACTCCACGTTGATTTTCTCCCTCCCAGGTGATATCCGCGCTATTTTTTTCCTTGCACACCGCCATTGACGAATGGGTACTGTAATGTCACATCTAATTGCTCCGCACCGATGACTAATAGCTAATTATTTCTTTGAACCGCAATTGGACATTAATTGGCTCAATCAATGAAAATTTTTCATGTAGCTTACATATCGTATATCTATTCTCATTAATTGAAATGAGAGGAATTATTGCGTTCATTATTATAGCAACCTTCCTAATGGAACCTAAGGTAAACAAAGAAAATAACAAATGGTTGTAGGTAGAGCGAAATTCTGTCTTTTTTTAAGAAAATTAGTGTCATATTCTAAGACGAAGGTGGCCTTCAACTTATGCTCGTTTGCCTTTGGCATATTAAAGCTTTTGAGGCTACGGGTTCAAAAAATCGGAAAATATATTGCGTAATTTATGCGAAATCAAGGCATTTCAAATTGTTATCGATCTTCCATTGCTCGGGAACATATTATTTGTTATCATATTTTTCTGAGAAAACCTTTTTCCTTTGAAGCCCTTTATTCTTATGATTATGAAATGTGGGTAAATTCTCCAGAGGTATGAATGCTTAGCACCTCCCCGTAATTACCGTAAATCGCGATAGCAAGGGTCACTTGAGCGTAACCCCGCATTATTAGGCCGTCAACTCTTTGCTACCAGATAAACCAACGGCGTAATGCCGCGTTTCATAACTTTTATGCCCCGAGGAATGAAGATTCGCCTTACGGCTCGCCTATCAATCTCATCATCTATGCATCTGCCCCGCCGTTAATTATGTGCTCGTCCAAGGGCAAGTGAGGACTTTCTATGGCGGATAAATGTCGCTGCATGCTCTCTGATCTCGGCGTTACATCATAGCGAAAACCCGCATAGCGCATTACCCCTTCCCTCTTGCTTGCGAATAGCGAAAATCTAACTCAATGTATCGCATTCGTCCTAGAGAGGGTACACTCCCTCGGCAACCGCTTTAGTCGTTGCAATATCCCCAATTCGCTGCGCTGGTTCTGTTATATTTTTCATGATATTCGAATAAAGGAGTGGAATGACCCACCTGAAGAAATTTTTATGACATTCCCCGCAAATACTAACATTTTTAAGAGCAAGTGTTCCTTGATTATTGATCAAAGTCATTGTGGATCATTTGGGAGCATTGGATATTGAATTATTGGTTAGTTCAAATTTCATTTGTTAGTAGTACGATATTCGTATCAGTGTATCTTTTGTATCCCATCGGTGTATTTTCTGTTCCTTCACTTTGATCTTAGGTAGGTAAGCTATTTATTCCTTCCTTTTCAATTCTCATGCTACCACCGGGCGGTAGCCTACTTGTATCAATATTTTTTTAATAAATAATTAAGTAAAGGGTAGGTCTGTGCAAATCTCTCTAAAGAAACATATCCTATAATAGCTGCAGGGGTTGGTTGGTCCTCTACATTTTTATGAAAACAATATGCATCACTGCTTTCATGAAAGTAGAGCTGCAGCGTGGAAAATTTGAAATTCAGTATTGACGGCCAGAGTTTTCACTATCGCTTCCACCTCTCTAAAGAAAAATCCCAAATAAATCTTTCAAAAATAATAATTTAAATTTAGTATATTTACATAATTTGATGGAACTTTTTTTTTCACTGTCTTACCTCAACCCGGCAGTATCTATTTACAGACTATTTTATTTTCATGTTTCCCTAGTATGCCCATCATAATATTTCCTTTCCGCTATTTATTTCACTGGTTGAGAACCCAAGAGAAATAAATCCAGTTAACACACCAGAAAAGCACTTGATTCCTTTATCTTTTGTTTTTCGTTCACATAGCCATCCTCTTTTAATTCGCGGATTTTCCCAACTGTTACGAGCAGGCACTGTGATATAATTATTTTTTATGGCACTCTCTGTGGAGTCTATTTCTGTTTTCAGGAATTCAACGATTATCTGTTGCGTAGCTATTTGACTCTGGAGACCCGATGCTGCGCTTATTTACATAAATACTTAATTTTCTCTTCTCTTCTTGGCATTTTTATTAACACATTATGCTTCCTTTGAAAGCAGTGGTGTTGTCTAGATGGAAAGAGAACTCTAGGGAATCTCCGTATTTCGACCCACTGAGCACTATACGAAGGGGCGAAGAGAAGTCGTTTTCTGAGTTTATCATCTTGAGTGGAAACTGAGGAGTTTCGTAGGAACTGTTGGAGGCTGGAGTGCAACGGATGAGGGATGTGTACTTATGTACCAATTACTTATAGATGATCAGGTATTTGCACATGCAGAAAAAAAATCCTTTTTTGCCATGACCACATCGCCGAACTGGGTTAGTGAAAGAACTGAATGGATTTATGAAAGAGCAGAATTGAATTTATGTGGGTGAACTGTTTGATAGAAAATTTATGATGAAAATTTCATGATGAGGATAATAGGGTGGTTTCCTTTTATTTTTTATTGCCTAAATCGAAAGATTATTACTCCTGGAGTACGCATTTCTCACTTTTAGATTTTTTAATGACGATATCTATTTTCCGCGATCATAGGAAAAGTGAAAATTTTCAAGCGCGCGAAAACGCGACGGCTAAGTATCAATGCTGGGAAAAGCTCGTGTGACGTTCTGGTTCCCGCTGCCGCCATGTGAAGTGACCTTGGGATGAGGATATGTGCACCGCTGCGATGCAGGCTGCTAACAGGTAGCAGAGTACCCTGCTAGCAGGTAGCTCTTGGCTTAAAAAAGGATTATTAATACCTCATCAAACGAAGGAAACTTTCCGACGTTAGCCAGTTTTAATAGGAGATTATTAAGACATGTTTCCCTGAGCTATGTGCCTCATTCATGCATTGGTAATCTCAGGCGATGTAAAACTCCTATCTACTCGTATAGAAACTAGGTCCCTGTGACGTCACGTGGAGTGGCATCGCATGGCCGCCAATCTGGCGTTTTTCAAATAAGGATAAAATTGACTCTTGCCATTCGTCTAAACCGGTATTTCTAAAACGAAATAATTTGTATATTATGAATACACTAATGGTGGGTAACGAATCGCAATCAATGCCTTTCGTTTCATTTGATGAAGGAAACTACCCTATTGCTTTCCCTCTTGCACGTAATATACTCACTCTTAAGCTCGCTCCCGTCCGCCGTGCACGGCCCCCTGTCCATCAGACAGTCGAAGTAGTTCTTCAGCAGCCGTTCGCTCTTCAGGATGTTGTCCACGTTGATGTGGTCGTATCTGCTCGTGTACATGCCGGGTTTCCTCGGATGATGTTCGGTCGGGTTGGTGGCCCACGCCACGGCCGCCAGCAGCGCCGCCGCGAGCAGCACGACACCCCCTTGCCACCGCCTCATGCTGGCACGCCTGTCCGTCTTAACGTGTACCTCGGAGTGCGCGGCGCGCTATTCCTTCAGCCTAGCGTCGCCCGCTTTTCCCTGAGTTGGAACGAGAGGTAGTCTAGTCTGCCTAGTTGGGGTTGGTTGAATGTTACTCTCTGGTATGGCGCAAATGTTGGAAAAGGCCAACATTTTATAGCTTGGAAGGACCCGTCGGCCCTGATGTCTCTCTTCTGTCTCTCCCCTCTCCCTGAGCTGAGCCTTCGGCCGATTACCAACTCAACTCCGCACGCGGAACTCGAGAGCCCTTTAGGGAAGTTGCCGGATGATTTTTGCCGCACAGAGTCCTGGAAAAATGGATGATTGAAGCAGACAATTCCGAGAAATTGTCTTGCTCCCTACTGTGTGTTGTTCTCTCGTCTCCTTTGGTACAAAATGTTCTAAATAGTCTCATGTGATGCAATTCTGCACCTGGACGACATTAAATGAGTGGGGTGATTGGTTTTTCCAGAAAATTGCTTTTAGGTGGAAAAAGTCCATTTATATTGTGAGAGCAGGGACGCCGACTTACAAAAAATATTGCGGGGGCCCAAACCGAGGATCTTGCTCCAGGAAATTTTATAAGTAGTGAGTTTTAAGTTTTTAAAGCATTTAAGAAGAGTCATATGATCAACATTAGAACCCTGATAACTCGAATCTCGATATCTGGACACTCCGGGGAAAAGCGACAGGCATGACACATTTTTTCTTCACACCCATAACGAATTTTTGAGGGGGATCGGGCCCCCTAAGGCCCCATGGAGTCGGCGCCACTGAGTGAGAGTAAGTATTTAAATTTAAAAATAAAGGGTCTCAGGATGAGAAAAATGCAATATTCATGTATATAAATTAACCCTTTTTCAAACGGCTCTACTGATACTGGCGTCAATTTCATCCAATGCTCAGAACTTCACTTCAAGGATGACATTTTTTCACTCTTGTTTATTCGAAAGATTGTGACTTAAATGGACAATTCTGATAAGTCGTCTTGCGCGTCTGATTGCTTATTGTTTTCTTTTTATCCTGTTGGGAAAATTTTCCGAAATGGTACTATTTGATGAAATATTGCTTTCTTCTGTCGCCATGCCTTGATATGGTCGTAGGGTTTTCGAGGCTAGCACTATTACTGCCAAATAAGTCCAAGTATAGGTGAACAATAGGTATAAATTGTTAAAGTTAAATTTAGAATGAGGAAGACGTATCGTATGAAGACGTATCGAAGTGGCTCATTTTGTGCATACCTTCTTTGGATAGAGACATTTTTTTCTTCTAAGTTGTTTATATTATAAGGAAGACCACACCCAGTCTCTTGTACTGTTTTAATATACCAACTACTAATTTTCTCACACTATCCATATGCATCTTCTCCTCTTTCGTCATTCTATCTGCCATTCTGATCTCATTCGTTCTCAATTTGCGTCCTAACCAACTGTGCACCATTTATGGATAGGAACGGTAAACTTATTATAAATTTTAGCAATTACTGACAGCTTCCAATTTACAGATCCTTTTCGTCACAGTTTTTATCTCCCTACTCAACGATTAAAATTTCTCTCGATCAGGAAGTTAACTATTTAAAAATAAGAGCTCGGAAACAGATTTTTCAAATTTAATTCCTAGTTCATCTCCGGGAAGGCGTATGTGGAATCCGAAGTGTATAAACTGTTGACAGCACGCCGGCATCTAACCAAAACGTACGGCTTTCTCTTGCTAATGAGTGTAACATATGATCGATGGTAAAAATTGAAATCGTCGAGCTTTGCAAATGTGGCTAATCGTAATGTGAACGATGAGCCTTCAACTGCGGATATAATTTTTGTCTGCGTATGCAGTTTCATCACTGTCTTGCAGAGTGCACTATTGCAATATGAAGTCGCCAAACATTGAGAGCCCCTCTTCGCGAACCATCGCACGCGTTTTTCTTGGTCGTAACTAATACGTATATACATTTAATGCTTAAATATAATATAATTTTTATTGATAATTATAACAATAATTATAACTTTTAATATAACATAATAGTACATAATTAATTGTATTTCACATCATAAATTCGTAAAAGAATGGAACTTTAGGCTTATAGTTACTTTGCAAAATATGCTCACAGCTTATGGCATCGCCCTAGCGCAAAAAATGGACATTTTCTGATAGTAAAATCTCATTACGTGTTATTAAGAAAAAAAGGACCTGTAAAAGGCAATATAACTTCAGTTTGAATGTAATAATGAGTCATAACTAAAATGATGAGCTGACATATAGTCACAGATGTTCTCTAAGCTTTAATAGTTCCAATTTATGATAGAAAATCGCCGTTTTCTTCAATTTTTCTGTATATTTCTTTTGCTCATTGCGCTCTCGCGGATGTTTCAAAACGTTTTCTACACGCGTCATTCCATTAGCCTCGATTTGTGTGCGCTGGATTGAGCTGATCTGCGCTTAATACTCGCTCCGACTGGATGTCTTCCCTTTATTCGATGTTGTTTAGCGAAGCATAATGACAGACTAGTGGCTTGCCAAGTTGTACTCGAAGGTTAATTTTTAAAAGACAGCGTTTACATCCGTTAAATTTACGTTTTTCCAGAATATAATTCGCGCCCTCTTCAAAGATTTGCAAATGACAGTACTTTTCTGATTGATATCTCGATAGCTATGTGCGTCAAGGAATTAACTTTACTGTAACGTTGTGATGACGAACGATTTTTCTTTCAAGTTAACGTTATCATCAGTCCTTAATGCAGGGATTACTGTGAAATGTTGTAAAATATTTTCCCGAGTTGTAAGATTAAAATAATAAATATCGCTCGTTTATTTGAAAATTATGAATCAAATTAAAGCCCTTTTTGTTTCTTTTATCGCTAATGGCCATTAGTTTTAACATTTGCATCTATAACTGAAATTCTGGTTAAACGCAATAGCATTATACAATAAGTCAAAGGAAACTTTTTATATCTCAATCCATTTTGATTTTACAATACGTAAATATAAATCAGAAAAAACGGTGAAATTTCGTTTGTATCCCAAAATTATGAAATGAAAATACACAACCCTGGTAGCTTTTCACTGGAAAATTATTTATTGGTACGACGCTGTGTACTTGAGAATGACGCCTCAGCTTCGAAACGCGTCGTGCCAATAAATAATTTTCCAGTGAAAAGTTACCTGGGTTGTGTATTTTCATTTCAACAGCCGAATCGATTGAATTCATCCCAAAATTATATTATTATTACCATTTAATTCGTATTAAAATGAAAAAAGTAGTAATTTATCTGCATTATTTAGAAATAAACGATCTGTAATTTAATCTAATGACTTTTAAAACTTTTTAGCACTATTTCATCATTCACTCGTTCAATTAATTACGTTCTCCTCAGCCTTCTCCATCATCACATGGCGACTATTCCCATCCTTGACTTCCTTGCTGTTGTCATTTTAAATGCCTCGCTGTCATTAAGAAACTCTCACGTGGTGTGAAATTCTGATGAAGTGTTTCTTTACTTAAGAGTATAATCTTCTATATCTGTATGTAATTAAATATTTCTTCTTGCGTAATTCTCAAGCAAATCCACTTGGGATTATCAGCTATTGCTACTCTGCTTCGTACATCGCTACTTGCTCAGATTCCCAAGTAACAGAACTCTTTCGCGTCTTATAGGTTTAACTTCTTCTTAATCTAACGGTGGTCTTTAGCCCTTATGCTGCATATTTTTATCCTAGTTTTCTTCCTATTCATTATGTTTCCTTTAATTTCAACGTGGTAATTGAAGTCCACATAAATGGTGGATAATCTCATGCGATACACTCCAGTTTCTTTCAGATTTCCAAGCATTATAACCCCATTGCAGAACTATACCAAATATTTTTTTTCAATCTTTCCTTTGAATCCATTTTCAATCAAAAGATCTCAATTATGGTCCCCCTACGCATAAAGTCATACGCTCTTTTTCATAAAGTGGTTCCAATGTTTTATGCATAATCACTTCCAGAAGTCTTCTCTTTTTTGCAGTCTTTGGTATATATCCGCAAACATTTCTTTTGTGCGTGGATATTTAGCATAGCGCGAGTGTATGTTATTTTATTATTGCAAATTTGTCATTCTGTCTCGATTTGTGTTGAATTCAATTATTATTTATTGAGAATTTGCTGCACCATCTCCCCGCCTATCTCTGTTGGTTTTTATTTCGTTTGTTATATACTTTTTTCACACTTTACCTTCGGGTTACCCCTTTTTTTTACATTTTTTTGAGAATGTCAAGTCGAGGAGAACGTAATGGATTGAACGAATGAATCATAAAATACTGATTTAAGTTTTTCCAAATTCATTAGATTAAATTGCGAACTCTAACGTTTATCCTAAAATCCCCAACTCTTAGCGATGAATCTTTTTCTCATTGGACGAAGTTTGCCTTCTTCAAATTTCGCCATCCTGTCCTTTTAAAATCTTTTAGACCAGGTTTACCATTTTTTTTCTGAGATCTAGGTTTTTGTTGACGATTTTTATTTTCATAAATACTTATTTTTCGGGTTCATTTATTCATTTTTGTATGTTTTCCTTGTTACTCTTTCTGGTTGTTTCCTATCTTGTCTCCGTTCCAAAATTCCAGCTGAAGTCGAGAATCCAATTTTCCTCCTGTAATATGCACTTCATTGATTTCTTCAGTTTCTCTCCTTTAAATGGAAAATCATCGCTAAAAACCTTACATGGGCGTACCCAGGATCAAAACTGGAGGGGAGCAAGCCGTGGTTGTTCAAGTTGTGACACAGAAAATGTTAAGGATACTAAAATTTCAAGAAAATTAAGATAGCGCTTTATAAGTTTTTAAAAATGTTTGCCCCAAAAAAGTTATTTTAATTTCACGTTTCATACTTATATGGCTTTTCTTGGATTTATAAAAATTGTGTTCAAAACTTACTTTTTGAACTATATTTACTTTTGCTTCTACGGGGGGGGGGGGAGGCAGCTGCCCCCCTACTCCTCCAGCGATTTGATCGATGGATTTTTCTTCCTCATAGGAAAATCCACTAGGATCGGTAGAATATTAATTGCGTAAGCTTGGTTTCGTTAATAGTAGGACCCGCCCGCCTTTGTGACGGTGCGGGATTCCTCGTCCCTTCCCTTCCTTCCCTATCCCCTCCCAGGAGGCGTCGTCGGGCTCCCACCGCGGCGGCGCCTCCTTCCTTGTTCCTTCCCGTCCTTCCTCTTCTGGGTGCAGAGGAGAAAAGCTCGCGCTTACAGTCCCTGCCCCAGGAGTGTATCCTTGCGAGCCCGCCCTAGGGTTTCGTTTCCATTACCATCCGGCCATCTGTTTGTTCCACGGCAGCTACATACGTTCCCAAATCGCTGAAGTATTCAAATCGCTGGAGTCTCGTTTCCACTGCCCCCCTACTCCCCGCTGGGTACGCCCATGGTTCCATATAATAAAGTAGTGTATCCTTAGTGTATATGTGTCTAGTAGTATTTTCCTCTTCTGCATGTTTCCGTTTTGAATGGAAAACAATATTGTCTACCAATAGCTGATGTTATGTACGTACGAGGGTCGTTCACTAATTCCATAAAATCTCCAAGAATTTTCTCCCTTAGAATCAAAAATTAATATTGATTAGAAAGTAGCACTCGTGACTAGTCGGCGGTTAAAAGTTTCAGCTGTATCCATCCCGTAATTTCATTTTTGTTGCCGATTGTTGTGAACAACTTTCACTTCTTTACAGAAATGAATAAAATTGAGTTTTGTGAAGAGATCACACGCATGTTTTAGAAAGGGTTAACGCCGAAAGATTTCAAACCTAATTAGAATGAAGCTTATGAAAGATCTGCTCCTGTGTTTGAAACTATTTACAATTGGGTAAATTAGTTAAAACGTGGCCGTACATCCAACAAAAATGAATATTGTCCCGGACGCTCTGTCTAGTGTCTACCCCCCGATATGATTGACAAAATCCTCGATATGGTTTTAAGGGCTGGATTAATCAAATTGTGCGATATATGTAAGGCCACAGGCATATTGCATTCACAATAGGGTGGTTTCCTATTAAATTTTTATTGCCTAAATCGAAAGATTATTACTCCTGGAGTGCGTATTTCACGCTCTTAGAGTTTTGAATGACGATATCTATTTTTCGCGATTAAACGAAAAGTGAAAATTTTCAAGGGCGCGAACATGCGACGACTAAGTAGGAATGCTGGGAAAAACCCGTGTGACGTCATTCTGGTTCCTGCTGTCGCCGTGTGAGGTGACTTTGGGGCGAGGCTTTGTGCGCTTATACGACGGAGGCTGCTAGCAAGTAGCGCTTGGCTAAATAAGGATTATTATTACCCTATCAAACGAAGGAAACTTTCCGAACTTAGTTAATTTTAATGAGTAATTATTAAGAGATGTTTCCCTGAGATCTGTGCCTCTTGCATGCATTGGTAATCTCAGACAATGTAAAACTCCTATCTACTCGTATAGAAAATAGGTCCCTGTGACGTCACGTGGAGTGGAATCGCATGGGCGCCAATCTGGCCTTTTTCAAATGAGGTTAAAATTGACCATTGCCATTCGTTTAAACATGGGTATTTCTAAAATCAAATAATTAGTATACTATGAATACACTAATGGTGGGTAAGGAATCGCCATCAGTGCCTTTCGTTTTCTTTGATGAAGGAAACTACCCTATTCACTAACAATCAGTACTAGGATAAATAATTGATATTTAATTTTAGTTTTGATTTTTCTTAATTGGTGGAAATCGATCTGTTGCCGTTGGAGACCAAGTCGCACCGTAGAGACTACAATACGACGGCAAAATAAATACAATACATTACACGTGAGGAAAAAAACGCCCGGATAACAAAGATGGATTTTAATAGAGTTAATTTTAAATCTAATTTTAATAAAAGTAATGAGATAAATTTCATGTAGTCAAGGTTAGGTCAACAGATTTTTACAACCGATATAAAGATTAAAACTCTAAAAGATTAAAATTGACCATTAACATTCGTTTAAAGTGGGATATCTATAACCAAATATTTTGAATATTATGAATACACTAATGGTGGGTAAGGAATCGCAATCAATGCCTTTCGTTTTCTTTGATGAAGTAAACTACCCTATTGCTTTAATTTTTCACTAAAATTGGCTGTGAAAAAAATTTCTGCAAGATGATGCCACGTTTTCTCACGTTGGAGAATAACCACAATCGTGTTTTCAAATCAAAGACTCTTTTGACGCTTTTCCTTCGCAATCCTGAGGATTTTTTGTATCAATTCATAGATTTTGAAGAAATATGGATTCATCAATACACTACAGAGATAAAATAACAGGTAAAGCAATGGAATTTTGAAGATGAACGGGCTCCAAAGCAGGCGATGGTGATGAAATGAGACGGTCAGGTTATGGCAACGATACTTTGGGATGTATGCGGAATAATCTTACCGATTACTTGGAAAAGGGAAAACCAATAACAGGAGATTATTATGCATCGTTATTAGGCCTGTTGGTGGTAGAAATCAAGAAAAGTGTCCTTTTTTTAAACATAAAATGTTCTTCCTTCAGCAAGGCAATGCACAGTTGCACGCCCTTTCAGTAGCAATAGTGAAAATTATGGAATTAAAGTTTCAATTATAACAAAATTTACCGTAATCACCAGATTTGGCCTCCGGTGACTTTTCGAATTTTTCAACTTGAAGAAATGGCTTTGTGAACAAAGGTTTACGTCTAAGAAGGAGGCCATCGCCCAAAACAGTGCTTATTTTGAGGATTTTCTGACTTAAAATGCTTGGAAAAATACTTACAAAATTTTATGTGGCTGAAAGAAGATTAAAATAAAAAATATAAAAACACGACCCAATATAATTAGTGTTATAACATTTTCTAAGGACTTATTGAACGACCCTCGTACTTTAAGTACCCTTTAATTTTTTAGGTTTCCTAACCTCATGCTTTCCCACTATTCTTTCGCCTTGACCTTCACCGATTGCATCATTTCAGTCTCATAAAATGATTTTCTATTTTCCCAGTCATTTTCATTTTCTTTCTGCCTATGTCTAGTGCGTCGAAAAATACGTTGTCATGTATAATCATATGCCATTTAAACTACCCAACCTTAGTTAACTTTGTTTCTCTCGCAAAATCAGTTGAAATGAGTGCAATCGTGCCTCTATTGTCCGATAAATAGTCCAACAATTATCCATGTGAGTACAGTCTCGGTAAGCCGTGGGCCGGCCAACCTCACGGTGATATGTGCAATCTCAATTCCTCTGATTGCATGCTGGACTCACTCACATGGTATATTACTCCTTTCATATTTTTTTCGACATCGCCAAAGGCAACTCTTCACCTTGTGTATCCATTATTTCGCCCTTCATTCCTGCCATGTAATATTTCCCACAGTTTAATGCGTATAAAACTCTTTCTTTTGTGAATCATTTCAAACAGAATTGCATTTTCTGGGTAAAAGTGTGATATTTTTTTTCTCCCACTCCCATTACATTCGCAATACCATCTCGTATGCTTTTGTAAAATCTATGCAGTTTCCTTTTTAGCGTAAAAATTATTGGTACCTGCATTTCATTTTATCTGGCACGTATACTTTCGTCATCGTTCTCGTATTCTCGAGATTCTCGAGCAGTATTCTCGAGAAGAGAGACTAATTTAGTTTCAATTTACATGTCTTTCAAAATGCTGTGTCTTTTTAATAGTCGTTACAAATGCTATCACTTAAGCTATCTTATACATAAAGATACCGCCAGGTTTCTGACTGAGTCATTCTGCCTCCCCAGTTGCGAGAAAATGTTTTAAGCCTTGTTTATTCTGATGTTAACATGTATGTCGCTCTAAGATCTAGGAGAAAATGTTGCCAGATTTAAAGTATCAAAAGCAGGACAAGAGCAACTGTAGGATACTAAGCTAGGAGTAGCTGAAAATATAAGAAATTCCGCTTCATTTCCTAACGAATGCGCCAAAAATTCACAAGAAAAATTTGTACTCAGTAAAAAATCGTATTTAATGAATATTCACATTTCTACAAAGGGGTAATTTTCTTGTGTAACTTTTGATTTGGTGTAAATCACGTGTTTATGTAACCCTGTGTTCCTGAGCACAAAACAAGTGAAAGCGATTCCAGGTTGCATCAATCGCATCTAAAATAGAGCAGAAAAGGAAATTAATATCTTTTCCGCCGGACTAGCCTGGTTGTAACAGGGTGTTTGGTCACTATGGTAACTAGAAGCTGGACAGAGCTTGTCATATGTAAGATTTTACACTTTCCCGGCGAACAACATGTAAAAACTCTTCTCGGGATACTGCGCGGGTAAGATTATATGAGATCTCTTTGGCCTTCAGAAAATCCTCCGAAACTCCAAAGAGCTCGGTTATGATGTAGGACCAACCTTAACCGACAGCCAGGGCCTTTTTACCCTATATTTCTACGATATCGGGCAAAATTTCTAGGGTTTTGAGGAGGTATAACATCGAAACCATCCATCGGCCCATGCCAAGTTTGTGTAAAAGATCCGATTGGCCTTATGACTCCTGGAGTTTATAAAATCCCTTGTGAGTGTGGTAATGTCTACGTGAGGGAGACTGGGCCAACAATATATATTCGTCTCAAAGAGCATCAAAGGCATTTCCGATTTGCTCAACCGGAAAAATCAGCCATAGCTGAGCATAGCATGGATTAGGAACATAAAATAAGGTGGGATGACACCAGAGTTTTATGGCGATGAAATCAATTTTGGCATCGTTTAACTAAAGGGGCTATTGAAATAAGACTTGAGAATAAAAATGTAAACAGAGACACCGTATATTCGATCAGCAGCTCTTGGAATGGAACTCTTAAAAATAATTATGCTTGCCAGAGCAAAGTCTAAGCTGGTCCACGGTCCACCGCGACAACAATCCGGACTCGACCAATCCGGCCCCTCCTAATGCTGAGCTTCAACGGTCACTTTAAATATTCTGTCGGTAGCCGTGAGAATGGGTAGCGAGTCGGTACCAGAGCTTGTCTTTTTACAAGCAACACTATTCCTATTAAAAATTAAGACCAGTACGAGGTAGGAAGCTCTCTGCTGCTTCTATTAATAATAGTAACAGGTGCCTAGGCCCTAGTCAGCACAGGCCAGTCTGAAAGTGAGCGCATGATATTCTCGTGCGTAGCTAAATACAACTACATTTCAGAAGGCTATATCATCATTGACATTACTAATATTTGAGTTCTTTAATTTGGAAACAAAAGTAATTATGAGGGCCGTTTTTTTTCAAGCTCCGGTGAGCCATGAACAGAAGACGAAGTGATTGTTTGAAAATTATTTCATTGGTAAATATTGAGCACACTTATGGTGTCCTTTCGACATAATCGCCTTGGCGATTGAGGAATTGGTCGTTCCTGTGGGCAAGCTTGATCATATATTCTTCATAGGATGTTGCCGCCAATCACTACCAATGAATGTTGCCTTTGTCCTGAAGCTCATCGCCCGTTCAAAATGATTCCCTCCTAGCCAAATCTTCATTTCAGCCATTCGATGTCACACGGCACTAGATTGACATTGCACGGCGGGTGATCGAAAATATTCCATTGCTTTAGGATCATTTGGGCTGCATCAGCGCTGAGATGAGGGTCGTTGTCATGAATCAGGACACTTCCAGAAGTCAGCATGTCTCTTCTTTTTTTAAATAGGAATGGGCGTATTGTTTCACACTGAGCATCTACGAAAAATCGTAGGATTTTTCTTCCTTTTAGGAAAATCTTTCTTTTTTGTGGAAATATTAAATTATGGTTTTGGTAGTAGTAGGACCCGCCCGCTTCTGTGACGGTGCGGGATTCCTCTTCCCTTCCCTTCCAACCCTAGCCTATCCCAGGGGGCGTCGTCGGGCTCCTAACGCAGCGGCGCCTCCATTCTTTTTCCTTCCTTGTCCTCCCCCTTCTGCGGTGCAGAGGTGATAAGCTTATTGCTTCAGACTTCGGCCGAGGAGAGTAACCCCGCGAGCCCGCCCTAGGGTTTCGTATCCACTGTTTCACACTGAGCTGCTGCATTTACGCAAAAATTCTCTTTTATCGGTATAAAGGTGAAGACATGTCATTGCTGAAGCTTTTCGGCAAGTTTTCTGGCTGTATCTCCGCAGTGCACATTTGGCGGGAGAATCAATTAAGGCAGTGTAGTTATTGGGATTGCCACTAATCTTAAGCTAACAACTTACGGTCAGAAATTAATGGAACGTGTGGTGCAGAGGATGTGCAATTGCCCTATCCTTTCAGTACCCGCCTGTCGCTTGTATGGTGTTCTTGCCGAGCGATCGGAGGTTGAAAAAAAAACAGGCTTCATAGAATTATTCCTATCTCTATTCATATTTTTCAGTAAATACTTTGTATAAACCACAGATAGACAGTAATATTTTTGTCCACGCGTATTTTCCTTTTTTCTGTACTTAAGTATTTTATGCATTGTGCCGCTTAAATACTAAACACAGAATATATTGCTTCATGGAAATAGTCAGCCGAACGCTCACACATTAATTTAAAAAAGGATAGGTCCAGCCGAATCCGAACGCCGTGTCGTCCTGAGCACGCCGCGAAAGAATTTGAAATGTAGACGATTCTGGATATGTATGAGAGTCCGTTTACTTAAAATAGGTTTTCGTGAGGAGATGGGACATCAGCAGACTAATGTTTGCAAAAAAATAAATTGATATTATATTGTAATATTGTAATGCTATAGTAGGTTCAAAAGAGATTTTTAAGATTTCTATATTTTGTATTATATCGTGTGTATCCGCTTTTCGAAAATTATGTTTGTTAATGTGATTTGTTAAAAGTGTTTGGTCTCCATATCCTTAGATTAGTTTTAGATAAAATAGGAACATAAATTACCGAAATTAAAATTAAAACGAGAGCGATCAATTTCATTTTTCCCAACTTTAATCTCCTTTCTGTGCAAATGTTAAAAGTTTTATATTGTAAATATTTTTCATGTAACATCGAAGTCGCCACCGCGAAATGCCTTTGATAATTCGTTTATTCCGAAGATGAAGTGCATCACAGACGTCTTATAAAGATTAAAGATGACTTTTTGGAGTTTTTCCCCAATTGGAGTTTTTACAGTAAAAATTTCCATTGGGGCAAATTTGTGCTCAGAGTTGTTATGTAAGGGTGCTAAAAGATCTGTTAAAGCGCCATATCAAAATTTGGTTGGCTATCTTATTTAAATGCGTATGTGACGTGTCAGAGTGAGTGTAAGATCCCACACATGGTGGATGTTCACTGTATTTTCTCTTTACCCTTAAACTTGAGAAACCAATTCAATCATCTTCCAACTTCTTTTCAGTGCGAATGTGAAAATTTTATATTTTAAATTTGTTTACGCAGATACATAACTTTCTGGGTCTTTTCGTATCAAAATACGAAACCTTTCTCCGACTATATCCAATTTTGAGAACAGTTTTCACAGATGCTGCTCATGTGTTTCTAATTCAGTTTTCGCAATTATCATTTTTTTCTTGGCAAACAATTTACAATGCGTCTACGTGTTTTCTCATGCATCTCATTCTTTATGTGCTACATGTATATCTTCCGACTTGAAGTGAAGTTGACTTTCCGTATTTTTCTTTCAATTCTTGCGCTGTCGCCTTAATATTTTCCGGGCATACGAAGGAGACCGTTCATCTGAAGTAGACCCTTGCTTTTACCTGAAAGTTTGGACATTTTTCCTCGGTATTTTCTCCGATGTAAAATGATGGTTTATGAAAATGTTTGAAAGGGTGTATTCTAAATTATATAATAATAATAATGTAATAATAACAATTTTATTACTCAAACACAAATTACATGAAAATAGCAAAATTGAGTAATTTTAGGTAGCGGCGAAGGATAACCTGTTTGAGGCTACCATCCAAAATAATAATACATTATGCTTTACATATAGTGTAGCTCATTTTGTGTTACCTTGATAATCTGTACTAACAAAGCTTAAGTGCGTACATAAAAAAACAACTAAAGCAGTATTTATAATTCATTTACATCAATATTTTATATCAATATTTGTACTACACTTTCTTTAGTGAGAAGCCAAGAATGTGCATTTTGCAAAAACTTTTCCAAAGACTTTGAAATAAAGCATGACTGGGGTAACAAATTAAAAGCCTTTGGTCCTACGTACAAAAAACATCTTTTAAACAAAGATAAATTTGGTTGTGGTAAGGGCACACTTATTTTACTTTATTTATTTATTTGAAAAATGTTGAATTTTTTTAGCGAGGTGGACTAATGACATTTACGCATTGAGGGTTTATGCTCGGTGGAGTGCCCTGAAAGTGTGCGACTCAGACTCATGAACCCATAGCCACTGAAACCCCACCATGTTCGTCATGCCTTGAGAAGGTAGCTACTTCCTAAATCGCTTCTACTCCGTGATTCACCCTCCCTCTTCCTCCGTGTAGTTTTTGATCTTACTCTAAGTCATCACCCCTCCAATCAGAACCCTGGTAGTGATGATATTAAGGTCTTGTTTGTCAATGGTTACCGCGTTCACCAAGTTCGCAGATCTCTTGGACCAAATTCCTCTACAGCTCAACGTTACGGTTTAGGTCTTGTATCTGTATTACAGAACCTGACTCAATCGTGAGTCCTTAGTCCACTTCAGTGGATCAGATGTGAAACTCAAATTTGAGTCGAGATGGAGACTTGAGTAACTTTCTGGAAGATAGTGAAGAAATTAGGTTGTATGAAATGGATATGAAATGGGGTACTAAGATATCATAGCTTTTATACAATTACTCTGCTTTAAAAGATTCAAGGTCCAACATCTGTCGAGCACGATATTCCCCGTGGCCAATAGCGAGCTGCGAACTGTGCCGCACGTTCGAAAAATCGATCTTAATTTCGGCGTCGCCGGTGGTCGCAATTCTCCTTTTGGTATCGTACCCTATAGGTTTTGTTGTATATACAGTGTAAATATCTCGAGCTAACTCGGTGATCCTTTTTTTATAATCCTACATGAACAGAAAATTTCGACGAAAAACAGGGTCCCCCATTTTGTATCGTATCGGTCACAAATAATACAACTGAGTCGTGAAAGTTGCCAAGAATTAACAACAATAAATCGCATAATAATATTGTAATTTTTTGTTTCTATTGAATCCTTTTTTCAGAAGGGGTGGCATTAGTTTTAACATGCTGACTTTCGAAAAAAAATTAATGAGGGCAATTTTTGCGAAATTTGTTCAACATTTTAAGCCCAAGTAATTTGTTTAAAAAAGTAACCTATGAAAAAGGGTTTGCGTCAAAAAATGCACTACTGTATTGACAAAAATTGTGCAATGTTTTAATTTCTGCACTCAAAAAAATCGATTTCGATGTTTTGTCCAGCTTTTTTCGATTTCAGCCCACTGTGCGAAGGTTCACCAGGGAGTAAAACGAGGGAGAGGAAGGAAGAGAATAGGATTTATAGATAGAATGGAAGGGGGTAGGCCTTATTGTGAATTTAAGATGAAAGTCAATGAAGGGAGTGGAGACTGAGAGAATACTTCTTAAATGCCCCATGGAAGCCTACCTTGATCTAGTGAATGCCTTAATAATTTGTTACGGATGCCTCCGCGATTATCAAATTGATGATTGTTTTTCGGGTTAATGCCGAAATGAGTCGACGCGGCACAAACCCGAAAAACAATCATCACCTTAATAATTTTATGTGAGAACATAAAGGGAACATCTGTGGGATCGCCTCCTCAAAATGAGGAAACCTATCGAGAGCGTGGAAGGTGTCAACCGCCCGCCGCTCATAGCCATATAGCACTTCCTGTCCATCCATTAATAATTATATACCTCCTTAAACTTTTGGATTCAACGATTTAAAATGTCACAGGGTGTCCTTTAAATTACTTGATTGAAATCAACCATGAACCCCCGTCGAAAATATTACATGAACTTTCCACTTGTAATTTCTGCCATTTATTCACTTTTCCCATGGACTCCTCGCTGGATAAAGCGTATTATGTATGCAATACATTTAAGGAATTTTTTCCTCCAATTGTTGCGTACACTTTGCTGATTTGAGCTTTTACTGATCTCATTTTTCTAATCTAGTCATTAGGAAAATACCTTCGTTCCTGAAAATTTACTTAGACATATATATTTTTGAATTATCTTCTTCGCTTGGAAAGATTTTAATATCTTCCATATTGTTTGCTGCATTCATATTCATCTCATACCTCTTCCTGGTGTATTTTAAATTATTTATGTTATGAATCGGTATCTTCTTTGCATGATTAAATAACAAACATTGAAACGGTTATTTGCGTGGAGATTGCATGGAGATATATACCTGAAGCCTAAACGTAAACACATAGCCAAGGTCTGTCTTGCTTGGCTTCTTTCCCGCAGGTTACGATGACCCCCAACTAGAGTAAAGTGATGTGTCATACTCTTCCAAATCAGGAATGTATGACTCAAGGAATGTTTATGTTTAGCACTTAATGTAAAGTCTCTTAGCCATGCGGGTTTATTTTCACGAACCATGTCACCTGGCTCTCGCTGTAAAAATTATCTTCTGTCAAGGAAGTTATGCTCATTATCCGCTTTTGTATTTTGATGTCTATGAAATTCTCCCGGAGAAGTCTTAAGGCTTTCTAAAATTTATCTGTTGTGGACTACTTTACTCGCTATATGTGAGTAATTTAGATTTGTCTTTTTCGGTATTTTTTTGGGTTTACCCTTGCGTTTAGTAATCGCAACGTCGTCGGAACGATAAGAAATTAAAGCAATTATTGTTATTAATAACATTATTGTATCCACCGATTGAACACCCATACTTGTATATTGAATTGCAGTTTGCGTAACCGGAGAGTATCGTCAGAGAAATACATGCATTAATTTTTCCTATTTCATCTTCGAAAAATTTTCTTTGGAAATTCAAGATGTGCATTTTTTTGGTTAAATTTCATTCTCAAAATCTAAGCAACGAGTATTAAACATGGAAAATTGCATCCAACTCCCTAAGTTTTATTTATTTGCGAGTTATTGTAACGATTTTAAAAATTTCAACCGACATTCCTAATTTGGACGAACGCCAATGATTTCCGTATTTACTCACCTGGAGTATATGTGACCTAGGTATATATTATTCAATCCTTATAAGACGATACAGTAAAGCTTGCATTGCTAAAAGAAAATTTTAAATAAAGATTGCGAGCAAAATTCGAAAATTTCATAATAGGGTGGTTTCCTATTATTTTTTATTGCCTAAATCGAAAGATTATTACACCTGGAGTACGCATTTCACGCTCTAAGATTTTTTAATGATGATATCTATTTTTCGCGATTAAACGAAAAGTGAAAAATTTCAAACACGAGAAAACGCGACGGCTAAGTAGGAATACTGGGATAAGCCCGTGTGATGTCGTTCTGGTTTCCGCTGCCGCAAGTGAGATGACCTTGGGGCGAGGCTTTGAGCGCTGATACGACGCAGGCTGCTGGCAGGTAGCAGAGTACCCTGCTAGCAGGTAGCGCTTGGCTTAAATAAGGATTATTATTGCCCTATCAAACGAAGGAAACTTTCCGACTGAAGTCAATTTTAATAGGTGATTATTAAGAGATGTTTCCCTGAGCTGTGTGCCTTGAGCCAATTTCTGGAGGTCTCTACGCTCACCATTCGGCCGATTTATAGAACTATTTCCCAGTGTATGGCTACCACCTTAGTGAGGAAAAATCTCAAAATTCTTTGGGCGAAGTACTGACGTGTTTGAAGTTATTTCTTTTTTACGTACCAACTCGAAGGAGAATCTTCCCTTTAGTCAAATTATGGGAGCCAACTATTGTTTTCAACATTATTAAAAACTGAAACTATGCGGCTTAAGGCAAGAAACATTCCGATCGTATGTTTAAGTGACTGTTGTCTTTAAAAATAGGCTACAAAAATATTTGCCAGTTAACCACTTCGTAAAAAAATATTCAAACACTACTGTTTTGATCTTTAGTCAACGCTCAACGTGTGCGAAAATGTTTGGGAGGAGCAAAAACTCTGACGTTGCGTCTGGTCAGCGAATGGAAGGTGGACTTGGAGGTCAGGGGCAGTGACGCATCCTGTTGGAATTTTGGGTCAAAGGTCATTTTCGTGCCCCAGGACAACAACATAATAACACGTATTTTTTATCATACGTCGCCTCCCATCCCAAACCGATGGGTATGCTGGGAGAGAGGGGTATTCTTTCCCTCATCATTGAAGGAGTCATAGCATGCATTAAGGGTAATGCATTCCCAGAACCACCAATAATTCGATGTTTCGTCCATCCTCCCCTCTCAGAGGCAAAGCGACCAATAACTCGTGGTGAGGACTTTACCAGCCTCCAGAAACCCGATAATGCCATGTATTGGAACATCCCCTCGCTTCTTTCACTGGGCGTCTACGTGGAAACTAACAGCAAACCCAAAAAAAGTGTGTACACGTCGTTTTCGCTACGAAGGCGAAACGAATATTCTCAAAGATGGAGTTTATTTGTCATATTAATTTATTGAAAATTATAAAACTATTATTGCATATAAAAATTATAATTTTGTTTAACATTATATATTTTAACATATTGATAAAATTCAAATTTTGAAATTTCAAGACGCCCTGAAAATTTCAAGGCGGTAACGCGAGTAATAAACGAGTGATTCCTAGCGAGAAAGAGACAAGACGACCAGCGGAGAGTGAGTCATGCGTTTTGTTGATGATAGGCGCCAAGGGGATACTCCATCCGATATATCTAAAGGCTGAATCACACGATCATTTTCGTCCGTCACTTTCGCGGTGTAAGCATCAGCAATCGCTCCAATGATTACGGAAATATGACAGTTTCACGCCATCATTTTCCGCGATGGGTCTAGGAATGGAAACCTCATCCCTTTTCCAGCACTCGGCACGTTTCTTTTTCCGTCCTAGAAACAATCGCTGGCATCGTCTTTCAGCCAATGAGCAGGCACGGTCGCGAACAGCGACTGCAACGCCACGCTTGCCTTTTAATTGAATGACAGCTGTTAATACGGAAAGTGACGGAATAATCGATGGAAACTGGGAAGGTTGGAATAATCATACGATTCATAAAAAGAGATGGGCCGATGTCTGTTTCGGTCTTGGCATTTACAGCTCACTCCACTTGTATTTTTAAGTTTGCAAAAAAATCTTTTATCACTTATCCCATCAAGAATATCCAGCCGTTTTATCAACTTAATCGATTTGTTTTATCACACGCATCACCTTCTTCTTCAAGAGAATCAAATTTAATGAAAATGGAATCTAAAATCGAAATCAGATGAAAACACACTCTAAAAACGGAACCAATCACACCTATCATGTAATCTGGGATTCTTCTAAATCAATTTCGGTCTTTGGCGAAGATGCGCGAAAATCGCAAGGGTGCGTATTTAGTCTGAGGTAAAACCGCGTTTAGTCTCCTTTTTTTAGCCAACTCTCACCTATACCACAGAGTTGATATGGACGAGAGGGATTATCAATTCCTTAATATGCTGCCAAGCTGAAAATTTCAATATCCGAAATTGCGCGATTGGTCTGATTGATACCGATAGTAAATTCTGTTTTCATCTTGATTAGATCTTAAAATAAATTTTATTAAAATCCAGGCACTTCACCTTTTTCCTGGGCATAAAATGTTATGAAATTAAATGGAAATTCGACATCATGAATGAAAGCACTCGCTATAAGCGGATTCTTTTGAAACTAAGGGCAAACATAAATAGGTTATGTGGGGTCTACAAAGCATTTATAAAGGAGCTGGTTTGAAAGGAAATTCGTCAAAAGCTGGATTCATCTTAATACATATGAAGGAACGACCAGAAATTTTAAAATATGTTCAAGAAGCAGAAGACGGACATTTTGAAGAAATCCTTCTTGCGTAGAGGAAATAGGAGTGGAATGACCTACCTGAAGAATTTTTTAAGATTTTCCCGGCAAATATTAAAACTTGTTAAAGTAATTGTTCCTCAATTCTTGGCTGATGCCATTGTGATTCATACGGGAGCGTTGGAACTTGGGTCTTTCGGTTCAAATGTCATGTTTTTACTGATATGGTCTAAGTGTATTTTATGCTAACCATATGTGTATTTTCTGTTCCTTTACTTTGCTCTTAGGTAGGTAGCCCTTCTTATATCTATTTCATGTTACCATTAGGCGATTGCCTTCAAGTAGTAACATATATTAAACAAATAAATACATTTCTATAATTTCGACTGGATAATTTATTTCAATTAAATTTCACTCTGACATTGAAGAAGTATTTCTAGGTATTATAATGCAATCTTTGTTTTAGGTCTTTGATAAAAAGGCTGCGATGAAGAGTGGAAAATATGAGTTAGAAGTTAAGATAAAGGAGGGTGTAAGGCAAGGATATTCGCTGTGTACAAAACTATTCAATGTATATTTACCGAGAGCAATGTACGAAGTCTATGAACGGATTCAAGGCGGGACAGTAGTCCAAAGAAGGATTCCAATATAGATGATATGATTTTCAAGCATTCTCCATTATTCATAATAAGTCTGAAATTGCGGTTTGAATGTCGCCCTCCGTTTTTGGTTTCTGCTCTGACACCTTGGGGGCTCTTGTTTACGGGGTGAGTACAGACAATAGCGGGAATTTCTGTTTTTTTTTAACTCATTTATCTGCCAACATTAATATTGCCACAATTTCATCGCTTGTTAATGTGGTGGGGCTTATTTAGTCGTCTTCACGGTCGTCTAGGAAACGCTTATACCACTCGTAAGTTCTTGTTTCCCTCATAGCAGACTCACAATGGGCATTTTTTTACATTTCGCGCACTTTATTTGCTGATCATTCTTTCGTTTGCAATCATCCTCTGATCCATTTCTTGTGACAAAAGAAATTTGCCGAACTCGTAGAAATACGTTTTAAGTTCGGGGCAGCCACTGAAAAAGTAAAAAAATGAATGTAGCTGATAATTTTACCATACTTGGCATGTATACCAACATAATAAAAAAATTGATAAACGGACTCTTCAAACTCGCAAAATATTTAAAAAATAAGTTTCCGTCATTCTCTGAGAACACCTCGTAATTTATGGTCAATGGCATTCACTTTGCAGCGTAGCCATATTGGTCACTTTGTTTTTTATCACTGTGAGTACCGAGGCGTGCTTCGTCGACACCGCATACTAGTCCACGCCGCACCTATTATTACTCCTGGAGTAAGTATTTCACGCTCTTAGATTTTTTAATGACGATATCTATTTTTCGCGATTAAACGA
This sequence comes from Ischnura elegans, assembly GCF_921293095.1. Taxonomy (NCBI): domain Eukaryota; kingdom Metazoa; phylum Arthropoda; class Insecta; order Odonata; family Coenagrionidae; genus Ischnura; species Ischnura elegans. Next base: position 96,377,499 of record NC_060254.1, read on the forward strand.
AAAGTGAAAAATTTCAAGCGCGCAAAAACGCGACGGCTAAGTGGGAATACTGGGAAAAGCCCGTGTGACGTCATTCTGGCTCCAGCTGTCGCCGTGTGGGGTGACCTTGGGCGAGGCTAGCAGGTAGCAGAGTACTCTGCTAGCTGGTAGCGCTTGGCTTAAATAAGGATTATTAATACCTTATCAAACGAAGAAAACATTCCGACCTTAGCCAGTTTTAATAGGTGATTATTAAGACGTGTTTCCCTGAGCTCTGTGCCTCATGCATGCATTGGTAATCTCAGACGATGTAAAACTCCTATCTACTCGTATAGAAAATAGGTCCCTGTGACGTCACGTGGAGTGGAATCGCATGGGCGCCAATCTGGTCTTTTTCAAATGAGTTTAAAATTGACCATTAACATACGTCTAAACTGGGATTTCTGAAACCGAATAATTTTTACATTATGAATACACTAATGGTGGGTAAGGATTCGCAATCAATGCCTTTCGTTTTCCTTTACGAAGGAAACTACCCTATTCACTCACAATCAGTACTAGGATAAATACTTGATATTTAATTTTAGTTTTGATTTTTCTGTATTGGTGGAAATCGATCTGCTGCCATTAGAGACCAAGTCAAGCCGTAGAGACCACCGTACGACGGCAAAAAAAATACAATACATTTCACGTGAATAAAAAACGCCCGGATAAAGAAGTTGGATTTTAACATAGAATTAATTTTAAATCTAATTTTAATAAAAGTATTGAGATAAATTTCATGTAGTCAAGGTTACATCAATAGATTTTTACAATCGATATATAGATTAAAACTCTAAGAACATTACAAAATTTGAATTCATCCCTTGTAGTAGTCCATCAATTAAAATATTTATTTGCGTTTCAAGCTGTAAAAGTTTTTATGAAATATATTAATTCCAGTGTTAATTAACCACTTTAATAAACATTGAAGCGCGTTAAAAAATATTGAAATTATTAAGATTCATTTAAAATTAACCATTTGAAAATGTTAGTGAATAAAATTAAATGAAATCTTTAATTGAATTTTAATTCTTAATTTATTTTCCTCGCCAAATCTTTCAATTTATTTTAAAACACTAGAGATTGCGGAGTCATTGCTAGCCTCAGGTATTCAAGTCGATTCAAGTCTATTGCGTGGTCCACCTTGGAACCTCATGTGAACCTGTGCGAGACTCATGCCACTTCAATTATGCCTCGTTCAGATTACGATTGTTCCAGCAATCGTTGGAACTATCGTGCATTCACACGACGATGGTTACAACCCTACTGCCCTTTAGTGCTGACATATAAAATTGACGGTTAGCAAAGCTTTTGAGGTTTGCAGGGACAAGGTATCACTGTGTTCGACGTGTGTATAACGAATAATTTTTCTTCCGTCCATATTCTTCCTTGCTTCGATCAATCCATGAATAAAAAATAGAGCGAAGGAAGCTTCACGAGCTTTTTGTCTTTCTCTTGTCACTTCCTTTTTCGGTCTCCCAGTGCCTAATGCCTCGTTCAGATTGCAATTAATCCGGCAATCGTTGGAACTATCGTGCATTCTCACAACGATGTTTGAAATCTGTGCTTCCATTTAGTGCTGACATTTATATTGAACGAGTAAGTGACGGTTAGCAAAGCTGTTGAGGTATGCAAGGTCAAGATATTATGTACTGGGTTCCACGTGTATATACCGAATAATTTTTCTTCCGCCCATATTCTTCTTTCCTATGACAAATCCACGAAAAAATAGAGCGAAGAGAGCTTCACGACTTTTCGTCTTTCTCTTGTCGCTTCCTTTTACGGTCTCCTATCGCCTAACCGTCGTAAAGTGATGAACTACGTGAATTATTATCAGGACATGCATTCACACGGCTAGTTCGGCCAACTATCGTTAGGACGATCGCTCGGACAATCGTAATGTGAACGAGGCAATACCTCCCTCTTCGCTGTGTTCAGGAAACCGCGGGTGAAACTTCGCCTGAGGCCAACGACCGAGTGTCGGCGCGAAGGGCCGGAAAAGGGAGCCTCATTATGGCGTGAGCGAGTGTTCGCCTTGACCTACGGGGAGAGAGACAGCCCGCGCTGATATAACCACGCCGCCGCCCGCGCTCTCTCTTGCGTGCGTGGATTTCCGTGCTTCCCGACCTCGACCTTGGCTGAGGCGCACGCGCGCGCGCAGGTGGCGGCGGTGAATCGTGTCCGCGTTTCTACTTTTTCGGTCGCGGAACCTTGAAAAGCTCCAGAGAGGCAACGAGGTGGTTTCTCTGGTCCAGGTGGGCGTGTACCCAATGATTTAGGTACACCGGGGCTACTACCACGGAGATAACTTTACGTAGTCACCCGCATCTTGTCCGGTATACTCCACCCATCGAGGAAAATGATGGTAGCTTAACCGGCTAAAGCAGGGGTCTCCAAAATACGGCCCGCGGGTCGGATCCGGCCCGCGGAGGCTTTCATCCGGCCCGCGCACTCGTTTCAAGTAGCGCGCGATTCTCGCTCGTTTAACTCGGTGAGACGCCGCTAGGAGCATTGCAGCGCTGTACTGCACTGCAGCTGCGCGTCAAAGTCGCCTTCAACTGTTCGTAAATAAGAAATACGCCACCGGATTCTGCAGTAGAAGTTGGTATCAAATACTTCAGTCATCGGCAAATTTGCTATCCGGCCCGCGGGGCGATTCGGAAATTGGAATGTGGCCCTCGTGGCCTAGTAAATTGGAGACCCCTGGGCTAAAGCAGTGGACCAGAAATCTGGGGATCCGGGTTCGAATTCCAGTCAAGGCGAATGATTTTATTGTTTGTGGAGTTTTCGTGCACTCAATGAGTTACGACGACCCAAAAATCAGCAATCCTGTTTCAGCAATTCGCTCAAAAACAAAACACTCAAACTTCTCATGAGTTGCTGACGTCATTGGAGTTACGGCTCGTTACACATAAAAAAGGATTAGCGGTGTGAGGAAGGGAATTTACGAGAAAGGAGAGGCGAATCTAAGACGAAGCTTTTTAAAGATACCGAGGAGGCGATAGTGGATGGATCGATGGAGCAATGGATGAATTTTTTCTAAACGGTGGAAAGAGTCGGAAGGAAGAAAGCAGCTCACGTGTAGTTAAGGTTGTTGTGGAGAAATTTTGTACCATTATTACTTACCTATTGCTTTTGAGACTATAAATGGAAATAGATTACAGAAGAGCGTAGGAGGAGATATTACAGATATGTGGGACTTTGGTGAAGGACTATTTTGGCAAGGCTGTGAATGATATAATCAAGGAAATTAGTGGGTTGGCTCATTCCATGGAAATTCAACCTCAGTTGAGAAATTTTGTGTGCTCACCGACTAAATTAAACAGTTATGTGTACACCAACACATCGGCTCATATACAGGTTTATCATATAAGAATGGTACGGTTTAAAGAAAACAGAATTACTTACAGTACATTACGTTTTTTTACGTATTTTTTTATTTATTTATTTTGCCGGCCTCGGTGGCGTCGGGGTAAAGTTCCTTACTGCTAACCTAGAGGTCGCGGGTTCGAATCCCGCCTGGGTGGATTGACTACCATCCAGGGCATGGATGTTTGTGATTGTTAATCAAGTTAATTGTAAGAGAGGACGATGCTGTCCTAAATTCGCTTGAAAAATAAAGACGAAATTAACCCGGTATTTTACGGCTTTGTCGCCTCAAACAGGTTTTTTTTATACATGATTAATAAGTTTCAATATGTGCCCCCTTAATCGCTCGAATAGAGAGAAACTCGGCGTCGACCCTGACCGCCAGGGTTATCATGAAAGAATGATGCTTTTTCTGTAATTCATAGAAATATACTATGGATAGGGTAGCCGAGATTTTTTATAGGCTGCCCGATCCCGGCTTGAGCTCCTTGAGGTGGACACTTCATGTGTGACACTCCGTCCGTTGGATGGGACGTTAAGCCGTGGTCCCCTTGGCGCCTTTTGGTTAGGAGTACGTGAATGTCGACGTCGAGTTACTCTCTTGTCGAGCGACTAAGGGCGCACATTTATTTTAATTTTTTTTATTTGTACATCATAAACCGTATTTAATTCTTTTTTCTCTTAATGTATGTTCAAAACCGTACCATTCTGATAACCTTTTTTTATCGCGTGTGTAGTCTAAGGTCAAAAATCCAAATGGTTTTTGTCCAAGGGCTTTTTCAAATAAAAGGTGCCAGGCCTATTTTTCGCACTCTTGCGTAGCTAGTCTTCCTTTGCTCATGTATTTTTCATTCCAGTATCTTTAACATGAAAAACGCTTTTTGGCAGAAATTTGAGAAATTTTCCTCTGGTTGGTATCATAATGAAATATCTATCCCCTAGTCCCATCTATTACAAATATTATTAATGGTTTGTGTTACCAAACTATAAATAGGGTAGTTTCCTTCATCAAAGAAAGCGAAAGGCATTGATTACGATTCGTTACCCACCATTAGTATATTCATAATGTACAAATTATTTGGTTTTAGAATTCCCAGTGTAGATGAATGGCAATGGTCAATTTTAACTGCATTTGAAATAGGACAGATTGGCGCCCATGCGATTCCACTCCACGTGACGTCACAGGGACCTATTTTCTATACGAGTAGATAGGAGTTTTACATCGTCTGAGATTACCAATGCATGCATGAGGCACAGAGCTCAGGGAAACATCTATTAATAATCACCTATTAAAACTGCCCAAGGTCGGAAAGGTTTCTTCGTTTGATAGGGTAATAATAATCCTTATTTAAGCCAAGCGCTACCTCCTAGCAGGGTACTCTGCTACCTGCTAGCAGCCTACATCGTATCAGCGCTCAATGCCACGCCCAAGGTCACCCCACACGGCGACAGCTGGAGCCAGAATGACGTCACACGGGCTTTTCCCAGTATTCCCACTTAGCCGTCGCGTTTTTGCGCGCTTAAAAATTTTCACTTTTCGTTTAATCGCGAAAAATAGATATCATCATTAAAAAATCTTAGAGCGTGAAATACGTACTCGAGGAGTAATAATCTTTCGATTTAAGCAATAAAAAGATAATAGGAAACCACCCTATTCTCAACAGAGCGTCCTCTTTAGTCGAGCGAACGTATTTTTTCGCCACGCTCGTATGTATCTCCTCCCGGAAGCATTTGAATATGCTGGAAGAATATTTTATGTCCATTGTTTTAGACGGAATCAAGTATTAGAATGGAATATTGCACTGCCGCATAGCAGGTAGTACCCGATCCGGAAGGCGTACATTGGCGGTGGCTATTGCCGTAAATGCACCCAGGACGCGGTTCACCTTCATCTCCTCAGAGCGTGGATCGTTACCATTGAAGTTCCTGGTGTCAACACCTGCTCAATCTCTTTGCTGTTTCCGTTGCCTCTCGCAGGTGAAGGCAATTACATCTCCACACCAGACTGTGAGGGTGAAGCAATCGATTGCCGTTTTACGCCGCCTGTAATATTACTTTTTACTCATTCCTCATCCATTCATCGACATCTGTCCAATACATTTTGTACGGCATTCCTAACATTGGTATACGAGGTTCAAATACCGGAATTTTATTTATTTTTTAAATTTTTTTATTCATCTGTATCAGTGGTCTCCTATTTACTAGGCCATGAGGCCCACATTCCAAGTTCCAAATCGCCCCGCGGGCCGGATAGCAAATTTGCCGATGACTGAAGTATTCGATACCAACGTCTACTGAAGTATCCGGTGGCGGGTTTCTTATTTACGAACACTTGAAGGCGACTTTGACGTGCAGTTCAGCGCTGCAATGCTCCTAGCGGCGTCTCACAGAGTTAAACGAGCGAGAATCGCGCGCTACCCGAAACGAGTGGGCGGGCCAGATCCGGCCCGCGAGCCGTATTTTGGAGGCCCCTGATCTATATTAATGTTGTCAAAGAAGTCCCGTCTAATTACTATACGCTTGTACCAGCGTATTGTAAAGTACGCCGCGTCACGGCATTCCATATCATCAGGGAACTGACGCGGTCTGCGCGCGCGGCAAAAACATCGATTTTATTTTGCTTGATGCAAACGGTCGTAGTTTGTATCTTTGGATGGATACTCTAAAGGTTTGATGTAATTTTAACGCAAATATCTCGAGGTAATTTGGTGATATTTTTCTTATTATCCCAAATAAACACAAAATTTCGACGAAAAACCGAGTCCTCCAGTTTACTTCGTATCGACGATAAAAATCGCAAGATAGCGAAGAAATGAAGTTACATGAAATGTAAAATAAATGTGGCGCTAAATACATTATATCTTATACACAATTTACTTGCTAAAAGATTGACTTTCCAACGTCCGTCGAGCACGGTAATCCCCATGACCATCAGCGAGCTCCGAACTGTGCCGCACGTTCGAAAAATCGATCTTAATTTCGGCGTCGCCGGTGGTCGCAATTCTCCTTTTGGTATCATACTCTGTAGATTTTGCTCTATATATGGTGTAAATATATCGAGATAACTCGGTGATCCTTTTTTTTATAATCCTACATGAACAGAAAATTTCGACGAAAAACAGGGTCCGCCTTTTTGTATCGCATCGGCCACAAATTACACAACTGGGTCGTGAAAGTTGCCAAGAATTAACAATAGTAAACCACATAATAATATTGTAAATTTTTGTTTCTATCGATTCCTTTTTTTCAGCAGGGGTGGCATTAGTTTTAACATGCTAAATTTAGAAAAAAATTCAATGCGGGCAATTTTTGCGAATTTTTTTTCAACTTTGAGGCTGAGTAATTTGTTTAAAAAAGTAACCTATGAAAAAGGGTTTGCGTCAAAAAATGAACTATTTTATTGACAACAACTGTGCAAAGTTTCTAATTCCGCACTCAAAACAATCGTTTTTGAGGTTTTGTCCAGCCTTTTTCGAGTTCAGCCCGCGGCTGTGTTCCGCGGCGGCAATATCGAAGCCCGACAACACCTCTGAGGATAGATTGGGTTGGATGGGAAAATGATGGAGGAATCCCGCACCGTCATTTGTGGACGATGAGGACTACCACTAGAAAATCACCAGATACACTGTTGATTGAATATTCTCGGGCTTGGACCCGAGTAGGGCTGTTTCATGACTTATAATTTAAACAGTTTTAAATGATATAGTCAGTCTTCCTTATACAGCCTTACCCGGAGCCAAACCCGTGAATATTTTATCAGTAGTATTCGCCGGGAATTCTTACTATCTTTTATAGATTTACTGTTCTTATATAAATGGGAGATTATCCTCTGGAGAGAATGGTACCGAGATATTTCCCCAGGCAATCAGAGTTGAGTCCATTCCGCTCTCTTTTCCACTAGCCTTTTCCTAGCGACGTATTTCTTCTCTTTTGCATCCTTTATGACCATTCCCATGTACCTCATGCTGTGCCGTCCCTTGCCCTTCTTACCTTCCGCCCGTCCTTCTACGATTGTTTTCATCAGACCATCATGACTCATAATGTGGCCATCTAATTTGTCTCCTCTTCTCCTAGAGGTTTTTCGGAGACTTCTCTTTTCTCTCACTCTTTTCATAGTCATTTTCAATTTATGTTCTTTTAATTTGTAACTTGTGGCCGAATTTGAAAAAAAATATGTATATATTTCGTCGTAAGCAACCTTGTGATTCATGCATCGCATTCAAACATAAAAGTGAAGCATTCATCTGATTTTTATTTACGCATCTTTGAGAAATAATATCCGCTTATAACAACAACGGCAAATGGCGTTCACTGTTTTCCTACTTTTTCAACGTCACGCATGAAGTACCTACCTTCGTTTTGTATAACCCAGGGACATCATGCGGGTGAAACCCTGTGCGAATGAATTCATCTATCTAATAACGTCGTGAAAAATTTATTCATGGTTTTATTGAATTTACTTCAAAAAAGGTAAATTTAAAAAAATTGGTTTTGGCGATTTAACGTCATCATGAAAAAGATTTTATGTATAGGCTTGTGCGACTATCTCACTAAGACATAATATTAAAAGAGAATTTTCCGTTCTGCTCTGCGAAAGCTAGTTGTTAATTAGGGTGAGAGCTATTTAAGTACAATTTAATAATTATTCTACCAGTGTTCTGTTATTATAGGAAAGATTTAATTTATTAGAATGAAGAAACTTCAAATATAGAACTGGATGTATTCGTAGGGAATCCGATTAGCTTCATTGCCAGACGAGAACTAGTTTTGAAACGTAGAGATAACTCTTTTGGTATATTTTCATTTTGAGTTAACCAGTTTTTGGTATTTTATCATTTACTGGATGCAGGCAATTTTAAACCTCTTCATAATGAAATATGTACCCCTCATTTCACTATCCAGTATCGACTCCATCGTTGTTGTTATATTGAAACTGAGAACGATACTGACGTCGACAAAATATCTCGCCTTTGAAATGTTTGGTGCATGGTTGCCTGATTGAATTCAACCTAAGAAGTACGTATTTAAGAAAGGTGGTATAATATTGGATCCCTTCTTATTTTTCGGATAAAGGAGTTCTGCTTATGTGTTATTAGGTTAATAATTTGTGTTAATATGCTAACTATGCATTAATTAATACTGTTATTGGGCAATCGTAGGTACAAATTTTCATCGCACATTGATGTTCTTAACGGCTCGCACTGTAAGTTAGTGATTAATTTTACGTCATAAATATTAATGTACTTTTCTTGAATATTAATTTTCAATTAGTTTTGTATTTTTTCAAACAAATGTACTTTAAACAATTTTTCCCCCTCGATAAGAGTCAATGGGTTTCTTTCGGCACATAGTGGTGATGGGTGATGCTATTAGCTTCTCGTATTTCTAGATGGAAACTTTGGCGGCTCATTAGACTGAAATAGTGTATGTATCGCATGATGAACCAGGATTTTTGGACCGCCTTTTCGTTTTCCCTTGCTGTTCACTTTATATTGGGATTGATTATTGAGTACATCACTGTCCATGTAATCACCCCATTGTGGCCACAATAGCTGCCATGATTCACCGATAACTCAAAAAGTTCCCTAAGATAAGTCGAAATAAAAATTAAATTAAATATGCACAATAAGTGATCCGAAAGTCAGGTTGAAATAGCTGGTTCCACAAGCGGAATACACCCGCATGTGCCTCTCGTTTTGACATACCTCGCATTTCAGCCTAAAAACTATCGTGGTTCACCTTGAATTCCCTCTGGGGGGGTCGTTCCCGCTTTTGATTGCGGCTTATCTGGATTGCGCCCCGCATTTTCTCCGTGGCGACTAGTTTTCGGGTTTCCGTTGATTTTTTTAGTAAAATCAATTTAGCCTTCCAGCCTGGGCGTTATTTCAAATGCCTTCTTCATTTTCTCGGAAATTCTTTCGAATGAAATATGAGGCTTTTAAAGAAAAAAATCCATAATAATAATAATATGATTTATGTTTTTGAACTTGTCCATTTAGGACATAATGGATTTATACAATTAAATAGAGCTCATATCCGACGTATAACAAAAATGAATATGGGAAAAATATAGCATGGGTAATGCATTCGTATGCAGACATATACTTTAGGTACATGAACACAAACAAAAATACACTTATAAATAAATTAATTATAAATGTTTTTACTTGCAAAATAATGCTTGCAAATTTTTTGGCACTCAAGCTCCAACATTTGCGCACCTAACCGTATATTTGAAATTAACATTCAAAATACGTCTGACGTTACCTCATGCATAAAATATTATGAGTATAGAGTCACCTTAAAATTAGTCCAGGTGTTTTTAAACATTCACAAGCGAAGTAAATGACCCATATAAGTCAATTTCATGACTGTATGTAGTACAAATATGACTGTATTTTAGAGAGGTAATGTGCTGGGAATAAGACAAATATTTTGCAATTTATCCTCCTCCTGAGTATTTTTCACGTATATCAATAAGGTATAATAGAAATTTTAAGCCCTCTAGATACTATCGTCAATAGTAAGACTTTATACAGGGTTTGTCCGGAAAGTAATAGGACTGATTTTCTTCCACCGCGACTGTACTTCGGAGCGTGTTTGCACCGACTGAATTTGGTAGAGGGTGTTTCTAGCTAACGAACGAGTGGCTGTTCAGTTGTCTGCGAGCACCTGGAGAATCAGAGCAGACTTTTTAGCGCGACGTGTTTCTGTGAGTGGTGCAAGCCGAAAATGCAGCGTTCGTTACAGCAGAGGTACGCGATTGAATTCTGAGTGAAACTCGGTAAATATGCGACAGAGACGTTTGTTACGATCAAGTAGGCTTATCCAGATGTTGCTTTAGCAAGAAGTGGTGCGTTTCGGTGGCACTGGGCCTTTTTGGAGGGCCGGGAAGAGGTCGCTGATGAAGACCGTGCTGGAAGACCTGTGACTTCGGCAAACACCGACATTTTGACTCGTGTGCACAAAGTTTTGAACTCAGACCGTCGGCTAAGCATTCGTTTAATTGCCCAGATGTTGCATTTATCAAAATCTGTGGTTCATGACATTGTGATAGAGCATTTGAACATGCGCAAGATGTGTGCGCGAAGATGGTCCCAAAAGTGCTCACTGACGACTAGAAATTGCAGCTCACATCGCCTTTCATGTGAACAGCTAATTAACCAATGCCGGCATCCCAACGCTTCCGCAGCCGCCCTACAGCCCAGATGTGGCCCCCCAGACTTTTTTTTTGTTTCCTTGTGTGAAATGGCCGATGAAAAGCAAGCATTTTGAGACGACATAGGGGATCCAAGCAGCATGCACCTCGGCTCTCAAGGCTATTTCGGAGAATGTCTTCTGTGACGCCTTCAATGCTTGGAAATCGCACTAGCAGCGCTGCATCGACGCAGAAGGAGCCTATTTTGAAAATTTTTAAAGAATTGTAACGATTGGCTCAATAATTTTTTTTAAATCGACTCAGTCCTATTACTTTCCGGACAAACCCTGTATATAATTCCAATTCTTTAAAGGGAAATTTTCATGTAATCTTTTAGCTGTGAGCGGTCACTGGCAGTTAAAAAACCTGTTAAAATGGCTTTGTGTCAAGTTGTTAATGGCAACAAGAAATTCCAATTATCGCTCTATGTGACTTATCAACTCATCGTGGTGATTACTTCAAACTGGTAACTTTCTTTGTTCGTGCAGAGAAGTCACCCTCTCGTGCAGGTGCTGTTGCTGTGGCAGCAATCACGTGCGGTGGCAACACTGCATCTGACTTTAATGATTGATAACGCTAATTATTGTTCTTGTTCTTCCTTTCGTTTATGACATGAGGAATTCTTTAGCGTCGGTATCTATCCAAGATATAGAATACAGGTTTTTCCTCGTGGAAAGGAATAGTTAGCCAATGTTACGACTCCGAAAAGACTAGTGGCATTTATGAAGAGCACTCGTGCCACTGAACAGTGGCGTAGCGAGTGGAAGGGGGCTTGGGGGATAAAACCCCCCTCCCCAGAGCTCAGAGAAATTTTGAAGTTTAATCCATTTCACTTTATTGGATTAATATAACTTATAGAATAGTGTAAATTTTAATAAAATATCCCTCAGAAGGCCGCAAAACTCCCCATTTGTATGTAAATGTTTCTAGGGAGGGCCCCCGCACCTCCCGTTTACCCTGGCGGGTATTCCACACCCTCTGACACCCCAGTGTTTTGCGCCTAAAACCCCCGTAGCCATAATTCCTAGCTGCGACCCTGCCACTGAAAGCTTTATTTCACTAAATGTAGGAGGAGAATTTCGTCCCTTTTTTTACCCTCACCCTACTTTACCCTATCTTAATCTCAAATATATTTACCCTTGGTAACTATTTATCACTCATTCAATTTCATAGATTGTGTGAAAAATTAATGCATGAACAGGGATGAAAGCAAGAGTTTGTATTACGCTTCAAGTAGCTTGCTAACCGATGCTAATATTGCAGTTTTTTTATAGAGACGTTTACTGACGTAAAGTTTATCAGGCCATTGTTGATCAATTTCAAGGACGTAAGAATTGGCGATATTTTTAATCAACTTCCTTTGCATTAACTAAAATTATAGAAAAAGAAACGGCAGTAGTACTTTGATCCCGATAAAAGAATGATAACTGTATGTGTTGTCACAAATGAAACTCTTAAACACTCTTTTTTTGCAATAGGTAATAAAATAATCAACTGCGTTTTCGCCCATTAAAGTCTCACATTCCCTTCGAGAGACTTCCTGAGAAAGGAAATAAAGTATTTGAGTATATAGCCATATCATCATAATAGGAATCAATTGGTACGTATAAAATGTATACATATAAGAAGTGGATAATAAACTTCAAACCAATACGTGGACTTATACTGTTTCAGAGGTAGTACAAACGGATTTGAGGTTCTGGTACGTTCAAATCAGTTCCTTGACAAATTTCCTAATAGAAATCGTTTACTAGGATTTCGGAATAAGAAATAGTTTTTTGAAAAGATTTGAGGGAGAAAAGAAATGAAAGATTATGCTGTGCATGTCAATGATAAAGTAACGGAGACGACTAGTTAAATAAAAATGGTCTCCGACCCATCTCTGTCCAACACGAATTGTTTGAAAGTATTCGATAGATAAACTTATCAAATAATCATGTCGAACTAAAGAAACTTTCTGCTCCGCCACAATAAATATGCTTTCAATGGGAAATTTCATTGCTCCATCGAAAAATTATTGTGAGGAAATAAAGAGGCGCTCGTATGTATATAAAGGAAAAAAATGTAGCGTTGTATAAGGGAAACATTTTTATAACTTGGAATATTATTTAAGTGTTTCCGTTTTTTTTAAATTATATGAAAAATTGTAATGAAAACTCATAGTTCACGAAATTATAAATTATATTATACAGGGTCTTCATCAAATAATGGTGTGGTTTCAGTCATTAATTGGAAGATAATAGGCAAATTTTAAGATGACTTTTACTATGGGGCTTCATCAAAAGCGATGTTTGTATGCAAAAAATCCTGATCAAATCCAAAAAATCCATTAGACCTATACCATTTAATGAAGAGGAATGATTAAGCAATGGCAGCCAATGACGAAGAAATGTTAACTGAAGTTCGGACGGAATTTAAATAACGTTTGGACTAAACATATTGAAATTTATTAATTACGTATAAAAAATTGAGAAATTCGAAATATTAAAACATTAACTGTAAATAGTCCTGTTTTCATTTAAACCATCTTCTAAACAGCGCCATTCTTTAATGACAACCCTGTATTATAACAAGATATAGAAGAGTGAAGGAATTACGAACTTAAGAATTTATTTACATTATACTAAATCATGTGGTAAATTCGAAATATTAAAACATTAACTGTAAATAGTCCTGTTTTCATTTAAACCATCTTCTAAACAGCGCCATTCTTTTATGACAACCCTGTATTATAACAAGATATAGAAGAGTGAAGGAATTACGAACTTAAGAATTTATTTACACTATACTAAATCATGTGGTTATTATCCAATGGACTGAGAATGATGAAACTAGAAAATCTCATATATTAATGGTCTAAAGAAATTGCAAGCAGCGAAAACAGTTTGCAAACAGAAAAAAGAAATTCACAGTAAATCATTTGACAGGAAGGCAATATCGGATTGCATGCATGAGACATGCATAGTTTTCTTATCCTATGACTATAATATTGCAGCCATCTATTTTTCCCTAACTAAGCTCTCTCCCTATATTCTTTCACATTTTTAAGACACTTCTTCCCTGAATCCTTCGTGATCTGTCCTAGTTACCTGTTCCTTGGTCTTATGCAGCAGAAATACGGTTAAAAAATAGAAATATCTAATGCAGTAAGGGGAACTATCTACCAAGAATGTCAAATATGTATGCCAGTGGTATGGTAAACTGCTTAAAAGATGTATAGTGCAACTTCGTATTCTTTGCTTTGCGATTTTATATCTCGTGCCGTATTCAGCCTTCCTATGATTTAGTTCCGCGGGAGATAGCGCTGCCCTCCAGCTACGCTTTCACAGTGCTTCGGGTAACGTCGCTCTCTGGTGGAGATACAACTAACTGTTGGTGGTTAGCATCAACTGTGGAATCTCATTACAAGAATGAAGCACATAAACACGACGGGAAAGTGGCAGCATTAAATTTGCATGTTTCTCCTTGATATTAGTGCCCCGATTTCCCGCTGGTAAGGGCATTGGTGCAGCGATGGGTTTTGGGGGATGAAACCCCCCCAGAGCTCAGAGAAATTTTTAAGTTTAATCCATTTTACTTAATTGGATTGATATTACTAATAGAATAGTGTAAGGATTAATTAAATATCCCTCAGAAAGCCGTAAAACTCACCATTTTGAACTATTTATCTTAAAATTCCGCAATCTCGCTTCTGCCGCTTATCCTGGTGGGTATTCCATTCCCCCACACACCCCGGTATTAGTTGCACCTAAACCCCCCAGCCTTAATTCCTAGCTGCGTCTCTGGGTAAGGTCACATGTGCTCGATTTTGTATTGCCCTCAAGTTGTTTAAAAAAACTAGAGATTTGACCAGCATTTGCAAAATATCCTTCGTAATTTTTTCTTTATTGTTCCTGCCCTGGAAATTTTTCCCATTGCATTTTCTCGCTGGTAAACAACAGAAAATTAAAATCTCTAAAGAATGTTCAACTGCTTATGACAAATTAGTATCGGTCCATGTCGCCCCGATACATTTCCAATATTACCTACGCTTAAATTATGAGCCAGAAATCGATTATATGAAGGCCCCATTGCAATAATCAGGTATTTATTTTGTAGAATAGAATTTGATGAGATTCTTTTCCCTTTTTCCTCCGAAATTTTTTTTTTTTTTTTAAAGATTCGTTCCAATTATCCATTGTCAATTTCCTTTGGGAACATCATATGGGACATTTTTGACTGGCATCGTTGTAGAAATGACAAACAATTATTTGGGCTTGCAAAAAATGGTTATAAAAGTATGTTAACCTTGCGGTGTTAAAAGGGAAACTATTTGGATCTTGAATCAAACATTTCCGGCCTTTAAAAGTCAACCAGTAATTTAATTTCTCGATATCTCGTTGGTTCAATCCATTCTATCAAAGTTAAATTTCAGTTTGTTGATGCAGCATTTGAAATGAATGCCATCTTCTATTCATCGCTTTTATAGAAGCATCCAATGACTTAGCGGTGTTCTTCTTTGTTTAAAATCCAGGGGAAATAGCAAAATGCCTCACTGCGAGTAATCCCAAGTAATGAAAGTCAAAAGGAGATCCATTTTAAAGGTAATTTTTGGAGGAAACTTCTCAGCACCCAGACTAAACCAACTCGCTGGAACGCGCAAATTTTATGGTTAATTAGGTGAACTATACGTAATTTACGACTGAAATTCAATGTTTCATTTGTTTTTACTTTTTCGGTCGCTAATTCTTTTAATCTTTCTGGCAAGGTTCGAATATTTTTCCCGTCGAAATGTTACGAACCTTTACGGCTGTTACTTGATCTGGGAAAGTTGGTATCTTCAATCGAATTCGATATTTAATGGAGATCCTATAAAGTCAGGGATTTAAACCTTGGCCGAAATTCGATTGCGTTTTGCAATTTCCTCCACCTCGGAAAACCGCTCTCACCTCTAATTTCTCTTTTTCGTAGATAAAATGGAAAGATTTGGTAGCTTTTTCCCATTTCCCGCATTGTTTATAGGAATCGGCGATTTTTTATTTCTTTGGAATGGCAACTGATTATTTTGTAAGCCAAGGTTAAGTTATGGTTTTTGGAAAATATTACATTACTAAACCAGATCGAACTGTGGTTCTAGATACTCTAATATACAGGGCGTTCCATTTATCTTGTCCACCCCAAATAACTTTTTGTCCAGATGCAAATTCAAAAATATGTCAAGCAAATGTTCATTAGCCGTCAGGGGGACATTAATCAGCATGATTGTCTTCCTTTTAGCTTTGTTATTTACAAAGATATAAACATCGGTAGGTCTTTTTAAAAGGGCACCCTATATTTTTTATTCGACAATTCATTGCCTATCCTAATGACTTATTCAAAAATGTAGCACGGTGGACCATTAACATTTGTGGATAATGAACATTTGCTTGACACATTTTTGAATTTGCATCTGGAAAAAAAGTTATTTCGGGTGGTCAAGATAAATGGGACACCCTGTATAGTAAATCTACGTGGATGAATGATTTTATGGACACCACAGTTACGGAGGGCGAATAGCTCATTGAAATTTACCCTCTGAAGACTTCAGGTGTTTAAAAATTTTACTCTGGTCAAAGTAATGGTGAATTCGCAGTAACAAATTTTAAGCCGCAGTGATATCCGAGCCATAACTTCTCTTGAACTGTACCTTAAGTATGGTCGGTATTTGAAGTTTTAATATTGTAAATTTGAAGGTGTGAGTTGAAATTGTAAGATAGTCGACCTGGGACAGTTCAGTTCAGAAAAAGCTCCAAAATAGCTGATAATCCATTTCAATATGTTTGATCAATTTACGCAGTCATTAATAGCAACGATTGTTGAAGTTAATGTTGATGGTAGCGATAGCATAAATGATTGCATTCGGGAGATCCGGGTTCGAATTCGGGGGAAAACCAAATGTTTTTTCATAGTAAATTTCATTTCCTTCTTCTTTCCACTTGTAGGATTTCGCTCCCGTTCGCGTGACCTCCAACAAAGTTTCTTGTTTCATGTAGTGCTTTGGAAAACATATATCACGGATTATCGACAAATTAGAGATTATTTCTCCGACAGACGCTTAGTAAGCACTACCTTTGTCTCCTGTGCCAGTTTGAACTTGAGACGTTTACGCCTGATTCGTTAAACCCAATCTGAGAATCGCCTTGGAAGATGGTGGTCCTACTCGAAGCATACCCAACTGGTAATCGGAAGATTCCGGTTCGAATCCCGCCCAGCACAATTGATTATTTCATAGCGAATTGCAACCGTGGTCCATATAACAGTGCAACCATGCACGTGACTGAGTGCGAATTTATTTGTTACGTGAAGTGATTTTGAAATTCTATTCGAAATTTTTTCGGCACACGTTCTCTTAATGAGAATATGGATCGAAAAAAATTTCGAATAGAATTAAACTATTTATAAACTTTAGAGGGGCAATATGGTGTTTGACGATGATTCATAAAAATTGACTTCGTACGACCGAGTATTTTCACGTGTGAACTTATCACTCGTTAGCTGCTGTTTAATCATCGATGTTTATTTCAATTTTTGGATATGAATTGTGAAATAAAAATAAGTGTTGGATAGCCAAATTTTACTGGTGTGCAGAAAAAGGTCGATTTTTTAGAAGATGGCATGAATTATAATATTTCGTTATTAAATATAAGTTTCGTATTCAGGTGCAAATTATTTTTACATTCACTTCATGAACGAATGCAGTCAACTGGAAAAGGTTTCTGAGATAGTGCTTGGTGGTTTGCTAGTGGTGAAGTGGGTGAATTAATATGTGAATAAACAGTTCAGTGGAACTGTAAAACTCGTTTAAAAAAAAGCTTAAATGATAAAAGTTTAGTGGAGGACTCTTCGGGCTGCGCCCTTGTAATTTTCGCTGCCAATATCTTAACAGGAAACTTGAAGCCATACTGAAGTAAAATCGATCAATCAATGTTAATTGTAAGCACAGGACTAGTGCTTTGTAAATTCTTAAAGCGTTAGATGAGAGAGTGATGGTTGCATGGGTTCCTCTCTGTAAGAATTTATTTTAGATCAAGCCTTTTTTTATTTTGCGGATAAAAAGTTTCTCAAGGATGAATAAAGGAATAAGGTAAACTACAATCTTCATTTTTTTCGCTGTGAACCGTTATCATAGGCTTTTGCGCCCACAAACGAAGTCAGTATCATTTTTTTGAATGGAAGTGCGCGCCACCCTTATAGAGATAGATGATGATGGCGTAGCATAGGTTGCGGCAACTTAACTTCCTTTTTCAACATTTAATACAATTTATTGTATGAATCAGAAATTTTTATTTCGTTTTCATAATATAGGCACGTATCTAAACTTCTGTTAAATACATTTTTGAAGATTAAATCAGATAGTTGACGTCCCCCATTCTCCATACTCTGAGTAAACTCATTTCTGACGTTTGCCATGACTCTTACCAGCATAGCAGAGGTTATGTTGGAAATTTAGTTCTGAATTTTGGTCTTCAAAGCTCGTAGTGTCCTCAGACGGTTCAGATAAACGCGGGATTTGAAAAAGAAATCACTTGAAGTGAAATGGACAAAGCGAGCGGGCTACTCAAAATCGCCTCAAATTGAGATTTTAGGCGCTCTGGGAAGTGCTACCTTAAAACAGCCATCCATACTCTCGAAAAGTGACACGTCGCATTATGTATCACGGCCAAAAAGAATTTTTTTTATATCATGTCTTATTGTTCAACAAATTTATTGATTAAAGTTAGAATTTTGTTTTATGGTACCCTCCCACAGTAATCTTACCCATATTATTATAGTTCATTTGGTATAATGTAGTAACAGCGACCGTATTTCTGTTGAAAGAATTCAGTTCTCACAATTGCAGTCACACAGTCAGGTTCACACAGAATTCAGTTCTCTCAGAATTCCACACACTCACAGTTATGACTCGCCGTATTCAGTACACTCGCGCGCACCGAAAATACCACCGATCAGTTCATTTCTCGAGCGACGACCGACTGTCAACAATACATTTCTCTCAGCCAAACTGCACACTCCTCGCAACAATCCCGCGCACATAATTAAACAACGTGCCATTACAACAATATATCTCATCAATTTCCCAATAGTTCTGTATTATCCTCCCAAACACATTCAAATAATATTAACAAAATAATCTTTACAAAGACTCCAAGTCTCCCTTTAAAATGCGAAAATACTCATCGACTAGCTGTTAAAGTATGCGGCTTCTACCACAATTGTAATACGAAATTCGATAAAATTTCAAAATTGAATAAAATGATGCTAATTAAGTATAGTTTATATTTAATTTTTAATATTTTCCCTTTTATCATTTTAGAGATTTTACATAGCAGTTGTATACCGTGCAGCATGTATTCAGGGAGCTCACTTATACGCAGGGCTATATTTTCTTTAAAGCTCAAACGGCAAATCTGATACCACCATGTAAAAAAACGAAAATTTAATTAAAAAATCGTTATTAATTGACATGCGGTAGAGTTTATCTGCTAAAAAGTATGGGGAAAACACCAAAAATTGGGTTTTTCAAATTTTGAGGATTTTCCGGAGTAAAAATGGCAAATCTAACGCGGCCATTCAAAAGAACAATAAAAAATACACAAAAAATGATTTTTTAAAAGTTTGCCTAATATTACTAACATAACCTAAAAATTCATGAAAAAATTAAAATATTTTTCATAAACTCAATTTTGACCCAAAAAATATGAAAAAAAATCAGGGTGTATTTGGACATAAAAGTATACTTTCATGAATTTTTTCAGATTTTTTAAAGCAAAGAATCGCTCAGGAAAAATGTTTTTCGAAAAAACACTTTTTTTACGATAAAAGGACCGTGGGACCACCTAGGCATCTAAAAATTTCGCTGAAGGGGTTTCTAAATATTTACTTTCGAGTGCATAATCCTAAATAAGAATCCAGCCCAGTGCAGATTTTACCATCTTATCCCGCTATAGCCTTTAGGGATTAATGAGCTAAACTACGCTGAAGTATCACTTGTTGTTTTTACAGAATATAAGTTCGCATCTTTTCAGATGTCTACTCAGAGTTACCTTTTCAGTTACTTTCTGGCTAGTAAAAAGTGTGGTGACGTCATACCATAGATTCAGTTAAATACGAGAGGGAATGTGGGAAGTGTCAATGATGGCTTTGGAGACTTTGCGTTTGTGTTGAGAATGATGAGGTGTGATCACAAAGGGAAGTCAGCAATTCATGATTTGTGGAGAGATAGGATTTTAAAAATCGTTTAAGTAAATATTTCACAGTGTCTACTCAGTAAATATTTAACGGAGTTTAATTTAGGTCTTTTCTGATATTTTTGTTACCAATGGACCATGGGGCACCGAGGATTCTTCTAATAATTGCGTATTTTATTAATTGAAGACGCTTGAGATGACGTGCCCCAGTGTGTAGCCAGGCGGGGAAGCGTAAGATAGATGATATTGGTTTGATGCAGCAGTTTTGTTCCCTTATGGTGCGGGAACGTTTTTATATGAGTGGGTTGGAAGCCAAGGGGTACAAGTGATTTTTGTTCTCAACAGAGTTAGGTAAAGTTAATTGTTAGAATAAATACACAAAAACTTGGTTGCCTAGGGAAACGAGTGAGTCTCTGTTCTGTGCTGACATCGAGTGGGAAATCAAATGCACTACCAAGTATCTAATTCATTTCGTTTGTTTTCTATACCTATTTTCTTTACCTAACTCTGTATAGAAAAGAGAAATCAATTGTACCCCTTGGTTTCCAACCCACTCATATGTTTTGCACACTGTCTGCGGCATTTACCTAAAATTTTTATTGCTACCTGGATATGTTGCACTTGGGCACTTTCCCTCACCATAAGGAATACCAAGGGGCTTAACTCTACGAGACCAGCCCTCGTAGCAGGGGGTGTCTCCTGCGCAGGGGGTTCCTCTTGCACAGTGTGGCATTTTTTAGTGTACCTCCCCCAAAATTTCTGGTTCCCCCCCCCCAGAAATTCTTCCGAACTTCCTTTGAACTTTTCCGCAGAACTTAGCGCGAAAAGTCCTTAGCGGGAGAAGGCTTTTCGCGCAAAGGATTTTCTCCAAAGGCCCTTCGACTCAAAGGCTCGGAGACTCTTAAGTCTCAGAATAGGGGTGAAAAGGAACTCCATTCGTGATTTTTCATTGCTGCATCCGCTAATCGTAAATGAAGCAGAAGACAACAAGACAGCTTAAAAAATAATCTTTACTTTGAAAATTTATGCTACACATATTTTTATTGGAGCATTGTTAGAAGGTGAGAAAGATAATATATTTAGCCCAAAGCTCCTTTAACGTACAGGAGCCATCTTAAGAGCTCTGTGCGTTTAAGTTATCATACCATTTAATACTCAAATTGACATATATACCGAAGTTATTTTAAGTGAAGAATTCAATGTATTAATCACGCAGAAATTTGTATGTTTTTCCATCTGTTAATGAGCTTGATCTGATACTATTCTCGATACTTGCACGATATGCAATTGGGAACCATCGAGCCAAAAAAAAAATGCATTTGAAAGGAGGAACAGAAGCTTTTATACGAAATGGGAAAAAATGGAAATTACTCCGCTGGTCAATTACGTGATGGATTGTTTTCTAACATTAGTCCCAAAATGCTTAAACAGACATTTCCTGCTGTAAAGGGACTTCCTTAATTTTCTTAATACATTGCCACTTACGACTAGAATCATCCCAATGTATATTCCCACCTTGCAATATGCAATCGCTACTACCTTTGACAAGAAAGTCCATTACGGGTTAAATTATCATGTAGGTTATAATTCATAGAATAGACATTTATTTATAGTAAATTAACTATTGGTCATTGCTTGTGTAAATGTCCTGTGTTAGTCCCGAATATTTTTCAGTTGTCACATTCCTTTTCATTGGTTCTACATCTTCATCATCACTTTGGTACGTCATTAATTCCGATATTATATCTTTTAAAATGTTAACATGTTGAAAATTCGGTTTTATCCTCTACCATCTGGCCGGTTTTTTCCAACACTCTACTTAATTAATTCAAAATCCCATTTCACTACATTTTTTCCGCTTTCCGTTACCATCAATAACCTGTCGTCTACACGCTAAGCGATATATAATCGCTGGTCCACCGTTGGATAGTTCTTTTGCAAACAAAAAAATCCTGTTCTCCAGCAGGTCCCTTGGAGACATCGTCCGAGTGCCCTTGTGTTTCGTAATGGACGCAACGCGAGGTTTATTTTTTCAGAAAACCAGTTTCGTTTTCGCTCGACTTGGTTACCTACTCGCTTTCCACTTGGAGACTGAACATTGTTTATCGGCTTGGTGTATGAAGACTCTCAATGTCAAAGCGGCGTCCTTTTTCCTCGCAAAACAATTTTGCTTTCGAGGTTTTCACTGTCGGTGCATTTATGCATTCATAGGCGGTTTCATGTTAGACTCCTACCCTTTTTCGAAGATATTAAGTGCTCTTTTCAAGAGAATCCTCCGTGAAATCTATGGATCTATAATATAGTAATAGTAGCCTTCTCTGTTTTCGTTGATAAGAAGTGCAAATATCAATCAAATGGAGTATTAGTTGAGGAACTTTGTAAAAAATATATAGATACCAGTAATTCACTTGTTATATTGCTGCAATGTTTGTAGTTT
The DNA here is from genome assembly GCF_921293095.1 of Ischnura elegans. NCBI lineage: Eukaryota > Metazoa > Arthropoda > Insecta > Odonata > Coenagrionidae > Ischnura > Ischnura elegans. The sequence continues at coordinate 96,399,730 of NC_060254.1, forward strand.
ATAATGTTTACATACGCTGTTGATTTGGTAAATTTTGGGATTTGAGTTTTATTAAAGTTTTCCGCTTTTAATCAAGAATATGAGCCCCATAACGTTTCTCTTTTTGTTCTATGTTTGTTCATCGATTGACCTTGTCCAGCTAAAAAACTCTGACGGGAATATTCAAATTGCAATTCTGCCATAGAGAGATAGTTGAGGATGGATCTCTACGTGAGGCACCTACAAAATTTTATCTGAATAATAATCTGTGATAGTTAAAATCACAGCAGAGAAGTAATATTAGCTTTGATCGTTTTTTATCCTGTAATAGTGGTGAAAATTTTACTTTACTAATATATTTTACTACTTTTCAATGGCTTAATTACTGCATTAAAGTTAGTCGTTATTCGATGTTGCCAAATTCTACATTTGAGGGTGCTATTGTGATTTAATTCAATTGGCAAGAGCATACCACCAACTGTCATATGAAAACGTTGTCCATAGTAATATCTATATGGAATAAAATCATTTCTAATATTCAGTAAAAAAATGTAATTTAATTTAAAATAATAATTTTGCGATTGTCGGCTTTATTTAAATGCAAGCATGCAAAATACGTTTCGAATAAATCCTCATGATGTTATTCGTCGAGGAACATGCGACTTCAGGCCGGTACCCTTATATGGCAATGACAAGTAATAATATTATCCTCTTGGATCGATCAGAGTTCCTAATTATTATCAGTAAAATTATCAACTCTATTCGAATACGAAGACATATAAGTGATAATACAAGGCAAGACAAATAACCGAAACGCTTTCAGCAACATCCACGTATTAAGTGGACTTTTTACGTACTCATGTGACTGAACTATGGATCGAGCCTGACATTATCACGTTTAGGGAATCAAGACCTCACCAAACCAGTTCATAAATTGTCTTTTAAAGCAAAACTCATGGGTGCTCGAGGAAAATATAGATATTGAGGGCAATGATTCCCTTATACTCTATCGGAAAAGAAGCTCGATAAGGTAGTTACTCGGTAATATAAGCTTCGGTTCCTGTATTCGGATAAGAAGTGACTAGAGAAAATGGGTAAGGTAATGGGTATCAGTGAGCGAGGCGCTGATTTTTGGGATCTTCGAACGCGAAGCGCAAGAAATTTCAATTCGTTAAGTATGTCAAAATATGCTCTTGTAATTGGCCCGGTACAAATAGTCGTAAAGAGCATTCGGTGTTTAATTTTAATTTTTACATTTCATTCCAAAATTCTCATAATAAAGTAGTGAGTGAAATTACTTTATTATTCCCGGAAAATATATAGATTATATTTAGAATATTTAAATGTCATTTTGATGTAAGAATGGCTAATGTTGTGTAATTACTAGGGATGGTCGGATGGAATACCTCGGATCCAAATATCTGCGGATATTGCCCTTCATCGTATACATCGGATCCAAAGTCGCGGAAGACATCGGATCTGGATCCGAAATTTTGAATAATAGCTTCAGTGAATGCAACAGGGTGGAAAGAGTTCCGATTCCCTCTTCGAATGCGCCGTCGCATGCGATTCAGATGTCCTACCCACGAACCGTTTTGTTTGAAAGCTCTCGCAGAGGTTACGTAGGAGAATTTCGGCCGTGGAGAATAAAAAACGCAAAATACGACTGGCACATAGCGTGACTCTTCCCAAGAGATTGAACAATCGTCGGGGGAATCTCAGCGTCAGGAACTTGAAAATGCATTTGGATCCGAAATTATCCGATCCGAAAGATCCGGCTCCGAAAATCAAGGATCCGATCCGTATCCGAATCCGAAAAAAATCCTGGATCCGTCCATCCCTAGTAATTACATAATTGGCGCGAATTATTCTCGGGCTTCGGGCTCGGGTTAAAATCTCCATCGTCGAAGTGAGCGTTGCTCATCGTCTTCTGGGCAGTCCGATGTAGGGGCATGCCACTTCTTTAGCTGGACCTTGCGGTTCGAAAAATTTCTTCCGCTGCTTCGATGCGATGCAGTTCACTTCTTCAGCGTTTTTGATTGTGCGCAGAAGCACGATTAAGGGAATGGCATTTCAAGTGGGTATACGGACCAGCGTTGCCTTTCCATTCTTAGAAGCTGAAACAAAGGCTACTATTTAGCGCATGCAATGAATACTAAATTAAAAATTCTAAGCTCAAGCATATTAAAAAACCTAAGACAGCAAAATACTATTCAGTCTGATGTCGGGCTCTGACAACCGGGCTTGCATACGATTTCCTATAGAGTCAAGCACGATGTGATTGGTGGATGCACCTAATTATTGGGTTCCATGATTGGCTGAGGAAAAACCTTTGGTCCTAGTCAGTCGCGTAATGGCCTCAATGTCCCGTCAGGAATATCAGATTTCTTTATTACGTCAGTGGATTTCTTTGTGATCATACGAGACGTCGAAAGGGCCTTGAGCCAAAGAAAGAGCAGGAAGGAAGGAAGGAAAACCTAATGCCAATGTATTTATACCATTTACACGGTTTCGGGAAATATTTCAAACATACAGGGTAGATACAGCATAAATACCGCCCATCTTTCGCCACAAAAATGTTCGTAGCCCATTATTTTACGACTTCCCTTAGCTCGAAGCACCTGCTTGTTCTGCATATCATTTCAACGATGCGTTCGAAGGTCATCCCTAAATATGTTGTTGTCATCACGCGTGAAGGGAAAACGATTGTCTTTATTACAGTGGTCCAGCATTATTATTTAAATTTATTATTTTCAGAATAATATTTTATGTCCTTATCAAATTAGAATATCTTTGGCAATTACTGATAGAAGTTAGGCACTTTATTTTATGCACTTCACTCCCACTGTTTCTTCGTCTGTGCCCTGAAAATGAAATCCATACTAGGGTAACAGCTTACTTGTTTGGGATTAAATACTAATGTACGGAATTAAATAAAAAGGACTTAAGTCAGATGTATTCTATCTTTTGTTTTAATAGGAATCGCGTCAAGGGAAAAACCTCTGAAATTTTGTCTCTGACACATCCCCAACTGTGGCGAAAATCTGATCCTGCTAATCCCAGAATTGATTAAATGTTGCGGAAATACTTTGTTTTTCATGCTTACTACTCTTCAGTTTTCTATCTTCCGTTTTATATAATAGATTAAGGCTTAACTCTATGGAATTTTTCAATTATGATGATAAAATAATACACCAACTTTGGTAAATTCCGTACTTTCATCTAAGTTATCTTCAGAGAGGCGGTTATCCGTTGAATCCTCTGTTGGTGTGATTTTTGTTTAAAATGCGGAAAATTACTAGATGTTCTGCGTTATTCTAACATGTCTATCTATTATTTGTCGTATTAACCTTTAGTTTGGTAGTACCTTAGCTAATTGTGTCATTCTGGCTTTGTATTTTTGATGTCTCGAGAAATATCGTCTCACCGTCTAAGAAATGATGAAGTTTTTCGGGTCAAGGGCGTATCACCAAAATCATATTGCTACTCACGCCATGTCCATATTTCCCCTGTCGATTCATCAAATGCATTATACTTTGAGAGTTCATTGATCTGAGATATGCTAAATCTTTATCACTCTTCATTTTACGATAATACTCTCCCCATTTTTTTGCATGCAAGAAGTAACTACTGTTCGCATTACATCAGCATATACTGATTATTTTCTTCTGGTTAACCACCACCATAGGTCATTGGTGGGATACTTATCCTTCTTTTTACTTGCTCCACTTTATCGGTGGTGAATTGTGATCTCCCTCATCGGTGCTCCTTGTATTCAATGGCATGCTTGTTTCAAGAAGCATATTATTGAGGTCGTGCTTCCCGTTATATGGTGATTGTCGAAGTAACCTATCATTAACCGCTGATCAAATTGTGTCGTTGTGTCGTCACTGTTCTCATCACAATTTCGAAGCTTGCGTTTGATGGATGTTAATCTTAACGCCTTCTATGTGCATCGGAGAGTTGCGGCAGTGATTTCGAACTTAATAGGCGTTCTACGGCTAAAGTTCGAGGAGAATAGGGTAGTTTCCTTCATCAAAGAAAACGAAAGGCTTTGATTGCGATTCGTTACCCACCATTAGTGTATTCATAATATACAAATTATTTGGTTTTACAAATCCAGTTTAGACGAATGGCAATAGTCAAGTTTAACCGCATTTGAAAAAGGCCAGATTGGCGCCCATGCGGTGCTACTTCACGTGACGTCACAGGGACCTAGATGCTATACGAATAGTCAGGAGTTTTACATCGTCTGAGATTACCAATGCATTCATGAGGCACAGGGCTCAGGGAAATATTTTTAATAATCACCTATTAAAATTGCCTATGGTCGGAATGTTTCCTTCGTTTGATAGGGTATTAGTAACCCTTATTTAAGCCAAGCGCTACCTGCTAGCAGGGTACTATACTAGCTGCTAGCAGCCTGCGTCGTAGCGGCGCTCATAGCCTCGCACCAAGGTGGCCTCACGCGGCGGTAGCCGGAACCAGAATGACGTCACACGGGCTTTTCCTAGCATTCATACTTAACCGTCGCGTTTTCGTGCACATAAACATGTTCACTTTTCATTTAATCGCGAAAAATAGATATCGTCATTTAAAATTCTAAAAGCGTGAAATACGTACTCCAGGAGTAATAATATTTCGATTTAGGCAATAAAACAGAAATAGGAAACCACCATATTCAATTATGATGGGATCTTATATTGTTTCTTTCTTATTGGTGGACAATCTTGATTGTTTTTTTTATTCAATTGGCGAATTATTCTGTTTTCAAAATTAATATTGGTTCCTTGCCTGGCTTCACTGAGTGAAGAAGATTATAGTATATCATTCTAACCTTAATTAAAATGTTTCAATGACACCTATTTGGCCCACTTTTATGCAGCCGACCGTATTAACAGAAAATTAATATTTCCCTCTCCATTCACGCTAATTCCGAATTGATTACACATTTTTTTAAAGGGACGCAAGAAATCGTTGCTCATCAAACAAGCTTTTCTTGTTGAATGTGTACAGTATTTGTAGCCATACCGTAGTGAAGAATGAGTTTAATTTAGAACACATAATAATACTCTAGCCATTCAAAATTTCGAATAATTAACTTCTGCTCCATTATTCAGATATTAATTTTCTGTCGTTTATTTTCTTATCAAGGATTAGCTATGGCTGCGTCTGATCCTTTGTTTGGCGTCATTTCTATGCTTTTGTGATATCTTCAGTCTTCTTCCTCGGGAAATATTTCTTCACCCCGTCACAAACTATATTCATTAAAATGGTATAATTGTATGCTCTTTGTTATTATTATCTCATAGTTCTTTGGAGACTCTTTCGGAGCCGTTTTTTGCGTAAGCACTCAATCCAATTACCTCAGGTGGAGTTACTCAACTAGTGCCTTAGGTCATGGTTGAATTTTTATAGATAATTGTGGTTTTTCGATTGAAGCTAGGTAATATGAGCAATAAGTGAGGCCAATGCAAGGTGACTGGTGGAGTGCGTCATTATCTTCGTAATGAAACTAGATCCGTTATCGTATTTTTCATTTCCTCATGCTTCAGCTATGTTATCATGCTCCTTGGAAAACGTTTCATCCTCCTGTCGCATTTCAATCTTCTACATTTGTTTCGAAATGCTAGGCAGAATATTAAAATTGGTGTTTGCATCAACTTTTCCTGTATCCGAGAGAGTTATTCGAGAGGTAGAGCGTACGAGAACCTGTAATGGGAATATAAACTGGTAGAACAACAATCTGGAAAAAGGAAAATTTGCTATTTTAGGGTGAACGGCACATGTGAAAGATATATCTTAGACGTTTGATAACGCATGGCGGAACAAGTTATGGAGAATTACGTAGCAGAATTATTCAGGCAAGGGGTGCTTTTTACGAAAAGAAAAATCTGTTTACTTCTAGAAATATAAACCTTATCATACGGAATAGAATGTAGGAGGACTAGTACACGTTTGTTTGGAGGGTGTCTTTATATGAAAGTGAAACATGGGCAATCGGAGTGGTGAAGGAGGAAAATTTAATGGATTTTGTGGCTTAGTGCTGGAGGAGAAGGCTTTTAAGTTCATTTGGGTGGGTCATGAAACGAGTGAGGAAATATTCAGAACTGCTGAAAAAAGGAGAAGGATGTCAATCTTGTTGGTTGCTTTCGTGAAATGCTACATAGATGACATTTTTCTACTCGACGTTTTACTCCTCCTACTGGGAGCGTTTTCTCTTGAAGTGTTGAAACGTAGAGTAGAAAAATGTTACCAACGAAGCATTTCACGAAAGCAACCAGCAAGATTGATAAAAGATGCTGCGAAAATCTTCAAACAAAAAAAGGAGAAGCATAGACAAAGAAATCGAATATGATAGGACATACGCTCGGATATAATAATCTACTGGCAAGAGTTAAAAAAGTACGTTAGAAGGATGAAACACAAGAGGAAGACCACCACTTGCATACACCATTCACGTCATGAGAGATATGAACACAGCATCATATTGCCAACTGAAGAAGATACAGGAAAATAGGGAATAATGGCAAGTTACTAAAATACAGCCATTTGGCTGCTAACGAATGAAGAAGGAACGGTATATTTCAATAAATAGTCGAATTGTCATTTGTTGTTAACTTTATTATGTTCAATAACAATTTCCATTCAGATCGTTTTTAAGGAACATACAATAGATTGGTGCGTTTATAGGCCCAATTTTCTGTTAAAGATCTTATTTTCAAAATCATTCGGTGATGTCACTTTTCTAAAATAAATGGTGGACTTATATTTTCAAGTTACTGGTCGATTTTTTTTCGTCTCAACGTGAATTATCCCCCCAATGGACTAAAAAACCCTGGATTGAATATTTCACATGTACCCGCATTAGTGTTGAAAATTTATTTCGAGGCCTCACGACTTCTTCTGGGAGAATCTAGGCAACCTTGGATCACAAACACTTTCTCACGTGCAGGAGAGATTTCAACAAACGCCTGCTCCTCTCGCCTGGAGACTTCAACGGCCCGTTGGCCGCTTAGTTCTTGATCTTCTTGTACTCGGCGTCGTACTTCTTCCTGTACTCGCCGGTGGGGTCCCACTTGGCCTCCAGCTGGGACCACATGTCGGGTTTATTCTCGATCAGGTGTCGGATGACCTTGTGAGACTTCTCCTTCTGCTTCTCCGAACACTTGGAGCACTCGGTCTGAAGGGCGTCTGGGATGCTCTCTGGAAATTGAAGGGAAACTTCTATCAGTATGATGAAAATATGAACTCACTAATTTAAGAGTTAATTAGTCTAAATGCTCGCTAGTGAAATAATGAATAAATTTGAGGAGGTATTTTACAAAGTGTTGAGGATAAAAAATTTCCCATCCTATTTTTCCCGCACTTTCAGTAGTTTCCAGTAATTCTTTTTAACTGAAAGATATATTCCTAAAGGCTGTGGGGTATGGATGAAGTCTAGAATTTAATGTCAATTCCATTTAAACAAACCCATGTCTTTTCTAATGATCGCACCCCAGTTTATGTAAGGAAAGCTGTCGCGTGAGTGAGTGTGTCTCGATATGTTCCGTGGGAATTTGGATTTTGACTAGTGTATTACTGTCATCGGTGCACGACAGACATGATTTTTCTTCATTTATATAATTCTCACTTTTCAAACAATGATGACAATAGAAAATGTACGGCAGAAAATATAGAAGGGAATATAATTCCTGTATAATTAGATTTCAAACACGTATTTTTTCCTGCCTTTAGTTGAACGAAAGCAGGATAACTGAAAACTGAAAATAGGAATACTTAATGCATATTGATTTCAAGTCTGAACTATTACGTCAAAAAATTTTTATTATTAATGCAATTGCTAATTAAAAGTTTATCTTTCCTTTGAATGTGGGGTTGAATTTTATGAAAATGCAATATGATTCTGAATATATCAGTTGCGGTGTATTGGTTATACATTTGAGTATGCCATATTTTAAATTAATTCATGGAGATCATTTTTCGTCTTTCGTGAATATGTGTAGCAACCCGTGTTCTATGGATTGCCATTTTGTGACGAAACTTTCCATCATATAATTTCTGAAGAATTGAGAATTTTTAAGTGAATAATATTGCACTACCAAGTAATACAGTTTGACTAGGTTCCTCAGCTATAGTGGCATCTTTAAGAGTACACTTTTGAAATCATCACTTATTCAAAATGTAATCGTAATCTAGAGAAAAGTTTTAAATGAGCTTTAGCATCCCTCCACAGCATTAGCACGAGTTGCGAGAATGTGACCGAGTATAATGGAGGTCGGTAAGGGAGCGCTCAGGGAAATTACGAAATATTTATTTTAGCGGAGTCGCGTTTGGATTCGCGCGGCTGAGGACCACTGCGCTGGAGTGCAAGCGTGTTTTAAGTGACCCAAATCCGTGGAATGGATGGCTGCATGTTGATGTTGCGTAATTCGAGAATCTAAATCTCCATTTGACACCTATTTTGTGTAATTTCTTTAGCCCTGTATTGGTGTGATATGCGCAACTAGCTGTATTTTACGAAAAGGCTTTTTTTAGAAATGTTAATGCTGCGCCAAAATGAATATCTTTCGCGTGTGGAATATTACTTTTAATCATCTATGTGAAAAGGTGCATGTTTGCATTATGAAAGGCGTAAATGCGTCTTGCTGTAATATTCTCGTTATATAAGAAGCCGCTGGGCTTTTGAAGTTTTTGTGAAGTCGGCCTATGGAAAGCGAGGGTAATTTAATTTTATGATAATTGGTATGTATTTGCTTTTTTTAATTATGTCATAAAAAGGACGTTCAATGAACAGCTACATCACCTGAAATACTACGCAAAAAACAGTGAAAGTTTAGTCAAAATTTACATTTGCAAACCGTTGGAGATATTGTCACTTTTTTCGTTTACAAAAAGTATCCCTCTTTTAAATTTGAAATTTTAACTTCTTTCCGCTATATAATTTTCTTACACGGTAAATTATTGTGGTGGAATGTCTTCAGAGTTAAAAATTCCCGTTTTTAGTACCTTTCTGGATATTTAGCTTAATCAGGATAAACCATCGTTTTTCTAAGGATTTTTGTGGAATTACATATTTTGTAATATTTCTTTGTATGTCATTATCTCACCGGTATTCTCTTATTCCCCCCAATCTAAGATGACATGGGGAATATCACGTCATTTATCTTTCATCTACTTATAAGATTGAAAGGAAGACATTAGTAGTCCCCTGGCCACAGAAATCGCAGTCACAATGCGAAAAGGGCACACACAAATTATTTTCATGTTCTAGTTGTTATCTATAGTTTTTCCACCTAGACAAGCATTACCAATGGAAAATGTAGACATTTTTGGATTTTTTTTAATGCAACAAATAATAAATACTATATTTCAGTCTTTTATCAGTACTCCAAAGAGTGCAATGAGGAGAGTATTTTCATTGAATTTTCGTGAAAATCGCATTTACTCGGTTTCCCGAAAGAATCTCAGGTTTACAGGCGTCCTTACCAGCGCATTTATTTGTTTTAATTCATCACCCCGAAAAAAGAGCAGTAACGGACTTAACAGCGGGAGAATCTAGCAAATAACATCGTAGGAAGATCAAAGCACCCATGATTTTATGAATTATTTTGGGCCTACGCCATTAGTGAATAGAAGGGTTTATCCATGCAGTTACTCACTTTTCAGCTCAGATCCTTCAGGGGTGCAGGGTCCTTTGTCCATCAGACAGTCAAAGTAGTTCTTTACCAGGCGGTCGCTCCTCAGGATCTCGTCCACGTTGACGTTGTCGTACTTGTTGGTGTATTTGGTGTCGCGGTAAATACGTCCGGCGTAGGCCACGGCCACCAGGCACGACACAAGCAGAAAGGCGGTTGCGGTCTTCATGTTGTCTAGTCAGCTCTCGAACTGAGTGGTGAGTGCCGACCGATGAGATCCGCAGCACTTATATACCTCATCGCGGTTCTTTCGATGGTATCCGTCCAATCTGAGTCGTTGTCCTTGTTCTCACAAAGAATCCCTCTCCCCCCCCCTCCTTCCCCCGCCCTCTAGTTGCTTCCACGGAAATCCTCCCCCTCTGTGGTATCAGGCGTTGGAATCACCCCACCCCCAAACGATTCTCATTATTACGTTTCTTTAGCTTCCCTCCCCTTCCTGTCGCACCCCTCCCCAATCCTCCCCTTGTCTTCGCTAACGTACTTCGAAGCGGACTTTTCCACATCCACTCTCCGTCACTAAAATCAATATCGCCATTTCCATTTTGCTCATTCTGAGTAAATAGTTTTTCCTTGAATATTATTTTCGAATTATACAGGGTGTTTCAGGAGGAATCTGCAATACTTCAAGAGAAGATAGGGGAGACGATTTTATGCATTTTTTGTCCGCTAAACATGGGGTCGCAACCCCTTAGTTACTGAGCAATGACAGTGCAAACAATTTTTTTAAATACACTTTGAGTCACCATTAAAACGATTTTTCTTGGAAATCCAGCCTTTTTGGCATTGCATTTAATTGCAATATCTGAGAGGTCAACTAATTATCTTTGAAGTTAACAAATTAGTATTGACGAGTTATTTGTGACGAGGTAAATAATATTTTTCCCCTAATATATAAGATTACATTTTTGTTCCCTGTAGATAATCCATGATAGATAAATGATCAACTTAGTTATTATTTTCTGAGGCGAAATTACACCTTATTTGCCATTTTGGTATATTTATGGTTCAGAATGAAGGATGAGTATCTCTCGTAAAAAAATCGAAAGAATTTTCCTTGAAATATGTATATACATCCAAAATACCATTTTATGTCACTTTAGCAATGGCCAGAATGGAAACAGACCCATTCACTAAGTTACTCCACGCTAGGGACATCTTTTTGTATGTTTCTCCAGTTATATCCAAGATCACTTGTCTCCACTTGTCCCTGTCTCTCACAATGTCTAGCTGGTGTCACTACAATGTCACAATGTCTAAGTAGACATGTTATCCCTTTCTTTGCTACCCTTACGTAGTTTCGCCTATTATTTTCCTTTCTATTGTTACACCCTTTCACTTCTTTAGTGGGAGGCTTTGAAAACCTGGTATTGTTTTTGTGAATATATACCCTTGCTCTGTTTTTGCTCTTTTTCTTTTGTGTAAAGGAACAAGTTCTAGTTTAATTATTTAATTTTTACGACCACTTGCTACAATACAGTATTTTATAACTGCGTTAAAATTGTCCCTTCGACAATTGTTATGCCAATTATTATCTTATTTCAGTAAAATTGTATTGTGCACTAGCTTCGTCTGTTGATGTCATCCGCAGTGATCTCCATTACATGCTCGTAAATGTATTGTTTCATATTACTCAGCTTAATGTAGGATTGATGGGTACTTAATTTGTAGCTACATTTTTATGCAGATATCAAAATTGAGGATTTATTTTGCATATGTTCCGTTTCCAGTCTTAGAATTAAGAATATTATAGCTCAGTATCACTGTTACCTTCCGTGTACCTATCAATGAAATTTTCAGTTGTAATCCATACTAGATTTTATGATTATTTTATCCATATGCTGATACGAAAAATTGTATTCAGAGTCTTACGTTTTCTCGCGAAGATGAAAATGAGCCCTTATTTGTAAGTGAAGTGTTATATTTTTCTACTGCACCATATAATCTTATATTACTCTTCCATTACCGTTGATATAGAATTAAATTTATTGTGCCAATATTTTTTGGTCTCAGTTATGCATATTACCTTTGGATGAATGTCCAATTTTCTTCAACCAAATTTCGTCGTCTTAGATCCTTGCTGCAGTTTGATGATCGTGCATTTTACGGATTTCTAGCTGACACTTGTGATTTGCAAATTTTGATACATGAGACTGTAATTTTAAATGAAAGTTCACCACATACTTCCATAGTTGTACTTCTGTGATATTTCTTAAGGGATTACGAAAGCTATTACGCATTGTAATTAATTTTTTGACCTTGAAATTGGTAAGGATAAGTAAAAAAGTTTAATCTTTTACTTCGGAGAATTTTTTCGTTTATTCAACCGAAGCGATGAAAGTATAGGTTTCATATGTTTTTACTTTTTCTTCTCCATTTCAAACCGAGTTTTTTGGGTTTTGTATCTTAGCCTGTCATTACGTCTCTTGCCGTCTCTCCCTCCCCTCCGATTGGTTTTTTTAGCCATCATCTGCTTTTTTTTCTTCCGCCGCGCGAATATCCGCTCCAGCAAAACCAGTCGCGTCGGGAACGGGTCGGCCCCCCTCACCCTGGTGCGTCACTGCCTCTGTCGTTCGACTCACGTCCAATTCCCCGAAACACTCTCGGCTTTCATTCGAACACTTTTATTTATCGATAATGCGTAATACAAGGTGGCTGCCCTCTCGAAAAAATTCTAGTAAACTGAGGGGAAAAAAATAACACCTGGTAAATATTAGCTTCCAAGAAAGACCCAGGGATTCGCTTGCATGGACGGTAAATATTCTGGCGCTACGAAGAAAATCCGAAGATTCAAGTATGAAGAAATGGGAATTTTATTTGCAATAATCGTGGAAAATTACTATTATTCATTTCAGTAAGGCAAAAATTCTGGCTTCGTTTATTATCACCCTAAAATTGTACTAAACGCCCAGATATTTCCGCTAAATCTATGCTATAAAGATCTCGTGGTAAATGTGGAGAAGGCAGATTAATGAATTCTGCACATGCGACTGAGATGTGAAGTGGCGAAATCCGATAGCACGTGATCAGACCGAAAAGCTTCTTCAGACGATAGCGTGTGGTTTATTTCTATTCAAATATTTATTTCCCTTAAATTTACTTTCTTGGACAAATTATCTCATTCTTCGTATTTGATTAGTCTGTATCGTCTTTATGGTCAATTATATTTCTCGTGTTTATAATAATAGTAATAATAATAAAAATGCAATTTATAATGTTCACACTGTAAACTTTCTATTGTAACATTGTTTGTAAACAATTTACAGGTCAACGTGTCTTAGATTTATGATACTTTGAAATGGGTTATTAAGGAAAATTTGCAAAAACAATTATAAACATTCAGGCATGATCATACAAAGTTGAAATGGTCATATAAGTTCGTTTAGGTGGGAATATGTATATTCTTTCTTGCTGATGTGTCCTGCGGTTCCAATTCTTGTAATATCCTATTTTAATCATTATTTTTCTTCTAAACTATCTATTTTCTATCCTTCTACCGTCGTACTGGGGAAATCCCCGGCAAACACTCTCTGGGTGTAGTATCATCATATGCATGTGACCAGTGGTAGGAGGTGCCTGGATCCATAGGGCGTTTAGTATTGCGTCGTTTATTTGATGCTGTGGGCAGCCCCACATTTGCCGGAGCAAAATAGGAAGAGTGGTCGCGGACCGGTTTCAGTTGGGGTTAAACCCAGTTACGATATCGCGGAGGCCGCGTGTTGCGTCACGACGTGAAGCATGGGATAGTGCTTGCTTCTTGTCTCCCCCTTGATTTAATGCTACCACCACCCCATGCATAGCTGGTTTTGCACCCAATTTCCAAGATTCTATTCTCGTAATGATATGCGTAGACTTTCCTTCACCGCTTTGTCTCACGTGGGGTGAGGGTTGAAGGTGAACGATTAGATTATTTTCCAAGGGCTAATAAGAAAGAAAAGAGAAAAAGGTTCCCGTGGGTAATTTTCTGTGTTGATATCGCTCGGAAGTAATTAACTTATAATGAGTGTATGAAATCCATGTTTCATATTTAAGACAGCGCATTTGGAATAATAGAAAAGATGTATAATTGATCATTCTGAGTAAATCGGCCTTAAGAGAAAAGTAAAATTATGCGATTCCTTCTACGGTTCCTATAATTAAATCTTTTTTACTTTGAAGACAGCAATGAAAATATAATAAATAAATAATAAATATTATTATTATTAATATTTTTACTATTGTTAATATTATTATTATTGGTAAATTTAATGAATAACGAAAACATAATACTTAGGGGCATAGATTAAAGGAACCCGATTTGAAAAGTAACGGAATTTGTGTTTGTATTCTTAATTGCTCTCGCTGATTGATTTTAAGTATGTTAATTCCTTCTTATCTTATTCTTATTTGTTTTCAAGATCAAGATAGAACTAACGAAAACAAGTATTTAACATGTTTTACCTGCATGGCGAAATGCATTTTATTACGCTCAAAATTTCTATACGCTTTGATACGTTTCAATCTCTTTTCAGTTATGCGGTAATCAATCTTTTTTACCGGAGTTTTATGTACTTGAGAATACGCAAGACAAAAAGATTTTTTCCTTCGTCGTATCGCAGCGTAATATCACCTTATAATTTGTGTGTCATAGTGATGCTTGTTGCAATGCCCATTGCTTAAAGGGTTCATAAGAAAATGAGCGACCTACTTACTTAGATGGTTTCAGTGACTAGTAATTATGTTGAAGAGTAAAAAGAATTACTTATTTAAATGTGAACTCTTGAGATATAGGTCATTTATTTAAAAAAAAGTATTTTCTTGCCTTTCAGGACTATATTTTAAAGTTTTAATCTATATTATATGGAATATTGATAATTACAATATTTTAAAAAATGGTCTAGTATTAAAAATTAATTTTTGCAAATAATATACAATAATGCTTTTAACAATTATATTTGAAATTTTAAATACAAACTAAGAACATTGTTATGGATTAAGAACAGTAACATACCTTTTATGTAGTTGTATAGTTTGATTCTTAGCCGCTATGTTGCAATATTATTCTTATGCTTTTGTATTTACCTCAATTTTTATTTATTAATTAGCGTTGAACATGGAAAATAAATTCCCGAAATGCCGTCAAATATTTTTTAAATAAATAATCTAAGCCTCAAGATTTCATGTTAAAATAAAAACAAGAGGTAAATAACAATAGAAATGAAACAGTAATTACATTTTTTCCGCATCTGCATTTTTTCTGCATAGGATGTAAGGTTGCATAAATAAAAGGGTCATCATTATAATTATTCGAAGTGATTGCAATTATTAATTTAAGCAATAATGCTTTTTATAGGGTACGATTTGATTTTCATGACGGATTGAGCCTTACTCTGGTGCAACGGTTTGTTTATGTAATATTTATGGCTGCCTCGCAATTCTTACTCAGTACTCAGTCCAAAGGTTTTGATGGAGCTCACCCCAGACAAAGTCATGAATATCACACATTCAGAGAAGCTGTTTTACATAGACCATCTCTCTTCCAGAATTTTTATTCTAATACTCTGGTAAGATTACGATACTCTTTTATTAAAAAATTTAAAAAGTTATTTAATTTTTATTGGTGTTTTTCAGGTCTCTTTGATCTTTACTCTCTTATCATTCATATCTAAATCTTGCTGTGCCGCGAAACGCCCGTGGGTATAGGATTTGAAATTTAAACGGCCTCTTATGCACAGAAAGTTAAAATTTGTAGTTCTATACGCTGAAAATCACGTCAAGCCTTAATTTTAGCGTAAGATGACCTTAGCATGGATTCATATAAAGTAGAGCATTGCTAATATGGCCCGAAGCACTTATGACTTGTATACTAAACCAAAATTATAAGTCCTTTCTTTTTTTAAACTGCATTAACTCCAAGATACTATCCTAACTCGATGTAATTTACAGATTCGTGTAATTGTTAACCTTAATATTAATAGTTAAGTCAATTTTTCAAGTCTTTCAGGTTTCCTTGTATCGCTCGCGGCATTTTGATTTCTACCCCAGAAATAATAGTGGCAATGAGCAAGCTTCGAGAATTCTCTTCTGGAATTATGAACGCCGGAATTTCTCCCTCTTTTTTTTATATATCAACTTCCTCATACCGTTTCCTCTCTGGGATATATAAATGAGAGGCGACAAGATAAAACGTCATTTTTATTTTGATGGTTGAGTTGGTTTAAACACTTATTCCATATTTATGATGCCACATATTTTGTTAAGTATTCGCGTCTTGAAATGAATAATTTTATCAATGTGATCAAAAAGATATTCCGAGTGAAGCATAATTAAATTATTAATGGTATGATGTAGTTTAAGGACACAAGAGGAATGGTAGCAGGCGGAGTAGAGCGGATACGTACCTATATACTCAATAATAACTTAACAGTGACAGCATTACTTAACTGGACGTCGTCCGTGTAGAATACTGGGAGAAATGAAAAAAAAAAACCGTTGGAGAATGTTCAACTACCGTTTGCATTCCACCGTAATTCCTCCGTTCAATTTTCCACTTTAGGTTTTAAACCGTATATCTCAAGCCGAAACTTTCAATAATGAATAGAACGTAGTTTCATCGTTTCAGTATCTATAGCTTGCCTTTTATTGTTAAATACTGAGTTGCTTTGTGTATTGGCGTACCTTATATCGTTTTTTTATGTCCGACAACTTATTTTTCCTTGCAATTGGGATTTTTTTATTGATAACGAAGATATGAGCAGTTGTTGACGAGTATTGATGATACTATAGGAATTAAAATCACGCGTCCTTGAAATATAATTGAGTGGTTGACGTGTAAACAGCCTAAGAATCCCAGTTATGTTCACTCTTGCAGTAGAAGCAATGAAAGAATCCATTATGACGACTTGAATATATTTTTTGCTCGGCAATAAAAGGAAGTGTTTTGAATTCCCATTAATGTTGTATGCTGTCTTGAATTCTTATTGATAGTGTCGTTGCAAATGATAAAATAGTAGGGTGATATGAGATAAGTTTTCCATCCAATTTTTAACACCTGATTGCTCATCTGTTTTCATATAGCCATCAATCCCACATTTGAAATTACCGAGTTGGAGTAACTCTTGGTTAAAAATCAAATTATTATTTTTTTAATCCTTTGTATAGGCTTTCTATCATCATCGTCGTTTTTTTTAAGTTTAAGTCGGTATTATATATCTGTTATGTTTAATATGTTATTTTCTATGTCAGCAGTGGATATAATCCTTTTAAAATACAATAATTTAACTCTTCGCTATATCATTGCGTCAGTTTGTAAGTTCCTATTTCGAAAACAAAATTGTGTTGGTGAAAAGTAAGACATGGCATATTCTTAGAAAAAGTCATTTAGCAGTACATCATGCGTGGTGTCTTTGGGACTTGTTGATGGTTTTTTCGTTTATCTACAAGTGTTTGTCTTCTTTTAATGCGAGTCTTCGTTTTTACTTTCCCTTGATAGCAATAGTCTTCCAAAAATTACAGGCAAACTGTAAGAGGAACGTTGCTCAGATATGGAAATGGGCAGAATTTAATTGTTTCCTTGAATCACTACACGAAATATTTCTGTGACGTGATCATTTTTGAGGAGTTAGGTAATTCCATGAGACAAGTTCCCTTTCTGGGAAAATGGTGGATAAAAAACTAATTTTTGCTCAATGGCTCTGAGGATTTAGAGGTGTTCCATTAATGAATGTTTTTCTCTCAGCTGCCCTAAAATCAGAATTCAACGAAATTTGAGTTTTTACTGTATATTCTTACTTCATTGTTGTTGTGGTGTAAATTAAATTATTCTCATGCTATAAGTGATGAAAAGAATGTGCGTTAATGTATCTTTATCATGATTTATGACCCCGGAAGGTTGTTAATACGACTTTATTGAGTTCACTCTGACTTTAAAGACAGAAATAATGAATTGTTATTAGGAAAATTTCCATGCATTTCTTCAATTTTTATGTGAATCTATTTCATCACCACTATTCAATTTATCTTTATTCATTTTGATAAAAAATTCATATCTTATATACATGACTTTGCAAGAGTAAAATAGAACTGCTTAACGTCCTTTGAATCATAAAATTACTCTTGAAATATTTCTAGTTTTTAGATACAACCATTTTTTTATTTTAAGTAATCATTGATTCATTATTTATAAAATTAATTATTACCGTCTTGTTTTATGTAACCTTTTGGATGTAAAATTAGACTCATCTAGCCTTAAAGTAGTACTTTTCGATCGATACTATGCTCATTTTACTTTTATTTATATATGAAAAATGAGCTTCGAAGCGATTTTTTCGTAGTTAATTTCATATCGATT
Source organism: Ischnura elegans (assembly GCF_921293095.1). Taxonomy (NCBI): domain Eukaryota; kingdom Metazoa; phylum Arthropoda; class Insecta; order Odonata; family Coenagrionidae; genus Ischnura; species Ischnura elegans. Next base: position 96,417,733 of record NC_060254.1, read on the forward strand.
TGATCTCGATGTAAATCCGTTGCCAAAATATATCCAGAATGAAGGTATTGAAGATTACTCGAAGTAATATTTAAAAAGTAATAAGAAGAACTACTAATTTACCCCTACCGACGTTTTGGAGATTAAATGATAGGTCCCACGCTTGAAATAATTATGATAATGGCAGCCTAGTGATATGGAGCTTATTTACGTGTAATCTCATAAACTGCTTGCGAAGGCTTGGGCAATATGTGAGGATGTCTTGGTATTCTAACTGTTAACAAGCTATTTAGTCAGGTACGAAATAATTCCCTTTTCGCGTCGTAACCGAGAAATCGATCGTCAAGATTACTCTCCAGCAATATCTTCGTCATATTTCTTATCAATCATTTTTTTCATAAAACAAAATTACTTAAAGTTTTCATCATAAACTCGTGTGAAAATAAATGTTCTCAAAAGCTTAATTTGATTTACTTCGGCATGTTGAACCGATGAATTTAACTATGGGAGTTGATATGTCTTCTTCCATGGTAATTAAAAACCCATTTCATGTAATAATATCAGCATTATTTTTTACAGCCACCATTGTATGTGCTAGTGTTGAAATAAAATAGTAATTGCTGACATAGGTTGCCCAGATGAATTCTTCTTGTATTGGAAATTCACTTTCAAGATATTGAAATAAAACTTGTCTGTGGACAGATGTGTATTTCATGGATATTTTATATTTGCTAGTATTGACTAGTTAGTTTGACTAGCTAGTTTGAAACTGTCTTTGCAGCTACATCCAATTCACAAACAAGTCCGTCTCTCTAAGGTAATCGCTTTCCAATACCGCGACAATTACTTTCCACTAAAATAGAAATATAATTATTTTGTTCGTAAAGTCTTTTCGGGATTTCTACGAGTTTAATCCATGATATATCACTAATGTTTCAACATTAAGGCATTATCACTCGTCCATCGCCATTAGGGTTATTGAATAAGTTTGAGTGAACAAAAACCGTTGAGATTTGACAAGATTTTACACAAATAATTCACGTGCAGAGAATTCCATCTTTTCCTTTTTCTGAACATGTTTTTACACCTGAGGCTTTTATTACTCTACCTTAATTTGGCTTATCGCTTTCACTAGTTTATTTTATTATTTGAACGCCTAAGCAAGGTTTTGGCTAGACTGATTAATAAAAACCCAATGATTAACGTTTTATTAAGTATGATGGCATTATTCGGTGTTAGCCTCAAGTTGATTCATTTATTTATCCCTGGGAAGTTCAAGTATATTTAAAAGTGTATAGCGAGGGCACACAGCGGTACCGATTTTAGCGGGTGATTAGACCTGCGGTGGAACTTCCTTTAATGATCGCAGACGGGGCTCTTCTCTCCCACACAAGCCTCCCCTGGAGAATTGTTTGTTGGATAAGCTCTCTCTCTTCCCCTCTTATTTTCTTTTTTTATTATCTTGTTTTCTTTTCGTTCCGATCTCGATTTCTAAAGGCCGTTTTACACGGTACACGGAATTGCGCAGGTTAGAGCTGCATTAATTTCTAAAATGGCGTGGAATTGCGCGAATGCATGAACGAAATTAGAACAGGGGCTATTTTGCCGTCTCGCATCCACGCATTCTCGCATGTGGTCTTGCAATCACCGCTTTACACGACGCAATTTCGATTGCGCCTTCACACGTACGTCAGACTGCGCATTTCCGTGTACCGTGTAAAACAGCCTTACGATTTTTCGTTGAGATCGGAGCGTGGCGGTGGCACTGACCTCGTTTTGCCGCCGCCGAAATACGTGGATTAGACGGAAAAACCACTACTCTACCTCCTTTCATGACTAACGTGGAAACTCTCGAGACCCAAATGAAGGCCAAGGTCACCAGATAAGCAAGTCGGAGCGATGACGCTTCCCAGCATCTCTGCAAATATGGCGTTGCTTACTGAATAGGGCGTTGTGCGAATGAACGATGAATGAGGATTTCGGAATGTAAATATGCAAGACCTCGTGCATTATCGTCACAAATCAAGAATCCGTAGATCGGATTGACAGCTATCCGCTCCGCTCTCATAACCACTAGACTTTTCATAGCGACGTATTTGGGTCAATTTCCAAAAAACGCATATTTTCTGCAGACAAAATTAAAAAAAAATTAATTTTTGTTAATTGGGAACCAAAAGTGTGTAATTACAGTTTGTCAATCTTATAATCTAATGAAGCACGTGGCGGAGATCGTCAGTAATATTTACACTTTTTTCATTTTATCTTTTGTGCTGTCTACGAACTTGATACATATATATGTCCTCGGACATAGCAGAAGAGGTATATTGTGTGTATTCACGAGAATTTTTTTACATTTGTCATTGGACAATCTGTAAGTAGTCGTAGTGCAGGTACCATCATGTCCGTTACCATCTGTCATGTTAATGGACAGCAGATTTCCCGAACATTATGTCCACGGACATGACGTCCACGGACATGGTGTCCATGGACATCACGATTTCCTCTTAATTAAGTTATAGATGAGACTTAATATAAGTAAGGGCACTGTCCTTACAACATTGAACTTGCATTTTGCAGCTGCAAAAGATATCTCATTTGTAAATAGAACAGAGAAGGCTTTTAAGTTCATTTAGGTAGGTCATGAAAGGAATGAGGAAATATTCAGAACTGCTGAAGAAAGGAGAAGGATATCAATCTTGCTGGTTGCTTTCGTGAAATGCTACGTAGGTAACATTTTTCTACTTGACGTTTTATTCCTCCTACTGGGAGCGATTTCTCTTGAAGTGTTGAAACGTCGAGTAGAAAAATGTTACCTACGCAGCATTTCACGAAATCAAACGGCAAGATTGATAAAAGACGCTGTGAAAATCTTCAAACCAAAAAGGAGAAGCATAGCCTGAGACAAAGAAATCAAATATGATAGAACATACTCTCAGACATTATAATCTACTGGCAAGAGTTACAAAAGTGTGTTAGAAGGATGAAACACAAGAGGAAGACTACCACTTGCATACACCATTCACGTCATGAGAGATATGAACACAGCATCATATTGCCAACTGAAGAATATGGCGGAAAATAGGTAATAATCTCGAGTTACTAAAAAAACATCCCTCTGGCTGCTAAGAAAGAAGAAGAAACGGTACAGTTCAATAAATAGTCGAATTGTCATTTGTTGTTAACTTTATTATGCTCAATAACAATTTCCATTCAGATCATTTTTAAGGAACATTCAATATATTTGCGCGTTTACAGGCCCAGTTTTCTGTTATCTTATTTTCAAAATCACTCGGTGATGTCACTTTTCTAAAATAAATGGTGGACTGAATAAATGGAATGATTTTCAAGTAACTGGTCGATTTTTTTTCGACTCAACGTGAATTATCCCCCACAGGATTTTAAACCCTATATTGAATATTTTAAATATACCCGCATTAGTGTTGAAAATTTATTTCGAGGCCTCACGACTTCTTCTGGGAGAACCTAGGACACCTTTGATCACAAACACTTTCTCACATACAGGAGAGATTTCAACTCCCGTCTGCCTCTCTCGCCTGGAGACATCAACGGCCGTTGGCCGCTTAGTTAGTGATCTTCTTGTACTCGGCGTCGTACTTCTTCCTGTACTCGCCGGTGGGGTCCCACTTGGCCTCCAGCTGGGACCACATGTCGGGTTTATTCTCGATCAGGTGACGGATGACCTTATGAGCCTTCTCCTTCTGCTTCTCCGTACACTTGGAGCACTCGGTCTGAAGGGCGTCTGGGATGCTCTCTGCAAATTGAAGGGAGACTTTTATCAGTATGATGAAAATTTGAACTCACTAATATAAGAGTTCATCAGTCTAAATGCTCACTATCTCGTTGTTAACCATCACGATTTCCCATTTCCCTACTTAACATGGCGATAGTGCACTTAAATTGCATTTGTACATCGCCAATTTTGGCGTAAAAATTGAGAAAAATAGCAGGAAGACTTTTTCCCCAATTTTCAGTCGCTCAGTATTAATTCTAAGACAGCACACAATAGTTGCAAATTTGTTGATTTATCCTCGAGTGTTTAAATTATACATTTATCCATTCATGAATAAAAAGGAAATTCTATGATAGTTTCGCGAGTATTTCGACTGTTTGGACTAGCATTTGCTCGGTTTTTATTGAAAATACTCAAAGTATACTTTTCAATACTCTATGTCATTGTTGTAAATGCAGTGTTGCATAGAGTTTTCATTTACGTAATGGATCGCAAGATGTTTTAATCAAAAAATACAACACCAATCCATGCTCTTAATTTTTGAGCGTTATGCTTTCCAACGAGGCAATGAGACCCGTTACATGTAAGCCGTATTGAACAGAGGATATGGTAATAACGCGATAGTGAAATAGTGGACAAATTTGAGGAGGTATGTTACAAAGAGTTGAAGATAAAAAATTTCCCATCCCATTTTTCCCACACGTTTAGTTGTTTCCAGTAATTCTTTTTAACTGAAAGATATATCCCTATAGACTATGGGGCATGGATGAAGTCTAGAATTTAATGTCAATTCCGTATCCAATTTTCCCACGATTTTAATAGATATCCTTGCATATCTGTAAAATTTAAACAAACCCATGCCTTTTCTAATAATCGGACCCCAATTTATGTTAGGAAAGCTGTCTCGTGAGTGAGTCTGTCTCGATATGTTCCGTTGGAATTTGGATTTAGACTAGTGTGTACTATCATCGGTGCACGACAGACATGATTTTTCTTCATTATGTTAATTCTCACTTTTCACACAATGATGACAGTAGAAAATGTACAGCAGAAAAAAATTTAGAAGGGAATATAATTACTGAACAATTAGAATTCAAATACATATTTTTTCCTGCCTTTAGCTGAACGAATGCAGAATATTTTACGTTGGTCATACGTGTGGACTGAAAATAGGAACAAATGCATATATTTCAAGTATGAACTATTGCGTCGAATAATTTTTATAATTAATGCAATTGCTGTTTAAAAATATATCTTTTCTTTGAATGAGACGTTTAATTTTTATGAAAACGCTGAATGATTCCGAATATATCTGTTGCGGTGTATTGGTTGTACATTTGAGTAATACCATGTTTTACATTAATTCATAATGGAGATCATTTTTCATATTTCGTGAATATGTATGGTAACCTGATTTATATAGATTGCCAGTTTGTGAAGAAACTCTACATCATATAATTTCTGAGGAATTGAGAATGATGTTAGTAATATTGTACTTCCGAGAAATACAGTTTGACTAGGTTCCTCAGCTATAGTGGCATCTTTAAGAATTCACTTTCGCGCGGCTGTGGACCACTGCGTTGGATTGCAAGCGTGTTTTAAGTGACCCAAATCCGCAGAATGGATGGCTGCAGATTGATCAAGCGTAATTCGAGCATCTGAATCTCCATTTGACACCTATATTGTGAAATTTCTTCTGCCCCCTGTATTAAGGTGATAGTCGCAACTAGCTATATTTTACAGAGAATGCTTTTTTTAGAAATTTTAACGCTGCGACTATTAAGGTGATAGTCGCAACTAGCTATATTTTAAAGAGAATGCTTTTTTTAGAAATTTTAACGCTGCGACAAAGATAATACTTATAGCGTGTGGAATATAACTTTTAATCCTCTATGTGAAAAGGTGCATGTTTGCACTATGAAACGCGTAAATGTGTCTTGCTTTAATATTCTCGTTACATATGAAGCCATTGAGCTTTTCAACTTTTTTTGAAGTCTGCCTATGGAAGGCGAGGATAATTTAATTTTCTGATGACTTGTATTTTTTGATTTTGTTACTTATGTTAGAAAAAGTACGTTTAATTAACAGCAACATCCCCTGTAATACTACGCAAAAATCAGTGAAAGTTTAGTCAAAATTAACATTTGCAAACCGTTAGGTATATGGCCTCTTTTTTCATTTACAAAAAGTATCCCCCTTTTAAATTTGAAATTTTAACTTTTTTCCTGTCAATAATTTTCTTACACGGTAAATTACTGTGGTGGAATGTCTTCAGAGTTAAAAATTCGCGTTTTTAGAAGCTTTCTGGAGATTTAGCTTAATCAGGATAAACCATCGTTTTTCTAAGGATTCTTTTGGAATTTCAATTTTGTCTAATTTCTTTGAATGTCATTACCTCACCGGTATTATCTTATTCCTTCCAGTATTTGATGGCATGGGGAATATCACGTCATTTTTCTCTCATCTACTTAGGAAGATTGAAAGGAAGACATTAGGAGTCCCCTGGCCAGAGAAATCGCAATCACAAGGTGAAAAGGGTACACACAAATTATTTTCATGTTCTAGTTGTTATCTACATTTTTCCGCCGAGACAGGCGTTACCATTGGAAAATGTAGACATTTTTGGATTTTTTAAATGCAACAAATAATATTTATTCAGTCTTTTCTCAGTATTCCATATAGTGCAATGAGGAGAGTATTTTCATTGAATTTTCGTGAAAATCGCATTTACTCGGTTTCCCGAAAGAATCTAAGGTTTACAGGCGTCCTTACCAGCGCATTTATTTGTTCATTTTCATCACCCCGAAAAAAGAGCAATAACGGACTTTACAGCGGAGAATCTAGCAAATAACATCGTAGGAAGATCAAAGCATCCATGGTTTTATGAATTATTTTGGGCCTACGCCATTAGTGAAATTAAAGTTACTCACTTTTTAGCTCAGATCCTTCAGGGGTGCAGGGTCCTTTGTCCATCAGACAGTCAAAGTAGTTCTTGACCAGACGGTCGCTCCTCAGGATCTCGTCCACGTTGACGTTGTCGTACTTGGCGGTGTATTTGGTATCGCGGTAAATACGTCCGGCGTAGGCCACGGCCACCAGGCACGACACAAGCAGAAAGGCGGTTGCGGTCTTCATGTTGTCTTGTCAGCTCTCGAACTGAGTGGTGAGTGCCGACCGATGAGATCCGCAGCACTAATATACCTGATCGCGGTTCTGACGCTGGTAGCCGTCCAATCTGAGACGTTGTCCTTGTTCTCGAAAAAAGAATCCCTCTCCCACCTCCCTGCCCCGCCCTCTAGTTGTTTCCACGGAAATCCTCCACCTCTTACCACTGTGGTATCAGCCGTTGGAATCACCCCACCCCCAACCGATCCTCATTATTACGTTTCTTTTGCTCCCCTCCCCAATCCTCCCTTCGCCTTCGCTTACGTACTTCGAAGCGGACTTTTCCTCATCCACTCTCCGTCACCATGACGAATATCGCGTTTTCCATTTTGCTCATTCCGAGTAAATAGTTTTTCCATGAATATTATTTTCGAATTATACCGGGTGTTTCAGGAGGAATCTTCATTACTTCAGGACAAGACAGGGGGAGAATTTTATGCATTTTGTGTCCGGTAAATTTGGGGTCGCATCTCCTTAGTTACTGAGCAATGACAATGCAAACATTTTAAAAAAATACACTTTGAGTCACAATGAAAACAATTTTTCTTGGGAATCCAGCCTTTTTCGCATTGAATTTAATGCTATAGATTTTTTAAGTCAAAAATATTTAAGGTTGGACGAATATGTGCGATTATATGTGTTTAAAATAATTACTCTTTGAGCTTAATTAAACGAGAGAGAGATAGGAGTGAGTATCAACCATACAATTGCGCATTCGTATCCATTTTGAGATTAATTATTTCAGAGAATTTTATTCGCACATTTTTATATTTTTCAAATTATTAAATATAATGTCGAAAAGAATGGATACCCAAGAATAACTGTTTTCATGATAACTGAATAGTGCATCGAGAAAAATGTTTGCGTTTCTATAGTTCAGTAACTAAGAAGATTAGACCTATGTAATTTCACAAAAAATGCTTAAAATTGCCTCCGTTATATAACGCATTTATAGGCATATTGATACTCGGGTGAGTTGTCCAAAAATGATAAGTGAACTCGTCCATGTGTGACTTATAAAATCTTTGTGCATTATTATTCTACAAAAAAATTCGTGATATCAATTTGAATAACAATATAATTTGACGAAAGATATTGACAGCTTCTTATAAAATTTGAATGATCTTTATTGTTCCAATCCTTTTTTATCTTTTGCGTTAAATAAACGTTATATTCCCAGAGAGGTCATGTATACATCTGTAAATATTCATCAAGTTATGTTTGCAATGGATCATGATGTTATATGCTTGCAAGGCATTTATTTTCAATATCTGAGGTATTTTCTCTATTATTTAAGGTCAACTAATTATCTTTGAAGTTAACAAATTAGTATTGACGAGTTATTTGCGAAGAGGTAAATAATATTTTTCCTTTTAAATAGAAGACTTCATTTTTGTTCCCGGTAGATGATCCATGAAAAATAAATGATCACCTTAGCTATTATTTTCTGAGGCGAAATTACACCTTTATTTGCCATTTTGGTATATTCAGGGTTCAGAATGAAGTATGATTAGATATTATTATTATAGTATTCTACCGATTAAGGTAGGTTTCCATGGAGTATTCGAGAAGCGATCTGGGAGCCTTCCCTTTCCTTCCAGCACTGCCTTCTTTAATTCACTGTAAGGCCTACTCTCTTTCAATCTATCTAAAAAACCTATTCTTTTCCTTCCCCTCCCTCGTTTACCTAACATTCTACCCTCCAACACCATTTTCAGCATCCCCTCACCGCTAAGCACTAACTCCATCCATACCTTCTGTCTCCTGCGTATCTCATCTAAAAGCTGCCTCTCCTCGCCAACCATAGCCAGCACTTCGTCGTTCCTTTTCCTCTCCGTCCATTTCACCCTCTCCATTCTTCTCCATACCCACATCTCGAATGCCTCCAATCTTCTCTCGTCTTCTTTCCTCAGTGTCCACGTTTCCGCACCGTAGAGAGCTACACTCCAAATCAAACTCTTCACCAGCCTTTTCTTTAAACTCTTACACAACGATCCTCTCAGAAGCTCCTTCCTGTTCATGAACGCCTCCTTCGCTAATGCTATTCTCTTCCTGATGTCCTTACTACTGTATCCGTTTTCCTCTAACGTACTGCCTAAATAGTTGAATTGCTCAACCTGCTCAAGTTTTTCACCACCCACCTTTATCTTGAGTCTCACATTCCTCGCTCGTGATGCTTTACAAAACCGCATAACCTTAGTTTTCTTGTGATTAATCCTCATCCCATACTCCTCGCAACGTTCGTATAACGCATCCACTAGAGCCTGAAGCCCCCTCGCTGACTGGCTGATCAACGCTTGGCCATCCGCGAATCTCACTGATTTGAACATCATTCCTCACACTTTTATCCCAGCTTCTAACTCATCCCACGCTTCCCTTACCATCTCTTCAGCGTACACGTTAAAGAGCAGCGGCGATAGAGGACAGCCTTGCCTCACACCTCGGCCAATGCTTGCCCTCCCAGATTCTCCGTCCGCTATCCTCACTTGCGCAGTCTGGGCCATATACAGATTACGAATCAGTCGTCTATCCCTCCAATCTACACCCATTCTCTTGAGAATATCCATTAGCTTCACCCAGTTCACCCTATCAAACGCTTTCTCAAAATCCACGAAACACGCATATACGTCCTGGTCATATTCTAGCCTCCTCTCCACGAGGGACCTCATTATTGCTATTGCATCACGAGTTGACTTCCCTTTTCTGAAACCAAACTGATCTTCGCCCAAATATTCGTTTGCCCTCGCCTACATTCGTCTGTTCAATATCCTCAGTACCACTTTCGCCGCATGCGATATTAGGCTAATAGTCCTATAATCTCAGCATTCCACAGCTTTCTTCTTCTTCGGAAGCGGAATTAAAACCGTCTTCACGAAATCTTCCGGCCAACATCCCTCCTCGTAGATCTTGCGCACTAGTTCGAAAAACCTATTCTTACCTTCCTTCCCTAGATTCTTCAGAAGCTCACACGGGATATTGTCCACGCCTACTGCTTTCCTAGCCTTCATATCACGAAGTGCTCTCTCTATTTCCGAATCTAATATCCCCGGCCCAAGATTGTCCTCCTCCACTGCACTTTCCTCCTCTAGAGTCAATCTCTCTGGTCTGTTCATTCCGTCATACAGGTCCTCCACGTATTCCTTCCACCTACCCTGTACCTCTGCTCGTTCGGTTAGCATCCTCCCATCCTTAGCCATAATTTTAGACATGGCTTGTCCTCTTTTGCCGCCCGATAGCGACTTAACTTTGGCGTACAACGCGCCTACTTCTCCATCCTTCTGGAACTTTTCCATTTCCTCGCACTGTCCTTTCCACCAAGCCTCCCTTGCCCTCTTAGTTTCACGTCGTAATCGATTATTCAATTCCCTATACATTCTTTTGCCCTGTTCTGTGTCCACGTTCTTCCACTTCCTTCTCTCCTCCATATCTTTTACCATTGCCTCCGTTATCCACGGCTTCTTTATCCTTCTACTGTCCACGTAGCCAATTGACTTCTCCGCCGCTTTGACTATTCCCGTTTTAATATTATCCCATCTTTCCTCAACAGTCTTGGTGCTGTCAATGTCCCGCATACTAATGTCCACTAGTTCCTGATATTCTCTCCTCATGCTCCCTTTCAGGGCTTCTACGTTCCATTTCTTCGTCTTCCTAACTCTTATAAGTCTTTTGAATCTTACGTTGCATTTCATGAGCACTAGATTGTGGTCCGAATCCGCATCCGCTGCAGGGAAGCTGCGCGAGTTTTTCACACTATTCCTAAACCTCTGTCTTACCATAATGTAGTCTATTTGATATCTCCCCGCATCCCCTGGACTTTCCCACGTGTACCTTCGCCCTTTATGATGATTGAACCACGTGTTTGTGATGAATAATTTGTTTCTCCTACAAAATTCTGCTGCTTTCTCTCCCCTGTCGTTCCGTTTTCCTAGACCAAAATCTCCTATTTCGTTTCCATCCCTGCCTTCCCCGACTGAGGCGTTCCAGTCCCCCATTACTAGCAGATTTTTCGTACCCGGTGTGTCTCTATGATTAGATATCTCTCGTAAAAAATGGAACGAATTATCCTTGAAACATGTAAATACATCCAAAAATTTCATTTTATGTCACTTAAGCAATGGCCAGAATGGAAACAAGTAGACATGCTACCCTTTCTTGGCTGCCCTTACGTAGTTTCGCCTATTATTTTCCTTTCTATTCATGCACCCTTTCAGGGGCGGATCCAGGATTTTTTTCTGGGAGGGGCACAAGCAAGGCCGTATCCAGGATTTTGTTCTGGGTGGGGCACATGGATACCTCGTAATACAAAACGAATGCAATGATAATGGGACGGTATTAAAAATCTTGCATATTTTTGAGGGTCTGGGGGGGGCACGTGCCCCCGTGCCCCCCCCCTGGATCCGCCTATGCACCCTTTCACTTCCTTAGTGGTAAGCTTTGGAAACCTGGTGTTGTTTTTGTGAATATATACCCTTGCTCTGGTTTTGCTCTTTTTCTTTTGAGTAAAGGAACAAGTTCTAGTTAAATTATTTAATTTTTACGACTTGTAACTACAATATAGTATTTCATAACTGCGTTAGCATTGTCCCTTCGACAATTTTTAAGGCATGGATTGTATTTCTGTAAAAGTTTGTTATGCTCTAACTTCGTTTGTTGATGTCATCTGCAGTGATCTGCATTAAACACTTTTAAACGTATTGCTTCATATTACCCAGCTTAATGTAGGATTGATGTGTACTTAATTGTCATGCTGACATCGAAAGTGGGGATTTATTTTGCATATGTGCCATTTTCAGTCTTAGAAGTAAGAATATTATAGCTTAGTATCACTGTTATTTTCCATTAGCTTATCAATGAAATTTTCAGTTGTAATCTATACAACAATTTACGAAATTTTTATCCATATTCTGATACAAAAAATGGTAATCAGAGACACATTTATTTAGCGAGCATGCGTAATCCAAGGTGGCTGCCCACTCGCAAAAATTCCAGTAAACTGAGGGGAAAAAAATAAAACCTGGTAACTATTAGCTACCGAGAAAGACCCAGGGATTCTGTTTCATGGACGGTAAATATTCTGGTGCTACGAAGAAAACCCGAAGATTAAGGCATGAAGAAGTGTAAATTTTCCGTAATGAAATAAATACTTGTAATAATAGTGGAAAATTTCTATTATTCATTTCTGTATGGTAAAAATTATGAATTCTTTTATTATCACCTTGAAATTATCCTAAACGCTCATCATATTCTGCTAAATCTATGCTATGAAGATCTCGTGGTAAATGTGGAGAAGGGGGATTAATGAATTCTGCACATGCGACTGAGATTTGAATACGATATCACGTGATTAGACCGAAAGGCATTTTCCGACGATAGCGTGTAGTTTATTTCGATTCAAATATTTATTTCCCTTAAATTTACTTTCTCGAAAAAATTATCTCATTCTTCGCATTTGACTAGTCTGTACCGTCTTTATGGTCAATTATATTTCTCGTGTTTATAATAATAGTAATAATAATAATAATAAAAATGCAATTTATTATGTTCACACTGTAAACTTTCTATTGTAACATTGTTTGTAAACAATTTACAGGTGTACATGTATTAGATTTATGATAATTTGAAATGGATAATTAAGGAAAATATGCAAAAACAATTATAAACATTTAGACGTGATTGTACAACGTTAAAATGGCCAATTAAGTTTGTTTATGTGGGAATAAGTATATTCTTTCAGAATTTTGCTGATATGTCTTGGGGTTACAATTCTTGTAACATCCTATTTTAATCATTATTTTTCTTCTAAACTCTCTATTTTCTATCCTTCTACTGTCGTACTGGGGAAATCCCCGGCAAACACTCTCTGGGTGTTGTATCATCAGATGCATGTGATCAGAGGTAGGAGGTGCATGGATCCATAGAGCGTTTAGTATCACGTTGTTTATTTGATGCTGTTGGCAGCCCCACATTTGCCGGAGCAAAATAGGAAGAGTGGTCGCGGACCGGTTTCAGTTGGGGTTAAACCCAGTAATAATATCGCGGAGGCCGCGTGTTGCGTCACGACGTGAAGCATGGGATAGTGCTTGCTTCTTGTCTCCCCCTTGATTTAATGCTACCACCACCCCATGCATAGCTGGTTTTGCACCCAATTTCCAAGATTCTATTCTCGTAATGATATGCGTAAACTTTCCTTTATCGCTTTGTCTCACGTAGGGTGAGGGTTGAAGGTGAACGATTAGATTATTTTCCAAGGGCTAGTAAGAAAATAAAGAGAAAAAGGTTCCGGTGGATAATTTTCTGTGTTGATATCGCTCGGAAGTAATTAACTTATAATGAGTCTATTAATTCCATGTTTCATATTTAAGACATCGCATTGGGAATAATAGGAAAGAATATATTTGATCGTTCTGAGTAAATCAGCCTTAAAGTAAAATTATGCGATTCCTTCTGTAGTTCCTCTAATTATATTTTTTTGTTTTCGATGGTATCAATAAAAATATAATAAATTAATATAAAATTAGTATTAATATTAAATTGGTAAAATTTAATGAATAACAAAAATATAATACCTATGCAAATGGATTAAAGCAGCCCGATTTTAAATATAGGGAAATTTGTGTTTGTGTTCCCAATTGCTCTCGCTAATTAATTTTAAGCATATTAATTCCTTCTTATCTTATTCGTATTTGTTATCAAGATAGAACTAACTAAAATAAGGATTTAACATGTTTTACCTGCGTGGCGAAATGCATTTTGTGACCATCAAAATTTTTGTTTTCGATGCGTTCAGTCTCTTTTCAGCTTTACGGTAATCAATCTTTTTTACCCGAGTTTTATGTACTTGACAATATGCCAGACAAAAATAAATTTTTCCTTCGTCGTATCGCAGCATAATATCACATTATAATTTGTGTTTCATTGCGATGCATGGTGCAATACGCATTGCTTCAGGGGATCATAAGGAAATGAGCGACCTACTTAGATGGCTCTTTTTAGTGCCTAGTAAATATATTGAAGAGTAATAAGAATCATTTATTTAAAATTTAACTCTTGACATATAGGTCATTTATAAAAAACATATTTTCTTGCCTTTCAGAACTATATTTTAAAGTTTTAATCTGTATTATATGTAAAATTGATAACAACAATATCTAAAAAAAAGTACTCTAATAGTACTGTTAGTCCTCTCGGATTCGATCGGACAAATTTGGCAGGGATTTGGGAAAGGAAAGTCCAGAGATGTTGGAAAAGTAATGTTTATTACTTATTACATTGCACTTCGCATAGCGACCGCCCACCCGAGTCCCGCTCTGCTCCTCCTTCACCTTGCTTTTATCCCCAGTCAGCCGTTTGTCGTTATTCGGCAAACGGCGTTGCATTCACATTCCTCCGGGAAAGGTGGAAGGCACTAAGGGTGGGGATGAGGCGTCTCTACGAGGGCAGGGGAGCCGTTGCTGTAATTCGGCAATCGGTCTTCGTTGCATATTCTTACAGTGTTCCAGTACATTCCTCCAGTCTGAGGAAAGGAAAAAGGTAGATGGGACAAGAATGGGGGGAGGTTACGAGGCATGAATGCTGACATAGGTACTTACAATCACCCTTCCTCAACAGAAAAAATATGATGTTCCGCAGTCACACATTATTTTCATTTAACCACACAATGAAGAATAAAATCTCACTTTAAAACAGACGATTTATGAGTAATTAAGAACACAATCACGATCCCCAAAACATAAACACACACATTTTTTTTTAAATCACACATTTTCTGTTTCCAGAGTCCCAAAAACCGTTTTCAAGATGACTCCCTCAGAATTAACTCAACCCCGTTTGGGTCTCCCATGTCCCAATAAACCAAAAAGATATCTCCAGTTCGTCTTTGATGCCTTGATACTCCGTGAGCATTTTACTCATCACCATTACATAGCCCTCACTCAGGTGTTTTCCCTTTAGGTTAGTACTCTCGCAAACACTTTCAATTCCATCCCCCAGTCGTTTATAATCACCATTTAGAACTAATAATTCATCACAACAGACCATGTGTGCTCCGGCTAGACCACATTTCTTTGTTTTTCAAAAACCACCCCTTCATCAGGGGGGTAACTCTCACTTGACCACCGCTCTTCGGTAGTACAAGCAATAGCATAATACACCAGTATAGATTAATTCCCTCCATTTTTCGACGTTGGTCGAGGACGGAGTTTGTAGTGATGCGTCTGGGCTATGCTTTCGTTTCCACACGTGAGGGGGGGGCTTACACTGCTTTGGATGGGAGAGGATTCTTCGCTTGAGGGGCAGGGGGACTTACTCGGCGTCGGGGGTGGTCCAAGGGATCGCGGAGCATACGTTGGTTCGGCGAGATGGCAGGTGGACTCCCCTATTCTTCTTCATCTTTCTTAAGCGTCGCCAGGCCGTCTGGTGCGTTATCCGCCGGGGGTTGCGCGTCGTTGAGGGATGGCCGTTCCTCCAGGGGAGATGTGGATTCTTCGCGACTATCTCCGTTGTGTGAAGCATTGCGATTGCCGTGTATTTTCCACTCGACGGCCACCTGTTTCACTAGGGGTGCCTACGTCGCTTTTTTTGGCCTTCCTCTTTTTGCGCCGGCTGGGGGGGAAGAGGGGGAAGGGAGGAGGAGGAGTGATGAGGTTTCACTCGGTTTTCGTGCACGATGACCGTGCGGTGAGCGAGTTGCAATTTAAGGTTGCAAGTTAGAATGGAACTGACAACGCGGAACGGCCCCTTCCACGGCTTCTGGAATTTTTTCACTTGTCCCGGCCGCAAACTTAAGTCGCTCAAGTATACTGAATCGCCCTCTTAGTACGAGCCCCGACTCGTTTACTTCGCTAAAGACGCTCGCTCTTGGTTTTCCGCTGCTCTTTTATTATTTTTCCTACATTTCTCCCTTATCATTTTAAGTCGGCGCCTCAAGGTAGACACACATGTCCCATCCAGCCCTTTTATTTTCCTCTCCATACATTCGAAAGGTGAATTCGTTGCGTAACCAAACACAACTTCGTGTGGAGCACACTTTGTACTCCTGTGAATGCTCATATTGTACCCAGGCGTGACGTATGGCAATAATATGTCCCATTTGTTGTTTGCACTGTTCGATTAGTGACTCAACATTTGCGCGATCGTCCTATGAACCCTCTCGACTCTACCGTTACATTGTGGATGGAAAGGAGATGTACGGAGTTTTTCGATTTTCAATAGTTTGGTCACCTGAAGGAACAGTTCCGACGTAAAATTACTCCCCTGATCGGTTAACAACTTTTGAGGGACCCTGAACTTTTGACTCCATTTCTTTACCAGAGTCGCCGCAACAGTTTCTGCGGTTTGATCCTCGATAGGCAATAACATTATGTACCTAGAGAAATGGTCCAATATGGACAACGCATATCGATTTCCCACACTGGTCTTAGGGAGGGGCCCAAAAATATCTAAGGCAATGAAATCGAAAGGGCTGTCCGTGGCGGGGAGGGTTTGGAGGGAGCTCTGCTTTTCCCGTACGGGCTCCTCTGCTGGCAGGAGATGCACCCCTTAACGGCCGTTTCTACGTCTTTCAAAATTCCAGGCCACCGAAAAGAATTACTAATTTGCCGGTTGGTAGACCGGACTCCCAGGTGACCCGACAGGGGATGATCGTGGAATTTATGTATTACTCCACCCCTTAAACTCTTAGGGACAACCACTCTCTCCCCATCTTTAGTACCTTTAAGCAGAATTCCGTTCACCTTTATAAATCCCGCTCGCCTTCCCCAAAAGTCGCACTCCGCATCCCCCTCTTGCGCCGCCGGCCAAACCTCTATCGGAAGGACCCCCACCCACCCTACCTTTCGACTTAGACCATCCGCGTTTAGGTGTAGTTTTCCCGATTTATGGACAACGTCATAATCATATTCACTTAGTTTAATGGTCCATCTCATCAGCCGGCTGCAAGGGTCTTTCACGCTAAATAGCCACTTCAGCACCGCGTGGTCTGCGATTACCCGAAATTTACTGCCATAGAGGTAACATCGGAAATGATTCACCCCCACACTAGGGCCGCCAATTCCTTTTCCGTGGCGCTGTAATTTATTTCGGAAGTATGAAGCTGCCGGGACGCATAGGCGATTGGATGTTCATTCCCATCAACTTCTTGGGCCAATACCGCGCCTAAAGCAAAGTTACTGGCGTCGGTGGAGAGTATGAAAGGCTTATGGAAATCGGTATACCCTAAAACTGGACTTTGCGTGAGTGCCGTATTTCAGGACTCCATAGCAATGTCGCACTACGGGGTCCAAACAAACGCGGCCCCCTTTTTCAATAGACGTGTGAGGGGTTTGGCCGTCACCGCATAATTCTCAACGAATCTCCGATCGTAATTGGCCAACCTCAAAAAGGACTGCAACTCCTTAGTTTTCGTGGGCGTAGGGAAATTCTTAACCGCTTCTATTTTCTCGGAGTCCGGGCGAACTCCACCCTCCCCGATTATGTGTCCCAAATATTTAACTTCGCTCTGCGCTATCATACATTTTTCGAATTTAAGTGTGAGTTTGGCTGACCTCAACTTCTCCAACACTTTCCTCACTCTTATTGCATGCTCGTGAATACCGGAACTAAATATGATGACATCATCGAGACAAACGAGGGCCTGGGTATCGAGAGCACGTTGGTCATCCTCGATGCGTGTCAGCGACGTAATCGGCCGCTCCTTCTATATCGTACGTTTGTGAATTAATTTTTCGGTCAGCTAATGTCTCGTTATCTTCGCCGGGTGAAAGCGCAGGTTGATGAGCATTTCCCGGTAAAACCTTGCGCTTCTTTTGCTGCGGTATCGCTGGATGAGTGGCTCTTTCAGTTCTTCGTAGTTGGCTGCATGTATACATTCCTCCCTGCTACGGAAATACTCGGCGGCTTCCCCGCTTAGCCGCAGCACGGCGACGTGTAGCTTCTCTGAATCTGACATCCCTCCCAACTCGGCCGTCCTTTCCAACTTATCAATGAAGAGAGTCGCTGACTCCTCCAGTTTCCCACAGAACCCGTCTATGGATCCAAGTACACCAAAAATTCTCGTCGGTCCTCTATCTGCGGCGGGTGCACCGTTATCAGCATGGAGCATCTCGTTCTCCTCACTCAGCTCCCGAAGTTTGTTGTGCATTTGTTCTAAGGCCTGTTGCAGGTCCATCTCCTTCTCTCCAATGCTCACTCTTCCGGCAATCTTGGAACTCGATCAACTTCCCCAAATATGCCAAATCCCACTTCCAGACACCAGTTGTTAGTCCTCTCGGATTCGATCGGACAAATTTGGCAGGGAGTTGGGAAAGGAAAGTCCAGAGATGTTGGAAAAGTAATGTTTATTACTTATTACATTGCACTTCGCATTGCGACCGCCCACCCGAGTCCAGCTCTGCTCCTCCTTCACCTTGCTTTTATCCCCAGTCTGCCGTTTGTCGTAATTCGGCAAACGGCGTTGCATTCTCATTCCTCCAGGAAAGGTGGATGGCACAAAGGGTTGGGAGGAGGCGTCTCTGCGAGGGAGGGGAGTTGTTGCTGCAATTCGGCAATCGGTCTTCGTTGCACATTCTTCCAGTGTGAGGAAAGGAAAAAGGTAGATGAGACAAGAAGGGGGGGATGTGACGAGTCAGGAATGCTGACATAGGTAGTTACCGTACTGAAAATTAATTTTAAAGAGCAAACAATATACAATAAAGACTTTTAACAATTACTTACGGAATTTTAAAAACAAACTAAGAACATTATTATGGACTAAGAACATACCTTTTATGTAGTTGTTTAGTTTGATTCTTAGCTGCTATGTTGCAATATTATACTTATGCTTTTGCATTCACATCTATTTGTATTTATTAATAAGGGTTGAACATGGAAAATAAATTCCCAAAACGCTGTCAAATTATAAAAAAAAAATCTTAACCTCAAGATTTCATATTAATATAAAAACAAGAGGTAAAGAACAATAGAAATGAAACAAAACTTATATTTTTTCTGCATAGTTTGTAAGGCTGCTTAAATAAAGTGTCATCATTATAATTATTATTATTCGAAGTGATTGCAATTATTAATTTATGCAATAGTGCTTTTTATAGAGTACGATTAGATTTTACGACGAATTGAACCTTACCCTGGTGCAACGGTTTGTTTATGCAATGTTTATGGCTGCATTTCAGTTCTCAGTCCAAGGGTTTTGTCAGCGCTCACCTACCACCTAAAAATGTCTATTTAAATATGTCTAACTTCCACCAATCGAAACATAATTTAATTACTAATGGTATGATGTAGTTTAATGACACAAGAGGAATGGTAGCAGGCGGAGTAGAATGGATACGTACCTATATACTCAATAATAACTTAACAGTGACAGCATTACTTAACGGGACATCGTCCGTGTAGAATAAAGGGAGAAATGAAAAAAACCGTTGGGGAATGCTCAACTACCGCTTGCATCCCATCATAATCTCTCAGTTCAATTTTCCAGTTAAGGTTTTAAACCCTATATCTCAAGCCAAATCTTTCAATATGGAACAGAACGTAGTTTCATCCTTTCATTATCGATAACTTGCCTTTAATTGTTAAATACAGATTTGTTTTGTGTATCGGCGTACCTTATATCGTTTACATTTATAGAATAACAACTTTTTTAATGTCCGATAACTTATTTTTCCTTGTGATCACGATTTTTATTGATATCGAAAGATATGAGCAGTTGTTGACGAGTATTGATGATACTATAGGAATTAAAATCACGCATCTTTGGAACATAATCGATTGGTTGACGTGTAAACAGGCTAAGAATCCCAGGTATATTCACTCTTAAAGTAGAAGCAGTGAAAGAATCCATTATGACGACTTGAATATATTTTTTACGTGGCAATAAGAGGAAGTGTTTTGAATTCCCATTAATGTTGTATGCTGTCTTGAATTCTTATTGATAGTGTCGTTGCAAATGATAAAATAGTAGGCTGAGATGAGACAAGTTTTCCATCCAATTTTTACCACGTGATTGCTCATCTATTTTGATATAGCCATCAATCCCACATTTGAAATTACCGATTTGTAGTAACTCTTGGTTAAAAATGAAATTAGTGTTTTCTAATCCTTTTTATAGGCTTTCTATCATCATCGTCGTATTTTTTAAAGTTAAGTCGGTTTTTAAGTTTTTTAACGTTTAAGTTTAAAGTTTATTCAATATCTGTTATGTTAATATGTTTTCCTATATCTGCAGTGGATATAATCCTTTTGAAATGTAATACTTTTGATCTTCGTTTTATCATCAGTTTATAAGTTCCCATTTTGAAAACAAAATTGTGTAGGTTAAAAGCAAGACATGAGATATTCTTTGAAAAAGTCATTCAGCAGTACATCAAGCGTGGTGTCTTACGGACGTGGTGATGGTTTTTTCGTTTATCTACTAGTGTTTGTCTTCTTTTAATGCGAGTCTTCGTGTTTACTTTCCCTTGATAGCAATAGTCTTCCAAAAATTACAGGCAAACTGTAAGAGGCACGTTGCATAGATATAGAAATGGGCAAAATTTAATTGTTTCCTTGAATCACTACACGAATTGTTTCTGTGAAGTGATTATTTTTGAAGAGTTAGGTAATTGCATGAGACAAGTTCCCTTTCTGGGAAAATGGTGTTTAAAAAACTAATGTTTGATCAATAGGTCTGAGGATTTAGAAGTGTTCCTTTAATGAAAGTTTTTGACTCAGCTGCCCAGGTACGAAATGATTCCCTTTTCGCGTCGTAACCGAGAAATTAATCGTCAAGATTTCTCTCCAGCAATATTTTCGTCATATTTCTTATCAATCATTTTTTCCATTACATAGAAATACTTTTGGAGATAAAATGATAGATCCCACGCCAGAAATAATTATGAAAATGGCAGCATAATAATATGGGGCTTATTTCGGTGTAATCTCATAAACTGCTTGCGAAGGCTTGGGCAATATGTGAGGATGTCTTGGTATTCTAACTGTTAACAAGATATTTAGTCAGGTACGAAATAATTTCCTTTTCGCGTCGTAACCGAGAAATCGATCGTCAAGATTACTCTCCAGCAATATTTTCGTCATATTTCTTATCAATCATTTTTTTCATTAAACAAAATTACTTAAAGTTTTCATCATAAACTCATGTGAAAATAAATGTTCTCAAAAACTTAATTTGATTTTCTTCGGCATGTTGAACCGATGAATTTAACTATGGGAGTTGATATGTCTTCTTCCATGATAATTAAAAACCCATTTCATGTAATAAAATCAGCATGATTATTCATAGCCACCATTGTAAGTGCTAGTGTTGACATAAAATAGTAATTGCTCACATAGGTTGCGCACATGAATTTTTCTTTAATTGGAAATTCACTTTCAAAGTATTGAAAATAAAACCTGCTTGTGGTTGGACAGATGTGTATTTCATGGATATTTTATGTTTGCTAGAGGAAAGAAACTGTCTTTGTAGCTACATCCAATTTACAAACAAGTACGTCTCTCTAAGGTAATCGCTTTCCAATGCCATGGCAATTAATCTCCACTAAACTAAAATAGAAATATTATTATTTTATTCGTGAAGTCTTTTTGGGATTTCCACCAGTTTTATTCACGGCATACCACTTATCTTTCGACAGACGACTCGTCCATCGCCATTAAGGTTAATAAGTTAATAACGTTAATAAGTTTGTGTGAACAAACACCGTTGAGATTTGACAAGACTTTACACAAGTAATTCGCGTGGATGGATTTCCATCTTTTCCTTTCTCTGAACATATTTTTACACCTGAAGCTTTTATTACTCTACTTTAATTTGGCTTATCGCTTTCACTAGTTCATTTTATTTTTTGAACGCCTGCGCGAGTTTTTTGCTGGACTGATTAATATAAACCCAAATATTAACGTATTATTAAGTATGATGGCATTATGCGGCGTTGTCCTCAAGGTGATTCATTTATTTATCCCTGGGAAGGACAATTTTCTTTCTCCCCTTTGCCCAAATCCAAAATTTTTTGATAATTCGCGAACACACGTTACATGAAAGTTCTTGAGTGTGTTTACCTTATCGTAAAAAAATTGTTAGAACTGTAAAATGCTATATGGACTGATTTCAAAAGTATATTTAAAAGTGTAGAGCGAGGGCACACAGCCGTGGCGATTTTAGCGGGTGATTGGACCTGCGGTGGAACTTCCTTTTATGATCGCAAATGGGGCTCTTCTCTCCCACACAAGCCTCGCTTGGAGAAGTGTTTGTTGAATAAGCTCTCTTTCTTCCCCTCTTATTTTCTTTTTTTTATTATTTTTTTTCTTTTCGTTCCACTCTCGATTTCTAAGATTTTTCGCTGAGATCGGAGCGTGGCGGTGGCACTGACCTCGTTTGGCCGCCGTCGAAATACGCGGATTAGGCGGAAAATCACTACTCTTCCTCCTTTCATGACTAACGTGGAAACCCTCGCGACCAAAATGAAGGCCAAGGTCACCAGATAAGCAAGTCGGGGGGATGACGCTTCCCAGTATGTCTGCAGATATGCCGTTGCTTACTGAATAAGGCGTTGTGGGAATGAACGATGAATGAAGATTTCGGAATGTAAATATGCAAGACCACGTGCATGATCGTCACAAATCAAGAATCCGTAGATCGGTTTGGAGCAGCTCGCCGTTCCGCTCTTCTAACCACTAGACTTTTCATTACGACGTATTTGGGTCAATCTCCAAAATACGCACATTTTTTGCGAGGCAAAATTAAAAAAAATAAGGTTAATGTCGCTCTCGTGGGGACTACCGATGGTCAGTCGCCCTAATGAGGGTTCACCCTCGACTCCGAGCCTAATCCGACTCTTTCTCAGGGACCCAAGATCACGACGGACTGACCCAAAACACCGGGAGGGCCCCCACCCAACAATTTATTGGATTTATCGTCTTCTTGATCATACCAGAAATACGGGCGTTTTTCGATCGTCTTTCTACGATGATTTTTAAGAATTTTGTCCAATCTGTGATAAAAGTCCCCTTTTGACTTGGCAACGCTGCAACCATCAACTGTGGACTGGGTAGTGAAAGTTCTCTCGGGCCTAAAGCACTAGACGCCCAAGAATGACGAACCCTTTTCTGACCTGGGAATTGGAAAATGCTATGCTAACAAAGTATACTTCCACTTTCACGCAAAAGAAAATCATGCCAACTGCTCATGCAGGCATGATGAGAAGGCATGAGAAAAAAAGGGAAATTTCTGAAACATGAACTAAGGAATACATAAGTCAATAGGATACAACCTATCAAAAGTCAACAAACCCTTATAGTAAGTTCTGTATCTACATCTATGTTATACCATGCGAGCCACCTCCAGGGTGCTTGGCAGGGGGTAACCAATCTTCAACATGCAGCATGCAAGATGACCGACGCATTTCATGCCGCAATTTCATAGAAATATTCTGCACATTCATGCAAAGGCATAACTTGCCAATGGTTAGCAATTCCTATGGCGAATCCATGCAAGTTTATAACAAAAAAGAAAAACAAAACATCCAGAGAGTCGTTCTAGTGAGTTTTTTTTTCAAATTTTCAATTGTTTCTAACCACTCAACCAATTTTGTTGCACCTGGGGATAGGAGCACCCACACCCAAAATATTGAAAATTTGTGGTCCATCATTAAAAGGGATATGAGGAGGAGAATAGGGAGAATAGCCGTGGGGTCCCTGGAGACATATCTACTGGAATATGTTTGGAGAAGCAGGGCTCGGTGTGAGGAAGAGTTGCTCTACGACTTCGTTGCAGGGCATAACTGCTTTTATACTGAGAGGTAGAGAGGTGAGGATGGAGGGTAGAGTGGGCAACGGGACGAGGCTTCTTGGTTAGAAGTGAGACGATGACAAAGCTCTTTTTAGAGCTGCTACCGGTATTGATTTGCTTGGCTTTCAATCAATGGCCATGCATATCAATGTTGATAGCAGACTAAAAAGTACTCAACGGTTCCACTATGGGGGTTAGCTAACGGCGAAAACAACCCTTTGCTCACTACCATTTAAAGAAAAATGATCCCACCTATTATTATGAGATCACAACTATGCTATGAAATAAGTAACTCAGGTGAGAAGTCATGAGATAAGCACTTTACTCTACCCAGAAGGTGGTCGCACGGAATAAATACAGCCGTCCCGCGTTTGAGGTAGCTGATATATTTAAGCTAAGTATTCCTTTTTTATTTGCATTGGCAGGTTATATAGTAGAAATGTTTTGTTTTGTGTAAGCGTGGGGCTTTTAGAACTACCACAGGCTTTAATATTACAGCAATATTAGTCAAGTTCAAATATGAGTAAAAAGTTAAACGAAATGTTTCATCTGTTATTGCAGGCGTATGAAATAAAATACTAATCTTGGTAATTTAGTAGTAGTAAGCAGAAAGTAGAGCAAAATGTAGCATAACTGTTTCAAATAGCATCCGCACCAAACAGAGGAGAAAGTATTCTTGATTTATTAGCGACAAATATACCACATCAGGTAATAAACGTTGGCACTGTCGAAGGAATAATAATACCATAGGGTAGTAGCTGCAAAGTTTTCTCTAAATACCTCTGCAAACTTTAAAAAAGAGAGTAACGTTTTCATTTTTAAAAGAGCTGATTTTGATGGTCTTAAGAGTCATCTGAAAAATGCTTTCCCCGAGTATTAAAGTTAAATGTAGAGAATACTTGGAAAGCTTTTCTTTCGCTCGTAACTTCGGGAATAAATAGCTACATCCCTAATAAAACAGTAAAAGAAGGCAGCGAACCGAGATGGTATGACGCGGAAGTGAAAAAATCATTGAGGCGACAGAGAGCGTGTCATGCTAAAATGAAAAAAGTCAGCAAGGATTTATCCGCTAATGAACGCGAGCTAATAATTAAAATATATAGGATGACTAAAGCTGCCACGAAGGAAGCGTTCATGAATGCATTCACAAATTTTAAAAGAAAACCACTAGTAGAGCAGTTACAGGATAACCCAAAAGCATTTTGGTCATATGTTAGGGAAGTTCAAGGTAAACGATCTACCGCATGTTCGCTGAGAAACGACAATGGAGAAGTGTTGACAAGCAGTTACGATAAAACCAATTTATTAAATTCCTACTTCAAGAGCATGTTCACCGAACCTTTCGAGAACTCACCCGAGACCGATAACAATCCCTGCATACATAAGATGCCAGCTATTGACATTAGTACGCTCGGAATAGAAAATATATTGAAATCGCTTAGTCCAAATAAATCACCTGTTCCAGACGAAATACCTTCTCGCGTATATAAAGAACTAGCCTCAGAAATTGCCCCCTACTTGCAGTTAATATTCAGTAAACCCATCAAGCAACACGAAGTACCTAAGGACTGGAAAATCGCTAATGTAACGCCAATATTTAAAAGTGGAGACAAGGAACAGCCATCGAATTACAGGCCGATACCCTTGAACACATCGTAGTCAGCTCGTTAATGAAACACCTTGACGCACAAAACGAATTAATGGGAACTCAACATGGATTCAGGAAAAGCAGATCGTGCGAAACTCAGTTAGCGCTTTTCGCCCACGATATTTTAGTCTCCGGGGAAGACAACGTTCCAGTAGACACGATTTATCTTGATTTCAAAAAGGCATTTGATAAAATACCCCACGGAAAGTTAATAATAAAACTGAAATCTTATGGTCTAGACGAAGATGTCACTTCCTGGATTAGTGAATTTTTGAGCGACCGCGTCCAAAGAGTAGTATTAGACGGTGCAGTCTCCAATGAGGTTAGAGTCACCTCTGGCGTTCTCAGGGTAGTGTCATTGGCCCACTCCTATTCCTTCTTTATATAAACGACATTGGCGAAGTAGTACACAGTAAGTTACGATTATTTGCAGACGACGCTGTAGTTTACAGAGAAATCCGTTCCAGCAAAGATATTGATGAACTAACGAATGACCTTGCTGCTATCCAAGCTTGGTGCGATGCTTGGCAGTTAGAATTAAATTTGGAAAAATGCGTCGTAATGAATTTCTGGAAGAAGAGTAACTCCCTACAACGTAAATGTTTCTAATTCCTTTTCCCATTAATTTGTGTCCTTTACTATTCCTGGTTTTTCTCTCATTAGAGTAATATTAGCACCCCTTAGAAAGTGTTATTCTGTTCATTTTTTCGTCGTATGAGGGTGAAGGTTCTATGGAATGCTTTTGTTTTTCATGCAAGGAAGTGCAATTCCTCCGTGCTTCATCGCTGCCAATAGCTGCAAAATCTCAAGGCTTAACAGGGTTACTCATTCTTTACGGGAGCGTAGATCGAAGTATATGCATAAATGCATTAGTAAATTTGGAGGAAATGTTTCCTCAGACGACGTGTAACAAATCATCCGTCCCAGCAGAGATCTATATATATAAAAGAAAGTCGAAAATCGTGTTAGTTAGAACACTTATAACTCGAGAACGGCTGCACCGATTTCAATGAGATTTGGTTCTTTGGATTCGTCTCAGGCGGGGTTAACATATAGGCTATTAAAAAAAGGATAATTTCACAAAAAAATTCATCTCTTTCCTATGGACATGCTTTTAGGAGTTATTGATACAACAATTGATAAGTCGGTCAAAACTACAACTTAAATAATTTGTTTTGTTTTTACCACTTTAATAACTGAATTTAGTAACAATATAACATTTTAATTACTAAATATATTCCAAATATTAATTAAATTGAAATTACATTAAAAAAATTTAATTCGAGCTAATTGTAAGCCCAGCCGTGGCCAAGTTCGAGTTGACACTTCACTACCGTGTTTGTAAACAAATCTCCAAGCAATTGTTGACAAACGGTAATGTCCGTGTTCCTGTCGAGGAATCGAGTAGTTTTAACTCATTTCCTTGGAATGATTGCAAATTAGTTTCAGTGAGCTCATCAACAAAGAGTTCCAGAATATGATTGATCACCAAAAGAATCAAAGATGGTTGATTTAGCGAGCAAGAACGAAGATGCGGATGACTAAAACGAGGTAAATTCAAATAGTTCGTACTCTGTATGAATTCGAATCTTTTAAATGTGTAACAAACGAAGACGAAATCACCAACTACCTATCTGAATATTTTAAGTCCTTGGACATACCTAGCTTACCAAGGCACGATTTACAGAAAAATGTAGTTTCTGTGTTCATGATCTTTCGAAGCCTAAACCAACCAAAGCTATCCAACGGAACGTGTTTGGTGATTAAAATAATTGGTAATGAATGTGATTCACGCAACTTCACTCAAAGGAAAATTCAAAGGTGAGGAAGTCCTTATTCCGTAGATTCCATTATCTCAACTCATATGCCCTTTTGAGATTAAACGTATTCAATTTCCAATTCGTGTTGCATTCGTGATAACGATTAAAAAATCGCATGGTCAGTCTTTCAGTTTTTGTGTTGTTTGTGCTCATGTGCTAATGAAAACCCATGATTTTCTCATGGTCAATTTAACGTGCTATGTTCACGAGTCGATAAACCATCCTCTATATTTCTTCCTTCGCTTCAAGTGCGTAGCTAGGATAGGGGGTTTTGGGCGCAGCTAATACCACGGGTCTGTAGGGTATAGAAAACTCGCTAAGGTAAGCGGGAAGTGTGGGGGCACTTCCCCCAGACATTTTTTAAGATAAATGGTTCAAAATAGTGGGTTTTGCGTCTGTGTGAATAGTTAAATATGTTTTGTTTGTTAGTCATCCGTCCCCCTAATATTAATAACAAAATCTTTCATGAAAAAATTCTCTAAGCTCTTGGGGGGGGGGGGGGTTTTCCCCCAAAACCTCCCCTCGCTGCGTCACTGCTTTGCTTCGCTATATTTATTTAGCTTCATCCGCTTCATCTTGCGCCTGATAACAAAACAAAAACTGTAGTTTATCAGAAGGTGCTTGACGCAAGAAATTAAACCCGAATGTGTAGAGCTCACCGTGGTGCGTTTACGCATGCAGTACGTTTACGCAGTGCATTTTTTTCAAACAGAGATACTAAAACTGGCGCGCCTTAAGTCATTTAATGCGAATGCTGCCTCATAGGGGCTCTTCTTGCACGATTTTGAGCATCAGTCAAGCGTCGGTCTGTGGTTGTGTCAACCTCCCCCCTGAATGGGCCAAGTGTATGCAACAGACTTGGGCCTAAAAATATTTTTTTACAGCTAATAACGCAAATAGCCAACAACTGAATGCGTATAATTTTTATTTCATGAACTGCTTTATTAAACCACAATGCCCAAAATTTCTTAAGCTAAAACGTAAGAAAATTTGCTGAAAAATATCCGCCTAGACGTGCTCCGATCCACCCTATATAGATTCAATAAAGAAAATGTCCTTCTGACAAGCAATTTTGGTACTCATTTACGTAGTTTTATTGAATTTGTATCCTTATTTCATTATAATAAATTAAACATGATTAAAAACGATACAGCCGCTCTTGATTTATAAATGGTGTAAGTAAACTTTAAGTTCATTGATTGTTAGGCGATACGAAGTTCGCCGGGTCAGCTAGTATATATATAGATGAACTAACGAATGACCTTGCTGCTATCCAAGCGTGGTGCGATGCTTGGCAGTTAAATTAAATTTGGAAAAAATGCGTCGTAATGAATTTCTCGAAGAAGAATAACTTCCTACAACGTAGCTATATAATTCGGGGTACCCAAGGAGAGACTGTTGAATCCCTGAAATACCTAGGAGTTAGACTCAATAATGATCTATCGTGGAATAAACATATTCGAGAAATAACCGGTCAAGCTTATTGTAAAATGGGTTTTGTTAAAAGAATATTAGGAAAGTGCGACGACAAAGTGAGAGAAATTAGGTACTTTTCCCTCGTTAGACCACATTTGGAATACGCTGCCAGGGTTTGGGACCCTCATGATTGGAAAATAGGCTAAATCTTTTAGACAAATTCAAAAGCAGTGTCTTTTCTGACGAAGTGAACCATATCTTACGGTCGCCAACATACTACGGAAGATCAGATCATATAAATAAAATAAGAGAGATAGATTGTAGAACAGACAGATTCAGAATGTCATTTTTTCCAGGATCGATAAGAGATTATAACAGTAGCGATAGAATTCATAAATAGATTGAATGACTTGTGGTGTAGCCAACTAACCTATGTAAAACTTAATGCATGTTTCTTAATTTTATTTTTATTTCTAACAGCATATAGTAGTATAATTTGTTGCATGTTGGAGTCCAAATGCATGCTGGTTATTGATCACCCCCTGCCAAACACCCTAGAAATGGCTCGCAGGGTATTATGTAGATGTTACGTTTACCAACGCACTATGACGTGATCACGAGAAGAAACTAAAAGAAATAGACTGCAAAGCAGATAGATGTAGAACCTCTTCTCTTATGCCCTCTCATCATGCCTGCATGAGCAGCGGGTAAGTTTTTCCTTTGCATGAATTGAGAATTCCATTGTTCAGCGTGGAGCGAGAGGCCTTTCCTACCCCACCCCAAAGTTGCCAAGTCAGACGGGGACTTTTATCGCAGATTGGATAAAATTCTTAAAAATCATCGTAGAAAGACGATCAAAAAACGCTCGTATTCCTGGTGTGATCAAGAAGACGATAAAGCCAATAAATTGTAGATAGCACTAAAAGTATTTTAAAATGCAAAATGTAGTACACGTGGCCAAGATGGGTGGGGGCCCTCCCGGTGTTTTGGGTCCATCCCTCGCGAGCTCGGGTCCCCGAAAAGGGTCGGATTAGGCTCGAAGTCGAGGTTGAACCCTCATTAGCGCAACTGACCGTCGGTCGTCCCCACGAGAGCGACATTAACCAAAAATAAATATTTTTGCTTATTCAGAATCACAATTGTGTTATTACAGTTAGTCAATCTTACAATCAGATGACGTAAGTGCCAGAGATCGTCAGTAATATTTACTTTTTTTTCAGTTTATCTTTTGTGCTGTTGACGGACATGATATATTTGTCCACGGACAAAGCAGAAGAGGAATATTGTGTTTACTCACGAGAATTTTTTTTAACTTGTCATTGGACCTTCTGTAAGTAGTCATAGTGTAGGTATCACCATGTCCCTTACCCTCTGTCATGTCCGTGGACAGCACATTTCACCAACATGATGTCCACGGACATGACGATTTCCTCTAAATTAAGTTATAGATGAGACTTAATATAAGTTAGGGCTCTGTCCGCATTACATTGAACTGGCATTTTATAGCTGCAAAAAATATGTCATTTGTAAATAGAAGAGAGAAGGCTTTTAAGTTCATTTGGGTAGGTCATGAAACGAATGAGGAAATATTAAGAACTGCTGAAGAAAGGAGAAGGATATCAATCTTGCTGGCTGCTTTCGTGAAATTCTATGTAGGTAACATATTTCTTCTTGACGTGGTATTCCTCCTACTGGTAGCGTTTTCTCTTGAAGTGTTGAAACGACGAGTAGAAAAATGTTATCTACGAAGCATTTGACGAAAGCAACCGGCAAGATTGATAAAAGATGCTGCGAAAATCTTAAAACAAAAAAGGAGAAGTATAGCCTGAGACAAAGAAATCAAATATGATTGAACATACTCTCAGGCATTTTAATTTCTAGCAAGAGTTACAAAAGGGTGTTAGAAGGATAAAACACAAGAGGAAGACCACCACTTGCATACACCGTTCACGTCCTGAGAGATATGAACACAGCATCATATTGCCACCTGAAGAAGATGGCGGAAAATAGTTAATAATCTCGAGTTACTAAAATAACATCCCTATGGCTGCTAACAAAGAAGAAGAAACGGTACAGTTCAATAAATAGTCGAATTGTCATTTGTTGTTAACTTTATTATGCTCAAGAACAATTTCCATTCAGATCATTTTTAAGGAACATTCAATAGATTGGTTGGTTTATAGGCCCACTTTTCTGTTAAAGATCTTATTTTCAAAATCATTCGGTTATGTCACTTTTCTAAAATAAATGGTGGACGTATATTTTCAAGTAACTGGTCGATTTTTTTCGTCTCAACGTGAATTATCCCACCACAGGCTTAAAAACCTGGTTTGGATATTTCACATGCACCCGCATTAGTGTTGAACATTTATTTCGAGGCCTCACGACTTCTTCTGGGAGAATCTAGTCCGTTGGCCGCTTAGTTCTTGATCTTCTTGTACTCGGCGTCGTACTTCTTCCTGTACTCGCCGGTGGGGTCCCACTTGGCCTCCAGCTGGGACCACATGTCGGGTTTATTCTCGATCAGGTGTCGGATGACCTTATGAGCCTTCTCCTTCTGCTTCTCCGTGCACTTGGAGCACTCGGTCTGAAGGGCGTCTGGGATGCTCTCTGCAAATTGAAGGAAACTTTTATCAGTATGATGAAAATTTTAACTCACTAATTTTAGAGTTCATTAGTATAAATGCTCAATATCTCGTTGTAAACCATCACGATTTCCCATTTCCCTATCTTAACCTTTGCCGTAGTGCACTTAAATTGCATTTGTACATCGCCAATTTTGGCGTAAAAATTGAGAAAAATAGCAGGAAGACTAACTTTGTCCCCAGTTTTCAATCGCTCCATATTGATTTTAAGATAGCACACAATAGTTGCAAATTTGTTGATTTATACTCGAGTGTTTAAATGTATACATTTATTCATTTATGAATAAAAAGCAACATCTATGAATGTTCCCGCGAGTATTCCGTTGACTTTGACTAGCATTTGCTCGGTGTTAATTGTAAAAACTCAAAGTATGCGTTTCAATACTCTTTGTCATTGTTGAAATGCAGTGTTGCACAGAGTTTTCATTTACCTGATGGATCGCAAGATGTTTTTATCAAAAAATACAAAACCAATCCCTGCTCTTAATTTTTGAGCGTTATGCTTTCCAACGAGGCAATGAGACCCGTTACATGCAAGCCGAATGGAATAGACGATATGGTAATAATGCGATAGTGAAATAGTGGATAATTTTGAGGAGGTATTTTACGAAGTGTTGTGAGTGTTGAAGATAAAAAGTTTCCCATCCCATTTTTTCCACACTTCCAGTAGTTTCCAGTAATTCTTTATAACTGAAAGATATATCCTTAAAGGCTATGGGGTATGGATGAAGTCTAGAATTTAATGTCAATTCCATTTAAACAAACCCATGTCTTTCTTAATGATCGCCCCCCAAATTATGTACAGAAAGCTGTCGCGTGTGTGAGTGTGTATCGATATGGTCCGTTGGAATTTGGATTTAGACTAGTATGTACTATCATCGGTGCACTATAGACATGATTTTTCTTCCTTTATAATAATTCTCACTTTTCACACAATGATGACACTAGAAAATGTACAGCAGAAAATATCGAAGGGAATATAATTACTATATAATTAGAATTCAAACGCATATTTTTTCCTGCCTTTAGATGAACGAAAGCAGGATATTTTACCTGAGTCTTACGTGTGGACTAAAAATAGGAACAAATGCATATTGATTTCAAGTTTGAACTATTACGTCGAATAATTTTTATAATTAATGCATAATTAATCTTTTCTTTGAATGAGAAGTTGAATTTTTATGAAAACGCCGTGTGATTCCGAATATATCCGTTGCGGAGTTTTGGTTGTAAATTTGAGTATTACTATGTTTAACATTAATTCATGGCGATCATTTTTCATCTTTCATGAATATGTATGGTGACCTGATTTATATAAATTGACAGTTTGTGACGAAACACTACATCATTTTATTTCTGAGGAATCGAGAATGTTGAAGTGAATAATTTTGCACTGCCGAGTAATACAGTTTGACTAGGTTCCTCAGCTACAGTGGCATCTTTAAAAATACACTTATGAAATTCTCACTTATTGAAAATGTAATCGTAATGTCGGGAAAAGTTTTAAATGAGCTTTAGCATCCCTCCACAACATTACCATGAGTTGCGAGAGCTAAAATTACGAAATATTTATTTTAGCGGAGTCGCGTTTGGGTTCGCGCGGCTGAGGATCACTGCATTGGATTGCAAGCGTGTTTTAAGTGACCCAAATCCGCAGAATGGATGGCTGCATATTGATCAAGCGTAATTCGAGCATCTGAATCTCCATTTGACACCTATATTGTGAAATGTCTTCTGCCCCCTGTATTAAGGTGATATTCGCAACTAGCTGTATTTTACAGAAAAGGCTTTTTTAAAGAAATGTTAATGCTTCGCCAATATATAATACCTTTAGCGTGTGGAATATTACTTTTATTCCTCCTTGGCCAGAGAAATCTCAGTCACAACTTAAAAGGGCACACAGAAATTATTTTCATGTTCTAGCTGTCATCTACAGTTTTTCCGCCTAGACAAGCGTTACAATCAGTAACTGTAGAAATTTTTAGATATTTTTTAATGCAAAAAATAATATTATTTCAGTCTATTATCGGTATAAAATACAGTGCAATGAGGAGAGTATTTTCATTGAATTTTCGTGAAATAACGAACTTTACAGCGGAGAATCTACCAAATAACATCGTAGGAAGATCAAAGCACCCATGATTTTATGAATTATTTTGGGCGTACGCCATTAGTGAAATTAAAAATGCTCACTTTTCAGCTCAGATCCTTCAGGGGTGCAGGGTCCTTTGTCCATCAGACAGTCAAAGTAGTTCTTGACCAGACGGTCGCTCCTCAGGATCTCGTCCACGTTGACGTTGTCATACTTGGTGGTGTATTTGGTATCGCGGTAAATACGTTCGGCGTAGGCCACGGCCATCAGGCACGACACAAGTAGAAAGGCGGTTGCGGTCTTCATGTTGTCTTGTCAGCTCTCGAACGGAGTGGTGAGTGCCGACCGATGAGATCCGCAGCACTTATATACCTGATCGCGGTTCTTACGCTGGTAGCCGTCCAATCTGAGTCGTTGTCCTTGTTCTCACAAAGAACCCCTCTTCCCCCCACCCTCCCCCGCCCTATATTTGTTTCCACGGAAATCCTAACCCTCTTCCCCCTGTGGTATCAGGCGTTGGAATCACCCCACCCCCAACCGATCCTCATTATTACGTTTCTTTTGCTCCCCTCCCCAATCCTCCCTTCGTCTTCGCTTACGTACTTCGAAGCGGACTTTTCCTCATCCACTCTCCGTCACTAAGACGAATATCGCGTTTTCCATTTACTAATTCCGAGTAAATAGTTTTTCCATAAATATTATGTTCCAATTATACAGGGTGTTTCAGGAGGAATCTGTATTACTTCAGGAGAAGACAGGGAAGACAATTTTATGCATTTTGTGTTTGGTAAATTTGGGGTCGCAACTCCTTAGTTAGTGAGCAATGACAATGCAAACAATTTTTTAAAATACCTTTGTTTCACCATGAAAACGATTGTTCTAGGGTATCCAGCCTTTTTTGACATTGCATTTAATACTATAGATTCTTAGAGACAAACATATTTAAGGTTGGACGAAAATGTGCGATTATATTTGTTTAAAATAATTACTCTTTGAGCTTAAATAAACGAGAGAGAGATATGAGTGAGTATCAAGAATATGATTGCGCAATCGTATCCATTTTGAGATTAATTATTTCAGACATTTTTTTTCGCACATTTTCATATTTTTCAAAGTATTTCATAAAATGCCGTAAAGACTGGATACCCAAGAAAAACAGTTTTCATGATAACTGAAAAGTGCAGTGAAAAAAATGTTTGCGTTTCCATAGTTCAGTAACTAAGAAGTTGAGACCCTATGTAATTGCACAAAAAATGCTTAAAATTGCCATCCCTATCACCTCCTGAAATATTGCACTCTTCCTGAAACACCTGTGTATTTATATTTCTTAACTTATTCCATTTTTTATAATACTAAGGCAGTTATATAACGCATTTATAGACATATTAATACTTAGGTGAGCTGTCAAAAATTGATAAGCGAACTCGTCCATGTGTGACATATAAAATCTTTGTGCATTATTATTCTACAAAAAAATTCGTGATATCAATTTGAATAACATAATTGGACGAAAGATATTGACAGATTCTTTTAAAATTTGAATTATCTTTATTACTCCAATCCTTTTTTACCTTTTGCGCTGAATAAACGTTAGTTCCCCAGAGAGGTCATGTATATATCTGTAAATGTTCATCGAGTTTATATTTGCAATGGATCATCATGATGATATATGCTTGCATGGCATTTATTTTCAATATCTGAGGTATTTTCTCTATTATTCAAGGTCAACTAATTATCTTTGAAGTTAACAAATTAGTATTGACGAGTTATTTGCGACGAGGTAAATAATGTTTTTCCCTTTATATAGAAGACTTCATTTTTGTTCCCTATAGATAATCCATGAAAGATAAACGATCACCTTAGCTATTATTTTCTGAGGCGAAATTACACCTTTTATTGCCATTTTGGTATATTCAGGGTTCAGAATGAAGTATGAGTAGATATCTCTCGTAAAAAATGGAACGAATTTTCCTTGAAATATGTAAATACATCCAAAATTTCATTTTATGTCACTTAAGCAATGGCCAGAATGGAAACAAGTAGACATTCTTTCCCTTTCCCAGCTGCTCTTACGTAGTTTCGCCTATTATTTTCCTTTCTATTCTTACACCCTTTCAATTCCTTAGTGGTAGGCTTTGGAAACCTGGTTTTGTTTTTGTGAATATTATTCTGTTTTTGCTCTTTTTATTTTGAGTAAAGGAATAAGTTCTAGTTTAATTTTTTAATTTGTACGACTTGTTGGTTCGTTTGCATTGACGGTAAATATTCTAGTGCTACGAAGAAAATCCGAAGATTAAAACATGAAGAAATTTAAATTTTTCGTATTGAAATAAATACTTGCAATAATTGTGGAAAATTGCTATTATTCATTTCTGTAAGGTAAAAATTCTGACTTCGTTAATTATCACCTTGATTTTATACTAAATGCCCAGCATATTCCGAGAGATCTATTCTATGAGGATCTCGTGGTAAATGTTGAGAAGGCGGATTAATGAATTTTGCACATGCGACTGAGATTTGGCGTGGCAAAATCCAATATCACGTGATTAGACCGAAAAGCTTCTTCCGACGATAGCGTGTGGTTTATTTCGATTTACATATTTATTTCCCTTATTATAAGCATTCAGACGTAATTATACAACGTTAAAATGGTCAGTTAAGTTCGTATAGGTGGGAATAAATATAATCTTTCCTACTGATATGTCTTGCGGTTTCAAATCTTGTAATATCCTATTTTAATCATTATTTTTCTTCTAAACCATCCATTTTCTGTCCTTCTATATCGTCTTACTGGGGAAATCCCCGGCAAGCACTCTCTGGGTGTATTATCATCAGATGCATGTGATCAGAGGTAGGAGGTGCATAGATCCATATAGCGTTTAGTATTACGTTGTTTATTTGATGCTGTGGGCAGCCTCACATTTGCCGGAGCAAAATAGGAAGAGTGGTCGCGGACCGGTTTCATTTGGGGTAAACTCAGTGATGGTATCGCGGAGGCCGCGTGTTGTGTCACGACGCACAGTGGGCTTGAATCGGAAGAAGCTGGCCAAAACCTCAAAAATGATTTTTTTGAGTTAGGAAGTTGAAACTTCGCATATATGTTCTCAAGTAAATTGTGCAAAACTGCCCTGATCATTTTTTTCCTGTGTTTTCACGTTAAAAATATATGTGAGGTCAAAGTCGAAATATGACCACCCTCGATTTTTTCTGAAAATTGCCAACTTTATCCTCGTGCAGTGATTTCATGAATAAACTGTTACATGTTAAACTCATTATCGTATAAACTGTTGTACTACCTTAATTGCCAATTTTTTTCTTCAATTTGAAGGGTTTTTAGAGATTTTGTTTTATCAATAACCATAGATTGATAACAAAATGGCGGAGCATGTTTTCAGCCCATTTTTTTACATAAACGTAGAAAAAAGTAGACATTATCATCGAATTACACTAAGTAACTTATATCATGTCGTTCTTTGAAGCTTGTGTATTGTGAATCTGAAGTCAAACCTTGCACCAATTTGCAACCCCGAATGTTAAATCGTTTATTCGAGCGTGCCGTCGACTCGGATTCTGGCCGCTGCTGGCGGCAAGGAGTACGGCGACGCGGCAAGTGTGTGGATGCAATATAGCCAAATTCATTTCCATATCTGGATGATCGTCATTAGAGTAATAGAAAATAGTCACTGGAAAATAAAATTAATAAACATTGATGAGAATTACACTTGTTATAGAATCGCGGGGCACTGCAAGAGGTATACTGAAAGACTTCTTTCTTTGAGTGCATTCCATATTCTACTGAGGAAAATGGACTTAAATCGTGCACTAAACGTAGGGAAACGTGCTTCCATTGTTGATAAACAAACTCTCTAGGCACGAGCCGTCAGCTGTGTCCCATGGCCTCCACTTCCCGACCGCCCCGCCCCCATACCTATTTGAAGGACTGCCGACAAGGGTCGTTTTATGGCACTGTTGAAATGCCGAGCCCTTCGACCTTGTTTTCGGTGTGGTCACCTGCTGCTGGCTGTAGAGGGTTAGAAAGGTTTTTTACTTGCATCGGATTAAACATGTTTTCATATAGAAGAAATAAATATTTATTTTATGCACTATGTACATTTTGAAGTCTTAAATCTGGTAAATATATATCAAAGTCATTCCTATTTATAAACAGGGTTTATGAAAAAGAGCTTTTGCTTCAGAATATTACACTCAACAAACAAAATACAAACAAAATCCAACTCACTCTCGCACATCCAAATCTGCATCAAAAAGTAATTCACTCTTCCGACAATAAACACAGAAAGTACCACAAATTACCAATAATGAAAAGTTACATTTTTATTCACTATCCGACGAGTCCTTTTCAGTTTCATTATCTGAACTTACGGATTGTTTTTCACTTTCTGACAACACATCCATTACCTCTTTCGGGAAGCTGGTAGTTTTTTTCCAGTTGATTTGGTGTATAATGTGTAATTACTGGATCTGACGTTAGAAGTAGTCTCAGGAATAAATCCTGATTAGTGGCCACTCGTGATATTTTTCTAGTAAACCGTTCACGGAACTTTCTCAGGTCCTTATTTCGCGCTTCAATTGCTTCTTCTGACTGTTGTCCCTGAGGAAGAATGGACTCTTTTGCTATATCAGCTCCATGAATGAGGACTTTGTGTACGGTCGGTGGCATATGATACCAAGGGTATGATTTCCCATATGTTTTTGCTGTCTCCCAGCAGTAACTTTTAAATTCTTTTAATAGGGAAGTGCACTAGTGTTTCAAATGCACCAAACACATTTTTTAAATTAGAGTTCAGAATAACATAATGTCGTAAAACCACAGTTTAAATCCTAATAGTGAATACTTGATTCGAGATGACCGTCTGAAATATGGAAAAATTCAAAGGCCGCGAAAACGGGTGTCCATGTTGAATATTGGCCGTGACGTCACAAGGCAGTAGCAGAAGGCAGCTTCTACACCGTTTAGTTCTACCACTATTATTGCATAGAAAAATTACATAATTTGAGGGTATCCGTTTTTTGCTGTCATAAAATATCTTCAGATTATATACGCGGCTGCTTCTCTTTTGAGTAAACGACTTCATAATTGCGTAATATATTAATATTCATTTACGTGTCAACTTCAAGTTTGGAAAGAGTAGTACGAATAGCACATTGAATCTTTAATAAATGCATGATGGCATTTATTTTTCGCTGGGTATATTTTGGCACAATGCCGTTTATCATGCCAAAACTTTTTTTGTAAGAACCGAGTCAAACTTATAAACCTATTTCAGACGTTTGCTGCAAGACTTATTCGTTGCGTATGTATTCACGCCGGCCGGAACGTTCGCCCTTCGCTACTAGAATCATGGGATGTTAGCCTTATTTCCGAGCTGGCTGGTTGTTGCAATGGTTCGCTGTCCAGGATGGGTTCAAGAAAAGATAATCTTGGTTTGGAGAAGGAAAATTCCAACGATTTATAAATGGTATACCAAACTTTGATGTATTTATGGTTACTGAATTTTTGAATAAGGAGGACAGGTTCAACGCTCCATAGAAATGCGACACGTTAAGGCTAACAAGGGGAGACCGCGTACCTTACTGCATCTTTTTCAATTAGGGCGTTAGTTAGGCTGTAATTAATTAATTTTCATGCGTTACTTTTTACAAGTTATATATATAAATCCAAAATATCCACAATCTCCCAATGGGACGGTTGGGGTAGTGGTAGCGTGCACGAGTCAAAGGTATGATGTTACCCGAAGGATCGTGGTTCGAGTCTACATCATGGTATTATTTTTTGTTGCCTTCATTGTGATCATACGGCGTCTAGTTTATCATTAATTATAATTGCAGCAATCATTGACATGAGACAATTTTTTTATCGTCATTATGGCGTTTAGGTATTTTAGCAGTGTCATTACAAACGCCGAGATACGATGACTACAAGGGTTGGTGTGCGCTAAAATGTTAATTTTTTCTTTGCTTATACTGACCAACTTCCACATTAAAAATGAAAACCACTCTTGCAAGAGCACATACCATTAAAGGCTCGCGGCAAGCAACAATATGCGTACAGGCATAATTAATAAGAACACAAAGCGAATATAAAATGCCATATATCTCGAACACTTGTAATTCACATTACTCCAAAGGGAGTTTACTTACTCAGTACATACCTCAGTACCTTGTACTCAGTACCTACCAGTTTACCTCAGTAGCAGTGCTATAAGAACCATTCTGAAATATAATTTCAACTAACAAATAGGATGAAATAAAAGTTGATAACCCTGGACCGGGCGCGCTGGCGTATAAAATACGTCAATCTTTGAAAACCAAGGATTTCGACATTGTACGTACATTCTGGGCTATAATGGTCTCGTGTATTCTTACAATGTACTTTGACTGCCTATATTGCGAGTTTTCAAAGTTCTAATTTTTTAGATCAGCAAGATGAACCCGTCACCAGTGGAGTACAAATTACACCGCGCGACCTGCCGTGTGCCTTTATATCTGTATCACCTAAAATGTACTAATTTCAACAAATAAAGATTAACTTTAACAAAAATCGTTTGTTATCATATATGCACATATCATGGGCAAAGTACGCATTTTTCCCGGTCGTGTAAAAAAACAGTCGCGCCATAATTCTTTAACCAAACTACTTTCAGTTTATAAATTACGTAGGTCTACGCGGAAGATGCTATATTTTGACTCAACACACTTTCTGATGTGACTGAGGTACCTATTAAGTAAATTATTATAATATAAATATCAATTTTATCTTACAATACCTCCAAATGATCTTCAAAACAGAATATCATCGATAGGTAAGAGTCAGGAGCAGCCTTGAACCATTTATTCCGTATAGCTTGTGCTTAAGGCACGGGAATGAATATCTTCTCCAGGCTTTTGTTTCGACGTCGAGATGAAATTTGGAACAATAAATCATTTATAATTCTATTTTGAATTCATGTTTTCGGTACTAGACGACATTTTTAGGAAGCAAACTCCACCGATTCCCGGAAACTCTCGCCGCGCTAAAGAAGGCGACGGAATACAGCGATACTCCACTGGTGACTACTGCCTTGTGACGTCACATCTCAATCAAGATGGAGGCACTGTGTTTCAGCGCAACATGAAAGTTTCCGACTTTCAAAACGTTTTAAAGTGCATACCCCAGATGCAGAAAATAAAAGTGACTATACTAATGTTTCTTTTTTAGGCTAAACTTTCAAATTCAGCCATAAAAAAAAATTAGTGCACTTCCCTATTTAATGGGAGACCACTTGAAATCGCCTTCAATATTATAGCGAACCTTTCAATAAGGTTGACATTGATTCCTGTAATATAAATCGTCACAATGATGGAGAAATTACAAAGAAAATGCAAATTAAGTTTAGAAGTAATGCACTGAACCAATATCAAAGAAGGCAATGAATTATAAGTACCTGTTATTTCAGAAGAGTTCGTAGGATTGTCAAAAAATCTTCGAGCCGTGTTCCCATCGTTAGTTGTCCCGGATCCCGGCCTCGGCACATCCACGAGCAATCCCATTTTTTCTCTAAAGGATTTTTGTACCTTAGCTTTTCTGTATCGTAGAAGTTCTCTGTGCCTTCCACGTGCCCATTGGAGAGTTTCACTTGTAGTATTCTATTTAAATATAAATGACAAAATATTTTCCAACTGACGGTTTTCTTACCTGCCAGAGCTTAAAATCGAGACGATAAGATATATGCAAGATGCACTCAAAAAATCTTATATAACTATGCAGGGTTGAAATTCCATATGACTGATTATCTACACACACTTTTCTTTGCTTTATTAAGTTGAGATCATTCATTTCCGATATTTTAATACAGCAAATGAAACATTTCATGTTTCCACTCTCGGTCAATGCGTTGCACACCTGGGAAGGAAGTAATTACATGCGTTTTTAATTGCTGACTCGCCTAACTTACAAAAGTCCTTAATAGTCTGCGGTTC
Source organism: Ischnura elegans (assembly GCF_921293095.1). Lineage (NCBI taxonomy): Eukaryota > Metazoa > Arthropoda > Insecta > Odonata > Coenagrionidae > Ischnura > Ischnura elegans. Next base: position 96,459,003 of record NC_060254.1, read on the forward strand.
AACTACATAACAGCGCTTTTGAGGTATTGTCTCAATATTAGCTGTTCACTCGGGTTTATAAAAGAAATAAATAATTATATTATCTGTACTGCCTCTTACCTTGCCATCTATCATCGTGAGTAACAAGTGATAGAATACGGAATAATTTCCAAATGTAGCTGAATTTAATTGTTCAATTTGAGTTTTTACAAATAATTCTTCTTCTTTCGTTACTTCCTTAGTTTCTTTTATCCATCTTAGGCGAATTGGTCGGCAGAATCTTGCTGACGACGGTCTCGGATTTATCCACAAAATTTCACCTGAAATAAAGATTGACTTGTTTGAAATTCTACTGATTTCGATGGGATATTTTTTGGAAAAGACACTGGTCTTATTTGGAGAGGATATCAATAATTTCAAAGATTTTTGTAAGTACCTGTTTCATCCTTCACCAAACGAAGGGGCACGAGGGAGCTAACGAATATGAATTCATCTGACATAGCCTCTCGTTCCCACATCTGCTTATACTGCGCATGCCCTGAACTGCCGTCAAAGCCGTATTTGCAAATTAAAGTGCACTTTATATGACTTTGACTTGGATATGTAGAAATGCACGTTATAATTCGGGATGCAGTATGATCCAGAAGACTTTGGAGGTTAACTTCACATTTGTCCTCCGATACAATTATTTCACTCGGGTAAGTTGAATTTTTTGCTCGCCTTACTCTCTCGTAACTAGGATAAAGATTATGTCCATGACATTTCGCAGATCTTCGCAGACCTTTGTATTGAAATTTTGTGAGCTGCATCGACACAATTAGAGAGAGGGCGTCTTCATCTGACATCATATCAGACTCGGGGTCGCTTTTTCTCCACTTGGCGAGGATTCTTCTTGACCTCCGAGGTGTGGTCATTGTAGCTTCCTTTATTAGCTTGGAGGCAGCCACATTGCCTTCTTCCCTTAAACTCATAGCTGCTGCAAATGAAAGAGCTTCAGCGGAATGGAAGGATCTAAGACCTTTCGTTTTCTTCCTTTTGGTTCTTTCGCTAGAACCCTGAAAACATACGACGGGACGTCCACCTGCACAGGCAAATATAAAGCAACATGTACAAAACGCCGCATAAGAAATTCCTGCAAAATACTTAAAATCAAAGATATAAACTTACGGGATGAGGAAGGCGCTGTAACGTTCACCCTGAAAACTCCACTGGGCTTGCCTTAACCGGCCGGTTCCACGGTGACTCACTCTCCCATTTCCCCGTTTTCCCTTCGCTGGGCGTGCGGAGTCATGGTTCAGGCAACCACCCCTCCCCTTCCCAAATAATCCTTCCCCTACCTACACACCCACCTCCCACCAAACCCCCCTCCCCTCCTGGATAGGTCGGTGGGCTGGCCGGGAGAGCCCAGGTAACGATGCGTCAGCCAGGAGGCGAGTCTGGGGAGAGAGGCGAGCGAATATGCGTATGTGAGGACGGGGAGACGGAGGACAGACAGAGAGAGAGTAGACAGGAGTCCGGTCGACAGTGGTCGACTCAGAGAGTGTCCAGCCTATGCATAGAGAAAGCGCCCGAAGGATATTAAGCCGTATCTCCCGACGCTCTTCGGTAAGTGGATCAGCCTCATTTCTGCATGTGCACAGCATTGGGTGCAATTAACTGGTTTCTGGCCGGTTGCTGAGACATGGGTCGATCCTATCTCTTGTTCTCTCCAGGGCAAGTACTCTGGGGCTGTGGACACCACTCAGGTGATTTCCTGGATATACGCAGCTGAGATTCGGCTGCCTTTTGGCAGATATGAGCCGAGATCCAGCATTCTCCTGTTTCGAATCTTCAAATTTGGTACCAGAAGAAAAGACAATATTCTCATGGTATCTTGTATGTATGTCGCACTGTAATTTATTGGTATTTGTTTAAAAGGAAATCTTTATGTTTGTTAAATTCTGCAATAAATTAATTGCCATGTTAAGTGTGACAATTGTGTGAAGCCTCCCTTCAGTGCTGTCCATAGGAAGGCAACTCTGGTTGCCTGGCGCCCATAAAATTGAAATTCCTATGAGGTCAGCCCACGACTCATGAGATCGGAGCCTGCCGAGAGCTGCCGGGTATTAGCTATGGTAGGCGGTCCCATCGGATCATAGGCCGAGGGAAGGCGTGACAAAATGGCGCCCAACGTGGGGCGGCAGCGGCAACGGCAACGGCGACTTGCTTGACGGCAGTTTGAACTTTGATTCATTTTACTGGAGAGGCAAACTTAGTTTAAAGCATTTATTAGTGCCTTACAAGATCAAGGATTGTTTAAATGACTCATTACTACGTGTTTTATAATTTGTGTTGAACTGTTTAAGAGAAAATTGTGAAGTGCCTGCTCTTGAATTGTGCTTAGAGGCTTGAATAATGTTGTGATTTCAAGTTGTAGACACTTAAGATTTAATTTCAAATTTTCTGAGTTGATACAATCATTTATTGATTATTATGTAGTGTATGTCAATGTATAGGTTAAGAAATATCTTGTGGAATTGATTCTAAAATTTGTTTAAATTTTCTTTCAAGTAACAGGGTATAAAATTAAGCCAGAAAGGCAGAGGTATTCAGTGGATGGACCAGACTGGAGAGTGCTCGATCTTCGCCTTGAACGATTTGGACTTCCGGGGAAAGAAAGGAAATTTTTCCAGCCGGAGGAGAGCACTCGAGATTGGTGAGACCCTATGTTTTCTGTGATTGGCCAGAATGGAGGTTAACCGTTTAACTAAGGATGAGCTGATCTACGAAGTCGGAGTGCGCGGGGGCTCAGCTGGTACAGATGTAGGAATAGATGTTTTAAGAGGGGCTCTCAGAGAATTATTGCGTAGTGACCAACCTATGGGTGGCTTTAAGGAGGAAGAAAGCGTTGAAATAGAGTCAGAACTTTTAGTAATTGAATCGAAACTCACTTTAGTACAATTGGCCATCCAGGATATTAAGAAGGGTGGGAAGGAAACCTCGCCCAGGAGAATTAAAACTCTGTTGTATCACTTAAATAACAGGATTAGTTATATCTTTCCCAGGTGTCAAGGGGGAGACAGAAAAAAGGGTAAAGAGATTTATCGCAGTTTAAAACAATTGAGTACATTGTTTAGTAACTTAGGAGAAGGAGTAGAGTACCAAAGTCCAGATATATGTTCCATGTCCTCTTCTTCAGGACCAGAAGTTGAAAGACAAAGCTTGCAGGGTCATAGGAGACCTGAAGTTAATGTTGGAATAGATCAATATGAAAATTGTCAGGATGTTAATACATTTCATAGAGAGACTCGTGGGAATATGAGAACAGACCGGAATTATGAAGGTAGACCACAATTACATAAGTGGAACATTACATTTAGTGGTAGTCCCTCTGAAAGTGTAAATGCATTTATTGTCAGGATAGAGGAACTTGCAATAGCCCGTGGAGTGTCAGAAGCTGGATTGCTTCTTGGGGCAGTGGAATTATTTGAGGGGCAAGCTCTACTTTGGTTTCGGTCGGTGAGGAATGATATCTCTAGTTGGGAGGAACTCAAGGTTATGCTTCGCTCAGAGTTTCTTCCTTTGGACTTTGAGGAGAATTTACTCCAAGAAATTAGAAACAGGAAGCAAGGGATGACTGAGTCAGTGGGGACATTCATAGCCTGTATGTTAGGACTATATGATAGACTAAGTAAAGAAGTCGGAGAGGAAGAAAAGTTAAGTCAGATTAAAAGAAATTTAGCTCCCTATTATCTGGAAAAGTTAGCTTTGCAACCAGTGTTGTCAATTAAGCAATTGAAATCGATTGGCAAGGAACTAGATTTGAATAAATTCCGTATTGAACAATATGAGGCATCAAAAATGAACAAGGTTAGATCTTTAGAACCCGACTTGGCCTTTAATAAAACTTTCCAATTTAGGGCATCTCAAAAACCATTGGTGCAGTCTATAGGGATAAAAAGAGAGGGTATTAAATGTTGGAATTGTGACCAAAATGGGCATAGATTCTCAGAATGCAAATTATCCTCTAAAATATTTTGTCATCGCTGTGGGTACAAAAATGAAATAACCAGAAATTGTCCAAATTGTAGAAGGGGTAATAGAACTGATAGAACTTATAAGCCACAGAGACAGGAAAACTAAGGAGAGAGTCCGACAAGGGGCACTCGTACTCTCTAAATTATTTAGTTCCCCCCTATGTGAATCTAGACTTGGTGAAGTTGGAAATGGAAAGAGATAGTAGGATTTATCTGCCAATTTCAGTTTATGGTCTGAAATTTTATGGATTGTTAGACTCAGGAGCCACTCATTCAGTTATTGGTAAATCAGGTTGGAAATCTTTGTCCAAACTTAAGCTGTCTCTTGAAAAACCCACATACTCTAGTATTCAAGTTGCAAATGGGAATAAATGTCAGGTAAAAGGAATAGTGAGCTTACCTGTGGAAGTAGAGGATATTACCAGAATATGCGAGTTTTTAGTGGTACCAGATATCACTTATGATTTCATTCTTGGTGTTGATTTTTGGTGGATTATGGGCTTACAACCAAATTTATTAAAGGGTACTTGTAAACTGGAAACACCAATCAGTGTTAATTCTGTGGAGTCAGTAATCTCTAAGCGCAAGCTAAATGAAAATCAAAAGAGTCAATTAGAGAAATTGATGAGAGATTATCGAGAAACTATAGGTAGAAGGGGGATAGGTTGTACCAATTTAGTGGAACATGTAATTGATACAGGTGATTCGCCTCCAATTAAACGGCGTTATTACTCATACTCTCCCAAATTATTGGAAATATTGCATAAGGGCATAGAAGAACTATTAGACCAAGACATAGTAGAAGTTTCAAATAGTGCATGGGCATCTCCTGTGCTATTGATTAAGAAACCAGATGACTCCTATAGATGGGTTGTAGACCTAAGAGAGGTGAACAAAGTATCTAAACCAGATGCTTACCCTCTGCCAAAGGTAGAGGATATTCTTGTTCAGTTGCGAAACACTAGGTACTTGAGTTCATTGGATATAAAGTCCGCATTTTTTCAAATTCCCTTAGAAAAGAAAAGTCGAAAAAAGACTGCATTTGTAATTCCAGGGAAAGGCCTGTTTCAATTTAAAAGAATGCCTCAAGGTTTGAATACAAGTCCTGCTACTTGGCAGCGTCTCATAGACAAGGTGATAGGGGAAGATTTAAAACCCTTTGTGTTTTGTTACTTAGATGATATAATAGTAGTGTCCAATTCATTTGAACACCATTTAGAACTCCTCTATAAGATACTCGATCGTTTAGATAAAGCTAACTTGACACTGAATTTAAATAAGTGTTGTTTTTGTAGAAATGAGTTAAAATATTTAGGTTACTTGGTAAACGAAAAGGGACTTCAAGTAGATCCAGATAAAGTTAAGGCAATAGCTGGATTTCTTCGTCCAACCAATGTCACTGAGCTTAAGAGGTTTATAGGGCTCGCTTCTTGGTATCGAAAATTTATTCAGAATTTCTCTAGCATCATGCAGCCTTTGAATGCTTTAACTTCCAAAAAGAATAAGTATGTTTGGACAGAGGAATGTGAGCATTCTTTTAAGGTTATTAAGGAGAAATTAATATCCGCTCCTATTTTAACATGTCCTGATTTTTCAAAAGAATTTGAATTACATTGTGATGCTAGCAATCAAGGTCTAGGGGCAGTCTTGTACCAAGAAGATAAGGTGATAACTTTTATTAGTAGGGGCACCTCTAAAGCAGAAAAGAAATATTGTACTACTGAACTTGAATGCTTAGCTGTATTGTGGGCCATTGAAAAGCTGAGAGGATATCTTGAGGGCTATGAGTTCACTGTGGTAACAGACCATGCTAGTTTAGTTTGGTTAAATAATTTAAAAGACCCCAGAGGGAGATTGGGTCGTTGGGCTGTCAGAATGCAGCAATACAGATTTAAGATTGTGCATAGAAAAGGGAAGGAACATACTGTTCCAGACGCTTTATCTAGAAACCCATTACCGAATGATGGGATAAGTTTAAACTTAATTACAGTCATGGGAGAGAGCCAAGATATTTGGTATGAGAGTCTGAGAAAAGGAATAATAGATAAACCTGAGTCATATCCAAAATTTAAGGTCCAAGATTATCAGATCTATAAATATATTGATCCAGGTTGGAACCAATCTCATCAGTGGGTTAGAATCATCCCTAAGGATTTGCGAAAAGAAGTAATGATAGAATGCCATGATGATCCGGCAGCAGGGCATTATGGGTGTCTGAAAACAGTTAGTAGATTAAGAAAATTATATTATTGGCCTAAGATGAAGGCAGATGTTGTCAAATATATTAAAAGTTGTGATATTTGTAATCAATACAAGGCTACTCAGAATGCACCATTGGGATTCATGGGAGATCAAAGACTTGTTACAAAACCTTTTCAGATAGTATCATCTGACATTATCGGGCCTTTGCCTAAGTCAATTAATGGATTCATGTATTTAGTAGTGACCTGTTGTATGTTTTCAAAATATGTGATAATGAAACCGATGAGAAAGGCAACCGCCGACAATGTTAGAAACCATTTAGAGGATGATGTGTTCTTGAAATTTGGGGCTCCCCATACTTTACTTTGTGACAATGGTGTGCAATATAAGAGTAATAAGGTTAAAGATTTATGTGAAAAGTATGGTGTAAAAATTATGTATAATTTTTATTACCATCCCCAGAGCAATCCCACAGAACGAGTTAATAGGGTAATAAAAACCATGATAGCTGCATATGTTGGCAACAATCATCGCCATTGGGATAAAAATTTATCTAAAATTAATTATGCCATAAATTCCGCCGATCATGAGGTGACAGGATGTAGTCCTCATAAAGTAGTATTTGGGGAAGAGATTTTCTTAAATGGGACATTAAGGAAAATACAAATTAATGGAAGAGAGATTCCAGATTTTCAAAATCGTAGAAAACATTTAGAACACCTAGAGAAGGTCAAGGAAATAAGAAAGGAAGTTGTCGAGCGATTACAGCAAGCTTATAAAAAGAATTCCCATTACTATAACCTGCGGAGGAGAGATGTGAATATAGAGCCCGGACAGAAAGTTTTAAGGAGAAACTTTGTACAATCCAATGCTGCTAATTACTTTTCTTCCAAATTAGCACCAAAATATTTAGGTCCTTATCTAGTCCACTCTAAAGTAGGAAATAAGGCTTACCTTCTCCAGGATGAACAGGGACTAACAGATGGTCCCTGGCATATAAAAGACTTAAAGCTGGTGTAATACAAAAATTTTTCCAGGGAAAAATTTTTTATTTAGGAAGGGGGGGAAGTGTAACGTTCACCCTGAAAACTCCACTGGGCTTGCCTTAACCGGCCGGTTCCACGGTGACTCACTCTCCCATTTCCCCGTTTTCCCTTCGCTGGGCGTGCGGAGTCATGGTTCAGGCAACCACCCCTCCCCTTCCCAAATAATCCTTCCCCTACCTACACACCCACCTCCCACCAAACCCCCCTCCCCTCCTGGATAGGTCGGTGGGCTGGCCGGGAGAGCCCAGGTAACGATGCGTCAGCCAGGAGGCGAGTCTGGGGAGAGAGGCGAGCGAATATGCGTATGTGAGGACGGGGAGACGGAGGACAGACAGAGAGAGAGTAGACAGGAGTCCGGTCGACAGTGGTCGACTCAGAGAGTGTCCAGCCTATGCATAGAGAAAGCGCCCGAAGGATATTAAGCCGTATCTCCCGACGCTCTTCGGTAAGTGGATCAGCCTCATTTCTGCATGTGCACAGCATTGGGTGCAATTAACTGGTTTCTGGCCGGTTGCTGAGACATGGGTCGATCCTATCTCTTGTTCTCTCCAGGGCAAGTACTCTGGGGCTGTGGACACCACTCAGGTGATTTCCTGGATATACGCAGCTGAGATTCGGCTGCCTTTTGGCAGATATGAGCCGAGATCCAGCATTCTCCTGTTTCGAATCTTCAAATTTGGTACCAGAAGAAAAGACAATATTCTCATGGTATCTTGTATGTATGTCGCACTGTAATTTATTGGTATTTGTTTAAAAGGAAATCTTTATGTTTGTTAAATTCTGCAATAAATTAATTGCCATGTTAAGTGTGACAATTGTGTGAAGCCTCCCTTCAGTGCTGTCCATAGGAAGGCAACTCTGGTTGCCTGGCGCCCATAAAATTGAAATTCCTATGAGGTCAGCCCACGACTCATGAGATCGGAGCCTGCCGAGAGCTGCCGGGTATTAGCTATGGTAGGCGGTCCCATCGGATCATAGGCCGAGGGAAGGCGTGACAGCGCACTCGGCAAGCACTCAACAAAGGTTTTTGGAAAATCAATAACTGTATTGAGCCATTTCCAATAACCCTTGAGGAATCCTTTTTCCCCTCCAGCACCTTCCATTCCACCTCTTCGTGTATCTCGAAAAAAAAGTGACATCCAAGAATTCTGCCAGTGCATTACAACGATCTTTATCGGAGGAAAAATGGAACTTGGTGGCAATATATTTCACTACACGCATTTTATTGGAATGAAATGTGAGAGACTTTTCACATTTCAGCATGATATTATGCAGATGCAAGCGTGAAATTTCATTGGGAGGCATTTCCTAAGATTTTTAATAAACAAAAAAGAGATCCTAAAATTAGATGAGACGAAACGAGAAATTAGAGAAGTGAATTGTTGACGAGAGAATTTAAGACAATTATCAAGGAAAAAATTGGGAAAATATCGAGTCGAATCCGAAAATTTAAATAAAAAAGGCAGTAAATTTACTAGAACAATGTGAACTTTCATAAAGAACATTTCAGTCATTAATTTGAAAGACTAAGCAAAAACATTATAAAAAATACATGCCTTAACATATTACAATGCAGACAATATGGGACATCAGCGATACTTCCACCAAAATAGATAATATTATAACAGGCCAAATGGAACTAAGCGACACAGAAGGTCTGTAATTTGAAAAATCTTTGTAGGATCCACCTTTATATATAGGTCTAACCAGTGCAATTTTTAGCCCCTCAGGCATTATTCCTTGGGTAATGCTTCTTTTTACAAGAGTAGTTATAACAGGAAGAAGTATAGGGTTTGCCTTGATATCTCTGATTCTGATTCTATCTTGACCAGGGCCCTTATTTTTAAGCTCTTATACAATTTTTTTAAATAATATCCTCTGTGGGTTCCGGTAAAAAAATACTACATAAGTTATGGAAATTAATGTCATCATAAAATTTCTGTCCAGAAGTACATTTAGTCTCTTCACTTCTTATTAAAAATTGCTTCAAAAAGTTATTATATATTTCTTGCTCATTAAAAGCATTAACTAAGTGGCTAAATATTGCATCATCATTAAATCTGCTAATATTCCTACCTGTCACTATGTTAATTTCATTCAAAAGTGTCCTATTATCTTGTATATTTGATACCTTGGTATTAAAGTGAACAATTTTTGCTTTCCTAATATGTTTCACAGTTTTATTTCTTATGGTTTTATAATTTTCTTTGAGAAAATTATTTCTGGGGCTATTTTTCCATTTTTAAAGGCCTTATCTCTTTCTAATATTAATTTGTAGATAATTTCATTCATCCATTTATTTTCTTTCCTTTACCCTATAGGCTTGAAGGTTACCTTTGATTTTTCATAAATGTCATTGAATATCAGACTAAGTTTTACAAATATAATATTAGGGTTGTTCTCCTCCACTACAGTGCTCCATTTATAATCATTTCTCTGTAGGTCCACCTTACTATTGTCAATATATTCTATTTTCCTATGTCTTTAATTTTAGCAATCAGCTGACTGACCCGGACTTGTTTTTTTCTTTTGGTTTATGAAGGACACACCGGTTAAGTAATGATGTGAAAGTCGATGTCTTATCATAAAACTGTTAACTAAGTTAGAATGTCCATTAAATGTATATGATCTATACATGATTGAACCAGATGACCGTCTTTGATCCCCTCCCTTGTATATGCATTAATTAATGACAGGTACCCATGTGACAAAAGAAGTTCTTTATATTTTACAGTATTTGCTCAGTGCTTATTTTTAAGACTTATGTTTAAGTCACCTATGATGATGGTCTTCTTGTTTTTGGACATCTTGACAATATTTTCTAGCTCCTGTAGGAAATGCAAAACATTTTGATCAGGAGGCCTATATATAGCCATCATTTTTATAGTTTTACCTTTTATATTTATAATATTGATTCCGAATTTATCATCTTAAAGTTTTCATCGGTGAACTTAAAATCTTGTTTTATGTACAGTAGAATACCTCCACCTCTTCTACCTTCCCTTAGTTAGGAGTAGACATTAAAACCATTTATTTTGTATGAGAAAGTTTCATCAGTTGTGATGTTCACTACTGTTTAAATGACCCCAGCAACTTCTTTTTTTATACATAGCTTTTCAAGTAAAACAAGGAAAGAATCCCAATTTTTTTAAATCGACCTTATGCTCAAATGAAATATGGTGAATTCCTCATCAGTAGTTTTCTTACATGGGACATCCAATACATTTTCATGCGCTTCAAATTCAATTCAAGGACTCTTGATGTAGGAATAATCCATTACAGCTTTTGAATTTGTAATTACCCTAGGTTTTGCAGTCCTGGAAGTCCACCAGTTCTCAAACGAAAACTTAAACTCTAGTAAATATTGTTAATGTCTTTTTCTGATTTAATTCTTATTACAGAAGCAGTAGGATCCTTTTTAACAAATATTTTCCCATGGTTTATCCATGCGTATTGAAAACCCTTTTCTTTGCATCTCCCCTTAGTTTTCCAAAACAGATTACTGTAATAGCTAGTCAGTGATTAATTAATATAAAAGGTTTTCCCTTTATTAAAATTAGATGCAATATTTTTAAGGTGTTTCCTTTTTTTTTAACCATTGGTCTCTCATAATAGTTGATATAAATTTTAAAACAATTTTTTCACTTCCACCGTCCTTCTTTTTCGGAACAATAAAACAATCATCAATGTCATTATCAGTAAATTCCTCAATACCAATGTTCTTGGCTATATCACAAATTATATTTGAACAACTACGCTTTTCCGGTAAGGAAACTCCATCAATATCCAGAGATTTACTCAATTTTGATTGTTCAAGATCAATAATTTTATCCTTTAAATCCTCAATTACTCAGTCTTTACGTGCCAAATCATTTTTTAGGGCATCGATAACACCCCTGAGTTCTTTTATTAAGTTCAATTGTTCCTGTAGATCATCATACTTTGAGCACAGAAAGGATAAACTATTCTTGATTTCACTTGCATCTTCTTCCATTCTCAGCAGCCTATTTGTGCTCTCACCATTTCACACAGGTGAAGTGGCCGGTCCATTTGTTCTTATGTAAGAAGGTGCCGTAGTAGTTCTTCGGCAGGTTATTCTTATTCTTATTTGTTTTCAAGATCAAGATAGATCTAACGGAAATAAGGATTTAACACGTTTTACCTGCGTGGTGAAATGCATTTTGTTACGCTCAAAATTTTTGTTTTCGATGCGTTCAGTCTCTTTTAAGCTATGCGGTAATCAATCTTTTTTACCCGAGTTTTATGTACTTGAGAATATGCAAGACAAAAATAAATTTTTCCTTCGTCGTATCGGAGCTATTAACACATTATAATTTGTGTTTCATTGCGATGCATGTAGCAATACACATTGCTTAAAGGGATCATAAGGAAACTAGCGACCTACTTAGATGGCTCTTTTCAGTGCCTAGTAATTATATTGAAGAGTAATAGGAATCATTTATTTAAAATTTAACTGTCGAGATATAGGTCATTTATAAAAAACATATTTTCTTGCCTTTCAGAACTATATTTTAAAGTTTGAATCTGTATTATATGTAAAATTGATAACTACAATATCTAAAAAAAATGCTGTAATAATACTGTTAGTCCTCTCGGATTCGATCGGAGAAATTTGGCAGGGATTTGGGAAAAGAAAGTCCAGAGATGTTGGAAAAGTAATGTTTATTACTTATTAGATTGCACATCGCATAGCGACCGCCCACCCGAGTCCCGCTCTGCTTCTCCTTCACCTTGCTTTTATTCCCAGTCAGCCGTTTGTCGTAATTCGGCAAAGGGCGTTGCATTCACATTTCTCCGGGAAAGGTGGATGGCACAAAGGGTGGGGAGGAGGCGTCTCTGCGAGGGAGGGGGAGCCGTTGCTGCAATTCGGCAATCGGTCTTCGTTGCACATTCCTCCAGCGTGAGGAAAGGAAAAAGGTAGAAGGGACGAGAAGGTAGAAAGAAGACATGGGAGGTGACGAGGCATGAATGCTGACATAGGTACTTACAATCACCCTCCCTCAACAGAAAAAAATATGATGTCCCGCAGGCACACATTATTTTTATTAACCACACAATGAAGAATTAAATCTCACTTTAAAACAAACGATTTATAAGTAATTAACAACACAATTCGTATCCGCAAAACATAGAGACACATTTTTTTAAATTACATATTTTCTGTTTCCAGAGTCCCAAAAACCGTTTTCAAGATGGCTCCCCCAGAATTAACCCCACTCCGTTTGGGTCTCCCATGTCCCAATAAACCAAAAAGATATCTCCAGTTCGTCATTGATGCCTTGATACTCCGTGAGTATTTTACTCATCGCCGTTGCATAGCCCTCACTCAGGTGTTTTCCATTTAGGTAAGAACTCTCGCAAACACTTTCAATTCCATCCCCCAGTCGTTTATAATCACCCTTTAGCACTAAAAATTCATCACAACAAACCATGTGTGCTCCGAGAAGACCACATTTCTTTGTTTCTCAAAAACTACCTCTTCATCATTGCGGTCACTCTCACTTGACCACCGCTCTTTGGTAGTACAAGCAATAGCATAATACACCAGTATGGATTAATTCCCTCCATTTTTCGGCGTTGGTCGAGGACGGAGGTTGTAGTGATGCATCTGGGCTATGCTTTCGTTTCCACACGTGAGGCGGTTTCCACACTTAAACTGCCTTGGATGGTAGGGGATTCTTCGCTTAAGGGGCAGGGGGGCTCACTCGGCGCCGGGGGTGGTCCAAGGGATCGCAGAGCATACGTTGGATCGGCGACGGGGGTCGCGGCGGGGCAGGTGGACACTCCTCTTCTTCTTTATCTTTCTGTAGTGTTGCCAGGCCGTCTGGTTCGTTATCCACCGGGGGTTCGCGTAGTTGAAGGATGGACGTTCCTCCAGGGGAGATGTGGATTCTTCGCGACTATCTCCGTTGGGTGAAGCATTGCGATTGCCGTGTATTTTCCACTCGACGGCCACCTGTTTCACTAGGGGTGCCTACGTCGCTTTTTTTGGCCTTCCTCTTTTTGCGCCGGCTGGGGGGGAAGAGGGGGAAGGGATGAGGAGGAGTGATGAGGTTTCACTCGGTTTTCGTGCACGATGACCGTGCGGTGAGCGAGTTGCAATTTAAGGTTGCAAGTTAGAATGGAACTGACAACGCGGAACGGCCCCTTCCACGGCTTCTGGAATTTTTTCACTTGTCCCGGCCGCAAACTTAAGTCGCTCAAGTATACTAAATCGCCCTCTGAGTACGAGCGCCGACTCGTTGACTTCGCTAAAGACACTCGCACTTGGTTTTCCGCTGCTCTTTTATTATTTTTCCTACATTTCTCCCTTATAATTTTAAGTAGGCGCTTCAAGGTAGACAGATAGACACATATGTCCCATCCGTTCTAAAGTTCCGTTCACCTTTTATTTTCAAGCCCTTTTATTTTCCTCTCCATACATTTGACAGGTGAATACATTGCGTAACCGAACACAACTTCGTGTGGAGCACACTTTGTACTCCTGTGTACTCATATTGTACTCATGCGTGACGTATGGCAATTATATGTCCCAGTTGTTGTTTGTACTGTTCACATAGTAACTCAACATTTGCGCGATCGTCCTAAGAACCCTCTCGACTCTACCGTAACATTGAGGATGGAAAGGAGATGTTCGGAGTTTTTCGATTTTCAATAGTTTGGCCACCTGAAGGAACAGTTCCGACGTAGAATTACTCACCTGATCGGTTTACAACTTTTGAGGGACGCCGGACTTTAGAATCCATTCCTTTACCAGAGTCGACGCAACAGTTTCTGCGGTTTGATCCTCGATAGGCAATAACGTTATAAACCTAGAGAAATGGTCCAATATGGACACACGTATCGATTTCCCACGCTTGTCTTATGGAGGGGCCCAACAATATCTAAGGCAATGAAATCGAAAGGGCGGTCCGTGGCGGGGAGGGTTTGGAGGGGGGTTCTACTTTTCCCATAAGGGCTCCTCTGCTGGTAGTAGATGCACCCCTTAACGGCCGTTTCTACGTCTTTCTACATTCCAGGCCACCAATAAGAATTTCTACTTCGCCGGATGGTAGACCGGACTCCCAGGTGACCCGACAGGGGATGATCGTGGATTTTATGTATTACTCCACCCCTTAAACTCTTCAAAACAACCACTCTCTCCCCATCTTTAGTAGTTTTAAGCAGAATTCCGTTCACCTTTATAAATCCCGCTCGCCTTCCCCAAAATTCGCACTCCGCATCCCCCTCTTGCGCCGCCGGCCAAACCTCTATCGGAAGGAACTCCATCCATCCTACCTTTCGACTTAGACCATCCGCGTTTAGGTGTAGTTTTCCCGATTTATGGACAACGTCATAATCATATTCACGTACTTTTAGGGTCCATCTCATCAGCTGGCTGCAGGGGTCTTTCACGCTAAATAGTCACTTCAGCGCCGAGTGGTCTGTGTTTACCCAAAATTTACTGCCATATAGGTAACATCGGAAGTGATTCACCCCCCACACTAGGGCCGCCAATTCCTTTTCCTTGGCGCTGCAATTTATTTCGGAAGTATGAAGCTGCCGGGACGCATAGGCGATAGGATGTTCATTCCATCAACTTCTTTGGTCATCAACATCGGTTTTAATCCTCGTAAAACACCATCCATCATACTCTGAAACGTCGCGGGGGCGTTTCGGAGGCCGAATGGCATCCTCTTATACTCATAATTGCCACTGTCGACGTTAAATCCTTCTGAGAAATCTTTTCGGAGAAATCTAACTCATCAACCACCGGTCACGCAATTCTCACCTTCCCCTCCATTTCTCCGCTTTTGTTTTATTTCCCCCACGCATGTCAACCTGTGCAGTAGGCCGTATCGGAAAAATCGATTTTTTTTTCAAATCCATCTGGCCCATTGAAAAAAAGTTGTGGGATCGATCAAAAATAAAGCCTGAAAAATTGAGACCTCTAGGTGAACCCCCGACCCTCGCTCAAATGAGAGTTTGGATTGGAGGGTCCAATTTCGAAAAATATAATTTTTTTATGATCATTCCCTATAGATTTTGCCGAGTTACTGTCCTTTTGGACGAAAATGTCGTGCATTTTGACGTATCTGCCACCGTTTAGCCACAAATGCTTTATTTGAGTCCGCGTCCGCGAATAAAATATTCCAACGTCCACGCAGGGTCGCGGATGCAAGAGCGGCAGGCCAATCCCATCCCCTACCCGCTCGCTTCTCCCCCTCCCACGCCTCGAGTACAGCAAACTTCATCCTGCGTTCCTGCTAGGAGGGAGTTCACCCTTTAATATAAATCGGAAGGTGGTGGAAGGTAAAATATGATGAGTAGTGAGACGACTTGTTTCTTATTTGGCGCCTCGTCGGCGTTAAACAATTCGATGTTACGAACTTTTAAGGAAGTGATGAAATATTTATACATGCCCCAGCCCAAATGCACCAAAATTCACACCCATTGCGTCTTTCTTCGTAAGTCTTAACTAATATTTGATGTTTCAGCATCTTCTGTGGAGGAACAATCACGAAAGAATTACTCGATTATCTGCTTTCCTGTCTGTATTTCTTATGTCAGTGTCATTCCTCATCTTTCGCTGCCGTCAACAAAGTTTTGGCGAAATCTTTCACGAATCTCTCGTCCGGATGTATAATAAAAGGAATATTTAACTTCAAATTTGAACGTTCACTAATAGATTTTTGGATTTCCACAAAGCTAAGATCAGATATAACCGGATGTCTCTCTCCAATACATACTCATCGCCTAGTCCTTTACGTTGATATTCAGATCCAGCATTTAAAATATTCTCAGATTGGTCGCCAAACGCATCCCTACAACACGCAAATTGGGTCGCTATTTTTCCCTCCCAATTTTTATGTAGAAAATTCTTAGTCGAAAAATGCCGACTTAGTGCAATTAGCAAATAGACCACTTCAAAGATGAAATATGATTTTATGCTTTCCCGGCGAATGATGTGGATAAACTCTTCTCGGGATTCAAAAAAAATTATCCCCGATGATGAGCCCCTAGTCGGAGCTTGGAACTTTGCCCATAGTGGAAAAATCAACACTGTGGGAATCCCGAGAAGAGTTTACCCACACTTCAAGGGATGTTGGAAAAATGCTTGTAGCAGAGGGATGATACCTCCTTTTTGGGCGGTATTCACTTTGTACCATCGCATTCAAATACTTTTTAATTTTTTGTATCTAGTTTTCACTCGGAGAATCGCAGATTTTATAACTATTGCTAATACTTCGACGGGGGAGGCAAACCCCCAAAGGTGGGACCCTGTTTCTTCAACTAACACCACACATTCCCCTTTAAATTTGGATTGATAAGTCCTCTTACCTTTTTTCATCACACAAAAGTATTTGTCAAAATTACACATTTATTTCATCAAAATAGAGCCCTTTGATACCTATCTTTTCGTATTCACAGTAATTAGTATCATTTCTGTCTACGTAAGTAATTCTGGTACACTGACTTTGATGTATCTAACGAGGTTATGACTTTTGCGTCAGCTGACGGGGATGATCATTGCTATTGCTTGGTTCTTGCGTATACCTCTATAACAGTTCGCAGACGCGTCGATAATGGCCTTGTGACGGAAGGGACTTCTATAAGGTTTTCTATAAATTGGGGGGTGAATTCCTGTCGTGATGTGGTGGGTGGTTATATCAGTAGCACTTATAACTTATATTCTAAACCAAAATTAATATAAGTCCTTTCCTTTTTTAAATTGCATTTACTCCAGCACTATCCTAACTCGATGTAAACTGCAAGTTCGTGTAATTATTAACCTTAATATTTATAGTTAAGTCAATTTTTCAAGTCTTTCAGGTTCCTTTGTATCGCTCGCGGTATTTTGATTTCCACCCCAGAAATAATAGTGGCAATGAGCTAGCTTCGAGAATTCTCTTCTGGAATGACGAACGCCGGAATTTCTCCCTGTTTTTTTGTATGCATCAACTTCCTCATACCGATTTCTCTTTGAGATAAATAAATGAGAGGCGACAAGATAAAACGTTAATTTAATGTGATGGTTGAGTTAGTTTAAACACTTATTTTATTTTTATGATGCCACATATTTTGTTAAGTATTCGCGTCTTGTAATGAATAATTTTATCGATGTAATCAAAAATATATTCCGAATGAAACATAATTATTAAAATAAATAAAAGTGCTACCATCTTTTAATCATTTAAATATGTTTAACTTCACCATCCGAAAAATAATTAAATTACTAATGGTATGATGTAGTTTAATGACACAAGAGGAATGGTAGCAGACGGAGTAGAGCGGATACGTACCTATATACTCAATAATAACGTAACAGTGACAGAATTACTTAACTGGACGTCGTCCATGTAGAATAAAGGGAGAAATGAAAAAAAACCGTTGGAGAATGTTCAACTACCGCTGGCATTCCACCATAATCCCTCCGTTCAATTTTCCACTTGAGGTTTTAAACCGTATATCTCAAGCCGAACCTTTCAATAATGAACAGAACGTAGTTTCATCGTTTCAGTATCTATTACTTGCCTTTTATTGTTAAATACTGATTTGTTTTGTGTATCGTCGTACCTTATATCGTTTACATTTATAGGATAACAAGTTTTTTAATGTCCGATAACTTATTTTATCTTGTGATCACGATTTTTTTTAATATCGAAAGATATTAGCAGTTATTGACGAATATTGATGATACTATAGGAATTGAAATTACGCGTCTTTGGAATATAATCGATTGGTTGACGTGTAAACAGGCTTAGAATCCCAGTTATGTTCACTCTTATAGTGGAAGCAATAAAAGAATTGATGATGACGACTTGAATATATTTTTTGCTCGGCAATAAGAGGAAGTGTTTTGAATTCCCATTAATGTTGCATGCTGTCTTGAATTCTTATTGATAGTAATGTTGCAAATGATAAAATAGTAGGCTGAGATGAGATAAGTTTTCCATCCAAATTTTACTACGTGATTGCTCATCTATTTTGATATAGCCATCAATCCCACATTTGAAATTACCGAGTTGTAGTAACACTTGGTTAAATAATGAAAATAGCATTTTCTAATCCTTTGCATAGGCTTTCTATCATCATCTACGTATTTTTTTTTAAGTTAAAGTCGGTTTTTAACTTTTTTTTAAGTTTAAGTATAAAGTTTATTCCACATCTGTTATGTGAAATATGTTTTTTTCTATGTCTGCAGTGGATATAATCGTTTTAAAATGCATTATTTTTTAACTTCGTTGTATCATCGCGTCAGCGTATAAGTTTCTATTTTGAAAACAAAATTGTGTAGGTTAAAAGCAAGACATGAGATATTCTTTGAAAAAGTCATTTAGCAGTACATCAAGCGTGGTGTCTTAAGGACGTGGTGATGGTTTTTTTCGTTTTCCTACAAGTGTTTGTCTTCTTTTAATGCGAGTCTTCGTGTTTACTTTCCCTTGATAGTAGTAGTCTTCCAAAAATTACAGGCAAACTGTTAGAGGCACGTTGCTCGGATATAGAAATGGGCAGAATTTAGTTGTTTCCCTGAATCACTGCACGAATTGTTTCTTTGAAATTATTATTTTTTAAGGAGTTAGGTAATTTTATGAGACAAGTTACCTTTCTGGGAAAATGGTGGATAAAAAACTAATGTTTGATCAATAGCTCTGAGGATTTAGAAGTTTACCATTAATGAAAGTTTTTCTCTCAGCTGCCCTAAAATCGGAATTCAGCGAAATTTGAGTTTTTAGTTCATA
The DNA here is from genome assembly GCF_921293095.1 of Ischnura elegans. Classification (NCBI taxonomy): domain Eukaryota; kingdom Metazoa; phylum Arthropoda; class Insecta; order Odonata; family Coenagrionidae; genus Ischnura; species Ischnura elegans. Next base: position 96,477,990 of record NC_060254.1, read on the forward strand.
TGTGTTGTGGTGTAAATTAAATCATTCTAATGCTAAAAGTTATGAAAAGAATGTGCGTTAATGTATCTTTCCTCATGCTTTATGACCCCGGAAGGTTGTTAATCTGACTTTATTGAGTTCACTCTGACTTTAAAGACAGAAATAATGAATTGTTATTGGGAAAAATTGCATGCATTTCTTCAATTTTTATGTGAATCTATTTCATCACCACCATTCAATTTATCTTTATTCATTTTGATAAAAAAATTCATATCTTATACACATGACTTTGCAAGAGTAAAATAGAACTGCTTAATGACCTTAGAATCATAAAATTACTCTTGAAATATTTCTAATGTTTAGATACAACCATTTTTTTATTTTAAGTAATAATTGATTCATTAATTATAAAATTAATTATTACCGTCTTGTTTAAGTAACCTTTTGGATGTAAAATTGGACTCATAGAGCCTTAAAGTAGTACTTTTCGATCGATACTCTGCTCCTCTTACTTTTATTTATCTGTGAAAAATGAGCTTCGAAGCAATTTTTTCTTAGTTACTTTCATATCAATATGATCTCGATGTAAATCCGTTGCCAAAATATATCCAGAATGAAGGTATTGAAGATTACTAGCAGTACTTTTTGATAAGTAAGAAGAAGAAGTACTATTTTACCCATACCGACGATTTGGAGAGTAAATGATAGTTGCCCACACTCGAAATAATTATGAAAATGGCAGCCTAGTGATATGGGGCTTATCTACATGTAATCTTATAAACTGCTTGCGAAGGCTTGGACAATATGTGAGGATGTCTTGGTATTCTAACTGTTAACAAGCTATTTAGTCAGGTACGAAATAATTCCCTTTTCGCGTCGTAACCGAGAAATCGATCGTCAAGATTACTCTCCAGCAATATTTTCGTCATATTTCTTATCAATCATTTTTTCCATTAAACAAAAATACCTACTTAAAGTTTTCATCATAAATTAATGTGAAAATAAATGTACTCAAAAACTTAATTTGATTTTCTTCGGCATGTTGAACCGATGAATTTAACTATGGGAGTTGATATGTCTTCTTCCATGGTAATTAAAAACACATTTCATGTAATAAAATCAGCATTATTTTTTACAGCCACCATTGTATGTGCTACTGTTGAAATAAAATAGTAATTGCTGACATAGGTTGCCCAGATGAATTCTTCTTGTATTGGAAATTCATTTTCAATGTATCGAAAATAAAACTAAAATCTTGTGGTAAAAATAGCCCTTTGGACAGATGTGTATTTCATGGAAATTTTATGCTTGCTAGAGGAAAGAAACTGTCTTTGTAGCTACATCCAATTTACAAACAAGTCCGTCTCTCTAATGTAATCGCTTTCCAATACCGCGACAATTACTTTCCACTAAATTAAATGGACATATTATTATTTTGTTCGTAAAGTCTTTTCGGGATTTCCACCAGTTTAATTCATGGCATACCACTTATGTTTCGACAGACGACTCGTCCATCGCCATTAAGGTTAACAAGTTAATAACGTTAATAAATTTGTGTGAACAAACACCGTTGAGATTTGACAAGACTTTACACATGTAATTCGCGTGGATGGATTTCCATCTTTTCCTTTCTCTGAACATGTTTTTACACCTGAGGCTTTTATTACTCTACTTTAATTTGGCTTATCGCTTTCACTAGTTCATTTTATTATTTGAACGCCTACGCGAGTTTTTGGCTGGACTGATTAATAAAAACCCAATGATTAACGTTTTATTAAGTATGATGGCATTATTCGGCGTTATCCTCAAGGTGATTCAATTATTTTTCCCTGGGAAATCAATTCGTTTCGCCTCTTTGCCCAAATCCAAAATTTTTGGATAATTTGCGAACACACGTTACATGAAAGTTCTTGAGTGTGTTTACCTTATCGTAAAAAAATTGTTAGAACTGTTAAATGCTTTATGGACTGATTTCTAAGGTATATTTTTAAAGTATAAGGTATATTTAAATTTGTTTGCTTATTAAGAATCAAAATTGTGTTATTACAGTTATTCTATCTTACAATCTAAAGACGTAAGTGGCGGAGATCGTCAGTAATATTTATACTTTTTTCATTTTATCTTTTGTGCTGTCTACGGACATGATATATATGTCCGCGGACATAGCAGAAGAGGAATATTGTGTTTACTCATGAGGCGTTGTGTGAATGAACGATGAATTAGGATTTCGGCATGTAAATATGCAAGACCACGTGAATCATCGTCACAATTCAAGAATCCGTAGATCGGTTTGACGCAGCTCGCCGTTCCGCTCTCCTAACCACCAGACTTCTCATAGCGACGTATTTGGGTCCATCTCCAAGAAACGTACATTTTTTGCAGGCAAATTTAAAAAAAAAATTGTTTATTGTTTATCAAAATTGTGTTATTACGTTAAGTGAATCTTACAATCTAATGACATAAGTACCAGAGATCGTCAGTAATATTTACACTTTTTTCATTTTATCTTTTGTGCTGTCTACGGACATGATATATATGTCCGCGGACATAGCAGAAGAGGAATATTGTGTTTACTCACGAGAATATTTTTTTAATTTGTAATTGGACATTCTGTAAGTAGTCATAGTGTAAGTATCATCATGTATGTTACCATCTGTCATGTCCATGGACAGCAGATTTCACGAACATGATGTCTACGGACATGACGATTTCCTCTAAATTGAGTTATATATGAGACTTAATACAAGTTAGGGCACTGTCCTTACTACATTGAACTTGCATTTTATACCTGTAAAAGATATCTCATTTGTAAATAGAAGAGAGAAGGCTTTTACGTTCATTTGGGTAGGTCATGAAACGAATGACGAAATATTCAGAACTGCTGAACAAAGGTGAAGGATATCAATCTTGCTGGTTGCTTTCGTGTAATGCTACGTAGGTAACATTTTTCTACTTGTCGTTTTATTCCTCCTACTGGGAGCGTTTTCTGTTGAAGTGTTGAAAAGAAATCAAATATGATAGAACATACTCTCAGACTCTACTGGCAAGAGTTACAAAAGGATGTTAGAAGGATGAAACACAAGATGAAGACTACCACTCGCATACACCGTTTACGTCATGAGAGATATGAACACAGCATCATATTGCCATGTGAAGAAGATGGCGGAAAATAGCTAATAATCTCGATTTACTAAAAAAACATCCTCATGGCTGCTAACAAAGAAGAGGGAACGGTACATGTCAATAAATACTCGAATTGTCATTTGTTGTTAAATTAATTACGCTCAATAACAATTTTCATTCCGATCATTTTTAATGAACATTCAATAGATTCCTGCGTTAACAGGCCCAGTTTTCTGTTAAAGATCTTATTTTCAAAATCATTCGGTGATGTCACTTTTTTAAATAAATGGTGGACTTATATTTTCAAGTAACTAGTCGATTTTTTTCGTCTCAACGTGAATTATCCCCCCAATGGACTTAAAACCCTGGATTGGATATTTCATATGCACTCGCATTAGTGTTGAAAATTTATTTCGAGGCCTTACGACTTCTTCTGGGAAAACCTAGGCAACCTTTGATCACAAACACTTTCTCACATACAGGAGAGATTTCAACTCCCATCTGCTTCTCTCGCCTGGAAACTTCAACGCCCGTTGGCCGCTTATTTCTTGATCTTCTTGTACTCGGCGTCGTACTTCTTTCTGTACTCGCCAGTGGGGTCCCACTTGGCCTCCAGCTGGGACCACATGTCAGGTTTATTCTCGATCAGGTGTCGGATGACCTTATGAGCCTTCTCCTCCTCCTTCTCCGTGCACTCTGAGCACTCGGTCTGAAGGGTGTCTGGGATGCTCTCTGCAAATTGAAGGGAAACTTTTATCAGTATGATGAAAATTTGAAGTCACTAATTTAAGAGTTCATCAGTCTAAATGCTCACTATCTCGTTGTTAACCATCAAGATTTCCCATATCCCTGCTTAACCTTTGAGGTAGTGCACTTAAATTGCATTTGTACATCGATAATTTTGGCCTAAAATTGGAGAAAAATAGCCGGAAGACTAACTTTTTTCCCAATTTTCAATCGTTCCATATTGATTTTTAAACAGCACACAATAGTTGCAAATTTGTTGATTTATACTTGAGTGTTTATATTATTCATTTATGAATAAAAAGCATTATCTATGAATGTTCCCACGAGTATTTCGTTGACTTTGACTAGCATTTTCTCGGTGTTAATTGTTAAAACTCAAAGTATGCTTTTCAATACTCTATGTCATTGTTGTAAATGCAGTGTTGCACAGAGTTTTCATTTACCTGATGGATCGCAAGATGTTTTTATAAAAAAAAATACAGCGCCTATCCCTGCCCTTGATTTGCGAGCGTTATGCTTTTCAACAAAGCATGGAGACCCGTTACATGCAAGCCGAATGGAATAGACGATATGGTAATCATACGATAGTGAAATAATGAATACATTTGAGGAGGTATTTTACAAAGTTTTGAGGATAAAAAATTTCCCATCCCATTTTTCCCGCACTTTCAGTAGTTTCCAGTAATCTTATATATATAAAAGAAAGTCGAAAATCGTGTTAGTTAGAACACTTATAACTCGAGAACGGCTGCACCGATTTCAATGAGATTTGGTTCTTTGGATTCGTCTCAGGCGGGGTTAACATATAGGCCATTAAAAAAAAGGATAATTTCACAAAAAAAATTCATCTCTTTCTAACAATATGTTTTTAGGAGTTAGCAACGCAACAGCAATTGATAAGTCGGTCAAAACTACCAATTAAATTATTTGTTTTGTTTTTACCCATTTAATAATTGAACTTCGTAACAATATAATATTTTAATTACTAAATATATTCAAAATATTGAAATGGCATTTAAAATATTTAATTCTAGCTAATTTTAAGCCCAGCTCGAGTTGACTCTTCACTACCGTGTTTGTAAACAAATCTCCAAGCAATTGTTGACAAAAGGTAATGTCCGTGTTCCTGTCGAGGAATCGAGCAGTTTGATTACACTTTCTCCGAATATTTGCAATTTTTTTTTGGAAGGTGAGCTCATCAACAAAGAGTTCCAGAATATGATTGATCACCACAAAAATCAAAAATGGTTGATTGAGTGAGCAATTTCGACGGCCTAGAACGAAGATGTGGATCACTCAAACTAGGTAAATCAGGATCAAATAATTGGTACTCTGCATGAATTCAAATCTTTTAACTGAGTAATAAACGAAGACGAAGTCACCAACCATCTAACTGAATATATAAAGTCCTTGGACGTACCTTGCTTACCACGGCACGATTAACAGCTAAAGGAAGGCTCTGTGTTCATGATATTTCGTAACCTAAACTCACCATAGCTATCCAACGGAACGCGTTTGGTTATTTAAAAAATTGATAATGAATGTGACTCACGCGACTTTACTCAAAGGAAAACTCAAAGATGAGGAAGTTCTCATTCCTCATCTTTCCATGATCCCAACATATATGCCCTTTTGAGCTTAAATGTATTCAATTTCCAAGTAGTGTTGCATTCGCGATAACGATTAACAAATCGCATGGTCAGTCTTTCAGTTTTAGTGATGTTTGTGCTCATGTGCTAATGAAAACCCATGATTTTCTCATGGTAAATTAAACCTGCTATGTTTACGAGTCGGTAAACCATCCGCTGTATTTCTTCCTTCGCTTCAAGGGCGCAGCTAATACTACGGGTCTTTAGGGTATGGAAAACTCGCTAAGGTAAGCGAGAGGTGTGGGGGCCCTCCCCCAGACATTTTTTCAAGATAAATGGTTCAAAATAGCGGATTTTGCGGCTGTGTGAATAGTTAAATATGTTTTGTTTGTTACCTATCCGTCCCCCTAATATTAGTAACAAATTTTTTTATAAATAAGTTCTCTGAGCTCTTGGGGAGGTTTTAACCCCCCAAAACCCCCCTCGCTGCGTCACTGCTTCGCTTCGCCATATTTATTTAGCGTCATCTGTTTTATATTGCGCCTGATAAAAGAAAAACTGTTGTTTGTCATAAGGTGCTTGACGCACTACATTAAACCCGAATGTGTAGGACACACCGAGGTGCGTTTACGCAGTGCATTTTTTCCAAACAGAGATGCTGTAACTGGCGCGCCTAAATTCATTTGATACGAATGCTGCTGCTTCATAGGGGCTTTTCTTACACGATTTTGAGCATCAGTCAAGCGTCGGTCTGGCGTTGTGTTAACCTGCCCCGTGAACGGGCTAAGTTTACGCAACAGACTTGGACTTAAAAACTTTTTTTTACGGTTGAAAGCCAGCATCAAATAGCCAGAAAGTGAATGCGTATAATTTTTATTTCATTAACTGCTTTATAAAACTACAATGCCCAAAATTTCTTAAGCTATTTTCATGCTCATTTACGTAGTTTTATTGAATTAGTATCTTATTTTATTATAATAAACATGATTATAAACGATACAGCCGCTCTTGATTTATAAATGTGTAACTAAACTGTTAGTTCATTGATTGTTAGGGGGTACGAAGTCCGCCGGGTCAGCTAGTTGTTTATAACTGTAAGATATATCCCTTAAGACTATGGGGTATGGATGAAGTCTAGAATTTATTTTCAATTCCGTATCCAATTTTACCACGATTTTAATAGATATCCTTGCATATCTGTAAAACTTAAAAAACCCATGTCTTTCCTAATGATCGCACCCCAAATTATGTACAGAAAGCTGTCGCGTGTGTGAGTATGTATCGATATGGTCCGTTGGAATTTGGATTTAGACTAGTATGTACTGTCATCGGTGCACTACAGACATGATTTTTCTTCCTTTATAATAATTCTCACTTTTCAATCAATGATGACAATAGAAAATTTACAGCAGAAAATATCGAAGGGAATATAATGACTGTATAATTAGAATTCAAACACACATTTTTTCCTGCCTTTAGTTGAACGAGAGAAGGATATTTTACCTGAGTCATACGTGTGGACTGAAAATAGGAACAAATGCATATTGATTTCAAGTCTAAACTATTACGTCGAATAATTTTTATAATTAATGCAATTGCTGATTAAAAATTTATCTTTTCTTGGAATGAGAGTTGAATTTTTATGAAAACGCGGTATGATTCTGAATATATCAGTTGCAGTGTATTGGTTGTACATTTGAGTATAATTATGTTTAACATTAATTCATGGAGATCATTTTTCATCTTTCGTGAATATGTAAGGTAACCTGATTTAAATAGATTGCCAGTTTGTGACGAAACTCTACATCATAAAGTTTCTGAGAGATTGAGAATGTTTAAGTGAATAATAATGCACTGCCGAGAAATACAGTTAGACTAGTCGCCGGACACTGTGAATCAGTTAGACTAGGTTCCTCTGGTATAGTGGCATCTTTGAGAATACACTTATGGAATTCTCACTTATTGAAAATGTAATCGTAATGTCGGGAAAAGTTTTAAATGAGTTTTAGCATCCCTCCACAATATCAGCGCTAAATGCGAGAAGTGACCGAGTATAATGGAGGTCGGCAAGGGAGGCACAGGGAAAATACGAAATATTTGTTTTAGCGGAGTCGCCTTTGGGTTCGCGCGGCTGAGGACCACTGCGTTGGAGTGCAAGCATGTTCTAAGTTGCCCAAATCCGCGGATTGGATGGCTGTATGTTGATAATGCGTAATTAGAGAATCTGAATCTCCATTTGACACCAATATTGTGAAATTTCTTCACCCCTGTATTAATGTGATATGCGCATTTAGCTGTATTTTAAGAAAAATGATTTTTTAGAAATGTTAGATCCTACATCTGGAGTATGCTCCTATACGGAAGTGAGGCTTGGACAATGACCGCAGCGGAGAAAGCAAGGATAGAGGCCTTCGAAATGTGGTGCTACAGAAGAATGATGAAAATCAAATGGATCGACAGAGTTAGTAACAAAGAAGTCCTAAGAAGAGTAGGAGAGAAGAGAAGCCTCATGAAAACCTTAATAAGAAGACGGAACAACCTTATAGGCCACATCCTGAGACATGATGGCCTGATGAAGACAATCGTCGAAGGACAAGTGGAAGGTAAGAATGGAAAAGGAAGACCTCGAACAAAATTTATGGAACAAGTGAAGAGAGATGTGAAAGAGAAGAAATACGTAGATGTGAAAAGATTAGCTGAAAGGAGAATAGAGTGGAGAGCTGCGTCAAACGAATCCTAGGATTGTTGACCAATGATGATGATGATGAATGCTGCGCCAAAGATAATACCTTTAGCGTGTGGAACATAACTTTTAATCCTCTATGTGAAAAGGTGCATGTTTGCACTATGAATCGCGTAAATGCGTCTTGCTGTAATATTCTCGTTACATAAGAAGCCATTGGGCTTTTGAAGTTTTTATGAAGTCTACCTGTGGAAGGCGAGGATAATTTAATTTTGTGATGACTGTTATATATTTGCTTTTGTTAATTATGTCCGAAAAAGTACGTTTAATGAACAGCTACATCACCTGAAATACTACGCAAAAATCGGTGAAAGTGTAGTCAAAATTTTCATTTACAAACCGTGGGAGATATTGTCACTATTTTCGTTTACAAAAAGTATCCCTCTTTTAAATTTGAAATTTTAACTTCTTTCCTGTTAATAATTTTCATGCACGGTAAATTATTGTGGCAGAATGTCTTCAGAGTTAAAAATTCCCGTTTTTAGAAGCTTTCTGGAGATTTAGCTTAATCAGGATAAACAATCGTTTTTCTGAGGATTCTTTTGGAATAACAATTTTGTCTAATTTCTTTGAATGTCATTACCTCACCGGTATTCTCTTATTCCTTCCAATATTTGATGGCATGGGGAATATCACGTCATTTTTCTCTCATCTACTTATGAAAAATGAAAGGAAGACATTAGTAGTCCCCTGGCCAGAGAAATCGCAGTCCCAACGTGAAAATTCCACAAAGAAATTATTTTCATGTTCTAGTTGTTATCTACAGTTTTTCCACCTAGACAAGCATTACCATTGGAAAATGTAGACATTTTCGGACTTTTTAAATTCCACAAATATATTATTTCATTCTTTTCTCAGTATTCCCTAAAGTGCAATGAGGGGAGTATTTTCATTGAATTTTCGTGAAAATCGCATTTGCTCGTTTTCCCGAAAGAATCTCATGTTATTAAGGCGTCCTTACCAGCGCATTTATTAATTATTTTCCGTACCCCGGAAAAAGAGCAATAAAGGACTTTACAGCGGAGAATCTAGCAAATAACATTGTAGGAAGATCAAAGCACCCGTGATTTTATGTATAATTTTGGGCGTACGCCATTAGTGAATAGAAAGGTTTATCCGTGCAGTTACTCACTTTTCAGCTCATATCCTTCTGAGGTGCAGGGTCCTTTGTCCATCAGACAGTTAAAGTAGTTCTTGACCACACGGTTGCTCCTCAGGATGTCGCACACGTTGTCGCACTTGGTGGTGTATATTGTGTCGCGGTATGTACGTCCGGCGTAGGCCACGGCCACCAGGCACGACACAAGCAGAAAGGCGGTTGCGGTCTTCATGTTGTCTTGTCAGCTCTCGAACTGAGTGGTGATTGCCGACCGATGAGATCAGCAGCACTTATATACCTGATCGCGGTTCTTAAGCTGGTAGCGGTCCAATCTGAGTCTTTTCCTTGTTCTCACAAATAATCCCTCTCCCCCTCCCTCCCCCCGCCCTTTAGTTGTTTCCACGGAAATCCTCACCCTCTTCCCCCTGTGGTATCAGGAGTTGGTATCACCCAACACACAACCGATCCTCATGATTACGTTTCTTTTGCTCCCCTCCCCAATCCTCCCTTCGTCTTCGCTTGCGTACTTCGAAGCGGACTTTTCCACATCCACTCTCCGTCACCATGATGAATATCGCGTTTTCTTTGTTGCTCATTCCAAGTAAATAGTTTTTCCATAAATTTTATGTTCCAATTATACAGGGTGTTTCAGGAGGAATCTGGATTACTTCAGGAGAAGAATGGGGAGGCAATTTTATGCATTTTGTGTCTGGTAAATTTGGGGTTGCAACTGAGAAATGACAATGCAAACAATTTTTTAAAAATTAACTTTGAGACACCATTGAAACTTTTTCTTGGGTATCCATCCTTTTTGGCATTACATTTAATACTATAGACACTTATAGACAAACATATTGGTTGGACGAAAATATGCTACTATATTTGTTAAAAATAATCACTAATTGAGCTTAATTAAACGAGAAGAAGATATGAGTGAGTATCAACAATATGATTTCGCAATCGTAACCATTTTGGGATTAATTATTTCAGACAATTTTTTTCGCACATTTGCATATTATTCAAAGTATTAAATAAAATGCCGTAAAGATTGCATACCCAAGAAAAACAGTTTTCATGATAACTGTAAATGGCATCGAAAAAAATGTTTGCGTTTCTATAGTTCAGTGTCTAAGAATTTGAGACCCTATGTAATTGCACAAAAAATGCTTAAAATTGCCTCCCCTTTCACCTCCTGAAATATTGCAGACTCCGTCTGAAACACCCTGTGTATTTTATTTCTTAATTAATTCCATTTTTTATAATACTGAGGCTGTTATATAACGCATTTATAGACATATTAATACTCGGGTGAGCTGTCACAAATTCATAAGTGAACTCGTCCATGTGTGACATATAAAATCATTGTGCATTATTATTCTACAAAAAAATTAGTGATTTGATTTTTTTGATAATTTGAATAACAATATAATTGGACGAAAGATATTGACAGCTTCTTTTAAATTTTGAATGATCTTTATTGTTCCAATCCTTTTTTATCTTTTGCGTTAAATAAACGTTATATTCCCAGAGAGGTCATGTATACATCTGTAAATATTCATCAAGTTATATTTGCAATGGATCATTATGTTATATGCTTGCAAGGCATTTATTTTCAATATCTGAGGTATTTTCTCTATTATTTAAGGTCAACTAATTATCTTTGAAGTTAACATATTAGTATTGGCGAGTTATTTGCGACGAGGTAAATAATAATTTTCCCTTTATATAGAAGAATTAATTTTATTCCCTGTAGATGATCCATGATAGATAAATGATCAACTTAACTATTATTTTCTGAGGCGAAATTACAGTTTTATTGCCATTTCGGTATACTTATGGTTCAGAATGAAGTATGAGTAGATATCTTTCATAAAGAATCGAACGAATTTTCCTTGAAATGTGTAAATACATTCAAAAATTTCATTTTATGTCACTTAAGCAATGGCCAGAATGGAAACAAGTAGTCATGCTTTCCCTTTCTTGGCTGCCCTTACGTAGTTTCGCCTATTATTTTCCTTTCTATTCTAACACCCTTTCACTTCCTTAGTGGTAGGCTTTGGAAACCTGGTGTCGTTTTTGTGAATATATACCCTTGCTCTGTTTTTGCTCTTTAGTTTTGAGTACAGGAACAAGTTCTAGTTTAATTATTTAATTTGAACGACTTGTTATTACAATATAGTATTTCATAACTGCGTTAGCATTGTCCCTTCGACAATTTTTATGCCATGGATTGTATTTCTGTAAAAGTTTGTTATGCGCTAACTTCGTTTGTTGATGTCATCTGCAGTGATCTGCATTAAACACTTTCAAATGTATTGTTTCATATTACCCAGCTTAATGTAGGATTGATGTGTACTTAATTTTTATGCAGACATCCGAAGTGAGGATTTATTTAGCATATGTTCCGTTTTCAGTCTTACAAGTAAGAATATTATAGCTTAGTATCACTGTTATTTTCCATTAGCTTATCAATGAATTTTCAGTTGTAATCCATACAATATTTTATGTTATTTTTATCCATATGCTGATACAAAAAATGGTAATCAGAGACTTAAGTTTTCTCGCGAAAATGAAAAGGAGCCATTATTTGAAAGTGAAGTGTAATAATTTTGTATTGCACTATATAATCTTATATTACTCTCCTAATACCGTTGATATAGAATTAAATGTATGGATCCAATATTTTTTGTTCTCTGGTATGCATATTACCTTTGGATGAATGTCCAATTTTCTTCCACAAAATTTAGTCGTCCTAGATCGGTGCTGCAGTTTGATGATCGTGTATTTTACGGTTTCTAGCTGACACTTGTGATTTGCAAATTTTGATACATGTGATTGTAATTTTACATGAATATTCACCGGATAATTCCATAGTTGTACTTCTGTGATGTTTTTAAAGGATTACGATAGCTATTACGCGTTGGAATTAGTTTTTTGACCTTGAAATTGGTAATGATAAGTAAATAAAGTTTATTCATACTTAGGAGATATTTTTTGGTTTATTCAACCGCAGCATTTCGAAATGAGTTTTTTCAGTTTTGTATCTTTATCTGTCATTAGGGCTCTTGCCGTCTCTCTCTCCCATCCGATTGACTTAATTTTAGCCATCCTCTGCTTTTTTTTTCCTCCGGCGCGCGAATATCCGCTCCAGAAAAACCAGTCGCGTTGGGAACGGGTCGGCCCCCCTCACCCTGGTACGTCACTGCCTCTGTCGTTCAACTCACGTCCAATTCCCCGAAACACTCTCGGCTTCTATTCGAACATTTATTTAGCAAGCATGCGTAATCCAAGGCGGCTGCCTTCTTGAAAAAAGCTAGTAAACTGAGGGGTGAAAAATTAAACCTGGTAACTATTAGCTACCAAAAGAAACCCAGGGATTCGATTGCATTGACGGTAAATATTCTAGTGCTACGAAGAAAATCCGAAGGTTAAAGCATGAAGAAATGTAAATTTTCCGTATTGAAGTAAATACTTGTAATAATAGTGGAAAATTGCCATTATTCACTTCTGTATGGTAAAAATTCTGACATCGTTTATTATCACCTTGAAATTATCCTAAACGCCCAGCATATTCTGCTAAATCTATGATACGAAGATCTCGTGGTAAATGTGGAGAAGGCAGATTAATGAATTCTGCACATGCGACTGAGATGTGATGTGGCAAAATCCGATATCACGTGATCAGTCCGAAAAGCTTCTTCCGACGATAGCGTGTGGTTTATTTCTATTCAAATATTTATTCCCCTTGAATTTACTTTCTCGGAAAAAATATCTCTTTCATCGCATTTGATTAGTCTGTATCGTCTTTATGGTCAATTATATTTATCGTGTTTATAATAATACTAATAATATTAATACAATTTATTATGTTCACACTGTAAACTTTCTATTGGAACATTGTTTATAAACAATGTACAGGTCAACGTGTCTTAGATTTATGATAATTTGAAATGAGTAATTAAGACAAATATGCAAAAGCAAATATAAATATTCTGCCGTGATTTTACAACGTTAAAATGGTCAATTACGTTCGTTTAGGTTGGAATAAATATATTCTTTCTTGCTGTTAATTCTTGCGGTTACAATTCTTGTAATATCCTTTTTTTATCATTATTTTTCTTCTAAACCATCTATTTTCTATCCTTCTATATCCGTCTTTCTGTGGAAATCCCGGCACTCTCTGGGTGTAGTATCATTAGATGCATGTGATCAGAGGTAGGAGGTACATAGATCCATAGAGCGTTTAGTATTACGTTGTTTCTTTGATGCTGTGGGCAGCCCCACATTTGCCGGAGCAAAATAGGAAGAGTTGTCGCGGACCCGTTTCAGTTGGGGTTAAACCGAGTAATGATATCGCGTAGGCCGCGTGTTGCGTCACGACGTGAAGAATGGGATAGTGCTTGCTTCTTGCCTCTCCCTTGATTTAGTGCTACCACTACACTATGCATAGCTTGTATTGCACCCGATTTCCAAGAATATATTCTCGTAATGATATGCGTATGCTTTCCTTCACCGCTTTGTCTCACGTGGGGTGAGGGTTGAAGGTGAACGATTAAATTATTTTCCAAGGGCTACTAGGAATGAAAAGAGAAAAAAGTTCCTTTGGAATTTTCTGTATTGATATCACTCGGAAGTAAATAACTTATAATGAATCTATTAAATCCATGTTTCATATTTAAGACAGCGCATTTGGAATAATACGAAAGATGTATTATTGATCATTCTAAGTAAATCGGCCTTTAGTGAAAAGTAAAATTATGCGAATCTTTCTATAGCTCATATAATTAATTTTTTTTGACTTTGATGGCAGCAATGAAAGCACAATAAATAAATATAAAATTATTATTAATATTATTATTATTGGTAAAATTTAATGAATAACAAAAATGTAATACCTAGGCAAATGGATTAAAGGAGCCCGATTTATAAATATCGGGAAAATTGTGTTTTTATTCGCAATTGCTCTCGCTAATTAATTTTAAGCATGTTAATTCCTTCTTATCTTATTCTAATTTATTTTCAAGATCAAGATAGAATTAACGAAAATAAGGAATTAACAAGTCTTACCTGCGTGGCGAAATGCATTCTGTTATGCTCAAAAAATTTTGTTTTCGATGCGTTCAGCTTCTTTTCAGCTATGCGGTAATCAATCTTTTTTACCCGAGTTTTATGAACTTAAGAATACGCAAGTTATAAGTAAATTTTTCCCTCGTCGTATCGCAGCATAATATCACGTTATAATTTGTGTTTCATGGCGATGCATGTTGCAATACGTATTGCTTAAAGGGATTATAAGGAAATGAGCGACCTACTTAGATGGCTCTTTTTAGTGCCTTGTAATTATATTGAAGAGTAATAAGAATCATTTATTTAAAATTTAACTTTTAGATATAGTTCATTTATTAAAAACACATTTTCTTACCTTTCAGGACTATATTTTAAGGTTTTAATCAGTATTATATGTAAAATTGATAAGAACAATATTTTTTTTAATGCTCTAGTAATACTGTTAGTCCTCTCGGATTCGATCGGAGAAATTTGGCAGGGATTTGGGAAAAGAAAGTCCAGAGATGTTGGATAAGTAATGTTTATTACTTATTACACTGCACTTCGCATAGCGACCGCCCACCCGGGTCCAGCTCTGCTCCTCCTTCACCTTGCTCTTATTCCCAGTCAGCCGATTGTCGTAATTCGGCAAAGAGCGTTGCATTCACATTCCTCCGGGAAAGGTGGATGGCACAAAGGGTGGGTAGGAGGCGCCTCTGCGAGGGAGGGGGAGCCGTTGCTGCAATTCGGCAATCGGTCTTCGTTGCACATTCCTCCAGCGTGAGGAAAGGAAAAAGGTACAGGAGGTTGTAGTGATGCATCTGGGCTATGCTTTCGTTTCCACACGTGAGGGGGGATTTGGATGGGAGGGGATTCTTCGCTTGAGGGGCAGGGGGGTTCACTCGGCGCCGGGGGTTGTCCAAGGGATCGCAGAGCATACGTTGGTGTGGCGACGGGGGTCGCGGCGGGGCAGGTGGACACTCCTTTTCTTCTTTATCTTTCTCTAGTGTCGCCAGACCGTCTGGTTCGTTATCCGCCGGGGGTTCGCGTAGTTGAAGGATGGACGTTCCTCCAGGGGAGATGTGGATTCTTCGCGACTATCTCCGTTGGGTGAAGCATTGCGATTGCCGTGTATTTTCCACTCGACGGCCACCTATTTCACTAAGGGTGCCGACGTCGCTTTTTTGGCCTTCCTCTTTTTGCGCCGGCTGGGGGGGAAGAGGGGGAAGGGAGGAGGAGGAGTGATGAGGTTTCACTCGGTTTTCGTGCACGATGACCGTGCGGTGAGCGAGTTGAAATTTAAGGTTGCAAGGTGGAATGACACTGACAACGTGGAACGGCCCCTTCCACGGCTTCTGGAATTTTTTCACTTGTCCCGGCCGCAAACCTAAGTCGCCCAAGTATACTAAATCGCCCTCTGAGTACGAGCGCCGACTCGTTGACTTCGCTAAAGACGCTCGCACTTGGTTTTCCGCTGCTCTTTTATTATTTTTCCTACATTTCTCCCTTATAATTTTAAGACGGCGCCTCAAGGTAGACACATATATCCCATCCAGCCCTTTTATTTTCCTCTCCATACATTCGAAAGGTGAATTCATTGTGTAACCAAACACAACTTCGTGTGGAGTACACTTTGTACTCCTGTGAATGCTCATATTGAACCCAGACGTGACGCATGGCAATAGTATGTCCCAGTTGTTGTTTGCGCTGTTTACATAGTGACTCAACATTTGCGCGATCGTCGTATGAACACTCTCGACTCTACTGTTACATTAACGATGGAAATGAGATGTTCGGAGTTTCCGACGTAAAATTACTCCCCTGATCGGTTTACAACTTTTGAGGGACGCCGGACTTTAGAATCCATTCATTTACCAGAGTCGCCGCAACAGTTTCTGCGGTTTGATCCTCGATAGGCTATAACATTATAAACCTAGAGAAATGGTCCAATATGGACAACACGTATCGATTTCCCACACTGGTCTTAGGGAGGTTTCCAACAATATCTAAGGCAATGAAATCAAAATGGCGGTCCGTGGCGGGGAGGGTTTGGAGGGGGCTCTACTTTTCCCGTACGGGCTCCTCTGCTGGCAGGAGATGCACCCCTTAACGGCCGTTTCTACGTCTTTCAACATTCCAGGCCACCGATAAGAATTGCAAATTCGCCGGATGGTAGACCGGACTCCCAGGTGACCCGACAGAGGATGATCGTGGAATTTCTGTATTACTCCACCCCTTAAACTCTTAGGGACCACCACCTTCTCCCCATCTTTAGTACTTTTAAGCAGAATTCCGTTCACCTTTATAAATCCCGCTCGCCTTCCTCAAAAGTCGCATTCCGCATCCCCCTCTTCCGCCGCCGGCCAATCCTCTATCGGAAAGACCTCCACCCGCCCTACCTTTCCACTTAGACCATCCGCGTTTAGGTGTAGTTTTCCCGATTTATGGACAACGTCATAATCATATTCACTTAGTTTAAGGGTCTATCTCATCAGCCGACTTCAGGGGTCTTTAACGCTGAATAGCCACTTCAGCGCCGCGTTGTCGGTGATTACCCTAAATTTACTGCCATAGAGGTAACATCGGAAATTATTCACCTCCACACTAGGGCCGCCAATTCCATTTCCGTGGCTCTGCAATTTATTTCGGAAGTATGAAGCTGCCGGGACACATAGGCGATAGTATGTTCATTCCCATCAACTTTTTGGGCCAAACCGCGCCTAAAGCAAAGTAACTGGCGTCGGTGGAGAGTATGAAAGGCTTATGGAAATCGGGATACACTAAAACTGGACTTTGCGTGTGTGCCGTCTTCAAGGACTCCATTGCAATGTCGCACTCCGGGGTCCATACAAACGCGGGCCCCTTTTTCAGTAGATGTGTTAGGGGATTGGCCGTCACCGCATAATTTCCAACGAATCTCCGATAGTAATTGGCCAACCCCAAAAAGGACTGCAACTCGTTAGTTTTCGTGGGCGTAGGGAAATTCCTAACCGCTTCTATTTTCTCGTGATCCGGGCGAACTCCACTCTCCCCGATTATGTGTCCCAAATATTTTACTTCGCTCTGTGCTATCATACATTTTTCGAATTTGAGTGTGAGTTTGGCTGACCTCAACTTCTCCAACACTTTCCTCAGTCTTATTGCATGCTCGTCAATACCGGAACTAAATATGATGACATCATCGAGATAAACGAGGGCCTGGGTCGGTTTTAATCCTCGTAAAACACCATCCATCATACTCTGAAACGTCGCGGGGGCGTTTCTTAGGCCGAATGGCATCCTCTTATACTCATAATGGCCACTGTCGACGTTAAATCCTGTCTTAGCTGACGAATCTGAGTGTATCTGAATTTGGTGGTAGCCAGCTGTCAGATCAAAAGTTGTGAAGTAATTGCAGCCCCCTAGGTAAATCCAGGGTCTCCACGACATTGGGTATCGGGTAGAAAACTGGCGTGGTGATGGCATTTAGGGCCCGAAAATTAATACAAAATCTAAATTTTTGCTCTCCATTCCGCGATTTTTTCGGCTCGATCACCACAGGGGACGCCCACGGGCTCTCACTTGGAACGATTATCCCTGCGTCGAGTTGATCCCGCACTAATGTTTCGATAATGGCCTTCTGACGGAAGGGACTTCTATAAGGTTTTCTATAAATTGGGGGGTGAATTCCCGTCGGTATGTGGTGGGTGGTTATATCAGAAGGTGGTGGCATTCCGTTTTCCGAAAATAAATCTCGGAACTCTTCGAGCACAGGTAATAGGGCATTCCTCTCGGACTCTTTCAAGTGTCTCAGCTTTTCGGAGAAATCTAACTCATCAACCACCCGTCTCGCAACTCTCACCTTCCCCTCCATTTCTCCGCTTTTGTTTTTTCCCGCACGTATGTCGACCTGTGCAATAGGCCGTATCGGAAAAATCGATTTTTTTTCAAATCCATCTGGCCATTTGAAAAAAAGTTGTGGGATCGATCAAAAATAAAGCCTGAAAAATTGAGACCTCTAGGTGAACCCCCGACCCTCGCTCAAATGAGAGTTTGGGTTGGAGGGTCCAATTTCGAAAAATATAATTTTTTTATGGTCATTCCTTATAGATTTTGCCGAGTTACTGTCCTTTAGGACGAAAATGTCGTGGAGTTTGACGTATCTGCCACCGTTTAGCCACAAATGCTTTATTTGAGTCCGCGTCCGCGAATAAAATATTCCAACGTCCACGCAGGGTCGCGGATGCAAGAGCGGCAGGCCAATCCCATCCCCTACCCGCTCGCTTCTCCCCCTCCCAAGCCTCGAGTACAGCAAAATTCATCCTGCGTGTGCCGCTAGGAGGGAGTTCATCCTTGATAATATAAATCGGAAGGTGGTGGAAGGTAAAATATGATGAGTAGTGGGACGACTTGTTTCTTATTTGGCGCCTTGTCGGCGTTAAACAATTCGATGTTACGAACTTTTAAAGAAGTGATGAAATATTTATACATGCCCCAGCCCAAATGCACCAAAATTCACACCCATTGCGTCTTTCTTCGTAAGTCTTAACTAATACTTGATGTTTCAGCATCTTCTGTGGAGGAACAAGCACGAAAGAATTACTCTATTATCTGCTTTCCTGTCTGTATTTCTTATGTCAGTGTCATTCCTCATCTTTCGCTGCCGTCAACAAAGTTTTGGCGAAATCTTTCACGAATCTCTCGTCCGGATGTATAATAAAAGGAATATTTAACTTCAAATTTGAACGTTCACTAATAGATTTTTGGATTTCCACAAAGCTAAGATCAGATATAACCGGATGTCTCTCTCCAATACATACTCATCGCCTAGTCCTTTACGTTGATATTCAGATCCAGCATTTAAAATAATCTCAGATTGGTCGCCAAACACATCCCTCCAAAACGCAAATTGGGTCACTATATTGCCCTCCCAATGTTTATGTAGAAAATCTTAGTCGAAAAATGCCGACTCAGTGCAATTAGCAAATAGACCATTTCAAAGATAAAATATGATTTTATGCTTTCCCGGCGAATGATGTGGATAAACTCTTCTCGGGATTCAAAAATAATTATCCCCGATGACGAGCCCCTAGTCGGAGCTTGGAACTTTGCCCATAGTGGAAAAATCAACACTGTGGGAATCCCGAGAAGAGTTTACCCACACATCAAGGGATGTTGGAAAAATGCTTGTAGCAGAGGGATGATACCTCCTTTTTGGGCGGTATTCACTTAGTACCATCGCATTCAAATACTTTTTAATTTTTTGTATCTAGTTTTCACTCGGAGAATCGCATATTTTATAACTATTGCTAATACTGCGACGGGGGAGGCAAACCCCATATGGTTGGACCCTGTTTCTTCAACTAACACCACACATTCCCCTTTAAACTTGGATTAATAAGTCCTCATACCTTTTTTCATCAGACAAAAGTATTTGTCAAAATTACACATTTATTTCATCAAAATAGAGCCCTTTGATACCTCTCTTTTCGTATTCACAGTAATTAGTATCATTTCTGTCTACGTAAGTAATTCTGGTACACTGGCTTTGATGTATCTAACGAGGTTATGACTTTTGCGTCAGCTAAAGTTACGGGAATGATCATTGCTGTTGCTTGGTTCTGGCATATACCTCTATAACAGTAAGCTGACGCATTTTCCCCGAAAAAGTTCCAATGTGAGTTTATAGCCCTTAATATTTATTTTATGATGAAAGGAGAGATACAAATAGGCTGATTTCTTGTCATTTTAATTTTCTTCGGATGAATTGATTAAGAAAATTTTTGATACTATTTTTCCATACAAGAATTGACGATGTTGACTCAATGCTCTCCTATGATTCCCTTTTTTCCTCAGTTGTCGAGTTCCTTTCGAATTCAATCCAGCAGCCATCGACTTTCGTTTCGCCGGCTTGTCTCTCAAAATGCTTGTTCATTGGGGGGAACCTTATGCTACTTCTTTCACACACACACAAAAATATCGCATAATTTAAAATGTTCCTTTAAAAGTGTTTGAGTTTTGTACTTCAATAAAACCCTACTTTTGGCATATTCCCATTTTCCGTAAGTTTTAAGTTCCTGTGGTACCGCTAAATCCATTTAGTCACACATTATGGAAGAGAAGCGAGTCACTATAGGTCGCACGCCTTTATAGCCACTCAAGAGGCCTTTCCACAGATCGCAAGCTCCTTTCCTGCGTTTTCGGATCTATAAATATTTCATCACTTCTCTAAAAGTTCGTAACATCGATTTGTTTAACGCCGACGAGGCGCCAAATAAGAAACAAGTCGTCTCACTACTCATCATATTTTACCTTCCACCATCTTCCGAGTTATATTATCAAGGATGAACTCCCTCCTAGCAGCACACGCAGGATGAATTTTCCTGTGCTCGAGGCGTGGGAGGGGGAGAAGCTAGCGGGGAGGGGACGGGATTGGCCTGCCGCTCTTATATCCGCGACCCTGCGTGGTCGTTGGAATATTTTATTCCCAGACGCGGACTCAAATAAGGCATTTGTGGCTAAACGGTGGCAGATAGGTCAAAATGCACGAAGGGCAGTAACTCGGCAAAATCTATAGAGAATGACCATAAAATAATGTATTTTTCGAAATTGGACCCTCCCTCCCAAACTCTCATTTGAGCGAGGGTCAGGGGTTCTCCTAGAGGTCTCAAAATTTTCAGGCCTTATTTTTCATCGGTCCACAACTTTTTTTCAATGGGCCAGATGGATTTGAAAAAATCGATTTTTCCGATTCGCCCTTCTGTGCAACGCTAGCCAGCACCGTTCCCTTATTAAGCGTTAATTCTCCGTTGTTGAAATTGGCCACCTGAAGCATTATTCATTCATCTTCGCTTTCGCGGCACACTGCCCTCGCCACATAGCACCCTTCAATACATTCCAACTCCGGTTCGGATATGACTTCGCTGCCAACCCACCCCCGCCCTCCTTGCAATGCCACATCAAGTATTCTTTCACTACGCGGGGGTAAAATTTCGGATCTCGCGAGTCGCGCAATAACATTTCTTTCCTATACTTTTGCTTCTTCATCGACCTTTTTCGACATCTCACTTTCACCAGCGTTGGCAATGCGGCCGCCTCGCGAGGCCCAAACCTGGCCGTTTATCGTAATGCGCCTTCTGCTAGCATCTATAACACCCTTATATTTCTGCAAAAAGTCTAGTCCCATAATCCCGTCAAAACCACCTAAATTGTCCACGAACTGCATCACATGGTCATACCGCTCCTCTCCCACAGAAATGCATTTAAGTTTTTCTCCGTGGACCCACATCACGTCTCCCGTAATTCCCTTAACTCTGTAAGGAGAACTATTCCCGGCCCCCAACCCACACGCGGCACTCGTCACCAATGATACTTGAGCTCCTGAGTCAATCAGCACCCGACACGGGCGTTCTTCAATATAAACTTCCTCCACTAAATCGTGTGCCCTTCCCCCCATATCCACCCTCGGAAGAAGGACACTTACCAGGGGCCGCGGTTGGCGGCGACGTCGGCCCCAGTAGCGTTTAAATTCCCGTTGCCCTCCCCTCGGCGGCGGTACCGACATTCCCGCGCGACGTGGCCCTCTCTCTCGCACGAATGACAGCGTCTCCTTGTCTTGCACTCCCTCGCGAAGAGGCCGTCTTCCCCGCAATTGAAACACGCCATCTCCCTCGGTGCGCGGAAGATGTGTCTGGTCGGTTGTGGCCGCTCCTTGAAGCACCCCTCCACCTCCTGGATTCGTATCGCCGCTTGGACCGCTTCGTCGAAAATTTTCGGCGCCGTCAGGTGGCACTGCCTCCCCAACTCACCCGGAAGGCCGCAGAGAAACGTATCGAGAGCACGTTGGTCTGCCTCGAAACGTGTTGCAGCGACGTGCTCGGCCGCTCCGTCTATTTCGTACACTTGTGAATTAATTTTTTGGATGGGGTCCACGAAGGTCTCGATATCTTCGCCGGGTGACGTGCGAATGTTGATGAGCTATTCCCAGTAAAACCTTGCGCTTCTTTTGCAGCGGTATCGCTGGAGGATTAGCTCTTTCAGTTCTTCGTTGTTGGCTGCATGTATACATTCCTCCCTGCTACGGAAGTACTCGGCGGCTTCCCCGCTTAGCCGCAGCACGGCGACGTGTAGCTTCTCTGAATCGGACAACCCTCCCAACTCGGCCGCCCTTTCCAACTTATCAAAGAAGAGAGTCACTGACTCCTCCGGTTTCCCAGAGAACCCGTCTATGGATCCAAGTACACCAAAATTTCTCGTCGGTCCTCTATCTGCGGCGGGTGCACCGTTGTCAGCCTGGAGCTTCTCGTTCTCCTCACTCAGCTCCCGAAGTTTGTTGTGCATTTGTTCCAAGGCCTGATGCAGGTCCATCTCCTTCTCTCCAATGCTCACTCTTCCGGTAATCCTGGAACTCGATCAACTTCCCCAAATGTGCCAAATCCCACTTCCAGACACCAGTTGTTAGTCCTCTCGGACTCGATCGGACAAATTTGGCAGGGATTTGGGAAAGGAAAGTCCAGAGATGTTGAAAAAGTAATGTTTATTAAATATTACATTGCACTTAGCATAGCGACCGCCCACCCGAGTCCAGCTCTGCTCCTCCTTCACCTAGCTTTTATCCCCAGTCTGCCGTTTCTCGTAATTCGGCAAACGGTGTTGCATTCACATTCCTCCGGGAAAGGTGGATGGTACAAAGGGTGGGGAGGAGGCGTCTCTGCGAGGGAGGGGGAGCCGTTGCTGCAATTCGGCGATCGGTCTTCGTTGCAAATTCCTCCAGCGTGAGGAAAGGAAAAAGGTAGATGGGACAAAAAGGGTGGGAGGTGACGAGTCATGAATGCTGACATAGGTTGTTAGAGTACTGAAAATTAATTTTAAAGAGCAAACAATATACAATAAAGACTTAAACAATTACTTACGGAATTTTAAAAACAAACTAAGAACATTATTATGGACTAAGAACAATAACATACCTTTTATGTAGTTGTTTAGATAGATTCTTCGCTAATTTAAGTCATTTTTTATTTTTTTTATGTTTAAGTTCAAAGTTTCTTCTATATCTGTTAAGATAATATTTTTTTTTTATGTCTGCAGCGGATATAATCGTTTTAACATGCATTATTTTTGATCTTCGTTGTATCATCGCGTCAGCGAATTAGTTTCTATTTTGAAAACAAAATTGTGTAGGTTAAAAGCAAGACATGAGATATTCTTTGAAAAAGTCATTTAGCAGTACATCAAGCGTGGTGTCTTCGGGACGTGGTGATGGGTTTTTTCGTTTACCTACAAGTATTTGTCTTCTTTTAATGCGAGTCTTCGTGTTTACTTTCCCTTGATAGCAATAGTCTTCCAAAAATACAGGCAAACTGTAAGAGGCACGTTGCTCGGATATAGAAATGGGCAGAATTTAATTGTTACCCTGAATCACTACACGAATTGTTTCTTTGAAGTGATTATTTTTGAGGAGTTAGGTAATTCCATGAGACAAGTTCCCTTTCTGGGAAAATGGTGGAAAAAAACTAATGTTTGATCAACAGCACTGAGGATTTAGAAGTGTTCCATTATTGAAAGTTTTTCTCTCAGCTGCCCTAAAATCGGAATTCAACGAGATTTGAGTTTTTAGTTCATATGTGTTGTGGTGTAAATTAAATCATTCTAATGCTACAAATGATGAAAAGAATGTGCGTTTATTTGCATATTTCCTCATGCTTTATGACCCGGAAGGTTGTTAATCAACTTTATTGAGTTCACTCTGACTTTAAAGACAGAAATAATGCCATGTTATTAGGAAAACTTTTATGCATTTCTTCAATTTTTATGTGAATTCATTTTATTACCTTCACTTCAAGTAATCTTTATTCATTTTGATAAAAAGTTCTTATCTTATATGCATGACTTTGCAAGAGTAATATAGAACTGCGATAAGACCTTTGAATCATAAAATTACTCTTGAAATATTTCAAATTTTTAGATACAACTATTTTTTTATTTTAAGTAATCATTGATACATTATTTATAAAATTAATTATTACCGTCTTGTTTAAGTAACCTTTTGGACGTAAAATTAGACTTAAATAGCCTTAAAGTAGTACTTTTCGATCGATACTCTGCTCCTTTTACTTTTACACTAAAAAATAAGCTTCGAAGCGATTTTTTCGTAGTTACTTTCATATCGATTAGATCTCGATGTAAATCCGTTGCCAAAATATATCCAGAATGAAGGTATTGAAGATTACTAGCAGTACTATTTGAGAAGTAAGAAGAAGAAGTACTATTTTACCCCTACCGACGATTTGGAGAGTAAATGATAGTTGCCCACACTCGAAATAATTATGAAAATGGCAGCCTAGTGATATGGGGCTTATCTACATGTAATGTTATAAACTGCTTGCGAAGGCTTGGGCAATATGTGAGGATGTCTTGGTATTCTAACTGTTAATAAGCTAATTAGTCAGGTACGAAATAATTCCCTTTTCGCGTCGTAACCTAGAAATCGATCGTCAAGATTACTCTCCAGCAATATTTTCGTCATATCTTATCAATCATTTTTTCCATTTAACAAAAATACTAAAAGTTTTCATCATAAATTAATGTGAAAATAAATGTTCTCAAAAAATTAATTTGATTTACTTCGGCATGTTGAACCGATGAATTAAACTATGGGAGTTGATATGTCTTCTTCCATGGTAATTAAAAGCTCATTTCATGTAATAAAATCAGCATGATTTTTCATAGCCACCATTCTAAGTGCTAGTGTCGAAATAAAATAGTAATAGCTCACATAGGTTGTCGACAATAATTCTTCTTGTATTGGAAATTCACTTTCAAAGTATTGGAAATATAACTTGATTGTGGTAGAAATAGTCCGTTGGACAGATGTGTATTTCATGGATATTTTATGTTTGCTAGAGGAAAGAAACTGTCTTTGTAGCTACATCCAATTTACAAACAAGTCCGTCTCTCTAAGGTAATCGCTTTCCAATACCGTGACAATTAATCTCCACTAATCTAAAATAGAAATATTATTATTTTATTCGTGAAGTCTTTTCGGGATTTCCCCCAGCTTAATTCATGACATACCACTTGTGTTTCGACAGACGACTCGTCCATCGCCATTAAGGTTAATAAGGTTAATAAGTTTGTGAGAACAAAAACCGTTGAGATTTGACAAGACTTTACACAAATAATTCACGTGGATAGAATTCCATCTTTTCCTTTTTCAGAACAATTTTTTCACCTGAGGCTTTACCTTAATTACTCTACCTAAATTTGGCTTATCGCTTTCACTAGTTCATTTTTTTATTTGAACGCCTGCGAGAGGTTTTGGCTGGACTGATTAATAAAAACCCAATACTTAACGTTTTATTAAGTATGATTGCATTATTCGGCGTTATCCTCAAAGTGATTCATTGATTTATCCCTGGGAAGTTCAATTTTCTTTCCCTTTTTGCCCAAATCCAAACTTTTTGGATAATTCGGGAACACACGTTACATGAAAGTTCTTAAGTGGGTTTACCTTTTCGTAAAAAATTGTTGGAACTGTGAAATGGTTTATGGACTGATTTTTAAAGTACATTTAAAAGTGTAGAGCGAAGACTTACAGCGGTACCGATTTTAGCGGGTGATTGGACCTTCGGTGGATATCCCTTTAATGATCGCAAAGGGGACTCTTCTCTCCCACACAAGCCTCGCTTGGAGAGTTTTGGTTGGATATGGTCTCTCTCTTCCCCTCTTATTTTCTTTTTTTTATTATCCTGTTTTCTTTTCGTTCAACTCTCGATTTCTAAGATTTTTCGTTGAGATCGGAGCGTGGCGGTTGCACTGACCACGTTTGGCCGCCGCCGAAATACGCGGATTTGGCGGAAAAACCACTACTCTTCCTTCTTACTTGACTAACGTGGAAACTCTCGCGACCCAAGTGAAGGCCAAGGTCACCAGATAAGCAAGTCGGAGGGATGACGCTTCCCAGTATGTCTGGAAATATGGCGTTGCTTACTGAATAAGGCGTTGTGTGAATGAACGATGAATGAGGATTTCGGCATGTAAATATGCAAGACCACGTGAATCATCGTCACAAATCAAGAATCCGTAGATCGGTTTGACGCAGCTCGCCGTTCCGCTCTCCTAACCACCAGACTTCTCATAGCGACGTATTTGGGTCCATCTCCAAGAAACGTACATTTTTTGCAGGCAAAGTTAAAAAAAAATTGTTTATTGTTTATCAAAATTGTGTTATTACGTTTAGTGAATCTTACAATCTGACGACATAAGTACCAGAGATCGTCAGTAATATTTACACTTTTTTCATTTCATCTTTTGTGCTGTCTACGGACATGATATATATGTCCACGGACATAGTAGAAGAGGAATATTGCATTTACACACGGGAATTTTTTCTAATTTGTCATTGGACATTCTGTAAGTAGTCATAGTGTAGGTATCATCATGTCCAATACCATCTGTCATGTCCATCGACAGCAGATTTCAATAACATGACGTCCACGGACATGACATCCACGTTCATGACGATTTCCTCAAAATTCAGTTTTAGATAGTTAATATAAGATAGGGCACTGTCCATACCACCTTGAACTTGCATTTTATAGCTGCAAAAGATTAGTCATTTGTAAATAGAAGAGAGAAGGCTTTTAAGTTCATTTGGGTAGGTCATGAAACGAATGAGGAAATATTCAGAATTGCTGAAGAAAGGAGAAGGATATCAATCTTGTTGGTTGCTTTCGTGAAATGGTAGGTAACATTTTTCTACTTGACGTTTTACTCCTCCTACTGGGACCGATTTCTCTTGAAGTGTTGAAACGTCGAGTAGAAAAATGTTTCCTACGCAGCATTTGACGAAAGCAACCAGCAAGATTGATAAAAGATGCTGCGAAAATCTTCAAACAAAAAAGGAGAAGCATAGCCTGAGACAAAGAAATCAAATATGATAGAACATACCCTCAGACATCATAATCTACTGGCAAGAGTAACAAAAGGATGTTAGAAGGATGAAACACCAGAGGAAGACCACCACTTGCATACACCGTTTACGTCATGAGAGACATGAACACAGCATCATATTGCCATCTGGAGACGATAGCGGAAAATAGGAATAATGGCAAGTTACTAAAAAAAACAGCCATTTGGCTGCTAACGAAAGAAGAAGGAACGGTATATTTCAATAAATAGTCGAATTGTCATTTGTTGTTAACTTTATTACGCTCAATAACAATTTTCATTCAGATCATTTTTAAGGAACATTCAATAGATTCGTGCGTTTACAGGCCCAGTTTTCTGTTAAGATCTTATTTTCAAAATCATTCGGTGATGTCACTTTTCTAAAATAAATGGTGGACTTATATTTTCAAGTAACTGGTCGATTTTTATTTCGTCTCAGCGTGAATTATCCCCCCAAGGGCCTAAAACCCTATATTGGGTATTTCACATGTACCCGTTTAGTGTTGAAAATTTATTTCGAGGCCTAACGACTTCTGGGAGAATCTAGGCAACCTTTGATCACAAACACTTTCTCACATACAGGAGAGATTTCAACTCCCGTCTGCTTCTCTCGCCTGGAGACTTCAACGCCCGTTGGCCACTTAGTTCTTGATATTTTTGTACTCGGCGTCGTACTTCTTTCTGTACTCGCCGGTGGGGTCCCACTTGGCCTCCAGCTGGGACCACATGTCGGGTTTATTCTCGATCAGGTGTCGGATGACCTTATGAGCCTTCTCCTTCTGCTTCTCCGTACACTTGGAGCACTCGGTCTGAAGGGCGTCTGGGATGCTCTCTGCAAATTGAAGGGACACTACTATGAGTATGATGAAATTTTGAACTCAGTAATTTAAGAGTTCATCAGTTTAAATGCTCACTATCTCGTTGTAAACCATCGAGATTTCCCATTTCCCTACTTAACATGTCGATAGTGCACTTAAATTGCATTTGTACATCGACAATTTTGGCGTTAAAATTGAGAAAAATAGGCGTAAGACTAACTTTTTTCCCAATTTTCAATCGCTCAGTATTAATTCTAAGACAGCACACAATAGTTGCAAATTTGTTGATTTATCCTCGAGTGTTTAAATTATACATTTATTCATTTATGAATAAAAAGGAAATTCTATGAAAGTTCCCGCGATTATTTCGATGACTTTGACTAGCATTTGCTCGGTTTTTATTGAAAATACTCCAAGTATGCTTTTCAATACTCTATGTCATTGTTGTAAATGCATTGTTGCACAGAGTTTTTATATACCTGATGGATCGCAAGATGTTTTTATCAAAAAATACAACACCTATCCCTGCTCTTAATTTTGGAGCGTTTGCTTTCCAACGAGGCAATGAGAACCGTTACATGTAAGCCGCATTGAATATAGGATATGGTGATAATGGGCAAGTGAAATAGTGGACAAATTTGAGGAGGTATATTACAAAGTGTGGAAGATAAAAAATTTCCTATCCCATTTTTCCCACACTTTCAGTAGTTTCAAGTAATTCTTTATAACTGTAAGATATATCCCTAAAGGCTATGCCGTATGGATGAAGTCTAGAATTTAATGTCAATTCCGTATCCAATTTTACCACGATTTTACTAGATATCCTTGCAAATCTGTAAAATTTAAACAAACCCATGCCTTTTCAAATGATCGGACCCCAATTTAGGTACGGAAACCTTTCACCTGAGAGTGTGTCTTACTATGTTCGGTTGGATTTTAGATTTAGACTAGTGTGTACTGTCATCGGTGCACGGCAGACATGATTTTTCTTCCTTTATTATAGTTCTCACTTTTCACACAATGATGACCATAGAACATGTACAGCAGAAAATATTGAAGGGAATATAATTACTGTACAATTAGAATTCAAGGACAAATTTTTCCTGCCTTTAGTTGAAGGAATGCAGGATATTTTACCCGAGTCATACGTGTGGACTGAAAATAGGAACAAATACCTATTGATTTCAAGTCTGAACTATTATGTTGAATAATTTTTATAATTAATGCAATTGCTGATTAAAAATTTATCTGTCCTTTGAATGAGGGTTTGCATTTTCATGAAAACGCGGTGTGATTCCGAATATATCCGTTGCGGTTTATTGGTTGTACATTTGGGTATTACCATGTTTTACATTGATTAATGGAGATCATTTTTCATCTTTCGTGAATATATATGGTAACTTGAGTTATACAGATTGCCAGTTTGTGACGAAACTCTACATAATATAATTTCTGAGGAATTGAGTATGTTTAAGTGAATAATATTGCGCTGCCGAGTAATACAGTTTGACTAGGTTCCTCAGCTATAGTGGCATCTTTAAGAATACACTTTCGCGCGGCTGTGGACCACTGCGTTGGATTGCAAGCGTGTTTTAAGTGACCCAAATCCGCAGAATGGATGGCTGCAGATTGATCAAGCGTAATTCGAGCATCTGAATCTCCATTTGACACCTATATTGTGAAATTTCTTCTGCCCCCTGTATTAAGGTGATATTCGCAACGAGCTATATTTTACAGAAAATGCTTTTTTTAGAAATGTTAATTCTGCGCCAAAGATAATACCTTTAGCGTGTGGAACATAACTTTTAATCCTCCTTGCGAAAAGGTGCATATTTGCATTATGATACGCGTAAATGCGTCTTGCTTTAATATTCTCGTTACATAAGAAGCAATTGGGCCTTTTAAGTTTTAATGAAGACTGCCTGTGGAAGGCGAGGATAATTTAATTTTGTGATGACTTGTATTTTTTGCTTTTTTTAATTATGTCATGAAAAGGACGTTTAATGAACAGCTACATCACCTGAAATACTACGCAATAATCAGTAAATGTTTAGTCAAAATTTACATTTGCAAACCGTTGGAGATATTGTCACTTTTTTAGTTTACAAAAAGTATCCCTCTTTTAAATTTGAAATTTTAATTTCTATCCGCTTTCTAATTTTCTTACACGGTAAATTATTGTGGTGGAATGTCTTCAGAGTTAAAAATTCCCGTTTTTAGTAGCTTTCTGGATATTGAGCTTAATCGGGATAAACCATCGTTTTTCTAAGGATTTTTATGGAATTAAATATTTTGTAATATTTCTTTGTATGTCATTATCTCACCGGTATTCTCATACTCCCCCAATCTTTGATGGCATGCGTATGGCATATCACGTCATTTTTCTCTCATCTCTTTAGAAAGATTGAAAGGAAGACATTGGGAGTCCCCTGGCCAGAGAAATCTCAGTCACAACGTGAAAAGGGCACACAGAAATTATTTTCACATTCTAGTTGTTATCTACAGTTTTTCCGCATAGACAAGCGTTACCATAAAAAACTGAAGACATTTTTAGATTTTTTAAATGAACAAATAATATTATTTCAGTCTTTTCTCAGTATTCCCTAAAGTGCAATGAGGAGAGTATTTTCATTGAACATTCGTGAAAATCGCATTTATTCGATTTCCCGAAAGAATCTCAGGTTATTCAGGCGTCCTTACCAGCGCATTTATTTATATTTTTTCATTACCCCGAAAAAAGAGCAATAACGGACTTTACAGCGGAGAATCTTGCAAATAACATTGTAGGAAGACCAAAGCACCTATGATTTTATGATTAATCTTGGGCGTACGCCATTAGAGAAATTAAAGTTACTCACTTTTCAGCTCAGATCCTTCAGGGGTGCAGGGTCTTTTGTCCATCAGACAGTCAAAGTAGTTCTTGACCAGACGGTCGCTCCTCAGGATCTCGTCCACGTTGACGTTGTCGTACTTGGTGGTGTATTTGGTGTCGCGGTAAATACGTCCGGCGTAGGCCACGACCACCAGGCACGACAGAAGCAGAAAGGCGGTGGCGTTCTTCATGTTGTCTTGTCAGTCCTCGAACTGAGTGGTGAGTGCCGACCGATGAGATCAGCAGCACTTTTATATCTGATCGCGGTTCTTACGCTGGTAGCCGTCCAATCTGAGTCTTTTCCTTGTTCTCACAAATAATCCCTCTTCCCCCCACCCTCCCCTGCCCTCAAGTTGTTTCCACGGTAATCCTTCCCCTCTTCCCCCTGTGGTATCAGGAGTTGGATTCACCCAACACACAACCGATCCTCATGATCACGTTTCTTTTGCTCCCCTCCCCAATCCTCCCTTCGTCTTCGCTTACGTACTTCGAAGCGGACTTTTCCACATCCACTCTCCGTCACCATGATGAATATCGCGTTTTCTTTGTTGCTCATTCCAAGTAAATAGTTTTTCCATAAATGTTATGTTCCAATTATACAGGGTGTTTCAGGAGGAATCTGCATTACTTCAGGAGAAGACAGGGGAGACAATTTTACACATTTTGTGTCTGGTAAATTTGGGGTTGCAACTGAGCAATGACAATGCAAACAATTTTTTTTAAATTTACTTTGAGTCGTCATGAAAACTTTTTTTTGGGTTTCCATCCTTTTTGGCATTGAATTTAATACTATAGATTCTTAGAGACAAACATATTCAATGTTGGACGAAAATATGCGATTATATTTGTATAAAATAATTACTCTTTGAGCTTAATTAAATGAGAAGGAGATATGAGTGAGTATCAACAATATGATTGCGCATTCGTATCAATTTTGAGATTAATTATTTCAGACATTTTTTTCGCACATTTTCATATTTTTCAAATTATTAAATATAATGTCGAAAACACTAGATACCCAAGAAAAACAGTTTTCATGATAACTGAAAATGGCATCGAAAAAAATGTTTTCGTTTCTATAGTTCATTGACTAAAAAGTTGAGACCCCATGTAATTGCACAAAAAATGCTTAAAATTGCCTCCTCTTTCACCTCCTGAAATATTGCAGACTCCTTCTGAAACAACCTGTGTATTTATATTTCTTAATTAATTCCATTTTTTATAATACTGAGGCTGTTATACAACGCATTTATAGACATATTAATACTCGGGTGAGCTGTCAAAAATTGATAAGTGAACTCGTCCATGTGTGACATATAAAATCTTTGTGCATTATTATTCTACAAAAAAATTAGTGATATCAAATTGAATAACAATATAAATCGACGAAAGATTTTGACATCTTCTTTTAAATTTTGAATGATCTTTATTGTTCCAATCCTTTTTTATCTTTTGCGTTAAATAAACGTTATATTCCCAGAGAGGTCATGTATACATCTGTAAATATTCATCAAGTTATGTTTGCAATGGATCATGATGTTATATGCTTGCAAGGCATTTATTTTCAATATCTGAGGTATTTTCTCTATTATTTAAGGTCAACTAATTATCTTTGAAGTTAACATATTAGTATTGGCGAGTTATTTGCGGCGAGGTAAATAATAATTTTCCCTTTATATAGAAGACTTAATTTTATTCCCTGTAGGGCTCTTGCCGTCTCTCTCACCCATCCGATTGGATTTATTATAGCCATCCTCTGCTTTTTTTTCTTCCGGCGCGCGAATATCCGCTCCAGCAAAACCAGTCGCGTCGGGAACGGGTCGGCCCCCCTCACCCTGGTACGTCACTGCCTCTGTCTTTCGACTCACGTCCAATTCCCCGAAACACTCTCGGCTTCTATTCGAACATTTATTTAGCGAGCATGCCTAATCCAAGGCGGCTGCCTTCTTGAAAAAATCTAGTTAACTGAGGGGTGAAAAATTAAACCTGGTAACTATTAGCTACCAAAAGAAACCCAGGGATTCGATTGCATTGACGGTAAATATTCTAGTGCTACGAAGAAAATCCGAAGGTTAAAGCATGAAGAAATGTAAATTTTCCGTATTGAAGTAAATACTTGTAATAATTGTTGGAAATTGCCATTATTCACTTCTGTCTCTTAAAAATTCTGACATCGTTTATTATCACCTTGAAATTATCCTAAACGCCCAGCATATTCTGCTAAATCTAATATACGAAGATCTCGTGGTAAATGTGGTGAAGGCGGATTAATGAATTCTGCACATGCGACTGAGATGTGATGTGGCAAAATCCGATATCACGTGTTCAGTCCGAAAAGCTTCTTCCGACGATAGCGTGTGGTTTATTTCTATTCAAATATTTATTTCCGTTGAATTTACTTTCTCGGAAAAAATATCTCTTTCTTCGCATTTGATTAGTCTTTATCGTCTTTATGGTCAATTATATTTGTCGTGTTTATAATAATAATAATAATAATACAATTTATTATGTTCACACTGTAAACTTTCTATTGGAACATTGTTTGTAAACAATTTACAGGTCAACATGTCTTAGATTTTTGATACTTTGAAATGGGTAATTAAGGAAAATATGCAAAAACAATTATAAACATTCACACGTTATTATACAACGTTATAATGGTCAATTACGTTCGTTTGGGTGGGAATAAATATATTCTTTCTTGCTGTTAATTCTTGCGGTTACAATTCTTGTAATATCCTTTTTTTATCATTATTTTTCTTCTAAACCATCTATTTTCTATCCTTCTATATCCGTCTTTCTGTGGAAATCCCGGCACTCTCTGGGTGTAGTATCATTAGATGCTTGTGATCAGAGGTAGGAGGTACATAGATCCATAGAGCGTTTAGTATTACGTTGTTTCTTTGATGCTGTGGATAGCCCCACATTTGCCGGAGCTAAATAGGAAGAGTGGTCGCGGACCCGCTTCAGTTGGGGTTAAACCGAGTAATAATATCGCGGAGGCCGCGTGTTGCGTCACGACGTGAAGAATGGGATAGTGCTTGCTTCTTGTCTCCCCCTTGATTTAGTGCTACCACTACACCATGCATAGCTTGTATTGCACCCGATTTCCAAGAATCTATACTCGTAATGATATGCGTATACTTTCCTTCACCGCTTTGTCTCACGTGGGGTGAGGGTTGAAGGTGAACGATTAGATTATTTTCCAAGGGATACTAGGAATGAAAAGAGAAAAAAGTTCCTTTGGAATTTTCTGTATTGATATCGCTCGGAAGTAAATAACTTATAATGAATCTATTTAATCCATGTTTCATATTTAAGACAGCGCAGTTGGAATAATACGAAAGATGTATTATTGATCATTCTAAGTAAATCGGCCTTTAGTGAAAAGTAAAATTATGCGAATCCTCCTATAGCTCCTAAAATTAATTTTTTTTTACTTTGATGGCAGCAATGAAAGCACAATAAATAAATATAAAATTATTATTGATATTATTATTATTGGTAAAATTTAATGAATAACAAAAATGTAATACGTAGGCAAATGGATTAAAGGAGCCCGATTTATAAATATAGGGAAAATTGTGTTTTTATTCCCAAATGCTCTCGCTAATTAATTTTAAGCATGTTAATTCCTTCTTATCTTATTCTAATTTGTTTTCAAGATCAAGATAGAATTAACGAAAATAAGGATTTAACATGTCTTACCTGCGTGGCGAAATGCAGTTTGTTATGCTCAAAACATTTTGTTTTCGATGCGTTCAGCCTCTTTTCAGCTATGCGGTAATCAATCTTTTTTACCCGAGTTTTATGAACTTAAGAATACGCAAGTTATAAGTAAATTTTTCCCTCGTCGTATCGCAGCATAATATCACGTTATAATTTGTGTTTCATGGCGATGCATGTTGCAATACGTATTGCTTAAAGGGATTAAAAGGAAATGTGAGACCTACTTAGATGGCTCTTTTTAGTGCCTAGTAATTATATTGAAGAGTAATAAGAATCATTTATTAAAAATTAAACTTTTAGATATAGTTCATTTATTAAACATTTTCTTACCTTTCAGAACTATATTTTAAGCTTTTAATCAGTATTATATGTAAAATTGATAACAACAATATTAAAAAAAAATGCTCTAGTAATACTGTTAGTCCTCTCGGATTCGATCGGAGAAATTTGGCAGGGATTTGGGAAAAGAAAGTCCAGAGATGTTGGAAAAGTAATGTTTATTACTTATTACACTGCACTTCGCATAGCGACCGCCCACCCGGGTCCAGCTCTGCTCCTCCTTCACCTTGCTCTTATTCCCAGTCAGCCGATTGTCGTAATTCGGCAAATAGCGTTGCATTCACATTCCTCCGGGAAAGATGGATGGCACAAAGGGTGGGGAGGAGGTGCCTCTGCGAGGGAGGGGGAGCCGTTGCTGCAATTCGGCAATCGGTCTTCGTTGCACATTCCTCCAGCGTGAGGAAAGGAAAAAGGTACAGGAGGTTGTAGTGATGCATCTGGGCTATGCTTTCGTTTCCACACGTGAGGGGGGGCTTACACTGCCTTGGATGGGAGGGGATTCTTCGCTTAAGGGGCAGGGGGCCTCAGTCGGCGCCGGGGGTGGTCCAAGGGATCGCAGAGCATACGTTGGTGCGGCGACGGGGGTCGCGGCGGGGCAGGTGGACACTCCTCTTCTTCTTTATCTTTCTCTAGTGTCGCCAGACCGTCTGGTTCGTTATCCGCCGGTGGTTCGCGTAGTTGAAGGATGGACGTTCCTCCAGGGGAGATGTGGATTCTTCGCGACTATCTCCGTTGGGTGAAGCATTGCGATTGCCGTGTATTTTCCACTCGACGGCCACCTCTTTCACTAGGGGTGCCGACGTCTTTTTTTTGGCCTCCCTCTTATTGCGCCGGCGGGGTGGGGGGGGAGGGGGAAGGGAGGGGTAGGAGTGACGAGGTTTCACTAGGTTTTCGTGCACGATAATCGTGCGGTGCGCGAGTTGAAATTTAAGGTTGCAAGGTGGAATGACACTGACAACGTGGAACGGCCCCTTCCACGGCTTCTGGAATTTTTTCACTTGTCCTGGCCGCAAACCTAAGTCGCCCAAGTATACTAAATCGCCCTCTGAGTACGAGCGCCGACTCGTTGACTTCGCTAAAGACGCTCGCACTTGGTTTTCCGCTGCTCTTTTATTATTTTTCCTACATTTCTCCCTTATAATTTTAAGACGGCGCCTCAAGGTAGACACATATATCTCATCCAGCCCTTTTATTTTCCTCTCCATACATTCGAAAGGTGAATTCATTGTGTAACCAAACACAACTTCTTGTGGAGTACACTTTGTACTCCTGTGAATGCTCATATTGAACCCAGACGTGACGCATGGCAATAGTATGTCCCAGTTGTTGTTTGCCCTGTTTACACAGTGACTCAGCATTTGCGCGATCGTCGTATGAACCCTCTCGACTCTACCGTTACATTGACGATGGAAATGAAATGTTCGGAGTTTCCGACGTAAAATTACTCCCCTGATCGGTTTACAACTTTTGAGGGTCGCCGGACTTTAGAATCCATTCATTTACCAGTGTCGCCGCAACAGTTTCTGCGGTTTTATCCTCGATAGGCAATAACATTATGTACCTAGAGAAATGGTCCAATATGGACAACACGTATCGATTTCCCACACTGGTCTTAGGGAGGTTTCCAACAATATCTAAGGCAATGAAATCAAAATGGCGGTCCGTGGCGGGGAGGGTTTGGAGGGGGCTCTACTTTACCCGTACGGGCTCCTCTGCTGGCAGGAGATGCACCCCTTAACGGCCGTTTCTACGTCTTTCAACATTCCAGGCCACCGATAAGAATTGCAAATTCGCCGGATGGTAGACCGGACTCCCAGGTGACCCGACAGAGGATGATCGTGGAATTTCTGTATTACTCCACCCCTTAAACTCTTAGGGACCACCACCTTCTCCCCATCTTTAGTACTTTTAAGCAGAATTCCGTTCACCTTTGTAAATCCCGCTCGCCTTCCTCAAAAGTCGCATTCCGCATCCCCCTCTTCCGCCGCCGGCCAATCCTCTATCGGAAAGACCTCCACCCGCCCTACCTTTCCACTCAGACCATCCGCGTTTAGGTGTAGTTTTCCCGATTTATGGACAACGTCATAATCATATTCACTTAGGTTAAGGGTCTATCTCATCAGCCGACTTCAGGGGTCTTTAACGCTGAATAGCCACTTCAGCGCCGCGTGGTCTGTGATTACCCTAAATTTACTGCCATAGAGGTAACATCGGAAATGATTCACCTCCACACTAGGGCCGCCAATTCCATTTCCGTGGCTCTGCAATTTATTTCGGAAGTATGAAGCTGCCGGGACGCATAGGCGATAGTATGTTCATTCCCATCAACTTCTTGGGCCAAACCGCGCCTAAAGCAAAGTTACTGGCGTCGGTGGAGAGCATGAAAGGCTTATGGAAATCGGGATGCACTAAAACTGGACTTTACGTGAGTGCCGTCTTCAAGGACTCCATAGCCATGTCGCGCTCCGGGGTCCAAACAAACGCGTGCCCCTTTTTCAGTAGATGTGTTAGAGGTTTGGCCTTCACCGCATAATTCTCAATGAATCTACGATAATAATTGGGCAACCCCAAAAAGGACTGCGACTCCTTAGTTTTCGTGGGCGTAGGGAAATTACTAACCGCTTCTATTTTCTCGGAGTCCGGGCGAACTCCACTCTCCCCGATTATGTGTCCCAAATATTTAACTTCGCTCTGCGCTATCATACATATTTCGAATTTGAGTGTGAGTTTGGCTTACCTCAACCTCTCCAACACTTTCCTCAGTCTTATTGCATGCTCGTCAATACCGGAACTAATTATGATGACATCATCGAGATAAACGAGGGCCTGGGTCGGCTTTAATCCTCGTAAAACACCATCCATCATACTCTGAAACGTCGCGGGGGCGTTTCTTAGGCTGAATGGCATCCTCATATACTCATAATGGCCACTGTCGACGTTAAATCCTGTCTTAGCTGACGAATCTGAGTGTATCTGAATTTGGTGGTAGCCAGCTGTCAGATCAAAAGTTGTGAAGTAATTACAGCCCCTTGGATAAATCCAGGGTCTCTACGATATTGGGTATCGGGTAGACGTCTGGCGTGGTGATGGCATTTAGGGCCCGAAAATCAACACAAAATCTAAATTTTTGCTCTCCATTCCGCGATTTTTTCGGCTCGATCACCACAGGGGACGCCCACGGTCTCTCACTTGGAACGATTATCCCTGCGTCGAGTTGATCCCGCACTAATTTTTCGATAATGGCCTTCTGACGGAAGGGACTTCTATAAGGTTTTCTATAAATTGGGGGGTGAATTCCCGTCGGTATGTGGTGGGTGGTTATATCAGAAGGTGGTGGCATTCCGTTTTCCGAAAATAAATCTCGGAACTCTTCGAGCACAGGTAAGAGGACATTCCTCTCGGACTCTTTCAAGTGTCTAAGCTTTTCGGAGAAATCTAACTCATCAACCACCCGTCTCGCAACTCTCACCTTCCCCTCCATTTCTCCGCTTTTGTTTTTTCCCCCACGCATGTCGACCTGTGCAATAGGCCGTATCGGAAAAATCGATTTTTTTTCAAATCCATCTGGCCATTTGAAAAAAAGTTGTGGGATCGATCAAAAATAAAGCCTGAAAAAATTGAGACCTCTAGGTAAACCCCCGACCCTCGCTCAAATGAGAGTTTGGGTTGGAGGGTCCAATTTCGAAAAATATAATTTTTTTATGGTCATTCCCTACAGATTTTTCCGAGTTACTGTACTCCAGAACGAAAATGTCGTGCATTTTGACGTATCTGCCACCGTTTAGCCACAAATGCCTTATTTGAGTCCGCGTCCGCGAATAAAATATTCCAACGCCCACGCAGGGTCGCGGATGCAAGAGCGGCAGGCCAATCCAATCCCCTACCCGCTCGCTTCTCCCCCTCCCACGCCTCGAGTACAGCAAAATTCATCCTGCGTGTGCCGCTAGGAGGGAGTTCATCCTTGATAATATAAATCGGAAGGTGGTGGAAGGTAAAATATGATGAGTAGTGGGACGACTTGTTTCTTATTTGGCGCCTCGTCGGTGTTAAACAATTCGATGTTACGAACTTTTAAAGAAGTGATGAAATATTTATACATAACCCAGCCCAAATGCACCAAAATTCACACCCATTGCGTCTTTCTTCGTAAGTCTTAACTAATATTTGATGTTTCAGCACCTTCTGTGCAGGAACAATCACGAAAGAATTACTCAATTGTCTGCTTTCCTGTCTGTATTTCTTATGTCAGTGTCATTCCTCATCTTTCGCTGCCGTCAACAAAGTTTTGGCGAAATCTTTCACGAATCTCTCGTCCGGATGTATAATAAAAGGAATATTAAACTTCAAATTTGAACGTTCACTAATATATTTTTGGATTCCCATAAAGCTAAGGTCAGATATAACCGGATGTCTCTCTCCAATACATTCTCATCGCGTAGTCCTTTACGTTGATATTCAGATCCAGCATGTAAAATATTCTCAGATTGGTCGCCAAACGCATCCCTACAACACGCAAATTGGGTCGCTATATTTCCCTCCCAATGTTTATGTAGAAAATTCTTAGTCGAAAAATGCCGACTTAGTGCAATTAGCAAATAGACCATTTCAAAGATGAAATATGATTTTATGCTTTCCCGGCGAATGATGTGGATAAACTCTTCTCGGGATTCAAAAAAAATTATCCCCGATGATGAGCCCCTAGTTAGAGCTTGGAACTTTGCCCATAGTGGAAAAATCAACACTGTGGGAATCCCGAGAAGAGTTTTCCCACACTTCAAGGGATGTTGGAAAAATGCTTGTAGCAGAGGGATGATACCTCCTTTTTTGCGGTATTCACTTAGTACCATCGCATTCAAATACTTTTTAATTTTTTGTATCTAGTTTTCACTCGGAGAATCGCAGATTTTATAACTATTGCTAATACTTCGACGGGGGAGGCAAACCCCCAACGGGACCCTGTTTCTTCAACTAACACCACACATTCCCCTTTAAACTTGGATTAATAAGTCCTCATACCTTTTTTCATCAGACAAAAGTATTTGTCAAAATTACACATTTATTTCATCAAAATAGAGCCCGTTGATACCTCTCTTTTCGTATTCACAGTAATTAGTATCATTTCTGTCTACGTAAGTAATTCTGGTACACTGGCTTTGATGTATCTAACGAGGTTATGACTTTTGCGTCAGCTAAATTTACGAGAATGATCATTGCTGTTGCTTGGTTCTTGCATATACCTCTATAACAGTTCGCAGACGCATTTTCTTCGAAAAAGTTCCAATATGAGTTTATAGTTTGAGATGTTGACTCAATGCTCTCCTATGATTCCCTTTTTTCCTCAGTTGTCGAGTTCCTTCCGAATTCAATCCAGCAGCCATCATCTTTCGTTTCGCCGGCTTGTCTCTCAAAATGCTTGTTGATGCTCCTTCTTTCACACACACACAAAAATATCGCATAATTTAGAATTTTCCTTTAAAAGTGTTTGAGTTTTGTACTTCAATAAAACCCATATTTTGGCATATTCCCATTTTCCGTAAGTTTTAACTTCCTGTGGTACCGCTAAATCCATATAGTCACACATTATGGAAGAGAAGCGCCTCACTATAGGT
This sequence comes from Ischnura elegans, assembly GCF_921293095.1. NCBI lineage: Eukaryota > Metazoa > Arthropoda > Insecta > Odonata > Coenagrionidae > Ischnura > Ischnura elegans. The sequence continues at coordinate 96,518,610 of NC_060254.1, forward strand.
CGCACGCCTTTATAGACACTCAAGAGGCCTTTCCACAGACCGTAGGCTCCTCTCCTGCGTTTTCGGATCTATAAATATTTCATCACTTCTCTAAAAATTCGTAACATCGATTTGTTTAACGCCGACGAGGCGCCAAATAAGAAACAAGTCGTCTCACTACTCATCATATTTTACCTTCCACCATCTTCCGATTTATATTATCAAGGATGAACTCCTAGCAGCACACGCAGGATGAATTTTGCTGTGCTCGAGTCGTGGGAGGGGGAGAAGCGAGCGGGGAGGGGACGGGATTGGCCTGCCGCTCTTCTATCCGCGACCCTGCGTGGGCGTTGGAATATTTTATTCCCAGACGCGGACTCAAGTAAGGCATTTGTGGCTAAACGGTGGCAGATAGGTCAAAATGCACGAAGGGCAGTAACTCGGCAAAATCTATAGAGAAAGACCATTATATATTATATTTTTCGAAATTGGACCCTCCCTCCCAAACTCTCATTTGAGCGAAGGTCAGGGGTTCACCTAGAGGTCTCAAAATTTTCAGGCCTTATTTTTCATCGGTCCCACAACTTTTTTTCAATGGGCCAGATGGATTTGAAAAAATAGATTTTTCCGATCCGCCCTTCTGTGCAACGCTAGCCAGCACCGTTCCCTTATTCAGCGTCAATTCTCCGTTGTTGAAATTGGCCACCTGAAGCATTATTCATTCATCTTCGCTTACGCGGCACACTGCCCTCGCCACATAGCACCCTTCAATACATTCCAACTCCGGTTCGGATATGACTTCGCTGCCAACCCACCCCCGCCCTCCTTGCAATGCCACCTCAAGTATTCTTTCACTACGTGGGGGTAGAATATCGGATCTCGTGAGTCGCGCAATAACATTTCTTTCCTATACTTTTGCTTCTTCATCGACCTTTTTCGACATCTCACTTTCACCAGCGTTGGCAATGCGGCCGCCTCGCGAGGCCCAAACCTGGCCGTTTATCGTAATGCGCCTTCTGCTAGCATCTATAACACCCTTATATTTCTGCAAAAAGTCTAGTCCAAAAATCCCGTCAAAACCACCTAAATTGTCCACGAACTGCATCACATGGTCATACCGCTCCTCTCCCACAGAAATGCATATAAGTTTTTCTCCGTGGACCCACATGACGTCTCCTGTAATTCCCTTAACTCTGTAAAGAGAACTATTCACGGCCCCCAGCCCACACGCGGCACTCGTCACCAATGATACTTGAGCTCCTGAGTCAATCAGCACCCGACACGGGCGTTCTTCAATATAAACTACCGCCACTAAATCGTGTGCCCTTCCCCCCATATCCACCCTCGGAAGAAGGACACTTACCAGGGGCCGCGGTTGGCGGCGACGTCGGCCCCAGCAGCGTTTAAATTCCCGTTGCCCTCCCCTCGGCGGCGGTTCCGACATTCCCGCGTGACGAACAGTGGGCGGAAATCGGAAAAAGCCGGACAAAATTACAAAATGGCTTTTTTTGAGTTATAAACTTGAAACTTCGCTGGTATACTCAAAAATGATTGAAATTTATTGATATGTACCTTATTGGACATAGATCTTACCCGTTACTGAGATACAGAGGCTCAAATGTGAGCAAATTTCCATAAAAACGCCCATCTTCAATTTTCTCTTAAAATCTTCCAAAGTAAGTGAATGGTGAAGTTATGGGTGGATTCTTGCCGAATAAAAAAAACCCACATAATCTGTTATCATGGTGTTTTTTCTTTATTTTTCCGTAATCTTAAAGAATACAGCCCATACATTCTTACCGTGCAGTAACAAAATGGCGGATACTGTTTTTCGACGAAGTTTTACATTTAGGTAGAGTTTCAAATAGGTTTTCGGCAAGGTCGCGCAGAGTAACTTATATGAGAGCATTGTTTGAAGATTTCTTGAGGTCTTTATGCAGTTTTATTTTAAATAAGTTTGCGTCGCCGGAAATTACATTGATTTTTCGATCGCGCGGCAGGGTTCTTCTCCGCGCGTCGGGAGTTGGATTAGCCGCGCCGCGGTAAGGTTATTGAAGCTGTATGGGTTTTAACGCTCAACATTCACCGTTTTTATGTTTTGCTTCAAGACACCGATTCTCAAATGGTCTATGGTGAAGACAGTGGAGGTTTGTCATGCGATGCACTTGCACGTATCATCGAAGTTCATTTCGTTATCTTTGGATACGATCGAAGACCATGCTTCTATTAAAAGCGTTCAAACCTCGACAAAGTGAGTTGTTTTCCTGGGACTCATACAAAAAGACGTACGAGAAAGATACCAGCTGAGACCCTTATACCTTCTTCAATCACCGATCCCTGACCCTCAGGATTCTAATTTCGGAAACGGTCGTTTTATGACACCCTGGAGCGGAGCCCTTGGCCGTCTTAACGGAGGTATTTCCATGGGAACGAAAAAATGAACTTAATAAAATTAATTGTTTGAGGCGTAACTTGGTGAAAGCGATTCATAATTAAATTAAGAAAGAAGAACTTTGTACTTTCACATTAATATTTAATCACGACCATGGTTTCAACGTTAGACGTCATCATCAGGTGACCTGATGATGACGTCTAACGTTGAAACCATGGTCGTGATTAAATATTAATGTGAAAGTACAAAGTTCTTCTTTCTTAACTTAATTATGAAAAAATGAACGATTTTTGTGTCGCTTCAAAAATTGGCTCGCTGAATCCATAATATTTCCGGAATATGTTACTTTCGTTACTTTCTCAATACTTCTACGGGAGTTGGTATTTTTGTAAAAATCTATTTCTTCCAAATTTATTGAATAAATACTATTCCACATTTAGCTTTACGTTACAAAATTCATACTTTATTCATACGTACCGACGGATCAATATCGACATAACTGGCGTGAATAAATTATTCTGCGACAGCGTTGCGCTTGATAAAGGAAACTTACCCATGCGGGACTCGAACCCTACACTTCTTTGACAGGCGAGCATTTTACCCCGCCGCCACCCAAGTCGGCAAATTGAACAAATAATGAACTGCAAAAAGCGTCATTAAATCTAATGTTCTACTCTTGAGATGAAGAGAATAATGTTCAAGAAGATGGCTAATAATGCAGTGTTCAGTGACTTAACATTACTAATCATGAACATAGATTACTGATGGCAACTAAATAATCAAAATTTTATGGACGAAAATTATGGATCGCGTGACAATCTCATGTTCTGCACCTACAGTAAGCACTAGAAAGTTGTTGAAGCAGATACGATGAAGACAGGGTAGTTTAGGTAGACAATTCCACGGGAACTTCTAGATTTTTTGAAACGTGTATCATACCCTCAGTTCTACTTTGACTGTGGTGAAGGAAAGTTAAGTTCTCTTGAGTGCAGTTAACATATTCCGGAAATGTTATGGATTCAGCGAGCCAATTTTTGAAGCGACACAAAAATCGTTCATTTTTTCGTTCCCATGGAAATACCTCCGTTAAGACGGCCAAGGGCTCCGCTCCAGGGTGTCATAAAACGACCGTTTCCGAAATTAGAATCCTGAGGGTCAGGGATCGGTGATTGAAGAAGGTATAAGGGTCTCAGCTGGTATCTTTCTCGTACGTCTTTTTGTATGAGTCCCAGGAAAACAACTCACTTTGTCGAGGTTTGAACGCTTTTAAAAGAAGCATGGTCTTCGATCGTATCCAAAGATAACGAAATGAACTTCGATGACACGTGCAAGTGCATCGCATGACAAACCTCCACTGTCTTCACCATAGACCATTTGAGAATCGGTGTCTTGAAGCAAAACATAAAAACGGTGAATGTTGAGCGTTAAAACCCATACAGCTTCAATAACCTTACCGCGGCGCGGCTAATCCAACTCCCGACGCGCGGAGAAGAACCCTGCCGCGCGATCGAAAAATCAATGTAATTTCCGGCGACGCAAACTTATTTAAAATAAAACTGCATAAAGACCTCAAGAAATCTTCAAACAATGCTCTCATATAAGTTACTCTGCGCGACCTTGCCGAAAACCTATTTGAAACTCTACCTAAATGTAAAACTTCGTCGAAAAACAGTATCCGCCATTTTGTTACTGCACGGTAAGAATGTATGGGCTGTATTCTTTAAGATTACGGAAAAATAAAGAAAAAACACCATGATAACAGATTATGTGGGTTTTTTTTATTCGGCAAGAATCCACCCATAACTTCACCATTCACTTACTTTGGAAGATTTTAAGAGAAAATTGAAGATGGGCGTTTTTATGGAAATTTGCTCACATTTGAGCCTCTGTATCTCAGTAACGGGTAGTGTTGCAGCGACGTGCTCGGCCGCTCCGTCTATTTCGTACACTTGTGAATTAATTTTTCGGATGGGGTCCACGAAGGTCTCGATATCTCCGCCGGGTGACATGCGCATGTTGATGAGCATTTCCCAGTAAAACCTTGCGCTTCTTTTGCTGCGGTAACGCTGGAGGATTAGCTCTTTCAGTTCTTCGTTGTTGGCTGCATGTATACATTCCTCCCTGCTACGGAAGTACTCGGCGGCTTCCCCGCTTAGCCGCAGCACGGCGACGTGTAGCTTCTCTGAATCGGACAACCCTCCCAACTCGGCCGCCCTTTCCAACTTATCAAAGAAGAGAGTCACTGACTCCTCCGGTTTCCCAGAGAACCCGTCTATGGATCCAAGTACACCAAAATTTCTCGTCGGTCCTCTATCTGAGGCGGGTGCACCGTTCAGCCTGGAGCTTCTCGTTCTCCTCACTCAGCTCCCGAAGTTTGTTGTGCATTTGTTCTAAGGCCTGTTGCAGGCCCATCTCCTTCTCTCCAATGCTCACTCTTCCAGTAATCCTGGAACTCGATCAACTTCCCCAAATGTGCCAAATCCCACTTCCAGACACCAGTTGTTAGTCCTCTCGGACTCGATCGGACAAATTTGGCAGGGATTTGGGAAAGGAAAGTCCAGAGATGTTGAAAAAGTAATGTTTATTAATTATTACATTGCACTTCGCATAGCGACCGCCCACCCGAGTCCAGCTCTGCTCCTCCTTCACCTTGCTTTTATCCCCAGTCTGCCGTTTCTCGTAATTCGGCAAACGGCGTTGCATTCTCATTCCTCCGGGAAAGGTGGATGGCACAAAGGGTTGGGAGGAGGCGTCTCTGCGAGGGAGTGGAGTTGTTTCTGCAATTCGGCAATCGGTCTTCGTTGCACATTCTTACAGTGTGAGGAAAGGGAAAAGGTAGATGAGACAAGAAGGGGGTGATGTGACGAGTCATGAATGCTGACATAGGTAGTTAGAGTAATGAAAATTAATTTTAAAGAGCAAACAATATTGAATGAAGACTTTTAGCAAATACTTACAAAATTTTAAAAACAAACTGAGAACATTTTTATGGACTAAGAACAATAACATACCTTTTATGTAGTTGTTTAGTTAGATTCTTAGCTAATTTAAGTTATTTTTATGTTTAAGTTCAAAGTTTATCCTATATCTGTTAAGATAATATGTTTTTTCTATGTCTGTAGCGGATATAATCCTTTTAAAATGCAATATTTTTGATCTTCGTTGTATCATCGCGTTAGCTTATAAGTTCCTATTTTGAAAACAAAATTGTGAAGGTGAAAAGCAAAACGTGAGATATTCTTTGAAAAATTCATTTAGCAGTACGTCAAGCGTGGTGTCTTAGGGACGTGGGGACGGTTTTTCGTTTGTCTACAAGTGTTTGTCTTCTTTTAATGCGAGACTTCGTGTTTACTTTCCCTTGATAGCAATAGTCTTCCAAAAATTACAGGCAAACTGTAAGAGGCACGTTGCATAGATATAGATATGTGCAGAATTTAATTGTTCCCTTGAATAACTACACGAATTGTTTCTGTGAAGTGATTATTTTTGAGCAGTTAGGTAATTCCTTGAGACAAGTTCCCTTTCTGGGAAAATGGTGGATAAAAAACTAATGTTTGATCAATAGCTCTGAGGATTTAGAAGTGTTCCATTATTGAAAGTTTTTCTCTCAGCTGCCCTAAAATCGGAATTCAACGAGATTTGAGTTTTTAGTTCATATGTGTTGTGGTGTAAATTAAATCATTCTAATGCTACAAATGATGAAAAGAATGTGCGTTTATTTGCATATTTCCTCATGCTTTATGACCCGGAAGGTTGTTAATCAACTTTATTGAGTTCACTCTGACTTTAAAGACAGAAATAATGCCATGTTATTAGGAAAACTTTTATGCATTTCTTCAATTTTTATGTGAATTCATTTTATTACCTTCACTTCAAGTAATCTTTATTCATTTTGATAAAAAGTTCTTATCTTATATGCATGACTTTGCAAGAGTAATATAGAACTGCGATTAGACCTTTGAATCATAAAATTACTCTTGAAATATTTCAAATTTTTGGATACAACTATTTTTTTATTTTAAGTAATCATTGATACATTATTTATAAAATTAATTATTTCCGTCTTGTTTAAGTAACCTTTTGGACGTAAAATTAGACTTAAATAGCCTTAAAGTAGTACTTTTCGATCGATACTCTGCTCCTTTTACTTTTACACTAAAAAATAAGCTTCGAAGCGATTTTTTCGTAGTTACTTTCATATAGATTAGATCTCGATGTAAATCCGTTGCCAAAATATATCCAGAATGAAGGTATTGCAGATTACTAGCAGTACTATTTGAGAAGTAAGAAGAAGAAGAAGTACTATTTTACACCTATCGACTATTTGGAGAGTAAATGATAGTTGCCCACACTCGAAATAATTATGAAAATGGCAGCCTAGTGATACGGGGCTTATCTACATGTAATCTTATAAACTGCTTGCTAAGGCTTGGGCAATATGTGAGGATGTCTTGGTATTCTAACTGTTAACAAGCTATTTAGTCAGGTACGAAATAATTCCCTTTTCGCGTCGTAACCGAGAAATCGATCGTCAAGATTACTCTCCAGCAATATTTTCGTCATATTTCTTATCAATCATTTTTTTATTAAACAAAAATACTTAAAGTTTTCATCATAAACTCATGTGAAAATAAATGTTCTCAAAAGCTTAATTTGATTTACTTCGGCATGTTGAACCGATGAATTTAACTATGGGAGTTGATATGTCTTCTTCCATGGTAATTAAAAACACATTTCATGTAATAAAATCAGCATTATTTTTTACAGCCACCATTGTATGTACTAGTGTTGAAATAAAATAGTAATTACTGACATAGGTTGCCCAGATGAAGTCTTCTTGTATTGGAAATTCACCTCAAAGTATTGGAAATATAACTTGATTGTGGTAGAAATAGTCCGTTGGACAGATGTGTATTTCATGGATATTTTATGTTTGCTAGAGGAAAGAAACTGTCTTGGTAGCTACATCCAATTTACAAACAAGTCCGTCTCTCGAAGGTAATCGCTTTCCAATACCGTGACAATTAATCTCCACTAAACTAAAATAGAAATATTATTATTTTGTTCGTAAAGTCTTTTCGGGATTTCCCCCCGTTTAATTCATGACATACCACTTGTGTTTCGACAGACGACTCGTCCATCGCCATTAAGGTTAATAAGGTTAATACGTTTGTGTGAACAAAAACCGTTGAGATTAGACAAGACTTTACACAAATAATTCACGTGGATAGAATTCCATCTTTTCCTTTTTCAGAACAATTTTTCACCTGAGGCTTTTATTACTCTACCTTAATTTGGCTTATCGCTTTCACTAGTTCATTTTTTTATTTGAACGCCTGCGCGAGGTTTTGGCTGGACTGATTAATAAAAACCCAATACCTAACGTTTTATTAAGTATGATGACATTATTCGGTGTTGGCCTCAAGTTGATTCATTTATTTATCCCTGGGAAGTTCAATTTTATTTCACCTTTTTGCCCAGATCCAAACTTTTTGGATAATTCGGGAACAAACGTTACATGAAAGTTCTAAAGTGGGTTTACCCTTTCGTAAAAAATTGTTTGAACTGTAAAATGGTTTATGGACTGATTTTCAAAGTACATTTAAAAGTGTAGAGCGAGGACACACAGCGGTACCGATTTTAGCGGGTGATTGGACCTGCGGTGGATATCCCTTTAATGATCTCAAAGGGGGCTCTTCTCTCCCACACAGTCGTCACTTGGAGAAGTATTTGTTGGATAAGGTCTCTCTCTTCCCCTCTTATTTTCTTTTTTTTATTATCCTGTTTTCTTTTCGTTCCACTCTCAATTTCTAAGATTTTTCGCTGAGATCGGAGCGTGGCGGTGGCACTGACCTCGTTTGGCCGCAGCCGAAATACGCGGATTTGGCGGAAAAACCACTGCCCTTCCTCCTTTCATGACTAACGCTGAAACCCTCGCGACCCAAGTGAAGGCCAAGGTCACCAGATAAGCAAGTCGGAGGGATGACGCTTCCCAGTATGTCTGCAGATATGCCGTTGCTTACTGAATAAGGCGTAGTGGGAATGAACGATGAATGAGGATTTCGGAATGTAAATATGCAAGACCACGTGCATCATCGTCACAAATCAAGAATCCGAAGATCGGTTTGGCGCAGCTCGCCGTTCCGCTATCCTAACCACTAGACTTTTCATAGCGACGTATTTGGGTCAATCTCCAAAATACGCACATTTTTTGCGAGGCAAAATTTAAAAAAATAAATATTTTTGCTTAATCAGAATCACAATTGTGTTATTACAGTTAGTCAATCTTACAATCTAAAGACGTAAGTGGCGGAGATCGTCAATATTATACTTTTTTCATTTAATCTTTTGTGCTGTCTACGGACATGATATATTTGTCCACGGACAAAGTAGAAGAGGAATATTGTGTTTACTCACGAGAATTTTTTTTAATTTGTCATTGGACATTCTGTAAGTAGTCATAGTGTAGGTATCACCATGTCCCTTACCCTCTGTCATGTCCATGGACAGCACATTTCACCAACATGTTGTCCACGGACAAGACGATTTCCTCTAAATTAAGTTATAGATGAGACTTAATATAAGTTAGGGCTCTGTCCGTATTACATTGAACTTGCATTTTATGGCTGCAAAAGATATGTCATTTGTAAATAGAAGAGAGAAGGCTTTTAAGTTCATTTGGGTAGGTCATGAAACGAATGAGGAAATATTCAGAACTGCTGAAGAAAGAAGAAGGATATCAATCTTGCTGGTTGCTTTCGTGAAATGCTACGTAGGTAACATATTTCTTCTTGACGTTGTAACGTCTGATTTTTTGAAGTTGTTATTTTGGTTGTGAAGGGTTTGTTTGGAGAGGGGATTGTTGAGAGGGATGTGAAAAGGAGAGGGTTTTGTTGAGTATTGTGGAGAGAATTGAAATAAATAAAAAAGGTTATGAAAATTAATCGTCTTACGTTACAGACGTAAGTGTGAGCTCACGTTTTTCTGGCGACGAGGATGGGATGTTTGACACAGGTTTGGAAAAATTAGCCTGAGTGAAATTGAGAAGACGCAGCGGCCGGGTTGAGCGTTGGAACGGTTGCTGGTTCGAGGAAGCGGACTGGAGATGGTATTTGCTTCAAGGAAGGACGCACATTGAGAAGTTGGAGCTGCAAGCAAAGACGACTTGGTGTTTTTCGGAAGAAGTGGAAGTTTAATTCGCTGGTGTGGCGTTTTTGCTTCGGGAAAGGTGAGTACCCTTTTTGCCGGATGGTGTGAGCATACTGGGTGCTGTTTCTGACTTCCTCATTTTAGTGAGTTGTTTAGGTGATAGATTTGCGGAAAAACTTAAACAATGTCGTATTTGGCTTGAGTCCCTAAAGATGTTTTGTGCAAAATCGCATATGAAGTAGGAGCTGAGGTGGGGAGGGAAGCTAGATTCGTAGAGTACAAACAAGCGATACTAAAAAGTAAAGATTATGATGAGGAATTTGTTAAAGAGATGCTGAAGTTTTTGACTGAAGAGAAAAGATTGGAACGGGAACGAGAGGCAGAAGAGAGAAGGTTAGAACGGGAAGCGGAAGAGAGAAGATTGGAACGAGAAGACGCTCAAAGACAGAGAAGTTTTCAGTTAGAAATGGAGAAACAAAAATTTTCACAAACCAATTTAAACCGCAAGTGTGATGGATTGGAGACGGAGACCGCTCAGAGGACACTGCCGAAAATAGATATAACTCGGCATATGGATAAATTTGATCCTAACGGGGAAAACATTAGTTTATATCTTGAACGTTTTGAAAGGCAGGCAGATAGGGCCGGTATTCCGGAACACCAATTAGTATTTTACTTGACGGGATTACTATCAAACGAGATTAATGATATAATTTCTCGAGAACCTAGGGAAAAAGCTGATAGTTATGAATTTGTGAAAAATTTACTGCTTAAGAAATACAAATTGAGCTCAGAAATGTTCAGACAGTTATTTTACAAGCAGTCCAAATAAATGGTATGGCGTGGAGTGATGTAGTATATAAAATGACTAATTATTTCCAAGGATGGATTGACGGGATGGATATAATTTCTTTTGAGGAGTTAAAAGGACTGATGGTGACTGATCAGATGAAAAGAAAAGTACCCATAGAGGTGCGAGATCTCCTGATAGACGAATGGCCAAATTTTAAGGATCCGAATGTATTGGCTGAAAAGTTGGATAGTTTTGATGCTATTAGAGAAAGCATAGGACGGAAAACCACGGATCATTACATTAAGGATCAACAAAATAAAAGGATCCAGTTTACAACGCCGAAGACTGTTTCTGTAAATTCTGATGAAGAAAGGCGTGACTTGGCTATGGAAAAGATGCCTAAATCATCGTCTTCGGGACTTAATTTCGAAAAGAGGTTTCAACCCAAGTGCTACGGGTGTGGTTCCACTCAACATTTTCTCGCAAATTGCCCAAAGAAAAAAACGAAGGATAACGAAGAAAAAGAATTCGTTGGTTCTTTAAAAAATGAAAATAATAAAAATATGTTTGGCAAATACTTGACAGAGGGAATGGTAAATGGGCATTCAATGAAGATATTACAAGATACAGGTGCAACAATCGATGTAATGGCTCAGAAATATGTTGCCCCACACATGTATACAGGAGAAACTGTTTGGATACAGCAAGCTTTAGAAGTACGCGATCGTTTTCTTCCTATAGCAGAAGTAGAAGTAATTGGAGAGTTCGGTCGAGTATTTGGGAAGGCTGTGGTAGTACAGAATGATTTGGATCGCGGTGTATATATTTTGGGAAATACCACCGCAGAACTAATTGAAAAATGTCAATTAGAGCAACAAGAAAAACATTGGATAAATGCGGTGCAGACTCGAGCGGCAAAGAGAAGAGGTGAATTAGAGGCGGAACGAATAAAACTTATGGATGAAGGGAAAAATAAGGAATCTTCAGAGGAAATAGGCGATAGAGACTCAAATCAAGAAGGAGGATGCCGGTTTGAAGTCGGCAGAACGCCGAAAGAGGCGAATAGCGTGACCTCAATAAGACAAGATGAATTAATTGAAGCACAGAAAAATGACTCATCGCTACAGGAATGTTTTCGGGAATTAAAACCCGCAGGTGCAGAGAGCAAGAATGAAGAAGGATTTTTTTCTTAGAAACAAAGTGCTTGTTCTGAGAAGAAAGGATAAGTTAAACGAAATGAAGAATTTAGTTGTAATACCAACGCAGTATAGATTTCAGATTTTACAACTATGCCATGAGACAACGCTAGCCCATTTAGGTGTTACAAAATCAAAAAGTCAACTAGCGCGTTATTTTTATTGGCCAAAGTGGTATGTTGACCTGGAAAATTACATACGAACGTGCGATGCATGTCAAAAGGCTGGGAAGGGAGGTGACAGAAAGAAAGCTCCCTTAACCATTGTTCCATCTATGTCAGAAGTTTTCTATCGAATTAATATCGATACTTGTGGACCACTACCAGAAACTAGTTCAGGAAAGAGGTATATTTTGTCGGTGATATGCGTGTCTTCGAGATTTCCCGAAGCAATAGCGATTGAGGATATTTCTTCACCAACGATTGTGGAGGTATTAATTGACTTATTTTGTCGAATAGGCTTCCCACATGAATTTCAGTCGGACCGTGGAACGTCTTTTACCAGTGAGCTGACTACAAGTTTCTTTAACAAGTGTGGTATTAGTATTGATGATGTAGCTGTATTTTCAGAAACTTGGGATGAACATTTGAAACATCTTGAAGCAGTAATGACTAGAATCAGAGCTGCAAATTTAACAATAAAACCAGGAAAATGTAGACTCGCTCAGCATTCAGTGAAGTATCTTGGTCACAAGGTAAACTGTCTCCGGTAGGCACGAAGATTCAGGCTGTGAGACAGTACCCGACACCGAAGTCCAAAACAGAGGTAAGAAGTTTCTTGGGATTGGCAGGATATTATCGAAGATACGTTCCTGATTTTTCTCGTATAGCAGCACCTTTAACAGATGCATTAAAAGTAAAATCCAAGAAAGGCAAGATAGAATGGACTGAGGAATGCAATCATGCATTCAATAAGTTGAAGAAGATGCTGGTGGCGGAACCGGTGCTTAGTGCACCAGATTTTTCCAAAGAGTTTGTGTTGCAAACGGATGCTTCGGATTTGGGAATTGGCGTAGTTCTTAGTCAAGCAGATAATCAAGGACATGAACACCCAATTGTATACTTGAGTAAGAAGTTCAATGAAACCGAACGTAAGTTTAGCACCATCGAAAAAGAATGTGCGGCAATAGTTTGGGGGGTAAAAAAACTCCACGTTTATCTAGATGGCCACAGACCTTTTAAGGTAGTGTCAGATCACAATCCTTTACGATGGCTAGATAGAACGTCAGGAAGTAATCCAAGGCTGTTGAGAGGGTCATTGATGCTTCAACAATACGATTTTGAGATCGTGCATCGGCCGGGGTCAGCTCATAAGAACGCGGATGCGTTTAGCAGGGCGATGGGCGACATCAAATAGATTGGAAGTCGGTAAGTGTTCGGGTGTGGCACCATCTGGCAAGGGGTACTCCAACGGCATCACAATAAAATTTTGTCCAGTGATTGAAGTATTAAAACATTTATGGACAAATTTCTTAAAAGGGTGGAGGAAAGACTGTAACGTCTGATTTTTTGAAGTTGTTATTTTGGTTGTGAAGGGTTTTTTTGGAGAGGGGATTGTTGAGAGGGATGTGAAAAGGGGAGGGTTTTGTGGAGTATTGTTGAGAGAATTGAAGTAAATAAAAAAGGTTATGAAAATTAATCGTCTTACGTTACAACTTGGTATTCCTCCTACTGGGAGCGTTTTCTCTTGAAGTGTTGAAACGTCAAGTAGAAAAAAGTTACCTACGCAGCATTTCACGAAAGCAACCGGCAAGATTGATAAAAGATGCTGCGAAAATCTTCAAAAAAAAGGAGAAGCATAGCCTGAGACAAAGAAATCAAATATGATTGAACATACTCTCAGGCATTTTAATTTCTAGCAAGAGTTACAAAAGGGTGTTAGAAGGATAAAACACAAGAGGAAGACCACCACTTGCATACACCGTTCACGTCCTGAGAGATATGAACACAGCATCATATTGCCACCTGAAGAAGATGGCGGAAAATAGTTAATAATCTCGAGTTACTAAAATAACATCCCTATGGCTGCTAACAAAGAAGAGGGAACGGTACATGTCAATAAATACTCGAATTGTCATTTGTTGTTAACTTTATTACGCTCAATAACAATTTTCATTCAGATCATGATGATGATCCACTGCCACTTTTCTAAAATAAATGGTGGAGTTATATTTTCAAGTAACTGGTCGATTTTTATTTCGTCTCAGCGTGAATTATCCCCCCAACGGACTTAAAACCCTAGATTGAATATTTCACATGTACCCGCATTAGTGTTGAAAATTTATTTCGAGGCCTCACGACTTCTTCTGGGAGAATCTAGGCAACCTTGGATCACAAACACTTTTTTCACGTGCAGGAGAGATTTCAACTCCCGTCTGCTTCTCTTGCCTGGAGACTTCAACGCCAGTTGGCCGCTTAGTTCTTGATCTTCTTGTACTCGGCGTCGTACTTCTTCCTGTACTCGCCGGTGGGGTCCCACTTGGCCTCCAGCTGGGACCACATGTCAGGTTTATTCTCGATCAGGTGTCGGATGACCTTATGAGCCTTCTCCTTCTGCTTCTCCGTACACTTGGAGCACTCGGTCTGAAGGGCGTCAGGGATGCTCTCTGCAAATTAAAGGGACACTTCTATGAGTATGATGAAATTTTGAACTCAGTAATTTAAGAGTTCATTAGTCTAAATGCTCAGTATCTCGTTGTAAACCATCGAGATTTCCCATTTCCCTACTAAACCTGGCGATAGTGCACTTAAATTGCATTTGTACATCGACAATTTTGGCGTAAAAATTGAGAAAAATAGCCGGAAGACTAACTTTTTTCCCAATTTTCAATCGCTCAGTATTGATTCTAAGGCTGCACACAATAGTTGCAAATTTGTTGATTTATCCTCGAGTGTTTAAATTATACATTTATTCATTTATGAATAAAAAGGAAATTCTATGAAAGTTCCCGTGAGTATTTCGATGACTTTGACTAGCATTTGCTCGGTTTTTATTAAAAATACTCAAAGTATGCTTTTCATTACTCTATGTCATTGTTGTAAATGCATTGTTGCACAGAGTTTTCATTTACCTGATGGATCGCAAGATGTTTTTATCAAAAAATACAACACCAATCCCTGCTCTTAATTTTTTAGCGTTATGCTTTCCAACGAGGCAATGAGAACCGTTACATGTAAGCCGCATTGAATAGAGGATATGGTAATAATGGGCAAGTGAAATAGTGGACAAATTTGAGGAGGTATATAACAAAGTGTTGAAGATAAAAAATATTCCATCCCGTTTTTCCCACACTTTCAGTAGTTTCCAGTAATTCTTTATAACTGTAAGATATATCCCTAAAGGCTATGGGGTATGGATGAAGTCTAGAATTTAATGTCAATTTCGTTGCCAATTTTACCACGATTTTACTAGATATCCTTGCATATCTGTAAAATTTAAACAAACCCATGCCTTTTCTAATAATCGGACCCCAATTTATGTAGGTTAATTCATTCAGGTATGTTAATTCTCACTTTTCACGCAATGATGACAGTAGAAAATGTACAGCACAAAAAAATATAGAAGGGAATATAATTACTGTACTATTAGAATTCAAATACATATTTTTTTCCTGCCTTTAATTGAACGAATGCAGAATAAATTACGTTAGTCATACGTGTTGACTGAAAATAGGAACAAATACCTATTGATTTCAAGTCTGAACTATTATGTCGAATAATTTTTATAACTAATGTAATTGCTGATTAAATATTTATCTGTCCTTTGAATGAGGGATTGAATTTTTATGAAAACGCGGTGTGATTCCGAATATATCCGTTGTGGTTTATTGGTTGTACATTTGGGTATTACCATGTTTTACATTAATTCATGGATTTCATTTTTCATCTTTCGTGAATATATATGGTAACCTGAGTTATACAGATTGCCAGTTTGTGACGAAACTCTACCTAATATAATTTCTGAGGAATTGAGTATGTTTAAGTGAATAATATTGCGCTGCCGAGTAATACAGTTTGACTAGGTTCCTCAGCTATAGTGGCATCTTTAAGAATACACTTTCGCGCGGCTGAGGACCACTGCGTTGGATTGCAAGCGTGTTTTAAGTGACCCAAATCCGCAGAATGGATGGCTGCATATTGATCAAGCGTAATTCGAGCATCTGAATCTCCATTTGACACCTATATTGTGAAATTTATTCTGCCCCCTGTATTAAGGTGATAATCGCAACTAGCTGTATTTTACAGAAAAGGATTTTTTTTAGAAATGTTAATGCTGCGCCAAAGATAATACCTTTAGCGTGTGGAACATAACTTTTAATCCTCCTTGCGAAAAGGTGCTTATTTGCATTATGAAACGCGTAAATGCGTCTTGCTTTAATATTCTCGTTACATAAGAAGCCATTGGGCCTTTTAAGTTTAAATGAAGACTGCCTGTGGAAGGCGAGGAATATTTAATTTTGTGATGACTTGTATTTGCTTTTGTTAATTATTTCAGAAATAGAACGTTTAATGAACAGCTGCATCACCTGAAATACTACGCAAAAATCAGTGAAAGTTTAGTCAAAATTTACATTTACAAACTGTTGGACATATAGTTACTATTTTCGTTTATGCGACACTGTCTCAGGCAGAACTCTGTGGAAGTCAATCATACTGAGAGTAAAAGATTGGTGCATTGGTGTTCAATCTTTTATTTTCGTTTACTAAAAGTATCCCTCTTTTAAATTTGAAATGTTAACTTCTTCCCTGTTAATAATTTTCGTACACGGTAAATTATTGTGGTGGAATGTCTTCAGAGTTAAAAATTCCCGTTTTTAGAAGGTTTCTGGAGATTTAGCTTAATCAGGATAAACCATCGTTTTTCTAAGGATTTTTGTGGAATTACATATTTTGTAATATTTCTTTGTATGTCATTATCTCACCGGTAATCTCATACTCCCCCAATCTTTGATGGCATGCGTATGGCATACACCTCATTTTTCTCTCATCTCTTTAGGATGATTGAAAGGAAGACATTAGTAGTCCCCTGGCCAGAGAAATCGCAGTCACAACGTGAAAAGGGCACACAGAAATTATTTTCATATTCTAGTTGTTATCTACAGTTTTTCCGCATAGACAAGCGTTACCATAAAAAACTGTAGACATTTTTAGATTTTTTTAAATGCAACAAATAATATTATTTAAGTCTTTTCTCAGTATTCAATAGAGTGCAATGAGGAGAGTATTTTCATTTAATTTTCGTGAAAATCGCATTTACTCGATTTCCCGAAAGAATCTCAGATTATTCAGGCGTCCTAACCAGCGCATTTATTTATTTATTTTCCGTACCCCAAAAAAAGAGCAGTAACGGACTTTACAGCGGAGAATCTAGCAAATAACATTGTAGGAAGATCAAAGCACCCATGTTTTTATGATTAATCTTGGGCGTACGCCATTAGTGAAATTAAAGTTACTCACTTTTCAGCTCAGATCCTTCAGGGGTGCAGGGTCCTTTGTCCATCAGACAGTCAAAGTAGTTCTTGACCAGACGGTCGCTCCTCAGGATCTCGTCCACGTTGACGTTGTCGTACTTGGTGGTGTATTTGGTGTCGCGGTAAATACGTCCGGCATAGGCCACGGCCACCAGGCACGACACAAGCAGAAAGGCGGTTGCGGTCTTCATGTTGTCTTGTCAGCTTTCGAACTGAGTGGTGAGTGCCGACCGATGAGATCAGCAGCACTTATATACCTCATTGCGGTTCTTACGCTGGTATCCGTCCAATCTCAGTCGTTGTCCTTGTTCTCACAAAGAATCCCTCTTCCCCCATCCTCCCCCGCCCTGAAGTTGTTTCCACGGAAATACTTCCCCTCCTCCCCCTGTGGTATCAGAGGTTGGATTCACCCAACCCCCAACCGATCCTAATGATTACGTTTCTTTTGCTCCCCCCCCAATCCTCCCTTCGTCTTCGCTTACGTACTTCGAAGCGGACTTTTCTACATCCACTCTCCGTCACCATGATGAATATCGCGTTTTCGTTTTTGCTCATTCCGAGTTAATAGTTTTTCCATGAATATTATGTTCCAATTATACAGGGAGTTTCAGGAGGAATCTGCATTACTTCAGGAGAAGACAGGGAAGATAATTTTATGCGTAATATGTCCGGTAAACTTAGGGTCGCAACTCCTTATTTACTGAGGAATGACAATGCAAACAATTTTTTTACTTACACTTTGAGTCACCGATTTTTCTTGGGTATCCAGCTTTTTTGGCATTGCATTTAATACTACAGATTTTTAAAGACAATCATATTCAATGTTGGACGAAAATATGCGATTATATTTGTTCAAAATAATTACTCTTTGATCTTAATTAAACGAGAGAGAGATATGAGTGAGTATCAACAATATGATTGCGCAATTGTATCCATTTTGAGGTTAATTATTTCAGAGAATTTTATTCGCACATTTTCATATTTTTCAAAGTATTAAATAAAATGCCGTAAAGACTGGATACCCAAGAAAAACAGTTTTCATGATAACTGTAAATGGCATCGAAAAAAATGTTTGCGTTTCTGTCATTCAGTAACTAAGAAGTTGAGACCCCATGTAATTGCACAAAAAATGCTTAACATTGCCTCCCCTATCACCGCCTGAAATATTGTAGACTACTCCTGAAACACCCTGTGTATTTATATTTCTTAACTTATTCCATTATATATAATACTGAGGCTGTTATATAACGCATTTATAGGCATATTAATACTCGGGTGAGCTGTCAAAAATTGATAAGTGAACTCGTCCATGTGTGACATATAAAATCTTTGTGCATTATTATTCTACAAAAAAATTAGTGATTTGATTTTTTTGATAATTTGAATAACAATATAATTGGACGAAAGATATTGATAGCTTCTTTTAAAATTTGAATGATCTTTATTGTTCCAATCCTTTTTTATTTTTTGCGTTGAATATACGTTAGTTCCCCAGAGAGGTCATGTATACATCTGTAAATATTCATCAAGTTTATATTTGCAATGGATCATTATGCTATATGCTTGCAAGGCTATTATTTTCAATATCTGAGGTATTTTCTCTATTATTTAAGGTCAAATAATTATATTTGAAGTTAACAAATTAGTATTGACGAAATATTTGCGACGAGGTTAAATAATTTTTTTCCCTTTATATAGAAGACTTCATTTTATTTCCCGGTAGATGATCCATGAAAGATAAATGATAAACTTAGCTGTTATTTTCTGAGGCGAAATTACACTTTTATTGCCATTTTGGTATATTTATGGTTCAGAATGAAGTATGAGTAGATATCTTTCATAAAAAATCGAACGACTTTTCCTTGAAATATGTAGATACATCCAAAATTTCATTTTATGTCACTTAAGCAATGGCCAGAATGGAAACAAGTAGTCATGCTTTCTCTTTCTTGGCTGCCCTTACGTAGTTTCGCCTATTATTTTCCTTTCTATTCTAACACCCTTTCACTTCCTTAGTGGTAGGCTTTGGAAACCTGGTGTTGTTTTTGTGAATATATACCCTTGCTCTGTTTTTTCTCTTTTTCTTTTGAGTAGAGGAACAAGTTCTAGTTTAATTATTTAATTTGTACGACTTGTTACTACAATATAGTACTTCATAACTGCGTTAGCATTGTCCCTTCGACCATTTTTAAGGCATGGATTGTATTTCTGTAAAAGTTTGTTATGCACTAACTTTGTCTGTTGATGTCATCTGCAGTGATCTCCATTAAACACTCGTATATGTATTGTTTCATATTACCCAGCTTAATGTAGGATTGATGTGTACTTAATTTTTATGCAGACATCCGAAGTGGGGATTTATTTAGCATATGTTCCGTTTTCAGTCTTAGAAGTAAGAATATTATAGCTTAGTATCACTGTTATTTTCCATTAGTTTATCAATGATATTTTCAGTTGTAATCCATACAACTATTTACGAAATTTTTATCCATATGCTGACACAAAAAATGGTTATCAGAGACTTACGTTTTCTCGCGAAAATGTAAATCAGCCATTATTTGTAAGTGAAGTGTTATATTTTTGTACTGTATCATAGAAACTTATATTACTCTCAAATTATCGTTGATCTAGAATTAAAGTTATTGTGCCAATAATTATTTGGCTCAGTTATGCATATTGCCTTTGGATGCATGTCCAATTTCCGTCAACCAAACTTCTTCGTCTCAGTTCCATGTTGCAGTTTGATGATCGCGCATTTGAAGGATTTCTAGCTGACACTTGTGATTTGCATATTTTGGTACATGTGACTGCAATGTTAGATGAAAGCTCTCCACATACTTCTATAGTTGGACTACTGTGATATTTCTTAAGGGATTACCATAGCTTTTACGCATTGCAATTAATTTTTTGACCTTGAAATTGGTAATGATAAGTAAAAAAAGTTTAATCACATACTTCGGAGATTTTTTTCGTTTATTCAATCGAAGCATTTCGAACGGAGTTTTTTGGGTTTTCTATCCTAGCCTTTCATTACGGCTCTTGCCGTCTCTCCCTCCCATCCGATTTGTTTTATTTTAGCTATCCTCTGCTTTTATTTTCTTCCGGCGCGCGAATATCCGCTCCAGCAAAACCAGTTGAGTCGGCAAGGGGGCAACATACCCATAAGGATGATGCGTATAGGTTTTGATACATCAGTGCCATCTATGCCAGTGGTCCAAGGCTGCCGCGATGTTTGAATGCACATCTCAGCGCGTGTTTCAAACTTTTTTACGCGTCACGATAGGGCGTGATATTCAGGCTTAATGATGCTACTGCAATTGCGAGAAGCTTAAAAGCAATGAATGTAGGAAAATCTTCCTAATGAACTTCCCCAGGTTGCTAAACTAGTAACCATAGTACAAGATTAATGTAAAAAGTCAACTGGCGATCTGGTGGTTGGTAAGAATAATGATCTCGAAAACTTACTTCAGTGGACTTTGGTATTTATTGATACAATAACTGGTAAAATAAATACAACAATAACAATTATAATGTGACATACTAGAGATGAAATCGGTGGAAGTTAACAATTCTACAAAAACATGAGATGCACAAGCAACAAATATTTTAATGACAACATGAGAGATGAGCAGCCTTTGCGTAACACGAGACAGATTCCATTACTTAAGTAAACACTCCACACTTATAGACAAAGAGGGTGACCCAATTTTCCTTGAGGTAGATGTATCTTGCAACAGCTCTGGGACAGGGAAAATAATGCTAATCCTGAAACCATAGACCATAAAAATACTTCACTAGAAATAAGCATTCAAGTTTGGATATCATTTCATGGAAGATAATTATTTAAATATGAATGGAGAAGGACATTATTTCGTAGGAAGTAGTTCATGATGAGTACCCATTAAGATAACACATCTCTGCAGAGGAGTCTTAAAGTGAAAGGTTGTTAGAAGTTAATATCCATAACTTATGCGAAAGAAAGTATTCCAAAAGTAGACAAAGAGAAAAGTGATGATATTTTTATACCAATGTAGTAGAAATTAAGTTCTTACTTCAAAATGAAAGAGAAAGTTTAAAAAAATGTAAACATTGTAGAACACTTAATGAATTAGCAAATTAAATACATAACCAATAAAATGATTAGCATTAAACAAACCGAAGCATAGCAGTTGTGATTCATGAGTAGTTTGAACACTAGAAAAACTGAAAATACAATGAAAAGCATATTGAAATATAAAGAATACAAGACACCATGAAATGTTGAAAACATGAGAAAAGGTTAGCTAATCACAGGTTGAAATCAAAATGGAATAATGAAGGAAACAAAGAATTACTCACATTTTCATCACCAAATACATTTCATACCCTTGCAATTTAGCGATAACCAAGATCATTGAGACTCATATCCTTCATTGAGCATATTCAAAAATCGTAAGGGACACTGTAAGCAATAAAAAAAAGTCTGCAGTTAACAGTAATAACAATCAATAAGCCTTAATATCACCTTTGTTTACAGCGAAATTCAATATGGCAGCCCCCAGTTCATTACTGCCCAAAAAAACAGGCTACACCAGCGCCTCTATGTTGGCTTGGCCGTTGGACCACTGGGGCTCCGGAAAAATCAAAACAAAAGAGGTTTTCTATACGATATATCGCAGTTATGTCGGCCCCTTGGCGTCGGGAACGGGTCGGCCCTCCTCACCCTGGTGCGTCACTGCCTCTGTCGTTCGACTCACGTCCAATTCCTTGAAACACACTCGGCTTCCATTCGAACACTTTTATTTATCGATAATGCGTAATCCAAGGTGGCTGCCCTCTCGAAAAAATTCTAGTAAGGTAAGGCGGAAAATAACACCTGGTAACTATTGGCTACCAAGAAATACCCGCACATTCGGTTGCATGGACGGTAAATATTCTGGTGCTACGAAGAAAATCCGAAGATTAAAGCATGAAGAACTGTAAATTTTCCGTATTTAAGGAATAGTGGAAACTTGTTATTATTCTTTTCTGTATGGTAAAATTTCTGACTTCGTTTATATTCACCTTGAAAATGTACTAAACGCCCAGCATATTCTACTAAATCTATTCTATGAAGATCTCGTGGTAAATGTGGAGAAGGCGGATTAATGAATTCTGCACATGCGACAGAGATGTGAAGTGGCAAAATCCGATATCACGTGATCAGACCGAAAAGCTTCTTCCGACGATAGCGTGTGGTTTATTTCGAATCAAATATTTATTTCCCTTGAATTTACTTTCTCGGAAAAATTATCTCATTCTTCGCGTTTGAGTAGTTTGTATCGTCTTTATGGTAAATTATATTTCTCGTGTTTATAATAATAGTAATAATAATAAAAATGCAATTTATAATGTTCACACTGTAAACTTTCTATTGTAACATTGTTTGTAAACAATTTACAGGTCAACATGTCTTGGATTTATGATACTTTGAAATGGGTAATTAAGGAAAATATGCAAAAACAATTATAAACATTCACACGTGATTATACAACGTTAAAATGGTCAGTTAAGTTCGTATAGGTGAGAACAAATATATTCTTACTTGCTGATATGTCTTGCGGTTACAATTCTTGTAACATCCTTTTTTAATCATTATTTTTCTTCTAAACTCTCTATTTTCTATCCTTCTACTGTCGTACTGGGGAAATCCCCGGCAAACACTCTCTGGGTGTAGTATCATCAGATGCATGTAATCCAAGGTAGGAGGTGCATAGATCCATAGAGCGTTTATTATGACGGTGTTTATTTGATGCTGTGGGCAGCCCCACATATGCCGCAGCAAAGTAGGAATAGTGGTCGCGGACCGGTTTCAGTTAGGGTAAACTCAGTAATGATATCGCGGAGGCCGCGTGTTGCGTCACGACGTGAAGCATGGGATAGAGCATGCTTCTGGTCTCCCCGTTGATTTAATGCTACCACCACCCCATGCGTAGCTGGTTTTGCACCCAATTTCTAAGATTCTATTCTCGTAATGATATGCGTAGACCTTCCTTCACCGCTTTGTCTCGCGTAAGGTGAGGGTTGAAGGTAAACTATTAGATTATTTTCCAAGGGCTAGTAAGTAAGAGAAGAGAAAAAGGTTCCGGTGGATAATTTTCTGTGTTGATATCGCTCGGAAGTAAGTAACTTATAATGAGTCTATTAAATCCATGTTTCATATTTAAGACATCGCATTTGGAATAATAGGAAAGATGTATAATTGATCATTCTGGGTAAATCGGCCTTAAGTGAAAAGTAAAATTATGCGAATCATTCTATAGCTCCTATAATTAATTTTTTTAAATTTGATGGCAGCAATGAAAATATAATAAATAAATATAAAATTATTATTAATATTATTATTATTGGTAAAATTTAATGAATAACAAAAATATAATACCTAGGATTAAAGGAGCCCGATATATAAATATAGGAAATTTTGTGTTTTTGTATTCCGAATTGCTCTCGCTAATTAATTTTAAGCATATTAATTCCTTCTTATCTTATTCTTATTTGTTTTCAAAATCAAAATAGAGCTAAAGAAAATAAGGATTTAACATGTTTTACCTGCGTGGCGAAATGCATTTGATACGCTCAAAATTTTTGTTTTCGATGCGTTCACTCTCTTTTCAGCTATGCCGTAATCAATCTTTTTTAACCGAGTTTTATGTACTTGAGAATATGCAAGACAAAAATAAATTTTTCCTTCGTCGTATCGCAGCATCATATCACATTATAATTTGTGTTTCATTGCGATGCATGTGGCAATACTCATTGCGTCAGGGGATCATAAGGAAATGAGCGACCTACTTAGATGGCTCTTTTTAGTGCCTAGTAAATATATTGAAGAGTAATAAGAATCATTTATTTAAAATTTAACTCTTGACATATAGGTCATTTATAAAAAACATATTTTCTTGCCTTTCAGAATTATATTTTAAAGTTTTAATCATTATTATATGTGAAATTGATAACAACAAATTTAAAAAAAATGCTCTAATAGTACTGTTAGTCTTCTCGGATTCGATCGGACCATCACAACAGACCATGTTTGCTCCGAGAAGACCACATTTCTTTGTTTCTCAAAAACCACCCCTTCGTCAGAGGGGTCACTCTCACTTGACCACCGCTCTTCGGTAGTACAAGCAATAGCATAATGCACCAGTACAGATTAATTCCCTCCATTTTTCGACGTTGGTCGAGGACGGAGGTTGTAGTGATGCATCTGGGCTATGCTTTCGTTTCCACACGTGAGGTGGGGGAGGGCTTAAACAGCCTTGGATGGGAGGGGATTCTTAGCTTGAGGGAAAGGGGGGCTCACTCGGCGTCGGGGGTGATGCAAGGGATCGGAGAGCATAAGTTGGTGA
Source organism: Ischnura elegans (assembly GCF_921293095.1). Taxonomy (NCBI): domain Eukaryota; kingdom Metazoa; phylum Arthropoda; class Insecta; order Odonata; family Coenagrionidae; genus Ischnura; species Ischnura elegans. The sequence continues at coordinate 96,542,956 of NC_060254.1, forward strand.
GGGGGGGCCGCGGCGCGCGGCGGGGCAGGCGGACACTCCTCTTCTTCTTTATCTCGTCGCCAGGCCGTCTGGTGCGTTATCCGCCGAGGGTTGCGCGTCGTTGAGGGATGGCCGTTCCTCCAGGGAAGATGTGGATTCTTCGCGACTATCTCCGTTGTGTGAAGCATTGCGATCGCCGTGTGTTTGCACTCGACGGCCACCTCTTTCACTAAGGGTGCCGACGTCGCTTTTTTTGGCCTTCCTCTTTTTGCGCCGGCTGGGGGGGAGGGGAGGGGGAATGGATGAGCAGGAGTGATGAGGTTTCACTCGGTTTTCGTGCACGATAATCGTGCGGTGCGCGACTTGCAATTTACGGTTGCAAGTTAGAATGAAACTGACAACGCGGAACTGCCCCTTCCACGGCTTGTGGAATTTTTTCACTTGTCCCGGCCGCAAACTTAAGTCGCTCAAGTATACTAAATCGGCCTCTGACTACGAACGCTGACTCGTTGACTTCGCTAAAGACGCTGGTACTTTCTTTTCTGCTGCTCTTTTATTATTTTTCCTACTTTTGTTCCTTATCATTTTAAGTCAGCGCCTCAAGGTAGACACATATGTCCCATCCAGCCCTTTTATTTTCCTCTCCATACATTCGAAAGGTTAATTCATTGCGTAACCGAACACAACTTTGTTTGGAGCACACTTTGTACTCCTGTGAACGCTCATATTGTTACCACCCGTATGGCAATAGTATGTCCCAGTTGTTGTTTGCGCTGTTTACATAGTGACTCAACATTTGCGCGATCGTCGTATGAACCCTCTCGACTCCACCGTTACATTGACGATGGAAATGTGATGTTTGGAGTTTCCGACGTAAAATTACTCCCCTGATTGGTTTACAACTTCTGAGGGACCCTGAACTTTAGAATCCATTCCTTTACTAGAGTCGCCGCAACAATTTCTGCGGTTTGATCCTCAATAGGCATTAACATTATGTACCTAGAGAAATGGTCCAATATGGACAACGCGTATCGATTTCCCACACTGGTCTTAGGGAGGGGCCCAAAATTATCTTAGGCAATGAAATCGAAAGGGCGGTCCGTGGCGGGGAGGGTTTGGAGGGGGCTCTACTTTTCCCGTACGGGCTCATCTGCTGGCAGGAGATGCACCCCTTAACGGCCGTGTATACGTCTTTTAACATTCCAGGCCACCGATAAGAATTGCAAATTCGCCGGATGGTAGACTGGACTCCCAGGTGACTCGACAGGAGATGATCGTGGAATTTATGTATTACTCCACCCCTTAAACTCTTAGGGACAACCACTCTCTCCCCATCTTTAGTACTTTTAAGCAGAATTCCGTTCACCTTTATATATCCCGCTCGCCTTCCCCAAAAGTCGCACTCCGCATCCCCTTCTTGCGCCGCCGGCCAAACCTCTATCGGAAGGACCTCCATCCACCCTACCTTTCGACTTAGACCATCCGCGTTTAGGTGTAGTTTTCCCGATTTATGGACAACGTCATAATCATATTCACTTAGTTTAATGGTCCATCTCATCAGCCGGCTGCAGGGGTCTTTCACGCTAAATAGCCACTTCAGCGCCGCGTATTCTGCGATTACCCAAAATTTACTGCCATAGAGGTAACATCGGAAATGATTCACCCCCACACTAGGGCCGCCAATTCCTTTTCCGTGGCGCTGTAATTTATTTCGGAAGTATGAAGCTGCCGGGACGCATAGGCGATAGGATGTTCATTCCCATCAACTTCTTGAGCCAATACCGTGCCTAAAGCAAAGTTACTGGCGTCGGTGGAGAGTATGAAAGGCTTATGGAAATCGGTATACCCTAAAACTGGACTTTGCGTGAGTACCGTATTTAAGGACTCCATAGCCATGTCGCACTACGGGGTCCAAACAAACGCGGCCCCCTTTTTCAATAGACGTGTGAGGGGTTTGGCCGTCACCGCATAATTCTCAACGAATCTCCGATAGTAATTGTCCAACCTCAAAAAGGACTGCAACTCCTTAGTTATCGTGGGCCTAGGGAAATTCTTAACCGCTTCTATTTTCTCGGAGTCCGGGCGAACTCCACCCTCCCCGATTATGTGTCCCAAATATTTAACTTCGCTCTGCGCTATCATACATATTTCGAATTTGAGTGTGAGTTTGGCTTACCTCAACTTCTCCAACACTTTCCTCACTCTTATTGCATGCTCGTGAATACCAGAACTAAATATGATGACATTATCGAGACAAACGAGGGCCTGGGTATCGAGAGCACGTTGGTCATCCTCGATGCGTGTCAGCGACGTGCTCGGCCGCTCCGTCTATTTCGTACGTTTGTGAATTAATTTTTCGGATGCGGTCAGCGAAGATCTCGATATCTTCGCCGGGTGAAAGCGTAGGTTGATGAGCATTTCCCGGTAAAACCTTGCGCTTCTTTTGCTGCGGTATCGCTGGATGAGTAGCTCTTTCAGTTCTTCGTAGTTGGCTGCATGTATACATTCATCCCTGCTGCGGAAATACTCGGCGGCTTCCCCGCTTAGCCGCAGCACGGCGACGTGTAGCTTCTCTGAATCTGACAACCCTCCCAACTCGGCCGCCCTTTCCAACTTATCAAAGAAGAGAGTCACTGACTCCTCCGGTTTCCCAGAGAACCCGTCTATGGATCCAAGTACACCAAAATTTCTCGTCGGTCCTCTCTCTGCGGCGGGTGCACCGTTGTCAGCCTGGAGCTTCTCGTTCTCCTCACTCAGCTCCCGAAGTTTGTTGTGCATTTGTTCTAGGGCCTGTTGCAGGTCCATCTTCTTCTCTCCAATGCTCACTCTTCCGGCAATCCTGGAACTCGATCAACTTCCCCAAATATGCCTAATCCCACTTCCAGACACCAGTTGTTAGTCCTCTCGGATTCGATTGGACAAATTTGGCAGGGAGCTAGGAAAGGAAAGTCCAGAGATGTTGGAAAAGTAATGTTAATTACTTATTACATTGCACTTCGCATAGCGACCGCCCACCCGAGTCCAGCTCTGCTCCTCCTTCACCTTGCTATTATCCCCAGTCAGCCGTTTGTCGTAATTCGGCAAACGGCGTTGCATTATCATTCCTCCGGGAAAGATGGATGGCACAAAGGGTTGGGAGGAGGCGTCTTTGCGAGGGAGGGGAGCTGTTGCTGCAATTCGGCAATCGGTCTTCGTTGCACATTCTTACAGAGTGAGGAAAGGGAAAAGGTAGATGAGACAAGAAGGGGGGGATGTGACGAGTCAGGAATGCTGACATAGGTAGTTAGAGTACTGAAAATTAATTTTAAAGAGAAAACAATATACAATAAAGACTTTTAACAATTACTCTGGAATTTAAAAAAAAAAATATGAATATTAATATGGACTAAGAACAATAATATACCTTTTATGTAGTTGTTTAGTTTGATTCTTAGCCGCTATGTTGCAATATTATTCTTATGCTTTTGTATTTACCTCAATTTTTATTTATTAATTAGCATTGAACATGGAAAATAAATTCCCTAAACGCTGTCAAATATTTAAAAAAAAAATTATCTGAACCTCAAGATTTCATATTAATATAAAAATAAGAGGTAAAGAACAATAGAAATAAAACAAAGCTTACATTTTTTCTGCATAGTTTGTTAGGCTGCTTAAATAAAAGTGTCATCATTATAATTATTATTATTCGAAGTGATTGCAATTATTAATTTGTGCAATAATGCTTTTTATGGAGTACGATTAGATTTTACGACAAATTGAACCTTACCCTGGTGCAACGGTTTGTTTATGCAATGTTTATGGATGCATCGCAACTTTTCAGTTTTCAGTCCAAGGGTTTTGTCATCGCTCACCTACCACCTCAAAATGTGTATTTAAATACGTCTAACTTCCACCAGTCGAAACATAATTTAATTACTAATGGTATGATGTAGTTAAATGACACAAGAGGAATGGTAGCAGACGGAGTAGAGCGGATACGTACCTATATACTCAGTAATAACTTAACAGTGACAGTATTACTTAACTGGACGTCGTCCATGTAGAATAAAGGGGATATGAAAAAAAACCGTTGGGGAACGTTCAACTACCGCTGGCATTCCACCATAATCCCTCCGTTCAATTTTCCAGTTGAGGTTTTAAACCGTATATCTCAAGCCCAACCTTTCCATAATGAGCAGAACGTAGTTTCATCGTTTCAGTATCTATTACTTGCCTTTTATTGTTAAATACTGATTTGTTTTGTGTATCGGCGTACCTTATCTCGTTTACATTTATAGAATAACAAGTTTTTTTAATGTCCGACAACTTATTTTTCCTTGTGATCACGATTTTTATTGGTATCGAAAGATATGAGCAGTTGTTGACGAGTATTGATGATGCTATAGGAAATGAAATCACGCGTCTTTGGAATATAATCGGTTGGTTGACATGTAAACAGCCTTAGAATCCCAGGTATGTTCACTCTTGCAGTAGAAGCAATGAAAGAATCCATTATGACGAATTTTTTGCACGGCAATAAGAGGAAGTGTTTGGAATTCCCATAATTGCTGTATGCTGTCTTGAATTCTTATTGGTAGTCTCGTTGCAAATGATAAAATAGTAGGCTGAGATGATACAAGTTTTCCATCCAATTTTTACCACATGATTGCTCATCTATTTTGATATAGCCATCAATCCCACATTTGAAATTACCGAGTTGTAGTAACTCTTGGTTAAAAAATCAAATTAGTATTTTCTAAGTCTTTGTATAGGGTTTCTGTCGTCATCGTCGTATTTTTTTCTTTTAAGTCGGTTTTTAGTTTTTTAAAGTTTAAGTTTATAGTTTATTCTATATCTGTTATGTTAATATGTTTTTTCTATGTCTTCAGTGGATGTAATTCTTTTAAAATGAAATATTTTTGATCTTCGTTTTATCATCGCGTCAGCTTATAAGTTGCTATATTTTAAAAACAAAATTGTGTGGGTTAAAAGCAAGATGTGAGATATTCTTTGAAAAATTCATTTAGCAGTATGTCAAGCGTAGTGTCTTAGGGACGTGGTGATGGTTTTTCGTTTACCTGCAAGTGTTTGTCTTCTTTTAATGCGAGTCTGTGTATTTACTTTCCTTTGAAAGCAATAGTCTTCCAAAAATTACAGGCACACTGTAAGAGACACGTTGCTCAGGTATAGAAATGGGCAGAATTCAATTGTATCCTGTAATCACTACACAAATTGTTTCTGTGAAGTGAGTATTTTTGAGGAGTTAGGTAATTCCATGAGACAAGTTCCCTTTCTGGGAAAATGGTGGATAAAAAACTAATGTTTGATCAATAGCTCTGAGGATTTAGAAGTGTTCCATTAATGAAAGATTTTCTCTCAGCTGCCTTAAAATCGGAATTCAACGAAATTTGAGTTTTTAGTTCATATGTGGTGCAAATTAAATCATTCTAGTGCTACAAGTGATGAAAAGAATGTGCGTTTATGCATCTTTCCTCATGCTTTATGACCCCGGAAGGGTTTTAATCTGACTTTATTGAGTTCACTCTGACTTTAAAGACAGAAATAATGCATTAATATTAGGAAAAATTGAATGCATTTCTTCAATTTTTATGTGACTTTATTTTATTACCTCCATTCAATTTAGCTTTTTCCATTTTGATAAAAAATTCATATCGTATATACATGACTTTGCAAGAGTAAAATAGAACTGCTTAATGTCCTTTGAATCATAAAATTACTCTTGAAATATTTCTAATGTTTAGATACAACCATTTTTTTATTTTAAGTAATCATTGATTCATTAATTATAAAATTAATTATTACCGTCTTGTTTAAGTCCAGAATGAAGGTATTGAAGATTACTAGAAGTACTATTTAAGAAGTAAGAAGAAAAAGTACTATTTTACCCCTACCGACGTTTTGGAGAGTAAATGATAGTTGCCCACGCTTGAAATAATTATGAAAATGGCAGCCTAGTGATATGGAGCATATTTACATGTAATCTCATAAACTGCTTGCGAAGGCTTGGGCAATGTGTAAGGATGTCTTGGTATTCTAACTTTTAACAAGGTATTTAGTCCGGAGCGAAATAATGACCTTTTCGCGTCGTAAGCGAGAAATCGATCGTCAAGATTAGGTACTCTTTTTGATTGATGATGTTTTTTCATAGCCACCATTGTAAGTGCTCGTGTTGAAATAAAATAGTATTTGCTCACATAGGTTGCCCACATGAATTCTTCTTTTATTGGAAATTCACTTTCAAAGTATTGAAAATATAACTTGCTTGTGGTAGAAATGGTCCGTTGGACAGAGGTGTATTTCATGGATATTTTATGTTTGCTAGAGGAAAGAAACTTTCTTGGTAGCTACATCAATTTTACAAACAAGTACGTCTCTCTAAGGTAATCGCTTACCAATGCCATGGCAATTAATCTCCACTAAACTAAAATAGAAATATTATTATTTTATTCGTGAAGTCTTTTTGGGATTTCCACCAGTTTTATTCACGGCATATTACTTATGTTTCGACAGACGACTCTTCCATCGCCATTAAAGTTAATAAGTTAATAAGGTTAATAAGTTTGTTTGAACAAAAATCGTTGAGATTTTAAAAGGCTTTACAGAAGTAATTCGCGTGGATGGATTTCCATCTTTTCCTCTTTCTGAGCATTTTTTTACTCCTGAGGATTTTATTACTCTACTTTAATTTGGCTTATCTTTTTCACTTTTTTCACATTTTATTATTTGAACGCCTACGCGAGGTTTTTGCTAGACTGATTAATAAAAACCCAATGCTTAACGTTTAATTAAGTATGATGGCATTATTCGGCGTTATGCTCAAGGGGATTCTTTTATATATGCCTGGGAAGTTCAATTTTCTTTCGCCTTTTTGCCCAAATCCAAAATTTTTGGATAATTCGCGAACACACGTTACATGAAAGTTCTTGAGTGGCTTTACTTTTTCGTAAAAAAATTGTTTGAACTGTAAAATGCTTTATGGACTGATTTTTAAAGTATATGTAAAAGTGTAGAGCGAGGGCACACAGCCGTGCCGATTTTAGCGGGTGATTGGACCTGCGGTGGATATCCCTTTAATGATCGCAAAGGGGGCTCTTCTCTCCCACACAGTCGTCACTTGGAGAAGTATTTGTTGGATAAGGTCTCTCTCTTCCCCTCTTATTTTCTTTTTTTTATCATCCTGTTTTCTTTTCGTTCCACTCTCGATTTCTAAGATTTTTCGTTGAGATCGGAGCGTGGCGGTGGCACTGGCCTCGTTTTGCCGCAGCCGAAACACGCGGATTTGGCGGAAAAACCACTCCTCTTCATCCATTCCTGACTAACGTGGAAACTCTCGCGACCCTAATGAAGGCCAAGGTTACGATATAAGGAAATCGGAGGGATTACTCTTTCCATCATGTCTGCAAATATGGCGTTGCTTACTGAATAAGGCGTTGTGTTAATGAACGATGAATGAGGATTTCGGAATGTAAATATGCAAGACCACGTGCATCATCGTCACAAATCAAGAATCCGTATATCGGTTTGACGCAGCTCGCCGCTCCGCCATACTAACCGCTAGACTTTTCGTAACGACGTATTTGGGTTAATCTACAAAAAAAACGTACATTTTTTGCTGGCAAAATTAAAAAAAAATAATTTTTGCTTATTCACAATCAAAATTGTGTTATTACAGTTAGTCAATTTTGCAATATAATGACGTAAGTGGCAGAGATCGTCTGTAATATTTATACTATTTTTATTCTTTTTCTATCTTTTTTACTGTCTATGGTCATGATATAGGTATATGTCCACGGACATGGCAGAAAAGGAATATTGTGCGTACTCACGAGAATTCTTTTTAATTTGTCTTAGGACATTCTGTAACTATTTATAGTGTAGGTATCATAATGTCCGTTACCATCTGTCATGTCTTTGGACAGCAGATTTCACGAACATGATGTCCACGGACATGTCGTCTACGAAAATGACGATTTCCTCTTAATAATTAAGTTATCCTCTTAACTAAGTTATAGTTTGGACTTAGTATAAGTTAGGGCACTGTCCTTACTACATTGAACTTGCATTTTATAGCTGTAAAAGATATCTCATTTTTAAATAGAAGAGAGATGGCTTTTAAGTTCATTTGGGTAGGTCATGAAACGAATGAGGAAATATTCAGAACTGCTGAAGAAAGGAGAAGGATGTCACTCTTGCTGGTTGTTTTCGTGAAATGACGATTTCCTCTTAATAATTAAGTTATCCTCTTAACTAAGTTATAGTTGGGACTTAGTATAAGTTAGGGCACTGTCCTTACTACATTGAACTTGCATTTTATAGCTGCAAAAGATATCTCATTACGTATGTAACATTTTTCTACTTGTCGTTTTATTCCTCCTACTGGGAGCGTTTTCTCATGAAGTGTTGAAACGTCGAGTAGAAAAATGTTTTCTACGCAGCCTTTCACGAAAGCAACCGGCAAGATTGATAAAAGATGCTGCGAAAATCTTAAAACAAAAAAGGAGAAGTATAGCCTGAGACAAAGAAATCAAATATGATAGAACATACTCTCAGGCATTTTAATTTCTAGCAAGAGTTACAAAAGGGTGTTAGAAGGATGAAACACAAGAGGAAGACCACCACTTGCATACACCGTTCACGTCATGAGAGATATGAACACAGCATCATATTGCCAACTGAAGAAGATGGCGGAAAATAGTTAATAATCTCGAGTTACTAAGATAACATCCCTATGGCTGCTAACAAAGAAGAGGGAACGGTACATGTCAATAAATAGTCGAATTGTCATTTGTTGTTAACTTTATTACGCTCAATAACAATTTTCATTCAGATCATTCTTAAGGAACATTCAATAGATTCGTGCGTTAACAGGCCCAGTTTTCTGTTAAAGATCTTATTTTCAAAATCATTCGGTGATGTCACTTTTCTAAAATAAATGGTGGACTCATATTTTCAAGTAACTGGTCGATTTTTTTTTCGTCTCAACGTGAATTATCCCCCCACGGGACTTAAAACCCGGGATTGAATATTTCACATGTACCCGCATTAGTGTTGAAAATTTATTTCGAGGCCTCACGACTTCCTCTGGGAGAATCTAGGCAACCTTGGATCACAAACACTTTTTTCACGTGCAGGAGAGATTTCAACTCCCGTCTGATTCTCTTGCCTGGAGACTTCAACGCCCGTTGGCCGCTTAGTTCTTGATCTTCTTGTACTCGGCGTCGTACTTCTTCCTGTACTCGCCGGTGGGGTCCCACTTGGCCTCCAGCTGGGTCCACATGTCGGGTTTATTCTCGATCAGGTGTCGGATGACCTTATGAGCCTTCTCCTTCTGATTCTCCGAACACTTGGAGCACTCGGTCTGTAGGGCGTCAGGGATGCTCTCTGGAAATTGAAGGAAACTTTTATCAGTATGATGAAAATTTGAACTCACTAATTTAAGAGTTCATTAGTCTAAATGCTCACTGTCTCGTAAACCATCAATATTTCCCATATCCTTACTTAACCTTTGCCGTAGTGCACTTAAATTGCATTTGTACATCGACAATTTTGGCGTAAAAATTGAGAAAAATATCCGGAAGACTAACTTTTTCCCCAATTTTCAATCGCTCAGTATTTATTTTAAGGTAGCACACAATAGTTTCAAATTTGTTGATTTATCCTTTAGTGTTTAAATTATACATTTATTCATTTATGAATAAATAGGATACTCTATGAAAGTTCCCCCGAGTATTTCGATGACTTTGACTAGCATTTGCTCGGTGTTAATTGAAAATACTCAAAGTATACTTTTTAATACTCTATGTCATTGTTGAAAATACAATGTTGCACAGAGTTTTCATTTACCTGATGGATTACAAGAATTTTTTATTAAAAAAATACAGCACTAATCCCTGACCTCGATTTTCGACTGTTATACTTTCCAACGAGGCATTGAGACCCGTTTAATGTAAGCCGTATTGAATAGAGGATATGATAATAATGCGCTTGTGAAATAGTGGATAAATTTGAGGAGGTATTTTACAAAGTGTTGAAGATAAAAAATTTCCCATCCTATTTTTCCCACACTCTCAGTAGTTTCCAGTCATTCTTTATAATTTTACTAGATGTCCTCGCATATCTGTAAAATCTAAACAAACCCATGTCTTTCCTAATGATCGCCCCCCAAATTATGTCAAGAAAGCTGTCGCGTGAGTGAGTGTGTCTCGATATGTTCTGTTGGAATTTGGATTTAGACTAGTATGTACTGTCATCGGTGCACGACAGACATGATTTTTCTTCCTTTATAATAATTCTCACTTTTCAATCAATGATGACAGTAGAAAATGTACAGCAGAAAATATCAAAGGGAATATAATTACTGTATAATCAGATTTCAAACACATATTTTCTCCTGCCTTTAGTTGAACGAATGCAGGATATTTTACCTGAGTCATACCTGTGTACTGAAAATATGAACAAATGCATATTGATTTCAAGTCTGAAATATTACGTTGAATAATTTTCATAATTAATGCAATTTCTAATTAAAAATTGATCTTTTCTTTGAATGAGGGGTTGAATTTTTATGAAAACGCAGTATGATTCCGAATATATCAGTTGCGGTGTGTTGGTTGTACATTTGAGTAATACCATATTTTACATTAATTCATAATGGAGATCATTTTTCATATTTCGTGAATATGTATGGTAACCGGATTTATATAGATTGCCAGTTTGTGAACAAACTCTACATCATATAATTTCTGAGGAATTGAGATTGAAGTTAATAATATTGCACTGGCGAGTCATACAGTTTGACTAAGTTCCTCAGCTATAGTGGCATCTTTAAGAATACACTTATGAAATTCTCACTTATTGAAAATGTAATTGTAATGTCGATAAAAATTTTAAATGAGCTTTAGCATCCCTCCACAATATTAGCACGACTTGCGAGATGTGACCGAGTATAATGGAGGTCGGCAAGTGAGCGCTCAGGGAAATTACGAAATATTTATTTTAGCGGAGTCGCGTTCGGATTCGCGCGGCAGAGGACCACTGCGTTGGAGTGCAAGCGTGTTTTAAGTGACCCAAATCCGCAAAATGGATGGCTGCATGTTGATGTTGCGTAATTCGAGAATCTGAATCTCCATTTGACACCTATGTTGTGAAATTTCTTCAGCAGCCTGTATTAATGTGTTATGCGCACCTAGCTGTTTTATACAAAAAATGATATTTTTAGAAATTTTAATGCTGCGCCAATATATATAGTACCTTTAGCGTGTGGAACATTACTTTTAATCCTCTATGTGAAAAGGTGCATGTTTGCACTATGAAACGCGTAAATGCGTCTTGCTGTAATATTCTCGTTATATAAGAAGCCACTGGGCTTTTGAAGTTTTTGTGAAATCGGCCTGTGGAAAGCGAGGGTAATTTAATTTTATGATAATTGGTATGTATTTGCTTTTTTTAATTATGTCATAAGAAGGACGTTCAATGAACAGCTACATCACCTGAAATACTACGCAAAAAACAGTGAAAGTTTAGTCAAAATTTACATTTGCAAACCGTTGGAGATATTGTCACTTTTTTCGTTTACAAAAAGTATCCCTCTTTTAAATTTGAAATTTTAACTTCTTTCCTGTTAATAATTTTCGTACACGGTAAATTATTGTGGTGGAATGTCTTCAGAGTTAAAAATTCCCGTTTTTAGTAGCTTTCTGGATATTTAGCTTAATCAGGATAAACCATCGTTTTTCTAAGGATTTTTGTGGAATTACATATTTTGTAATATTTCTTTGTATGTCATTATCTCACCGGTATTCTCTTACTCCCCCAATCTTTGATGGCATGCGTATGGCATATCACGTCATTTTTCTCTCATCTCTTTAGGATGATTGAAAGGAAGACATTAGTAGTCCCCTGGCCAGAGAAATCGCAGTCACAACGTGAAAAGGGCACACAGAAATTATTTTCGTGTTCTAGTTGTTATCTGTACAGTTTTTCCTAGACAAGCGTTACCATCAGAAACTGTAGAAATTTTTAGAATTTTTTTTGCAACAAATAATATTATTTCAGTCTTTTCTCAGTATTACCTAAAGTGCAATGAGGAGAGTATTTTCATTGAATTTTCGTGAAAATCGCATTTACTCGGTTTCCCGAAAGAATCTCAGGTTTTCAGGCGTCCTTACCAGCGCATTTATTTGTTTTAATTCATCACCCCGAAAAAAGAGCGCATTTATTTATTTATTTTCCGTACCCCAAAAAAAGAGCAGTAACGGAATTTACAGCGGAGAATCTAGCAAATAACATCGTAGGAAGATCAAAGCACCCATGTTGTTATGAATTATTTTGGGCCTACGCCATTAGTGAAATTAAAGTTACTCACTTTTCAGCTCAGATCCTTCAGGGGTGCAGGGTCCTTTGTCCATCAGACAGTCAAAGTAGTTCTTGACCAGACGGTCGCTCCTCAGGATCTCGTCCACGTTGACGTTGTCGTACTTGGTGGTGTATTTGGTGTCGCGGTAAATACGTCCGGCATAGGCCACGGCCACCAGGCACGACACAAGCAGAAAGGCGGTTGCGGTCTTCATGTTGTATTGTCAGCTTTCGAACTGAGTGGTGAGTGCCGACCGATGAGATCCGCAGCACTTATATACCTCATCGCGGTTCTTACGCTGGTATCCGTCCAATCTGAGTCGTTGTCCTTGTTCTCACAAAGACTCCCTCTCCCCCCTCCCTGCCCCGCCCTCTAGTTGTTTCCACGGAAATCCTCCCCCTCTTCCCCTTGTGGTATCAGGCGTTGGAATCACCCCACTCCCATACGATCCTCATTATTACGTTTCTATTGCCCCCCCCCCCCCCAATCCCCCCTTCGTCTTCGCTTACGTACTTCGAAGCGGACTTTTCCACATCCACTCTCCGTCACCAAGGTGAATATCGCGTTTTCCATTTTGCTCCTCCCGAGTAAATAGTTTTTCCATGAATATTTTTTTCGAATTATACAGGGTGTTTCAGGAGGAATCTGCATTACTTCAGGAGAAGACAGGGGGGAGAATTTTATACATTTTGTGTCCGGTAAACTTGGGGTCGCATTTCCTTAGTTACTGAGCAAATGACAATGCAAACATTTTTTTTAAATACACTTTGAGTCACAAAGAAAACAATTTTTCTTGGGTATCCAGCCTTTTTCGCATTGAATTTAAGGCTACAGATTTTTAAAGACAAACATATTTAAGGTTGGACGAATATGTGCGATTACATTTGTTTAAAATAATTACTCTTTGAGCTTTATTAAACGAGAGAGAGAGATATGAGTGAGTATCAATCATACGACTGCGCATTTGTATCCATAATGAGATTAATTATTTCAGGGAATTTTATTCGCACATTTTCATATTTTTCAAATTATAAATATAATGTCGAAAAGACTGGATACCCACGAATAACAGTTTTCATGATAACTGAAAAGTGCAGTGAAAAAATGTTTGCGTTTCTGTAGTTCAGTAACTAAGAAATTGAGACCCTATGTAATTGCACAAAAAATGCTTAAAATTTCCTCCCCTAATACGTCCTGAAAAATGCAGACTACTCCTGAAACACCCTGTGTATTTATATTTCTTAACTTATTACATTATTTATAATTCTTAGACAGCTATATAACGCATTTATAGGCATATTTATATTTGGGCGAGCTGTCAAAAATTGATAAGTGAACTCGTCCATGTGTGACATATAAAATCTTTGTGCATTATTATTCTGCAAAAAAATTAGTGATGTCAATTTGAATAACAATATAATTGGAAGAAAGATATTGACAGCTTCTTTTAAAGTTTGAATGATCTTTATTGTTCCAATCCTTTTTTATTTTTTGCGTTGAATATACGTTAGTTCCCCAGAGAGGTCATGTATACATCTGTAAATATTCATCAAGTTTATATTTGCAATGGATCATTATGTTATATGCTTGCAAGGCATTTATTTTCAATATCTGAGGTATTTTCTCTATTATTTAAGGTCAACTAATTATCTTTGAAGTTAACAAATTAGTATTGACGAGTTATTTACGACGAGGTAAATAATGTTTTTCCCTTTACATAGAAGACTTCATTTTTGTTCACTGTGGATGATCCATGAAAGATAAATGATCAACTTAGCTATTGTTTTCTGAGGTGAAATTACACCTTTTATTGCCATTTTGGTATATTTATGGTTCAGAATGAAGTATGAGTAGATATCTTTCGTAAAGAATCGAACGACTTTTCCTTGAAATATGTAAATACATCCAAAAATTTCATTTTATGTCACTTAATCAATGGCCAGAATGGAAACAAGTAGTCATGCTTTCCCTTTCTTGGCTGCCCTAACGTAGTTTCGCCTATTATTATCCTTTCTATTCTTACATCCTTTCACTTCCTTAGTGGTAGGCTTTGGAAACCTGGTGTTTTTCTGTGAATATATACCCTAGATCTGTTTTTGCTATTTTTCTTTTGAGTAGAGGAACAAGTTCTAATTTAATTATTTAAATTGTACGACTTGTTACTACAATATAGTATTTCATAACTGCGTTAGCATTGTCCCTTCGACAATTTTTATGCCATGGATTGTATTTCTGTAAAAGTTTGTTATGCACTAACTTCGTCTGTTGATGTCATCTTCAGTGATCTGCATTAAACGCTCGTAAATCTATTGTTTCATATTACCCAGCGTAATGTAGGATTGATGGGTACTTAATTTTCATGCAGACATCCGAAGTGGGGATTTATTTAGCATATGTTCCGTTTTCAGTCTTAGAAGTAAGTATATTAAAGCTCAGTACCACTGTTATTTTCCTTTAGCTTATCAATGAAATTTTCAGCTGTAATCCATACAACATTTTATGATATTTTTATCCATATGCTGACACAAAAAATGGTAATCAGAGACTTACGTTTTCTCGCGAAGATGAAAAGCAGACATTATTTGTAAGTGAAGTGTTATATTTTTGTACTGCATCATAGAATCTTATGTTACTCTCCTAATATCGTTGATCTAGAATTAAATTTATTGTGCCAATATTTTTTGGTCTCAGTTATGCATATTACCTTTGGATGAATGTCCAATTTTCGTCAACCAAATTTCGTCGTCTTATATCCATGTTGCAGTTTGATGGTCGTGTATTTTACGGATTTCTAGCTGACACTTGTGTTTTGCAAATTTTGATACATGAGACTGTAATTTTAAATGAAAGTACACCACATACTTCCATAGTTGTACTTCTGTGATATTTCTTAAAGGATTACGATAGCTTTTACGCATTGGAATTAATTTTTTGGCCTTGAAATTGATAAGGATAAGTAAAAAAAGTTTAATCTCATACTTCGGAGATTTTGTTCGTTTATTCAACCGAAGCGATTATAGGTTTCATATGTTTTTACTCTTTCTTCTCCATTTCGAACTTAGTTTTTTGGGTTTTGTATCTTAGCCTGTCATTACGGCTCTTGCCGTCTCTCTCTCTCCCATCCGATTGGTTTTATTTTAGCCATCCTCTGCTTTTTTTTTCTTCCGGCGCGCGAATATCCGCTCCAGCGAAACCAGTCGCGTCGGGAACGGGTCGGCCCCACTGCCTCTGTCGTTCGACTCACGTCCAATTCCCCAAAACACTCTCGGCTTCCATTCGAACACATTTATTTCGCGAGCATGCGTAATCCAAGGTGGCTGCCCACTCGAAACAATTCTAGTAAACTGAGGGGAAAAAATAACACCTGGTAACTATTAGCTACCAAGAAAGACCCAGCGATTCTGTTTCATGGACGGTAAATATTCTGGTGCTACGAAGAAAACCCGAAGATTCAAGCATGGAGAAATGTAAATTTTCCGGATTGAAATATATACTTGCAATAATAGTGGAAAATTGCTATTATTCATTTCTTTATGGTAAAAATTCTGACTTCGTTTATTATCACCTTGAAATTATACTAAATGCCCAGCATATTCCGAGAGATCTATTCTATGAGGATCTCGTGGTAAATGTGGAGAAGGCGGATTAATGAATTCTGCACATTCGACTGAGATTTGAAGTGGCAAAATCCTATATCACGTGATCAGACCGAAACGCTTCTTCGGACGATAGCGTGTGGTTTATTTCTATTCAAATATTTATTTCCCTTAAATTTATCTCTATCTTCGCATTTGAATAGTCTCTATCGCCTTTATGGTCAGTTTTATTGCTCGTGTTTTTAATAATAGTAATAATAATAATATTGCAATTTATTATGTTCACATTGTAAACTTTCTATTGTAACATTGTTTGTAAACAATTTACAGGTCAACATGTCTTAGCTTTATGACAATTTGAAATGCGTAATTAAGGAAAATATGCAAAAACAATTATAAACGTTGGGAGATGATTATACAAAGTTGAAATGGTCAATTAAGTACGTTTCGGTGGGAATAAGTATATTCTTTCAGAATTTTTGCTGATATGTCTTGTGGTTACAGTTCTTGTAATATCCTATTTTAATCATTATTTTTCTTCTAAACTCTCTATTTTCTATCCTTCTACTGTCGTACTGGGGAAATCCCCGGCAAACACTCTCTGGGTGTAGTATCATCAGATGCATGTGATCAGAGGTAGGAGGTGCATAGATCCATAGAGCGTTTAGTATCACGTTGTTTATTTGATGCTGTGGGCAGCCCCATATTTGCCGGAGCAAAATAGGAAGAGTGGTCGCGGACCGGTGTCAGTTGGGGTTAAACCCAGTAACGATATCGCGGAGGCCGCGTGTTGCGTCACGACGTGAAGCATGGGATAGTGCTTGCTTCTTGTCTCCCCCTTGATTTAATGCTACCACCACCCCATGCATAGCTGGATTTGCACCCAATTTCCAAGATTTTATTCTCGTAATGATATGCGTAGACTTTCCTTCACCGCTTTGTCTCACGTGGGGTGAGGGTTGAAGGTGAACGATTAGATTATTTTCCAAGGGCTAGTAAGAAAGAAAAGAGAGGAAAAGGTTCCCGTGGATAATTTTCTGTGTTGATATCGCTCGGAAGTAATTAACTTATAATGAGTGTATGAAATCCATGTTTCATATTTAAGACAGCGCATTTGGAATAATAGAAAAGATGTATAATTGATCATTCTGAGTAAATCGGCCTTAAGAGAAAAGTAAAATAATGCGATTCCTTCTACTGTTCCTATAATTAATTTTTTTTTTACTTTGAAGGCAGCAATGAAAATATAATAAATAAATAAAAAATAGTATTATTATTATTATTATTATTATTAATATTTTTACTATATTAATATTATTATTATTGGTAAATTTAATGAATAACAAAAACATAATACTTAGGCGCATAGATTAAAGGAACCCGATTTTGAAAGTAACGAAATTTGTGTTTCTATTCTTAATTTCTCTCGCTAATTAATTTTAAGCATGTTAATTCCTTCTTGTCTTATTCTTATTTGTTTTCAAGATCAAGATAGAACTAACGAAAATAAGGATTTAACCTGTTTTACCCGCATGGCGAAATGCATTTTATTACGCTCAAAATTTTTCTTTTCGATAAGTTTCTATACGCTTCAATACGTTTCAATCTCTTTTCAGTTATGCGGTAATCAATCTTTTTTACCCGAGTTTTATGTACTTGAGAGTACGCAAGACAAAAAGAAATTTTTCCTTCGTCGTATCGCAGCGTAATATCACCTTATAATTTGTGTTTCATTGCGATGCATGTTGCAACACGCATTGCTAAAAGGGATCATAAGAAAATGATCGACCTACTTAGATGGATCTTTTCAGTGTTAGTAATTATGTTGAAGAGTAATAGGAATTACTTATTTAAATGTGAACTCTTCAGATATAGGTCATTTGTTAAAAAAAAAACGTATTTTATTGCCTTTCAGGACTATATTTTAAAGTTTTAATCTATATTATATGGAAAATTTATAATTACAATATTTGAAAAATGGTCTAGTCTTAAAAATTTATTTTAGCAAATAATATACAATAAAGACTTTTACATTTATGTTCGAAATTTAAAAAACAAACTTAGAACATTGTTATGGACTTAGGACAATAACATACCTTTTATGTAGTTGTTTAGTTTGATTCTTAGCTACTATGTTGCAATATTATACTTATTCTTTTGTATTCACATCAATTTTTTAATCAATAAACCTTGAACATGGAAAATAAATTCCCAAAGCGCTGTCAAATATTAAAAAAAAATAATCTGAACCTCAATATTTCATATTTATATGAAAACAAGAGGTAAAGAACAATAGAAATGAAACAAAACTTACATTTTTCCTGCATAGTTTATAAGGCTGCATAAATAAAAGGATCATCATTATAATTATTATTATTCGAAGTGATTGCAATTACTAATTTAAGCAATAATGCTCTTTATAGAGTACGATTTGATTTTCACGACCAATTGAACCTTATCCTTGTGCAACGGTTTGTTTATGTAATATTTGTGGCTGCCTCGTAATTCTTACTCAGTACCTAAACAGTCCAAGGGATTTGTCAGGGCTCACCCGAGACTAAGTTATGAATATTACACATTCAGAGAAGCTGGTTTACAAAGACCATCTCTCTTCCAGAATTTTTATTTTAATACTCTGGTAAGACCGCAAAATTCTTTCATTAAAAAATTAAAAAAGTGATTCAATATTTATCGGTGTATTTCAGGTCTCTTTGATCTTTACTCTCTTATCATTCATATCTAAATCTTACTATGCCGCGAAACGCTCGTGGGTATGAGATTTGAAATTTAAACAACCTTTAATGCCCAGAAAGTTAAAATTTGTAGTTCTGTACGCTGAAAATCACCTTAAGACTTACTTTCAGCGTAAGATGACCTTATTCCTATAAAGTAAAGCATTGCTTATATAAAGCGAAGCACTAATAACTTATATACTACACCAAAATTAATATAACTCCTTTCCTTTTTTTAAACTGCATTTACTCAAAGGTACTATCTTAACTTGATGTAATCCACAAGTTCGTGTAATTATTAATCTTAATATTTATGATTAAGTGAATTTTTCAAGTCTTTCAGGTTCTCTTGTTTCGCTCACGGCATTTTGATTTCTAAACCTTCGAGAATTCTCTTCTGTAATGACGAACGCTGCAATTTCTCCCTCTTTTTTTGTATATATCAACTTCCTCATACCGATTTCTCTTTGAGATAAATAAATGAGAGGTGACAAGATAAAACGTCATTTTATTGTGATGGTTGAGTTAGTTTAAACACTTATTTTATTTTTATGATGCCACATATTTTGTTAAGTATTCGCGTCTTGGAATGAATAATTTTATCGATGTAATCAAAAATATATTCCGAAAGAAACATAATTATTAAAATAAATAAAAGTGCTACCACCTTTTAATCATTTAAATATTCCTATTTAATTATGTTTAACTTCACCATCCGGAACATAATTAAATTACTAATGTATGATGTAGTTTAATGACACAAGAGGAATGGTAGCAGACGGAGTAGAGCGGATACGTGCCTCTATACTAAATAATAACGTAACAGTGACAGTATTACTTAACTGGACATCGTCCGTGTAGAATAAAGGGAGAAATGAAAAAAACCGTTGGGGAATGCTCAACTACCGCTGGAATTCCACCATAATCCCTCCGTTCAATTTTCCAGTTGAGGTTTTAAACCGTATATCTCAAGGCGAACCTTTAAATAATGAACAGGACGTAGTTTCATCGTTTCAGTATCTATTACTTGCCTTTTATTGTTAAATACTGATTTGTTTTGTGTATCGGCGTACCTTATATCGTTTACATTTATAGAATAACAAGTTTTTAATGTCCGGTAACTTATTTTTCCTTGTGATCAGGATTTTTTATTGATAAATAAAGGTATGAGTAGTTGTTGACGAGTATTGATGATACAATAGGAATTAAAATCACGCGTCATTGGAATATAATCGATTTTTTCACGGGTTAACAGCCTGAGAATCCCAGTTTTGTTCACTCGTGCAGTAGAAGCAATGAAAGAATCAATTATGACGAATTTTTTGCACGGCAATTAGAGGAAGTGTTTTGAATTCCCATTAATGTTGCATGCTGTCTTGAATTCTTATTGATAGTGTAGTTGCAAATGATAAAATAGTAGGCTGAGATGAGATAAGATTTCCATCCAATATTTACTACGTAATTGCTCATCTGTTTTGATGTAGGCATCAATCCCACATTTGAAAATACCGAGTTGTTGTAACTCTTGGTTAAAAATCAAAATAGTTTTTTTTCTAATTCTATGTATAGGCTTTCTATCATCATCGTCGAGTTTTTTTTAAGTTTAAGTTGAAAGTTTATTCAATATCTGTTATGTTAATATGTTTTTTCTATGTCTGCAGAGGATATAATCGTTTTAAAATGTAATATTTTTGATCTTCGTTTTATCTTCAGTTTATAAGTTCCTATTTTGAAAACAAAATTGTGAAGGTGAAAAGCAAGACGTGAGATATTCTTTGAAAATTTCATTTAGCAGTACGTCAAGCGTGGTGTCTTAGGGACGTGGTGATGGTTTTTCGTTTACCTGCAAGTGTTTGTCTTCTTTTAATGCGAGTCTGCGTATTTACTTTCCTTTGAAAGCAATAGTCTTCCAAAAATTACAGGCACACTGTAAGAGACACGTTGCTCAGGTATAGAAATGGGCAGAATTCAATTGTATCCTGTAATCACTACACAAATTGTTTCTGTGAAGTGAGTATTTTTGAGGAGTTAGGTAATTCCATGAGACAAGTTCCCTTTCTGGGAAAATGGTGGATAAAAAACTAATGTTTGAACAATAGCTCTGAGGATTTAGAAGTGTTCCATTATTGAAAGTTTTTCTCTCAGCTGCCCTAAAATCGGAATTCAACGAAATTTGAGTTTTTAGTTCATATGTGTTGTGGTGTAAATTAAATCATTCTAATGCTACAAGTGATGAAAAGAATGTGCGTTTATGCATCTTTCCTCATGCTTTATGACCCCGGAAGGTTGCCAATCAACTTTATTGAGTTCACTCTGACTTTAAAGACAGAAATAATGAATTGTTATTAGGAAAAATTGCATGCATTTCTTCAATTTTTATGTGAATTCATTTTATTACCCCCATTCAATTAATCTTTATTCATTTTGATAAAAAGTTCTTATCTTATATATATATGACTTTGCAAGAGTAACATAGAACTGCGATAAGACCTTTGAATCATAAAATTACTCTTGAATTATTTCTAATTTTTAGATACAACCATTTTTTTATTTTAAGTAGGGTAAAGGGGGGTGAATCGGGCCACGAAAAGGAAAATCGTCTATTTCCTCGTTTGTGTAAACAGTTACATCATGAAAGCATTATCAGCCAAGGACTTGATGTTTTACCCGTTTAAAACGTAATTTTTAGCGTTGTTGCTCTGAATAGAACGGTCCTGGAGCAATTTCTTCAAGAGACTGACTGCATGGTCCTATTCGCCCGACGACTTGGAGGGCGAATCGGACCAGATGAGAGGCTGAATCGGACCAGTAAAATAATGTTTATAATTTTAGTTTTCTTAAGTTTTATTGCATAAAATTTTGAAATTTTTCATCATTACTTTTAACAATGTAGTTCAGTCTCGAGATATTTCGACTACACTTTCTTAGAGTCAAACATAACGTTACAAATAGACATACATCACAAATGTGAACATATAGAACAAATTTACCAAAACAATTAAGCACATTTACCACAAGTAAATTTATGTAGCCCCTTAGCACCTACACACAGCTCATGGTACCAACAATTACACTCCATGCACTTAATCCAGTCTCTAAACTTTGACGAATTCGCGCAATCATAAGACTTGGAGCAGAAGCCACACAGCGTATCATCAGATGAGATTTCCCCATTTTCAATATTGCCGTCCCTATCTGAAGATGACTCATATAAGTTTCTGCAAGTTCTTTTCATGTTCCTAATATTTTGTTTCTTCAGCCGTTGCTTTGTTTCTTCTATTATACCTGGAGAAGTAAGTATTTGAGCAGTTTGCTTTCTTGACTTTTTCACATTGACTTTCATTATTTTTTCTGGTGTAGGTAGTAAATTATGGAAAGACCTACCCAAAGTATTTGACGATTCCTCAGATGTTGAAGTCGAGGATTGGCTTTCTTCAAAGGTACTGGCAGTTAATTTTTGATCGGAAGATGGATTTTTCGAAAAAGGAGTTGATGCACCTTGTGGTGCGTGTGAGCTTCCGAGATTAGAAGGATGAAGATCTAACTCCGTCAGGACACCCGGATTCAGAGGGAATATTCCTGTTGATCGGAATCCATTTTCAGCGTTGCCAATTGTTGCGGCTTTGCTCCATGCATTTCGAAAAAGCCGACCAAAATTAAATTTAGTTACCTTTCTATCCCCCTTACAAGCTGTCATATACGCATTTGTTTCAATATCATAATATGTCTTTAATGGTTTAAAAAAAGACCTGTCCAGTGGTTGCAACCTTTGTGTAGTGTGGCTGGGTAGTGATAAGAGAGTGATCTCATTCTTTTCACAGAACAGTAGAACAGGAAGAGTCTTATGTGATGCGTGGCCATCGAGGACTAGAATGCATCGGCCAGGAATCCTGTTTGCTTGAAAGTGCTTTAGCCACTCCAAAAAAAGATCCTCATTTATCCACCCTGAATCGGACATAAAAATTTTAGATCCCAACGGAAATCCATCCTCCCATTCTTTGTGGAACTTTTTCCCCTTAAAAATTACAAAAGGTGGTATGTAATGTCCACATGCATTGCAGCACGCAACAACTGTCACCAATTCCCCCCTTTCCACAGACGTCTGTTTTATGACTACCTTAGATCCTGTTCTTGCAACAATCATTTGGGTTTGGCGTTTATTTAATACACATCCCGTTTCGTCAACGTTGTATATGAGGTGGGGCCTATCCATAACTCCAGCCTCGGCCATCGAAGTAGTTAACTTTGAAAAAAAATCGTCTACATCTTCCTTATTTAAACCCTCAGCTCGAGCCACTGACAAACCTTCGGGTTTTCGAAGACTTAAAGGATGCCTAGATATAAAATTCAAGAACCAATCCTTGCCAGCTCGTTTTTTTAACGCACAGAAATTGTTTTTTATGTTGTTTTCAATGGAAAATTCATATGCCAACTTCATGATATCATCTCTTGTCAATCCGAACCCAATTTCACATAACCTAAGTATTCTTCTAAATAATGCTTCCTCTTCTTCCACTGAGAAGACATTTTGCCCCCCTCTTGTCTTCAATTTTTCCGTGTCCGCTACTATCCTACGATAGAGACAGGTACGGGGAACATGGAAAAGTTCGGCAGAATGCCTCATGCTTCTTCCCTCTCTGAAAGCTTTCAGCGCCATTCTCATATCCTCCTCTGACCATGTCTGTTCCGTTTTTCGCCGGTACTTCCCCATCTTAATCCAAAAGGAAAATCATTAACGGTAAGCGAAAATTATCACTTTCATAAATACGTTTTAAATTGAATTTTGCTAATGTTACGCTATCAAAAAGAGGTTGTAAGGCGTTCCAAAACTAATCCGGTCGCCATATATAATATTTAATACTCTGGCAATCCCTCTATCACGTACATATCACCTCCCTTTCTTTCAGATTAACCATAGACCACTGAGTAATGTAGAATGAATGTAGTTAGGGAAATGTGAATTATTAACTATAAATTTCCATCACGAAATGCGTATGTTTTGTAATATTGTTTCAGCGAATAATTGGTTAAAATATATGGAGCACTACACAACAAATGTTACATCAAACGAAGGTAGCTTACCTCTCGCTCAGCCTGTAAATCGTGCTCCTCGCAGTAATAATTCCCCTCTATGACGGGGAAAATCTCTTCCCCCTCCTCGTTTTACGTAGAAAATATCTATAACGTGATATAGAATGTCATTATAATAGGTTTGTTCCATTAAACTTCTAATAATACTTCAATAAAAGAGTATGGCCTAAAAATATATTTTTAGCCACTTTCCCTCGAACATTCTTATAAACATTTGATGTTATTAATGTAAAACATTAAGTTTAATTAAGAAATTTATCAATATTAGTTGTATATCTACTTACTTTTCGGTAGCAGAAGGAGGTTTTCCAAATGCCTGTTGAGTATAACTGTTTCGATGCTTCACCCTCGACCAGCGGCTTGGAACTGAACTACTGCGCGTGCTGGTCCTTTTCACCCGACTGAGTAATATGATTTTGTATCATTTTTGGTAACTCCGATATTCATACAAGGCTCAAAAAACTAACCTAATGTCGGAGCTATGGTATTAAATTTCCTTTCAGGAAAGAAAAACTTGAAATCTGAGTAAGTGCTACTATGTCACCTTACTTTGAACATATACGAGGTTTTCTAAATATCAAATTTCACACCTCTCTCTTATGGCAGGCTTCCATTCGACTGAGTATCATATGCTTATATTCAGTCGTCGAGTTCTCGTTTTCACTCTGGTAGAAGGACAAGATTACAAAGAAGCAATGCCTGAAGCGTAGTCATTCTTCTGTGATACCGTTTCGGGTCTGAGCGCACTTTTTGAAAAGCGTTCCTATTCACCCGCTGGTCCGATTCACCCCCCTTTACCCTAATCATTGATTCATTAATTATAAAATTAATTATTACCGTCTTGTTTAAGTAACCTTTTGAATGTAAAATTAGACTCATATAGCCTTAAAGTAGTGCTTTTCGATCAATACTCTGCTCCTTTTACTTTTACACTAAAAAATGAGCTTCGAAGCGATTTTTTCGTAGTTACTTTCATATCGATTTGATCTCGATGTAAATCCGTTGCCAAAATATATCCAGAATGAAGGTATTGAAGATTACTAGCAGTACTATTTGAGAAGTAAGAAGAAGAAGAAGTACTATTTTACCCCTACCGACTATTTGGAGAGTGAATGATAGTTGCCCACACTCGAAATAATTATGAAAATGGCAGCCTAGTGATACGGGGCTTATCTAAATGTAATCTTATAAACTGCTTGCGAAGGCTTGGGCAATATGTGAGGATGTCTTGGAATTCTAACTGTTAACAAGCTATTTAGTCAGGTACGAAATAATTCCCTTTTCGCGTCGTAACAGAGAAATCGATCGTCAAGATTACTCTCCAGCAATATTTTCGTCATATTTCTTATCAATCATTTTTTTCATTAAACGAAATTACTTAAAGTTTTCATCATAAACTCATGTGAAAATAAATGTTCTCAAAAACTTAATTTGATTTACTTCGGCATGTAGAACAGATGAATTTAACTATGGGAGTTGATATGTCTTTTTCCATGGTAATTAAAAACACATTTCATGTAATAAAATCAGCATTATTTTTTACAGCCACCATTGTATGTGCTAGTGTTGAAATAAAATTGTAATTGCTTACATAGGTTGCCCACATGAATTCTTCTTTTATTAGAAATTCACTTTCAAAGTATTGAAAATAAAACTTGCTTGTGGTAGAAATGGCCCGTTGGACAGATGTGTATTTCATGGATATATTATGTTTGCTAGAGGAAAGAAACTGTCTTTGTAGCTACATCCAAGTCCGTCACTCAAGCTACAAACAAGTCCGTCTCTCTAAGGTAATCGCTTTCCAATACCGCGACAATTAGTTTCCACTAAAATAGAAATATTATTATTTTGTTCGTAAAGTCTTTTCGGGATTTCCACCAGTTTAATCCATGATATATCACTAATGTTTCAACATTAAGGCATTATGACTCGTCCATCGCCATTAAGGTTATTGAATAAGTTCGTGTGAACAAAAACCGTTGAGATTTGACAAGACTTTACACAAATAATTCACGTGGATAGAATTCCATCTTTTCCTTTTTCTGAACATATTTTTTCAATTGAGGCTTTTATTACTCTACCTTCATTTGGCTTATCGCTTTCACTAGTTCATTTTATTATTTGAACGCCTACGCGAGGTTATGGCTAGACTGATTAATAAAAACCCAATGCTTAACGTTTAATGAAGTATGATGGCATTATTCGGCGTTATGCTCAAGGGGATTCTTTTATTTATGCCTGGGAAGTTCAATTTTCTTTCGCCTTCTTGCCCAAATCCAAAATTTTTGGATAATTCGCGAACACACGTTACATGAAAGTTCTTGAGTGGCTTTACTTTTTCGTAAAAAAATTGTTAGAGCTGTAAAATGCTTTATGGACTGGTTTTTAAAGTATATTTAAAAGTGTAGAGCGGGGGCACACAGCGGTACCGATTTTACTAGGTGAATGGAACTGCGGTGGAACTTCCTATAATGATCGCAAAGGGGGCTTTTCCCTCCCACGCAAGCCTCGCTTGGAGAAGTGTTTGTTGAATAAGCTCTCTCTCTCTTCTCCCCTTATTTTCTTTTTTTATTATCCTGTTTTCTTTTCGTTCAACTCTCAATTTCTAAGATTTTTCGTTGAGATCGGAGCGTGGCGGTGGCACTGACCTCGTTTGGCCGCCGCCAAAATACGCGGATTAGGCGGAAAACCCACTACTCTTCCTCCTTTCATGACTAACGTGGAAACTCTCGCGACCCAAATGAAGGCCAAGGTCACCAGATAAGCAAGTCGGAGTGATGACGCTTCCCAGCATGTCTGCAAATATGGCGTTCCTTACTGAATAAGACGTTGGGTGAATGAACGTTGAATGAGGATTTCGGAATGTAAATATGCAAGACCACGTGCATCATCGTCACAAATCAAGAATCCGTAGATCGGTTTGACGCAGCTCGCCGTTCCGCAGACATTGTTTTTTTCGGTAGGACAAATGTTTTTATTTTATAATAAATATTACGAAATAAAGCTGGCAATGTTTATATTGTTTTAATTTGTTTAATCATAGATATTATCATAAATTCTTTATTAAAGGTTGTTAATACAGCAAACACCTCTTCGAAAATCTGTGTGGGACTGTCCACGGACATGACGAATCATGTTCTGTGGACATTAAATTTGTGGAAAATAATTTTTTTATTTGCTTATTCATCATTAAAATTATTAAAAGAGTACATAAAATAATATGCCACTTTATTTTTGATTTACCAGTTTTGATTTTTTTTAATGGCAGTCCATGGACATAATTTTGTACGATTGTGGGAGAATGACCCATTTCTTCTCTTTTGCATTCTTAATAACCTGTCTCTCGTACCTCTTTCTTGGTCGTCCCTTGCCCTTCTTCCCTTCCACCTGTGTCCTTCCTTCGTGGGACGTTCCGTTTGTGTACACTCATTCGGATATTTTTTCGAGTATGTAAAGTCATTTCAATGAGGTGAGGTAGATAGTGACGAGGGAAATGATTCCTGCTCTGGGATCAAAGTAATCCTTAGTGGTTACGAAAGCAGCTGCTTCAGCAAGTAAAATCTATGGAAGAGCCATGAATAACGTTGCGGAGATAGGCGAGGACTCACTCGTTATTAAATTTTCGAATAAAGGTACGGAGGCTGTCATTTTTTTGGCTTAGTGTTGTCATCATTTCCAAAACAAGAAGCAGTACCTACAGTTTATGCAGTTGAAGGCGAAGTTTTTCCGTCCTTTGTGAAGAATTATGGCGGAAAGAGCCAAACGTATAACTACATCATTCCAGCTTTAAATTTTAACTATCACGCTAAGCTACACTATTAGGTTAGAAATTATTTTTAAACAGTTTTAAACCCTTAAGTTTAAAATCCTATGTTCTGTAATTCTTTTGTCTTCTCCTGCATTCAAATCCACATATCTATACATCTATACTACCAAGAATTAATTGGATCGTTTTTTTTCTAATTCCTATATGAATCCCGATTTTCATGGTTTCATTGTGAGCCTCAGTTTTAGCTTACTGCCTAATATCGATGTATGCGACAAAATTAAGAGATTTAAATAGAGTGAGAAATCGAAATAAATTTACCCGATCAATATTTTCACATTTTAAAATTGAATCATGTTCGTGAGAAAAAGTAATTTATAGTGAATAGAGCAGTATTTTTTGCGATTGTGGAGCACCGAATAATTCAAAAAAATTATGTATCTCTGCTAGTAGGTAATTACTGGAGCTTGCTACAAATATGAAGTCAAGTAAACCATTAAAAAAAACTATAATTAATACCGGAACGTGTGAACAGTAATTACGTACGCAGTGGCAAAAAGAAAGTAATGGGCAATTTTCTGGATGATCACAACAATTCTCCTCCCAGCTGTCAAGTATTAATGAAAATATTTTATAATTTGAGCAGTAATGTCATATTGTGCATCAAATTACTCGATGTACTGTAAATTAACGCAGTCGGTATTGGTGGTGCAATTGAATTTTACTTCACTACATTATTTTCATACGTCAAGACTAAAGTCAAGCCAGTAAATATATTTTTTAATCTCTGCAATAAGGGCAGCCAAATAAATGTTTACAGTGGTCAGAATTATAAGGTCGTTAAAAAATATCTTTTGATTGCGTACTTTACTTGTGTCAACAATAATTACTGACGCAGTGGCAAAAAGAAAGTGATGGGCATTTTTCTGGATGATCTCAACAATTTTCCTCCGAGCCGTTTAGTATTAATGAAAATATATTATAATTTGAGCAGTAATGTCATATTTGTACATCAAATTACTCGATGTACTGTGTATTATCTTTTGATTACGTGCTTGACTTGTGTCTGAATCGAAAGCAACTAAGCGTCTTTGCATTGCCGAAATGCTTTCAAAATGGAAAATATTTTCGCTGAAAGGTACTACCCGAAAGTACTTATCCTATGGTAGAAGTAGAATGTCTGGAACGGTAATATTGCGGTTACGCATCGAGTTCAGCGTAATTGGAGTACTTGTGATCAGTTTAGAATATAATTTGCAATGAGTGGCCGTGAATAATGATTGAGATACGATGTGAGCGGAATCACCAGAAGAAGAGAATGCAAGGCCTAACTTGGCTCGCGACTCGAGTGTGAGTCACCGCTCAAGAGTCCGTGTAAATATACGTGCGAATGAAATGACGCTTACGGAAGCAACTCGATGAGATATCCCATCAATTTTAATTCAACGCGCATTAGAAGCTCTAGATAGATAAAGTCGCTCCCTCGCATATAGTAGTTTTCTCCGAATCGCAGCATATACGAGATCAAAACTTCGTTCTCCAGGAAATACCTTGGATTGCGCGCGGAAATCGCCGTGTATTTGTTGGCACACAATTGATACCCATGGATTTTTCCATCCCTCAACCTCTGTTGTGATGAAGAAGAAAACATTTAAAAATGTGTTTGTGAGAAAAGCGATAAAACCGCGTGGTAATCCCAGGAAGCGAGTGCCTCACAGAAAACTGACTTCATGTTGACTGCGCGCAGAAGTCATGATCTTGGCAAATGTACCAACTCTGACATTTCATGGAAATATGCTTCTCGAAGAATTGTCGTGATAATTTTCATTTGGAAAATTCTTATTACCTCAAACGCTTCTAAGATTGACGTATGGTGGCGGAATTGTTCTTGAAACATTTTCAAAACAAGTTGGTATGAGACAACGTTCGTCATCATCAGCAAATAGAAAATAGCGAATAGCAACCTGTAGTCAGAAGATAAACCTAACTCGTCCTTCTCCTCCATTTTTCTCGATCCTTTTTAGCGTGATTACGTGGACAGTAGCTCTGAGTGAAACATTTTAAATCTGGGCCTGTATTCTACGTAAGTAGATAGATAGGTAGATTGACAAATTATTGATTTAGGTGATTCCCTGTGAAACCAAGCACATACTCTCGCAGTGAATGCACAGTTTTACAAAATATTATTTCATAGTTGACGTACGTATTACATTCATACAATGCAAAGTTCTTGATGCAAATGCTTATATCGATGACATAAGTGCATATTTTAACTTATACGTAACATATGAAACATAATTTTGACTTTACGGAATACACTTATTGATATAGTGCAGCTTAAAATCGTTCTTTTATAAAAATTTTAAGCATTTTCACAAGGATTACTTAATTATTTTCTACAAACCTTTCACCTATGCTCGATCAATTATTACTCTTGTTTCCCTATCAATACCCCATTTCATGTATTCTGTTCTGTTTTATATAGGCATACAACCTTGCTTTAACCCATTAAAGCCCAGAAGATTTTTTTCTAAAAATTTTACTTTTTTTGCTTAAATTATGATTAGGCATCATACCTGATGCGGGAAAAAATATTTTCAAAAATCTCTAACATTTGCATAGTACTTAATCCTACACGTATCTTAAGATACATCTGGGCACTTAAGGGGTCAAAAATGCACATTATCATTTAATTGTGTTTATGCACGTTTTTGCTATATAATTCATTACCAATGCCTTCATCATTTGTTTTGTAATACATGAATTTGAATTATTATGCATCAAATAATATAATTTTGAGTATTATTACAGTATTATAACATGAACAGTTTACATTTGCATTTTGAAATTTTACAGGAGTGTGATACTGTATCCGAGTTTTTTATACCGTAACCATCCATGTACAACTGATACATTAAAACTTGAATTTTTAGTGCTACAAGTGCCCAGACGTATCTTTAGATACGTCTAAACATTACTGATTAATTTTGTGATGATCTTGAAAGAAAAATGAATCTCTTTAAAAAGATAATATTCCTTGTACATTTAAAATAAAACAGGTAAAAACTGGATTCAGATAACTCAAGGGTTTATGTGAAAATTTAATTTTCACATGACCATAGCGTAGCGATTTATGAGTAGTTCATGACCAGCTATGTGTAAGTAAGCATAACAATTGCAAATATTGGTTTATATAATCTAAATCGCTAGTATACCATTTCAAGACTTTATTCTTTCATATAACGTAAAGAAATCGCATTAACAACAAACCACGGAGTATTTAGGCATTTTTAAAGTGTGACGTATCTAAAGATACGTCTGGGCATTAATGGGAAAGAGGGTACCGTTTAAATTGGTTTCAAGAGTAAAGGGAGTGGGTTTTAAAATTTTATTGCTGTTATTTGGAATAAATTCTTAAAGGAGGTGATATGTAGAATAGGGATCAGGATAAGACCGGTAATTGAGCGTGTGAAATGAATCGGGTACTGGGATTATTTATTAAACATTTTGAGCAGATATGCTCATCTAAATATGTGTTCAATGACCCTAATTACATATGCGTTACGTAGTAGTGCTCAAATAACTTTTACTTTGTGGGCCTCTGACCTGAAAGTATCTTTTACTATCCAACGTCATTGTAACATATGTAATATAATAATATTAATATGTAATCTTCTATACTAATACTTTTAATCTAATACTATAATAATATTAATAGTAATATGTAATCTTTAATTTAATATGTAATCTTCAGAAATCTCGTTTATTTGTCTCTCTCCTTCTAGACTTGCAACGAAGATAAGGGGTACTTTTTTAATAGCGTTTCTCATCCATCCATCATTCTTGACACATCCTTAATAGCTCTTTTTTCAGTCATTTCCTACTTCATTTTTTTGCCATTTCCTAATTCCATTTCACCATTCCATTCCATTCCCATTTGCTAATTTTAAGTAGGTTGGGCTGTCTTTGCTCCCTTAGTGTCCCGGTTTCCATATTTACATGAAATACTTGAAATTTTTATCCAGAAATCCTCATTTAAAGGCCTAACGATGCGTTACTCTAATGGGAAATGATCTTAATGGGAAATCTTTGTCGGCAAGCACCTACCGTGACGTTGTGAATTGTGCAAACCATCGACTTACAGTGGGTTAAATTCTACCCTATCTTAGGATTATCCTTTGGTGTTTGTACGAATATTTGTTGCGGAAAGCAGGGGTTAATCATCATAACGAACTGGTAGCACTATTTGCCGGAATAATTTCATTATTTACTGTTAGGAAAGAATGTAGGATCCGCATCTAAAAGTCTCGAGACAAAGAATGCGGATTCTTTTTGTAAAATGTTTGAGGCACAAGATAATGAATTTAAGGCCGTAGAAGTAAATTATGATGACGGGATGATAATTAGTGATCTAAATGAAGATATCTCAGGATGCTACAGCGAAAGAAGACCTTCAAGAATGTACACTTTCTCAGTTTCTTTATTTCAACGTTTGCATTGAGAATGCCATAAGTGAGAACGAAGGGAAAACCTCCGCATGTGCAAGGGGAAAGAGTCAGAGTGCCACGTTTCTTGGACATCGTACCGTGAATATAAGAAACGGCAAAACAGGTGGTGAAGATGATAAAATATCATTAATCGTTTCGCAAATTACGCTGCGAATAATTGTAGGGACAATTTGAAGTAGTGGCGGATCTGTGGTCCCTATATGGGTCGAAAAGATGATCTATGGGGGCGTATCTATAGCGGGGGGGGGGGGGGTCAAGGGATAGCTGTAAGACTGGTCAAAGAATATATTTTAGATAAGAGAATCTTGTATGAAGCAAGTTGTCCCCCTTGTACGAAGCAATTGGTCCCACTGGTAGCCCTTATGTTAATTATATTCTCCAGAAGTAATGTGGAGGTTTCATATCCTGATTTTCAAAATTCCATGAAATAATAATAATTAACTCATGTATTGCTCTAGGAGTGAACTCCTTTGGAACATGTAAATTATTACAGTGGTGCGCAAGACAATTAATATGGTAATAAACCAATCGGAAAAAAATAAGGGAAGTGGTCACATGCTTTGTTAATAATAGACATATTATACAATGCTATCATTTAACAATGAACTGGAAAAGAACTTAATTTCTTTTTCTAACGGAAAAACGAGCATTAAATATACCAATAAACAAATAATGCAACTTTTAAAAAGGAAATTTAGTTTAACAAATGAAAAAAGAACTAAATTGCTACTTCTAACACAACAATACAATATGGATAATATATTTTTATTGGATGACAGAATAAATAAAATTTCCAATTCTTTCAATTTATTTTCATTGAAAATCTGTGTTTCGCTACACAATCATGTTTTCAGCTGAAAATAGTTTGTTCACATATTATTTGAGCAAGTATTTTAGCAAGAGAAAGATGAAAGAAGTTGGAATTCATGGCGCAATGACTTATAAATATCTCAGGTAGTATAACGTATAGGAAACTGGTCCTTGGGTGTGGAAGTATTGCGTGCGTGACTTGGCATCGTAGTTATATCGAACATTGAGCGACAAATCTACGAGTGGTTGGTTTTTGAGGTTTAGGTTGTGCCAGCCAATATTTTGTTGCGCGCGGGATGAAAAATTAGGTCTCACGGAGAAAAAGAAATGTGTACACCAAAGAACACGGATATGATTGCGTATAGTTGGGTTTCTTGCACCTTCGGTCTGCGTTTTGCAGAAAATAGGAGAAAGGTTTTTTTTTATCAATCTCGATAATCGTTTAAAACCCCATGATGTTGGGCTTGCGAATATCTGAATTGAATATTTAGAGAAGTTTTCCATTTATTTTACCTCAGCTCATTCTAATTTTGAAGGAAGATACGATTTTTGTGTCATATTATTGCTTACCAGTTCACGTATTGTATTATATCGTTCTTAAAAACTTGCTGTCGACTATAGTGAATACCAGTAATTTTTCAAGTGTGCTTAGGTGTTAATTTTGTGCTAACTCGTAATATAATTGATGGAGATATTTCAGGATTAAATTTAAAGCATTTGTTTTTATTTTGTGAAAGTGAGATTACCCAATTATGGAATTGCTTAAGCACCTGGTAAAACGCAAAAAAATAAATGTATAATAGAATTGTGTAGACTATAGCATCCAAGGATTAATTAATCTTTTACGAAAAATAGGTTTATTATAAAATTAGGTTTCTCGAGCTGGAGTTAAAATACGATTTCGTCTTCAACTCTCTCAAAATCATTTGAAATGTGTTGCACTCATTTGATAGTAACTAGAGAGGTAGACAATAGGCTTCATGGAGGCTATATTGGAATCATTCATGAGCTCAGATTTTATCGATTACGTTTCGAAAGATCACGGCTTTTAATTAATAAAAAGGAGACTAAGATATTAGTTTTCAGCAAAAGAGAGGAGGCTAAGACAAAGGTTAACCTAAGAAAGCAGAAGCTTGAAGAGGTGAAAGAGTTTTCTTACTTGGGAGGCCGAATTACCAACGATGGACGAAGCAAGAAAGAAATAGTAGAATAGCGCAGGCGAGGAGGGCTTTCTACAAAAAGAAGAATCTTCTTACAGCTGAGAATACGAGCATAGAATTAAGGAAACTATTCATCAGATGTTACATATGGAGTATGTTTCTCTATAGAAGCGAGCCTTGGACGTTGACAGCAGAAGAGAAGTCAAGAGTGGAAGCACTAGAAATGTGGTACGACCGAAGAATGATGAAGATAAAATGGATCAAACTTGTAAACAACGAGGAAGTGATAAGAAGAGTGGGAGAGAAGAGAAGCCTTCTAAAAATCTTAAGCGGAAGACGGGAAAACTTAGTTGTCCACATTATGAGATGGCCTGATGAAAACAATCGTAGAAGGACAGGTGGAAGGGGAGAATGGCAAGGGACGGCCCCGAAGGAGTTACAGAGGACAGGGTATATAGGATGTAAAAGAGAAGAAATACGTCGCTATA
Source organism: Ischnura elegans (assembly GCF_921293095.1). NCBI lineage: Eukaryota > Metazoa > Arthropoda > Insecta > Odonata > Coenagrionidae > Ischnura > Ischnura elegans. Next base: position 96,577,444 of record NC_060254.1, read on the forward strand.
AGACGGTTAGCGGATAGGAGAGAGAAATGGAGAGCTGCGTCAAACCAGTCTTAGGATTGTTGACCAATGATGATGATGATGACATTGCGAGAGTCACTTACATGAAAAGTAGTTTTCAGTGTGATTCAATCAGTGTTTTAATTGAATTTATGGGAAGTTTATTTGTATTCATGTTGCAATTTTCCTCACTTTTCGAATTAGTGTCGAGAAATTTATCAATTCAGATTAATTAAGCACCCAAATAATTTATAATTACAATTACTTTCACACTAATTTCAACCCGTATGGTCGACTGAACACGTTAGGGTATAACTAATCAAAAGAGTAAACCGCATACTTTTGAATTCCTAATATTCAGGGTAAGGATCGCAGTTCCTCTCCTTGGGTCTTCTCTTACTACTAGTTTCATTTGGAGTGTCAGAAATTGTTCACCTGGGATTTTAATCCGGACCGTTCGTTCAGTAGCCATACCCACCCTTCCGAGCAGCCTTCACGATCGGCTCGTTTGACAATTTTTTCATCGTCGATCGTTAGTGAGTGTGAAAAATAAAGAGACCTTTGTAATTTTTTTTTCTCTTTCTTCTACCGTATGAGCTCTTTGCGGTGAATAATTGGCAGTAACTCACCCATACAGTAAAGGTAAAAGTAGAGGGTGGGTGACGTCACCACTTTGGTCCCAACATAGGTACCTCGGGCGTCTAAATGTAAGCGTGTCACTTGACTTGCATGCGATTAGGTAATGGTACACTGTTGCTGTACATTTGAGTTCCTAGACAAATCATTCAATGGAAGGTCAGTGGCATGTCATGGGTGGGTAAAGCTAAAATTATTTGATATTACATATTGTATTTCATTTTGATAAGTGCCTAATTTTTTCTCACGGGCTCATTGATGTTAAAATTTCACACGTCACGTGATGCATATGATGCGTACACGTGTTTACCAAAATAGGTGCTAGCTACACTCGCTCTACTAATCCTTACGCTGAAACTGAAAGCCTGAAACCTCACGTAGATGAGTTGATGACGTCACAAATGCCTGCCAAGTGCGACGCTGCTTCTCAGCTACTCTTTGGCCTCACATGCTACGCTGTTGTGTACATTTTTTTGAGCGATTCGTTCCCTCAATGATCAATTCTCTTTGAACAAATTAATGGACAGGTTCCCTAATGACGTCACCAGCTCATGAAATTTGGAGAGTTAACTTAAAACATTTTCTATTAATATTTTCAACTTATTAGAGAATGGCTAAATGAGTAAGATTTGTTTTTATTCATAAATTATCTCTCTTCCATCTAGCTAATACTTCTATTGAATTGTGTTTTAGACCTTGAAAGAACTGAACCATTCAATAAAATACGCTTCATTGATCACCTATTTTGAGATCAATACTCCTTCCGGTATCTCATTTCTTTATTTCGTTGAGTTTTTTTTTCTTTAAACTTCTGAGTGAGATTGGCAGACGTTAATGACCAGATATTGTGATTGGCTGTGAATTACCACTTCTTATCCGTGGAGGGCCTCTGCTTTTAATTGACCACATTTTCCTGGTTGCTTCAGACTGCGTTTAGTTTATGGCACCGCATTACCGCAAGAAAATTGCCTCAGACTAATTCCGGTGGAAATATGTACTGAATTAGTGGCAGTGAGGTAAGAAAATATATACCTACGCCGGTTTGCTAATTCGTTTCATAACATGATGGGAAAAAAACCTTTACCACGGGAGTGTAATCCTATGCCCTTTGATGGAAGGATAGCTTAATATATCTCCACTCATCTGCTGTGATGTCAACGATTCCATTGTTAAAACTATGGAAGATAATCCACTCTTAATTCTGAATAAGTAATGCGCATGAGAAGTTGTTTTGCTGGCCTCTTATGCTGAAAGGATTTGTTATAAGGTTTTTGACACCATTTCTGTAAGTTTCCTTAAACTTCAGACGTAGTAATTACCAATATGCTAGCCTCAAGCTCTATTAATTTTTAATTGAACTCTATATTAAATGCGATGGTGGTTGGCGTAACATGGTGGAACTCCTTCATGATGCACAAAGGTTAAGAAAAAGACTTCGCTGTTCCACAAAATAACTCTATACACTATATTAATATAACTAAAATATTCTATATTAAAATGTAAATAGGAGTTAAATTTAAAATAAAGGTATAATATTGAGTTTAGAAGGCCCTTCAGAACATCAAAATGACTTCATGTGTTCCTGTCGTATACCACTAAAACGATTATTTACTTATGTTGAAATAGTAAGCAGTTGCTTTAAACCAAATGCAATTATAGTTTGTTTACTCCAGTAATAGTCCTTAATGGCTATCTATACTAACAGTTCATGGATTCTTACCTACAGTACCGCTCTATTTTTTCGAAGAGAAAGAATTGGGATCGATACCTCTAAATCTGAATGATTTCTGAAACATCTGTGGACTATATTTTAGCTCCTTTTTTGTTTACAGATATTTTCATGTGACACTTAGTCTGTTTTATCGGGTTTAAGACGTGAAAAGTCAAATATCATTAGAACAAATTATTATGTAAAGTAATGTATTGATTTGTGAATGGTGAAAAGGTTTTTAATTTCCCTTGTTTTGAGGTGTTTGGTATATTTACATTTTTAAGTTTCAAACACTTGCTAACTTTCTAAAAAATTGTGTTTGCAGCCTATATTTAAGTCGGGTAGCTTAGAATTATTTTCTGCTCCCCTTTTTACGGCCACGTAAGGCCGATATATTTTCTTTGTACCTATTCCCTGCATCGGAGCTGAGAGTTGTTTTCCCTCATGGTCGAGGGATGGTTGATCCAAGCAATTAATGACCGCGCGCGTATATTGGGTATACGAAGTGAGTAGTTGTGGTAAGAAATCAAAAGCGATCGTTGGATATTCTTCATAATAAGTGCCTGGGTAGGTTCTGATAGATCAAGAAGTATTCCGGAAAGTCCCCATGAAACTTGAGTCACTATATTATGCTAAAGTCCTTCTCAGGCTTTGCAACGGGTTGAAACGTTGCAGTAACGTCGACGTTTCGAAAGAAGGCTTCTTACATATCATTAGGGGGTGTCAGGATCCCAATAATTTCTACATAGACACAGGATGTCCACTTAATAAACGCCTGGAGACCGGTAATATAATTCATTAAAAAGGCAAGATAAGACTGGTAAATATTCCTACGGCCAGCAATGCAAAGGCCAATTGGTTCGTCCCTGACCCCCTCCCCTCCGAAATTGCTCCGAATATGAGACGATTACATAAAAATTAGTGTGACTCCTGACAGAGTTGGGGGAACTTGTCCTAATCATGAAAAAAAGGTTGTTTTTCGAAACTTCAACCCTGTTACAAGGCTTAAGCCGATGCAAGTCCCAGATAAATATTTACATTTAATTCACAGGGAAAAATATAAATTCTTTTATTAATCATCCTTTGCATCCTTTGCATCGGAGAGATGTATATGTTTTGTATTATGATATGATAATGCTATTTCGTCATTATCAGCACTAATCCACTAGTGCTATAAGTCAGGCTCAAGGTAATTATTAACTTACAAAAGTTTTGAAACATCTTTGAAGGTGGATAGTCAGTTGGGACACTGGCGAGTTACCAAGATTTTTTTTATATATTTTTTATTTATTTATTGAATCATTCAAAAACTGCCTTTACACTGAATAGGCAACTTAAAATCTACAGCTTTAACAAATATAACTATAAAAAACTATAAAAAGGATATTAAAGAAAGAAAAAAAGATTCATAAGATGGCTTTTCGAAGTTGCTCTTGAATGATCTGATGGGGATTGAAAGATCCAGGGAAGGGTGAGTGGTCGAAATCGTATTGAAAGAGGTAAGGAGTCTGTAAAAAAGTGATCTCTGAGAGAGAGAAAGGCGGAATATCGGTTGGTGTAGTAGGTGATTATTACGAAAGGCGCGGGTGGGAATTTGGAGTGAAAAGAAAGGCAGTATTTCTGAGGATCAGAACTTGCTATTTAAGGCATTGCAAATGAAGGAAAGATCATGAAAATCCCTTCGGGAGAATAGTGGGACCAATGATAGGGCAGACATTACTTCAGAGTGAGAAGAATTACGGAGGTGAGGAACACGGTGTCGGGCTACTGAAATAAAGGAACAACAACAACAAATGTTCGAACAAATGAAAAGGAAATGCTCCAACGAAGTTCCGCCAAATATTTATTAATGCCCTTTATTGTTCTGGGAAAAACGAAAACCCATACTTATCCCTTTTGCAAAATATCTCTCTCAACTTATCGTTTCTGTCGGACCTGGAAATATAGTGGAGTTCTAATATGATGTTTTCCGTGTCATTCAGAGAGATATCCATTCTCGATTGCTCAAGCAATCTAAGCCTAGCGCGCAACCTCCGAGTCTTTTGTGACTCCAAGCGCAATTCGTTTAACATCTGTGTTACGCAAAAATATTCCCATATCGGGAATCGAATCCGGACATTCTGGGTGTAGGCCAGATATCGCAGCCACCAGAGCGCATAGAACTTTCGGTAATTTGAGCAGTTAATCATTTGACTATACGGATAAACCAATTTGGAATAATATGGGAGGCTTAGCGTGACAGCAGAGTCATATCATAGTGATTTCTTCTTCTCCGTTTTTGTTGCAAAAAAAACACGTTACCAAGTGTTTGAGCTAGTTGTGAACATTGAAACATTCGTCATGAATGTGCTACAGGGATGCTCATGGCTTTGTTTCGCACGAAAGACATGCCCCACTCATTTTAGTTTCCAATACGAGAAAATTGCGTGGGCCGAGTCTGAATCTTGGTAATAACGTATCTACCTAAAGTTTACTGTTTCTCTGGCAACCAAATAGATATAGAAAGAAATGGAATAGAAAGAGTCGGGGGAACTATGCTACCATGGGACTCAAAACTTAAGGGTCCATTTTACCATTGTTCTCTGACAAGGGATCATACGTCCGTTTTCGCAAATGATAGAGACATCCTTCGACTACTTGCATCATAAGCGCAATCCGCAAGACAATAGGCTTAGAAGGAAAGTTTTTTTCCGATCATTACTCACGTCTTCGTGCGTTTCTCATTTCCATATAATTACTCTGATAGTTTTTCCATGCGTCTATTTTTTTTATGACGTGCATCCTTCTCCAAAGGTGGCTTCGTCCCCTCTTTGAGTTACCCGAATGAGAAGACCTAAGAATTCTCACGCGCAAATTCTATGTCAGTTCAGTGCCATCAGCCAGTATTTTCCCGGAGACCTTCTGGTTTTGCAAATTGTGATGGTCGTTTCGCTCCAAAGGGCGCTATTGTCTCGCATGACGATTCAGAACGATATTATGGAAATGTGAAAAAATTAAAACAGCTGTATAAATATTTTTTTCTGTTCACAATGACGCTAACCTTTTTATGAATTGCTATTTCTTTTCCCCGCTTGTCTCCTTCACTCTAATGTCAGTTTCGATCTATATTCTTTCCGTGCATTGGACATCATCAAAAGTTTCCCAGTTTAAATGGTCACTTGATCATCCTTTTTAGAACTTTTTTCTGGAGTTCGGAAGAATCGTGGTTTTATTCCCTCACGGTGCCGGGACATGTGAGAAACCTCACTTCTACTTTTCGTTTAATATTTTTATGGAAGATTCCTCTTTTTCGGGATTATCAGCGTTTAATCATTGCGAAATTAGGAAAAATAAAGTTGTTGCCTCTGTTCCAAATTTATGAAATAGAAATAATGTCGGAATTAATCTCTCTATTATTCGCGTGCTGATGTGGTAAGGAAGAAATATCCCGAATAAGTTCAACAGATTCAGGCTTCAGTTGGTGGAAGTTAAACATATTTAAATAAATAAAAGATCGTAGCACTTTTCCAAAAGATTTTTTAAATGCGTACAACGCGTTTCGGCTCACTGAGCCATCTTGTCTTGGTCTTGTACCAGATGATGGCTCAGTGAGCCGAAACGCGTTGTACGCATTAAAAAATCTTGTGGAAAAGTGCTACGATCTTTTATTTATTTAAAAAAGGAAGGAATATCCAGTGGAATAGCGCAGGCGAGGAGGGCTTACTATTAAGAATCTGAAGTGAAGAAAAGAAAGTGAAGATACTATTCATCAGATGCTACGTATGGAGCATATTACCTCATGGCAGCGAGGCTTGGACGTTGATTGGTGCAGCGAAGTCAAGAGTGGGAGCATGTGAAATGTGTTGCTACCGAAGAAAGACGAATTTATAACGGATCGACCGAGTAAGTAATGCAGAAATGCTAAGAAGAGTGGAATAAACCAGAAGTCTTCTAAAAACCGAAAGGAAAGTACAGGGCAACTTAGTTAGCCACATAATGAGTCAACATGTCCTGATGAAAACAATCGTAAAAGGACAGGTGGAAGAGAAGACGGGCACGCCCCGAATGAGCTACAGAGGACAAGTTTTAAAGGATTTAAAAGTAAAGAAATACGTCGGTATGAGAAGGCTAGCGAACAGGAGAGCAGAACTGAGAGCTGCGTCAAGCCAATTGAAGGATTGCTGACTTACGATGCTGATGGAGTTCAGTAATGCTACTGTTTTTAAGATCTTGGTTTGAGCCCTGTCTCCCCTGATAGTTGGCTAATTTACCAAGGCGGTTTATAGTATTTATTTTCAGAGAGAGGGAGGTTCATAGCTTTCCTCGGTCACTTGGTGCTGTGCAATACCTCTTGGCTTATTGCGTTTGAGTTCTTATTGTTTTTTTTTCAAATAGTGTAATAAAAGCTTTGATTGGTGAGGCATCGCAAAGATTTCCATATTTTCAATTTTTCCAGAAATTACGGCGAGGTGGTTTCCTCGTCTGCCACCGTTTACCAGCCATTGGGTTTTTAGCACCAATAATTTCTTGTAACTTCTCGTTATGTCGCTGACCATGTGTAGTTTTTTAATACTAGCAGAAGAATTATTACTCACATTTTTTAATAAAATTATAGTTTCCCCTCTCGTTCATAGAAACTTGTGTGACCTTAAATACTTTTAGAGGTCATTATTTTTTTTAATTTTAATGCATTTTTTTGTATTACTTTTTCCAGTGAATCCATAATATTCAAATATCGGCGTGATATTCTCAACAGCTTGACAGAAGATCCCTGGGTAAGTCTTTTCCCTATTTCTGCTTCATAAAATTATACTTCGCGCGAAAAATTCGTCTTTGATTGTTCCTCTTTTACATATATGTGTGTAATAGAACCACGGCCATTACATTTTAGCCTCCAAAGCCAAAACGCGTGCTTCTCTTCTACCTTGTTTCGTGAATACGTGATGAAAGAAAAGGTACGATGGAATTGTTTGAGTTTTTCTTCGGTCACTGTCCTGCGTGATATGGTTAGTTTTGCTTTAAGTGGTCGTAACTGTTTGATTCCAGTTTGTTTCTCTCTCCCATTGATTGTCCAGAAATAATTACCAACGTATCTGTCCGAAGGGTAGCCTTATATAAAACAGCTGGACAACATCCTCACTCAAGGACCGCGTGTCAGGATGAAGATTGTTTATTAGATTTTAATGTATGTATTTCTCAGCAACTGCTGTCAACAACGGAGTCTTCTATTTACTTTATGCGGGCATTACAGATTATACATAATCATTTTCCTTAGGGACATACTTAAGTGTCTTAATCAATTGTAAATAACGTCGAATACGAAAGCGATAAGCCTTCCATTTTACCTAAACTGGTTCCAATGCACATACTCCTGTAAAGAATTACGGTGCTCAGTGTTAAGTGCCCCTTTAGGATTTTTTTAAGTTTATATTTCTTATATTGCGAACAAAATTTTTACGTTCGTGATAATTTTTCCCCTTCCATACTCGAAAATTAGATTTCTTAAGTAATAGGGTAGTTTCCTTCATCAAAGAAAACGATAGGCATTGATTGCGATTCGTTACCCACCATTAGTGTATTCATAATACACAAATTATTTGGTTTTAGAAATACCGGTTTAGACGAATGGCAATGGTCAAATTTTATCCTCATTTGAAAAAGGCCAGATTGGCGCCCATGCGATTCCACTCCGCGTGACGTCACAGGGACCTAGTTTCTACACGAGAGGATAGGAGTTATACATCGTCTGAGGTTACCAATGCATGCATGAGGCACAGAGCTCAGGGAAACATGTCTTAATAATCACCTATTAAAACTGGGTAAGGTCGGAAAGTTTTCTTCGTTTGATAAGGTATTAATAAACCTTTTTTAAGCCAAGCGCTACCATTCAGCAAGGTACTCAGCTATCCGCTAGCATCCTGCGTCCTATCAGCGCTCAGAGCCTCGATCAAGGTCACTTCACAAGGAGAGAGGGGGAACCAGAAATGCGTCGCACGGACTTTCCTACTTACGCGTCGCGTTTTTGCGCGCTTGAAAATTTTCACTTTTCATTTAATCGCGAAAAATAGATATCGTCATTTAAAATTTTAAAAGCGCGAAATACGTACTCCAGGAGTAAAAATCTTTCAATTTATGCAATAAAAAAATAATAGGAAACCACCCTATTGGGAATAGATACCTTTCTGAGTGACGCGGAGAACATCACATTACTACTATGTTTCCTGGTTCGACAGAAACGATAAATTAAAAGAGATATTTTGCCTAGCGAATAGGTATGGGAATCATTTTTATTACGGAACCATAAAACCATAAATGCTGGATAGAACTTCGTTAAGCCGCGATCACACTAGGCCGTTTAGCAGCCGCTGGTACATATCGCCATCAGCCAGCGGATCTTTAGTTTTCACAGTATGAGAAAATAGCCGCTAGTACAGTTACTGTTGATGACTGGATTACATCGCGTGTGTGCGTGCAGCACGTCATCTAGTGATTCGATTCGTGACGTTTTGAGTCGTGGGTTCAATGTTAGAGAGTTGGGTGAACAGGTGATGAAGCGGAAGAAAAGGCGATGGTGTGTTAGATCCTGGATATTAAGAAGAAACTATCTGGGGGCATTAGCAAGACTTTTTAAGGAACTAGAATTGGAAGAAACATCATCTAATGCGAACATTTTAAGAATGTCAGTTCCTAAATTTGATGGTGTCAACCATATCCACTGTTATTCACAAAATGAAATAGAAAATACATTATAACCAAACTAAATAGCACTGCATAAAACCAATTACACTGTGTACAGTTAATAGTACGCACGTCTTAATTCACCAGCCGCTTGTGAGATATTAGGGGCTCACATTGGCTCGTTGGCGCCTGCGAGGATATCACGTGACTGCCAGTGGAGGGTAGGTAGCGCTAAAAAATTTAACTTGTTCAACTTCTGATTGCTGCTGGTAAACATTATCCCGCTGGAAATCACCAGAAAATACTCACATCTTGTGGTAAGACTTGTAATTCAGACTTCCCTGTCGTAGTTCTAGGTCAGACTTGGCTGCTTTCTAGCTATATTACCAGGGGCTAGTTGGAAGCGGCTGCTAAACAGACTTGTGTGACCGCGGCTCTAACTGCTGGTGTCCTAGCACCCCCTGCCACACGCCTATGGGGCTTGCGAGGTATTATGTAGATGCAAATGAAAATGCAGCGTGGTGACCATGTTTTTAAACGAAACGCGTAGTTCAGTTGAAGCTGTAGCTCCATCTAAAATAACCGGTTATGTATTAATTTGTGTAATCCCCATGTATTTACTTCGTGAAATACACAAAATTGTTAAATCTCTGTGTATGCATGGCGTGCGTGATAAAAATTAATAAATCCCTCCAATGCTTCGGAAAAAGATGAAGCAATGCGTGTTTTTCTTATGGTGTTGGTGTCGTTCTTCGATCATGTAATCATCATGCATGCATATTTCGATCTTGTAAACATGTCTTTACTTTGCTGGGGCAAAATATTGGTCTAATTAATTGAATATTTTATTAATCTCATGGTCAGCTCTCAATGAAAGCGTAGCAATTATTACTCTCCGGCATGAATTCGCTTCCTTTATTCAGTAAATTTTCACATCTTGTGGTAAGATTTGTTATTCAGACTTCCCTTTCATAGCTTTGTCGCCATTCATAGAACCCCCCTCAAACTTAGGTAAGAATTAATGACTTTCATGCATTCTAGCAAGTTGGTGGGTGTTTGCGAACTTTTCCCCGTAAGATACGAGGTTCTTACTTACTTACGAGTTACTTTTATCTTGTAAGATTGGATTAATACCGTGCTTATATAATCTCGCTTTTTATCTTCAGTAAGAAAGGAGGAGTTACTCGTGAAGGATCAACTACGTCCAATTATGCGTTGCTTTTATGTCTATGTCAAATCTGATGCCTATTTTAATTTACTCATATCTGCATAAAAACATGATAATCATTGTCATAATATATTGTGTAAACACAATACGTTCTACATAACCTCTCCTCCCTCATTTATCGACACTCTCCTTAGGGATTTTATTTCTCTATAGTGTTTTATTGAGACGCAAATGCATTAATTTACTATTGACGCAAGCTTGGATATCCTCGCAAGAAGGCATAAAAATGCATGGACTCTTTATCTTAATTGAAAAATCGAAGAGCACTTCTTGCTTCCTCGCAATCACTCAGGCAACCTTCTGAGCGCAACGCCGCTGTTTTTACCCTCCTCCACTGATCGGTGACGTCAGACGAATTAATACTCTTATCTTTGCAACTTCCTCGCTTATTAAGCATGTGCAGTTGCTCCGCCCACATCCTCCTCCGGTAATTGCATTCGTGAAGGGTGCATTTTATTCAGCGTTCCTTTATGGTCAGGGTCGGGCACTGTCGGGGTCATCAATGAATGTGGAAAGGGTCTTTCACATTTGGTTCCTATTGTGAATGAAGTGTGATATTTTGGTGTGGCCATGGTGTAAATGAATGATAGTTGGCCAATTTTGGGATTAGCGAAAGAGGAGCTAAAGATGTGGTAGAAAATATATATCTAATATGTTATCATAAGCTATCTAATTGAAGGATATATCTATATATATAAAAGAAAGTCGAAAATCGTGTTAGTAAGAACACTTATAACTCGAGAACGGCTGCACCGATTTCAATGAGATTTGGTTCTTTGGATTCGTCTCAGGCGGGGTTAACATATAGGCCATTAAAAAAAGGATAATTTCACAAAAAAATTCATCTTTTTCCTATGGGCATGCTTTTAGGAGTTATAGTAACACAATAATTGATAAGTCGGTCAAAACTACAAATTAAATAATTTTTTTTGTTTTTACCACTTTAATAACTGAATTTAGTAACAATATAACATTTTAATTACTAAATATATTCAAAATATTAATTAAATTGAAATTACATTTTTTTAAATTTAATTCGAGCTGATTGTAAGCCCAGCCGTGGCCCAGCTCGAGTTGACACTTCACTACCGTGTTTGTAAACAAATCTCCAAGCAATTGTTGACAAACGGTAATGTCCGTGTTCCTGTCGAGGAATCGAGTAGTTTTAACTCATTTCCTTAGAACAATTGCAAATTTGTTTCAGCGGAAGGTGAGCTCATCAATAAAGAGTTCCAGAATATGATTGATCACCAAAAGAATCAAAGATGGTTGATTTAGCGAGCAAGAACGAAGATGTGGATGACTAAAACGAGGTTAATTCAAATAGTTCGTACTCTGCATGGATTCGAATCTTTTAAATGTGTAACAAACGAAGACGAAATCACCAACTATCTATCTGAATATTTTAAGTCCTTGGACGTACCTAGCTTACCAAGGCATGATTTACAGAAAAATGTAGTTTCTGTGCTCATGATCTTTCGAAGCCTAAACCAACCATAACTATCCAACGGAACGTGTTTGATCATTAAAAAAATTGGTGATGAATGTGATTCACGCAACTTTACTCAAAGGAAAATTCAAAGGTTAGGAAGTCCTCATTCCGTAGATTCCATGATCTCAACTCATATGCCTTTTTGAGCTTAAACGTATTCAATTTACAATTCGTGTTGCATTCGTGATAACGATTAAAAAATCGCATGGTCATTCTTTCAGTTTTTCTGTTGTATGTGCTAATGTGCTAATGAAAACCCATGATTTTCTCATGGTCAATTTAGCGTGCTATGTTCACGAGTCGATAAACCATCCTCGGTATTTCTTCCTTCGCTTCAAGTGCGTAGCTAGGATAGGGGGTTTTGGGCGCAGCTAATACCACGGGTCTGTAGGGTATAGAAAACTCGCTAAGGTAAGCGAGAAGTGTGGGGGCACTTCCCCCAGACATTTTTTAAGATAAATGGTTCAAAATAGTGGGTTTTGTGGCTGTGTGAATAGTTAAATATGTTTTGTTTGTTAGTCATCCGTACCCCAAATATTAATAACAAAATCTTTCATAAAAAAATTCTCTAAGCTCTTGGGGGGGGGTTTATCCCCCAAAACCTCCCCTCGCTGCGTCACTGCTTTGCATCGCTATATTTATTTAGCTTCATCCGCTTCATCTTGCGCCTGATAACAAAACAAAAACTGTTGTTTCTCAGAAGGTGCTTGACGCAAGACATTAAACCCGAATGTGTAGGGCTCACCGTGGTGCGTTTACGCATGCAGTACGTTTACGCAGTGCATTTTTTCCAAACAGAGATACTATAACTGGCGCGCCTTAAGTCATTTAATGCAAATGCTGCTTCATAGGGGCTTTTCTTGAACGATTTTGAGCATCAGTCAAGCGTCGGTCTGCGGTCGTGTCAACCTGCCCCCTGAATGGGCAGGTTGACACGATAATATGTATATATTAAGTGTATGCAACAGACTTGGACCTAAAAACATTTTTTTACAGCTAATAACGCAAATAGCCAACAACTGAATGCGTATAATTCTTATTTCATGAACTGCTTTATTAAACCACAATGCCCAAAATTTCTTAAGCTAAAACGTAAGAAAATTTGTTGAAAAAAATCCGCGTAAACGTGCTCCGATTCACCCTATGTAGATTCAATAAAGAAAATGTCTTTCTGACAAGCAATTTTGGTACTCATTTACGCAGTTTTATTGAATTTGTATCCTTATTTTATTATAATAAATTAAACATGATTAAAAACGATACAGCCGCTCTTGATTTATAAATGGTGTAAGTAAACTGGAAGTTCATTGATTGTTAGGCGGTACGAAGTTCGCCGGGTCAGCTAGTATATATATATAAGACCACCAAATCTGGCCAGCATCTTAAAAACAACCAAACCACTGCCCAAACAAAGTACCTATATTAAACCACAGCCCTCGCCCTGCAACCGTGCAAGATGCAAAACTTGTCACATCCTCATCACCGAACCCCTTCCCGATCAATTCCTTGCCTTCCCTCTCCCCTCTGTGTCGGAAATTTCTTGCACAACAAAAAACATTGTATATATACTGTTGTGCCAGAAATGCCCCGCTTTTTATATCGGCTTATCCACCACTCCCCTTTGCATCCGAATGAACGGGCATCGCTCTTCATGCAATAGTGTTTCTTCTGTTTCTGCTTCCCTTCCAGTCGCCGTTCATGCTTCCTCCCACAAAGCTCTGGTTGACCAATGCTATAAAGTGGGAATATTAGCCTCTCTCCCCCCGTCTACCACCCCCCTAGAACTGAAGGACTTGGAACAGGCATGCATATGGGCTTTCCGTGCGTTTTCTGGTCCAGGAATCAACCGCGCCCACTAGAAAGAACAACCAATCCCCGTCCACCGTTTTTCCTCCCTCCATATTTGCCCTCTGTCTTGCACCCTTCCTTATGCCCTTTCCTCACTTTCCCTCCTCTTCTCACTTGAGAAAGATGGGCTGCGTCCCATCGAAAATTTGTAAAAACAACCTTTCCCCGTAAGTTCCTCACTTTTATTTTATTTTTCGTTTTTCTGTCAATTTCTAAGTTTTTTTGTGTGCCCACCCCAGGGCAAGAAGAAGTTCCTTTACATTATTTATATATATGAATACAAAATAGACAAGGGCGCATATGCGGCCTCAGAGATGCATTATGGAATGAAAAGCTCAACCGGCCGTATAATATCTCTTCACGCTCGTCCACCTTGCAACCATGAATCACTCCACTGTGTTGGTGTGCAGAAAGGGGAGAGGTTATCCGTGGGCATCGAACCCCAGCTTCTTAACTGGAATAGCACACCCTCACGCATTCATGCACCCAAAACAAGAAAAATCCTTTGTGATGGCTGAAAGGACCCATACTAAGATAGATAATCAGGGATTCTTCGCAGAGCTGGAGGGATCCTGCTAAGGATATCTAGTTGTTGGTAGATATACAAACACAATTACTCTGAAAAGAGTCACACACACACACATTCATTCACCCACAAATGGCACTAACATTCCAGGAGAAGTTAGCTCTAAGTAGGGGGACGAGGAACACGTCGAGTACGTATTTCGGGACACAAAGTGGCCTTCCTCAGCGAGCTGAAGGAAAAGAAGACTTGAAAAAAAGAGGTTATAAAGGACCCCAATTGAAATAACAAAGAAAATTATTTAGTTTATCAATGATTACATTTTTTCCATTAATACTTTTTAATTTTTAGTAAAAATATCTAATTACTTGAATGCGGGCGTATGGCATTTGATGACGGAGGAAAATAAAATTAATGTATCAATTGTATAATTTATTATTCTAATAAAACGAATGGATTCAAACAATATTAATTAACATATTTGGAAGGTAGACAAGGCAGGTCTTACAAGGCAAAATTCCTGTTTTTTTATAGTACCAACAGGTTTTTTTATAACATGCATTGCTGAAATAATGGAATGATATTTCATCTTATATGAGAATATTTTAACGAAAAAAACAAACTTTCTTTAACATGCAACTTGACGTTGATAAAAAAAAGAAAAATCAATAAACATTATTTAATCTAAAAAGGCATTCTTCTATCGTTCGGATATAAATGCATCAATTAAGAAGTCATCGCTCAAAAGATTTTAGTTAAATATCTGCCACGTATCTGATCGCGGTGGTCTAGATGTATGTAACTTTGATACATAATCGCGGGATATTTGCAGGATTTCGACGATGGGAATCAAAGGCCGACGAAAGAAATATTTTTAATGTAAAAATGAAAAAAAAACTGGTGGAACAATTGTTCCGAAAATATGGGGAATTCCCTTGCTACCCATGAAGATAGTCTTCTACTGTGAAAATTGAAGTTTGAAGGTTGCTCCTTCTTTCAGTCTTGGAAAAGCAATCGAAAGAAACTGAATACCGTGGTTAGAGTATTAACATGGTCATCCCGTTTCATGAAGGTCGACTACTGACGATACCCTCACCGGGGTCGGATGGCAGAAGACACGTTTTTCCCGTAAAGTGGTAACTAAGGCTAAAATCTCCAGCCGAACTTAGGGCTAACAGTTCTCAAGATATTCTTCCTTCATTTTCCCTCAACGAGTCATTACTCTATGGTCTTTAGACCGTTTTTGATGTCCTATTTTCTTAAGCTATTCAAATGCTCTACTTCTAAAGAAAGAATATTCGAATTCCATGGAAAGGGGCAGAGAAATAATGACAATGGCTTTCAAAATTACCATTTGGCTTGAAAAAGGAAGTTGTCGGAGGAAACACCTTAAAGTTTTAAGTTATATATTTTTTTCAAATAGAAAATTTGAAAATTCTCATTTTTGCACAGGCTCTAATTGTTATAGTTATCTAAGAATTTAAAAAATCCTGATTAATTCTAAAATGGATATTTTTGTTGAAAAAAAAACGATAAAAATTTAGCTTTGCCTTAAAAAACATGAAAAAAATAAAATTCAGTTCTTTCACCACTAGTGAATCATCGGGCACCTTTCGGAGAAAACAGCAAATTAATTTGCTATTCACATGAAAATAGAAATGACACTAAGGTCGGTCAAAGAGTTTCAAAAAGTTGAAAATGTATTCATTGAACTATCCGCATCCTCTGCTCCTTTTTTGGATTTTTTTACCTCAATGGAAGCCATAAGAAAAAGTTCTCCTTTGGTTGTGTCCCAAATTGATGGTTTCCGTGTACTAGAGGCTCGATCCTAGTTCTTAAGAATATCAAAAGTCGGAGAATGTGTATTGGTGAGAGGTTACTGTAAGCAGAGGTTTCACTGTATTTTATTATTTTTCTATCGCTAGTATATTTGTATGGTGGTCTAGTGAGTTGAGTGCTGATTGAGGTGTCCTGGAATCAAGTCCCGGATGAACCTTCGATTACCCAACAATAAGAATCTCAAAGTGCTAGGTTTCGCAGGGAAAGGAACTGGCCCCCCCACCCAGAATGTAAGATATTCTCACGCCTGTGGTGAGCTCGGGGTGAGCTCTACCCTCACTTATCCATGCCCACCGTCTGACAGATTCACTGAGTGATGTTGCGACGAACGTATTTGGTTAAAGTACTGCAAGGCATATTGTTTCCCTTCTTTTTCAAACATTTTTGCTGTCTCCTCTTGATGAATGAAAAATCGAACAGAAACCACTTACAGATAAAATGCCCTAAGGCCATTTCCATCGTGTAATCATGTAAAAAAAATGGCATCGCATCGCATCGAGATAGCCTTCGAGGCTTCAAGGCCGTCTAGATCAATCGCGATCTTGATCTTGGCTCAGTGAGCCAAAGACTTGCTCGTTCGCAGAATGGAAGGGAAAGAAACGGAGGCTGTGTTGATGTTGTCGGAAGAAACGGGAAACACCCTCCAAGCTCCAGCATTTCATAGAAATGAGAGGAATTCGTTAAGATCTCGACGACGGAAGTTTAAAGAAGTTCATGAGAGAAGCGAAGAATATGTTATCTTCCTGGTAATTTCAAAATATATTTTTCTGATTTTACCTCATTAACTTGTGTTTGCAAAATTGGCCATATAATCTGGAAATAGCATTTGAATATCAGCATTTATGTATAGACTGTTGCGGAAGTTTATTGATAAGCAGAGGAAAAATGTGATCATTGGCAGAGTAAAAACATGTCATTTTGACAAAAAGAAACTGAAATTTAGCTCATTACATCAATACGGCTACAAATCAAGACTTTACTCTAGGTGAAGGTTCTACTTTAGAGTATCTGCCGGTTCAGCTGTCAATGCTTGTCTTCATGTAAAATCAGCTTCGCTAAAAAAATTTAAATGCAAATCTCAATATTCGTGGCAAAAATTGGACTAATTCTTCAGTGTTTAGAAGATTAATGCTACCATTGAAGTCATTTGACGATATTTACATAAAATGTCGCTGGGATCGGTTCAAATAGCCGGAAAAATGTAAATTTAAAAATATATCGATTGAATTTTCCCCATTCCTTGTATGCCCGTCTTTTTCTTTTTCTCCTCGACGGTTGTCGTCTAATATCCTAAGCATTTGCAAAAAGTTTTTGTTCTGAATCGCTCAGTCTCGCGCCTTGTTCTTCAAATTTGCTCCACGAGTGAACTATTTCCTACAGGACTGTGTCCAGAGTGACCACGTGTTGTTATACGGCGGTATGTGGCATCTAATTATGATAATTGCAAAGATGATATTTAAGCTTGTAATTAGTTTCTCAAGAACAAAAGAAGTTCTTGCTGGCTGCAACCGGTTCCGCTACTATAAGAATTATCGAATGACCTAGAAGGAAGGTAAAAACGGATCACTTGCGTTCATCGCTCATTCATACGCCTACCTCTGTTCCTGCCAAGTAATTTATAGAAAATTCTCTGATGCATGTGTCAAAAAGACGTAGGCCTCATGTGAAACAAAGTTGATAACCCACAAACATCAGAGTGCTACATTCAAGACGAATAATGATATAAATAGGTTACATTTATAGGTCATTATAGGGAAAGTAAGGTGAATGTTTTTATAACTAATCATAGGTGTGAACTAATTTAAATTTTTGATTATGCTTAATAGCTTTGTAACCCTAAAATTTTCATGTTCCCGATAAGCATGATAATCGCTAAGACAATTTTTAGGTTTGTAATTAATTTCGCAAGACCAAAAGAAATTTCATTTGCAGCGAAACAAAATTTATGCTTTTTAAGCCTTATTTAGTATATATTCAGTTGACGTTTCCATTTCTATTTCTTGTTATAATTAAGGCGCCACCGGCGTGCTGAACTATTTTTTTGAGTCAGTCTTGTCCCTTGGGAAATTAGCCAATTTATTTGCCTGCCTATATAGGTACCCAAAGACCTCATACAAATACGGCTACAAATCAAGGCGGCTATTCGCTGCCCTACTCTAAATCAATTTCTTAAGAGTATCTTCGGGTTCCACTGCCCGTAAGTATGAAAATTCTAAAAATTAAAGGATTTTTGAAAATAATAATTTTGGTTTATGTTTTATATAAAACGGTCCTTACTTAAAAAACAACTCTCGTATTTATTTTACTGAACAAAGGCTTTCCGCCGCCCTTTAATCCGATTTCTCTCAATTCTTCCGCTAGTATAAAATCTGGTCGATTTAATGCGAGCGCGCGCCGCCGTGACTGCGGTGGAGGAGGTATTCCAATGTGACGCAAGTTTGCGATCGCTTTTGCGTGCTGACACGTGTCTACACTGCGGAGGAAATAATGGGCTCCCCACAATTGGAATGCGTGTTAACTCTATTTAAGATTGTAAGGCGTTGAGAATATAGTGGATCTGTTACCAAAAAGTTATAATTAGCTTGCACCAAGGTGTTTTTAAACATGAATTGAACATGAAACATTGAATGTGTTCATGTTTGCAATCAGCTATCTGCGTGTTAGCAGATTGTAAGAGGATGAGTGATAAAGTATTACCAGCTATTGATTGACAGCATCTTATTGGGTTTCCCACCGTATTTGTTTTTTTAATTCAACACTTCCACCTGAAGACGCCTGCTGGAACGCAGGTGAAACTGTGTTTAAAAAATCAGCGGACGGGGTGGGAAACCAAATAGATACTGTCAATCACCCCGCAACACCATGGAAGCCTTAGTACTATTACCAGCTATTGGTCAAATGTATGGGTCATTCCATTTTATTAAGAAACGATTGACGAACAGGGTATCAGATCAAAATGTCTTTCTGGGTGATCGCAGAACAGTCGCGTAGCCAGGACTTTCGTTCGGGGGGAGTCCAAAACCGGGGGTGCGAATTTTTTTAAAACAGGGGACAAAGTAATGGGTTCTAAACTAATGTTTACAGTTGTTATAATCGAAAAAACTTCATTTGTTAATGAAGTATTTTGTAAATTCATGATTTTTCAATATTTTGCTTTCTTTTATGAAGGAAAATAATTGCTTTTTTATATTTCGAGGGGGGTCCGGACCCCCTGATCACGCCCTTGTTACGCCACTGTCGCAGAATAAGCAATGTTTGATTATTTGCGCGAGACCCCCTTTAAATTTGCCAAATGTTCTAAAAATTATTTAACTGGCAAAGCCTAAAATCAGTATGCCAGTTACTCTCGTTCGCTCGTTATCACCTGCCTCATAGAGGGAAAAGTTTGGATGAAGTGAATTTGGAAACACGATTTTTAGCAAAACAATTTAAGTTGGAATGAAAACCATGCGTCGCAGAAATATGGTGAGTGAGTTTTGCGAAAATAAGTATTTACAAGTTGTTCTTATGTTTTTCTCATGTTTTCCATAAAAAGTGTGCCTGAATCAGATATTTTTATATCCCTGCAGCAGTTCATCGAGACGTGATTATTATCTTATTTGGTTAAAGACATGCTAGAACAGTGAAATTGACATAATTTCATCTATTCTTATTTTCATACTTAAGTGTTTAAACATTGTTAATTTCGCTACTTATTGAGCTCCAAATCGGCATTAATTTAAATGTTAAAATTTAAATATCCAAATTTTCAATTTTTTCACATAGATTATTCTTCTACTTAAAATGACGTGTCGATTGTTGAGCAGTGATTATTTGCTATTTAATAGATAATATTTGCATTCAGGAGTTACTGAAAGTTAAGAATGGCTTATGTCACGATCACTTTCAAAGGCAAGTTTTGAATATGTAATTCTACACAAAATATGTTCACATCCTGGGTGAGAAACTTTTACTTGTTTTCATGTAGTTAATATTTTTATCCACTGATTAAAAAGACGTGCTTTTGCCCCCTGGGTTGTGTAATCTGTAATTCGATGAGACTCAAGAACCTTGGTCTCAAGGAATGACCTCAATGTGTACAAGAATCATTCTCTTATGGTAAGATTTCCTCGCAGATCATACATTTCATTAATTTCTTTCTGCAGTGGAGTATATTCTGAAGCACCAGTTTATTCATTTTTTGCAGTAATCAGTGAGTGCATTGTGAACTTATTTGACGATTCCAATTAATGTCGTAGATTCTTTCATCGTTGTGTACATTTAATGCTTGGAATTATTCCTTGAAGGTTTTTTCCGCATTTCAATGAAAAATGGAAAATGATATCTATTTTTCCTTGTTCTTTCCATAGAAGCGATACCTGTCACGTAAATAATATCAATCATTTGAAGGTTTATACAATGTGTAAGTTAACCTGGATTGGTTGAGGCCAACTGCCAACATCTACCTCACCGTAAGCCTTAATTACGTTCACTGAAAATAATCACTATTTAATCCGCAAAAAAATGAGTTATTATAAACCCTCAAATTAGTGAAATGATGAGACGATATTTTGGTCTTTTATGAAATAGGTTAAATAATAAAAAAATAGCGTGGAAATATTTTTATTTGAGTGTCGCTGTTTTTTTAGATATTCAATTATGAGCGCAAAATTACATTATAGCTTTATTTATATATGATGCAAGCATAACCTAGGGTGAGAATTTTGTATAAGTTCAACAGATTCAGGCTTCAATTGGTGGAAGTTAGACATATTTAAATAAATAAAAGATGGTAGCACTTTTCCACAAAATGTTTTTACTGCGCACCCTTACCAATCAATCAATCAATCAATTTCAAATTTTTTGCAAGGTCTTGTACCAGATGATGGCTCAGTGAACCGAAACGCGTTGTACGCAGTAACAAAAATTTGTGGAAAAGTGCTACGATCCTTTATTTATTTAAATAAAGATTTTGTATTCTTTGGTACTCCTTTTATCTGCATGCCCTAAACCGGGTTTACAAAAAAATGCTTTTTCTTTTCTCACGGCAGGTAGGAAGTAGTTTCCTATTTCCTAAAGCATTGCATGAAACAAGTAAGTTTGAACGCAGTCACGCGAACGGGTGCAAAGTTATATACACCACAATACAAGTGATACCACCTAAGCACGACCTCCGTCTCCTTAGCGACAGTGTAGACTTGATACGTCAATACCTTGCTCGCTAAAACCAAGCCAGAGATTTTCCTTGGAAGAAGGTGGCTTGGCGATGTTTAATGCAGCATGCCTGACCGCCAATCGGGAGATCCTGATTCGAATCCCGCCTAAGTTAAATGATATTTTCAAGGAAAATTTCTTCCTTGGTGTATATTCCGGTTTTCTCTTTAGTGGTTGTTCAGGAAAGATTTTCATCAGCTCCATTGATAACTAATAGAGGTTATATAGTATAAAGTGACAGCTGGCATTGAAGGTACGATAATTTCCTGGGTAGCTATGTTTAGGGAGCTAATCCACTTCGGAAATCGCTCCGCTTTCTGAATCCGGGTGATATGTCTGCATCTTCGCGTAGAACTTGCTCCTATAAACCAGTCAATGCTTATCTTGGGAAATTTTCAACGCAGGAGCTCCACGGCCAGTTCTTTTTGTTGTCCTGTTGCAAGGTGACACGATAAATTGTGTCGCATCGTGTTTTAATTTCCTGGCTTTGGTTCGTATCTTAATGATCACCTTTTCTTGTGGCCACCTCTCTCTCTATTACACCTACTTCGCGTTGCCCCCTGACGATGTGCATAAATTATTATCCCTCTCAGGTTCACCTACGTGCCGTAGTTTTCGCCCTTCTAAATATTTTTTACGTAAAAGTTGCGATCAGTCTATTTGCACAGTCATCGGCACGTTTCTTCGGACGAACTGAGCTTGTCTGCTGATATTTATTTATTTAAGGAGTTGCTCACAATCAGAATTTCTGCCAATTTATAGTGACGCAGTAACAAACATGAAATTTTAACATAAAAAATCTGAAATAATAGTACAGGCATAAGATAGTAAAGAGCAAAATAGAAGGCACGAGGAAAGGGAGGTGGAGAGGGAGGTTTATTTATTAGCCGAGGAATGGGACATGGCGAGTTTGACAAATAAGTTTAAAGGCAGATAAACGGATCAATATTGTTTGGTAATGAATTGAGCAGGGAGCAAAGGCTGTGTTGGAGTGAGTGCTTAACGAGGGATAGTCTAGGGATCGGCGTATGGAGTAAGGAATGTGTACGAATGTGTAATATCTCCTTTATTACCATTTTTGAGTGCGATGCTAAAGCTCGTACGACACTTCCCAATGTATTGGACAATCCATTTGATATTGGATCGTGGTCCAACAGACACACACACCAAGTTCTAGTCCAATATTCTTTTCATAATATTGGACACAATTTCTTGCCCAATTTGGAATTTAGGACAGGCTCTATTTTCTCGCGGGCGATCTCCAATCAGAAATCAGTAATGTTGACTCTTAGTGGCCAAAACGAGAAGCTTTTTGCAAGACATCTGGTTTGGCTGTAAAGCATTGGTTTTATTCCGAAAATTTGCTTGAAGTTTCTAAATTTGGAAGGAATAAGTTGTTTCACTATTGATTGAATCATGCAAATCACACGAATGATTATGAAAAGTAAAATCATTGAAATACAATGGCGTTCACTAGCGGGACATTAGAACACTATTTCGGGCAATATTGGTGCAAATATTGTTACGTGTCATACGATTCGTAACGCCCAATATTGTAAAAAATATTGAGCACCTCTAATTTCTGTCAGTGAAAATCGTTTATTCATGATACATACCTATAGGGCTGAATGATGAGCGCCGAGCTTGAAACGTTTGCCATTATAAAAGAATTAACCCGGTGGGAATCCCGAGAACCAGAGCTGCCAATTTTTAAAAAATATTGGGGGGGCCATACTGGGGGTGTTGCCCGGGAAAATTCGATATACAGAGAATTTTAAAGTTTTTAAAAGCATTTTAGAAGAGTCATATGATCAACATTAGAACCCTGAAAACTCGACTCTTGATAAGTCGAAACTCCGAAAAATCGACAAGCCTGACATTTTTTCTTCCCCTCATAAACAAAATTTGGGGGGGGGGGGGTCGGGCTCCCTCAGGCCCCATGGAGTCGGCGCCACTGCCGAGAGCAGTTTACCCACATAATTCGCCGGGAAAGCTATCTAATCAAAGCTAATATGCTTTTTATATTTATCGATCTTACCACCTCAGTAGAGCAATATTTGTTGATACATGCCCAAATAATGGTGAAGGTTAGTCTGGCAGCTTCCACTACCCAAGAACTGCATGAAGCAAGTAGCTTTACACGCCTTCACGCGCACAAGTGCAAAATAGCAAGGATGAAATTGGCAATGAAATCTTTTTTCCCTTACCGGGATTCAGGATTGTAGCATACCTGAGCGGTAATCGGGAAATCCAGGTTTGAATACCGGGCAAGCCAAACGATTTTTCATAGCGAATTTCATCCTGGTGTCTCCTGCTTCCAAAATCGTCGATATATCTTGAGAAAAACATTTTTTAACGTGGTCAGAGTGAAGTTTTTAACGTATCTCTTTTTTCTTTCATTTCTTCACGACCCTCACGCTAGTAATCTTAAGGATCACCTGTTGAGGATAGATTATTACCAACATCTCTGATCACAATTTCTCTGTATGTACAGAAAACGTCATGATACCGTGAAAGCTGTCTCAGCGAAATCTTGAGTCGATAAGTGTGTCCATATTCAGCTGATTCCGGAGGTATTTTATCCATGTTCATCTTCGAGGTTACCCGTTATATTCTACAGTTTCAAGGCAGCGGCACGAATACCTCACGCCATTGGAGGCTATCGTTAAGATTTCCTTTGATTTCTAATATATCAATCCTTTTAATCAAAATTCTACATTGCGAAAGCTTTCTGGTGAAGAATGGCGTAATGAATGTTGAATGACAACCGTGGTCCATCAATTTACCGTTCAACGAGGCAAGGTTTAACTAAAATTGCTTCCGAACTCGTCAGAGATCAATAACACTGGATTTAGTGGCGTTAAATAGTTGCAATGAATCCATCAAAGAGGGCGTATATGGTTGTAAAGCTCAAGGTCGGTAAAAGGCTTTTACCGACCTTGGTAAAGCTTGGTAGATACTCTCGCTATCTATAGAGCTGCGATGAAATTAGAAATAGCGAAATGTAAAGTTTTAATACGTGCTGACGAATATTTATCTGGATCATAAAAAAATGATATACCATTGGTTTGCGATATATTTATTTTTTTAACGATTTTCTAGGAACTCTGTTCAAGTATTTGAATTGATGGTGAATTTTCTTTGGTAAATTTTAGTTCTTTGTGGGACCCTTTGCTTCTGTTCCAAGGGAACTTGATTTCGAATCTTATTTCAGTGTTAGTTATCAGTTTAGTTTCCCACTGTAATAATTTAAATTTCCCTGCTTATATTACAACTTAGGGCTCGTAATTTTTTATAGATTAGGCCTTGTTTTGTCCAATAATTTTGGTTTCTTTGAGATTTCGAGTTTTTAGCAATCATTTTAAGTTTCTTGGAGTAATTGATTGTCTATTTTGATTTTAGCTTTTGAAGATGTCACTTCTTTATTTATATAAATATATTAATTTTTGTTATCACAATTCATTGTTGATGTTGAAATAGCATTTTAATGTTTACTCTATCTCGTAGATGGACACATTAAGTACTCACGGCTCGAATGTGAAATTAGCTCTCTTTTACTCTAGTATCAATTGATATGTAACGCAAACGCGAAAAGCATATCATTATAACTTTAAATTGAAGCTTTCAATGAACAACAACGTTAACCCTTTCTAACCCAGAGCTGCTTTTGGGAGAGATCAAATTTCCAAATTTTGCATTTTGAAAACTAGAAAATTTTGCACTCAATCATAATTACCGTGGGAGCGAAATATTTCGACATTACAATTTACATTTAAAAATAATGCGCAGTTAAGATATTTCCAAAATATAGCAGAAAATTGACACATTTTTGATGTTGCTTAGAAGCAACATTGGGTTATAATGCGTTAATGATCAGCCCCTGCTCAGTGATGAAGTTTTAAAGGTAAGCTGAGAGGCTGATATTACACTAAATTACTTGAGTAAAACATTAGCAATATAAGTAATCTAATGCTGTTAATTTTTCGAAGATAACTAACGGCAAAATTCCATAAAATATAAACTTGGTGAAAGTTTATGTTTCATGGAGTATATGTGAGGGAAGCGACCGGTACTTTGTGGAGCTTCATTATTGCAGCAAGTGAGATAACTCTCCACATTTTTCCACGCTAAAAAATAAAACTCTCGAGTCGCATTCGTCACATTAGGCTCCAATAAATTTTTATTCGTCAGAATTGAATTTTATGAGATTTTTTTACTTTCTGTAAAACCTAAATTTTCTAAGAGCGTGTTGCATCGAAGCGCTCAGAGATTTGGGAATGTATGTAGCTGCCGTGGAACAAACAGATGGCCGGATGGTAAGCACGCTTACGCTCACGTCCAATTCAGCGTGACTCGAAAGCGACGCATGATATATTGGCGTGCATTTACCCATTAGTGCATAAAGTTATTTTTGACAAATATTCATTTATAAAGGTATTATACTGGCTAATAAGGCTCATTTTAACTTATTTCTGCAATTTTTAAATTTTTACAGTAAATAGTTTAAATAGTACAGCCCGTCCGATATATTTAGTTTTCAGTGTTGGTTACAGATTCAAAATAGTAGAGAAAAACTTGATAATTTATAAAATAAAAGGATCAACCTTTAGAAGAAAAATGAGATAAAAGTTATCAACATGTTGAGCGAAATACTACAATAAAAATAATTTACTTACCCCGTGCGGGTGACTGAAAATTCTTTCAATGCCATATCTCACATAAATGCTTCTCAAGTCGATAAATTCAAGGAGTCAGTTAAAATGTTAGCAGGGCGGTGAAGACAGACATCCGTTTGAACTTAATATAGCATCAAAATGTAGTGCAAGTCAACTTGAGCCCAGAAAAAAATTAAATACGCGCGTCCGATATATCGGACGCTATGCACTAATGGGTTAACCCTCCGTCTACTAGACGCCAACCTATTTTCTTTTCTTTACCCACTTCGTATTTTCAAAGCTAGGAAACTCACCTCACTTGTATCTTATTATTATTTTATGCTTCTGAATTAGTCACCGATGCGATTTTATGTTTTGTCAAATTTCTGGACAAAAATATTGATATTTCGTTGCGTTTGGAGTCTGGTAGACGCCACGCCACAAGTTAGTCTACAGTACGTTATATGCTAATACCTTCGCGATCTTAATTGCAAAGTTTTTTAATATGCTTATCATTTAAACAAACTCCTATTTTAAGAATGTAAAAGTTATTTCAACAGTTATTTTTCAAATCAATCATGCTCATTTCATTTCGATGCAATTTAAACTGTTATGAGCGTCAAAATAAGTTAGTATTAAGTCTTTTTTTAATACAAATATCTCCATCATTTTTATGCATAAATGTATCACTCATACGTGAAATTAAATATTCTTTGATTGAGTTTTCGTGGCTAAACATTTATTTCTACTTGCATGCATTTTCTTTACCCATTCCAAAATGGCGTCTGTGAGACGCCGCGCGACAGATTCCGTTCCAAAATGTGACGCGACTCACGGAGGGATAAGTTATGTGACTAATAATACCTGTGCAAAAGAAGGCATATCTTGTATTCCACGCTGTGTGAGGGCTTGGTCTGTCTGCCTGCGAGATGGAATAAAACATTGACGAGTTTAGTAACGATCTACATCAGCTCGTTGACAACAATGACACAATAGACAAGCTTACTCTATCTCGTCAAGCTCCACTTCTTTAGGCAATAGGAGGGAACACCCAAAATTAGAAATTGGATTTCGTTATTTTAAACCAAAAAGATATGAATGAAAAACGCACACGCCAAATTCTAGAGCTCAAATTCGATTTTTAACCGAGATAAGTAGCTTTATAAGTCCGCTAAGAGCTTTGGCCACGCCCACGACGCGAAACGTATTTCTATTGGCTGACGCCGTGTGACGTGTGAACCTCATGAATGCCGCGGGAGTAACGCTTGAAGAAGCCGTAAACACATTGGGTTCGTGGAAAAAGTGGCCAAAAGTTTATCAACGTGGTGAAAAAAAACGTTAATTTTGTTCTGGCTGATTATCGAAATGTACTGAAATTATTAACTGAGGCTCGATGAACAATTCCTTTGTCTTAAAACGAATCATTTCATTGAAATGAAACTTCTTAAGATGAAATGTTTTAAGTTTTGATGGAGACAGTAATCACGGCAATTATAGTGGATGCTTTAATTTGTGGACATACCATCGTAAATTCCTTTACTTATTAATGGTTTTTAGTTTCCGGATGTAAATTATGAAATAAATTTAAAAATGTGCTATAGTTATAGCTGTTTTCTTGCTTTCTGAATTGAGGAAGTTCGGGGTTCTCTCCGTTTCTTTTAGAATTAGCATTCAAATTTCGTTGGAACAGCATTTTCAAAGCAGAGACCTCGCTTTGGTCAACTGTGCTCCTGATAATTCTTCAAGTCAGTTTCGTTCTATAAAAAATGGTAAGCAGTTGTCATCAAAATGATAGAGTAACTCAGAGATGGGGATTTTTTACATGAAAATATCCGTAAGTTCACTTATATTTACATCAGAGTTACACGTACAGTCACTTTCAAAAGTTTTAGGACAAAGTTTGTGGCACCACTTCTGCTTCTCAAGAAAATTTAGTAACCTCAACTACTTTCGTAGTTTTCTGCTGTGCTCCGCTAACATTCCGCTTGTGAGTGAATATAAATTTGCACTCAAGGGGATAAATTATTTTATACTGCAAATTAATCATTCCGCTTCTATTTATGCAGGATGTTATGATTATTTTGTATGCATTTACTGCATACTTGAACTGGTTTTCACCCTTACTTTTTATAATACGTACTTTTTGAGTAATTTTATGTTACCGAGGCGGCCAAGTGGCCATCGATTTGAACTTTGCTAGTAAAGGTTGAGGTATCGGGACAGTCTTTCATAATTTATTCAGCTTTTTCTCTCGTTTTCTTTCTTATTTTCAGGTTTTTTGTATTCGTAATTTCGCTGTCATTGCTAATACGCTTTCATTGAAGCTAATGCAATTTTTTCAAATTAAGAAAAAAAATGGTGGATAAAATCATGACGTCGGCATTAACGTACTGTTTGAAGTCTAGCGAGAGGAGTCACACATAACATTGTGTAATTTGACTATTATTCTTTTTCGATTGATGACAGTTCAAACTATTTGCTAGTATTCATTCAGTGCGCATTTGCCTTTGGTTTTTCTGTTTTGCTGTAAGATTAGAAAAGTTAAAAAAAAGAAAAGATATTATTTACTATTTGTGCTTCTATTTATAAACCTGGCGGCACCGTAACTCAAATGTGCTTATTTCTGCTTGTTGTGAGTAATACGATATCGTAGTATTTCCTGGAGTACAAATTTGTGATTATGATGTATTACTTTGTACTATTTGACACATCAACAGGTGAGCGTCGAAGACCCTTTCCGTTACAGTAGTTGGCTTTTAATGCGTAAGATAGAAACAAAGAGTGAAAACCGGGGCAAATATGTAGTAGATGTACACAAAATAATCATTAAATTCAACATAAATTGAAACATAATGATATATTTGCAATTAAAAAGTAAAATTTCCCGTTGAGCGCGTATGTATTTAAGCACATACGAACTTAGCGATGTGTGGCCAAAGAAAACAAAAGGAGTAATGGAAACTAAATCCCATTGAGAAGCAGAAAAGACTTACATTAAAATGGCCCTCACAAATTCTATAACAGCCCATCTCTGAAGGAATATGCTGTCTCCGTGCAGCGTCGTACCACCGCCTTCCTCGGTCTGGGTCGTTTGGCACAACAAAAAAATTCTTTTCTTGTGTTTAACGAGAGGTAGATTCACATTAGGCACACAACAGTATACGTAAGGTTTCCTCCCACTCATTTAAAATTCTCCGTTTCATCTACTATTTATTTATACTCGAAATAACGCCTACGATAATGCACTCCTTATGCAAGCAATGCAGACATCATGAGGTTTACACGTCATCAACATGGCGTCGCCCGAGAAATACGTTTTTGGCGCGGAATTCAAGTTGAAACTTCAGACTCTTCTAGGGGCGAATTTATTCAGCGCTCAATGGTAAAATTTGGTGAGAGGCATTCTCACACCCATTACTTTATAAATCAAGCATAATATTCAGTAGTGTAATCCCTTCATGGTAATTAGGTTGCATAATCGTCAGGATACAACTGGACATAGTCATTTTCTCTTTGCGCAAGAAAAAATTTCACTTGGAAACCTCTGTCACATATCATCCGTGCTCAAGCCATAATGAGCCTTAGTGGCATAATATTTATTTCTTACGGAGCGGCTCATGTTTCATATTCGGTTTTCGCCTTGGCTTGCCTATTTGGTCCCATAAAATTCAGTTCCTATAAATTTTACAATCCGAGCCTACTCGGCCCAAAATCGCGTCATTTAATGGGCGCAACTTGATCGTGATATCACTCGTATATGTGCTCTGGTCCGTTACCCTCGAAGGAGGTTCTCCAAGTTCCCCGCCATGGTTGCACATTGCGGCATTCATTTTTTTCGGCAAATTTTGATATAATTTCTATAGGTTACGTTAGCTTCAGGATACCGCTGGTCTCAACCATTTTCTCTGCGCTGGAAAGAAACTCACATGAAAACCTCTGGCAAATAGACATCCGCCATCCAGGTAAAAAGTATAATATTTTTCCAAGGAGATATTGCTGTGACTATGTTTACCTGAAACAAAAACTGATTGCAAACAAAGATGAGCCTTACCTCTTTAAATTATTGTTGCTGGAAGAGTGCTTAAGTGAGTAATGTAACATCCAATGAAGGGAAACGAAATAGGGAGAGGAATTGTAATGATTATCCACGCCTAATCCCATTCACACGATGATGCAGAACTGATTCAGAAGCGTCTATGACTACCGTAGTCTGTTGAACGGTGCCGAGTTTCAGCGAATGGATCAGAGGGGGCACAATGGGGCGGGAACTTATTAAAGGCTTGCTGAAGACTTATGACGCAAATGAAGGTGGCAGAGATGAGAATGCTGAGATGGATTATGGGAAAACATGAGGATATTGGATTAGAAACAAGTCAATGAGGGAGACGGCAGGAGTGGATTTAGATCTGAAGGAAGGTGCAAAAGGGAAGGGTGTAATAGTTCGGTCATATTTTAAGAATTGATTAGGAAGGAGTATGTGGGGAGCAGAATTCGAAATTTAGAATGTATAAGGGAAGAGAAAGAGGGGAAGACCAAAGAGAAGATTGTGTCTAGAATAATTTGAGGGAGAAGGGTTTGATTGAAAGAGATGCCCTGAATTGAGTGACTTAGAGGCGATCAGCTAGGAAGAGCGACCCAAAACGGGAATAGATGTAGATGGCATTGACCTGTCTATGACCTTGGCATAATTTTCCCTGTGGTTATACCTATGAAATATTACTTTGAAATGCTAATAATGGTATATTCGTTGATCATTCTGTATGTTTAATTTGATTGTGAAGTGCACATTATCGTTTTTGAAATTATAAAGGAGATAGCAAACATTCTCAGCAAGCTCTAAGGAAGTGAAGGGTATTTCTATGAGTGGGGTAAGACTTATTGATTAAGTATCGCTGAGATGGAACATTTTAAATAAGTGCCTCTCTCTATCAATACCTCTAGAACTATGATAGTGTATATAATTGATAGAAATCATCGTAATTATTCCCTAAACGCATTGTTTTTAAACGTCTAATCCAGTACATGCAGTGATTTTAAGGGTTCAATTGGCATTAATTATATTATTTAAGTTTCATCTATGCCCTTTCCCCAACGGATTCCTTGGTAAGTCGGTGGGAAGTGAGGCAAGCGACAGCTTTTGTCGTTTGCGTCACAGGGAATGAAGGATGGAGAATAACCCGTCGTAGGCATTAGCCCTCTCTTTGCGAATGGCGCCTAGGAGACCACGGTTTAACGTTCCATCCAGCGGACGGAGTGTTGTACTAGAAGTGCTCCCCACAAAGCACTTAAGCAGTGATTGGTCAGCCTCTAAAAATCTCTACCGCTGCCGGGATTTGAACACGGGCCGAGTGGGGGGGATGCCAACGCTCTAGTTACCACACCAACCCGAGCCCCAAAAATATCTTTAAGTATTCAGGCTACTGAATCACGCTTTTTTCCATTTCAGCGCCAATTATATGCCCCCAACAGGTTTAGTCTCCACACTTATTCAATGAAACTTGAAACGAAAAATTTATTTCAAACGCATTTATTAGTCAATAATGTTGGTTAACAAAACAAAAGCTTGGTTAGGAACTATTCATTTGGTTTTAGTTTCCGTCTGTCGTGTTATCCAAGCCCGTGGTTTTAATCTTTGGTGTCCTCGTCCGGATCACGAAGTGGAAAAAAGACCCCTCACGCGCCTCTTCTCTAAGTCTTCTTCACTCGTCAGTCGCTCTCGCTTTAGTTCTTCTTCTCGAGGCGGTCGGCGTACTTCTTGCTGTATTCGCCGGAGGGGTCATACTTGTCGGACAGCTCCTTCCACATATCGGCCTTGTTCTTCATGAGGAAGGTGATCACCTTCTCGACTCCCTCCTTCTGCTTAGGGGTGCACTTGGCGCATTCGTTCTTCAGGGCATCGGGGATGTGGGCTGTGGAAAAAAAGAGACGAACGATGTAAACAAACGCTTTCAAAGTCCTCAGTGCCTTCCGGCGTACGAAAGCGAGTGATTGAAATGCATGATAAAAAAAGGAACGGAAAGGGTTATAAATGAACGGGTAACTAAGGATAGGGCTCGCTCTTCGTTCACATTTGGACCAGCGAAGGGTATGGCCGGTGAATTTAACGGATATATTGAAGACACAAATTTTAATATGGCTTCATTAAAGCAGTGATTTCTCACACGGAAAATTCCGATCAAACTTGATCGGGTTAGATCAAGAATTACATTAAGCCTGATTTAACTTGATAAGTTCTGTTTTGGAATTACATCAAGTCGGATATAACTTTTTCGGTTCTGATTTAGAATTGTATCAAGTATGATATTACGTATTCAAGTCTGATCAGGAATTATATCTCTGATTAAATTTGATCAGTTCTGATCGGGAATAATATCAAGTCTGATGAAACTTGATCATGAATAAAATAATTGAATTATGTGTGTATTTAAATTTAATTTTCTAATCTTTTAAGAAAATTATTGAATGACTCTCTTTATTTCCAGACCTGAAAACTCAAAATTAACCTCCAGCCAAGCAACAGTAATGGGATTATTGCTACGTGGCCTTAGTTAAAACCTTAAAGATGTTTCAGCTTACTCTTGCCGTGCGTGAGTCGTTGTGTCGTAAACACGTGTCGCTTCTTGACCACGTCTTCGTATTCTTGCGACTCAGTCCTAGACTTATAATTAAATTGCTAGCAATTGGTATAACAATAGGGTGGTTTCCTTTCATTTTTTCATTGCCTAAATCGAAAGATTACTACTCCTGGAGTACGTATTTCACGCTTTTAGAATTTTACATGACGATATCTATTTTTCGCGATTAAATGAAAGGTGAAAATTTTCTAGGGCGCCAAAACGCGACGCGCAAGTATGAATGCCGGGAAATCTCTCCGTATTTCTGGTCCCCGCCGCCGCCCTGTGAAGTGACCTTGAGGCGAAGCTGAGCGCTGATACGATGCAGGCTGCTAGCGGGTAGCTGAGTACCCTGCTGACTGGTATCGCTAGGCTTAAATAAGGATTATTAATACCTTATCAAACGAAGAAAACTTTCCGACTTTAGCCAGTTTTAATAAGTGATAATTAAGACATGTTTCCCTGAGCTCTGTGCCTCATGCATGCATTGGCCTCTGTGCCTCAGACGATGTATAACTCTTATCTTCTCGTATAGAAACTAGGTCCCTGTGACGTCACGAGGAGTGGCATCGCATGGGCGCATATCTGGCCCTTTTCAAATGAGGATAAAAACAGACCATTGCCATTCATCTAAACCGGTATTCCTAAAACGAAATAATTTGTATAATATGAATACCCTAATGGTGGGTAACGAATCGCAATCAATGCCTTTCGTTTTCCTTGATGAAGGAAACTGCCCTATTATTTTGTTGGAACTCCCTGCGTCATGCAAGAAAGATTCGATTCTAGTCGAATGTTTCATAAATAGAGCAGTAGATTAATCATTATTATGAGGAATAGGAGGAAAAATATAGGGTGCAGTTTTTAACGCTTATATACAGAAAAATAAATGTTCTGTATTGATCAATCTATCATCATCAACAATTTAGCCTGTCACCCATTTCGTAAGATGTGGAAACATATGGGTTTTTATAATGGGTGTTTTGGAGCGGGTTGCTGTTTCGCGTGCGTCAATGAAACTCACTCTTGAGCTCAGTTCCTTCGGCGGTGCAGGGTTTCCTGTCCATGAGGCAGTCGAAGTAGTTCTTGAGGAGGCGGTCGCTGGCCAGCACCTCGTCCAGGTTGATGCTGTCGAAGCGGGAGGTGTATGTGTCCCCTTCAGCCGGGGCGGCCAGGGCGACCTGGACGGCGGCCAAGGAGGCGACGAGGGCGAGTGCGAGAACAGCCTTCATGTTTGTTGCTGAGAACTGGAAAAGAGCAGAGGGAGAGAAGGATGGTTAAGACAGTGATCGTAAAAAGAATGTGAACTCGAGTCAGGTTACTCAATATAAGTGAAACTTATTGTAAAAAGGACGCATCACTACCACTTGATGTTCATTTTTCTTTCTTCATGGCATGTAGGTGCTCGTTCAAAACGTAAGTTGTAATCATAAAATTATTTCCGGTTGCGTACAATACATTCTTTTCAACATTTTCTCTGTGTCTTAAACATATATTATAG
The DNA here is from genome assembly GCF_921293095.1 of Ischnura elegans. Lineage (NCBI taxonomy): Eukaryota > Metazoa > Arthropoda > Insecta > Odonata > Coenagrionidae > Ischnura > Ischnura elegans. The sequence goes on from NC_060254.1 coordinate 96,611,338, forward strand.
ACTTGGAGAATACTTTTACATACTCACATAATTCAATTATTTTTATTCATGATCAAGTTTCATCGGACATTTTTTTCGCTTTATCTTGACCTCATTTAATTAATAATAAAATAATTCTATGAGTATAATAATAAGGTTTATTATCCGTGGGCAAAATACATTTGCATAGATTCGTCAAAAAGTACAATTATATAAAAATGATCAAGTCAGTTACATCACAAAACAAAATATACAACTTGTTGTAATGAGTTACAATTACAAAAAACACAGTATAGGTCAAATGCAAATAATGCAAAAAAGTTGTTAGCCAACGTTTCAGTTAGTTTTAAAACCATCATCAGGCCTTAGCTTTGCACATTTTTCTTGATATATTATTTAGACTTAATATTATTCCCGATCAGAACTGATCAAGTTTGAAGTGTTAAGTGTTGAAAAGGATCTTAGCCGAATTCATTCAATTATAATTTACTTCAATATAGACCTTTTACAAAAAATTTATATTAATTGATAAAAATTATAAACTTTGTATATATTTATACAATTAATAATATAATAACCATAATTTTTAGTAAGAAACTTGAAGTTTACTATGATCGAATCCTAGTTTAGCTCTGAAACTGAGATTTAACACGCAAATCCTGGCTGCCACTCACGCTTAGGATTATTAAAAAACTACAGTTTTTCATTTTCATTCGTGTTTTTAACTGCCAAGTATTGATGGATTCTGAAACATTGCGTGAATTGTTAAGAAATACTGTTTTTAGTGCTTGAATGTCGATAAATAAAGAAATTTACGTAGCCCTTTTATCGATTTGCGGAAGACCTACATTTTAGAAGATGCACTTGTACACTATGTAAATTGGAATATTCACTCTTAGTACCGTGGTGCATGTTAGGTTTTCATTTATATTCACAGTCATGCACATCTAAATATTTCCCCGCAAGCTGCTTCAATTGGCGGGGGTTGTAACGACGCCAGCTTTTTATAAATGAAAAGGAAATGCTCCAGCAAAGGTCCCCCTTGCATTTACAAAAGCCATTAACTGTTCCTGGGAAAAACGAAATCCTAACCCTATCCGTTCGGCCGAATATCTCTCTTAATCTGTCGTTTCTGCTGGAACGGAAAATATAGTGGGGTTCTAATATTATGTTATCCGTGTTTTTTTTAAGGTATCTATTCTCAATTGCTCAAGCAATCTAAGCCTAGCGCATAGCCTCCGAATTTCTAGCGGATCCTATCCTAATGAGTTTAAAATCTGTGTAACGCTTTCAGTCTGTGATATCCTATTCCGATGTCTTGCGTGCATTCAAGTCTCCGATGCTTGCTCCTCGCTCAACAACAACGTCTTCAATATCGAGTATTTCCCCCGCATTGCCATTGCGTGACTCTTTCGTTTCCTCATTGAAATAATCTCAATTCGAGTTTCTAGCTCTCTCATATCCCTCTTTAGGTCGCAGTTGCTAACTGATGGTTTTACCGAGAAGCCAATTAAGAACCAATTTGAGATTGCGCATATACATACCTACGAGTTATTGGTGAAGCCTTGCCTCTCCTTTTTTCCTCATGAAAATAATTCGTTCCCTTATGTTTTTCATCTGTTTAGCAACGTCGTTGAGAAAAATAAAAAGTTTTACTCAAGCGCGGAGATAGTTCATGCGTGTGAGACTAGATTGCGTTGCTGTGGCGTCCTAGAAGATTTTACTTGAAGCGGTGAGTGGTAAATCTGCAGGCCAGTGAACGTTAAACAGTGTCTCGCTCCATGGGATTATCGAGATATTCATGATAGCATTTTAGAGGATTGACTAAAAGGGCTGTTCTATAAGCTTTGTGCTTCTCACACAATCCAAAACTTTTATTTCACTTCACCGAACACGTCTTTTTTTTAAGAGAACGCATTGCTCCCTCTAAATCTTAGTTCTTTTGTTTTTTTGCGACTCATTTCCCATTCATTACTGGTGTTATCACATCGTATTTTTCCGGGCTCATAAAGAAGACTTTTCGTAGCATTTTCTTTATTAAAATAATGAGTAATTTTCAGTCGAAATTTTTGATACAGGCTAATGAGTCCACGCTCTATTCTGTATACCTTTTAAATTACAATATTTTAACATTTTTTTTAAGGAAGACTCCCATTCCATTTAAATATATATTAGAATATATTGACTTGAACGATTTCAAAAATTTTTCTCTAAATCATAAGAAACAATGAAAGTAGTTGATGTAACGCAGACGAATCAAAATGAATTATACCACAGTACGAACAGTAGTCAGTAAATTACGACCAGTGATCGATGGTATTGGCAATTGGAGGAAACGGCTGATGTCTAAGGTCATCGCAACCATTTAAGCTGTGAGAAAATTAGCTAAGTATGTTGAGGGCATTAGAAGTCTACATATGTGCAAGAGTAAACAATCCGTGTTTACCGTGAATCTATTCGAGGGAGGAAGTGAATCGTACAATCTCCTCATGAAAGCTACATGTGTGAACGTTGTGAATCTATCTGCGTGAAGGTGAAATATTTTGTCTTCTGCGCTTCGTAAAAGAGGAAAAGGAGAAAATTTAGTGCGCAACAATACGTAGAAATTTTTATTGGGCAGGTAATTATCTTCTCAGATGACTTGGCTTGTCGAACGCGCACTTAAAGTCATGGTTCCGAGACTAAACATTTTCATATTTTTATTGTTGATGAATGAAGGTGGAAAATGTTTCCGTCAACAACGTGCGCTGCTTGTGTCATTCCGTGGTCGTTTTGCCGTCCCACAGCTTTGCTTCAAATGCTCGCCAAAAAGGAATATCTGGATGAAATACCAATTGCCAATGAAAACCAAGAGAGACTGCTTAAGCAATCGGAAAAATAAAACGGAACCAGTTCTAACCGTAACTCTCATCTCGACAAGTGTAGTAAATAACCAAGTATCCGTTGCGCAAGTGGCTTGCGTAATGTTTTGGATTTTCTTGGCTAGAGTTAATTAAGAAATGATGGACTAGTGTGCACGGTTGATTGTGTGAGTAGTAACGTAGATGCATGTCTGCGTTCGCGAATATTCGTACGATTGTGTCTCCCTCTGTCCCCACCTAGTCTTGGGTGCGTGACGTGAAATGAGGTGGGGTATTGTGCTGAGGGGGTTGAGCTGCTGAATTGTGGGGGGTGAGGCTCTAAATGAAGAGTTTCAGGATTAAATCCAAGTAATCCTTGCGTACACTAAAACAAATTCACGTTGCGAGCTGGCCTGGGTATCGGCGAATGTCTAAATTTCACAAGAATTTAATTTAGCCCTGATGAGCCCTACTCTCACCCAATCAGATTTATCTCTGATGAATTATCGTGCGAGTGAATCAGTGAGAGTTAATTTTTTCCACTCAGAATACCCTGTAAATGTAAGATTTAAATATGTTTTTAAGGAAAGATTTTATCTAGCTATATACTAATTTAGTGACTATTACGAATTCTAAATATTTATTGGAATTATACAAAGCAATGTAAATAGTTGTAGTTACACTGAGGAATCAAAATGTCTGGCAAATATTTGTATCAAAATGTTTGTTGGTAGCAAGCCATTACGAGTTTTCGTGGAAATCGAATTTATTGAAAGATGATACTTAAAAGGCTTCGGACCGAATCTAATAGAAATTAGTGGGAATACGTGGAAGTGCCATGGAATGACAGCAAGTGAAGTTTGAACCAATCAGCAGATATTTATCTGGTATCAGTGTTAATCATTAGCTTGAAAACGACTTTAAACGTTCACTGAAACAACTAAAAAATAAATTTATACATTTTTCAAAAGTTTTGAACAATTAAAATGCCACAAAAAATAACCGATTGAGCGGGAGAAATGCGTAATCTTAAAAGAGAAAGCCGCTTGAATAGCCGATCGGAAGTGAAACTATGACATAATTAACGCGAATTTAAGACAAACGATAAATGCGCTCACTGATGAGATCAGGTTAGTAATGTCTTGCGGGTGAATTTGTATTTACTTCGAGGGCATCAGCAGCAAAAGGGAAAAGTAAATGATGGTGAGAAGAATTTTCAAAGGTTTAAGTGAAGTGGTGGTTGGGAAACGGGAAATGCGTCAAGTCTTTGGATGAAGGAAAAGTAGGGGAAGAGAAGTCGGATAGGAGGAGAATGTGGAGAAGGTTAAGACGGAAGATAATCAGGACCGGAATAATACACAATCATCGCTCCAAATTTTGTTGATGTGAAATACCGAACCTCAACTGCGTTGTGAAGGAAATCTTTGATTTCTAAACTTAAATCCCGTCCAGGTTACAGTTTATAGAGTTCTTTTGAGTGCTGTGCATTGAACCTAAAAAAATATACGACTTGCGCCCATTCTGATGTAATTGATTTGAACATAAAAATATAGCCACATCAAATACTGAGCAAATCTCCACGGAAAGGCCCCAGCTACTTACATGTAAGAAATAACTGCCCAAATAGATGACATGGCAGTACGTAAATGATAGCCTTACTCCAACCCTACGCAATGAGTCAGGTAGATGCAGTTACTTAGCCTGCACCTTAGTATATGCCTACTTTGTAGTAGCTAAACAAGCCAGAGTGGAGACCGATGCAGCATTAAAGCTGTAGGTACTCCACAAATTGAGCCAAGTGTTATTTCTACCGGAGCAAAACAAGCCGATGTGGATATAAGCGCAATACTGGAGCAGTAATCTAATACCAATAAATTCTCAATTACCCAGAGAAAGTCTCCTCAGGTCCTCCACCGCGACAGGTCTTTAATGGCCTAAGTTTCAGTGTGACAAAGTCGAGAACTGAAACGTCGCTGCTGGGCAACTTGACGCAGTGGAGAACTAATACTAATACTGGAATACTAATGCCTAAAACTCACCTGAATAGTTCCAATATAATATAAGACGAGGATGTGAGTTCACTGGGATGCTATGCCTTCAGCTGGTCTCTGGTAACTGTGCTTCTCCGATCCTGACGGAGGTGCTTATATACATCGCGACGAAAAGCAGAAATCACATTACACATCAATGTGACCCCTAGACTTCCACCCATCCCCCAACCTCCCCTTCATGACGTCGGGCTACACCTGGACTTCCGTTGAAAAATCCCACCCCCGTCTTTTTTAGAGTGACCACAAGTCTTGAGATGACCTCCACGGAGTTCCCGTCATGACAATCCCATATCCACCTCCCCACCATCCATCCTAATACCCCTCCTTCCTCCTCTCTATGCATAGTTTCTCTCCCATCCTCCAAATCAGATGATAACCTTCATTTTTACTTCCAAGATCGTACCCACCACTTCTCTCCCTCCCCCACCATAGACACTGTCTTCTCATTTCCACCATCGGTGCTTCTGTTGAGCAGAGCAAGGGTCTCCCATTCTTTCACACGTCCCCGAAGCACGTGGGTCGTGGGAGGAGTGTGCTATGGAGGCCGTGTGTGGCCATGGTTTGGCGACGGCGCGGAGGGGATGCATGCGTAGCCAAAGGGGAATATACTCGCGGTTGAAATTATGGAAAGTTAAAAATGAATTTTGCAGTACTTGGGTGTTATTGTTAAATCTCGAAAAGTGTAAATGAAGTGTCTCGACGTTATTCATGAATCCGTACAGGTGAGACTCTAAATATGGGCCAACTTTGGATGTAGAGCTCATAGGATACCAAGCAATTATCTTAGGAAATACCGTTAACAAATCTTAGGCATTTTTGGGCATTTTCTGATTTCTCTTGTTATTTTGTTGGTAAAAAGCTATCATAATGTCGTAAGTAGTATATTTTATATAGATATTCATATTTTAAAAATAAGAGTTGTCATTAAATCCTATAATTCATCATTTACTGCGACGGTGGTTTATAGGTGTAATGCGTTAAAGGTAACCAACCTATTACACTTTCTGTTTTATACTAGTGTTTTTTCATCGGAACTACGCATTTATGGTGATTGGGGAACCCTTTGAGTAATCGCCGTTAGCTAGTGGCGGATATTTCCGCTATAATTGATTTCTTCCTGAGTCTTTATTGCTATTTCTCGTTTTCCCTAGGTATCGAAATACCTCCTCGAAACTTAGTAAAATCTTCCTTGACATATCCTACTTGATTAAACAATTAAATTGCATTGGGGAAAAAGATTTTTAAAAAAGACGGCATGATAAACGTGCGACAGATTGGTTTGGGGCTCTGCGTGTCCATAAAAAATAAAATACGTAAACAGAACGTAAACCAATGATTCACGTAGAAGTGATCCACTCGCTCGTTTGCATTAGGTATCAACGTAGTTCGAGAAAACTCCAAGAGATGACGGTAGTTTACTATGCTTTCACGACCCGCGTTTCATCTGCGATACACCGTAGTGCATCGCCACGCCACGCCGAATTTCCTTTTTCATTATTCACTGTTCCCAGGCATTTGGCTGTCTACAGTGCATTCCATAAATTTTCATTTCTGTTGAGATTGATCAGGTATAGTCACAGTGTGGCAAAAAGTTATTTTTAAGGGGAGGGGAAACGGTGGGGGAGGAGAGCGTATTTAGGAGTTTTGTGCTTGCCGTGTTTAGCAGGGGAGTAGTTTCAAAGATTTAGTATCAAGTTATTTTCCGTTTCAGCCAGGGATTTTTCGAATTTGGGCAGTAGAGCTTTTAGGCTGCTATTCTGGATATGCGTGCAATAAATAGCATATGCTATTCCGCAGGTCATTATTGCAACGACCCCGTATTCTGAATGAAGCGTAGTAATAATTTTGTTCGGAATAGCATCATGCTATTTCTTGCGCGAGCTATTTGGAAGCTCCGCCTCTATCCGTATGAAAAACTTTCTGAACAGTTTTCGCAACCAATGAGGGAGAAGATATTTAATATATTTTTCTGTATTTTGCGGAATATTGACTTGCAATTACAAATAATTGCTTTATTTGCATTTAAAAATTATATTAAACCGTGGATGTACATATAATACGCTTTGAAAATCTCATTTAGGAAATCAGCTGTTTGTTGTGGTTGTGACATTGGCTTCAGACGGATGGGTTAAGCCATAATTTTATTGTTATAATGATGATTTATCGGGCATAAATATTTAATCATTTACCTATATCCGATCGGTCCTTTATCGTGAGATATATGTTATGCGAAATAATCATTGAAAGCTAAATATGTTTGATTTTCTTCGTAATTGTATTAGGCTTCGAAGTCTGTTTTTTCGTTGCATGTCAAAATAAATGTGTATCAACTTTTATTGCTGTGCTCGTGACGATATAGCTTTACTGTATGAACTAGAAGCTTTCGTTTCTAATACTAGCTTTATATTATATGACTCCCTAATTTCAGTATTCATTCTCTGTTTAGGAAATGAAGTAGGTGGCAACGTCACAGCTGTGCTTTCATGTATTATGATGGAATAGTATCGATATTTCAGCTGCAGATTTGGAAAAAGCAGAGGAAGGTGATGGTGAATTTGAGGATGGATGGAACAGCTGTGAAAAAGTGAATCTAACAATAGTGAATCGTGTGGAAAGTGCTGTTGTGTCACTTATTATTGTTTTTGTATAAGCTGATTTTAATATGTAAGATTTCACTTTTTCCCGGCGTATGATGGCGGTGAATTCTTCTCGGGTTTCCATCCGGGTGAGCTCCATCTCCATCGCTGCCGACGTTTCGATAGAATCCTTTTCTATCGTCATCAGGGCCGATGATGCCAGTAGGAAAGTGCCAGGTTTATATATCCTCGGTCGTTATGTTGGGTCGTTCTGATTGGCGGAGAAAGAGTGCGCTTTTCCCGCCACTTTCAAAATCGGGTTCCATGCCTTACTTAAGTTGAAACCCTCGTCTCTGTTGAAGTTTTTCTTGGAGAGTCGTATTTCAATTGCCTCCTTGGTGAGACGATCCCAGTAGCCGCTGGAGTGGCAGAGCATTTTGGTGTTTTCCCAGCGAATCGCGTGGTCGAGATTGATGGCGTGCTCCGCAACCGCCGATTTCGATGGTTGGCACAGCCGGAGATGACGCTTATGCTCTTTGATTCGGGTCTCGATCGTTCTTCCCGTTTCACCGATATACTCCTCACCACACTCGCATGATATGCTGTAGACACCAGGCAATTTCAGTCCTGCAGGGTCTTTGGCACGGACTAAGACTTGTCTTAGTTTTTTGTGAGGCAGATGCACTGTCCGTATGTTGTGTTTATGAAGAATGCGCGAAATCTTGCCGGATGCCGTAGAGACGTACGGCAGGTATGCGTTGGCCACCGGTTTCCGCTCTTCTTCATGTATCTTCCTTTTTCCTCTTGATTTTAATATGCTCACTGAAATTTTTGACAGACCCTGAACTGTGCCGATATACTGAAACTTAATTGTGTGAATAACTTAGTTGCCCATAGAGGAAACAATTTGTATTGAATTCCACAAAATATATATTGCATTAATGATGTACATGGATATTCAATTAAACGTTTGTGGTGAATCATATTTGTTCGGAAATTTTTTTTTAGTCGCAAGTCAAGTGAGAAATAAAATTATGAATTGTAAATATGTATAAAACACGGAAAATTTGGGCTAATCGTAGTAATTCTTTGCATCAATTGTTATTGTTTTCGTACTGTCGATGAAGCAAGCTTGTGCTTCATATATTAAGCTCGAATGTTAATTTCTACCCAATTCACTTAACTAGTTAAATATTCATCACTTATGCTACGATTATTTAATAAAAATAAAGCTGATATCATTTTTTTTTGCTATTATTCCATTTTTCAATACTTGATTACGTTACTTTAACTAGTGAAAAACAATTCGACATCGCAATGCGCACGTTTTCTGGGTTGCAGTACCGAATAGCTCGGCCTCGAAGACCGTGTATTGCAACCCTACCGGTTGCATTTCGCCGTTCAGAATTGTGAAATGCAACGGGGCTATGCTATTTTGAGAATTACGTCTTCCGGTGTAGTAAAAACACGAATTGCAACCGTTCTGAATACCGTATAGCATCTGGGTTGTAATACGCTATATTATTGCAACTTCGGTTGCAATATCGGCGAATAGCATAATGCTATTCCATCCAGAATAGCAGCCTTAGATCAGTAAGGATGGGTATAATTTTTAGATCCTTCCTGATATCTTTGTTTCGAATTAACCACCGTGCTCCCGCCAGGGGCGCAGCTAGGAATTAAGGCTAGGAGGTGTTTTAGGCACAACTAGTACTGGGGTGTTGGGGGTGTGGAATACCCGCCAGGGTAAGCGGGAGGTGCGGGGGCCCTCCACTAGGAAATTTTTCAGTTAAATGGTTCAAAATGGTGAGTTTTACGGCTTTCGGAGGGATATTTTATTGATATTTACACTATTCTGTAAGTAATATTAATCCAATTAAGTAAAATGAAAAAAAAACTTCTGAGCTCTGGGGGGGGGGGTTTATCCCCCAAATCACCCCCTTTGCTACCGCACTGGTTCCCGCAATTCTCCTGACTATCTTATTTTCCGCGGTTTGCCCAAAGTGTATAGAAATACGTGGAGATATGTTATCCAGGTTGAATCCCACGAGATACGCTGAAGGGAGCTCAGCAGAAAATACGTGGATGTGGGTATCTACTTACCCTCCTTCAATTAACACTGGAAAGGTTACACTGGTCCCTATAGACAAGAGTTGTCATTATTTTCCCGCGTGAGCACTCTGCTCACGTTCATCGCCGCTGAAGAGGTGGTGTATACATTATACACACCGGCAGCTGGCCTCTGGCTGGGTATATATAACACGGGCCATTTTGAGGAAGACGGACGGAATTATATTATATTATTTATATAATATATTTATATTATATTAATACTTAGCCGATAATAATTAAAAATGATGAACTGTGCAGTTGAGGAATGAGAATTTGTTAACAGTTCGCTGAACACATTGCTGTGCTTCTTAAAATTCAGAATATCGAACTAATTTGTGAGTAAAAATGATTCCCTTTTCGGCCATCTGCGTTTCATTTCGTGATTGAAGTGTTCTGAGGATATTTACCATATTAAAATAAAAATTATTACTGTACAAATACTTGGAAAATATTAGACAGTGTTCTAGATTCACGCTTGGATTTCGTGTTTTCATGTCTACGCAGCGATATTACTGGTTGAATTTGCACAAAACTGTGACGTGGTGGCAAAATTTTGGGTTTGAATTTGTTTTTTTAATGAAATTGCACTGTAGAAATAGCATTTCTATGCATGCTGCAAAAACTGTGGCGACCGGTGTTAGAATTCCAACTCATTTTCAGAATCATCTACATTAAATTAGCGGAACGCCTTTTATTTGCGCGAGTTATAGTTAGTCAGTTCAGTGACAGAGGCGCTTCGATCGGAGGGTTGCGACGATTGAGTATATAGAATAGAATAGAACAGCAGAGGATAACCTGAATGAGGACCAGTTCGCATTCAGGAAAAACAAAAGCACAAGATAAACAATATTGGCCATTAAGGTGCGTTTACACTGTGTAATATGTTATATAAAACAAGTTACATACATGTTTTACAAAAAAAAGTTAAAACAAGTTACACATAACATGTTTTACAAAAAGGTTTCAAATCCGTATGACATATTTCATGCAACATTGTGTTATAAAACAAAATATCGTGCTATATAACAAGTTTTTGGTTTCCTGCTTCATGTGATCAAGAAATATTCCTTCGAAAAGTCGGCAGACACAGAAGCCTAACAGGATTGGAATAGGGAGAAGAATTCACTGCAATGATTAACCAATAAAGCTTTTCCTCAGAATTCTCTTCAGGATGGAAATATAACATCATGTGTCCGCTTCGTGTGGGATTACGCTCAGGGATTGGGTGTACAAGTAGGCTCGAAACGCATGATCACTTTTTCCGCCCCTTCCGAGCGATTGCTCCAGTGATGTTGAAATCTGGGATGGCAAGTGAAGCGAAACGAAAATATTTAGCTTCGACCCGGAGGGTAATTAAAGTATGATGCCCAAGTTTAGTTTCGCTCCCGCACGAAATTAAAATCACCAAGGAGTTAAGTTTCGATCCGGGACGGAACTTTACTTCCAGGAACGAAACTAAATTAATCTAAACTCCGCTGCTCATGGTTAAGTTTCTATCCCAGAAGTTGAGTGGAGGGGGATAAGAGGGAATAGTTTCGACCCATTTCATGACAGAATATAGAGAAGTTAAACATTGATCTTAAAAATCGGATGGCCAGCTTGCGTTTCTCCTGTTTGTGGAAAAAAATATGAGTGCCCCATGCATCTAATTGCAGTAGGCCAAACCTTTACTACATTCAACCAATACTTCGAACTCGGCGTGTATGTTCAAACTAAACTGTTCGGAAGTGAAGGCACGTGGTCCCTCCGGTGCGAAAACATAATCTGTGTTTCGTTTCGTCACAGAAGTTTAGTTTAGTTTCGATCCGAAGTAGTTTTGACTCCGATTTCGTTTCGACCCCGAGTTTAATTATGTTTCGTTTCTACATTTCACTTCCGGGAAAGAAACTATTGAAATTTTATTGGTTCGACTTTCGTTTGGTTTCGATTGCCATTCCTGGTTGAAATATAATAGTTTCACACAGTCATTTTCCGCGATGCCTCCGAGGATAGAAATCCCATCCCGTTTTCCATCGCTGAAATAATCGCTGGTGTGTACCGTCTTTCATCCAATCAGAGTGCACGGCCGCCGCTAACAACGATTGCAACGCCACGTACGGCTTTTGACTTAAATACGGAAGTTGTAAATACGGAAGGTGACGATTGGAAATGCGATTGAAAAAGAGACGGTGGGAAAGATTCAGAAAATGGTTGTTCTATCAATCACTCTTATGGTCTCTGAAGAGCTAACGCTGGAGCTATCACTCCGAGGGAAGGAAAAAATGATCGTATGATAATATTTATATATTTTATATTTTTTAAATCAATTTTGATTTATAGTATTACAATATATTTTTCTGAAACCATCAATGTGAACTCCTTTATTACAGTTATTTGTGTTCGCCACCGCGAAATACACATATAAACCACATTGGTACGTAACATCAATTTTCTTATTTTTCATTTTTAACCCTTTTGTTAAAATGCCTAATTGGCTATTTTTACACTTAAAAATTAACATTCAATACTTGGCCACATTTTTACTTATTGTCACTCTTATCCTTATCATTATAAGCGATAAAAATGGAAAACAAACTTCCAAGGCGTCAGGAAATATGTTTGTTTATGAATTAACTTAACCTTGAGAGTTCATATTTAAATATTACCAAGAGAACATTAAAAAAATAAATATGTTGTGCGCAATGATATAATTCTGGAATGCGAGAATCCTTGCCAATCACGTGATCCAGTCTCTGCGGGCCAGGGCTAAGTGAGAATGGCAAGAACGTGTATCTCTCAAAGTTTATAGAATTGAATTCCATGGAATGTCTCCATAAATCTCTAGTTTTTAGAAATTAGTCAGAGAAAGGGGCCAAGAGGTTTAAACCCCCCGCAATGTCGGGATTTTATAAGCTACACTCCTCCAGCGATACCCCTCCGAATGAAAACCTCTGTTCGGTACTAGTCTTCCAAGTACTTCTGGTTGTCGGGTACATACGTACATCTAATTTCTGTCAGTGAAAATCGTTTATTCAGGATACATACCAATATGGATTTTCTTTGCATGTGGCAGAAGCTTTTGAGATGAGAGAAACCGTGAGATTTCACGTTAGACTGTGTTATCAGGAACCCACACTTATATCATCATGGATCATGGATCTAAAATATGTTAAAATCATAAATCGTAAATACCTAGAAGTATGCTAGGAGCGGTGGAATTTCATTCCCTTTAAAGTATTTGTTGGTCTATGATATAATACCCTTTTGCTGAAAACCCTAAAAATAACCGTAGAAGTTCCTTTAAAAGTTCTATAGGCATTGCTAAATGAAAGGTACCTATACATTGATGAACTGACATTTGCTGCAAGAGTAACAATTTAAGAAAATTTAAATAACACTAGTAAATATAAACTGACCGCAAAATGAAACGGGAAGGAGCAAGGAAAGAGACGCCGCCGCGATGAGAGCCCGACGACGCCTCCCGGGAGGGGTTAGGGAAGGAAGGGAAGGGACGAGGAATCCCGCACCGTCACAAAGGCGGGCGGGCCCTACTAACAGCGAAACCAAGCGAAACGCAATTAATATTCTACCAATCGTTGTGGATTATCCTATGAGGAAGAAAAATCCATCGATCGAATCGGTAGATGGCCGGATGGTAAGCACGCTTACGCTCACGTCCAACTCAGTGTGACTCGAAAGCGCCGCATGATATATTGGCGTGCATTAACCCTCTGTCTACTAGACGCCAAGCTATTTTCTTTCCTTTACCCACTTCGTATTTTCAAAGTTAGGAAACTCACCTCCCTTGTATTTTATTATTTTATGTTTCTGAATTAGTCACCAATGTGGTTATATGTTTTGTCAAATTTCTGGAAAAAATATTGATATTTCTTTGCGTTTGGAGTCTGGTAGACACCACGCCACAACTTAGTCTACAGTACGTTATATGCGATATAACCTATATGCTATATACCTTCGCGATCTTAATGGCAAATTTTTTAAATATGTTTATGATTATACAAACTGCTATTTAAAGAATGTAAAAGTTATTTCAACGGTTATTTTTATATTCAAACATGTTCATTAAATTTCGATGCAATTAAAACTGTTATGAGCGTCAAAATAAGTAGTATTCAGTCTTTTTAAAATACAAATATCTCCATCATTTTTACGCATAAATTTATTACTCATACATGAAATTAAATATTCTATGATTGAGTTTTCGTAGTTAAAACATTTATTTCTACTTGCATGCATTTTCTTTAACCATCCCAAAAGGGAGCTTCATGACAGATTGCGTTCCAAAATGTGACGCGATTAACGGAGGGATAAGCGATGTGACTAATAATATCTGTGCAAAATAAGGTATATCTTGTATTCCGTGTGTGGGCTTGGTCTGTTCGCCTGCGAGATGGAGTAAACATTGACGTGTTTAGTAACGATCTACATCAGCACGTTGACAGCAATGACACAATAAAGTGCACATTATCGTTGTTGAAATTATAAAGGAGATAGCAAACATTCTCAGCAAGCTCCTAGGCAGTGAAGGGTATTTCTATGAGTGGGGTAAGACTTATTGATTAAGTATCACTGCAATGGAACATTTTAAATAAGTGCCTCTCTCTATCAATACCTCTGGAACTATGATAGTGTATATAATTGATAGAAATCATCGCACTTATTCCCTAAACGCATTTTTTTTAAAGGTCTAATCCAGTACATGCAGTGATTTTAAGGGTTCAATTGGCATTAATTATATTATTTAAGTTTCATCTATGCCCTTCTGCCAACGGAGTCCTTGATAAGTCTGTGGGAAGTGAGGCAAGCGACAGCTTTTGTCGTTTGCGTCACAGGGAATGAAGGGTGGAGAAAATCCCGTCATCGTCATTATCCCGCTCTTTGCGAATTGCGCCAAGGAGACCACGGATTAACGTTCCATCCAACGGACGGATTGTTGTACTGGAAGTGCTCTCCACAAAGCACTTAAGCAGTGATTGGTTAGCCTCTGAAACCCTCAACTGCTGCAGGGATTTGAACCCGGGCCGAGTGGGGGGGATGCCAACGCTCTAGTTACCACACCAACCCGAGCCCCAAAAATATCTTCAAGTATTCAGGCTACTGAATCACGCTTTTTTCCATTTCAGCGCCAATTATATGCCCCCAATCGGTTTAGTCTCCATACTTATTCAATGAAACTTGAAACGAAAAATTTATTTCAAACGCATTTATTATTAGTCAATAATGTTGGTTAACAAAACAAAAGCTTGGTTAGGAACTATTCATTTGGTTTGAGTTTCCGTCTATCGTGTTATCCAAGCCCGTGGTTTTAATCTTTGGTGTCCTCTTCCGGATCACGAAGTGGAGAAAAGACTCCTCACGCGCCTCTTCTCTAAGTCTTCTTCACTCGTCGGTCGCTCTCGCTTTAGTTCTTCTTCTCGAGGCGGTCGGCGTATTTCTTGCTGTATTCGCCGGAGGGGTCGTACTTGTCGGACAGCTCCTTCCACATATCGGCCTTGTTCTTCATGAGGAAGGTGATCACCTTCTCGGCTCCCTCCTTCTGCTTAGGGGTGCACTTGGCGCATTCGTTCTGCAGGGCATCGGGGATGTGGGCTGTGGAAAAAAAGAGAGGAACGATGTAAACAAACGCTTTCAAAGTCCTCAGTGCCTTCCGGCGTACGAAAGCGAGGGATTGAAATTCCTGATAAAAAAAGGAACGGAAGGAATTATAAAGGAACGGGTAACTAAGGAGAGGGCTCGCTCTTCGTTCACATTCGGACCAGCGAAAGGTATGGTCGTTGAATTTAACGGATATATTGAAGACACAAATTTTAATATGGCATCATTAAAGCAGTGATTTCTCACACGGAAAATTCCGATCAAACTTGATCAGGTCAGATCAAAAATTACATTAAGCCTGATTTAACTTGATAAGTTCTGTTTTGGAATAACATCAAGTCGGATGTAACTTTTTCGGTTCTGATTTGGAATTGTATCAAGTCTGATATTACTTATTCAAGTCTGATCAGTAATTATATGTCTGATTAAACTTGATCAGTTCTGCTCGGGAATAATATCAAGTCTGATGAAATTTGATCATGAATAAAAGAATTGAATTATAAGTGTATTAAGAAAATTATTGAATGACTCTCTTTATTTCCAGACCTGAAAACTCAAAATTAACCTCCAGCCAAGCAACAGTGATGGGATTATTGCTACGTGACCTTAGTTAAAACCTTAAAGAAGTTTCAGCTTACTCTTGCCGTGCTTGAGTCGTGTCGTAAACACGTGTCGCTTCTTGACCACGTCTTCGTATTCTTGCGACACAGTCCTAGACTTATAATTAAATTGCTAGCAATTGGTATAACAACTATTTAGTCGGAACTCACTGCGTCATTCAAGAAAGATTTGATTCTAGTCGAGTGTTTCATAAATAGAGCAGTAGATTAATCATTATTAAGAGGAATAGGAGGAAATGTATGGGGTGCATGTTTATAACGCTTTTATACAGAAAAATAAATGTTCTGTATTGATCGATCTATCATCATCAACAATTTAGCCAGTCACACATCTCGTAAGATGTGGGAACATATTTTGGAGCGGGTTGCTGTTTCGCGTGCGTCAATGAAACTCACTCTTGAGCTCAGTTCCTTCGGCGGTGCAGGGTTTCCTGTCCATGAGGCAGTCGAAGTAGTTCTTGAGGAGGCGGTCGCTGGCCAGCACCTCGTCCAGGTTGATGCTGTCGAAGCGGGAGGTGTATGTGTCCCCTTCAGCCGGGGCGGCCAGGGCGACCTGGACGGCGGCCAAGGAGGCGACGAGGGCGAGTGCGAGAACAGCCTTCATGTTTGTTGCTGAGAACTGGAAAAGAGCAGAGGGAGAGAAGGATGGTTAAGACAGTGATCGTAAAAAGAATGTGAACTCGAGTCAGGTTACTCAATATAAGTGAAACTTATTGTAAAAAGGACGCATCACTACCACTTGATGTTCATTTTTCTTTCTTCATGGCATATAGGTGCTCGTTCAAAACGTAAGTTGTAATCATAAAATTATTTCCGGTTGCGTACAATACATTCTTTTCAACATTTTTTCTGTGTCTTAAACATATATTATAGACTTGGAGAATACTTTTACATACTCACATAATTCAATTATTTTTATTCATGATCAAGTTTCATCGGACTTTTTTTCGCTTTATCTTGACCTCATTTAATTAATAATAAAATAATTCTATGAGTATAATAATAATAATAAGGTTTATTATCCGTGGGCAAAATACATTTGCATAGATTCGTCAAAAAGTACAATTATATAAAAGTGATCAAGTCAGTTACATCACAAAACAAAATATACAACTTGTTGTAATGAGTTAAAATTACAAAAAAAAACAGCATTGGTCAAATGCAAATAATGCAAAAAAGTTGTTAGCCAACGTTTCAGTTAGTTTTAAAACCATCATCAGGCCTTAGCTTTGCACATTTTTCTTGATATATTAATTAGACTTAATATTATTCCCGATCAGAACTGATCAAGTTTGAAGTGTTAAGTGTTGAAAAGGATCTTAGCCGAATTCATTCAATTATAATTTACTTCAATATAGACCTTTTACAAAAAATTTATATTAATTGATAAAAATTATAAACTTTGTATATATTTATATAATTAATAATATAATAACCATAATTTTTAGTAAGAAACTTGAAGTATACTTCGATCGAATCCTAGTTTGGCTCTGAAACAAAGATTTAACACGCAAATCCTGGGTGCCACTCACGCTTAGAATTATTAAAAAACTGCAGTTTTTCATTTTCATTCGTCTTTTTAACTGCCAAGTATTGATGGATTCTGAAACATTGCGTGAATTGTTAAGAAATACTGTTTTTAGTGCTTGAATATCGATAAATAAAGAAATTTACGTAGCCCTTTTATCGATTTGCGGAAGACCTACATTTTAGAAGATGCACTTGTACACTATGTAAATTGGAATATTCACTCTTAGTACCGTGGTGCATGTTAGGTTTTCATTTATATTCACAGTCATGCACATCTAAATATTTCCCCGCAAGCTGCTTCAATGGGCGGGGGTTGTAACGACGCCAGCTTTTTATAAATGAAAAGGAAATGCTCCAGCAAAGGTCCGCCTTGCATTTACAAAAGCCATTAACTGTTCCTGGGAAAAACGAAATCCTAACCCTATCCGTTCGGCCGAATATCTCTCTTAATCTGTCGTTTCTGCTGGAACGGAAAATATAGTGGGGTTCTAATATTATGTTATCCGTTTTTTTTTTCTTAAAGGTATCTATTCTAAATTGCTCAAGCAATCTAAGCCTAGCGCATAGCCTCCGAATTTCTAGCGGCTCCTAGCCTAATGTGTTTAAAATCTGTATAACGCTTTCAGTCTGTGATATTCTATTCCGAATTCATGCGTGCATTCAAGTCTCCGATGCTTGCTCCTCGCTCAACAACAACGTCTTCAATATCGAGTATTTCCCCCACATTGCCATTGCGTGACTCTTTCGTTTCCTCATTGAAATAATCTCAATTCGAGTTTCTAGCTCTCTCATATCCCTCTTTAGGTCGCAGTTGCTAACTGATGGTTTTACCGAGAAGCCAATTAAGAACCAATTTGAGATTGCGCATATACATACCTACGAGTTATTGGTGAAGCCTTGCCTCTCCTTTTTTTCCTCATGAAAATAATTCGTTCCCTTTTGTTTTTCATCTGTTTAGCAACGTCGTTGAGAAAAAAAAAGTTTTACTTAAGCGCGGAGATAGTTCATGCGTGTGAGACTAGATTGCGTTGCTGTGGCGTCCTAGAAGATTTTACTATAAGCGGTGAGTGGTAAATCTGCGAGCTAGTGATCGTTAAACAGTGTCTCGCTCCATGGGATTATCGAGATATTCATGATAGCAGTTTAGAGGATTTACAAAAAGGGCTGTTCTATAAGCTTTGTGCTTCTCACACAATCCAAAACTTTGATTTCACTTCACCGAACTTGTCTTTTTTTTAAGAGAACGCATTGCTCCCTCTAAATCCTAGTTCTTTTGTTTTTTTGCCACTCATTTCCCATTCATTACTGGTGTTATTACATCGCATTCTTCCGGGCTCATAAAGAAGACTTTTCGTAGAATTTTCTTTATTTAAATAATGAGTAATTTTCAGTCGAATATTTTAATTCAGGCTAATGAGTCCACGCTCTATTCTGTATACCTTTTGAATTACAATATTTTAACATTTTTTTAAGGAAGACTCCCATTCCATTTAAATATATATTAGAATATATTGACTTGAACGATTTCAAAAATTTTTCTCTAAATCATAAGAAACAATGAAAGTAGTTGATGTAACGCAGACGAATCAAAGTGAATTATACCACAGTACGAACAGTAGTCAGTAAATTGCGACCAGTGATCGATGGTATTGGCAATTGGAGGAAACGGCTGATGTCTAAGGTCATCGCAACCATTTAAGCTGTGAGAAAATTAGCTAGGTATGTTGAGGGCATTAGAAGTCTTCATATGTGCAAGAGTAAACAATCCGTGTTTGCCGTTAATCTATTCGAGGGAGGAAGTGAATCGTACAATCTCCTCATGAAAGCTACATGTGTGAACGTTGTGAATGTATTTGCGTGAAGGTGAAATATTTTGTGTTCTGCGCTTCGTAAAAGAGGAAGAGAAGAAAATGTAGTGCACAACAATGCATAGAAATGTTTATTGGGCAGGTAATTATCTTCTCAGATGACTTGGATTGTCGACGCGCACTTAAAGTCATGGTTCCGAGACTAAAAATTTTCGTATTTTTATTGTTGATTTATGAAGGCGGAAAATGTTTCCGTCGACAACGTGCGCTGCTTGTGTCATTCCGTGGTCGTTTTGCCGTCCCACATCTTTGCTTCAAATGCTCGCCAAAAAGGAAAATCTGGGTGAAATAGCAATTGCCAATGAAAACCAAGAGAGACTGCTTAAGCAATCAGAGAAATAAAACGGAACCAGTTCTAACCGTAACTCTCATCTCGACAAGTGTAGTAAATAACCAAGTATCCGTTGCGCAAGTGGCTTGCGTAATTTTTTGGATTTTCTTGGCTAGAGTTAATTAAGAAATGATTGACTTGTGTGCACGGTTGATTTTGTGAGTAGTAACGTAGATGCATGTCTGCGTTCTCGAATATTCGTACGATTATGTCTCCCTCTGTCCCCACCTAGTCTTGGGTGCGTGACGTGAAATGAGGTGGGGTATTGTGCTGAGGGGGTTGAGCTGCTGAATTGTGGGGGGTGAGGCTCTAAATGAAGAGTATCAGGTTTAAATCCAAGTGAGCCTTGCGTACACTAAAAAAAATTCACGTTGCGAGCTGGCCTGGGTATCGGCGAATGACTAAATTTCACAAGAATTTGGTTTATCCTTAATGAGCCCTACTCTCACCCAATCAGATTTACCTCTGTCGAATTATCGTGAGTGAATCAGTGAGAGTTAATTTTTTCCACTCAGAATACCCTGTAAATGTAAGATTTAAATATGTTTTTAAGGAAAGATTTTATCTAGATATATACTAATTTAGTGACTATTACGAATTCTAAATATTTATTGGAATTATACAAAGCAATGTAAATAGTTGTAGTTACACTGAGGAATCAAAATGTTTGGCAAATATTTGTATCAAAATGTTTGTTGGTAGCAAGCCATTACGAGTTTTCGTGGAAATCGAATTTATTGAAAGATGATACTTAAAAGGCTTCGGACCGAATCTAATAGAAATTAGTGGGAATACGTGGAAGTGCCATGGAATGACAGCAAGTGAAGTTTGAACCAA
Organism: Ischnura elegans; assembly: GCF_921293095.1. NCBI lineage: Eukaryota > Metazoa > Arthropoda > Insecta > Odonata > Coenagrionidae > Ischnura > Ischnura elegans. Next base: position 96,631,677 of record NC_060254.1, read on the forward strand.
TCGGCAGATATTTATCTGGTATCAGTGTTAATCATTAGCTTGAAAACGACTTTAAACGTTCACTGAAACAACTAAAAATAAATTTATACATTTTTCAAAAGTTTTGAACAATTAAAATGCCACAAAAAATAACCGATTGAGCGGGAGAAATGCGTAATCTTAAAAGAGAAAGCCGCTTGAATAGCCGATCGGAAGTGAAACTATGACATAATTAACGCGAATTTAAGACCAACGATAAATGCGCTCACTGATGAGATCAGGTTAGTCATGTCTTGCGGGTGAATTTGTATTTACTTGAGGGCATCAGCAGCAAAAGGGAAAAGTAAATGATGGTGAGAAGAATTTTCAAAGGTTTAAGTGAAGTGGTGGTTGGGAAACGGGAAATGCGTCAAGTCTTTGGATGAAGGAAAAGTAGGGGAAGAGAAGTCGGATAGGAGGAGAATGTGGAGAAGGTTAAGACGGAAGATAATCAGGACCGGAATAATACACAATCATCGCTCAAAATTTTGTTGATGTGAAATACCGACCCTCAACTGCGTTGTGAAGGAAATCTTTGATTTCTAAACTTAAATCCCGTCCAGGTTACAGTTTGTAGAGTTCTTTTGAGTGCTGTGCATTGAACCTAAAAAAATATACAACTTGCGCCCATTCTGATGTAATTGATTTGAACATAAAAATATAGCCACTTCAAATACTGAGCAAATCTCCACGGAAAGGCCCCAGCTACTTACATGTAAGAAATAACTGCCCAAATAGATGACATGGCAGTACGTAAATGATAGCCTTACTCCAACCCTACGCAATGAGTCAGGTAGATGCAGTTACTTAGCCTGCACCTTAGTATATGCCTACTTTGTAGTAGCTAAACGAGCCAGAGTGGAGACCGATGCAGCATTAAAGCTGTAGGTACTCCACAAATTGAGCCAAGTGTTATTTCTACCGGAGCAAAACAAGCCGATGTGGATATAAGCGCATACTGGAGCAGTAATCTAATACCAATAAGTTCTCAAGCTGTTACGGTGAATTACCCAGAGAAAGTCTCCTCAGGTCCTCCACCGCGTCAGGTGTTTAATGGCGTAAGTTTCGGTTTGACAAAGTCGAGAACTGAAACGTCGCTGCTGGGCAACTTGACGCAGTGGAGAACTAATACTAATACTGGAATACTAATGCCTAAAACTCACCTGAATAGTTCCAATATAATATAAGACGAGGATATGAGTTCACTGGGATGCTATTCCTTCAGCTGGTCTCTGGTAACTGTGCTTCTCCGATCCTGACGGAGGTGCTTATATACATCGCGACGAAAAGCAGAAATCACATTACACATCAATGTGACCCCTAGACTTCCACCCATCCCCCAACCTCCCCTTCATGACGTCGGGCAACACCTGGACTTCCGTTGAAAAATCCCACCCCCGTCTTTTTTAGAGTGACCACAAGTCTTGAGATGACCTCCACGGAGTTCCCGTCATGACAATCCCATATCCACCTCCCCACCAACCATCCTAATACCCCTCCTTCCTCCTCTCTATGAATAGTTTCTCTCCCATCCTCCAAATCAGATGATAACCTTCATTTTTACTTCCAAGATCGTACCCACCTCTTCTCTCCCTCCCCCACCATAGACACTGTCTTCTCATTTCCACCATCAGTGCTTCTGTTGAGCAGAGCAAGGGTCTCCCATTCTTTCACACGTCCCCGAAGCACGTGGGTCGTGGGAGGAGTGTGCTTAGGAGGCCGTCTGTGGCCATGGTTTGGCGACGGCGCGGAGGGGATGCATGCGTAGCCAAAGGGGAATATACTCGCGGTTGAAATTATGGAAAGTTAAAAATGAATTTTGCAGTTCGTGGGTGTTATTGTTAAATCTCGAAAAGTGTAAATGAAGTGTCTCGACGTTATTCATGAATCCGTACAGGTGAGACTCTAAATATTGGCCAACTTTGGATGTAGAGCTCATAGGATACCAAGCAATTATCTTAGGAAATACCGTTAACAAATCTCAGGCATTTTTGGGCATTTTCTGATTTCTCTTGTTATTTTGTTGGTAAAAAGCTGATAGTAGTAGTAAGTAGTATACTTTATATAGATATTCATATTTTAAAAATAAGAGTTGTCATTAATTCCTATAATTCATCATTTACTGCGACGGTGGTTTATAGGTGTAATGCGTTAAAGGTAACCAACCTATTACACTTTCTGTTTTACACTAGTGTTTCTTCATCGGAACTACGCATTTATGGTGATTGGGGAACCCTTTGAGTAATCGCCGTTAGCTAGTGGCGGATATTTCCGCTATAATTGATTTCTTCCTTAGTCTTTATTGCTATTTCTCGTTGTCCCTAGGTATCGAAATACCTCCTCGAAACTAAGTAAAATCTTCCTTGACATATCCTACTTGATTAAACAATTAAATTGCATTGGGGAAATAGATTTTTAAAAAAGACGGCATGATAAACGTGCGACAGATTGGTTTGGGGCTCTGCGTGTCCATAAAAAATAAATTGCGTAAACAGAACGTAAACCAATGATTCACGTAGAAGTGATCCACTCGCTCGCTTGAATTAGGTATCAACGTAGTTCGAGAAAACTCCAAGAGATGACGGTAGTTTACTAGTCTTTCACGACCCGCGTTTCTTCTGCGATACACCGAAGTGCAAATTTCCTTTTTCATTATTCACTGTTCCCAGGCATTTGGCTGTCTACAGTGCATTCCATAAATTTTCATTTCTGTTGAGATTGATCAGGTATAGTCACAGTGTGGCAAAAAGTTATTTTTAGGGGGAGGGGAAACGGTGGGGGAGGAGAGCGTATTTAGGAGTTTTGTGCCTCCCGTGTTTAGCAGGGGAGTAGTTTCAAAGATTTAGTATCAAGTTATTTTCCGTTTCAGCCAGGGATATTTCGAATTTGGGCAGTAGAGCTTTTAGGCTGCTATTCTTGATATGCGTTGCAATAAATAGCATATGCTATTCCGCAGGTCATTATTGCAACGACCCCGTATTCTGAATGAAGCGTAGTAATAATTTTGTTCGGAATAGCATCATGCTATTTCTTACGCGAGCTATTTGGAAGCTCCGCCTCTATCCGTATGAAAAACTTTCTGAACAGTTTTCGCAACCAATGAGGGAGAAGATATTTTATATACTTTTCTGTATTTTACGGAATATTGACTTGCAATTACAAATAATTGCTTTATTTGCATTTAAAAATTATATTAAACCGTGGATGTACTATATAATACGCTTTGAAAATCTCATTTAGGAAATCAGCTGTTTGTTGTGGTTGTGACATTGGCTTCAGACGGATGGGTTAGGCCATAATTTTATTGTTATAATGATGATTTATCGGGCATAAATATTGAATCATTTACCTATATCCGATCGGTCCTTTATCGTGAGATATATGTTATCCGAAATAATCATTGAAAGCTAAATATGTTTGATTTTCTTCGTAATTGTGTTAGGCTTCGAAGTCTGTTTTTTCGTTGCATGTCAAAATAAATGTGTATCAACTTTTATTGCTGTGCTCGTGACGATATAGCTTTACTGTATGAACTAGAAGCTTTCGTTTCTCATACTAGCTTTATATTATATGACTCCCTAATTTCAGTATTCATTCTCTGTTTAGGAAATGAATTAGGTGGCAACGTTACAGTGGTGCTTTCATGTATTATGATGGAATAGTATCGATATTTCAGCTGCAGATTTGGAAAAAGCAGAGGGAGGTGATGGTGAATTAGAGGATGGATGGAACAGCTGTGAAAAAGTGAATCTAACAATAGTGAATCGTAAGGAAAGTGCTGTTGTGTCACTTATTATTGTTCTTGTATAAGCTGATTTTAATATGCTCACTGAAATTTTTGATAGACCCTGAACTGTGCCGATATACTGAAACTTAATTGTGTGAATAACTCACTTGCCCATAGAGGAAACAATTTGTATTGAATTCCACATAATATATATTGCTTTAATGATGTACATGGATATTCAATTAAACGTTTGTGGTGAATCATATTTGTTCGGAAACTTTTTTTTAGTCGCAAGTCAAGTGATGAAATAAAATTATGAATTGTAAATATGAATAAAACACGGAAAATTTGGGCTAATCGTAGTAATTCTTTGCATCAATTGTTATTGTTTTCGTACTGTCGATGAAGCAAGCTTGTGCTTCATATATTAAGCTCGAATGTTAATTTCTACCCAATTCACTTTACTAGTTAAATATTCATCACTTATGCTACGATTATTTAATAAAAATAAAGCTGCTATCATTTTATTTTTGGCTATTATTCCATTTTTCAATACTTGATTAGGTTACTTTAACTAGAGAAAAACAATTCGACATCGCAATGCGCACGTTTTCTGGGTTGCAATACCGAATAGCTCGGCCTCGAAGACCGTGTAATATTATTGCAACCATACCGGTTGCATTTCGCCGTTCAGAATTGTGAAACGCAACGGGGCTATGCTATTTTGAGAATTACGTCTTCCGGTGTAGTATAAACACGAATTGCAACCGTTCTGAATACCGTATATCATCTGGGTTGTAATACGCTATATTATTGCAACTTCGGTTGCAATATCGGCGAATAGCATAATGCTATTCCATCCAGAATAGCAGCCTTTGATCAGTTAGGATGGGTATAATTTTGAGATCCTTCCTGATATCTTTGTTTCGAATAAACCACCGTGCTCCCGCCAGGGGCGCAGCTAGGAATTAAGGCTAGGAGGTGTTTTAGGCACAACTAGTACTGGGGTGTTGGGGGTGTGGAATACCCGCCAGGGTAAGCGGGAGGTGCGGGGGCCCTCTACTAGAAAATTTTTCAGTTAAATGGTTCAAAATGGTGAGTTTTACGGCTTTCGGAGGGATATTTTATTGATATTTACACAATTGTGTAAGTAATATTTATCCAATTAAGTAAAATGAACAAAAAACTTTAAAACAATTTCTGAGCTCTGGGGGGGGGAGTTAATCCCCCTAATCACCCATTTTGCTACCGCACTGGTTCCCGCAATTCTCCTGACTATCTTATTTTCCGCGGTTTGCCCAAATTGCATAGAAATACGTGGAGATATCTTATGTTATCCAGGTTGAATCCCACGAGATACGCTGAAGGGAGCTCAGCAGAAAATACGTGGATGTGGGTGTCTCTACTTACCCTCCTTCAATTAACACTGGAAAGGTTACACTGGTCCCTATAGACAAGAGTTATCATTATTTTCCCGCGTGAGCACTCTGCTCACGTTCATCGCCGCTGAAGAGGTGGTGTATACATTATACACACCGGCAGCTGGCCTCTGGCTGGGTACATATAACCCGGGCCATTTTGAGGAAGACGGACGGAATTTATACTATATTATTTATATTATATATTTGTATTATATTAATACTTAGCCGATAATAATATAAAATGATGAACTGTGCGGTTGAGGAATGAGAATTTGTTAACAGTTTGCTGTTACCCTGAACTAAACTGCTGTTAACAGTTTGCTGAACACATTGCTGTGCTTCTTAAAATTCAGCATATCGAACTAATTTGTGAGTAAAAATGATTCCCTTTTCGGCCATCTGCGTTTCATTTCTTGATTGAAGTGTTCTGAGGATATTTACCATATTAAAATAAAATATTTTTTACTTAAATTATTACTGTGCAAATACTTGGAAAATATTAGACAGTGTTCTAGATTCACGCTTGGATTTCGTGTTTTCATGTCTACGCAGCGATATTACTGGATGAATTTGCACAAAACTGTGACGTGGTGGCAAAATTTTGGGTTTGAATTTGTTTTTTTTTATGAAATTGCACTGTAGAAATAGCATTTCTATGCATGCTGCAAAAACTGTGGCGACCAGTGTTATCATTCCAACTCATTTTCAGAATCATCTACATTAAATAAGCGGAACGCCTTTTATTTGCGCGAGTTATAGTTAGTCAGTTCAGTGATAGAGGCGCTTCGATCGGAGGGTTGCGACGATTGGGAATATAGAATAGAATAGAACAGCAGAGGAGAACCTGAATGAGGACCAGTTCGCATTCAGGGAAAACAAAAGCACAGGAGAAACAATATAGGCCATTAACGTGCGTTTACACTGTGTAATATGTTATATAAAACAAGTTACATACATGTTTTACAAAAAAATGTTAAAACAAGTCACACATAACATGTTTTACAAAAAGGTTTCAAATCCGTATAACATATTTCACGCAACATTGTGTTATAAAACAAAATATCGTTTTATACAACAAGGTTTTGTTTTCCCGCTTCATATGATCAAGAAATATTCCTTCGAAAAGTCGGCAGACACAGGAGCCTAACAGGATTGGAATAGTGAGAAGAATTCACTGCATTGATTAAACAAGAAAGCTTTTCCTCAGAAGTCTCTTCAGGGTGGAAATATAACATCATGTGTCCGCTTCGTGTGGGATTAGGCTGAGGGATTATGTGTACGATTAGGCTTGAAACACATGATCACTTTTTCCGCCCCTTCCGAGCGATTGCTCCAGTGATGTTGAAATCTGGGATGGCAAGTGAAACGAAACGAAAATATTTAGCTTCGACCCGGAGGGAAATTAAAGTATGATGCCCAAGTTTAGTTTCGCTCCCGCACGATATTAAAATCACCAAGGAGTTAAGTTTCGACCCGGGACGGAACTTTACTTCCAGGAACGAAACTAAATTAATCTAAACTCCGCTGCTCATGGTTAAGTTTCTATCCCAGAAGTTGAGTGGAGGGGGATAAGAGGGAATAGTTTCGACCCATTTCATGACAGAATATAGAGAAGTTAAACATTGATCTTAAAAATCGGATGGCCAGCTTGCGTTTCTCCTGTTTGTGGAAAAAAATATGAGTGCCCCATGCATCTAATTGCAGTAGGCCAAACCTTTACTACATTCAACCAATACTTCGAACTCGGCGTGTATGTTCAAACTAAACTGTTCGGAAGTGAAGGCACTTGGTCCCTCCGGTGCGAAAACATAATCTGTGTTTCGTTTCGTCACAGAAGTTTAGTTTAGTTTCGATCCGAAGTAGTTTTGACTCCGATTTCGTTTCGACCCCGAGTTTAATTATGTTTCGTTTCTACATTTCACTTCCGGGAAAGAAACTATTGAAATTTTATTGGTTCGACTTTCGTTTGGTTTCGATTGCCATTCCTGGTTGAAATATAATAGTTTCACACAGTCATTTTCCGCGATGCCTCCGAGGATAGAAATCCCATCCCGTTTTCCATCGCTGAAATAATCGCTGGTGTGTACCGTCTTTCATCCAATCAGAGTGCACGGCCGCCGCTAACAACGATTGCAACGCCACGTACGGCTTTTGACTTAAATACGGAAGTTGTAAATACGGAAGGTGACGATTGGAAATGCGATTGAAAAAGAGACGGTGGGAAAGATTCAGAAAATGGTTGTTCTATCAATCACTCTTATGGTCTCTGAAGAGCTAACGCTGGAGCTATCACTCCGAGGGAAGGAAAAAATGATCGTATGATAATATTTATATATTTTATATTTTTTAAATCAATTTTGATTTATAGTATTACAATATATTTTTCTGAAACCATCAATGTGAACTCCTTTATTACAGTTATTTGTGTTCGCCACCGCGAAATACACATATAAACCACATTGGTACGTAACATCAATTTTCTTATTTTTCATTTTTAACCCTTTTGTTAAAATGCCTAATTGGCTATTTTTACACTTAAAAATTAACATTCAATACTTGGCCACATTTTTACTTATTGTCACTCTTATCCTTTATCATTATAAGCGATAAAAATGGAAAACAAACTTCCAAGGCGTCAGAAAATATGTTTGTTTATGAATTAACTTAACCTCGAGAGTTCATATTTAAATATTATCAAGAGAACGTTAACAAAAAAAATATATCGTGCGCAATGATATAATTCTGAAATGCAAGAATCCTTGCCAATCACGTGATCCAGTCTCTGCGGGCCAGGGCTAAGTGAGAATGGCAAGAACGTGTGTCTCTCAAAGTTTATTGAATTGAATTTCATGGAAATGTCTCCATAAATCTCTAGTTTTTAGAACTTAGTCAGTGAAAGGGGCCAATATGTTTAAACCCCCCGCAATTTCGGGATTTTATAAGCTAAGCTCCTCCAGCGATACCTCTCCGAATGAAAGCCTCTGATCGGTACTAGTCTTCCAAGTACTTCTGGTTGTCGGGAACATACGTACATCTAATTTCTGTCAGTGGAAATCGTTTATTCAGGATACATACCAATATGGATTTTCTTTGCATTCGGCAAAAGCTGCACATTTTAAAATTCCCGTGAGATTTCACGTTAGGCTGTGTTATCAGGATCCCACACTTATTTTTAAAGCAAAGCCAATATGTGGGTACACTGTTCTCGGGATTCCCACCGGGTTAATTCTTTCATAATGGCCAACGTTTCAAGCTCCGTCTCGGCGCTCATCATCAGGGCTGAATGTTAGCATAACATAATAGCATATTGATAATATGCAGCCCTGATGATGAGCGCCAAGACGGAGCTTGAAACTTTGGGCGTTATGAAAGAATTAACCCGGTGGGAATCCCGAGAACAGTGTACCCATATAGCTGGCGGGGAAAGCATTAATCAAAGCCAATATGCTTTACATATTTATCGATCTTACCATTCTTTTACAGCAATATAGTATATATAATCAATATAATTTACATTAAATACTGGTGAAGGTTAGTTTGGCAGCTTCCACTGTCCAAAAACTGCATGAAGTTTAGAAAATTTAGGTTTTACAGAAAGTAAAAAAAATCTTAGAAAATTCAATTCTGACGAATATAACTTTATTGGAGCCTAATGTGACAAATTCGAATCAAAAGTTTTATTTTTTTAGCGTTGAATATGCAGAGAGCTATCTCACTTACTGCAATAATGAAGCTCCACAAAGTACCGGTCGCTTCCCTAACATATACTCCATGAAACATAAATTTTCACCAAGTTTATGTTTTATGGAATTTTTCCCTTAGTTATCATCGACAAATTAACTGCATAAGATTACCTATATTGTAAATGTTTTACTCTAGTAACTTAGGGTAATATCAGCTTCTCAGCTTACCCTTAAAACTTCATCACTGAGCAGGGACTGATCATTAACGTGGTTGTTCATTAAAAGCTTCAATTTAAAGTTTTGATGATACGCTTTTCGCGCATGCGTTACATATCAATTTTCTACGCGTAACTTTACACGCATTCACGCGCACAAGTGCAAAATAGCAAGGATGAAATTGGCAGCATGTGAGAGCTCAGGGGAGCCGTTCAAGGATACAACGCACCGGGGCTGGGAACCGAGCCCGTGGCTTATACGCCCAGACACCCGGGGAGGGGAAGGAAGGGAAGGAAAAAGGATAGAGGCGCCGCCGCGATGGGAGCCCGCCGACGACTCTGGGGTAGGGATAGGTACGGAAGGGACGGGACGAGGGAAAAACACCCCAACGCTATAGAAGCAAAGGGGGCCCTACTATTAGCGAAACCAAGCATAAGCAATTATTGTTCTAGCGATCGCAGTGGATTTTCCTATGAGGAAGAAAAATCCATCGATCGAATCGCTAGATGAAATTGGCAATGAAAACTTTTTTGGCTTACCGGGATTCGGGATTGTAGCATACCTGAGCGGTAATCGGGAGATCCAGGTTTGAATGCCGGGTAAGCCAAACGATTTTTCTTAGCGAATTTCATCCTGGTGTCTCCTGCTTCCAATATCGTCGACATATCTTGAGAAAAACATTTTTTAACTTGGTCAAGGTGAAGTTTTTAACGCATCTCTTTTTTCTTTCATTTTGTAACGATCCTCACAGTAGTAATTTTAAGGATCACCTGTTGACGACAGATTAATGCCAAAATCTTTAATCACAATTTCGCTGTATGTACAGAAAACCTCATGATACCGTGAAAGTTGTCGCAGCGAAAAACTTGAATCGTTAAGTGTGTCTCTAATCAGCTGATTCCGGAGATATTTTATTCATTTTCATCTTCGGGGTTACCCACAGTATTCTACAGTTTCAAGGCAGCGGCACTAATACCGCACGTCATTGGAGGCTATCGTTACGATTTCCTTTAATTTCTAATACATCTATCCTTTTAATCAAAATTCTACATTGCGAAAGCTTTCTGGTGAAGAGTGGCGTAATGAATGTTGAATGACAACCGTGGTCCATCGATTTACCGTACAACTTAGACTTAGCTAAAATCGCTTCCGTACTCGTTAGAGATCAATAAGACTGGATTTAGTGGCGTTAAATAGTTGCAATGAATCCATCAAAGAGGGCGCATGTGGTTGTAAAGCTGGCAGAGTCCTCTATATTGCCATATAATAACTGAGAGAGTAGTGTTGAGAGAGCAATCTAGAGGACTCTGTAAAGCTGGTTGAAAATGTCGCCATCTATGGAGCTGCGATGAAATTAGGAATAGCGAAGTGTATAAAGTTAAAATACATGATACTATTTATCTGGATCAGAAAAAAATTAAATTCCTTTGGATTGCGATATATTTATTTTTTAACGATTTTCTAGGAACTCTGTTCAAATATCTGAATTGATTGTGAATTTTCTTTGGTAAATTACAGTTTTTAATTTTTCTCAAGATGTGTCGACGATATTGGAAGCAGAAGACACCAGGATGAAATTCGCTAAGAAAAATCGTTTGGCTTACCCGGCATTCAAACCTGGATTTCCTGATTACCGCTCAGGTATGCTACAATCCCGAATCCCAGTAACCAAAAAAAGTTTTCATTGCCAATTTCATCCTTGCTATTTTGCACTTGTACGCGTGAATGCGTGTAAAGTTACGTGTAGAATATTGATATGTAACGAATACGCGAAAAGCATATCATTAAAACTTTAAATTGAACCTTTCAATGAACAACCACGTTAATGATCAGTCCCTGCTCAGTGATGAAGTTTTAAGGGTAAGCTGAGAGGCTGATATTACCCTAAGTTACTTGAGTAAAACATTTGCAATTTAAGTATTCTAATGCAGTTAATTTTTCGAAGATAACTAAGGGAAAAATTTCATAAAACATAAACTTGATGAAAGTACTTTGAAGGTACTTTGTGGAGCTTCATTATTGCAGTAAGTAAGATAACTCTCTGCATATTCAACGCTAAAAAAAATAAAAATTTTGATTCTCATTCGTCACATTAGGCTCCAATAAAGTTTTATTCGTCAGAATCGAATTTTCTAAGATTATTTTACTTTTTGTAAAACCTAAATTTTCTAAGAGCGTGTTGCATCGAAGCGTTCAGAGATTTGCGAACGTATGTAGCTGCCATGGAACAAACAGATGGCCGGATGGTAAGCACGCTTACGCTCACGTCCAATTCATTGTGACTCGAAAGCGACGCATGATATATCGAAGTGCATTAACCCTCCGTCTACTAGACGCCAAGCTTTTTCCTTTCCTCTACCCACTTCGTGTTTTCAAAGTTAGGAAACTCACCTCCCTTGTATCTTATTATTATTTTATGCTTCTGAATTAGTCACCAATGCGATTGTATGTTTTGTCAAATTTCTTGAAAAAAATTGATATTTTGTTGCGTTTGGAGTCTTGTAGAGGCCACACCACAACTTAGGCTACAATACGTTATATGCTAATACCTTCGCGATCTTAATTGCAAAGTTTTTTTATACGTTTGTTATTTAAACATACTCCTATTTAAGGAATGTACATGTTATTTCAACAGTTATTTTTCAAATCAAACATGCTCATTTAATTTCCATAAAAAATAAAACTGTTATGAGCTTCAAAATAAGTATATATTAAGTCTTTTTAATACAAATATCTCCATCATTTTTATGCATACATTTATTACTCATACATGAAATTAAATATTCTATGATTGAGTTTTCGTGGCTAAAACATTTATTTCTACTTGCATGGATTTTCTTTACCCATTCCAAAATGGCATCTGTGAGACGCCGCGCGACAGATTGCGTTCCAAAATGTGACGCGACTCACGGAGGGATAAGTTATGTGACTAATAATACCTGTGCAAAAGAAGCCATATCTTTTACTCCACGCTGTGTGAGGTCTTAGTCTGTCTGCCTGCGAGATGGAATAAAACATTGACGTGTTTAGTAACGATCTACATCAGCACGTTGACAACGATGACACAATAAACAAGCTTACTCTATCTCGTCAAGCTCCACTTCTTTCGGCAATTTTGGTAAAATTGTAATTAGGTTGCATAAGCGTCAGGATACCACAGGACTTCGTCATTTTCTCTTTGCGCAGGAAAAAAATCTCACTTGAAAGCCTCCGGCACATATCATCTGTGCTCCAGTCATAATGCGCTATAGTGACATAATATTTTTTTCTTAAGGAGTGGCTCATGTTTCAAATTCGGTTTTCGCCCTGGCTTGCCTATTTTGTCCCATAAAATTCAATTCTTATAAATTTTACAATCCGAGCCTACTCGGCCCAAAATCGCATGATGTAATAGGCGCAACTTGAGCGTGATATCACTCGTATATGTGCTCTGGTCCGTTACCTTCGAAGGAAGTTCTCTAAGTTCCCCGCCATGGTTGTTCATTGCGGCATTTATTTTTCCGGCAAATTTTGGTATAATTTCTATAGGTTACATAAGCTTCAGGATACCGCTGGTTCTCAACCATTTTCCCTTTGTCCTGGAATAAATCTCACTTGAAAACTTGTAGCAAATAGTCATCCTCCATCCAGGTAAAAAATATTAATATTTTTCCAAGGAGAGATTGCTGTGACTATGTCCACCTGAAACAAAAATTGATTGTAAACAAAGATGAGCCTTACCTACTTAAATTATTGTTGCTGGAAGAGTGCTGAAGAAAGTAATGTAACATCCAATGAAGGGGAACGAAATAAGGAAAGGAATTTTAATGATTTTCCACGCCTAATCTCATTCACACGATGATGCAAAACTGATTCATAAGCGTCTACGACTACCGTAGTCTGTTGAACGGTGACGAGTTTCAGCGAATGGTACAGAGGGGGCGCAATGGGGCGGGAACTTATTAGAGGCTTCCTGAAGTCTTATGACGAAAATGAAGGTGGCAGAGATGAGAATGCTGAGATGGATTATGGGAAAACATGAAGATATTGGATTAGGAATAAGTCAATGAGGGAGACGGCAGGAGTGGATTTATATCTGAAGGAAGGTGCAAGATGGAGGGATGTAATAGTCCGGTCATATTTTAAGAAGCGATTAGGAGTATGTGGGGAGCAGAATTCGAAATGTAGAAGGGAAGAGGAAGAGGGGAAGACCAAAGAGAAGATTGTGTCTAGAATGATTTGAGGGAGAAGGGTTTGATTGAAAGAGATGCCCTGAATTGAGTGACTTAGAGGCGATCGGCTAGGAAGAGCGACCCAAAACGGGAATAGATGTAGATGGCCTTGACCTGTCTATGACCTTGGCAAAATTTACCCAGTGGTTATACCTATGAAATATTACTTTGTAATGCTAATAATGGTATATTCGTTCATCATTCTGTATGATTAATTTGATTGTGAAGTGCACATTATCGTTGTTGAAATTATAAAGGAGATAGCAAATATTCTCAGCAAGCTCCAAGGCAGTGAAGGGTATTTCTATGAGTGGGGTTAGACTTATTGATTAAGTATCGCTGAGATGGAACATTATAAATAAGTGCCTCTCTCTATCAATACCTCTAGAACTATGATAGTGTATATAATTGATAGAAATCATCGCACTTATTCCCTAAACGCATTGTTTTTAAACGTCTAATCCAGTACATGCAGTGATTTTAAGGGTTCAATTGGCATTAATTATATTATTTAAGTGTCATCTATGCCCTTCTCCCAACGGATTCCTTGGTAAGTCTGTGGGAATTCAGGCAAGCGACAGCTTTTGTCGTTTGCGTCACAGGGAATGAAGGATGGAGAATAACCCGTCATCGGCATTATCCCGCTCTTTGCGAATTGCGCCAAGGAGACCACGGCTTAACGTTCCACCCAACGGACGGAGTGTTGTACTAGAAATGCTCCCCACAAAGCACTTAAGCAGTGATTGGTTAGCCTCTAAAAACCTCTACCGCTGCCGGGATTTGAACCCGGGCCGAGTGGGGGGGATGTCAACGCTCTAGTTACCACACCAATTCGAGCCCCAAAAATATCTTCAAGTATTCAGGCTACTGAATCACGCTTTTTTCCATTTCAGCGCCAATTATATGCCCCCAACAGGTTTAGTCTCTACACTTATTCAATGAAACTTGAAACGAAAAATTTATTTCAAACGCATTTATTAGTAGTCAATAATGTTGGTTAACAAAACAAAAGCTTGGTTAGGAACTATTCATTTGGTTTTAGTTTCCGTCTGTCGTGTTATCCAAGCCCGTGGTTTTAATCTTTGGTGTCCTCGTCCGGATCACGAAGTGGAAAAAAGACTCCTCACGCGCCTCTTCTCGAAGTCTTCTTCACTCGTCGGTCGCTCTCGCTTTAGTTCTTCTTCTCGAGGCGGTCGGCGTACTTCTTGGTGTATTGGCCGGAGGGGTCATACTTGTCGGACAGCTCCTTCCACATATCGGCCTTGTTCTTCATGAGGAAGGTGATCACCTTCTCGGCTCCCTCCTTCTGCTTAGGGGTGCACTTGGCGCATTCGTTCTGCAGGGCCTCGGGGATGCGGGCTGTGGATAAAAAGAGACGAACGATGTAAACAAACGCTTTCAAAGTCCTCAGTGCCTTCCAGCGCACGAAAGCGAGGGATTGGAATGCATGATAGGGGTTATAAATGAACGGGTAACTAAGGAGAGGGCTCGCTCTTCGTTTACATTCGGACCAGCGAAAGGTATGGCCGTTGAATTTAACGGATATATTGAAGACACAAATTTAAATTTGCACCATTAAAGCAGTGATTTCTCACACGGAAAATTCGAATCAAACATGATCAGGCCTGATCAGGATTGCATTAAGTCTAATTTAACTTGATAAGTTCTGACAAATATTTCTCGGGTTTGCATCCAGGTTAAAGCTTTTATGCAAGCCGACGTTTCGGAAGACGACTTGTCTTCCATCCTCAAGGCTGTGTTACTTTATCGAAGTTCAATTTCACACTAAGATAAGTTCTGATGTGGAATTACATCAAGTCGGATATGACTTGATCGGTTCTGATTTGGAACTGTATCAAGTCTGATATTACTTATTCATGTCTGATCAGGAATTATATAATGTCTGATTAAACTGGATCAGTTCTGATCGGGAATTATATCAAGTCTGATGAAACTTGATCATGAATAAAATAATTGAATTATGTGAGTATGTAAATTTAATTTTCTAGTCTTCTAAGAAAATTATTGAATGACTCTCTTTATTTCCAGACCTGAAAATTCAAAATTAACCTCCAGCCTGATCGGACTTGATAGTGATGGGAATATTGCTACGTGACCTTAGTTAAAACCTTAAAGAAGTTTCAGCTTACTATTGCCGTGCGTGAGTCGTTGTGTCGTAAACACGTGTCGCTTCTTGACCACGTCTTTGTAATCTTGCGACACAGTCCTAGACTTATAATTAAATTGCTAACAAAAAGTTGGAATTCCCTGCGTCATGCAAGAAAGATTCGATTCCAGTCGAGTGTTTCGTAAATAGAGCAATCGATTAATCTTGATTACGAGGAAGAGGAGGACAAAAATGGGGTGCAGTTTTTAACGCTTATATACCGAAAAAAAATGTTCTGTATCGATCAATTTATCACCATCAACAATTTATAAGCGGTCTTTTCTTTTGCGATTAACAGAATTCATTTAATATGTACGTATTATTTTTGATTTTTTTCGTGTGCATGAAATATTGGTTATTTTGAAAGCTAAAACAAATGCCTTCTTTATAGCATTCTTTCCATTTAAAGTCGTATACTGCAGCGAAGGGGGAAAATGTGTGAAAAACATGCGGCTGACTATACTGCTGGAGTTAAATCATGACGATAGTTATCAAGGCTATGACCTTGGCATAATTTACCCAGCGGACGTGCGATTTAAATTATTTATTTTAATGTGCTAAAAGTGGCATGTTCTTTCATCATTCTGTGTGTATTACTTTGCATATAGAGTGCACGTTATCGTCTTTGAAATATTTCATGCCTTCCGGTCTTATGATACCATTCGCTTCCGCGCAAGTGGTCGAGTCTCCCTTTTCCTTCGACACGCTCATTTTCTTTCTTGGGATCGCGTGGAGATTTTCCGCGATCGTACAATCATCAATCGAGAGGAAGTATTAATGGTATGTGCTATCTAGTGAATGCGTTGGATCTGCGTTCTCGATCTCGAGTTGAGGACGCGCTCTTTGGCGGAAGGACCTTCCGTGAATCTACCACCCCTCTCCCCATGTTTATACAAGGGCATATTCATATATGTTTGAAGGATTTCTATCATTCTTGTCATTGGAGGCAAATAAATGCCACGTTGGATTTAGATGGGAATAGTTGGAGGGTAGCGGCGTCGTAGATGTAGCCCTGGGTTGGTGAGCGAAAGGATCTGGGTTCACATCCAGTGTGAAGACCAAGACAATACTAGGATTTTAGGAATGGCCGATTGAAACGATTTATGCTCCGCTTGAGAGAGTGAAATTCACGCGTGTGAGGCTTTTTATCTTGTGCTCTTCGCTCTCACCTACCCTCACACCTTTGAACCTTTTTGGGCGGTAATTCTGCGGGTCACTCCGTAAAGTTATCACCAAGGCTAGTCTCGATATTTTACTTAAATTATGATAGAATAACCAGATGAGGCCTGGAATTTGCCTTTTTCCTGTCATCTAAGCTTCATCTCATCTCCGTTTTATGGTATGAAATATTTTAATGTGAAAATTTCTGCATCTAAATTGGGTCATTTCCGATACTACAACTCTATAGTGCTCTAGTTACCTCTAATTCCGAGATATTTTACCGGAGTAAAGGTTGAAATCGAAATGAGTTGTGGTTTGGTAAGAGGACCCCGTTATTACAACGGAAGGGAATTAAGTGATCCTACCGTTTACTGGATTTACATGAACGACTGGTTTCGGCTGTCATGCCATGTAGTGAAAAAATCTGTGAGCCGTATCTTCGATAAGGTGTTCCTTCCCATCTCTATAAACGAAAAATCTATTTTCGCCAGTGGTATCCCACGTCGCATTAATGATGGAGCGATTCCTTCCGTGCCTATCCTGACTGAAGGGCATCGTTGGACTCAGAATCGCGGCTATGCCTCTTTCCATCAATCCAACACTACTTAGAGATGTAGGGATTAAAAAAATCTCGGACTTGCATATACATCCGGCCTCGGGAGAGTTACCGCCTGCCAAGCTACCCACGGCTATTCAGCTTCATCTACTAGATTATGGTTGGGCAGCAGAAGCCTGTCACCCATCTCGTAAGATGTGGAAATATATGGGTTTTTATAATGGGTGTTTTGGAGCGGGTTGCTGTTTCGCGTGCGTCAATGAAACTCACCCTTGAGCTCAGTTCCTTCGGCGGTGCAGGGTTTCCTGTCCATGAGGCATTCTAAGTAGTTCTTGAGGAGGCGGTCGCTGGCCAGCACCTCGTCGAGGTTGATGCTGTCGAAGCGGGAGGTGTATGTGTCCCCTTCAGCCGGGGCGGCCAGGGCGACCTGGACGGCGGCCAAGGAGGCGACGAGGGCGAGCGCGAGAACAGCCTTCATGTTTGTTGCTGAGAACTGGAAAAGAGCAGAGGGAGAGAAGGATGGTTAAGACAGTGATCGTAAAAAGAATGTGAACTCGTTGCCAGGTTACTCAATATAAGTGAAACTTATTGTAAAATGGACGCATCACTACCGCTTGATGTTCATTTGTCTTTTTCCGTGGCATGTAGGTGCTCGTTGAAAACGTAAGTTGTAATCATAAAATTATTTCCAGGTACGTACAACACATTCTTTTCGACATTTTTCTGTATCTCAAACATATATTATAGACTTGGAGACCACTTTTACATGCTCACATAAATCAATTATTTTTATTCATGATCAAGTTTCATCGGACATTTTTTTTACTCTTCTCTTAACCTCATTTATGATAAAATAATTCTTGGAGTATAGGTCAAATGTATATAATGCAAATAAGTTTTTAGCCAACAATTCAGTTAATTTGAAAACCATCATAAGGGCTTAGCTTTGCACATATTTATTGATGTAATATTTAGACTTAATATGATTCCCGATCAGAACTGATCAAGTTTAATAAAACTTTTGCCTCCTATGAAATATAGAGGCTAAGTAATTTTCATGTTTAAGATACGGGTAAGTGTTGAAAAGGATCTTCGCCGAATTCATTCAATTATAATATACTTCAATGTAGACCTTTTATAAAAATTATATATTAATTGATAAACATGATAAACTTTGTAAATGTTTATACAATGATTAATATAATAACCATAATTTTAGTAAGAAACTTGAAGTTTACTTCGATCGAATCCTAGTTTGGCTCTGAAACAGGGATTTAACACGCAAATCCTGCCCGCACCTCTCGCTTAGGATTATCCGATTAGAAAAAACTACAGTTGTTCATTTTCATTCGTGTTTTTCACTGCCAAGTCTTGATGAATTCAGAAAATTGCGTGAATTGTTAAGAAATACTTTTTTTAGTGCTTGAATATCGATAAATAAAGAAATTTACGTAGCCCTTTTATCGATTTGCGGAAGACCTACATTTTAGAAGATGTACTTGTACACTATGTAAATTGGAATATTCACTCTTAGGGCCGTGGTGCATGTCAGGTTTTCATTTATATTCACAGTCATGCGCATCTAAATATTTCCCCGCAAGCCGCCTCAATGGGCGTGTGGCGGGGATTGTTAAGATGCCAGCTTTCTATAAATGCAAAGGAAATGCTACAGCAAAGTTCCGCCTTGCATTTATAAAAGCCACTAATTGTTCGTGGGAAAAACGTAATCCTATCCCTTTCCGTTCGGTCGAATATCTCTCTTTATCTGTCGTTTCTGTTGGAATGGAAAATATAGTGGGGTTCTAATATTATGTTATCCGTTTTTTTTTCTTAAAGGTATCTATTCTCAATTGCTCAAGCAATCTAAGCCTAGCGCATAGCCTCCGAATTTCTAGCGGATCCTATCCTAATGAGTTTAAAATCTGTATAACGCTTTCAGTCTGTGATATTCTATTCCGATGTCGTGCGTGCATTCAAGTCTCCGATGCTTGCTCCTCGCTCAACAACAACGTCTTCAATATCGAGTATTTCCCCCGCAATACCATTGCGTGACTCTTTCGTTTCCTCATTGAAATAATCTCAATTCGAGTTTCTAGCTCTCTCATATCCCTCTTTAGGTCGCAGTTGCTAACTGATGGTTTTACCGAGAAGCCAATTACGAACCAATTTGAGATTGCGCATATACATACCTACGAGTTATTGGTGAAGCCTTGCCTCTCCTTTTTTTTCCTTATGAAAATAATTCGTTCCCTTTTGTTTTTCATCTGTTTAGCAACGTCGTTGAGAAAAATAAAAAGTTTTACTTAAGCGCGGAGATAGTTCATGCGTGTGAGACTAGATTGCGTTGCTGTGGCGTCCTAGAAGATTTTACTTGAAGCGGTGAGTGGTAAATCTGCGAGCCAGTGATCGTTAAACAGTGTCTCGCTCCATGGGATTATCGAGATATTCATGATAGCATTTTAGAGGATTTACAAAAAGGGCTATTCTATAAGCTTTGTGCTTCTCACACAATCCAAAACTTTTATTTCACTTCACCGAACAAGTCTTTTTTTTAGATAACACATCGCTCCCTCTAAATCCTAGTTCTTTTGTATTTTTTGCGACTCATTTCTCATTCAATCCTGGTGTTATCACATCGCAATTTTCCGAGCTTATAAAGAAGACCTTTCGTAGCATTTTCTTTATTAAAATAATGAACCTGAGTAATTTTCAGTCAGGCTATTTACAAAATTTTAATTCAGGCTAATGAGTCCACGGTCTATTCAGTATACCTTTTAAATTACAATATTTTAACATTTTTTAAGGAAGACTCCCGATCTAATTAAATATATATTAGAATATATTGACTTGCACGAATTCTAAAATTTTTCTCTAAATCATAAGAAACAATGAAAGAAGTTGATGTAACGCAGACGAATCAAAGTGAATTATACCACAGTACGAACAGTAGTCAGTAAATTGCGACCAGTGATCGATGGTATTGGCAATTGGAGGAAACGGCTGATGTCTAAGGTCATCGCAACCATTTAAGCTGTGAGAAAATTAGCTAGGTATGTTGAGGGCATTAGAAGTCTTCATATGTGCAAGAGTAAACAATCCGTGTTTGCCGTTAATCTATTCGAGGGAGGAAGTGAATCGTACAATCTCCTCATGAAAGCTACATGTGTGAACGTTGTGAATGTATTTGCGTGAAGGTGAAATATTTTGTCTTCTGCGCTTCGTAAAAGAGGAAGAGAAGAAAATGTAGTGCACAACAATGCATAGAAATGTTTATTGGGCAGGTAATTATCTTCTCAGATGACTTGGCTTGTCGACGCGCACTTAAAGTCATAGTTCCGAGACTAAAAATTTTCGTATTTTTATTGTTGATTTATGAAGGCGGAAAATGTTTCCGTCGACAACGTGAGCTGCCTGTGTCTTTCCGTGGTCGTTTTGCCGTCCCACATCTTTGCTTCAAATGCTCGCCAAAAAGGAATATCTGGATGAAATACCCATTGCCAATGAAAACCAAGAGAGACTGCTTAAGCATTCGGAAAAATAAAACGGAACCTGTTTTAACCGTGACTCTCATCTCGACAAGTGTAGTAAATAACCAAGTATCCGTTGCGCAAGTGGCTTGCGTCATTTTTTGGATTTTCTTGGCTAGAGTTAATTCAGAAATGATGGACTAGTGTGCACGGTTGATTGTTTGAGTAGTAACGTAGATGCATGTCTGCGTTCGCGAATATTCGTACGATTGTGTCTCCCTCTGTCCCCACCAAGTCTTGGGTGCGTGACGTGAACTGAGGTGGGGTATTGTCCTGAGGGGGTTGAGCTGCTGAATTGTTGGTTGTTGGGGCTCTAAATGAAGAGTTTCAGGATTAAATCCAAGTAATCCTTGCGTACACTAAAAAAAATTCACGTTGCGAGCTGGCCTGGGTATCGGCGAATGTCTAAATTTCACAAGAATTTAATTTAGCCCTGATGAGCCCTACCCTCACCCAATCAGATTTATCTCTGATGAATTATCGTGCGAGTGAATCAGTGAGAGTTAACTTTTTCCACTCTGAATACCCTGTAAATGTAAGATTTGAATGAAAAATGATTACCAAATCCGTAAGAGAGATGATTATTAACGCGTAATAGTGAAGGCCAAAAAATAATTAAAATTCTCTATTTTGTCCTATGTAAAATATAATTCGACTTCAAACTAGTCCCTAACGTCAGCAAAAACGTTATGTTAAATAATTTGTAAATGATAAAATTGATGAAATATTTAATATTTATCCAATTTTCATGGCATCATTATTATAACTAAGCTAGGTGACGGCATGATTTCCTTTTTTTAAATAGAGTTCTTTCGAGTGCTGTGGATTGAGCCTAAAAAATATACCACTTGCGCCCATTCTGATGTAATTGAGCTGAACATAAATATATAGTCACTTTGAATACTGAGCAAATCTCCACGGAAGAGCCTCTAACTGCTTACATGTAAGAAATAATTGCCCAAATAGATGACATGGCAGTACGTATATGATATCCTTACTCCAGCCCTACGCAATGAGTCAGGTAGACGCAGATACTCAGCCTGCAGCTTAGTATATGCCTACTCTGTAGTAGCTAAACAAGCCAGAGTGGAGACCGATGCAACACTCAAGCTCTAGGTACTCCACGAATTGAGCCATTGAATTACCCAGAGAAATTCTCCTCGGGTCCTCCACCGCGTCAGGTCTTTAATGGCCTAAGTTTCAGTGTGACAAAGTCGAGAACTGAAACGTCGCCGTTGGACAACTTGACGCAGTGGAGAACCCGGAGAGAGTTGCTCCATTAATCTGGAACTGGACAGTTGCACTGTACTGGAATACTAATCCTTAAAACTCACCTGAATAGTTCCAATATAATATAAGACGAGGATGTGAGTTCACTGGGATGCTATTCCTTCAGCTGGTCTCTGGTAACTGTGCTTCTCCGATCCTGACGGAGGTGCTTATATACATCGCGACGAAAAGCAGAAATCACATTACACATCAATGTGACCCCTAGACTTCCACCCATCCCCCAACCACCCCTTCATGACGTCGGACAACACCTGGACTTCCGTTGAAAAATCCCACCCCCGTCTCTTTTTAGAGTGACCTCAAGTCTTGAGATGACCTCCACGGAGTTCCCGTCACGACAATCCCATATGCACCTCCCCACCCCCTCCCCCATCTAATACCCCTCCTTCCTCCTCTCTATGAATAGTTTCTCTCCCATCCTCCAAATCAGATGATAACCTTCATTTTTACTTCCAAGATCGTACCCACCTCTTCTCTCCCTCCCCCACCATAGACACTGTCTTCTCATTCCCACCATCGGTGCCTCTGTTGTGCAGAGCAAGGGTCTCCCATTCGTTCACACGTCCCCGAAGCACGTGGGTGGTGGGAAGAGTGTGCTAAGGAGGCCGTGTGTGGCCATGGTTTGGCGACGGCGCGGAAGGGATGCATGCGTAGCCAAAGGGGAATATACTCGCGGTTGACATTATGGGAAGTTAGAAATGAATTGTGCAGTACTTGGGTGTTATTGTTAAATCTCGAAAAGTGTAAATGAAGTGTCTCGACGTTATTCATGAATCCGTGCAAGTGAGACTCTAAATATTGGCCAACTTTGGATGTAGAGCTCGTGGGATACCAAGCAATTATCTCAGGAAATACCGTTAACAAATCTTAGGCATTTTTAGAAATTTTCTGATTTCTCTTGTTATTTTGTTGGTAAAAAGCTATCATAACGTCACATAAGTAGTATATTTTATGTATTCATATTTTAAAAATAAGAGTTGCCATTAGTTTCTATAATTCATCATTTACTGCGACGGCGGTTTATAGGTTTAAGGCGTTAAAGGTAACCAACCTATTACACTTTCTCTTCTCTACCATGATATTACCATCGTAGGGTTCATCTACATCTACATAATATCCCGCAAGCCGCCTAAAAGGCGTGCAGCAGGGGGTGTTAGGACACCAGCCGTTTACAGCTAAAAAAAATGAAGTGCTTTAACGAAGTTGGGACTATAGCGTTTATTAAAGTCCTTTATGGTTCGGGGGAAAAACGAATTCCCATATCTATCCGTTCGGCAAAACATCTCCCTTAATTTATCGCTTCTATCGGACCTGGAAATATAGTGTGGCTCTAATATTATGTTCTCTGTGTCGCTCTTAAAGATATCTATTCTCAATTGTTCAAGCAATCTAAGCCTAGGGCGCAGCCTCCAAGTATCCAGCGGCTCCCAGCCTAATTCGGTCAACATCTGGGTAACGCTGTCTGTCCGTAGCAGTTTTTGAAGAAACGCGCAGCCTTCCTTTTTATTTTATTCAGTTCGCGGATTAAGTCTTTCTGCCCCGGATCCCGTACCCTCGCTGCATATTCAAGGTGCGGTCGGACGAGAGCGAAATAGCACCTTTCTTTTACTTTCTCATCCGCAAATCTTCCCACAATACGCTTGAGGAATCCTAATATCTTCAGAGCTATGCCGCAAATATTCTTTATATGTGTTCCTCAAGTGAGGTTCGAGGTTATCGTAACTCCCAGGTACTTCACTTCGTCTGTTGCCTTTATGTTAATAGCATAAACATGCATAAGCATGGTTAGAAATGGACGAATTCCGCAATAAATATACCGTCATGCATTTGCTCAGATTAAGTTCGAGTTCCCACTCTTGGATCCACAAATGAACGTTATTTAAGCCCGATGATAGAATTTCATAGTAGGAGTGATAACTAATTTCGCGATAGATGACAGCGTCGTCAGCAAATAAACGTATTTTACTGCTAATGAGGGTTGGTACACTGAATTTCCCCTCGTGAAGTTCCATCGTATCCATGTGTTTCTTGTTCACTCAATTCTTCTCCACATTGATCCAAATTCTCTTGGGCATGTTACTCATTATAGGTAAGCGTTAGAAAAGGACTTCGCTACCTGTAATGAATGGTGCAGAACTTGGGAGTCAAAATTAAATGTTAAAAAGTGTATTGTGGTGACTTTTCGGGAAAAGGAGTTACACCACTAATAGGAGAAACACTGTAGAAACGCTAAAAATGGTGTCAAGAGGGATCATTTCTTACATGTTTATTAAGATGTTTGTTCATCCACCTACAATCGCACGTATAGTATTTGCTGGCTGCTCTTAAAAATTGTTTCCAACGCTTTACCATTTTTATATATCAGTTTATATCAATTTTTTAATTGATGTTTTTAGTGAATTTTTCCATTACAATTTTTTAAATTTATATTTCAGTAAAAGTTTCCCTTCCCCCGAACTGGTAGGCACTTTCAAATACGAAAAATTAGATTTTAGGAATCATTCATTTGAAGGCGAATTTTCCGTGAATTTTTTCGATTGTAGTTATGATGTGTCAGTCAATTAATTAGTTAAGGGGTCAATGAAAATATTTTTCTCATATCTGTTCTATTAATCTCACCAAAACCATGCGTGACGCAATTTAGTCCTCAGTGGAAAGTTTTAATGGGGTAGCTTCTTGACCTCGGCTGGCAGTTTTCACTTCGCTTTTCATTGCGGATTGGATGACGAGATCGCAGATTGATGCACTTCACCTAAGGTGAGATTAATGTTTAACTCAGTTAATAATGTTCTCACTTTGTAAAGCGATGGAGAGATTGTGATTCAAGCTAGACTCTTTGTATAACTTGTCATGAATTTTAATCGCGCCAGCGGTTTTCTGCTAGCGGCATTATGTAGCCAATTGAAAGATAGCGAAGCGACGTTGCAAGCCGTATAAACCGGATGGTATCAATTAAATGTGAGGAAAATTTTGCAAAAAATCAGTTGTGATTCACCATTCTGGTTCCGTTCGTTACGGAATTATTCCACATAGTCGTGCTTTAGCGAGAAAATTGAATCTATTCCGTGAAGGCCAAGTAACATTTGCCTTAGGATGAAGTAACCTTCAGGTTTTCCTGATGCTAACCAAGAAATATCTTTGTGCTG
The DNA here is from genome assembly GCF_921293095.1 of Ischnura elegans. Lineage (NCBI taxonomy): Eukaryota > Metazoa > Arthropoda > Insecta > Odonata > Coenagrionidae > Ischnura > Ischnura elegans. The sequence continues at coordinate 96,656,800 of NC_060254.1, forward strand.
TGTGTTGCGGAGGCAGTGGGGAGAAATCCTCGCCTACCAAAACGAAGGTCGCAGGTTCGATTCCCGCCTGGATAGGTGGTCCCTAAACAGGGAATGGGTGCTTGTGTTCTGCATTGTTAGTGTTGGAAACCCCGTTGTAAAAGGCCGTTATGTGTTGTTTACAGGAAAGATGGAAATAATTATAAAAATAAAACTAATAAAGGGCTATAATTTGATTGATAAGTTTGTTCATCAATTGCGGAGCGGTAAGGGTACTGCGAGGAAACATTTTATGTCGACAAAAATGTCTGCCTCCGAATCACTCCGGTTGCAAATTAAAATATGAAAGCCGGTCTTAAAAATATAATCTTCTCCATACCGCAGTAATATTTTGGAATTAAATACTTCATGTTAGTATTGAGGAGAAAATTCATGTCATAACGTTGTCACATGCTACATATCACTCAATTAGTGACACCAGGTTAATGAATACTCACTAGCTATGTAGTTAAGCAAATCTGCTCAAAATTTGTTGCGATATTTTTACGCTGCTCCCCACCGATGGAGATATTATCTCCCCAAGCTTTGACGCCATTAATGACACAGTTAAAATTTTTGAACTTGGCTTTGAATTAGAAAGGGCTTATTTTTTTAACTACCTAAATATTTTCTTCCGCATATGGTAGCAATTATTTTTGGATTAAAATACCTTAAAATCGTGCCGTCAGAGATCATTTATATTATGTGCCTTAAGATTTTTCTTCATCCACAAACCTGCAATGGTACGCAACGTGTTTAACTGCTAAATTTTCAACTTGCATTTTTTTCAGTGTACTGAACTGCATTCTTTAAATACTCCCGGATGACAGAAATTTTATTTTAGTCTCACTCTTTTCTTTGAAAGAGCGTTTAAAGGAAGTTCTTCAGAGAACTTTGCGCTATAACTTAAGAGACCTTGGAAATTAAGCGAAGGGCATTCGAAATTCTGTCCATGGCTCAGAGAGAGAGGGGAACGGATAAATGCCTGATAGAATAAACATAGGAGAGATCCTCCTATTTCACTTCGACTACTGCCTCTACTGCTACTTGAGGTACAAATTAAGACGAAGGCCTCAAAGAATAGTACATTAGTATTCGCTAAAATGCAAACTGACGGGCATCCTGTTGTAGAAAGAGAACTATTGACAAAAATCGTTGAAGCTAAAAGCTAACCTTCTTGGGTTTTATTTACTGGAAATTATTATAATATAAAATTTAATAGTCCATTCTAATACGGTTTTGTATTATGACATAATGAATTAAAATATGTAAGTGGCGTGGCTTCGTAGTGGTCCGAACATAAGTAAATGCACAGCATTAATCAGTAAAGAAAGCCAAGAGCATACAACGTCGCTAGTCTTTTGCTAATTACAATAAATTGATGTTTTAATTTGTTCACATCGCTCTCCACAGTTCTCTTCTTTCGTATTGGCTCTGGAGTAACGTAGTCTGGTAAACGAAACGAAAGGATAGAAAATAGCAGAGTACGTGCTAGTAGCGATAGATTTTTAATAATTGTAAAACCCTGTAGTCTTGTGTACCTTTGCTGTCATAAATTAAACTATTACTTCCAATTTCGCATTTTTCTTTCGTACTGTTACATTTTATCCGTTATTTTGTCCATTCTAAGTTCCAAAATGTTGGTGGATAATCACTATGCTTTCAAAATTTTGTGACTCCACCGCTACCGATTGCAAAGCATTAATCTGCATCTACAAACGACCGTCTAAGCCGCCTCAAAAGGCGTGCTTTGTGGGGTGCTGGGATACCATTTGTTAGAAAGTGAAATGCTTTAACTAATATCCGCCTAGCATTTGTTGAAGCCCATTATTCCTGGGGGAAAAACGAATTCCTATGCCTATACGTTCGGCTAAATATATCTCTTAATATGTCGTTTTTGTCGGACCGGAAAATATATTGGGGTTCTTATATGATCTTCTCCGTGTCGCTCTGAAATTAATGCGTCCTAAATTACTCGAACAATCTGCAGTCTCCGAGTCTCCAGCGGCTCCCAGCTTAATGCGCTTAACATCTGTGTAACGTTTTCTGTATGTCCATAGCAGTTTTTGACGAATCGCTCAGCTTTCCGTTGCGTTTTAGAATGTTCACAAAATTATTTATTTCTGCGCCTGTGTATTATGTATTTTTGTCCTTGCTTTATATTCAAGGTGTGGTCGGACGAGTGCAAAATTGCAACTCTCTTTTACTTTCTCTTCCGAAAATCTTCCCGAAAAATGCTTGAAATCCGCCAGAGCAAGTAATTGTACGTATAATGAAAATGCGTTTACGTTAACATTTACTAGAGTATGTTTAAATTACAACTTTAAGAAAAAAGATCATTGGCCAAAAGCCTCTGTCACATTGACCTCTTGGAAATTGTTGGTAAAAGTATCAACTCGGAGCTACTATTTCCTTGAACATAGAACTAGTGTGCTATTGTAATGGAAACTGTTACTTTTATGCATTCAATTCTATTGAAATTGTTTGTTTTCAAATTGCTGTAATATCAATTTTTTTACAAAATTAAGACAATAATGATTAATGGGGAAGCGTGTTAGTCTGGCTGCTAGCCTTCACTGTTTGCCTTCTGACCGTAGGATATTGGATTCACATCTCGCATGATGCCTTCGAACGCCTCCAAAATCCTTGTAGTGCGAGGTGGTCTAGGTCATCAGGCTAACCTGATGGTTACTCCATCTTTATGTTAAAAAGCTATCTTGTAAAACTTTCTACTGGGGACAAAATAACGTCAGGTAATACGTGTGAATATTCATATACTCAGGTCCAGGCAGGGTTGATCTCTAACCCTCTCAACCATTCCCAATCTCCCATGAGACTTAATCCCTGAGTGAGCTGAAAGAAGGTCCAGCTAGTTTTGTGTATCTCTATCATTAACTGTCGTCATCAATCCTACGATTAATTCGCTCCCATTACCGGGGTACATCTCTCGCCAACAGTGGAAAAATGATCTCGTTAACCTCGATAACACCTGATTCGCAGAATTGGTATGGTGCAATGTGTCGGATTTATGCAAATTCGTTCATCAATTCCGTGTTGTCATTGTTTTTCCCAAACTCCCTTCCACCAATAGTCCTTTTCAGCGGAAATGTAAGGTGCTGATGTTTCTCCTCCAATGAGCTCCCTCTTAAATGACGTTCTTTGTCATTTTTTTGTCGTTGCGAATGGAAAGAAGTTTGCTTACGTTAAAGAGACTTCTGGGGATTTCACGCCCATAGGTATTGCATACCCTTTTTTTTATTTTCCAGAATGATTACTCATTACCAGTCGCCGGTGCAACTACGCCATCACCACTTCATAAACAACTAACTGCCGCGTTCAAGGTCTGCGGAGTTTTTATTCATGAGGCGACCTTGCTCCCTCTTGAGCGTAATCTGGTTTAAAATGCGGGGAAATGGTCAAGGGCCGATGCTTGGCTACTGCCCAAGTTCCAACTTTTAGCTTTTAGCTGTATTGTTCTCGCTAACGCTTCATATCAAAAGCAGCTAACTGTCCAAATTGAGGGCAAGCTAAGTGTCGTTCTGTGTGTTCTTAGTGGACCAACGTGTGCAATAATAATGAATTTATCTCTCTGTTGGACCCGTTGCCATGGAAACCTATAAACATACTTCACAATTGCTTAAATAGGTAGGTTTCTGACCGCGCGATTCAAAGTAAATATGTTTCGCATGTATACATTATATCCCATCTAAATGTTTCACTCTTTACACAACATCTGTCGAGGTTAGAAATCAAATAAGTGCATTCAGAATGTTGATTATTAGATCCTTATACGTCAAAGATAACACTTTTTGGAGTTTTTACAGCCAGCCTCTTCATTTTCATTTACCTGACGTGAATTGATTGCAGCCAAATTATTTACGAGCAGGTCCTTTACTTTTTGAGCCCTTATGAGCACTTCTGCGGCTCATCAGAAGGTTCTCTACCTTTTTTTAAAATGCATGCAATTAACATTTAACCAGTGATAATTTACATAGAATTGTACAATAATTATCACATTGTTATATTTGTCGTATTATCATTAAAACACAGTTCAAACATGATTTAATAAATTAACATCAGGACACCTATCATCACATTAAAAAACTTCACAATTGAAATTTTAAAAATATATTTATTAAATTACAGAACATTAATAGTTAATTTACGTAAAGTCAATTTTCTTGTGGGATTTCGTGTAACAACATCATTAAAGTTAAACGAATCTCAAGTTTTCGTATTGCCCACATTTTATTGATAGAGTGCTACACGTGTTTCAATTGTTACACCATCATCCTCAGGTACTAATAGAAACTGTTTTGTAGAAAATCTTCGTTACCCTGTAATTTACATAAAATAACAAATTCATTATACTTGAGCAATCAGGCAACATGCATTACAACATTAGTTTTAAATGATTGAAAAAACGTGATAAAAGCCTTAATAAGACAGGTGGAGAGGAAGTGATGTATCCCCTTAAGCTCACATATTCTAATTGTATGATCGAAGTATTTCAATTCTCTGATAAACACTCAATAAGCCAAATTACTCCGAGTTTACGCGGCTTAGCGATTGGAATAAAACGAAGCATTATTAATGTCGTGAGCTGATTGCAAAAACTAACTAATTTCATTAGTTGATTGGGCCAAAAGCTGGTGATACATGAAAGCGATAAATAAAATGGAGTTATTTAGAATTCTTCTCCGCGGCATTGTCAATTAAGGTGGGGAAAACTGCGAAGGTACGATGTCAATTAAAAATCGAGGTTACTTTTTTTTTCTCATGGAAATGGATTGAGAGAAATTTTCCTCTTCGTAATTCATGGAAAATCTAATGTCATGCTCGTCGATAAGTGAACTTGTACGAGCAATCCAAGAAATTTTTTGTAAATAAATTTTCATCTACAGCTATTTTATAAGTCTTATTTAACATTTGCGGTTCAAAGAAATCAGTAGAAAAGTAAATATTTTTTTTTATCTCTAAAAACATTTGAAATGTACTCTTTTGAATTTGTCCAATGTATTACATTTTTCTTGATTAAGTTGTGTAAACAGACAAAAAACAATTTCGTGGCTGTAATTTTTAATCATGCATCGTGTTCCATTGTAATTTTTATTACTGATTTCGGCATCCAATAATGAGCACTATCAACTTTTTGAATTCAGAGGGACCTTTTCGCACCCTCCCATTTTTATTATAAAACTTTCGACACGTTTTTTACAATGGCTCACATATCCCGTTTTGAAAAATTAGTCTTGGGTTGAGAATTAAATCGAAAAAATCTCTAAACATGATTTTTAATTGCCTTTATGAATCCTTATAGCAATTAGTTAATATTTCTACCCTTGAGTATAATTCTGCGAGGTCATAAGCGCGAGAGAAAATACAGTTGTTAGTCCTTATCCGTAATGTTATAAAAATCCCTATAATTTGATAAGTGTGTTACCTGGTGAAATATATATCGTGCTTTTCAAAAAAAAAATTTCCTAAAATCTCGTTAGTGAATTTAATCAATTTCTAGCATCTAATTGGATATTCTCCGAAAACATTCTTTTTCGACTTCAGTCCATTTTTTGAATGTATTTAATATGTTAATGTGATAAAACATAAAACGCATTTAAAACCTGTGAGTACCTTGGTTTCTACCATGACATCCCGTCTTTTATATGTTTTTACACCCGTAAAATATTTATTTTTTCTTTATGATAAATCATAAAATGCGTTGAAAACCTGTGAGTGTTTTGTTTCTACACTGAGATCCCATCTTTTATCATTTTTTTTATTCCTGTAAAATATTATTTTTATTCTTTTACATTTTCTCTTTGATGTCAGATCGTACCCAGAATTTAGGGTTTGTGTATTTATTGCTATTAGAGCTATACTAAATTTCACTTGAAAGGCTTGGAGAATTATTATCACGCCATTATTGTTTCGTTGGAAAGGAAAGCCTTCAATTTAGTCGAAAAGACGCTTTCCTAGGTTAAATTTTTATTCCCTTGAACGCTCTAGAAATTTCCGGGATATTGCATGATTCTTCTCTTCACCACGGATTCGTGACTCACCCTTGAGAAAGACGAGATTCCCAGTTTTCGGGCATTGTTGAAATGAAAAATTAAATGGGCACGTTTTACCTCGTGTAACCTTGGTTTCTTTGGCGATCTCAAAACTAAATGTGTCCGGTCTTTATTTTTTGTGTGTTTCAGGCTGCGGCATTTCCTTTAGTATTTATGCAGAGTGCCAAATAATTAAATTTTCAAGGAAAAGTATTCTTTCCAGTGTCTCGTGGAAGGCATTATTATCTAAAATACTTGTGTACAGCTCTTCCTGAACAATTTTTTTAACATATATACAAAAATATATTTAAGCTAAATAAATAGGGAGGGTTTACCACATTCTTGTAAAGAATTACTTTTTACCTTCCGTTTTTTTAATTTGTAAATACTCGCTGAAAATAAGCCCATTTTTTTTCACCCATTCTACGTTAACGAAACACAAAAATTATATATATGTTATAATAAAAATATTGAATTAAATCTCGACTTACCAGTATTTACGAATGAAGATATCGGATTAATTTTACCTATTCATAACGATATCTGTAAAAGATGGTATATATTTCAATCGAAAGGTGTTTCAGGTAATCGCATACGCCGTTTTGGAAAAAAGCGTGTGCATTTCCTAACATAGATCAAATTTTGTGAATTATACATTTGAGTTATCTCCTTGGATACTTTAGTTGGCAGTGACACATTTGTGCCTAAAATTTTCTAAATTTCTACTTCTTATATTTCTAAACTTTTCCTCTTTTTTAATTCCACTACTGTGGCTGTAGAGTTGTGATTATCTGATGTCAAAAATATTTTGTGTAAGGTATCACATTTAAGGTACATGTAGTCTTGTAGGATATATCAAGATCACTTCATCCATAGGTTTGCTCTTCGCAGGTCGTCAGTTATCCGTGGTTTTGCTCATCGTTTTTTGTTGGCTGGTGAGACATTTGAGAATTGTTTGTATATAAAGTACTCTTATTTGCCCTTTTGATATTTTCAGAGGATTATCCAATATATATTTAGAAAATAAAATGCATTATTTTACAACATTTAAAGGGATGTTGCTTAGAGATTTTCTTGATCTAATTTTTATGCCATAGATCTTTGTTTGAGATATTACGGGAAAAACCAAGTTGAATACTGTTTTATTGCTCTATTCGCTCCCTTTTGAATAATATATTTTTTAATGCTGTATCTATGTTTTGAATAGAATAAGAGATGTTTATATATAGATGCACCAGCGCGTAAATCGTAAAATTCACTAAATTCGGTGCTCTGTAACTTTCGTATTAATTACTGTATACTTTTGGAATTTGGTATTTTTTCATGGCTTACAACTGTCACCAAATCTGCCCCATTTGAAAGGAATCAATGCGGCTTAATTGAGTAGTGTGTTGAATCCACAAGGAACAACCCATAACAATAGTTTTACCAAAAGAGTTCCGGGAAACGCCAAAAATTTCGGCCCTCGCCGGTCAAGCCTGGATCACACGACCATTTTTTTCCGTCCCTCTTGAGTGATGGCTGTAGTGATAGATTTTCAGGGACCAAAAGAGTAATCGCTCGTTGTCGCATCATTTTCTGAATTACACGGTCATCCCCACCGTCCCTTTTTTTTCGCTTATTCCGTCAATATCCGTATTTAGACCCCTCGTCCAATTAAAAGCGAAGAGTCAAGGGCGTACCTACCAAGGATCATAACTAGGGGGTGGGGAGAGCCAATTTGTGCCATTTTAGCATGGAAGAGGTGAATGAAACCAGCATTTTAAGAAAATTATAATAGCGCTTTATTATTTATTATGAGATTATTTCCTTTAAAAAAAAAGTTTTATTTTAGTCGCATATCTTATACGTACTAATGCATATTATTTTTGGTGGGTTTAAAGAAATTTTTTTAATACTTCCCTTTCCATTTAGTACTGATTTTGCTTGAAGACTTTTGCGATTTTTGCTTTTAGGGGGGGGGAGCAGCTGTCCCCCCTGCCCCTCGCTGGGTACCCCCATGCCAAGAATGGCGTTGAAATCGCTGAAAGCGGCCGTGCGTTCTGATTGGCTGAAAGATGGTACCAGCGATGGTTTCAGCGAGAATACAAAGGGGCGTGCCAAGAGATGGGAAAAGATATACGATTTCCATTCCTCGAGCCATCATGGGAGATGACGGCGTGAAACGGTAATAGGGTAGTTTCCTTCATCAAAGAAAACGAACGGCAGTGATTGCGATTCGTTACCCACCATTAGTGCATTCATAATATAAAAATTATTTGGTTTTAGAAATCACAGTTTAGACGAATGGCAATGGTCAATTTTAGCCTCATTTGAAAAAGGCCAGATTGGCGCCCATGCGATGCCACTTCACGTGACGTCACAGGGACCTAGTTTCTATACGAGTAGATAGGAGTTTTACATCGTCTGAGATTACCAATGCATGAATGAGTCATAAAGCTCAGGGAAACATGTCTTAATAATCACCTATTAAAACTGGCTGAGGTCGGAAAGTTTTCTTCGTTTAATAAGGTATTAATAATCCTTATTTAAGCCAAGCACTACCAGCTAGCAGGATACTCTGCTACCTGCTAGCATCCTGCGTCGTATCAGCGCTCAAGACCTCGCCCCAAGGTCACCTCACTTGCGGCAGCGGGAACCAGAACGACGTCACACGGGGTTTTCCCAGCATTCATACTTAGCCGTCGCGTTTTCGCGCGCTTGAAAATTTTCACTTTTCATTTAATCGCGAAAAATAGATATCGTCATTTAAAAATCTAAAAGCGTGAAATACGCACTCCAGGATTAATCATCTTTCGATTTAGGCAATAAAAAATAATAGTAAACCACCCTATTTTTACGCCCTCGTTGGAAGGATCGCTGGTTAGGCTTTTGTTACAACCTGCGGCTCGGTGGCATGGAAATGTTTCCGACCCCTACACTCTCTCGTAATCTTTAAATCATATTTTTCGTTGGTTCTTAAGTGTGTGACGAAATTGAAATTGTGGTTTCTCTCTTTTACGATTACGTGTCTCTCGGTGTTCGTACGAGTGCCTCAGTAGTTCGTGAGATAGCCTTTACCTTTCCATTGTTTGGAAATAAGAGCATTTCCCTGGGATGGATATTGACACGCCAGGGATGCCCAGCCACCCACGACCGACGCGTCACGCCCTTTCCGCCATGGAACGCGACGCACGGCCGATGCTCAGCTTTTTTCCGCGTGGAATCAATGTCTCTTACACAGTTTCGTGCGCTGCCTTCGCATGCAGCGATTCACCTTGTTCCAAGAGGGCACACGGCCGCTTGACATTCATTCACAGACGCGCTAATTGCCGAGTCCTTGTTTATATATCTCGACCTTCGTCTGTTGACACGTTGTATAAGCGACTTACCGTTTTTTTTCGTTGCCTCGCAAGTAGCGGAAGTACTGATAATATTTAGAAGCTTTCTATCTAGGAATAATATATGCAGATTTTATTGCAGTTGTTATGTCAGTTCCAAAAATATTTTGCATAATTAGCTGTATTTAAATTAGACGTAGGGAACATGAAAATCATTAGTGTTAGGCAAAACATGATGGAACTCCTTATTGGTAGTGTGTAATCCTGATTTTATATTCGGTGCTGTGTATGTAACTTTATTCTATTCTCCTGTAATTACATTTTTGCCAGCGCGAAAGAAATGAAATAGGTCATCTTTCATTGGTTATTTGCTAACAGCGTGAATCATTGGTGGATTGCCTCAAAATCAAATCAAATATATTCAAATAGGTTCAAAATATTAGAAAATTCAACTGATTATCCAGATGTAGAAAATGTTCACTTGTGAGCAATCTTCACGGGGCTTATAGTAGGAAAAATTGCTTACAGATAGTATATCAGCCATTATTGGTGGATTTGAAATCAGTGATGATCCATATTTTAAGGAGATTCGAAGAGCTGGAAAATACAGCTGTTTTGGCTAAAGAAAACGACCGTTGCTCATCGACAAACTCTTCGCGGGCATTCCAGCGGCTAATTTTCATCCATAATTATTACTCCACCATCAAGACGTCGATAACAATCGGCGTCTTGATGGTAGAGTCAAGCAAGTTTCGATGCTTGACCCTAACATCAAAACTTTAGTAATGCCAGAGCAATTTACCTGGTTGAAGATTCGAGAAGACTTCACTTACCTACCTACATTTTACTCCAAGAGAGTATTGCAGTTTTTTATTTTTCAACCGATGCCTTTTGACCGCAGTTGTCTATTCGAAAAAAGTAATGACCAATACAACAGTACAAACTCGAAATTTGAATTTTGAAATTCACATAAAATTCTTGTGCCATATTTGATCTCCGAGCAACATTTTGTACCTGAACTTATCGTCGCAAAACTAATTATGTTTGGTAAACTAGACTTCAGCAGCTTAAATTTATTAAAAAAAAGCTCTTTTCATTGGATTTTTGTGAAATTATTTCACCAAGAAATATGCCATCATGTTACAATGGGTGAAAGATCTTCTTCGTACATTTTCTGTCATTTACGGATTGTATTTCTTTAATGTATGAAAGCGACCTCTTCAAGTTGGTAACTACTTTTCAATCGTGATTAATTATGTATTAAAATTAATGTACATAACATAATTAGATTTTGCGAAAATATAGAGAGATTTTATATCACCCTGAAACAATGCAAACTTGGTTATAAAATTTAGCTAGAAAATGGTGGAATCGTATACGATGGAAACTCTCCAAGCGGCACATTAAACATGAAATTATTTATTAGGCAAAATCTTTCCAATGAGTTGCAAATTCTGTAATTTTACATTTATGAATGTATTTTTTGTAGACCTATTTCTTTTATGTAATTAGTTTAATTGTGCTGTGCATATGATTTTATTGTGTTTTCCCATTATTATATTTTAGCCAGCACAAAATAAATTAAAGGGTCTTCTTTTTTATCGTTAATTCATGCTCTGAATTGTGCTTCGTTGAGCATTTATTTTAGTGAATTTTTATGTGTATCATATCTTGTTTAAATTGCTTCATTGGTTCTAATGCTTCCTCTGGTTGCTTCTACGGCAAGTTGCTACCCATTCTGCACTTTGTCACTTTTTTCAGTATGAATTACTAATGCAACCCTGACCAGAATATAATCTCATTATTCTGTGATGTTCACGTCATAACACGGACACCATTCCATTCTCTGCAATGTTATCGAAGGAAACTTACAATCGCCGGAAATACGCTTGAGTACAGATATCATCTATCAAAATCATTCAGGAAACGGTGTCCTTAGGAAAGTTAATTAAACGTTGGAAAGTTATATTGCTCCTCACCGGGATATCTAAACGTATAAACAGTCATGTGAATAGAAAGTAGGTCATGTAATAAAATGATTTCATTTGTGTCTCTAATCAGCTTTTATGTGTTTGTACGTATTTGTTTCATAATATTACCTATAATTTCTTTATTTCGTACTGTTTCTCCCAATCACAGGCGATTTAACATCGGACAACCTTTTAAATCCATTCCCTGGCTAGGTCATTTCTACCCAGCCGTGACTCGAAACCACGACCTCCGGAGTGGCAAGCGACGACTTAACCTTACGTCCACCGAGGCCGGCTAATGAGCAATTTTTCTGATCAGTAGGCTTTGTAAAGCATCCAGCAAAAACAAATAAAGTTGAAATCTGTTCTGGGTACTCTTTAACATAGGGAGAAATAAACACAGAGGATGAAGTTCGGCATGACAAAATATTTGCCGTAGTGGATTGCGAACGGATCTCCCGATTGTCTGTCAGGCGTGCTAACTAATTACACCACCAAACCACAGATTACGGCTGCATTTTTATCTCTTTCTATGCAACATCTTCTTGTTTCATTATTTTGCGATCCTTAGCTTGTAGAAAAAAATTCTTTCATCAAAAAAGGTTAGAATGATTTTACTTCTAATTTTAATAAAAAAAACTTTCGATTGAATATTAACAATCGGGCAATATTATTCAAGTGGCAGCTACAGCGTTGGCTTCCCACCCAGTGGATCTGGGTTTACATCCCGTTGGCGGTAGAGAGTTGTCAAAGACTGCCCTATCGCTACTAGAGTGTTTTGTGGGGGGCACTTCAATGCAGCACTTTAAGCTGTGGGTCGCCTCCTTCAAATACCATACCAACATTATCTGTGACAAAAAGTAAGAGCTGAGGCTGTTTTGATGGCTAAGTTGCCAAAAAAAATCCCTGATCAAATAAAGCTTGAATGACTTTAGTTCGCATTAAAATGAAGCTTTCTCATGGTGCAGAAGCGTGTTCAAATCATAGTGATCGTGGAACCTGTGAGAAATTCTTCATCGGAGCCAGTAGGAAAATCTCAATCTCTCTTGGATAGATAAGTGCGCGATTACTTAACTGCACGATAGGACTGTAATATTACATGCGCAATATAAACTCAGCTTAGCTATTTAAGAGTGAATAAAATTAATCATAGTAAAAAAACTTAGTAGATGGGGTACTTAGTGGGTATTCTCAATTAATTAATGTCGCAAATGACTCTGTAGTCGATGCACTCCTAAACGTATTTCTATGAATGAATGCTCAACATAGCACACTGCAGAGGATGAATTACCAATTAAATATGACCTGTTTCATTGCGTTTGCGCTGGCTAAACAATTGTAACTATGGGAGTGAACAATGGAGAGGGTTAGTATTTCCAATGATTTCTTTTCTTGTGAGGGGGGACACTTAAAATCGTATCTTCCGAAATTTTTGGGGATTTTTCAATCCCAAAATCGCCACTACCTTGAAAAAACCATGAGTTCAATTCAGTCATCTTATGAATTTGGTCTTATGCTAAATTCAGTTGGTTGTGTGAATTTTTTGAACAAAAATTAAACGGAAGAAAAGGATCTCAAAAGAAAAATAATTATGCGCTCAAGCTGTATAGGTGGTCATATTACGAGGATGTATTATATAATAGTATATTTAGCCTCAGAAATTCAAGTTCGATGTAGCATTGAATTGTAGCATAATCATCATCATTAGTCATCATTTTTCAGCAATCCTAAGATTGGTTTGAGCAAGCTCTCCATTCCTCTCACCTATCCACTAGCCCTTTCATAGCGTCATGTCTTTTCATTAAAAAGTGGAGTAGCTGCGACTCCTCGGGAAATTAATGTGGTGGTGGCCCCTTGCCTTCTACATCGCAGTACTACAGCCGTTAAAGTGAATGTTACGAGGCATGCAGTGAGATGTGTGTCGCCTTATCGACCACTGCTGATGCTATCTTCACTCGTATGAAGAAGCGCTGTTGCCCTCTCCCCAGGTTATGGGAGTGTTTTTGATCATCACGCGTTATTTTTTCGTTATATTTCCCCGATGTAAAGGCCTTAAATGCTCTGTTTTCGGGGCGGTGAAGCTAAATAAATGGTACATGCCTTGCCCTTTAAAACTTCTATCATTAGCTGCCCTCATTTCCGACGAATCAAAAAAATAATTGTTTATATTCCATGCTCATTATGCACTAATTAGAGGGATAAATAATATGATTAACCTTTTCAAATAACTCGAATATTCTAAGTTTACAACTACGATTGGCGTTGGTTTTGAGGCTCCAGCAGATAGAAGAGAGTCTCAGGTGCAAAACAAATGAGCAGTTTGATTTTATGGCCGTTGGAATACAGTTAGTGACTATCTATTACTCTAGTGACTTAAAGATAGCATCGTAATTTTTATGTTTTGTATGTGAGACTAGCAGAATAGAGTCAACAGTCTCATTTTTGAACGTTTCATTTTGGTTTATTTTTTGTCAATTGCTTTTTAATATCTGTTCTTTCTTCAGGTCAAGAAAGGCTAAGATGCCTGAAATAATTCACTACCATGTATCTGCGTAGGTCCTCCTCGGCATACACATTGCATCAGTCAGTTCGTATTAGTTCGATGTTATTACACTTTTGCCTTCTTTCCATATGACTGCTTTTTGTAAAAAAAAAAAAGGCCCTATTAGATCACGGTAGAGAAATTGAGCCTAATTACCAATGTAACCAAAGAGAGAATGTCATAGCAAAAGCTAACTATATTTTAATGTAGACAAAAGACTTTGGCATGGCTGGCATTGTAAGCGAATAGAATTTTTCCTCTAGCAATTATGATTGTCTATTGTTTCCCGTGAAACAAATGAATTCACCGAATCTTTTCTTATAGGAGGGCGGGCTGCTGTTAATACTCTCCATATTCGGCACATCGTGGAAGGTCGTGAATGGTGAATGAGGCTCGTTTACGGTTTCGGTTACAACCTACATGTTTTCACTTCCTCTGGATTGGAAGTTAGTGTCTTTGACATTATTTAAACTATTACATTGACATTATGTTCTTAATACTAGTGTACCTGCCCTAATATTATGCATATAAAGCATTCGAGGTTGAACTGCAGGTATGTCTATGCGTGTTTTATGCTACGTTTCTCGTTATTATGGAGGTGGTCTTGACATTTGCGCAAAAAGCATTAACGTGCGGCCTTTCGTCGTGGGATTTCGCTGTCACACGCTGCCTATCTGCCCGGAGTTGAGTGAGAAATGTTTAATGGATTAAAATGGAGGGCATGATCAACGGCCTGTCATTGAGTTCAACCTACGATTTTATTGCCGTGACCTACACGTTCAAAGATGACTCAGATATAATAGTGTGTGAAGGATTCGCCTTATTTCGTCTGACCCAATGCCCTATTAAATTATTAGTTCAAACCTCAATTGCAGTCTAAATAACGTTTTTTTGCATTTTCATCTACATCTACTAACTTCCCCGCAAGCAGCCTAAAAAGGCGAGTGGCAGGAGGAGTTAGGACACCAGCCGTCAATATGTATAAAAATCAAATGCTCAAACAAAATGACGGAAAGTATTTATTAAAATCCTTTATGGTTCGGGGGAAAAAGGAATTCCCATATCTATCCGTTCGGCAAAGTATCTCTCTCAATTTATCGCTTCTCAGACCTGGAAATATAGTTGGGCACTAACATGATGTTCTCCGTGTCGTTCCGAAAGATATCTGTTCTCAATTATTCAATCCTAATCCTAGCGCGCTACCTCAAACATTTAATTCTACGCCTCAAAAAATTTACTAAAATAATTTCCCTCAGAATGGAGTGAAACAAATTTGTACCTGAACCATTGCATCCATCGTTTCATTAATGCCCTATTCTTTTATGTTTATTCATAATCATGAATCACAATATATATTTATTTTTTATTAATAAATTAATCATTTATAAAGAAACGCACTCAATTGAATTATACACGAAAGTGTTGCGATCGCTGAAATGATCCTGATTTATATATTTATTCATATTTATCAAATAATTACCGAAACATTACAGAACCTAACAACGAAATCAAGCAAAATACTGAGGTTTTGAATGAACATTTGGTAGTTAAAAACAGATTTATCATTTTTGGGAAAAGACAATTTTCTTTGTATTTCATGCGACCGCCGTGCGATCGATTTCTCCTATCGTACCCAAAATATTCTTTTTCTTTATATAGGTTTCACAAACAAAAAAATTTTATTATTGGGGACTCATTGAATATTCACTTCGCATTGAATCATCATCATTGAATAGTGTCATCCTGGGGAAAATCCATTTAATGGCTTCCTAGTAGCTAAAATCTGAGGCTAACATTGAAACCCCAACTTCTTTATTATGAAATCAACATAAAACCCTGCGAGCCAGCTACAGGGTGTTTGGCAGGGGGTGACCAATCACCAGCATGAAATAGGTTCACCACATGCATACCAAAAG
The DNA here is from genome assembly GCF_921293095.1 of Ischnura elegans. Taxonomy (NCBI): domain Eukaryota; kingdom Metazoa; phylum Arthropoda; class Insecta; order Odonata; family Coenagrionidae; genus Ischnura; species Ischnura elegans. Next base: position 96,672,616 of record NC_060254.1, read on the forward strand.
TTCATAATAAATTTACACATAACAACGAAAAAAAATAAGTTTTCAGAGGCAAAACTTGCTTACGGTTGGTAATTCCTACACTAAATTCATGCAAGAAGAGAGAAATAGCAAAATAAAAACATGGAATTAGTCATCTTACAATTAGTGAGTGATGTTGTTAATGTTGTTTATCGAGACACCGCTGCCATCATTAATAGTACGATTACCCGAAGTATTCCCTTATACTGGGGACTCATTGAATATTAACTTCGCATTGAATCATCATCATTGAATAGTGTCATGGCTTCCCTGTTACTTGGGCACCCGAATATTTCACTTGGATACTCAAACGATTAATGAGTTCTCCGATCGTTCCACAAATTTTCAAAAATCATTTGTTGTCGCCGCCTCCCAAACATGGAACAACTTCCTTATCCAATAAAAGATTCTTCAACCCTGTAAAAATTCAGAAAAAAGTATACTTATTGCCTACTATCCCAACCTAACAGACCAATTCAACGCCGCATAATCATTTATATTTGCTATGCATTTTTTTCTATATTCCTGTTTGTCACTGATTTCAAATCATTATTATAGCATGATATTAAAATCCAGACTGAGCCTTGAACTGTTTGAAAACCATTTGCCAAACGGATGCAATTATCTGAGAACAATAAATGAATTATTACATAATTCATTTATTATTCTGATGTAATTATTATGTAATGTTATTATTATGTAATAATTCATTTATTGTTCTGAGATTATTGCATTATAATTCCTGGAGTTACGTACTGCACTTGACTTGAGCTCATATTACCTTTTATGGCACAAATAAATGTGAGGTATCCTTTATATATAAATGTGAAATTATAATTTGGCGATAATTTTCATAAGTACTCTAATTAGGATTTGTCAGGCGTATTGTGGGAAGATTTTCGGATGAGAAAGTAGAAGAAAGGTGCTATTTCGCTCTCTCCCGACCACACCTTGGATGTGCAGCGAGCGTATGGGATACGGTGCAGAGAGACTTAATCTGTGAACTGAATAAAATTCAAAGGGAAGCTGCGCTAATCGTAAAAAAAATTGCAACGGGCGAAAAGACATCGTTACCCAAATGTTAAGCGAATGAGGCTGGGAGCCGCTGGATACTCGGAGGCTGCGCTCTAGGCTTAGATTGCTTGAGCAATTGAAAATAGACATCTTTCAGAGCGACACGAAGAACATCATCTTACAACAGAAAAACGAACATTAAACATACCCGAGAAACAAATAGCACAACTTTAAAAAAGGAAATTTAGCTTAAAAAATGAAAAAGAACTAAATTGCTACTTCTCACACAATAATGGATACTAATCACATCAATGAGCTGATAAATGAATTACATGATCAGTATTCATGGGTCGCCAGAGAGTAAGTGGGGGACAATCCTCTTCTTAAATATTTCCTGTGATGCATTGTCTTTTTCCTGTTTCGGCAAATCATTCCACAGCTTTGAGGCAACAACAGTAAATGATTTCTGAACTGTAGCTGTGCGGAACTGTGAGACGTACAAAAAACAGGGGTCTTATCTTGTAACAACATTAGTGTGTTTACAACAAGAGAGAAAAAGATCCTTTAAATACAGAGGGCCACCATATTTGAAGAGATTGAGCATAAAACAAGTCATGTTATATTTTCTCCTTGATTAAAGATCAAACCAGGACAGCTTTTTAAAATAAGGTGTAATGTTTTCATCTCGCCGTAAATTAAAGATGAATCTCACACCGGAGTTCAACAGACGTTGTTGCTTAATATTCAACTCCTCAGTTAAGTCATTGTACACAAGACTACAGTATAGTCTAAGTAAGGGAGAATGAGTGCGGTAACTAGTTTCTTTTTTAGCTGAAGTGGCAGTAAATTTCTATGTATTTTTAATTGATGTAGAATTGGCTTAAAAGTAAGAGAGATATAGTGCCGAACGGATGGATGTGAGAATTTGTATTTCCCCCAAGCCATAAAGTACTTTAATAAATGCTAGTCGTAATTCTGTTTGAGCATAGACTTCCAATATCTGGACGACTGGTATACTGTACTAACACCCCCCGCCACACGCCTTTTTAAGGCGGCTTGCGGGGTAATACGTTGATTTAGATTTAACGTAAAAATTTCTTCTGCCTATTGAATGCAATGGTATTCAATATATTCTGTGTAATCTGCATTCTGTGTAGCCTTCCTCTTGGCAGTCTCCATATATATCTGAGTGGAAACTGCGAAGGTTACAATGCATAGCCTCTATTCCCCCTCATCTCAACCCTGACTTTCCTATTTTACGACCCTCATCGAGGTGAGTTTCACTTGGAAATTTCCAAGTCGACTTCCCATCTTCCTCTCTCGCTACCTACTCTCCCCTTCTGCCCCTCCTCGCCTTATACTCCTTCTCCTCCCAAGCCATGGCTTTGTAAACTGACGGTAACATTTTTCACGAATAACTAAGCATGTCGGAAACCACGCTCCATGAGAAATTCATTCCAATGGCTTGAGAAGCTTACCAATGAATGGTTCTATTTATCTATTTAAGTTGATTCACATACAGCATTTCTGCTAATTTAAAGTGAAACACTAACAATTTATATAATATATAAGAAGTTTTAAATATAGATAACAGCAAAAACATAAGAGACAGGATTACAAAGATACAATTTTTTTTTAATTCAACGAAAATACTGTAATAAGAAATTTTGTCTTTTTCCACTTCGTATTACGCCCCACGTCGTAGGAGCCAAAATGTAAAAGGTATTATTACAGATTAATGCGCGTAATGCCACACGTTGTGGATAAACATGAAACACGAAAAACTATTGATTCTTATACCTGGAAAGAAATCACGATTGCGATATCTTCTCCTACCTTATATTTTTATTACTTCTGCCCCAGCTTGCTCGTCGGAAAATAAAATACATGAAACATTCCAGGTTTAGAGATACGTTTGCAATTTACTTGACAAAATTAATTATTCAATTTACAAACAATTTAAATAATCAAAATAATTTCTTATACCCTTAGGTCATGACCAACTGTTCTGATTTAGACACATATTTGGTTTATGAATAATTATCCTTCTTTTAAGTATATAGTCTAATTATTTGCCACACTCCATCATTTAAACTTCTCACAAAATCCAATTACTTGATAGAAAGGGATACCAGTCGCAAACTTTATTCTTGGCCAATTAAAACCTCTTGCCTTATGGCTTCTTGAATCTTCTATGAAAATAAAAGTTTATAGTTACAACAAAATTATTTTACGACACATGTTAGTATGTCCCTATGTGGTTTAGAAAATCCTCTCAGCCTGCGTGGTGTTCGTCCTTGGTGGGCTATCAGCTTTTTGGGTCTCGTGGCCAAAAACATTACCTACTCGTAATGCCGTCCATATAGCCGACCTAGCGAAGTAATTCATATCGTCTACTTAATTGAATGGCATTAGTTAATTTAGATCGTTAATTAAGTTGGAAGTAGTGTAAATGAGTTTTTTGACAGCGATACGGTTTGAGATGTAACTTTTGCCGTCATAGAATATCAGGCGACCTTAAAGCATTCAAGGTCATTGGTGATGTCGGGGGAGAAATGTAGCGGTGGCCGAGTTGCGTATGCATAGCATCAACTCGCGTCGCTTCGCGCGCGCTCGCTATACAGCTATGGCCCTGCGCCATAAATTCATAATCTCATCTGATTGCAAATCGAAGTTTACACAACATTGCTTTATTTGATTAGAATTAGAATTCTTTGGAACTCCGTTTGGTTCGGGAATTTTAAACTGCGAGTTGGTGTTTTAAATGCTGCGATTGCAGATGAATCTGAAATTGCTGATAACACAGTCGCCGAAATATTTTCTGATTAACTCCAAGCTGTATTTGTGGCTCTTTTCTTGACTAGTTTTTAATGTTGACAAGTCGGGTTTTATACGGAATAGAATGCCATCTCGTTCATTCATTTCGAGGGAAGAAAACCTGGGTCGGAACTGAAGGCGAGTTTAAGTTGCTGCTTTGTGCTAATGTCTCGGGAGACGTCAAATTAAAGCCAGTATGATTTATCATTCACTAACTCCGCGAGCAATAAAAGAGAATTCAAAGTAGCATTAGTCAGTCATTTGAATGAGCTAAAAAAGGGCCTGGTTAACACAAGAATTTTTTTTAGATCTGTTTTTTTTTTATTCGTCCACTGCCAGCAATGCATTACGAACCCCTTAGATGACATGCATATTTTTCTTAATGTTACCCCACCCGCGCGAAAGGAGTGAATTTCAAAAGTACGTACGATTTTATTTTACAATATAAAGCTTCTTTGAATGAAGTTCCCACTGTCTTTAAAGGTATTTTAAGCTATAAATTTTTTATTAATAAGATTTTTCGAGACAAAAAATAGGAAATAAAGATTAAAAACAATATATTTTATGGGAAATTCGATTCCCAACATCTATTTTACCGTTAACGCATCTCTATCTTCCAAATGTTAAAGTGGTCTTCAATTACGCAAATTCGATTAGCTCAAAGACCCCAAGGAACACATTCCTCGCGCTAAGCGAGGCATGGGTGTATTGGTTTTTGATAGGTGGGTGCTAAAGAAAAAATATGGTCCAGTCCAGGACGAATTAAAAAGAGTTAACAAAATTTTACCCAATGGTTAGGAAAATATTAGTGAGAGTGAAAAATATGAGAGATGAATGAAATAGTAAGGATTGTATTGAGTTGCTGCTGTCGAGAAAAAATTATGCTATTCGTGTCATATGCAGCGCAATAAAATTATTGGGGAGTTGAATGAACTATTCTTGCATCAATATCTATTACATGTACTCGTCTTGAATATTTCAATCTTACAATCATCGGGTTCTTCAGCCATCAACAAATCACGCCATTTTTTATAATAATAATGTGTGGTTTTATATCATTCGTTTACATCATTTAAGCATAAAGTATGCATTTGCAGTAATAGAATGAAATTAGGCACCTCAGAAGAGCATTCTTTTGGTTGGGTTGCCATCAGATACATAAGGAAGCACAAACAAACAAAAAAAAAACCACCAAGGCAAGGTCATACACAAAAAGTGTTCGTATTTAAAAAAAAAAAATATCAAAATCAATTCACAATAGAAACAAAGTGGAAATCTTTATAACAAAAAAATTATGATTACGGAGGCTTCCGCGGTGAGTTAATTGGTGATTGTTTTTCGGGTGCGTTCCGCTTTGACTCATACTTTGCGGACGACAGTTTCGGGCGCGTTCCAGCTCCCGTCTTCGGGTGCAAAATGGGTCTTTTTGGACCTGAAGACGGGAGTTGAAACGCGCTCGAAACTGTCGTTCGCAAAATATAAGTCAACGCGGAATGAACCCGAAAAACAATCACTAAAATACTTTATGTAAACTAAAATTACTTATCAAATCAATCCTCAACCAACTTAAAAAAAACACTTAAATATTTATACTTGTGAGAAACCTTGGTGTGGGAGCAATGCACCAATTGTAATGGGAAGATCCTAATTTGAATCATTGTCGTAATGGAAACTCTAATGATTTTTTACCCCAATTATTTTATTCGTGCCCAAGCACTGATGGATTAAGCTATGAGTGAGCTTATCGTATCACTGACTCAATTCGTCCCTGTACTCGGGATTTGCCATGACTTTCAAAAGCTTAGTTTATGTGCAGTACCTCCTTCAATCAACCTTCGGGTTGAAACGTTGATTGAGTCTTATTTTCTCGTGGAGACGAGAGTTGTGTAAGCTAAAAAACCAATGAACTTCAATATTTTTTATATCGTACAGCGCGCGCGCGTGATGAAAAGTCACCGCGAAGCTATTTGCTGGGAGTTTTATCCATTTCCATAGATCTCATTATGCAATCGCTTTTAATCCTAATCCCACGCCCGTTTGCGCTAAGAAACGCAAAATATTCTCGCAATTTAAATTCATAGTGTGGAACTTCCATTTGATTCATTTTTACGAAGACGCATCTCTCCGTCTCCATCAGTTTTATTTCATCTTTTTTTGTCTCGGGTCAATTGCCGTTAATTTATTATATTTTCTCAAAATATTTTCATCAAATCCATGAAGTAGAGAATAGTTCTGAGATAGTAATGAGAAGAAAATAGTTCTTTTTTCAACATTTTCCTGTACCTTAAATATTCAACAATTACTTCTTTTAAAATCCCGATATGAAATCTTCACATTTAAGACATAATCATTTTTTGACTAAGATCGACTCTGTAGTTCCTGACATTTTCAGGAAATTTCCTGGGCAGGCTAAGGTGCCTTCACAGCTCTGCGTTGCGTCGACTCCACGAGAGCTCTTGCCCCGCCAGCAAATTTTGCCCTTCACAGCTTTGCGTTGCGAAAACAAATGAAAGGCAATAAGCGTCGGCTCCTAAAAATTGGCCTGGAAGCATATATAATCCTATGATTTCGAGCCAAACGTAAAATAAATATGTTGTTTTGTGCATTTTTACGCTATTTCATTCCTTAAAATATTATTCTTAACTATAAATAGCATTTGAAGTTAATATGGCGACCATAAAGTCGATAATCATACATGTAGTGACGGCCATTGCCTATGCATTATTGTGACCTTAAAATTTTATTTCCTAACTCCGAATATTCGAAAAATAACAAATTACATGCACTCAGTGAACATGAGTAACGTGGAATGTTATCAGGAATATTTATTAATGATAACTGTTGTTCAAACAGATTGTCCTAGTCATGTTATATAAATAGCTCCAGCTGAGCAGATCATGGGGGCACAATTATTAGATATCAATTGGAATTTAAACGACCGTAGTCACCAACAAGGAGCTCTCATACTGTATTTAGGTTGTGATACCATTGACGATTATGTGTTATATTAATCTATGCTCCTCAGTGCTTGCAGTCTAATTTAGGGTTAGCATTTGTCTTATGTTTGGGAAAGGTACAAAATATCTATGCTTAACTCTTCAAAATAATAGTAAATAATGAAATCAATAGCATTTATCACTCCCATTAGAGCTAATTTTGCATATTTGTATACCTAAGCTTCCCATAAACAAACACCAATGCGAAATCGTCGTCGTCCTGCCGCCTTTACGCAGAGAAAATCCGACAGGTTTAATTTTTCTGCGACGACGCAGCGAGCTGGCGTCATGACGTCATTAATCCTCAAAGACGTGCTCTGATTGGCTCGCGAGCCGCGGCGTCAGCGCAACGCCGAACTGTGAAGGCACCCTAAGAGGACAGCATAGTAAGCTGTACGCTGCCCCTGCAAATACCGTTTTATCAATTGTACAAACGGGTTTATTAGTTGAAATTCAATCTCTTCAAACTGGTACATTGTGCATATTATTGTGCACTGTGTATATTATGCTGTATAACTACTGTATTATGTACTGGGTATATTGTGTACTGGTATTATATTTCATACACTTTAAACAGTTTGGCGCATTTAATATCGATTTTATCTAAATATTTCTGGCCATTGTACCTTATTTTTTTCAAAACTAAATTAAATATCTGTGGTAGAGTTTTACTAAATTTACATTTTTAGGCTAATTTTTTATTTAAAAATTTCCGAGGAAATCCCTTTTTCAAGTCCTTTTAGTATATTTAAAGATCACTGACGAGGTTTTAATCGCATATTTATTTATTTTCCGGGAATTATTTCAATATTTCCGAACAATTTGGTTCTCAAAAAAATGTGTATAGAATATAATATATATTGTAATAGCACAGTATGTATATATATTCAAATAGCACAGTCTGTATCTAATTTACCTTGCTCATTCCTACAACTACAATTACACTGTCAATTTTGCAATTAATTACAATTCCAAATTACTCTGTGAAAATTTATCAGCCGGATTACTACTACGTTTACAATTAATTTAAATTACCATAGCAATTACTTTTAATTTTGTTATTTTACACAGTCCAATCGCTGTCAATATTTTCTCAAACAGGGAGTACTTACATTAAAAACTCACATTTTAATTATTACTGGAGATGGACGGATCCAGGAATATTTTCAGATCCAGATCGGATACTTGATACTTGTCGGATCTTCCGATACTTTCGGATCCAAATGCATTTATACTTGCCTGCTGCAAAACGAAGTGATTATTCAATTTTCTTACGGATGTCATACAAACAAAGTAATGCTATTTAGATTAACGTACACATTTTACAATTATTACTGATTAAAAGCTTTTAAGCTTTTCTAAGCTTTCAAATTATTTTTTTAACCCTAATATCTTTACACACTCTGGATCTAACCCGTTACACTTGCGTTTGAAAATCAAAATATGAGTTTCAATTTTCGGATAAACCATCGACTGAATTCAAATTTTCTTCACGCACGTTTCCCCCGAATTTCGTAATTTTCTCATTGCATTGATATGTTTTTCTTGCGATAATTTCACGCCTCAGTGCACGCACTTGGCATACATTGAGTTCTCCTAATCTCAATTAAAATGTTTCTACACAATGAAAGACATTTTTATTAGTATATCATTAAATTAAATTGCGACTGTGCAGTCTGTGTTATGTTTGTATTTTTAATTATGAGGTGATTCAATAAATGAGACTCGATTGGTTCGATCAGCAAGTCACCTACTCCGGCTCCTCAAGCGTCACTTGTTTAGATGGGAGTCAGTTAACTCCTTACCCTGCCGCCGGCCAGTCGGCTCGTTGAACTCACCACGGTGTTTGCACAGTAACCCGTAGTTGGCTTCAAAGCGAAGCCGGGCGGGCTATTTGATAAATGCAGTTGGCGTTTCCAGTCCGTCTCTTCTGGTTTGAAGATGCTATTGATACGATTGTTTCTTTGAAAGTTGTGCTATTTGGAAAGTATTGGCATAGTCTTGTTGTAACTAAAATATCTAAATGCTGTCAGAAATGCATCGCGTCTGATCTTATGCTTTTTTGAACCCCATGCATACCATTCAATTGCCGATGGCTATAGAGACATCTTCGTGCTCAGTCACTCACCGAGCATTTGTCCTCAAAAAGCGGAGAATTGAAGCAGGTGGGACGAAAAAGGTTAGTGGATGAGTTGGGGTAGGGACAGTGCTGTAGTTGGGCCGGTACGGCGTACCCCCTAAAATCCAAACTCGTTATAAGCGTATCGGTTAAACTACCTTTTTACAAACGTAAAAAATTTCCCTAATTTAAATTGTCCAACGGATTTCAGAAAGAAAAATCGGAACTGATTATTTACTTGTTCAGAGTTATCTCGTGGCACAATTTGGTACTAATATAAGAGTTGGAGTTCGACATTTCAATCGCGGCCGGAGGTATGTATAGTGCATGTTCAGCTGTTGGCAATTTTTGGTGAGTACCGCCTAATTTTTTTTCCCAACGACAGCACTGGGTAGGGATGAAACAAGTTTGCCATTATTCCCGTGTAACTTGATATTTTCCTTCGAAGATTTATCATCTGGGTTGTCTGGGAAAGGAAAAAAAATCAAAGGCCAAGGGTGGTTTTTCAAGAGGGAAGGCCAAGGGTGGTTTTTTGAAATTGCGGCGTACATAGTTATTTACGACTTGTTTATTGTCCTACATCGGTGAGATTCCCCCGATGGTTGCTAAATGTACCTTTCGTATTTTGCCTCGAAATTTTCCACGAAATTTGCTTGAAATCCTGTTACGTAACCCCTCGAGAGGCAACCCTTTTAAACAAAATGCTTCATGAGTAGGACAAGTATCACAGTGCGACGGCGCATGCGAAGAGAGAATCGGAACTCTTTGCACTCCTCTTATGGGACGCCCTGCGCTGAAGCGTTAATATAAAATTTCATATCTAGATCTGATGTATTCAGCGAATTTGGATCCGAAGTATCCAGTGAAGGGCAATATCCACGGATATTTGGATCCGATCCGACCATCCCTAATATTACTAAGTCCATTGCATAGAGTAATAATTAAAACTTTTTATTTAGACACTTTAGGCATAAATAAATTTGTTCTACCAAATATTTCCACATGTGGATGATGTTAATGTAGGCGGAAATGCCTTTCGATCAGCGCGCGTGGAATTCAAATATTCACTTTCGATTACTATAATTTAACGGCTACTTAAATGTAATGATCACACGTATGAACTTTGGAATTGTGTATAATGTGTCGATAAAAAGTAAAGGTTACCAAAGATGCAATCGTTAACCGTAAACATAATAAAAGGTACACTGAGTTGTATGTTCCACAGAACTTTTTTTACTTAACCGCCCCAGGTTTCGACATGAACACTATGTCAATCTCAAAGGGATATTGTGTAATGTCGAAGTCGGTGGATCTTTTGTTATGTTTCCTGTCACTAAGTTCCACAAAGTATCGCCATTCATCTTTAAGTTGATCGTTAACAATAATTCAATTACTTTCACATCAATTATCACACACATTACATCACATCACTGGTTATGACTGCCGCGTCAGATACCAAAAACACCATGGTATGGCCATCATTTGGATGTGAATAGGTGATATTTTCACAGCTTTGAACTCTTCGTCACCAGAGAAACTCTGTTCGGATCTGTTTCTGCGTTTTTTTCTTTAGTTTGGAAAAAGCATGCATTAATTGCTGGTAACATATATTAAGTATTTCTTTACAGCAAACTTTCTTCCTTGTACGTTTGTCAAAGTAGTATAATATCTGCCCTGATCTGAGAAACATTCAGTACTTGATTTTTATCCATTTGAATACGTAAATAAAATGTGAAAATGATCTGTAAGATGCTAATTAGTGGCAAAAATGAACATGAAAGACTCTATGGAAACAAGTTAAGCTGAAAATAATGACCGTAATTAAAACTACTTGCATTGTTCTACTCTATGCCTCAATTTAATTCAGCCAAATTATTATGACGTTTGCATATGACGTTTAAAAGCAGTTTCAATCAGCTTGAATCCACATCACGCACGGAGAATAAATTACATTGTGAGCTTTATGTACAATCAACATGTTAAAATAGAAGTTCACCTGCGTAATTGGTGATGTTCCACGTCACTCAAATGCATCAGTGCCCTTCACTGGAGATGGTAGCAGAAGAGCGTGTTTATTTAATGATAAAGGAAACAAATTCGCGACTCACATCGCCGTTTCTTCCAGAAATTGTATTGCATTTGCAATTGCATTTCATCGTTTCCACTCCTACGTCTTATTTCATGATGATTCAAAGAGAGACTGTGGATATGATTATGGGAGAATATGTTTTTACTCCTAATTTATATTTTTTACTATTTTTTCATAAATTGAGTCTATTCTTTCTCTTGACCTCCATTTCCAAACTGATTATTGTCATGGAGTGTCGGTCTTCAACCCTTTGTAACCCAAAGCTGCTTCCAAGAGAAATTAAATTTCAAGACTTCTCATTCTAAAAATGTGAAAATTTTCCACTCAATCATAATTACTGTGGCAGCTTCTTTATTTCGCCATTAAACTTTATAGCGCAAATGAACACGTAGTTTATATCTTTCCTGTGTAGAGCTGATAATGTACACATTTTTATGTTACTTAGAAGCAACATTGGGTTGTAATGAATGGGTTAAGTATTAAAGTATTAAATGCTAAATTTTGCGGCCAAAGCTTAGGTAAATGTGTATACCTTACTCAGGGCTATATATATAAGTGATTGAACGATCTACGGCCGTTGAGCAGTTGAAAGAATATAAATTCCATACTCTTTGGTTTTTTTCTGTTTTTTTTTTTTTTTATTGACACCAGGTGTTTCTCCTGCCAAGCAGGCCTCCTCAAAGGAGAATGTTCAAAAATATTGGAATATTAGGCGTAGTAATGATCGTTGTCGGGTAATGTGGAACGGTTGATGCAATTGGTCGAACGTCAGGGGCCGGAGGATGTATAGAGCCAATGATGTGGTGAGTCGGGTTTTGCGGGGGTGGGGGGATGAAGTGGGGGTGAGGTAGGTCGTTGGGATATGGGAGGGAGGGGGGAATGGAAAATTACGAAGCGGGTGGAAGAGAGCCGTTATAATATGTTTTGCTGTTTTTTGAAATCAGGGAAAAAAGGCAAGATGTGACTGGCCCTTGGTTTTTTTCTGGTTTTGCCTCGGTGTTTTTATGTGTGGATAGATTCATAAAAGTCTAATATTTGCATCTGGGGAGTGTTTAATTAGGCTGATGTCATTGATGGCAAGATGTGACTAACCGTAAAATAGGATTTGTAAAAAGAATTCTCGGTTGATGCCCAAAAAAGGTGAAAGAAATGAGCTACCTGACTCCATGAGTGAGGCCTCACTTAGAATATGCTGCTAGCGTCCCTTACCAAGTAGGACTAATACCTGAAATCAATCAAGTACAGCGCAGGGCGGCCAGATTTGTGATGGGTTGTGACGACAAAAAGTGCAGCGTTTCCCTGTATGCTGCACGAGTTGAGATGAGAATCTTTACAGGAGCGTAGATCGAAGTATAGGCTTAACTTACTTAGGAAATTCGAAGAAAATATTTTCTCAGACGACGTGAATCACATCCTTCGTTTACCATCGTACTATGGTAGACGTGATCATGAGAATAAAATAAAAGAAATAGACGATCGATAATGGATCATTACGTCAAAAGCGTATGGAAAATATTTATCTCGGAATCAATTCCGAGCATGGAAGATTACCCAGACTGTAACGATTTCCCGGAACGATTCAATGATTTTCCCCTTCCACACACTATCCCATTCTCCTGGTCAGTGTGAATGCTGCGTTGTGATGACTTCTCGCAAGCGACCGGTGTTTCTTCACTTGCGATGAGTCGACCCCATTGATTGGCTTCGATTTTTCGCTCGGTGTTAGTTTTAAGACTGGTTTTATCGCTACCGCCATGATGGTGCAAATCTCAGTAACTGACAGGTTAAGAGTCCCACACAGATACCACGTGTAATAGGGAACGAGTCATTCTTTTGCATTTAACACTGTCTCTAAGGTTTTTTGAGTGATTAGCCGCAATCATTACAAGAATTAAATTCATCTACAAGTACTACTAAGTACCATAAAAAATTAATACTGTGATATTTCGAAGCCTGCCGCGTGAAAGGCGGTGTAATATGCATGAATTGCCATGATATAAATTCGCCTGGACTGGGAAGCGAACCACGGACCTTCAATGGTCCAGTAGTTGTGAAGTGTAATCTTGGTGCGATGTTTATGAAGCAGGTATTTCTTATATCTTCACACCTACGTGCAGCAATTAAAATGTCATTGTCCACCATTTTATTTAAATTGCCGAATTGTAATTATGTTAAATAAGAGTTGATGCTTTCCTGGCGAATTATGTGGGTTAACTGTTTTCGGGATTCCCACCGGGTCAATTCTTTCATAACGGCCAATGTTTCAAGCTCTGTCTCGGCGCTCATCATCAGGGCTGAATGTAATAGGCTAGTTTCCTTCATCAAAGAAAACGAACGGTATTGATCGCGATTCGTTATCCACCATTAGTGTATTCATAATATACAAATTATTTGGTTTTTGAAATCCCAGTTTAGACGAATGGCAAGGGTCAATTTTAACTGCATTTGAAAAAGGCCAGATTGGCGCCCACGCGATGCCACTCCACACGACGTCACAGGTACCTAGTTTCTATAGATACGAGTAGATAGGAGTTTTACATCGTCTGTGATTACCAATGCATGCATGAGGCACAGAGCTCAGGGCAGAACAGTCTCTTAATAATCACTTATTAAAACTGCTTATGGTCGGAAAGTTTCCTTCGTTTGATAAGGTATTAATAATCCTTATTTAAGCCAAGCGCTACCTGCTAGCAGACAGCATCGCAGCGGCGCACAATATCCTCGCCCCAAGGCGAACCTCACACGGCGAAAGCGGGATGCAGAATCACACGCGCTTTTCCCAGCATTCATACTTAGCCGTCGCGTTTTCGCGCGCTGGAAAATTTTCACTTTTCAATTAATCGCGAAAAACAATATCGTCATTCAAAAATCTAAGATCTTGAACTCCAGGAGTAATAATCTTTCGATTTAGGCAATAAAAATATTACAGAAAACCACCCTATTATGTTACTTTCCAAGGGCTGTCTCGCGCTGCTATTTTTCTTTTGGGTGACAAAAAGGCTTCGCCACGGATTTAAATCGGCGGCACTTAGTTCAGTAGCCATACCCACTAAGTACTTCCGAGAACCACAATGGGTTCGTCAAACAATTTTGTCATTATCGATCGTGATTGTATTTTAAAACTGAAGTGACCCATTTCTTTCCGTTTTCCGATTCGTCCCCTACTTCTCGAGCGGAACGCGGCGAATAATGGACGGCCTTTAACCCTTTCGCAGAATAAGTTGATGAAATCACGAGCTCACGCCGAGCGGGTCACCCTCGGCCTTGTGAATGGTTGATTTGGTGTTTTTAAACACTCTTGCGAGCGATTCTTTCCCGCAATGAGCGGCTCTCCCTGAATGAATAAATGAACCCGAACCCTAATGACGTCCTCATCTCATGAACCGTATGCCACCACTTTTTCATTTTTAATTAACGATAGAATGGCTGACATGGGTAGATTACTTTCGCTGAAGCTTATCTCCCCTTCCATCTGCGGGAATCTTTTCATGAAGAGAAGTTTCCTACGATGTTGGTGATCCAGCTGCAAATCCGAGAGTAGTTTATAGCGTAGTGACGTGAAAAAATAGTGTTAGGTAAGGAAAAAATGAGAAAAGTTTTTTTTCACATTTTTTCATTCAATAAATTAAATTTTTACCACCAGATGTATGTCCTTAGAGCATTTAGTATATAATATTAGTCCCGAAATTTATGCACTGATATTTTATAATTTCCAAGGGTTCCTTATATCTTAGAAACATTGAAGCATAAAATGTGAAATCATTACGAAAGGTTTTTTCCATGAGATATATCCGAGGTACATACAATGAGATTCATGAGGTGTCTGTTAAATCGCATGTCAACACTCATCGTCACTGGACTCGATCACGTGCAATCGTGCATCTTGGGGACCCGTTATTGAGAAACCAGTGAAGAAACTGGAGGAAGGAGGTAATAACAATTCATAAGGTATTAAAAAAATGGCAATTATATTTAAGGTAATTAAATTCGCGATACATGTACTATGAAAAGCGCTATATATTGAGTTATTAAGAAAAACTTTTTTTTTTCAAGTCGAATGAGGAAAATAATTTTTTCAAACATTTACAAGGCTTCTTTGTTTCGAGTAGCTCATCTCTAATACGGCTTGAAAGTGGGCTCTGACTAATAAGTACATTTGACGTCAACGAGGGTGTTTTATGGAGACAAAATGTGGCTTATTTTAAAGCTAAGACTTTGCGTAAGACATTAAACGTGCAAAAATTAATAAAATACCATTTCAAATTATTGATTACACAAATTTTTTTAAAACTGTTTATTAGCTTTCCTTAAATAATCCATCTCAGAATTCACCGTAGTAATAAGACTTCAGTGATTACTATCAACGCAATCAATATATATTTTGTATATACATATTAAAAATGTGTTTTTGGCAAACTTATGCACTGAAGATTTTGATCAGGCGACCAGCTGGAATATGAGTCACCCGGGTAAAAATTAAAAATGCGGTCGCATTGCCGCATAATTTAAGAAGAGAGCACCATCATCAGCGGTATTATCTTTGGTAAAAATATATCCCTCCGGTTTTAAGCGCCGCTTCTTGCAAGGCACTCTTGAAGTTACATTAATGACGATCTTTCCATTTTGAATGGCCTAATTATTCCAGTTCTTATGTAGCGAGGTTAGCGAGAGTCTGCGCGCACATTTAAAATTCAACAAGCTTCATCTGCACATGACAAATGCTCACAATCAGCGTGAAATCAATGTGTGGCACCGTAGGTGGATATATTTGCCCTCACCAAAGAATTAAGAGAGATAAGGCGGAAAATTTATACTATACTTTACATATATTCCCATCGGCAAGCATACATATCGGTGTACAAGAATTTTTTTCAAGCTTTCTCTTCCTCAGTTAACTAATCGTAATCATGCCCAAATAGGTAACTACTACATTTAATAGCTATTTAGATTGGCTATAGGGAATTCACTATGTTCACCAGGAAATGGTGAGAATCGAACATGGATTCTGGATACTTTTCTTGCATTGAGTGCTTAGTTTTCTGGCGTGGTATTTGTGGCAGTACCAAAATGTTTACAATTTTTTTAACTTATAGTAGTAAATTTGCATTAATTCATACTTTTCATTGACATCACTTGGTTTTATAATAATTTTTGTGATTTTTTCCTCCTTGAGTTCCATTTGTCAATCCCTCACAGTTTGTTACGGACAATCTCAGATCTCCACCCATTTTCTCATCTTAGAGAAACATCGCTCGGAATGCGCGTATATACATACACTATAGGAATTTGCTTCTGCAACTTTTATACCAAACTGTAATAGTGGTTCCACCCGTATTCTTCCTAAGGCCATGGTGAGACATTTTCCGTCGAAATTCTTGACGTCTGTTTTCAGCTCTCTGGAAACTGTTTGTTTTCATTCATACTATCTTGACAATGGGATCATGTCGTTATGTACTACGTAACAATTGAGTTTTTTGTTTGCGCTAGAGTGTGTCTTTATAGGACACACCACTCCCACTCGACTAGTTTTTTTTCGCGACGATGCACTGACTTCCAGGGAGATTTTATGGGTAACACATCTGTCATCATTTGCCTGCATCTTAAATCTGAAAGTTTAACATCAGTATTTTCTCAGATAAATATGTTTTATGTGTATTATGCAGAAGAATTCCTGGATGAGGACTAATTCGGATTTTTTGCATGTTTCTTTATAGGAGCGAGGCCTGGACGTTGACTGCAGCACATGACTCAAGAGTGTAAGCATTCGAAATGTGGTGCTACAGAAGAAGTATGAAGATAAAAATGTATCGGCCTAGTAAGTGATAACTAAGTGCTTTAAAGAGTGGGAGAAAAGAGAATTATTCTAAAAATCTTTAGAAGAAGGTGGGACAAGTTAGTTGGCCACATTATGAGAAATGATGGCCAGATGAAAACAATCCTAGAAGGACAGGTGGAAGGGAAGAAGGGCAAGGGACGACCCTGAATGAATTATATAATAACAATATAACTTTACTCCATATACATTCAAATATATTACATTAGGAAACACTTAAATAATTATGGAATATATAGGTACCCCTTATTGAGTAGTTATGGGGCTACCATCTTACACTTTTTGCACAGGTCTGGTGCTAACATGCATGAGAAGTAAATTTATTTCTTTGCATTCAGTTATTTGTTATCTTACCGATTGCATTCATTATTATAATATGACACTTCAAGTATTTACACAAGGATAACTATCTTTCTCATATAAACGCATAATTACATACAAATAATATACAATATACCTTTTATTGTAAACTTTGTATGCCACCTTTCTTAGCAGAAACTCTACTTCCTCATACCTCATAAGCCATTTTTTTACAGCGTATGCAAATCCCCATCTTTTTTTCCGAGTTTGCCACATTACTTGGTAACATACTAAATAATTTATGCGCTAAGTATTTGTATGACTGTCGATAAATTTCAATCGTCGGCCTAGGTATATCAAATTTTCTCATAACATAGGACAGGTTATAAGGAATGTAAAAGAGAACTAATATGTCGCTATGAAAAGGTTGGCGGATAGGAGAGTGGAATGGGGAGCTGCTTCAAACTAATGTTAGGATTGTTGACTTATGATGATGATATGTGACGCAGGAAAATGTCGACAAAGGTCTACCCTGTACATTCAAAAATGCTTACATCAATTATAAACGAGTGATTCGTGGCGGAAAAAAAGAAAAATACGATCAGTTGGAGAGGGATTAATACGTTTTCTTAAGCTAATATTTTATTAAGCGGGTTTTTGCAGAGGCTAATTAATCGTGTTTAAATTTCGACTTGCTAACAAGATAGTTTCCGAAATTTTTCAACTCCCTCTAAAAATGATTTCTAGGCATTTGGCACCCGGGTGCTTTCCCTGGTGCATTCTCTAAAGAAAGTTGGTGTCAAGGTGCCCTGTCGCTTTTAGTTATATTCAAGTTTAAAACTCCATCTAACGTGTCACGGAGGAAAACTCGTGACGAATCAAACTGTGACATTAAATCAATAATTGCTCAGTATGGCATGCTATGCCTAAAATTGAACGCGAACTACTTGAAAATGGTTAATTCAATGAAAACGATTACTCTGTTTTTTTTAATCTATTAAAATCCTCCAAAAATTTGACATGATGGTTTAGTTTTGATATTATGAAAACCTCTACTTAACTGGAACAAATAGTGGATATATTTACGATTTTCGTCATTTCTGAATTTTTACATCTTACTTGAGCATTTTTTATATTAAAGCATGGAACAAAGTAATTGACGTTAAAAGAATATTAGACATGTTCAAAATGGAGATGTTATCGATGAAGAAAAATATGGTAAAAAATTGGAAGATGCCGGTTGTTTACGTGTGGAAGGGAATGCCATTTTCAAGAGAAAAATAATTGCAATTCCTTTCACAAATTTGCCGTTAACCTTCACGAGCTCAATACTGCAGAAGTTGTCTGAAGAAGAAGTCTGGGATTAAGGTCGGTGCTCACGAGGCCAACTAAAGGAAGTTATATTACAAATGAGTTTGTCAAAATATACGAGACATTCAACCAATATCATGAGTGTTAAGTTTCTCATATATTTAGACAGACGCATTTGCAGTATAACTTCCCTTAGATAGACTCATAGCACCGACCTCTATCCTAGGCCAACTTCCATAGTCTGGAGCTTATGAAGGTTAACGGCAAATTGGCGAAAGGAATTGCTATTATTTTTATCTCGAATAAGTCATTGCTTACTCTACGTAGACAACCAAGATCTCCCAACTTTTTTATTATGTTTTGCTTCATTGTTTTCATCCATCTCCGCTTTGAACATATATTTTCACCAAACGGTGCTCCACGTCGTAATTTTTTTCCATTTGTATTTTTTATCCTCGGCTATATCAACGTCGATGATTGTGTATGTGTGTCCCGCGTAGAAGAAATCAAAACAAGAGCGCGGGTTCTTCCATTTTACGCTCCTTCTTTTTTTCTCACTATCGTTCATTGAATTCTTTTCAATAACGGATACAGTCACGGAAATCGTCGCTTTTCCAACCGTGTTTTTTTATTGTTACCTGAAGCATACTGTGATTTTCCGTGATAACAAACGCGTTTTTTTTTTTCAAGAAGATCACATCGGCTTTCCTCAACTGCTGTTTACCAAAGCATTTACAGACATTCAAATGCTACACCCATGTTGACTTATTGTTTCCTAACTAGCTGTATTCGTGAATCATAAATTTAAGTAAAAGGTAGAAATAGCTGAAGACTATGGTTATTAAACAGGATAAAGTGAATTTCATGATGGCTCTCAAAAAAAATCTTTCAAAATTTATGATTCATAGATTGCCTTTACTGCATATCGGTCATTCCACCACAGTTCAACAAATTTTTATCCTTTAGCGTCTCATATTTTTATGAAAATATGAGTATGGCTATATATTCACCTCAAATTAAATACGCCGAGACCGTTTTGTGAAAAATATTTTGTGCGTTTTTTAATATTGTAATGTTTTCACACTTTTGCCAAAACAAAAGGTGCCTTTAATTATATGATTCATATATTCCACCAAATTCTCAAATGGCCCTGAAATGTGGCTTATTTTAAAGCTAAGACTTTGCGTAAGACATTGAACGTGCAAAATTTAATAAAATACCATTTCAAGTTATTGATTACACAAATTTTTAAAAACTGTTAATTAACTTTCCTTAAATAATCCATCTCAGAATTCACCGTAGTAATAAGACTTCAGAGAGTACTATCAACGCAATCAATATATATTTTCTATATTACTTAAAATCTGCTTTTGAAAAACCTTATGCGAGTGCTGTACTGAAGATTTGGATCAGGCGACCAGCTGGAAAATGAGTGTAGAAAGATTTAGGGCTTTCCCGGCGAATAGACTGAGTGAAGTGTTCTCGGGATCGCCACCGGGACAGGAAGTGCATTACTGCCGATATTTCGATATCCGACTCGTCCCTTGTCCCCGGGGCTTATGGTGGCCGAGTCATCCGTTTCGTCGTATCATCAATTTTGTTTTGATTCGACGATTATATTTATGTTTTAAAGAAGCGGAAGTTACAATAATTGCTTCGTACAGCTAACCTTACTTCATGTTAGGCTGACAATAGGGTAGTTTCCTTCATCTAATTGTAAGAAAACGAAAGGCAGTGATTACGATTCGTTACCCACCATTAGTGTATTCATTATATACAAGTTATTTGGTTTTAGAAATCCCAGTTCAGACGAATGGCAATGGTCAATTTTAACCGCATTTGAAAAAGGCCATATTGGCGCCCATGCGATGCCACTCCACGTGACGTCACAGGAACCTAGTTTCTATACGAGTAGATAGGAGTTTTACATCGTCTGAGATTACCAATGCATGCATGAGGCACAGAGCTCAGGGAGACATGTCTTAATAATCACCTATTAAAATAGCCTAAGGTCGGAAAGTTTCCTTCGTTTGATTAGGTATTAATAATCCTTATTTAAGCCAAGTACTACCTGCTAGCAGGGTACTCTGCTACCTGCTAGCAGCCTGCATCGTAACAGCCATCAAAGCCTCGCCCCAAGGTCACCTCACACGGCGACAGCGGGAACCAGAATGACGTCAGACGGGGTTTTCCCAGCATTCATAGATAGCCGTCGCGTTTTCGCGCTCTGGAAATTTTTCATTTTTCATTTAACTTTTTTCACGAAAAATGCATGTCGTATATATATTTATAAATCTAAAAGCGTGAAGTGCGTACTCCAGGAGTAATAATCTTTCGATTTAGGCAATAAAAAAATAATAGCAAACCACCCTATTCGTGACAAATCCAGCAATTTTTATTTAGAAAAAAGATTTGAACAATTTTGGAGTAAATACATAGACGCATAAAGAAATTTTCACCAAAATCTGGAACCCTATGGGACAAATGTTAGTTTAATTGAGTTGGGGTGACCCAAGTGCATCGAAGGCCATTTTGAATTTGAAACAGTGGTATACGGCGCCTATCTACCCACTCAGGCGTTCGTAGTAAAGATCAAGTAAAAAGTATTTGAAGCTCTATGCTACCGGGTATCGTCATTATCTTTTTTGAGGTCCTTGTATCCGTCTTTTTTTTCGAGATTTCTCCTTATTATTAATGATAATCAGCATCCGCTTTCATACTAACTGATTGCTTATTTTCCGGACCTGCCGATAACTTTCAGATCGAAGACAGCATTTTCAACTTCATCCACCACCAAAAATCCCTCTATAGGGTTTTTGAAAGTTGGATTCGAGAAATTCGATTGGAGGAATACAAGTATGGATCCAAAATATACCAAAAATTATTTTTAGTGTTCTATTTTTCATATCCTCATAATTTATTACAAATATCATAAATTCATTTTTAAATACGCGTTATATAAATCAGGTGATGTCAAAATAACAGCCATGTTGTAAAATTCATCTGTAATAAAACTCGAGGAAATTTAAGTTTATAAATTTCATGAAAGGAAACAAAATATTTCTTTAACAAATGAAGTTTTTTCGACTATTAAAAGTGTTAAAATTAGTTTTAAACCCATTACTTAGTGCCCTTTTTTTCATAAATTTCCCCCCCTGATTTTGGACCCCCCGAACGAAATTCTTGGCTACGCCACTGCATTGAACGATGAATTTAACCCTCAGCGTTACTCAAACGAAATTCATTGTTGATTTAATGAAATGTATCGTAAAATTGATAGTTTTAGGCTTGACTTGGTGATATTGCTTCATATTATATGAAAAACTTATGATAATAAGTGAAATTTGTAAAGTTTTTTATTTTAGAGAATTGTATGGTTTTCCGATGCATGCGAATTAAAAACAAAAGAGCATCATATGCAACCCGCATATCACTCAAGCACACCTCGAAGCAAATTTCTGGCTACTAGACCGATTGTCGGACACACACCCCTCGACAAAGGTCTGCTTTCTAAAAAATAACTTTTACATAATTTCTTACGTCTAACCTTCAATCCCTCTAACGGTTCTAGCATTGCATTCGAAGTGTAACCCTTACTAACTAATATTAGGCCTCTTTCTATCTTCACCATTTATTAATCCTGATATCTTCCTTGTTCTCTGAGATTGGTCGATATTTTTTTTATAAACAAAATATCTTTTCCTCTTTAGGCCAACGCCTATGTTTTCATTTAAACCATTCATAGGTTATTCAGAATTCTTTTTCAACTTTCTCCCTGAAGCCCTGATGATGAAGACTGACACGTTGGTATAGAGAAAAGATATAGGTATCTAAATGTTATTTCAAAATATATAAACCAAGCTTTGAGAGGCAGGAAGCTATAACTTATATGTGTATTTTTTTCCTGTTTATCACGTCTGAGTTATGAAATGATGTCCTGCCTATTGAATCAGGACTAATAACAATAATTAATCGATTTGAGTATTCCAAAATAACTGGAAAAATTGATTCATCCAGACGATGAGCTTGGATTATTAAATCCAGAATATTAACAGTGGCCTTCCATAACCTCTATGGAATCATTCTACTTACAATTACTGATTCCGTCAGCAAAGGTATTTTGATGCATGTTTATTCAATCCAGTTTTTTTGCAACATTTTGCGTTATTCTTTCCTGAGAAGGAAACAACTCTGACATAAGATAACTGTTTCTTTAGCTTTGATAGCTGTTTCTGATTATGAAATGTTGCCAGTCGGACTGCCATGTATTTAGGACGACAATAGACAACGTTTTTTTTTCTTCCATAAATTGTATCTTCTTGTGCCCCTTCATGATTTATTTATTCATTGAAATGTTGCATTTCTCTGTCAGTTGAACTATCCTTGATTTATAACGTTTCATTTGCTTATGTTCATCGTAGTGCTTTCTTTATGATGATTATGGTGTAAGAAAAATGTCAAGTCTATATAGATACTGTACCATTAGGAAAAATCTTCGTATTCAGAGTCAATTTATCAGGAATATTTTTGTTTCAAGGCTATTCCACAAAAATAAGGCCTCTGGACTTCGCCTCCGTACGGCTGAAATTTATGCAATTTTCCACATAATCATTATTTAGAGGAAATTAATGTTTATATTGTTTAACAGAATAACCTGCGCTTAAAGAAGCAACAAGGAAATAAAATGGATCGACCGAGTGAGCAATGAGGCTGCCCAAACATGTGTGGCAGAGAAGATGATCCTTATGAAGTATTAAAAAAGAATACCAGACAACTTATTCGGCTAAGTGTTGAGGCATGATGCCCTGATGAAGACAATATGGTAGTTTCCTTCAACAAATAAAACGAAAGGTATTGATTGCGATTCGTTACTCACCATTAGTGTATTCATAATATACAAATTACTTGGTTTTAGAAATCCCAGTTCAGACGAATGGCAATGGTCAATTTTAACCTCATTTGAAAAAGGCCAGATTGGCGCCCATGCGATTCCACTCCACGTGACGTCACAAGTACCTATTTTCTATACGAGTAGATAGAAGTTTACATCGTCTGAGATAACCACTGCATGCAAGTGGCACAGAGCTCAGGGAAACATGTCATAATAATCACCTATTAAAATTGCCTATGGTCGGAAAGTTTTCTTCATTTGATAGGGTATTAATAATCCTTATTTAAGCCAAGTACTACCTGCTAGGAGGGTACTCTGCTACCTGCTAGCAGCCTGCATCGTAGCGGTGATCATAGTCTCGCACCAAGGAGGCCTCGCACGGCGGCAGCTGGAACCAGAATGGCGTCAGACGGGGTTTTCCCAGCATTCATAGTTGGCCGTCGCGTTTTCGCGTGCTTGAAATTTTTCACGTTTCATTTAATCGGGTTTCATTCACACAGGTCGCCACAGGCGAATATACAATCATAATAGCATATAATAGAAATTGAAACAAAGAGATAGAAACATAAATACAGGACGATGACACACTGTGGCGTGGAGATGGAATGAAGGCCGAAAACACATGGAAAAAAGTTCACCTGAACCGGGAATCGAACCACGGACCTTCTGCTTTCCGGGCAGATGCTCAGACCACCGAGCTATCCAGGCTAATCTAATCTTCATTGTTTTCGGCGGGGGTTTATACACCAAATCCCCCGAGGTCTAGCCCTATCATTTGGCCAAGAGATGGCTCTGGGCGTAGGTCCCGCCACGAACGAAGAATTCAACGCGGACAGAAGAAGAAATGGAATTAAAGATGGTCACAATCACACACACAGTAGGATAGATATAGCACATGCGTTTCGGGGAACGCTGATCCCAAGAAGAGGAAACGAACCATATAGGTCTCATACATTTCAAATTCACATTCACACAGGTCGCCACAGGCGAATATACAATCATAATAGCATATAATAGAAATTGAAACAAAGAGATAGAAACATAAATACAGGACGATGACACACTGTGGCGTGGAGATGGAATGAAGGCCGAAAACACATGGAAAAAAGTATATATATATCGTCATTTAAAAATCTAAAAGCGTGAAATACGTACTCCAGGAGTAATAATCTTTCGATTAAATTCGGCAATTAAAAAATAGGAAACCACCCTATTGTTGACGAACAAGTGGATAACAAGAGTGGGAAAGGACAAAATATGTATTACAGGTAATGAGGAATGTAAATCAGGAGAAGTTGCTAATTAATGATTAGCTGATAGATGTATTGAATGGAGAGCTGCGTCAAATCAATCTAAGGATCATTTTAGTATGATGCCATAAGAAATGATACTATTTTTTCAATCTCCATATAAAATACAGTATAGGATCTAAATATTTCTATCTGTAGCACTTCCTAGCAACTGAATCCCTCCAGAAATTCAACACCCGAGAAGCATTTCCTGGTTACTTCCTTCATTTGTAGCCTTCCTGATACTAATTAAATTTTTGTAGTGGTCGCAGATCTTTTGCTATCGCTGATAGGTTGTGCTATACATCTTGATTTAATTTGCCTTGCCTTAATAAAAAAATAGAAAAATTATCTCGCCTCAAAACATTTTCCGAAATATCAACTTTACTGAAACACTATTAGTATATGGGATAAAATTATTTTTTTTAATTTATTAGCTCGTAATACATGTCTGCAATTTGGCATTACCTTACCCATAACTGCATAATAAGAAATTGCAGACTCTATGGATGAAGGGATAGAAGTGGATGCAATAATTGTCGACCTGTCAAAAGCATTCGACAAAGTAGAGCAAAATCGGCTTTTAGAAAAAATGAGAAAATTACCACCTCAAACAGACAGTAGACTGTATTTTTGGGTCGAAAATTTCCTGAAGGGTCGAACGCAAAAGGTTAAAGTGGGTGAAATGTGCTCCGAAGAAGCACAAGTAACGTCGGGTGTCCCACAAGGTAGTGTCCTTGGACCGCTTTTATTCTTAATTTATATAAATGACCTCCCAAATAGCATTAACTCCCATATTAGGCTTTTCGCAGATGACTGCATTATTTACAGGAGAATAGAAAGGGAAAGCGATCGAGAAGTGCTTCAAAATGACATAAATAAAATGACAGTTTGGGTGTCAAAAAATGAAATGGACATAAACGTAAAAAAGTGTAAATTTATAACTTTTAGTAGGAAACTAAATGGACCTAGGAGAGAATATTTATATTCAGGGACGGTTATTCCAAAAAGTGACCTATGTACTTAGGGGTGTATTTAATGAATGATTTAGGGTGGGAGGCAAATGTCGAACAATTAACAAAAAAGGCGTTCAAAATGTTACATTGGGTGATGAGGAATCTTAAGGAAAGTGATCGAACTACAAAGGAGAAGGCGTATAAGTCATTAATCCGGCCGATTTTAGAGTACGCGTCACTAGTGTGGGACCCGTATGAAAAGGGACAAACAGAATCCATCGAGAAGGTGCAAAGAAAGGCAGCAAGGTACGTCATGGGGAAACACAAAAAGACCGAAAGTGTCGGTAAAATGCTGAAAGAACTGGGATGGGATACACTTGGACGGAGAAGAAAAATAAATAGGCTTTGCGCACTCTTCCGCACACTGAAAGGGGAAAAGGCATGGGGGGAACTTCGGAGGAAGATTGAATACCCCAGCTATATTGGTAGGCATGATCACCAATTCAAGATGAAATGCCGGCCTTAAAGGACTAGCGTAAAGAAATTCTCGTACCTTAACAGGACGATTACGGAATGGAATAGACTCCCTGCAGAACTGTTTAAGCCCTAACCTAACAACGTAAGGATTTTCAAAAAGAGGTGTAGAGGATTAATATTGGAAAATTAATATCACTGAATTTTAATACTTTCTAGTTTCATTTTGGTAATGTATTTCTCATTTGCTATATTTTTCTTTTTCTTTTTATTTTGTATAACCTGTTACCACCTGGCAAATAGCCAACTTGTAACTTGTACTATATAATAATAATAATAACCCTTACCGCTGTGTGCAGGTTCAAATCATTTCTTTAGTCGGGGGTTTACTCTCCTTAAAATTCGCTACTATTGCACCACCCCTTTCGAAGTTATTAGCGGAGAAAATATAAATTTGCCGGTACAAGTAGGGGTGTGTTATTCTCCCTGTTTTTTGAAGTCACTTATGTTTGCGCATGAGACTCTGGGCCCGACTTTATTCTGTGAAACTCACTCATAATGAAAGACTAGAAAGTACTCGGTTAAGATTCAACACTTTATGTGAACCAACCATCTATCTTTCAACATCTCATGCCACTAATAGGTACGAAGGTAGTACCATAAGACGTTGAAAACGAGATTGTTGGTAAAAGTAAATTTAAAGGAATACTTTCTATTCGTTCTGCAGGTTACCTTTTTCGGAACATGTAATGACAGCATATGTTTTGTGGTCTAATTCAATATTAGAATTAAAATTCATAAAATTAAATTTCTCCAAGGCTTTCAATCATAAACAGTTGATCTTACTGATATTCGCGTACGATTTTTTATTCGCATCCTCGCCACTAACTACCAAAGTTGTGTGTCAGCAAGTCGAAATTCAATTTTTTTTAGTTTTAGAATGACTAATGATTTTCTGGTAACTTCTAACAGACTGCATTTTATAATGCTATTTGAAGCCAAGGTAGAAATATATAGTTATGATGCGCAAATGCATGACTGAGACAATTGAACGAATTTCTTTGAGTGATTTAAGTTTCTGCGCCAGAAGCCGGCCGTAAAATTTTTCTTGGGATGCAGAACGTATTTTAGCGAAAGAGCTCTTTCCTAGCACCCCCTCAAACTTCCGACTTTTTAAAAGTTTTAGTATAAGTGACAGTGAGGAATCAGGTTTTACCTTATAAGAAAAAATCGATGAAAATCGTTGACACGACCCAATAAGGTAGTTTCCTTCATCAAAGAAAACGAAAGTCATAAATTGCTATTCGTTACCCACCATTAGTGTATTCATAATATACAATTTATTTGGGTTTAGAAATCCTAGTTTATCATTTGAAAAAGGACAGATTGGCGCCCATGCGATGCCACTCCACGTGACGTCACAGGGACCGTCTCTATGTAAAACTCCTATCTACTCGTATAGTTTCTATACGAGTAGATAGGAGTTTTACATAGAAACTATACGAGTAGATAGGAGTTTTACATCGTCTGAGATTACCAATGCATGCATGAGGCACAGAGCTCAGGGAGACATGTCTTAATAATCACCTATTAAAACAGCCTAAGGCCCAGCGCACACGGTGTGACTGTTTTACAACTACCGTTTCAAACCGGTTGCGCGCGCAACTGTTTTGTGACCTCGACAATGTATTTGAGTTGGGAGGCGCACACGACGCGACTGGTTTTTGACGATCTCAAAACAGTCTGAAACCAGTCACATGCAACCGTGGGCCCGCGGTTGCAGTTGCGTTGCAGACTTCAGTTGCACGAGACCACGTGGTGTTTTGGTGGTATTTTGACGGCCGTATAGTGTCTATCTCAAAATGAATGATCAAGAACTCAACATGAAGCTCGTTGGAGCAGTAGAGAAGCATGAAGTCCTGAACAAACACAAACTATCTAACGTCTTTGGCATTGATAATAATAGCTCACAGCGTCTTCTTCGCGTGACTCAGCGGTAGTTAGCGCTGACGGCCAATGCAATGGCTAAAAAACAACATGTACCGCACTAAATAAACACTCCACTGATTGCAAAATAAACGAAACTGATTTACAACAGACCTTTGTCATTACACCCGTGTGCGGACAGAAGTTTTGTTTCAGTTGCATACTGGTTGCAGATGCAACTGATTCCCAACTGTGGTTACAAAACAGTCGCTTCGTGTGCGCTGGGCCTAAGGTCGGAAAGTTTCCTTGGTTTGATAAGGTATTAATAATACTTATTTAAGCCAAGTGCTACCTGCTAGCAGGGTACTCTGCTACCTGCTAGCAACCTGCATCGTAGCGGTGATCATAGTCTCGCCCCAAGGTCACCTCACACGGCGACAGCGGGAACCAGAATGACGTCACACGGTGTTTTCCCAGCATTCATTCTTAGCCGACGCGTTTTCGCGCGCTTGAAAATTTTCACTTTTCATTTAATCGCGAAAAATAAATATCGTCATTGAAAAATCTTAAAGCGTGAAATACGTTCTCCAGGAGTAATAATCTTTCGATTTAGGCAATAATAATAAAAGGAAACCACCCTATTTTTTTAAACCACCGAAATTAAGCGCTCGGCACATTGGAGATTGGGCGTAGTTTAGAGTCGCACGAGATTTAGCTGTAATCCACATGTCTATTGGCGACCCATCCTCACTGTCCCTCTGCCAGTCCAGTCAACGTGTATACAGTCCTGTATGCAGTGGCGTTAACGCTATGCGGGATGAGGGGATACATCCCCCCCAGAAAAATAAAAAAGTTATTTTAAAATATTTCCTAGTTTTGAAATATAATAAGCTTAGATCTGCTTAAATTTAAATTTTTAGTGCCAAAATGATGTAAAATATATATCGATGGCTAAGTTCTAACAACACGTATCTAAAAATATGGTCGGTTTTAGACAGGTATCTTGAACAAAGTGTAATGACATTAAAAAATATAATTCAAGCAAAAAACAAATCTTTGTTTGCAAATGTATTCTTCTTTTTCAGTTTTATGAACTTTTGGATTTCTATTTCAGTGTACAATTGAAAATATAAATCGCTTCCTTTGCTCTCCTGTAAAGTTCCTATGAGGATACTTGCTATTTTTGAGATTACTTTTGAGCTTTTTAAATGCTTTGGTATTTCTACAGGTTTCGAACTTTTTTCGGACAAATTACCATTTTAGTTGGGGGGGACCAGGCTCCCCCCCCATAAAACTCCGCCCATGTGGCACAGCTTCATTATTTTTTGTAAAATGGAAAAAGATGCATAGGAATAATGAAATCGTCATACGTCTCTTCTTTCGTGAGTATAACGTTAACGGAGATATTTAGAGTCGAAATAAACAGCATTCAAAACAATCGCTACTTCCGTTGTCAGCCAATGAGATCCATCGCGTGACCTCGGATTTCGCCATCACAATCTTGGTCTCATGCACAGAAACCAAAAAGCACTCTTGTCTGCATTTACTCTGGGAATGTAATATGGGCGTAGTACATTATACCGACACCACCGCTATTTTCACGTAACTGACGAAATTTAACTTCAATTACGTCATTCTTTTGCTAATTCGAAAGGAAACCAGCAAAGAGCGTAATTTTTTTAAATAATGACGCTTAATATATGTTGCTAGAATTATATCAGTTTTTTGTCAATACGACATGAATACTTAATAGAACAATGATAAACAATTTCCTTAAACTTAGATAATTATCTCCAAAAAACGGTGCAAAATGACGGATTTTCGAATGCAATCTCCGTAGAATGCAGTACGGGTTGCATATTTTTTTAGCCCACCAGTTATGATTAATATATCAGATATTTAAATTTTCATGACAATGATGTGAGTTACGAAAATGACGTTAGTTTCTCGGGCCGAGCTTCTTGAATATTTCCTCGGCTAATCAGCGTCGAAAACTCGTCGATGCGAGTCGCTAACGAACTGCCGACGTGACTGGAAGTTCATTTGGCGTCCGAAGGAAATCGCAATCACTAGTCATCTTTGTCGTTTTCCTTCCTGCTAGAACAATACCATGCGTTTCTCGACGCCGACCGCAGAGGCCAACCCAGTCCTCATAAATGCAAGTTTGCTCCGAGGACGAGTTGAAAACGTTTCTCAGCAAAAAAGCGTTGTATGACTCGAAAGGAAGAGAGTTAGAGGTTTTTCTTCCCTTTATTTCCTGATCACCCCTCAATCTAGCCGCGCGAAGGCAGATATCAATCTTCACCTTGGCCTGTGTTTTACTTGGTTGATCCCGAAGCCTAACACGCGAAGCCGGATAACCCCGGGAGGAACAGGTTGGCGCATTAAAAATCCTCGAAGTCATTTCCGAGTGATTAAGGTGTTTCAACTCGCTATCACGTGGAAAAACTTCTATTTTTAAATGCAGCGATTCGGCTTTGTTCTTCGTCGTCTCGACCACGGATATCAGGATAGAGGACTTTTCAAGTCGGTCATTAAATCTTTTGTCACCCTTTGCGCATTTAAATGGGTTTACAGAAATCGCCAATGGTGCTGCTGACGGGCATAGTGACCCGAATTTCATGGGAAAATGAACTTAATTCTATCTCTTCATCAAAGCTTATATTCTTTATGATGTAATCTATCAAAATCGTAACTTTTTTATGTTATTCCTCGCGAATGCATATACTTACAAGGGCGGATCCAGGATTTTTGTCTGGAGGGGAACCGGGGTCTTGACAGGCAATCGGTCTTCTCATATTTGGTATCAAAAACAACTATTACTAAGTACCCGAAAGATACTTTTTATTTTAATATAAATGTTATTAATACGAAAATATTAATATGTTACAGGTATATTACAACGACAGTTTTCTATTATGCTTCTCTAGACGGCTTATATTTTTTATTAACGATCGACAGCGGATACATTTGTACGGATTATTATTAGGAATGCTCGGGTCGGATACCTCGGATTCAAATATCCGCGGATATTCCCCCTCATCGGATACATCGGATCCAAAGTCGCGGAAGACATCGAATCTGGATCCGAAATTTTAAATAATAGCTTCAGTGAATGCAACGCCCCATAAGGGTGGAAAGAGTTCCGATTCTCTCTTCGAATGCCCCGTCGCATGCGATTCTTGTCGTACTCATGAACCGTTTTGTTTGAAAGCTTTCGCAGAGGTTACGTAGGAGAATTTCAGCCGTGGAAAATAAAAAAGGCAAAATACGACTGGCACATAGTGTTACTCTTCCCAAGAGATTGAACAATCATCGGAGGAATCTCAGCGTCGTAGGATAATAACCACGCAATAATAACGTCGCAGATTTCAGAAAACCACCCTCGGCCGTCCATCCGGCCGTGCCCACCCCTTCCTCAAGCCGAGCGGTCGAGCACCTCGTCGCACGTGACGTTAATGCTGTTTTAAATGTTTTAAGTACTGTTAATTGTGTTGCTGATTGCGCAGTTGCGATTTAATTTAATGATATACTGATAAAAATTTCTTTCATTTTGTAGAAATATTTCTATTGAGATAAGGAGAACCAATGTATGCCATGTGCGTGCACTGTGGCGTGAAACTATCGCGGGGAAGTGCTTAATACACCTCACCATACTGAAGCATTTTCGGGTGAAACACAAGTCGGCATGTAATGAGAAAGTGACAAAATTCGGGGTAAACGTCGTGAGGAAAATTTGAATGCAGTCGATGGCAGTGGGGTAGCCAGGGAATTCGTTAGAGGGGAGAGTCCAAAACCAGGAGAAAAATTTTTTAAACAACAGGGTACAAAGTAGAGGGTTTCAAACTAATTTTAACACACTTCATAATCGAAAAAAACTTCATTTTTCAAAGAAATCTATTGTAAATTCATGATTTTCCAAAATTTCTTTGTTTCCTTTTATGAAGGAAAGTAATCTATATTATATACAACCCGATGTGTGACAGATAGCACACTCACTCACTCATTCACGTATACAAATTCCCGACCACTTCCGGACGTGCTGGGAAGACGAAATTTTTACAGGTCGTGGAGAAAAAATATTCATCGGGGGGAAAAGTCCGAAAACTCGAAAAAGTCGATCGGTTTTCGAGATATATCGATCCGAATTAACATTGGAGCCTTATGGGACTAAAACTTTTTCCATTCTTCGCCTACTTGCAAACGTCACGGGAACGTGAAATTTCACTGACGGAAACTAGATTTTTTGGGCGATTTTTTGATGTGAAACATTTTCCCATATTTTGATTTAAAGTATTTTTTATAATTTTTTTAAATTTCCAATGCTTTTCTTATGGGCCTATCTTTGGATTTTTTTAAAACCAACTTATAATCGTTGTAGGAATAAGTCCCTAACGTATGAGACACTAGATTTTTTGGTTGATTTTTTGGTGTGGTCGCCTTTGCAATTTTTTGTTTAAAAGTATTTTTTTTTAACAATTTAAAATTTCCAATGCTTTTCTTATGGGCCGAATTTCGGAATTTTTTTCACCAATTTCCAATAATCGTAGGACAAATTCACTTAGATGCAAGATACTAGATTTTTTATTCAATTTTTCGGCTATCTTCATGTATCCTTAAGACGAACGAATTTCGAGTTATTAACGATTATGTATTTCCATTGAAATTGCGACTCCTACAACGTTTGGTAACTTACAATACATCCGCCGTGAAGTTTGCATTCCCTCAACACACGATTTTAAATTTTTCGGAATTTTTTTCTGCCACTTCCCGACGACATACGGCCACGAAATTAACGTGAGTGACGTCTTTTTGTTGCCCCTACGTGCCGCTACCCGGAGAACGCAGAATACTTAATTTAAACGGATGACACCGTCGAAAAAGCATGCTTACACTACAGCTACAGAGCCGAAATTTTTATCCAAGGTAAACGATGCCGCGTTATACAGAACAAGCACTTTAGGTCCCCCGAAAACCCCCTGTGAACCCCCCAAAAAAATAAAAATTACCTAATAAGTCGTATATTTCGTGTACCATTCATCCCAGGTGTATCGTTTTTATTGATTCCGAATGGGAATTGTGTCGGCTATATTTACGCGTCATGTTCAATTATCCTGCCCCAATTACTCACCCGCAATAAAACTTCAAATTTTTAAATGTACATTTCTTAACAAAATAGTAGAGTAATAAAAGGGGCTCATGGACATGGACACCTAAAGGCGAATTTTTTAAAACACTTCCTCATAAGGTACGGCTACGAAATTCACAGGAGTTATGCCTTATTAAAGCGCCTATGCACCGCTATGTGGAGAACACAGAATTGGAAATCTAAATATTAATAATACGGGAAAATTCATTGTTTCCCTACAGCTAGATCGCTGGAATTTTTATTGTAGGTAGACAAAGACCTTTTATGCAAGAAAACCCCTCTAAATTTTACGTGGCTTCCTTAAAGACCAGGGAAAAAATTATTTTTTTTCTGTAAATAGCATGTTCTTTGGTGTTTTAGCATATTTTAGCAGTAATTCCCTTCTCCTATGACTCATCGCTAAGTAATTTCTTACGATGATTGTGACCGTAGACAGTACACTCACAAAAAAACCCTGGAAACTCCCAGGACCGCCTTAAAAACATCGTTATAAATTAAAAAGATGCCACAATCACGGCTAGCATGCGTCTACATCCTCCAATTTTATCCCCCGGCAGCCTTCGTAAACGATAGGGGATAGCCGGTAGTTCTCACTGCTTGGTAAGGAGTGAAAACCCGGGCGGCGAAGCTCCCCCAGCTCCAGGAACGTCGGACGCACTCCGAGGAGTCAGAGGCGAGGAAAAACTCCGAAAACCCTCGGGCGGCGAATCCGCCCCGACACGCGGAGCACCCGAACGTGTGTCTTACGAGGGGGGAGGGCGACAATACCCCCTGGGCGGCGAAGCCACCCACGGGCGAGGAACGGCGAAGCCGTTCCGAGGAGTCGATGGCCCGGGGGTACCCAGGTAAACCTTGGGCGGCGAAGCCGTTCCCAGGAACTAGCGGGTCTCCGTCACAGGGCTACCTCGATATCTGGGCGGCGATGCCGACCCCTGACGAGGAACGGCGAAGCCGTTCCGAGACGTCGGGGGTGGGACGGCGAAGCCGTCCGGCGGGGGCAGCCGGCGAAGCCGGATTCGGGTCGCCAATAACCCTCAAAGCCTCCCACAGGCGAGGAACGGCGAAGCCGTTCCGAGGAGGCGACGGCTCGGGGGGACACAGGTAAACCTTGGGCGGCGAAGCCGACCACGGGCGAGGAACGGCGAAGCCGTTCCGAGAAGTCGATGGCTCGAGGGGACCCAGGAAAACCTTGGGCGGCGAAGCCGCCCCATCACGAGGAAGAGCAATGCCGTTACCAGGAGTCGAGCCTCGGGGGGACTCGGGTAAACCTTGGGCGGCGAAGCCGCCCTCCAATGACGACCGGCGAAGCCGTTCCGAGGTACAAGAGGGTCTCCGTCACAGGGCTACCTCGATATCTGGGCGGCGAAGCCGACCCCTGACGAGGAACGGCGAAGCCGTTCCGAGACGCCGCGGGTGGGACGGCGAAGCCGTCCGGTGGAGGCGACGGCTCGGGGGGACACAGGTAAACCTTGGGCGGCGAAGCCGACCACGGGCGAGGAACGGCGAAGCCGTTCCGAGAAGTCGATGGCTCGGGGGGACACAGGTAAACCTTGGGCGGCGAAGCCGACCACGGGCGAGGAACGGCAAAGCCGTTCCGAGAAGTCGATGGCTCGGGGGGACACAGGAAAACCTTGGGCGGCGAAGCCGCCCCATCACGAGGAAGAGCGATGCCGTTACCAGGAGTCGAGCCTCGGGGGGACTCGGGTAACCCTTGGGCGGCGAAGCCGCCCTCCCACGATGACCGGCGAAGCCGTTCCGAGGTACAAGAGGGTCTCCGTCACAGGGCTACCTCGATATCTGGGCGGCGAAGCCGACCCCTGACGAGGAACGGCGAAGCCGTTCCGAGGCGCCGCGGGTGGGACGGCGAAGCCGTCCGGTGGAGGCGACGGCTCGGGGGGACACAGGTAAACCTTGGGCGGCGAAGCCGACCACGGGCGAGGAACGGCGAAGCCGTTCCGAGAAGTCGATGGCTCGGGGGGACACAGGAAAACCTTGGGCGGCGAAGCCGCCCCATCACGAGGAAGAGCGATGCCGTTACCAGGAGTCGAGCCTCGGGGGGACTCGGGTAACCCTTGGGCGGCGAAGCCGCCCTCCCACGATGACCGGCGAAGCCGTTCCGAGGTACAAGAGGGTCTCCGTCACAGGGCTACCTCGATATCTGGGCGGCGAAGCCGACCCCTGACGAGGAACGGCGAAGCCGTTCCGAGACGCCGCGGGTGGGACGGCGAAGCCGTCCGGTGGAGGCGACGGCTCGGGGGGACACAGGTAAACCTTGGGCGGCGAAGCCGACCACGGGCGAGGAACGGCGAAGCCGTTCCGAGAAGTCGATGGCTCGGGGGGACATAGGAAAACCTTGGGCGGCGAAGCCGCCCCATCACGAGGAAGGGCGATGCCGTTACCAGCAGTCGACGCCTCGGGGGGACTCGGGTAACCCATGTGAGGCGAAGCCGCCCTCCCACGATGAACGGCGAAGCCGTTCCGAGGAACAAGCGGGTCTCCGTCTCAGGGCTACCTCGATATCTGGGCGGCGAAGCCGACCCCTGACGAGGAACGGCGAAGCCGTTCCGAGACGCCGTGGGTGGGACGGCGAAGACGTCCGGTGGGGGCAGCCGGCGAAGCCGGATGCGGGGGGTTTTAGGGGGCGTAGCCCCCTAACGAGCGCGAGTCCTATCTATAAACAGCCCTCGTGGTGACTGACTCACTGATGGATACAAATTCCCGACCACTTCTAGAAGTGCTGGAGAGCTGAAATTTGGCACGCGTGCGGGGAACCCGAAATGATCCGGAGGAAAAATCCGAAAACCGGAAGTTTCCTCCAGGTGTCGTCGCTAAGACGACAAAATGGCCGAAATCGGGCTTTTTCCGGTGACCGTCTTTCAGTTTTTATTTTACTGCACGCGAATCGTGCGTGCCACATGAGTCGTTAATGCATCTTTTGAAAGCTGATAAACGTAGGCACGTAATTAAGTAACTTTATTAGTTTCCATTTGAGAAAATTACAGCCAAAATGGCGTCCAAAAATTGATTTTTCGAAAATAATTTCAAACTTTCCCCTCCCCTCGACTTAATTTAAGGTGTTGGATAACGAAAATGATTATTATATATGCTCATAGCATCGTCTACGAAATGTAGGTAACAAATTTCTTTCATCGTGCTTGATTACACAGAAAAAAATTAAAGTATGCGTCTACATCCTCCAATTTTATCCCCCGGCAGCCTTCGTAAACGATAGGGGATAGCCGGTAGTTCTCACTGCTTGGTAAGGAGTGAAAACCCGGGCGGCGAAGCTCCCCCAGCTCCAGGAACGTCGGACGCACTCCGAGGAGTCAGAGGCGAGGAAAGACTCCGAAAACCCTCGGGCGGCGAATCCGCCCCGACACGCGGAGCACCCGAACGTGTGTCTTACGAGGGGGGAGGGCGACGATACCCCCTGGGCGGCGAAGCCGCCCACGGGCGAGGAACGGCGAAGCATTTCCGAGGAGTCGATGGCCCGGGGGTACCCAAATAAACCTTGGGCGGCGAAGCCGTTCCCAGGAACTAGCGGGTCTCCGTCACAGGGCTACCTCGATATCTGGGCGGCGAAGCAAACCCCTGACGAGGAACGGCGAAGCCGTTCCGAGACGTCGGGGGTGGGACGGCGAAGCCGTCCGGCGGGGGCAGCCGGCGAAGCCGGATTCGGGTCGCCAATAACCCTCGGGCGGCGAAGCCGCCCACAGGCGAGGAACGGCGAAGCCGTTCCGAGGAGGCGACGGCTCGGGGGGACACAGGTAAACCTTGGGCGGCGAAGCCGACCACGGGCGAGGAACGGCGAAGCCGTTCCGAGAAGTCGATGGCTCGAGGGGACCCAGGAAAACCTTGGGCGGCGAAGCCGCCCCATCACGAGGAAGAGCAATGCCGTTACCAGGAGTCGAGCCTCGGGGGGACTCGGGTAACCCTTGGGCGGCGAAGCCGCCCTCCAATGACGACCGGCGAAGCCGTTCCGAGGTACAAGAGGGTCTCCGTCACAGGGCTACCTCGATATCTGGGCGGCGAAGCCGACCCCTGACGAGGAACGGCGAAGCCGTTCCGAGACGCCGAGGGTGGGACGGCGAAGCCGTCCGGTGGAGGCGACGGCTCGGGGGGACACAGGTAAACCTTGGGCGGCGAAGCCGACCACGGGCGAGGAACGGCGAAGCCGACCACGGGCGAGGAACGGCGAAGCCGTTCCGAGAAGTCGATGGCTCGGGGGGACACAGGTAAACCTTGGGCGGCGAAGCCGACCACGGGCGAGGAACGGCGAAGCCGTTCCGAGAAGTCGATGGCTCGGGGGGACACAGGAAAACCTTGTGCGGCGAAGCCGCCCCATCACGAGGAACAGCGATGCCGTTACCAGGAGTCGAGCTTCGGGGGGACTCGGGTAACCCTTGGGCGGCGAAGCCGCCCTCCCACGATGACCGGCGAAGCCGTTCCGAGGTACAAGAGGGTCTCCGTCACAGGGCTACCTCGATATCTGGGCGGCGAAGCCGACCCCTGACGAGGAACGGCGAAGCCGTTCCGAGACGCCGCGGGTGGGACGGCGAAGCCGTCCGGTGGAGGCGACGGCTCGGGGGGACACAGGTAAACCTTGGGCGGCGAAGCCGACCACGGGCGAGGAACGGCAAAGCCGTTCCGAGAAGTCGATGGCTCGGGGGGACATAGGAAAACCTTGGGCGGCGAAGCCGCCCCATCACGAGGAAGGGCGATGCCGTTACCAGCAGTCGACGCCTCGGGGGGACTCGGGTAACCCATGTGAGGCGAAGCCGCCCTCCCACGATGAACGGCGAAGCCGTTCCGAGGAACAAGCGGGTCTCCGTCTCAGGGCTACCTCGATATCTGGGCGGCGAAGCCGACTCCTGACGAGGAACGGCGAAGCCGTTCCGAGACGCCGTGGGTGGGACGGCGAAGCCGTCCGGTGGGGGCAGCCGGCGAAGCCGGATGCGGGGGGGTTTTAGGGGGCGTAGCCCCCTAACGAGCGCGCGCAGCGCGGCGAGTCCTATCTATATACAGCCCTCGTGGTGACTGACTCACTGATGGATACAAATTCCCTGCACGCGAATCGTGCGTGCCACACGAGTCGTTAATGCATCTTTTGAAAGCTGATGAACGTAGGCACGTAATTAAGTAACTTTATTAGTTTCCATTTGAGAAAATTACAGCCAAAATGGCGTCCAAAAATTGATTTTTCGAAAATAATTTCAAACTTTCCCCTCCCCTCGACTTAATTTAAGGTGTTGGATAACGAAAATGATTATTATATATGCTCATAGCATCGTCTACGAAATGTAGGTAACAAATTTCTTTCATGGTGCTTGATTACACAGAAAAAAATTAAAGTATGCGTCTACATCCTCCAATTTTATCCCCCGGCAGCCTTCGTAAACGATAGGGGATAGCCGGTAGTTCTCACTGCTTGGTAAGGAGTGAAAACCCGGGCGGCGAAGCTCCCCCAGCTCCAGGAACGTCGGACGCACTCCGAGGAGTCAGAGGCGAGGAAAGACTCCGAAAACCCTCGGGCGGCGAATCCGCCCCGACACGCGGAGCACCCGAACGTGTGTCTTACGAGGGGGGAGGGCGACGATA
This sequence comes from Ischnura elegans, assembly GCF_921293095.1. Taxonomy (NCBI): domain Eukaryota; kingdom Metazoa; phylum Arthropoda; class Insecta; order Odonata; family Coenagrionidae; genus Ischnura; species Ischnura elegans. The sequence goes on from NC_060254.1 coordinate 96,711,396, forward strand.
CCCCCTGGGCGGCGAAGCCGCCCACGGGCGAGGAACGGCGAAGCATTTCCGAGGAGTCGATGGCCCGGGGGTACCCAAATAAACCTTGGGCGGCGAAGCCGTTCCCATGAACTAGCGGGTCTCCGTCACAGGGCTACCTCGATATCTGGGCGGCGAAGCCGACCCCTGACGAGGAACGGCGAAGCCGTTCCGAGACGTCGGGGGTGGGACGGCGAAGCCGTCCGGCGGGGGCAGCCGGCGCAGCCGGATTCGGGTCGCCAATAACCCTCGGGCGGCGAAGCCGCCCACAGGCGAGGAACGGCGAAGCCGTTCCGAGGAGGCGACGGCTCGGGGGGACACAGGTAAACCTTGGGCGGCGAAGCCGACCACGGGCGAGGAACGGCGAAGCCGTTCCGAGAAGTCGATGGCTCGAGGTGACCCAGGAAAACCTTGGGCGGCGAAGCCGCCCCATCACGAGGAAGAGCAATGCCGTTACCAGGAGTCGAGCCTCGGGGGGACTCGGGTAACCCTTGGGCGGCGAAGCCGCCCTCCAATGACGACCGGCGAAGCCGTTCCGAGGTACAAGAGGGTCTCCGTCACAGGGCTACCTCGATATCTGGGCGGCGAAGCCGACCCCTGACGAGGAACGGCGAAGCCGTTCCGAGACGCCGAGGGTGGGACGGCGAAGCCGTCCGGTGGAGGCGACGGCTCGGGGGGACACAGGTAAACCTTGGGCGGTGAAGCCGACCACGGGCGAGGAACGGCGAAGCCGTTCCGAGAAGTCGATGGCTCGGGGGGACACAGGTAAACCTTGGGCGGCGAAGCCGCCCCATCACGAGGAAGAGCGATGCCGTTACCAGGAGTCGAGCCTCGGGGGGACTCGGGTAACCCTTGGGCGGCGAAGCCGCCCTCCCACGATGACCGGCGAAGCCGTTCCGAGGTACAAGAGGGTCTCCGTCACAGGGCTACCTCGATATCTGGGCGGCGAAGCCGACCCCTGACGAGGAACGGCGAAGCCGTTCCGAGACGCCGCGGGTGGGACGGCGAAGCCGTCCGGTGGAGGCGACGGCTCGGGGGGACACAGGTAAACCTTGGGCGGCGAAGCCGACCACGGGCGAGGAACGGCGAAGCCGTTCCGAGAAGTCGATGGCTCGGGGGGACATAGGAAAACCTTGGGCGGCGAAGCCGCCCCATCACGAGGAAGGGCGATGCCGTTACCAGCAGTCGACGCCTCGGGGGGACTCGGGTAACCCATGTGAGGCGAAGCCGCCCTCCCACGATGAACGGCGAAGCCGTTCCGAGGAACAAGCGGGTCTCCGTCTCAGGGCTACCTCGATATCTGGGCGGCGAAGCCGACTCCTGACGAGGAACGGCGAAGCCGTTCCGAGACGCCGTGGGTGGGACGGCGAAGCCGTCCGGTGGGGGCAGCCGGCGAAGCCGGATGCGGGGGGGTCTTAGGGGGCGTAGCCCCCTAACGAGCGCGCGCAGCGCGGCGAGTCCTATCTATATACAGCCCTCGTGGTGACTGACTCACTGATGGATACAAATTCCCGACCACTTCTAGAAGTGCTGGAGAGCTGAAATTTGGCACGCGTGCGGGGAACCCGAAATGATCCGGAGGAAAAATCCGAAAACCGGAAGTTTCCTCCAGGTGTCGTCGCTAAGACGACAAAATGGCCGAAATCGGGCTTTTTCCGGTGACCGTCTTTCAGTTTTTATTTTACTGCACGCGAATCGTGCGTGCCACACGAGTCGTTAATGCATCTTTTGAAAGCTGATGAACGTAGGCACGTAATTAAGTAACTTTATTAGTTTCCATTTGAGAAAATTACAGCCAAAATGGCGTCCAAATATTGATTTTTCGAAAATAATTTCAAACTTTCCCCTCCCCTCGACTTAATTTAAGGTGTTGGATAACGAAAATGATTATTATATATGCTCATAGCATCGTCTACGAAATGTAGGTAACAAATTTCTTTCATCGTGCTTGATTACACAGAAAAAAATTAAAGTATTCCGAAAATCACCGAAAATTACGATTTCCAAAAGATTAACACAAGGTTTTGTCAATTTTACCCGGACCGATTTCTTTCAAACATTGTAGTTACATACAGCTATGCATTGTCTTTCAGAAAACATAAACATTTTATAAATGATATAATGGATTTAACCGCGAAAAAATAAAAATGGCGGGCACTACTCACTTTTTTCGGGGACTGGTTTCCTTTTTATGTATAACTCCCAAAATATGGATGTCATAGGGCACACTACTGTTAGATATGACAGTAAATGAATGTGACCATATGGTAACTTCATCTTTAAACCCCCCGAACCGCCCTGAAAATTAAAATTTGCATAAAAGTAGCCTTTTCGGGTATTTTTCGTCACGATTCCGCCACTTTCCCAAGCCTTGCCACTCATCACTACGGTATTGATGTGGACGACTGATGACCCCTGGTAGGACAAACCTATAAACCCCCGGTAAACCCACATACACCCCCCTAAAAATAAAATTTTGCATATTAGTCTACTTTTTGGGTACTTTTCGTGACTACACCACCGCCCCCAACGACTCATCCCCACGGAAATTATTTGAACGGAAGGTGACCACCTGGATTACACACATATAAACCCCCATAATCCCCCTGAAATACCCCCCAAATGTAAAATGTGCCATTAAGTCTCCTATTTGGGAACTTCTCTCAAACATTATGCCGCACTTCCCGTCCCCTCTGACCTCTAGATCCGGAATATTTGGTGAGGACGAGCCACCGTAAACCATATGGGAAAAATACCAGAAAACCGTCGATCACCTCCTGGAACATCGCCGAAAAAAAAGTAAAAAATTAAAAGTCGCCTTTCCGAGTAGTTTTCGTCACAATTTAACCAGTGCCCCCACCACTTATTAAAAACCCTGATAACCCCGTGAAACCTCCCAAAACCATTTGCTAATAAATCGCCTTTCCGGTAAAAGAATCGTCAGACCACTGTTCCGCACCCCTAGGACTTATCGGCACGAATTTATGAGAACGATTTGTGACCACTGGTTTAACACAAGTATAAAACCCCCGGTATCCCGTTGGAACCCCCCGCAAAAAAATGAAAAAATTGCCATTAAGTCTTCCTTTATGGGTACTTACCGCCACTATAACTCCGTATTGCACAACCCTTTACAATCATCGCAACGTGATCACTGTGGACGATTGGTGACCGCATGCATAACACATTAAACCCCCGAATCCCCCTGGCCACCACTCTCGGTGGAGAAGAGCATTAATGAGGATTAAGCGGAGCAGCCGCGGGGGGGGCTCCTCAACCCCAAGGCGGTGAAGCCGCCCCACAACGAGGAACGGCGAAGCCGTACCGAGGAGTAACTGGCGTAGGCGAGGGGGAGCTCCAGTAACCCTCGGGCGGCGAAGCCGCCCCGATGTTCAAGCGCCGCAGCCGCTGTAGACTCCCCCCATCTCAACTCACGCTCAACCCCTGGGCGGCGAAACCGCCCTTCAGCGAGGAACGGCGAAGCCGTTTCGAGGAATGAGTGGGGCGCCTCCCTGCCCCCTGGCCGGCGAAGCCCCTAGCTGAGGTGAGATTATTCGAACTTTAAAAGTTTTCGAGCGACCACAAATGTAGACGGCGAAGCCGGAACCGGGGTTTTAAGGGGCGTAGCCCCTTAACGAGCGCGCGGAGCGTGCGAGTAGTTTTTATATTTCGGGCGGTCCGGACCGCCGGACTTCCCCCTCTCGCTACGCCACTGGTCTGTGGTTTATCCGAAGATTTTTCCTATTTTCATTTCTAAACTCAAGCTTAAGGGTTTAGGTCCTGAGAATGTAAAGATGTTATAAAAAACAACTTGAAAGCCTATAAAAATGATTATTTATTTATAAAAATATTAAAATGTGTATGAAAATCTAAAAAACATTCCTTTGATGGTATGTTCCCAGAATAAAGTTGAATAATTACTTCATAGCAAGAATTTGAAAATGCATTTGGATCTGAAAATATCCGATCCGAAAGATCCAGCTCTGAAAATCAAGGATCCGATCCGCATCCGGATCAGGAAAAAATTCTTGACCCGTCCATCCCTAATTATTATTAATATGCTACTTATGTATCATAAGACAGTTTTCTATTATGTTGCCTTTATACAGCTTGTATTTCTTAATTTTTAACTCGCGATCGATAGCGAATAAATTTGTACGAATTAGGTACTTTCATTTTTGCATCGCATGCTCTCTGTGGCGCAAAGGCGCATTAATGATTTTCCAATTTTCGCATCATACCATCTCGGTTTACTACCTTCTTTTTTTATACTACTAGGGCTAGGGATTTAACTTTTGATACCTGAATATACGTGCGAAAGAAAAGATGTTCAATTAGGCCACCCTCTTCGTTAAACTCTGTAACTGATTTCATTAAACAAAACGAAGGTAATGATAACGGGACCTTAACAAAAATCTCGTCTATTTTTTAAAAGTTTGGGAGGGAAGTGCCTTCTATGTGTATTTGCCTATGTGAAAATATTCAGATTAACAATTGAATCTGTTAGCCTACATTGCCGACCATTTAACACTTTTGAAGACCAATTTAAGAGCGGGCTAATTGACAGAATAAACAACCTTCGGGGGGTTATTTTAAATAACTACCTTTGTAAAAAAAATCCTGAGGACCTTTGCTGAATAGCAACAGGAATCAAGGCACCTGTGTGCATACAGGGTCCAGGAAAGCCAATAAAACTGTGTTCTTTAATAAAAAATCAATTTTTATTCTAGAATTTGTATTTTAATCATCTCCGCACTAAAACTGTGTTCTGTAATAAAAATTCAATTTCTATGTGTCTATTTGTGTTTTTATCATCTCCTCAATAAAACAGTCTTCTTTAATAAATATTATATTTTTTGGGCAATTTGTATTTTGTTCATCTCCGCACTAAAATTGTTGTCTATAACAAAAATGCATTTTCTCTGTGTAAATTCGCATTATAATCTACACCGCAATAAAAATGTGAGCTATAATAAAAATTCAATTCCAATGTTTCCCTTTGTAACTTCAACCATCTCCGCAATTTTTTAAAGAACACAGTTTTATTGCAGCGATGAAGAAAATACGAAGGGACACATATAAATTGAAATTTATTACTGAACACAGTTTTAGTGTGGAGATAATAAAAATACGAAGGGACATATTGAAATTGAATTTTTATTACAAAGCTCATTTTTATTGTGGAGAGTTTAAAAAAATCTTCAACATAGTAGATGAATTTTTATTACAGAACACAGTTTTAGTGCAGAGATAATAAAAGTACAAATTGTCCAATAAAAATTAAATTTGAATTAAAGAACACAGTTTTATTGTGGAGATGATAGAAATATGAATTGACACATAGAAATTGAATTTTTTTACAGAATATAGTTCTACTGCGGAGATGAAAAAAATACAAATTGTCCAACAAAAATTGAATTTTTATTAAAGAACACTGATTTATTACAGAGATGGTTAAAAATACGAATTGACACATAGATATTGAACATACATAACAGAACACAGCTTTAGTGTGCAGATGATAAAAATACAAATTGTCCAATAAAAATTTTTTTTTAGTAAAGAGCACAGTTTTATTGCGGAGATGGTTAAAAATACGAATTGACACATAGTAAATGAATTTTTGTTACAGAACACAGTTTTAGTACGGAGATAAAAAAATACAAATTGTGAATTAAAAATTCAATTTTAATTAAGGAACACAGTTTTATTGCGGAGACGATAAAAATATTAATTAAGACAAGAAATCTTATTTTTTTTACAGAAGACAGATTTAATGCAGAGAAAAAAAACACAAATTGTCGAATAAAAATTTAATATTTATGAAAAATCAGTTTTATTATAGAGATGATACCTATTCATACAAATGGGCACATAGAAAATGAATTTTTATTACATCACACAGTTTATGTATGTAGTTCATAAAAATACGTAATGAGACATAAAAAATGAATTTTCACTACAGAACACATTTTTAGAGCGGAGATGATAAAAATACGAATTGACATGTAGAAATTGAGTTTTAATATAAAGAACACAGTTTTAGTGCAGAGATGCTAAAAATAGGAATTTACACGTAGAAATAATTTTTGTTAGAGACCGCAGTTTTAGTGCGGAGATGAAAAAAATAAAAATTGTCCAATAAAAATTAAATTTTTATTTAAGAACACTCTTTTATAGCGAAGATGATAAAAATACGAATTGCCACATAGAAATTGAAATTTTAATACAGAACACAGTTTTAGTGCGGAGAAGAAAAAAATGCGTAATGTGACATAGAAAATGAATTTTTGTTACAGAACACATTTTTAGTGCGGAGATCACAAAAATAGAAATTGTCCAATAAAAATTGAATTTTAATTAAAGAGCAAAGTTTTAATGCGTAGATGATAAAAATACGAATTGACAAATAGAAAAAGAACTATTTTTACAGAACACACTGTTAGTCCGGATATGATAAAAATACAATTTGTCCAATAAAAAATGGTTTTTTATTAAAGAACACAGGTTTATTGCGGAGATGATAAAATTACAAATTGATACATAGAAACTGAATTTTTATAACAGAACACAGTTGAAGTGCGGATATGATAAAAATACAAATTGACCAATATTAATTGATTTTTTATTATAGAACACAGTCATATTACAGAGATGATTAAAATACGAATTGACACATAGAAATTGAGTTACAGAACACAGTTTTAGTGCGGAGATTAAAATAAATACAAATTGTCCAATAAAAATTGAACTTTTATTAGAGAAGACAATTTTTTGCAGAGATGATAAAAATATGAAATGAAACATAGAAATTGAATTTTTATTACAGAACACAGTTTTAGTACTTAGATGATAAAAATACGAATTCACATATAGAAATTGAATTTTTTAATAAAGAACACAGTTTTAGTTCAAGGTGACAAAAATAAGAATTGACACTTAGTAATTGAATTTTTAGTACACTGCAAAGTTATAGGGCGGAGATGATAAAAATTTGAATTCACTCATAGAATTGAATTTTTATTTGAGATCACAAATTTCTTGTGAGGAGAAAAAAAGGGGAATCGACACACTGAAATGTAATTCTTTTTACAGAACACACTTTTAGTGCGGAGATGAAAAAAAAAACAATTTGTCCAATAAAAATTGATTTTTTAATTAAGAATAGTTTTATTGCGGAGATACTAATCATACGAATTGACACATAGAAATTGAATTTTTATTACATACTTAACACAGTTTTAGTGCGGACATAATAAAAATACGAAGGCACGCACAAAAATTGAATTTTTATTACACAGCACATTTTTACTGCGGAGAGGATAAAAATAAGAATTTCACCACGGAAATTAAAGTTTTTTTTTCAGAACACAGTGTTGGTGTGGACATGATGAAGATACGAATAGACACATAGTAATTGAATTCTTATTACAGAGCACGTTTGATATTCCTAGTTGATAGAAATGCTTACTGAGACATAGAAATTGAATTTTTTTTAGGAACTCATTTTATTGTGGCGTGGATAAAAATACGAAGGCAACCATAGAAATTGATTTTTTAATGCTACATAAGTCTTTTATGTGGAGTTAATTTAAGTACGAAGGGACACAGAGAAATTGAATTTTTACAAGAAAGCTCTTTTTTATTGTGGAGAGGATTAAAAAAAAATATCAACATATTATTTGAATTTTAATTACAGAACCCCGGTTTGTTGCGGATATGATAAAAATGAATTGTTGTCCAATAAAAATTGAATTATTATTAGAGAAGACAATTTATTTCGGAGATGATAGAAATACGAATTGACACATAGAAATTGAATTTTTGTTACACAACACAAATTTAGTCCGGAGATGATAAAAATACAAAGCGTCCAATAAAAATTTATTTTCTTACTATAGAACAGTCTTCTTGCGCTTATGATAAAAATAGTAATTTACACAACGAAATTGAATTTTTATTTCTAGAACAAAGTTTTATTGCCAATGAATAAAAATAACAACTTCAACTTAGTAAATGCATTTCTATTATACAACGCGGTTTTCTGTGTAAAAATGCAAATAGACACAGAAAGTAAATTTTTATCGCAGAATACAGTTTTAGGGCGAAGTTGAAAACATTCAAATTGTCCCATAAAAATTGAATTTTTATAAATGAACAGTTTTATTTTGGAGATGATAAAATTGCAACTTTAGACTTAGGAATTGAATTTATGTTACAGATCACAGCTTAAGTGGGGTCATGAAAAAAATACAAATTGTCTGATAAAAATTGAATGATTTTGAATAAACACTCTTTTATTATAGAGATGATATAAATACGAATAGGCACATAGAAAATGACTTTTTATTACATAACACAGTATATGTATGTAGTTCATAAAAATGCGTATTGAGACATAGAAAATGAATTTTTACTACTGAGTACAGTTTTAGTGCGGAGATGATAAAAATACGAATTGAAACGTAGAAATTGAGTTTTAAATAAAGAACACAGTTTTAGTGTAGAGATGCTAAAAATACGAATTTACACATAGAAACAATTTTTGCTAGAGACCGCAGTTTAAGTGCGGAGATGAAAAAAACAAATTGTCCAATAAAAATTAAATATTTATTTAAGAACACTCTTTTATAGCGAAGATGATAAAAATACAAATTGACACATAGAAATTGAATTTTTATTACAGAACACACTTTAAGTGCGGAGATGATAAAAGTACAAATTGACCAATAAAAATCGATTTTTTATTATAGAACACAGACATATTTCAGAGATGATTAAATTACGAAGTGACACAAAGAAATAAAATATTTGTTAAATAACACAGTTTTAGTACGGCGATAAAAATAAATACAAATTGTCCACTAAAAATTGAATTTTTATTAGAGAATGCCATTTATTGCGGAGATGATAAAAATTTAAAATGAAACATAGAAATCGAACTTTTATTACAGAACACAGTTTTAGTGCGGAGATGATAAAAATACGAATTGACACATAGAAATTGAACTTTTATTACAGAAAACAGTTTTAGTGGGGAGAAGATAAAATGTACAATTTTCTCTGAGAATAGGAATTTTAACAAAGAACACAGTTTTAGTTCAAGGTGAAAAAAATAAGAAAAGTCATAGATATTGATTTTCTATTACAGAATACAGTTTTTGTGCAGAGATGATAAATATATGAACTGACACAGAAATTGAATTTTTATAACACTGTAAAGTTATAGGGCGGAGATGATAAAAATTTGAATTTACACATAGAATTGAATTTCATTTGAGAGCACAATTTTTTATGAGGTGAAAAAAGGCGAATTGACACACAGAAAATTAATTTTTTTACAGATGACAGTTTTAGTGCGGGGATCAAAACGAAATAATTTGTCCAATAAAAACTGATTTTTTAATAAAGAAAACAGTTTTATTGTGGAGATAGTAAATATACGAATTAACACATAGTAATTGCATTTTTGTTACAGAGCACCTTTTTAGTGCGAAGATCACAAAAACACAAATTGTCCAATAAAAATTGAATCTTAATTAAAGAAAAAGTTTTATTGCGTAGATGATAAAAATACGAATTGACACATAGAAAAAGAACTATTTTTACAAAACATACTGTTATGCCCTCTTGCAACGCCACTGGTCAGTGGTTTATCCGAAGATTTTTCCTATTTTCATTTCCAAACTCAATCGCAAGTTTAGGTCCTGAGAATGTAAAGATGTTTTTAAAAAACAACTCGAAAGCCTATAAAAAACATTTTTAATTTATAAAAATGTTAAAATGTGTATGAAATCTAAAAAGCATTCCTTTGATTGTATGTTCCCAGAATAAACTTGAATAATTACTTCATAGCAGGAACTTGAAAATGCATTTGGATCTGAAAATATCTGATCCGAAAGATCCGGCTCTGAAAATCAAGGATCCGATCCACATCCCGATCAGGAAAAAATTCTTGACCCGTCCATCCCTAATTATTATTAATATGCTACTTATGTATCATAAGACAGTTTTCTATTATGTTGCCTTTATACAGCTTGTATTTCTTAAATTTTAACTCGCGATCGATAGCAGATAAATTTGTACGAATTATTTTCATTTTCACATGGCATGCTCTCTGTGGCGCAAAGGCGCATTAATGATTTTCCGATTTTCGCATCATACCATCTCGGTTTGCTACCTTCTTCTTTTGTACTACTAGGGCTAGGGATTTAACTTTTGATACCTGAATATACGTGCGAAAGAAAAGATGTTCCATTAGGCCGCCCTCTTCGTTTAACTATATAATTGATTAAATTTAACAAAACGAAGGTAATGATAACGGGACGTTAATAAAAATCTCGTTTATTTTTTAAACGTTTGGGCGGGAAGTGCCTCTTGTATGTATTTGCCTATGTGTACTCGCTCAAATGAAAATATTCAGATTAATAATTGAATCGGTTAGCCTACATTGCCGACCATTTAACACTTTTGAAGACCATTTTAAGAGCGGGCGAATTGACAGAATAAATCAACCTTCGGAGGGTTATTTTCAATAACTACCTTTGTAAAAAAAATCCTAAGGACCTTAGCTGAATAGCAACAGGAATCAAGGCACGTGTGTGCATACAGGGTCCAGGAAAGCCAATAAAACTGTGTTCTTTAATAAAAAATCAATTTTTATTCTAGAATTTGTATTTTTATCATCTCCTCAATAAAACAGTCTTTAATAAATATTATTTTTTTTTTGGACATTTTGTTTTTTTTTCATCTCCGCACTAAAATTGTTGTCTATAACAAAAATGCAATTTCTATGTGTAAATTTGCATTTTCATCTACACCGCAATAAAAATGTGAGCTATAATAAAAATTCAATTTCTATTTTTCCCTTCGTATCTTCAACCATATACGCAATTTTTTAAAGAACACAGTTCAATTGCAGCGATGAACACAGTTTTAGTGCGGAGATAATAAAAATACGAAGGGACATTTTGAAATTGAATTTTTATTACTAAGCTCATTTTTATTGTGGAGAGTTTAAAAAAATCTTCAACATAGTGGATGAATTTTTATTACAGAACACAGTTTTACTGCAGAGATAATAAAAGTAAAAATTGTCCAATAAAAATTAAATTTGAATTAAAGAACACAGTTTTATTGCAGAGATGATAGAAAAATGAATTGACACATAGAAATTGAATTTTTGTTACAGAATAAAGTTCTACTGTGGAGATGAAAAAAATACAAATTGCCCAACAAAAATTGAATTTTTATTAAAGAACACTGATTTATTATAGAGATGGTTAAAAATACGAATTGACACATAGATATTGAACATAGAAAAATACATAACAGAACACAGCTTTAGTGTGCAGATGATAAAAATACAAATTGTCCAATAAAAATTTTTTTTTAGTAAAGAGCACAGTTTTATTGCGGAGATGGTTAAAAATACGAATTGACACATAGTAAATGAATTTTTGTTACAGAACACAGTTTTAGTACGGAGATAAAGAAATAGAAAATGTGAATTAAAAATTCAATTTTAATTAAGGATCACAGTTTTACTGCGGAGATGATAAAAATATGAATTACCACAAGATATCTTATTTTTTTTACAGAAGATAGATTTAATGCAGAGAAAAAAAAATACAAATTGTCCAATAAAAATTGAATATTTATGAAAAATCACTGTTTCATTATAGAGATGATATAAATACGAATGGGCACAGAGAAAATGAATTTTTATTACATCACACAGTTTATGTATGTAGTTCATAAAAATACGTATTGAGACATAGAAAATGAATTTTTAACTACAGAACACATTTTTAGAGCGGAGATGATAAAAATACGAATTGACACGTAGGAATTGAGTTTTTATATAAAGAAGTTTTAGTACAGAGATGCTAAAAAAAGGAATTTACACGTAGAAACAATTTTTGTTAGAGACCACAGTTTTAGTGCGGAGATAAAAAAAATACAAACTGTCCAATAAAAATTAAATTTTTATTTAAGAACACTCTTTTATAGCGAAGATGATAAAAATACGAATTGACACATAGAAATTGAATTTTTAATACAGAACACAGTTTTATTGCAGAGAAGAAAAAAATACAAATGTCCAAAAAATATTGAATTTTAATTAAACAACACAGTTTTACTGCGAAGATGATAAAATTACGAATTGGCACATAGAAATTGACTTTTTTTACAGAACACAGTTTTAGTGCGGAAATGAAAGAAATGCGTAATGTGACACGGAAAATGAATTTTTGTTACAGAACACATTTTTAGTGCGGAGATCACAAAAATACTAACTGTCCAATAAAAATTGAATTTTAATTAAAGTGCAAAGTTTTAATACGTAGATGATAAAAATGCGAATTGACACATAGAAAAAGAACTATTTCTACAGAACACAATGTTAGTCCGGATATGATAAAAATACAATTTGTCCAATAAAAATTGGTTTTTTATTAAAGAACACAGGCTTATTGCGGGGATGATAAAATTAAAAATTGATACATAGAAACTGAATTTTTATTACAGAACACACACAGTTGAAGTGCGGAGATGATAAAAATACAAATTGACCAATATTAATTGATTTTTTATTATAGAACACAGTCATATTACAGAGATGATTAAAATAGGAATTGACACACAGAAATTGAATATTAGTTACAGTTTCAGTTAGTGCGGAGATTAAAATAAATACAAATTGTCCAATAAAAATTGAACTTTTATCAGAGAAGACAATTTATTGCGGAGATGATATAAATATGAAATGAAACATAGAAATTGAATTTTTAATTACAGAACACAGTTTTAGTGCGGAGATGATAAAAATACAAATTCACACATAGATATTGAATTTTTGCTACAGAACACAGTCTTAGTGCGGGTATAAAAATAATACAATTTATCCATTACAAATTGATTTTTTTACTGTAGATAACAGTCTTATATCGGAGATAATAAAAATACAAATTGACACATAGAAAATGAACTTTTACTACAGAAAACAGTTTTTGTGCGGAGATGATAAAAATATGAATTGACACAGAAATTGAATTTTTATGACACTGCAAACATATAGGGCGGAGATAAAAAAAATTTGAATTCACACATATAATTGAATTTTTATTTGAGAGCACATTTTTTTGTGAGGTGATAAAAAGGTGAATTGACACAAAGAAATTTAATTGTTTTACAGAACACGGTTTTAGTGCGGGGATGCAAAAAAAGCAATTTGTCCAATAAAATTAATTTTTTAATAAAGAATACAGTTTTATTACAGAGTTAGAAAATATACAAATTGGCCCATAGAAATTGAATTTTTGTTACAGGAAACATTTTTAGTGCGGAGATCACAAAAATACAAGTTGTCCAATAAAAATTGAATTTTAATTAAAGAACAAAGTTTATTGCGTATATGATAAATACGAATTGACACTTAGAATAAGAACTATTTTTACAAAACAAACTGTTAGTCTGGATATGATAAAAACACAATTTGTCCAATAAAAATTGGTTTTTTATTAAAGAACACGGGTTTATTGCGGAGATGATAACACTTCGAATTGATACATAGAAACTGAATTTTTATAACAGAACGCAGTTTAAGTGCGGAGATGATAAAAATACAAATTGACCAATAAAAATTGATATTTTTTTATAGAACACAGTCCTATTACAGAGATGATTAAAATACGAATGGCCCATGGAAATTGAATATTAGTTACAGAACACAGTTTTAGTGCGAAGATTAAAATAAATACAAATTGTCCAATAAGAATTGAACTTTTATTAGAGAAGACAATTTATTGCGGAGATGATAAAAATATGAAATGAAACACAGAAATTGAATCTTTATTACAGAATACACTTTTAGTGCGGAGATGATAAAAATACGAATTCACTCATAGAATTGAATTTTTATTTGAGATCACAATTTTTTGTGAGGAGAAAAAAAGGGGAAAAGACACACTGAAATTTAATTTTTTTACAGAATACACTAAGTGCGGAAATAAAAAAAAAACAATTTTTCCAATAAAAATTGATTTTTTAATTAAGAATACAGTTTTATTGCGGAGATAGTAAACATACAAATTGAGATATAGAAATTGAATCTTCATTACATACTTAACACAGTTTTAGTGCGTACATAAAAAAAATATGAAGGGACACAAAAAAATTGAATTTTTATTACACAGCACATTTTTACTGCGGAGAGGATAAAAATAAGAATTTCACCACGGAAATTAAATTTTTGTTTACAGAACACAGTGTTGGTGTGGACATGATGAAAATACGAATTGACACAATAATTGAATTCTTATTACAGAGCACGTTTGATATTCCTAGTTGATAGAAATGCTTACTGAGACATAGAAATTGAATTTTTTTAAAGCACATTTTAGTGCGGCAATGAGAAAAATACGAAAGGACACACAGAAATTGATTTTTTAATGATGCACAAAATTTATTCGTGGAGTTAGTAAAAGTACGAATGGACACATAGAAATTGAATTTTTACAACAAAGCTCATTTTTTTGTGGAGAGGATTAAAAAAAATTTCAACATTGTATTTGAATTTTAATTACAGAACCCCGGTTTATTGCGGATATGATAAAAATACAAATTGTCGAATAATAATTTGAATTTTTATTAGAGAAGACAATGTATTGCGCAGATGATAAAAATTATAATTTACACATAGAAATTGAATTTTTATTTCCAGAACACAGTTTTATTGCGAATGAATAAACATAACATCTTCAACTTAGTAATTGCATTTTTATTACACAACATGGTTTTTGTGTAAGGTTAAAAAAATGCGAATAGACACATAGAAATTAAATTTTTATCACAGGACACAGTTTTAGTGCGAATATGAAAATATTCAAATTGTCCAATTAAAAATTAAATATTAATTAAAGAACGCAGTCAATAAGAGATAATGCAGAGGTGATAAAAATGCAAATTTACACCTAGGAATTGAATTTTTGTTACAGAGGAGATAAAAAAATACAAATTGTCCAACATAAATTGAATTTTTACTATAGATAAAGAACACAGTTTGGAGCAGTTTACGTTAGAAAGATAATGTTTTGTTTTCGTGCGGAGATAAAAAAAATTTAACATTCATATTTTATAAAAAAAAATTGATTTTTTATAAATAAAAATTCAATTTTTATTGGACAATTTGTTTTTTTTTCATTCCCACCCTAAAACTGTGATCTTAAACAAAAATACAATTTCTATGCGTCAATTTGCATTTTTTTGTTGTACAACAAGAATTGAATTTTTATTAAAGAACACTATTTTGTTGTGGAGATGGTTAAAAATATGAATTGACCCATAGAAATATAATTTTTGTAACTGAAGACAATTTAAGTGCGGAGATGATGAAAATATGAATTGACACCTACAAATTGTACTTTTTATTACAGATTACAGTTTTCGTGCGGAGATAATAAAAATACGAATTGACACATACATTTGAATTTATATTACAAAGCACAGTTTTTGTGTGAGGTGAAAAAATGCAATTTGATACATAGAAATTAAATTTTTATAAATGAACATAGTTTTAGTGGGGAGATGAAAAAAATACAAATTGTCCAATAAAATTAAATTTTTATAAAAAATCACACTATTATAGCGGAAATGATAAAAATATGAAGGCACTCATAGAAATTGTATTTTTATTACAAAGGTGTTTTTTTACTGTGGAGAGGATAAAAAAAATTTTCAACGTGATAATTGAATTTTAAATACAGAACACCTTTATTGTGTCAGGTTGAGAAATGCGAATTGTCACAAAAAAAGTGAATTTTGATAACAGAACACTTTGTTAGTGCGGAGATGAAAAATATGCAAATTGTCCAATAAAAATTCAATTTTAATTAAAGAACAATTTTAACTGCGGAGATAAAAATGCGAATAGGCACATAGGAAGTGAATTTATATTGCATAACACATTTTAGGTAAGTAGTTGATTAATATGCATATTGAGACATAGAAATTGAACTTTCATTGGAAAACAATATTTTATTGTGTGGATGATAAAAATACGAATTGACACATAGAAATTGAGTTATTTTTATAGAACACACTTACAAGGCGGAAAGATAAAAATACGAAATGACACGTAGAATATTTAATAAAGAGCACTGTTTTATTGCGGAGATATAAACATAGGAAATGGCACATAGAAATTGAATATTAATTGCAGAACACAGTTAGTGCGGAGATAAAAAAAATAAATACAAATTGTCTAATAAAATTGTATTTTTATTTAAGAATACGAATATTTATTTATTGCGGAGATGATAAAAATAAGAATTGACACATAGAAATTGAATTTTTATTATAGCTCACATTTTTATTGCGGTGTAGATTAAAATGCGAATTTACACATAGAAAGTGAATTTTGATAACAGAACACAGTGAAAATTTTTTTTCATATGATAAAGAACACAGTTTTAGTTCGAGGTGACAAAAATAAGAAATGACACTTAGAAGTTGAATTTTAATCGCAGGACAGTTTTAGTTCGGAGTTGAAAAAAATACAAATTGTCCATAAAAATTGAATTTTAATTACAGAACGCGGTTTTATTGCGGAGTTGATAATAATACGAATTGACACACAGAAATTAAATTTTTGTTACACAATATAGTTTGAGTGCAGAGATGAAAAAAATGCATATATAGACATAGAAAATGAATTTTTATTACGGAACACAGTTTTACTGCGGTATATGATAAAAATACAAATTGTCCAATAGAAATTGAATATTTATTTAAGAATACAGTTTTAATGCTGAGATAAAAATAATACAATTTATCCATTAAAAATTGATTTTTTTACTGAAGAACAGTCTTATTGCGGAGATAATAAAAATACGAATTGACACACAGAATTTTAATTTTTATTACAGAGCAAAATAATAGGGCGGAGATGATAAAAATTTGAATTCACACAGAATTGAATTTTTATTTTAGAGGACAAATTTTTTGTGAGGTGAAAAAAAGGCGAATTGGCACAGAAATAAAATTTTCTTTACAGAACACAGTTTTAGTGCGGAGATGAAAAAAAATCAATTTCTCCAATAAAAATTAAATTTTTATTAAAGAACTGAATAATTACGGAGATGGTTAATAATACGAATTGACACAGAGAATTTGATTTTTTATTATAGTACACAGTTTTATTGCAGACATAATTAAAATGCAAAGGGACGTATAAAAATTGAATTTTTATTACAAGGCAAATCTTTATTGCGGAGAGGTTAAAAATAAAAATTTCACCATGGAAATTGAATTTTATTTTATAGAACACAGTTTTGGTGTGGACATGATGAAAATTCAAGTTCACACATAGTAATTGAATGCTTATTACAGAGCACATTTGATGTTCCTAGTTGATAGAAATGCTTACTGAGTCATAGAAATTAAATTTATATGAAAGAACACCCTTTTATTAAACGGCCATGATAAAAATACGAAGGGACACACAGGTATTGCATTTTTATTACTGAACTAAGTTTTTTTTGTGGAGATAGTAAAAGATCTAAGGGGCATTAAGCAATTGAATTTTTATGACAAAGCTTATTTTTATTGTGGAGAGGAAAAAAAAATTTCAACATAGTATTTGAAATATAAGTACATAAACCCCTGTTTATTGCGGATACGATAAAAATACAAATTATCCAATAAAAATTGATTTTTTATTACAAGGCACAGTTCTATTGCGGAGATGATAAAAATACAAATTGACACATAGAAATTGAATTTTTATTGCAGAACACAGTTTTATTGCGTAAAGAATAAAAATAACAATTTCAACATAGTAATTGAATTTTTATTACACAACATGGTTTTTGTGTCAGGTTAAAAAAAATGCGAATAGACACACAGAAAGAGAATTTTTATTGCTGAACACAGTTTTAGTGCAGAGATGAAAATATTCAAATTGTCCAATAAAAATTAAATATTAATTAAAGAACGCAGTTTTATTGCAGAGATGATAAAAATGCAAATTTACACCTAGGAATTGAATTTTTGTGCAGGGGAGATGAAAAAAATACAAATTCTCCAACATAAATTGAATTTTTATTATAGATAAAGAACACATTTTGGAGGAGTTTACGTTAGAAATAAAATTTTATTGTTTTAGTGCGGAGATAAAAATTTTAACATTGATATTTTATGCAAAAAAAATTGATTTTTTATTAATAAAAATTCAATTTTTATTGGACAATATTTTTTTCCCCCCTTAAAACTGTGATCTTAAACAAAAACACAATTTATATGTGTCAATTTGCATTTTTTTTACCTCGCAGTTGAATTGTTGTCATAGACACAGTATGAAGAGATGAAAAAAATACAATAAAAATACGAATTCACACACAGAAATTGAATTTTTGTTATAGAACACAGTTTTATTGAGGAGATGAAACAAATACAAAATGTCCAATAAAAATTGTTTTTTTATTAAAGAACACAGTTTTATTGCGGAGATGATAAAAATACGAATTGACTCATAGAAATTGAATTTTTATTACAGAATAGCATTTTTATGCGGAGATGATAAAAATATGAATTGAACCGTAGAAATTGAATTTTTACTGCGGAGCAAAGTTATAGTCAGAGATAATAAAAATTTGAATTCACACAAAGAATTGAATATTTATTTCAGAGAACAATTGTATTGTGAGGTGAAAAAAAGGCGAATTGGCACATAGAAAAATTAATTTTTTTACAGAATAAAATTTTAGTGCGGAGATGATATAAATACAGATTGACACATAGGAATCGAATTTTGGTTACCGAACACAGTTTTACTGTGGGGATAAAAAATAAAGAATTGTCCAACAAAAATTGAATTTTTGTTAAAGAACAATGTTTTAATGTGGGGGTATTTATAAATACGAATTGAGACATAAAAATTGAATCTTTATTACAGAACACATCTTTAGTGCGGATATGATAAAAAAACGAAGGGGCACATTGAAATTGAATTTTTATTACAGAACAAAGATTTAGTGTGTAAATGATGAAAATACAATTTGTCCAATGAAAATTAATTTTTTATTAAAGATAAAGGTTTTATTGCAGAGATGATAAAAATACGAATTGACATATAGAAATTTAATTTTTGTCACGTAATACAGTTTTAGCGCGGAGATAAAAAAAATACAAATTGTCCCAAAAAATTGATTTTTTATTAAATTTTACTGTTTTATTGCGGAGATGGCTAAAAATACTTGTTGACAGATAGAAATTGAATTTTTTTACGGAACAAAGGTTTAGTACGGAGAAGATAAAAATAAATTATCCAATAAAAATTTATTATTTTAGTAAAGTACAAATTTTATTTCTGGGATGATACAGATGCGAACGTATGCAAATTGAATTGTTGTCAAAAACCACAGTATTAGTGTGGAGATGAAAAAAATAGAATTTGTACATTAAAAATTGAATTTTTATTAACGGACACTGCGGAGATGATAATAATACAAATTAACGCATAGAAATTGAATTTTTGTTACAGAACCCAGTTTTAATTCAGAGATGTTAAAAATACAAATTGACCCGTAGATATTGAATTTTTATTACAGAACACATTTTTAGTGCGGAGATAATAAAAAACAGAGGGACACACAGAAATTGAAATATTGTTAGAGAAAACACTTTAAGTGCGGAGTTGATGGAAATACAAATAGACACATTGTAATTGAATTTTTATTACTGAACACTGTTTTTGTCAGGTGAAAAAATGCAGATTGACACATTGAAAGTGAATTTTTATTACAGAGCATGGTTTTAGTGGATTCAATTTCCTTGTGTCGTATGGTAATTGTAACCATCTCCGCAATGTAAATTATTCTTTAATAAAAAATCAATCTTTAGTGGACAATATATATATTTATCATCTCCGCACTAAATCTCTGTTCTGCAATAAAAATTCAATTTGTTTGTGTCAATTCATATTTTAACATTTATTTTCTGAAATAAAACAGTGTTCTTTAATAAAAAATCGATTTTTTTGGACGATTTGTTTTCTTTATATGTCCGTAAATAATAGTCCTGTAAAAAAAATTCAATTTCTATGTGTCAATTCGTAGTCTTCTTTAATAAAAATTTAATATTTATTTGACAAATTGTATTTATTCATCTCCACAGTAAAACTATGTTCTGTAAAAAAATTAAATATCTAAGTGTCAATTTGCCTTTTATTAACCTCACAAAAAAATTGTGCTCTGAAATAAAAATTCCACTCAATGGGTCCATTCAAATTTTTATCATGTCCGCACTATAACTTTGATGTGTAGTAAAAATTCAATTCTACGTGTTAATTCAAATTTTTATCATCTCCGCACTATAACTTTGATGTGTAGTAAAAATTCAATTATATGTGTTAATTCAAATTTTTATCATCTCTGATCTATAACTTTCCTTTGTAATAAAAACTCAATTTCTGTGTCAATTCAAAATTTTATCATCTACGCAATAAAACAGTCATCTTTAATAAAAATTTAATATTTATTTGTCAAATTATATTTTTTTCATCTTCGCTCTAAAACGTTGTTCTGTGAAAAAGATTCATTTGTATGCGACAATTCGCCTTTTTTCACCTCACAAAAAAATTTATTTTCTGAAATAAAAATTCAATTTTATGTGTCAATTCTGAATTTCATCATCTCCGCAATAAAAGAGTTTTTTTTAATAAAAAATTAATTTTTATTGGACAATTTGTATTTTTATCATCTCCGCTTAAAAACTGTGTTCTTTAACAAAAAATCATTTTTATAAGACAATTTGTATATTTATCATCACTTCAGTTAAACTGTGTTCTGTTATAAAAATGTAATTTTTATGTGTCAATTCGTATTTTTAACCATCTCCACAATAAAACAGTGTTGTTCAATAAAAATTCATTTTTTATTAACCAATTTGTATTTTTATCAGGTCCGTACTAAAACTGTGTTCTATAATAAAAATTCAATTAACGTGTGTCAATTCGCCTTTTTTCACCTAAATAAAATCTTTTTCTTTGAAATAAAAAATCAATTCTATGTTTCAATTCGTATTTTTTTCATCACCGCATTGAAACTGTGCTCTGTAATAAAAATTCAATTACTACGTGTCAATTCCTATTTTTAACCATCACTGCAGTTAAACTGTATTCTTTAATAAAAAATCAATTTTTATTAGGCAATTTAGTATTTTTGTCATCTTCGCAGTAAAACTGTGTTCTGTAATATAAATTCAATTCATGTGTCAATTCGCCTTTTTTTCCCCTCACAAAAAAAAATGTTCTCTGAAATAAAAATTATATTCTATGAGTCTATTCGTATTTTTATCATATCCGTCCTCTACTCTCCTCTGCAATTAATATTCATTTCTGTGTCATTTTCTAATTTTATCACCACCGAAATAAAACTATGTATTTTAATAAAAAATTACTTTTTATTGGATAATTTGTATTTTAATTATCTCCGCAGTAAAACTGTGTTCTGTAATAAAAATTCAAATTCTGTGTAAATTCGTATTTTTAAACATCTCCGCAACTATACTGAGTTCCTTAATAAAAAATTATTTTTAGTAGACAATTTGTATTTTTATCATCTCCGCAGTAAAACTGTGTTCTGTAATACAAATTCAATTTCTATTGTGTCTATTCGTATTTTTATGATCTCCGCTTTATAACAGTCTTCTTTAATTAAAAAATCAATTTTTATTGGACAATTTGAATTTTTTCTCCGCCCAATTACTTGGTTCTGCGATAAATATTCAATTTCTGTGTGAATTCGACTTTTTTTCACCTCACAAAAAAAATTTTCTTTGAAATAAAAATTCATTTTTATGTGTCAATTTGTAATTTTATCATCTCTGCAAAAAAAAATGTGTTTTTATTTATTATTTAAATTGTAATGGACAATTTGTATTTTTATCATCTGCGCAGTAAATTGTTCTGTAATAAAAATTCTTTTTCTATGTGTGTATTCGCTTTTTTTTCACCTGACACAAAAAATGTGTAATATAAATGCAATTACAATGTTGAAAATGTTATTCTTATTCTTTCCGCAATTGGACTGTGTACTGTAATAAAAATTCAATTCCAATGTGTCAATTAGTATTTTTATCATGTCCGCATTAAAAGTGTGTTATATAATATCAAATCAATATATATTGGACAATTGATATTTTAATCATCTCCGCACTTAATCTTTGTTCTGTAATAAAAATTCAATTTCTATATTTCAATTCGTATTTTTATCATCTCCGCACAAAAACTGTGTTCTGTAACAAAAATTCAATTTTTATCCGTCAAAATATATTTTTTTATCGCCGCACTAAAACTGTGTTCTGTAATAAATATTTAATTTCTATGTGGTTATTGGATTTTTTTAACCTGAGTCAAAAACCATATCTTATAATAAAGTATCAATTTTTATTGGACAATTTCTATTTCTATCATCTCTGCACTAGGACTGTTTTCTGCAATAAAAATTCAATGGGTATATTTGTATTTTTACCATCTCCGCATATAAGACAGTGTTCTTTTGAAAAAAATTCAATCATTATAGAACAATTTGTATTTTTTTCATCTCTGTCCTAAAAACCTTGGTCTATAAAAAAATTCAATATTCTGTATGTAATTTCGCATTTTTATCATATCCGCAATAATATAATCTCTTTATGAAAAAACAATTTCTACTGGACAATTTGCATTTTTATCACCTCCGCATAAAAAATGTGCTCTGTAATAAAAATTCATTTCTAAGTGTCCCCTTTTATTTTTATTCTGCTGCACAAAAAACTGTGTTACCTAATAAAAATTCAAATTTTTTTGGATATAACTGTATTTCTTTTATCTCCGCACTTAAACTTTTTTCTTTTACAAAAATTCAATTTCTATGAGTCAATTCGTATTTTTATCATCTCCACAATAAAGCTACGTTCGTTAATTAAAAATCAAATTTTATTCTACAATTTGTATTTTTATCATAACCGCACTTAAAAAAAGCTCTGCAATAAAAATTCAATTTCATGTGTCAATACATTATTTAATCATCTCCGCAATAAAAGTGAGTTCTTTAATAAAAAATCAATTTCTGTTGGACAATTTGTATTTTTATCATTTCCCAACTAAAAAAGTGCTCTGAAATAAAAATTCAATTTCTATGAGTCAATTCAAATTTTGAACCATCTCCACATCTCCTCTTCTTTAATAAAAAATCAATTTTTATTGGACAATTTGTAATTTTTTTATCTCTGCACAAAAATGTATAATTCTGCTACAATAATTCAAAATCTATGTTTCAATTCGTATTTTTCTTATCTCGATAATAAAACTGTGTTCTGTAATAAAAACTCAATTTCGTGTGTCAATTTATATTTTTAACCATCTCGACTAAAAAAAAATGTTCTTTAATATATTCAATTTTTATTGGACAATTTGTTTTTTTTTCTTTCCCGCACTTAAACTATGTTCATTTATAAAAATTTAATTTCAATGTGTTGTTTCGTTATTTTAACCATCTCCGAAATTAAACAGTGTTCTTTAATAAAAATTCAATTTTCAGTGGACAAATTGTATTTTTTTTTAATCTCTGCATCAAAACTGTGCTCTGTAAAAAAATTCAATTTCTATGTGTCAATTTTTATTTTCATCATATCTGTAATAAAACTGCCTTCTTAAATAAAAATTAGTGATGGGTCGGTTCGATTCCTCGATTCTTCGATTCCTCGATTCTCGGCCAAGAATCGGAATCGAAAATGAGTACTTGTCAATGTGAAAAATCGATTCCGATTCCAGTCGTACTTCGAACCCCAAATTTAAATATGACCGCGTTTCCAACAGTCATTTGAATTTTCGCGCCGCGTTATCGTAGCAACAAAAAACATTATCTTCTAGGGATTTGCGAGTACTCGAAAGTTCGAGTAGAGTCGAGTAGTTGGTACTTTTATGCGCTTAAGTAGTTGGTACTCGACTCGAGCGTTTCGAGTAGCATTGCAAATGTCGAGTCGAGTAAGTTACACGGCTTTCGAGGCTAGTAGGTCCAGCAATCTGCCGACAGGAAGTGCTATCATGAAACTCATGTAGTAATACAGTTTTCAAAGCCGATAAGTCATTCCAATGTCTTGGCTTGGTAGTTTTAGCTTGCTGTACACTCTACAGTTGTCGACGTGGGCGCCGAATACCTTTACGCCAGCCGCGGCGGCCGATCGTCTTCCGACCCGGCGCACACCGCGGTGCACCGGTCCGAAATCGGAAAAAGCTGGAATCAAGTCCAAAATCACCTTTTTGGGGATATAGGCTTGAAACTTAGCGTAAATACTCATAAATCATTACCAGATGTATACTTATATGCCATTTTACCTAAATACGACGCTTTAGTGATGATACAATGGCCCAAACATGACCAACTTTTCAAAACCACGCGCGATCTCGTTAATCCTCGAAAATTTTTAAATTTATCCAGGTGGTGTTGCGTTGGTATGATTTTTATGGAATAAAAAACGCAATATTCCTTACACTTGGTGCTTTTTCTATACTTCTAATGACTTTTGAAGATTTTGGCTTTCATCTGTCTGGTTTTACAACGCGAAATGGTCGACCCGTTTTTCACTTGAAATTTGACATAAAGTAGAAAGTATCTTTCGTTTGCGAAAAATATAACTCGGAAAATTGAACCACAATATATAGTAGAGATTTCTAAAAAGTACTAAGCAGAAATCTTGGAAAAACACTTTTGAGAAGAAGGAAAAAAGAGCGATTTTTTAAAGGCGCGTCAAGGCTGAGCTACACGCCGTGGAACTCGGTAACTGAGGCCAATTTTTCAAGTTTTTTAAAACTTAAGTCTTGAAAATCGTTATTTAAAGCACGGAAAATCGTCTTCATTGACTTAAAAAACTAAAATGAGGGTGTTAAAAAGGGTAATGTATAGATCGACTTGACCATTTAACGCATTACTCGAGTGAAAATACTAAGGATTGGATATTTTTCGGGAACCATCCCACGCATAAGAAATATGGCTCGGGTATTGAAGTAAAGTGAAGAGATTAATTCGGCATGCTTAAGAGAGAGGAAAATGAACTGTTTCCTCGAAAGGCAACAGCCGATACCCTTTTTCCCTCTCCACCTTCGCAGAGGTGAGTCGCGCGGAAAGCAGAGTTTTCACATCACAAGGCATCTTTTAACCTTTTTTAATACTGCGTCCGTCCAATGTGATATTCATTTGTAGCGTTTAGTTTCTTTCTTGAACTTAAAAAAGCAAGAGTTTTAAGGCTGATTAAACGACGTGAGAAGTATAGGTATTTTTGGCTCTACAAAACTAAAGCTAAGTTCTCTAGTTCATTTGCTTAGGCAACTTGAGTTCCATGAGGTTTCAAGATCCACAAATATCGATGATATTCTTCAAGTTTCCGAAATCTTGCAATTTAAATGGTCAAGTCGATCTATACATTACCCTTTTTAACACCCTCATTTTAGTTTTTTAAGTCAATACTCGAAGTACTTTCCCAGTCACACAATTATGTAGCAAAAGGCAATTTTCTGCAGGCAGTAATACTGTAACATGGAGACATCAAAACCTACTGGCTGAGCTTGAGCATGTTGGTTTTTCTGCTTGAGAATTTGTAAGGGCCAAATATTACACAATTCATATAAGCAGTATTTAATCTTAATTATAACTGTGAAAATGACTTTACTCAGGGCTCTCCCTTGTATTTATAAGTGGTCTTTTTCTTGGAGCCTATGTCGTCAGAATCGATGGAATCGGTATCGGTAGAATCGGAATCGAAATGTCAGAATCGGAATCGGGATCGGAATCGATAAAATATTGGAATCGACCCATCACTAATAAAAATTCATATTTTATTGGACAATTTATATTTTTTTCATCTCCACGCCAAAACTGTGTTCTGTAACAAAAATTCATTGTCTATGTATCAACTGAAATTTTTTCACCTCACACAAAAAATGTGATCTGAAATAAAAATTCAATTCAATGTCTCTAATTGTATTTTTATCATCTCCACACTAAAGTAATGTTCAGTAAAAATCATTCAATTTCTGTGTGTCCATTTGTATCTTTATCATCCCTGCACAATAACGATGGTCTGCAATAAAAATTCAATTTCTATGTCTCAGTAAGCGTTTTTATCAACTAGTATCTTACACTGTGCTCTGTAATAAAAATTCACTTTCTAAGTAAAGTTGGAATTTTAATCATATCCGCACTTAAGGTGTGTTCTGTAAAAAAAATCAATTTTTATGTTAAAATCATTATTTTTATCCTCTCCACAATAAAAAAGAGCTCAGTAATAAAAATACAATTTCTATGTGCCAATTCGTATTTTTAACCATCTCCGCAATAAAACAGTGTTCTTTAATAAATTTCAATTTTTCTTGGACAATTTGTATTTTTTTCATCTTCCAACTAAAAATGTGTCTATAACTAAAATTCAATTTCTATGGGTAAATTCACATTTTTATCATTTCCGCAGTTCAATTTATATTGGACAATTTGCATTTTTATCATAACCAAACAAGAACTGTGTTCTGTAATAAAACTTCATTTTCTATGTGTCAATTCGTATTTTTAACCATCTCCGAAATAAAACTGCGTCGCTTGCTAAAAACACAATTTTTATTGGATAATTTGTATTTTTATCCTATCCGCACCTCAACTTCGTTCTGTATCAAAAATTCAATTTCTATGTGTGAGTTCTCATTTTTTCACCTTGCACAAAAACTGTGTTCTGTAATGAAAATTCAATTACTATGTGTCAAATCGTAATTTCATCATCTGCACACTAAAACTGAGTCTGTAAAAAAAATTCATTGGCTTGATGAATTGTTATTTTTATCCCACTATAAAATTGTACTTATTATCACCGCACCGAAACTGTGTTCCGCAATAAAAATTCAATTCCTATGTGTCAATACAAATTATTTTATAATCTCCCCAATAAAACTGAGTTCTTTAATAAAGAATAATTTTTTATTGGACAATTTGTATTTTTATAATTTCCCCACCAAAAAAAGTCCTCTGAAATAAAAATTCAAATTGTAAATGTCAATTCGTATTTTTAACCATCTCCATTATAAAACAGAGTTCTTTAATAATAACTTTTTTTTGGACATTTGTAATTTTTTATCTGCACAAAAACTGTTCTACTGCAAAAATTCAATTTCTATGTGTCAATTCGTACTTTTAATATCTCCACACTAAAACTGTGTTCTGTAAAAAAATTCAATTTCTTAGTGTCAATTTGAGATTTTAACATTCTCCGAAATAAAACTTTGTTCTGTAATAAAAAAATCAATTTCATTGGACATTTTTTATTTTTACTATCTCCACACAGAAAAAGTGCTCAGTAATAAAGAT
This sequence comes from Ischnura elegans, assembly GCF_921293095.1. Lineage (NCBI taxonomy): Eukaryota > Metazoa > Arthropoda > Insecta > Odonata > Coenagrionidae > Ischnura > Ischnura elegans. Next base: position 96,738,806 of record NC_060254.1, read on the forward strand.
TCAATTTTTTATGTGCCAATTCATATTTAACCATCTCCACAATAAAACTGTCATCTAAAATAAGAAATCAATTTTTACTGAACAAATTGAATTTTTATCATATTCGCACAAAAACTTTTTTCCGCAAGAAAAATTCAATTTCGATGTATCTATTTGTGTTTTCATCATCTCCGTAATAAAACAGTCTTGTTTTATAAAAGTGCAATTTTTATCGGACAATTCGTATTTTTTTCATCCCTGCACTAAAACTGTTTTCCTAACAAAAATTCAATTCTTATTTATCAATTTATACTTTTATCACCACTGCAATAAAACTGTGCTATTTAATAAAAATTCAATTTTTTTGGATGATTTGTATTTTTTTCCTCTCCACAATAAAATTGTTCCGTAATAAAAATTCACTTTTCTTGTATCATTTTGCATTTTTTTCACCTGACGGAAAAACTGTGTTCTGTAATAAAAAATCAATTTGTCTTCGATATTTTGTCTATTTTTTATCTCCACACTAGAAAGATGTCCTGTTCAATTTCTTCTTCTTCTTCAAAAACTTCAATTTCTATGCGTCAATTCGTATTATTATGATCTACGCAATAAAACTGTTATTAAATCAAAATAAAACTTGTTTTGGACAAGTTGTATTTATTCATCTCCCAACAAAAACTCTGTTCTGTAACAAAAAAATTCAATTTCCGTGGTGAAATTTTTACTTTTATCCTCTCCGCAATCAAAATTATATATTTGTGTGTCACTGAGATTTTTATCTCCGCATAAATCTGTATTCTGTAATAAAAATTCAGTTTCTGTATCAATTCGTATTTTTATCATCTCTGAAATATGACAGTGTTTTTTAATAAAAATACATTTTTGGACAATTTGTATTTTTTTCTTCCCTGTACTAAAACTGTGGTCTATAAAGAAATTCAACATTCTATATGTAAATTCGCATGTTTACCACTTCCGAAAAAACTATTTTCTTTAATAAAAAATTAATTTTCATTGGACAATTTGTATTTTTATAATCTCCGCAATAAAAATGTGCTCTATAATAAATATTCAATTTGTAGGTGTCAATTAGTAAATTTATCATCTTCGAAATAAAGCTATGTTCTATACTAAAAAAAACAATCTTTATTGGATAATTTGTATTTTTGTCCTATCCGTACCTAAACTTCGTTTTCTAATAAATATCAATTTCAAGGGGTCGATTTGTATTTTTATCATCTTCCCACTAAAACAGTTTTTTTAATGACTATTCAATTTTTATTGTACAATTTGTATTTTTTCATCTCTGCACTTAAAATGTGTTCTATAACAAAAAATCAATTTCTACGTGTCATTTGGTATTTTTATCATCTCCGCAATAAAATTATGTTCTTCATAAAAAATTCAATTTATATTGGACAATTTGCATTTTTATCATCTCCAAACTAAAACTGTGTTCTGTAATAGAAATTCATTTTCTATGTGTCGATTCGTATTTTTAACCATCTCGGAAATAAAACTGCGTCGCTTGCTAAAAACACAATTTTTATTGGATAGTTTGTGTTTTTATCCTATCCACATCTCAACTTTGTTCTGTAACAAAATTTCAATTTCTTTGTTTGAGTTCTCATTTTTTCACCTGAGACAAAAAACTGTGTTCTGTAAAGAAAATTCAATTACGATGTGTCAAATCGTAATTTCTTCATCTCCACACTAAAACTGAGTTCTGTAAAATAAATTCAATTTTCGTGATGAATTGTTTTTTTTTATTCCGAAATAAAATAGTGCACCGAACTAATAATTCAATTTCTGTGTCCCTTCGTATATTTATTATCTCAGCACTAAAATTGTGTTCTGCAATAAAAACTGAATTTCTATGTGTCAATACATTATTTTATCTTCTCCGTAATAAAACTGAGTTCTTTTATAAAAAAAAAATTTTTGTTGGACAATTTGTATTTTTATCTGTTCCCCACTAAAAAAGTGCTCTGTAATAAAAACTCAATTTCATGTGTCAATTTGTATTTTTAACCATCTCGGCAATAAAAAAAAGTTCTTTAATACATACGATTTTTATTGGACAATTTGTATTTTTTTTCATCTCCGCACTAAAACTGTGTTCTGTAATAAAAATTCAATTTATATGTTTCATTTAGTATTTTTATCATCTCCGTAATAAAGCATTGCTCTTTAATAAGAAATCAATTTTTACTGAACAAATTGAGTTTTTATTATCTCCGCGTTAAAACTGTGTTCTATTCATTCAATTTCCACGTGTCAATTCGTATTTTTATCATCGTCGCGATTAAACTTCAATTCAATTTTGTATATATGATTTGTATTTTTTTCCTCTCTTCTTTATTGAAAAATCAATTTTTATTGGACAATTTTTCTTTTTATTGTCTATGCACTAAAACTGTGTTTTATAATAAAAATTAAATTTCTATTGGTCAATTTGTATTTTTATCATCTCCGCAATAAAACTGTGTTGTTTAATTAAAATTCAATTTTTAATTAACAATTGGTTTTTTTATCATCTCCGCACTAAATCTGTATTCTGTAATAAATATTCATTTTCTATGTGTCAATACGTATTTTTATCATCTCCACAATATGACAGTGTTTTTTAATGAAAATATAATCAATGTTTGACAATTTGTATTTTTTTTTTCTGTACTAAATCTGTGGACTTTAAAAAAAATTCAACATTTTATATGTAAACTCGCATGTTCATCATTTCCGAAAAAATTGTTCTCATTAATAAAAAATTAATTTAATTGGACAATTTGTATTTTTCTCATCTCCGCAATAAAAATGTGCTCTGAAATAAATATTCAATTTCTATGTGTTAATTCGTAATTTTATCATCTTCGAAATAAAACTGTATTCAATAATAAAACAAACAATTTTTATTGGATAATTTGTATTTTTATCCTATCCATACCTAAACTTTGTTTTGCAATAAATATCAATTCCTATGTGTCGATTTGTATTTTTATCATCACCGCAATTAAACAGCGTTCTATAAAAAATATTCAATATTTGTTGGATAATTTGTTTTTTTTTTACTGACACTGTGCTCTATAATAAAAATTCAATTTCTGTGTGTCAACACATTATTTTATCATCTTTGCAATAAAATTTTGTTCTTGAATAAAAAATCAACTTTTATTGGAAAATTTGTATTTTTAATACATCCCTACTAGTAAAAAACTCTGTAATAAAAATTCAAATTCTGTGTCAGTTCGTATATTTAACTATCTACGCAGTAAAACAGTGTTCTTTAATAATAACTCAATTCTTGTTGGACAATTTGTAATTTTTTTATCTACGCACTAAAACTGTGTTCTGTAACCACAATTCAATGTCTATGTGTCAACTCAAATTTTTTTCACCGCACTCAAAAACTGTGATCTGAAATAAAAATTCAATTCAATGTGGTAGATTTTATTTTTATCAACTCTGTACTAAAGTAATGTTCAGTAAAAATTATTCAATTTCTATGTCACCCTTTGTATTTTTAACATCTCCGCACGATAACTGTGCTCTGCAACAAAAATTCAAATTCTATGTCTCAATACGCTTTTTTATCAACTAAGATCTTTCACTCTGCTCTTTAATAAAAATTCACTTTCTATGTATAATTTTGCATTTAAATCATATCAGCACTTAAAGTGTGTTCTGTAAATAAAGTCAATTTATATGTTGAAATCATTATTTTTATCCTCTCCTCACTAAAAAAGAGCTCTGTAATAAAAATACAATTTCTATGTGCCAATTCCTATTTTTAGCCATCTCCGCAATAAAACGGTATTCTTTAATAAATTTCGATTTTTATTGGACAAATTGTATTTTTTTCTTCTTCCAACTGTGGTCTTTAACAAATATTCAATTTCTATGGGTATACATATTCGCAATTTCATCATCTCCGCAATATAATTGTGTTCTTTAATAAAAATTCAATTTTTGTTTGGACAATTAGCATTTTTATCATATCCAAACAAGAACTGTGTTCTGTAATAAAACTTCATTTTCTATGTGTCAATTCGTATTTTTAACTATCTCCAAAATAAAACTGTGTCGCTTGCTAAAAACACAATTTTTATTGGATAATTTGCATTTTTATCCGCACCTCAAATTTGCTCTGTAACAAAAATTCAGTTTCTATGTGTGAGTTCTCATTTTTTCACCTGGCACAAAAACTGTGTTCAGTAATGAAAATTCAATTACTATGTGTCAAATCTTAATTTCATCATCTCCACACTAAAACTGAGTTCTGTAAAAAAAATTCAATTTTCGTGATGAATTGTTATCTTTTTCCGCATTAAAATAGTGCTCTAAACTAATTATTCAATTTCTGTGTGTCCTTTCGTGTATTTATTATCTCTGCACAAAAACTGTGTCCTGCAATAAAAATCAATTTCTATGTATCAATATAATGTATGTAAGTGTATGTATGTATGTAAATAAATGTATGTATAATCTCCGAAATAAAACTGAATTTTTTAATAAAAAAATCAATTTTTATTGGACAATTTGTATTTTTATCATTTCCCCATTAAAAACATGCTCTGAAATAAAAATTCAATTTCTACATATCAATTTGTATTTTTAACAATCTCTATATAAAACAGAGTTCTTTAACAATAACTCTTTTTTTTGGACATTTGTGATTTTTTTATCTCTGCACTTAAACTGTGTTCTACTACAAAAATTCAATTTCTAAGTGTCAATTCATGTTTTTAATATCTCCACCCTAAAATTGTGTTCTGTAAGAAAAATCAATTTCTTTGTGTCAATTTGTATATTTGACCATCTCCGCAATAAACAAAAGTTCTTTAATGAAAATTCAATTTTTATGTGTCAATTTGTGATTTTAACATTCTACGCAATAAAACTGTGTTCTGTAATAAAAAAATCAATTTTATTGGACATTTTTTATTTTTATTATCTCCACACAGAAAAAAGTGCTCTGTAATAAAAATTCAATTTCTATGTGCCAATTCATATTTTTTACCATCACAACAATGTAACTTTGATCAAAAATAAAAAATCAATTTTTACTGAACAAATTGTATTTTTATAATATCCTCACTAAAACTGTTCAGCAATAAAAATTAAATTTATGTATATAAATATCCACAATAAAACTTATAATATATTAATATATTTATAATATATAATATATTAATATATTTATAATAATTTTAAATAAAATTCACTTTCAGTGTCACAATACACATTTCTATCAACTATGAACTAAAACTGTTCTCTGAAATAAAAATTCACTTTTCTTGTATCATTTAGCATTTTTTTTACCTGACGGAAAAGCTGTGTTCTGTAATGAAAAATCAATTTCTACATACCAATTCGAATTTCTAACCAACTTCGCAATAAAACAGTGCTCTTTAATAAAAATTCAATTAGTCTTCAACATTTTGTCTATTTTTTATCTCCACACTAGAAAGGTGTCCTGTTACAAAACTTGAATTTCCATGTGTCAATTTGTATTATTATCATCTATGCAATAAAACTGTTTAATTAAAATTAAAAAATTTTTTGGACAAGTTGTATTTATTCACCTCCCTAAAAACACTGTTCTGTAACAAAAAAATTCACTATCCGTGGTGAAATTTTTATTTTTATCCTCTCTGCAATAGGAGTGTGCTCTGTGCTTTGTAATAAAAATTTTATATTTATGAGTCCCTGAGAATATTGTTATCTCCACACTAAAACTGTGCCCTGCAATATAAATTCCACTTCAACGTGACATCTTGTTATTTTATCATCTCCGTAATAAAATAGTGCTCTTTATTAAAAAATCAATTTTTATTATATAATTTGTATTTTTTTCATGTCCGCACTAAAAATGTGCATTGTAATTAAAATTCAATGTCTATGTGTCAATTCGTATTTTTAACCTTATCCTCAATAAAACTGTGTTCTGTAATAAAAATTCAATTTATATGTCTCATTTAGTATTTTAATCATCTCCGCAATAAAGCATTGCTCTATAGTAAAAAATCAATTTTTTTGAACAAATTGAATTTTTATTATCTCCGCATTAAAACTGTGTTCTGTTATCCATATTTAATTTCCATGTGTTAACTCTTATTTTTATCATCGTCACAATTAATCAGTGTTCTTTATTGAAAAATCAATTTTTATTGGACAATTTGTCTTTCCATCGCCCTAGCTCTAAAACTTCTCTTCTGTAATAAGAATTCAATTTCTTTGTGTCTATTCGTGTCATTATCATCTCTGCAATAAAATAGTCTTCTATTATTAATATTCAATTTTTATCCGACAATTTGTATTTTTTTCATCTCCGTACTAAAACTGTTTTCCTAACAAAAAATCAATTCTTATTTGTCAATTTGTATTTTTATCACCTCCACAATAAAACTATGCTATTTAATTAAAATTAAATTTTTATTGGATGATTTGTATTTTTTTCCTCTCCACTGTGTTAACTGTGTTATTTAATAAAAAATCAATTTTATTGGACATTTTGTATTTTTATTATCTCCGCACTAAAAAATGCTCTGTAATAAAAATTTAATTTCTATGAGTTATTTCGTTTTTTTATCGTTACCGCAATAAAACAGTGTTCAGTAAAAAATATTCAATTTTTGTTGGAGAATTTGTTCTTTTTTATCTCCGCTCTAAAACTGTGTTCTGTAAAAAAAATTTGAAAACTATGTAGCATTTCTATTTTTAAATTCTCCTCAATAAAACTGTGTTCTGCATTAAAAAATCAATTTTTATTGGACAAAAATGTATTTTTATCATGTCCGCACTGAAACTGTGCTCGTTAACAAAAATTCAATTTCTATTAGTCCATTTGTATTTTTATCATCTCCGCAATAAAACTGTGTTCTTTAATTAAAATTCGATTTTTATTGGACAATTTGTATATTTTCATCTCCGCACTTAAACTATGTCCATATATAAAAATTTAATTCCTATGTGTATTTTGTTATTTTAACTATCTCCGCAATAAAACAGTGTTATTTAATAAAAATTCAATTCCCAGTGGACAAATTGTATTTTTTTTATCTCCGCATCAAAACTGTGCTCTGTAAAAAAATTCAATTTCTATGTGTTAATTTTTATTTTCATCATCTCCGTAATAAAACTGCGTTCTTAAATAAAAAATCATTTTTTATTGGACAATTTACATTTTTTTGATTTCCGCTCTTAAACTGTGTTCTGTAACAAAAATTCAATGTCTATGTGTCAACTCTAATTTTTTTCACCTCACACAAAAACTGTGATCTGAAATAAAAATTCAATTCAATGTGGTAGATTTTATTTTTATCAACTCTGTACTAAAGTAATGTTCAGTAAAAATTATTCAATTTCTATGTCACCCTCTGTATCTTTAACATCTCCACACGATAACTGTGGTCTGCAACAAAAATTCAATTTCTATGTCTCAATACGCTTTTTTATCAACTAAGATCTTTCACTCTGCTCTTTAATAAAAATTCACTTTCTATGTAGAAATTCGCATTTTAATCATATCAGCACTTAAAGTGTGTTCTATAAAAAAAGTCAATTTTTATGTTGAAATCATTATTTTTCTCCTTTCCACACTAAAAAAGAGCTATGTAATAAAAATAAATTTTGTAAGTGCCAATTTGTATTTTTAACCATCTCCGCAATAAAACGGTGTTTTTTAATAAATTTTGATTATTATTGGACAATTTGTATTTTTTTCTTCTTCCAACTAAAACTGTGGTCCATAACAAAAATTCAATTTCTATGGGTAAATTTGCATTTTTAGCATCTCCTCAATAAAATTGTGTTGTTTAATAAAAATTCAATTTATATTGGACAATTTGCAATTTTATCATTTCCAAACTAGAACTGTGTTGTGTAATAAAAATTCATTTTCTATGTGTCAATTCGTATTTTTAACCATCTCCGAAATAAAACTGTGTCGCTTGCTAAAAACACAATTTTTATTGGATAAATTGTGTTTTTATCCTATCCGCACCTCAACTTTGCTCTGAAACAAAAATTCAATTTTCTATGTGTGAGTTCTCATTTTTTCACCTTGTACAAAAATTGTGTTCTGTAATGAAAATTCAATTACTTTGTGTCAAATCGTAATTTCATCATCTCCACACTAAAACTGAGTTCTGTAAAAAAAATTCAATTTTCGTGATGAATTGTTTTTTTTATTCCGAAATAAAATAGTGCTCGGAACTAATAATTCAATTTCTATGTGTCCCCTCGTATATTTATTATATCCGCAGCGAAACTGTGTTCTGCAATAAAAATTCAATTTCTATGTGTCAATTTGTATTTTTGACCATCTCCGCAATAAAAAAAAGTTCTTTAATAAAAATTCAACTTTTATGTATCAATTTGTGATTTTAACATTCTCTGCAATAAAACTGTGTACTGTAATAAAAAAATCAATGTTATTGAATTTTTTATTTTTATTATCTCCGCACAGAAAAACGTGCTCTGAAATAAAAATTCCCTTTCAGTGTCTCAATACACATTTTTATCAACTATGAACTAAAACTGTTCTCTGAAATAAAAATTCACTTTTCTTGTATCATTTTGCATTTTTGTCACCTGACGGAAAAGCTGTGTTCTGTAATGAAAAATCAATTTCTACGTACCAATTCGAATTTCTAACCAACTCCGCAATAAAACAGTGCTCTTTAATAAAAATTCAATTAGTCTTCAACATTTTGACTATTTTTTATCTCCACACTAGAAAGGTGTCCTGTTACAAAACTTCAATTTCTATGTGTCAATTCGTATTATTATCATCTATGCAATAAAACTGTTGTTTAATTGAAATTAAAAAATTTTATGGACAAGTTGTATTTATTCACCTCCTTAAAAACACTGTTCTGTAACAAAAAAATTCACCATCCGTGACAAAATTTTTATTTTTATCCTCTCTGCAATAGGAGTGTGCTCTGTGCTTTGTAATAAAAATTATATATTTATGAGTCCCTGAGATTTTTGTTATCTCCACACTAAAACTGTGCCCTGTAATATAAATTCAACTTCTACGTGTCATCTCGTTATTTTATCATCTCCGTAATAAAATTGTGCTCTTTATTAAAAAATCAATTTTTATTATACAATTTGTATTTTTTTCATGTCTGCACTAAAAATGTGCTCTGTAATAAAAATTCAATGTCTATGTATCCATTCGTATTTTCAACCATATCCTCAGTAATACTGTGTTCTGTAATAAAAATTCAATTTCTATGTCTCAGTACGCGTTTTTATTAGCTAGGAACTTAAACTATGCTCCTTAATTAAAATTCACTTTCTATGCGTCATTTCGCATTTTTATCATATCTGCATTAAAACTGTTCTTGAAAAAAAATAATTTTTATTGGACAATTTTGAATTTTTATCATGTCCACACTAAAAAAGTGTTCTGTAATAAAAATCCAATTTCTATGTGTCAATTCGTATTTTTATCATCTCCGCAATAAAACAGAGTTCTTTAAGAAAATTCATTTTTGTTTGACAATTTTTATTTTTTTTATCTCCGCACTAAAACTGTGCTCTGTAAAAAAATTCAATTTCTATGTGTAAATTTTTATTTTTATTATACCCGTGATAAAGCTGTGTTCTTTAATAAAAATTCAATTTTTATTGGACAATTTGTATTTTTTTCATCTCCGCCCTAAAACTGTGTTCTGTTACAAAAATTCAATATCTACGAGTCAACTCCAATTTTTTTCACCTCACACAAAAACTGTGCTCTGAAATAATAATTCAATTCTATGTGTGAAATTATGTTAATATTATTTTTTTTCTTTTCTTGACCTTATTTAATATATAATATGGTATTTCCTGGAGTATACGTCATTTAAACAAAAGTTAGCAGCCAACGTTTCGATTTATTTTCTTAAATCATCTTCAGGGCTATGTTAGAAAAAGTGTGAAACAATATAAAATACAGAGAATAAGACGATACACAATATTTATACAAAAAGAAGGAACAATTGGTTTTTTTTTATATAATACAATATAATTTAAAGAAATATATATATATATATATATTATATATATATATATATATATATATATATATATAAATTCAAAGGTAAGGAAAGAAAGGGATAGGAACATGGAATAGAAAAAGGACGAGGACAACGGTGCTGTGGTAGGTGGAAAAAAGCCAGAAATCAGAGGGTAAAAATGCGGCCTGACTGGGACTCGAACCCAGAACCTCCTGGTTGCCGGCCAGGTGCTCTACCAGTTGCGCTACCAGGACGCTTAGATTTACCATGATTTCGGCGGGGGTTTATACACAGAAAACTCCCTTTGCTGTGGCCCACGAGAGTAACCAATAGATGGCACTGGGGCAGCTCACCACTCACCAGGGGAAGGAATGGACGAGGACACAAGGATGAAAGGAAAGGTACACACTCACACGATAGTGGGAAAGAGACAGGAACACGCGTTTCGGGGCACGCAGAGCCCAAGTGAAATAAGCCAATATGGCCGATACACTACTTCATTCATTCAGACGGCGCCATAAGCGCAAACATACATATAAATTCAAAGGTAAGGAAAGAAAGGGATAGGAACATGGAATAGAAAAAGGACGAGGACAACGGTGCTGTGGTAGGTGGAAAAAAGCCAGAAATCAGAGGGTAAAAATGCGGCCTGACTGGGACTCGAACCCAGAACCTCCTGGTTGCCGGCCAGGTGCTCTACCAGTTGCGCTACCAGGACGCTTAGATTTACCATGATTTCTCCATGTTGCTATCCCTTTCTTTCCTTACCTTTGAATTTATATGTATGTTTGCGCTTATGGCGCCGTGTGAATGAATGAAGTAGTATATATATATATATATATATATATAACTTTGAACATATTTATTTATGTTTTGTTTCTAAGGTATTGCCACAACCTAGGTTACCATTAATTTTGATGTATTAAATAAAAATAAATTTTGCTGAGGTTATCGGTGTCTGTTTTTTTATTACAACAATTTTTCGTTTTTGAAATATAAACAATTTCCTTGAAAAGTCTTTTTTTCAATATAACTTCATGATCTAAAATTTCGGCGTTCTCAAAATCAAAAATATGGCCATTGTTTATGCTATGGCTAGCAAGAGCACACAGAGTTATACCACCTTTTACTGTTGATTTATGTTGTGAAATTCTATTTTTTTAAATATTGTGATGTTTGTCCTATATAACAAGTGTCACAATCGAGGCAAGAAATTTTATATATTATATTACTGTTTAGAGTTTTAGGGGTTTCAGATTTTATTTTTGTGTATAGGAGCTTGTTTAGAGTGTTATGATTTTTGTGTGCAATTTTATAATTTATTTTTTTGAATACCTTCGTAATTTGTTCAGATAATTTACCAATATAGATGATTCCACGGTATGGGGATGTTGTATTTGCTGAATCATTTTTGTTTAGTGAATTTTGAGTACGTGAAAATCTAGTGTTGTTTTTGTGAAGTATAGAATGAACAAGTTTCTTTGGAAAATGGTTTTTCTTTAGAATATCCTCAATTATTTTAAGGTTTTTTCCGTGAAATTATATTTTTATCATCTCCACAGTAAAGGTGTGTTCAGTAAAAATAATTCAATTTCTATGTGTCCCTTGGTATTTTTATCATCCCCGCACGATAACTGTGCTCTGTTATAAAAATTCAATTTCTTGTCTTAATACGCATTTTTATCAACTAGGAACTTAAACTGTGCTCTGTAATAAAAATTCACTTTATACGCGTCAATTCGCATTTTTATCATATCCGACTGTAAGTGTGTTCTGCAAAAAAAATTCAATTTCCATGTTGAAATTGTTATTTTCATCCTCTCCGCAATAAAATGTGCTCTGTCATAAAAATTCAATTTCTATGTGTCACTTTGTATTTTTATCGTCTCCGCACTAAATGTGTGTTCTCTAAAAATATTTCAATTTCTGTGTGTCTCTCTGATTTTTATTATCTCCGTACTAAAACTGTGTTCTGCAATAAAAATTCACTTTCTACGCGTCAATTCGCATTTTTATCATCTCCACAATGAATCTGTGTTCTTAAAAAAAATTTAATTTTTATTAGACAATTTGTATTTTTTTTCATCCCTGAACTAAAACTGTTTTCAGTAATAAATATTCTCTTTCTATGCGTTAATTTGCATTTTTGTCACCTGACACAAAAACTGTGTTCTGTAATTAAATTCAATCAATATATTGAAATTTTTATTTTTATATTTTTCGCAATAAAAATGCGCTCTTTAATAAAAATTTAATTTCTATTTGGAACTTCGTATTTTTATTCTTTCCGCACTCTAAGTATGTTCTGTAATACAAATTCAATTTCTAATTCTCAATATGTATTTTTACATCTCAGCACTAAAAGTGTTTTCTGTAACAAAAATTCAATTTCTATGAGTCAATTCGCATTTTTTCACATCACGCACAACCTGTGCTCTGTGATAAAAATTCAATTCTATGTGTCAATTCGTATTTTTATCATATTCGCACTAAAACTATGTTCTGTAATAAATATTCAATTTCCATGTGTTAATACTAATTTTTATCATCTGCGCAATAACATTGTGTTCTGTAATAAAAAATCATTTTCTATGTGTCAGTACTTATTTTTATGATGTGCGTTATAAATCTGTGTTTTGTGATAAAATTTCAATTTCTATGGGTCTATTCGTACTTTAATCATCTCTACACTAAACGTTTGTTCTGCAATAATAATTCAATTTCTGTGTTTTATTCGTATTTTAATCTTCTCCACAATAAAACAGTTTAAAATGGTATTTTTATCCTCTCCGGAATAAAATTGTGCTCTGTAATAAAAAATCAATTTCTATTTCCCAATTAGTATTTTTATCATCTCCACACTTAATCTAGGTTTTGTAATAAAAATTCAATTTCTGTGTGTCAATTTGTATTTTTAACATCTCTGTACTAAAGATGTATTTTGTAAAAATAATTCAATTTCTAAATGTCCCTTCGTATGTTTGTCATCTCCGCACTAAAACTGTGTTCTCCAATAAAAATTCTATTTCTGTGTATCAATTCATATTTTTATCATCTCCACAATAAAACAGAGTTCTTTAATAAAATTAATTTTTATTGGACAAATTGTATATTTCTCATCTCACTAAAACTGTGTTCAGTAAAAAAAATTAAATTTCTATTTGTCAATTCACATTTTTATCACATCACACTAAAACAGTGTTCTGTAATAAATATTCAATATTTATGAATCAATACTTATTTTTACCATCTGCGTAATAAAACTCTGTATTGTAATAAAAATTCTGTTTCTACGTGTCGCTTTGTACTTTTATCATCTCGGCACTAAAACTTAATTTCTATGTTTAAATTGGTATTTTCATCCTCTTCGCATTAAAAATGTGCTCCATAATAAAAAAATTCAATTTCTATTTGTCAACTTGTATTTCTACCATCTCCACGCTAATTCAAAGTTTTGTAGTAAAATTCACTTTCTTTTTGTCAATTGGTATTTTTAATATCTCCACACTAAAACTGCGTTCTGTAATTAATATTAAATTTCTAGTGCCAATTCGTAATTTTATCATCTCTGCACTAAAACTGTGTTATATAAAAAAAATAAATTTCCATGAGTCAATTTCGTTTTTTTAATAATCTCTTTAACAAAACTGTGTTCTGTAATAAGAATTCACATAGTATGTGTCAATTCGTATTTTTATGACCTCATGTAGAAACTGTGTTCTACAATAAAAATTCATTTTCTATGGCTTAATTGTTATTTTTTCATCCCCGCACTAAGAGAGTGCTCTGAAATAAAAATTCAATTTCTATGAGTGAATTCCTATTTTTATCATATCCACCACAAAACTGTATCTGGAACAAAAACTTAAACAGTGTTCTGTTATAAAAATTCAATATCATTGTGATAATTCGTATTTTCATCACCTCAGAATTAATTTGTGTCCTGTAATAAAAATTCAATTTTTTATCTGTTGATTCGTATTATTAACATCTACACATTAAAACAGTGTTCAGTTAAAATTATTCAATTTCTATGTTTTAATACGTACTTTTAAAATATCCGCATTGAAACTGTGTTCTGTAACAAAAATTCCATTTCTATGCGTCAATTCGTATTTTTATCACATCACACTAAAACAGTGTTCTGTAATAATAATTCAATATCTATGTAACATACTTATTTTTATCGTATGCGTACTAAAACTGTGTATTGCAATAAAAATTCAGTTTCTGCGTGTCGCTTTGTACTTTTATCATCTCGGCACTAAAACTCTGTTTTGTGAGAAAAATTCAATTTCCATGTGTCAATTTGTTTTTTTATCATCTCCACACTTAATCAGTGTTCTGTAATAAAAATCCAATTTCTATGAGTCAAAAACAGAGAGTCCTGTAGACCTTATTTCTGCAAATCTCAAATCATGCCTCTTCCTGCTCTGTACATATTTGAAGCTATATTGTTTGTTAAAAGGAATATGAGCATGTATGAGTTAAATTTTGACATTCACCAATATAACACGAGATCTAAGATGGATATACATGTTGAGCAAAGATCCTCTACATTAAATTCAGATGGACCATATCACAAAGGGGTTAAGCTGCATAACGTACTCCCTCACAGTATTAAGGCGTTATGGTAGTGACGGCTGGGAGCCGCTCTGGGCGACCGAAGCCGATCGTTTTTTCCCCCTGCCGGAGTTCACATACCACTCAATTGCGGAACAACTAGAAGAGATAGAGACTTGCGGTTTTCTTTATTGTATTTAGAAGACGTGTATACACATTAAGGAAGGACATAAATAGTAATATGCGATAAAGCGATACCACAGGAGTAAAATAGATGACTGATGAAGACAACCAAAACAAGGAAGTAAAGCTGGCTGGATCATGTGGATATCACTGAGATAGAAAACGGAAGAAAAGGACGGTTGATTTAGAATAGGAGACAAGAGTACGTGGGGATGAAGATAATGCACGAGACAGGATTATCAGGAGGGTATTCAACGAAACCTGATCTGCTAAACAGCTAACTACAATAGGTAAGATTGTATAATGATCAATTATTGCCTGTTTGAACAAATTCAGCAATTAATTGGCAGCATTTTCTGCCAAAAAATGTTACCGTCTCCAAGTTTTATTTTTGTTAAGGGGGAAATTGTGCAGGTAAAGAGGATGCAGGATAATACGGTGACTTACTTCCGTATTTCGATAGTCCTTCTCTTTTTCCTGTAACCCTTATCCTTTCGTTTCGCCATATCTTCAGCTCGCTTTCAGACACACAACCACTGAAACAGCAGATATTCAACTGACAGACGCGACTGCTCTCTTTTACCGGATCCTCACGATAGGTGGAGAAAAGCGAAGAAGCTGAGAAGTCACGGCAGTCGCACCTCAAACACAGGTGGGAGGGCGGGCTAGACAGCTGAGGGGAGTGTTCCTCTCCGCTTCTCATGCAGTAGCCTTTACACCACGCAACTCGGGGAAGGCCAAGCGAATATCATTCGCTTTTCTTCGACCTCACCCCCCTCACCTTAAAACGATAGGTAACCAGATACTCGCTTCGTCTCGGCGCGTCGACGATACGGGCGGGCGCGAGGTATCACTCCCCATTCCACTTTCTGCGACGTTGCCGTAGTTGGGAGGGCGGTGCGGGGTGAGGGGAAGTAAGAAATTCGAATTGGCCCGAATCACATCCTTTGTCGCCGTTTTGGGCCTGCAGTACTCCAGGGTAGAGACATTTTAGGCCACGCGAATTGGCATAGAACTGTGGGTCTCAAGGTGGTTGTGGAAGAAAAGTGTAGCCACAGATAGACGGTTTAAAAATTCTTATGTTTTAGCTTGGAGGCAAGTTATAATTGACCAAAGTCCAACTTGATTTTCTCGATCACCTGAGGACATATTACTATTTATGTCCTTCCTTAATGTGTATACACGTCTTCTAAATACAATAAAGAAAACCGCAAGTCTCTATCTCTTCTAGTTGTTCCACAATTGAGTGGTATGTGAACTCCGGCAGGGGGAAAAAACGATCGGCTTCGGTCGCCCAGAGCGGCTCCCAGCCGTCACTACCATAACGCCTTAAGGGTATAGACTCTCTCAATAAATTCAAAGCTGAACTGAGGAATTTTATGCTCCAAAAACCAATTTATGCATCGGAAGAGTTTTTTTTGCTTTGCAAGGAGGGTCCTCTGTAATGTCAATGAGGGCAAGGTCTGTATAATACAACTGTACTATTTTATGCATATATAATGTGATATGAATGTATTGTATGATAAGGGCAGAGGCCCTTTATTGTAAACAAAAATTTTTTTTTTTTTCTTTTCTTCTTTTTGATATGCTGTAATTCTGTAAATTTAATTTGATTCAATTTGACGAAACTATGCAAATGTTCTTGCCTAAAGTGAATAAAAATTATTATTATTATTATTATGTCTCAATACGCATTTTTATCAACTGCACACTTAAAATGTGTTCGGTAATAAAAATACAATTTCTGTATGTCAATTCCTATTTCCATTATCTCCGCACCAAAACAGTGTTCTATAAAAAAAAATCAATTTCTATGATAAAAATGGTAGATTTATCCTCTCCGCAATAAAATGTACTCTGTATAAAAATTTAATTTCTATTTGTCAATTCATATTTTTCATCTCCACACCTAATCTGTGTTTTGTAATAAAAATTCAATTTCTATGTGTCATTTTGTATTTTTATCACCTCAAACTAAAAGTGTGTTATGTAGTAAAATTGAATTTCTATGCCTTAATTCGTATTTTTATCATCACCGCACTCAACTTTGTTCTGTAATAAAAATTCAATTTCTGTGTGTTGTTTCGTATTTTTTTCAACTAACACAAAAACCTTATTCTATAATAAAAATCAATTTCTATGTATCAATTCCTAATTTTATCACCTCACACTAAATCTCTGTTCTGTAATAAAAATTCAATTTTCAAGTGTCAATATGTATTTTTATCATCTCCGGACTTAAACTACTTACTGTAATAAAAATTCAATTTCTATATGTTAATTCGTATTTTTAATATCTCCGCACTTAATTCACGTTCATGTAATTCAATTTCTAAGTGTTAATACATATTTTTATAAACTACGCACTTGAACTGTGCACCATAATAAAAATTCAATTTCTATGCGTAAATTTGTATTTTTTAAATCTCTGCAATAAAACTGTAATAAAAATTATATTTCTATATGTTAATTCGTACTTTTACCATCTCGGCACTAGAACTCTGTTCTGTATTAAAAATCCAATTTCTCTGTCAATTTTTATTTTTATCATCTCCAAACTTAATCTGTGTTCTGTAATAAAAATTAAATTTCTATGTGTCAATACCTATATTAATCATCTCCACACCAAAACTCTTTAAAAAAAATCCAATTTCTATGTTTAAATTGGTACATTTATCATCTCCAAAATAAAAATGTATCTTTAATAGAAATTCAATTTCTTTGTGTCAATTCGTATTTTTATCATCTCCATACTTAATCTGGGTTTTGTAATAAAAATTCAACTTCTACGTGTAAATTCTTATTTTTATCATCTCCACTATAAAAGTGTGTTCTGCAAAATTAATTCAATTTCCATGTGTCAATTCGTATTTTTATCATCTACGCACTAAAACTGTGTTCTCTAATAAAAATTTAATTCCTTTGTGTCAATTCATATTTTTATCATCTCCGCATTAAAACTATGCAATGTAATAAAAATTCTATTTCTAAAGTCAATTCGTATTTTATCATCTCAACACTAAAACTGTGTTCTGTAATAAAAATTAAATTTCTACGTGTCAATTCGTATTCATATCCTCTCAGCAATAAAAATGTGTTCTCTGATAAAAATTCAATTTCTGTATGGCAATTCATATTTTAATATCTCCACAATAAAACTGTGTTCTGTACTAAAAATTCAATTCCTTTGTGCCAATTGGTATGTATATCATCTCACATTAGAGCTGTGTTGTATAATAAAATTTCAATTTCTATATGTCAATTCGTATTTTTATCATCTCCGCACTAAAACTGTGTTCTGTAATGAAAATTGAATTTCCACTTGTCAAATTGTTATTTTATCATCACCTCACTAAAGTGTGTCCTATAGAAATAATTCAATTTTGTGTCAATTCGTATTTTTATCATCTCGCACAA
Source organism: Ischnura elegans (assembly GCF_921293095.1). Taxonomy (NCBI): domain Eukaryota; kingdom Metazoa; phylum Arthropoda; class Insecta; order Odonata; family Coenagrionidae; genus Ischnura; species Ischnura elegans. Next base: position 96,756,961 of record NC_060254.1, read on the forward strand.
AAACTGTGTTTTGTAATAAAAATTCAATTCCTGTGTGTCAATTCGTATTTTTATCATCTCCGCACCAAAACTGTGTTCTATAATAAAAATTCAATTTCTAAGTGTCCATCCTTTTTTTTATCATCTCCGCACTAAAACTTTGTTCTGTAAGAAAAATTCAATTTCTATGCGTCAATTCGTATTTTTATCACCTCACGCTAAAACTGAGTTCTGTAAAAAAATTCTATTTCTATGTTTCAATTTGTATTTTATCATCTCCGCACTAAAATTGTGTTCCATAATAAAAGTTCAATATCTTCAATTCCACATCAATTGACACATTTCATTGTTGCATTTCACAAAGTATTTGTAGCCATTAATCTGAAAGTGACTTATTTCATGATCTTTTATCCAAAAGTCAGTACAATATTGCATGGCTAAGTTTTTAAAGTACATATATGAGATTTAAACTGTCAAAGTTACTTCTCAGACTCCTTAAATTTTGATGCCCAATAAGCACCTCTTTTTTAGATTGAGTTAATAGGCAATGAAGTCATTTAGTTTTCTTAGCTTCTCTTGCAGTACTGAGGACTCTACGGTGGCCCCGACACAGGGATTGGTTAATGTAAATGATGACGTCAGATGGTGGAATGTTGTCCAGGGTTAAATGCTGCGTGGAGAAATTTCTCTTAAGCCTATGTTTTGCCTATATACCCTCCTTAACTTGCTGACTGCTGAGCCTCACATGTACGCTCTCATGCTCACCAATTTCCTTGGGCTTCAAGCGATAGGCAATATTACTCAATATAGGCAATATTCAATATTACTCTCGCTTAACTCAAGGCCAAGTTCTGCTCCAATTTTACCAGTAAGGTTTTCAGCATTAGTGAAGGGGACACCATGAATTTCAAATTTTTTGATAGCATTCTTTGCTCCAGATCATCGTAGTGCACTTGAGCCTCAGATTATTTTGTCTTAAGAAGAACATTTTCGCTTTCCAAAGTTTCAATTTTCACATAGCACTCGTCTATTTTCTTTGCCTGCGCTTCAATAATTTTAGCACTTTCGTCTAAACGATCGTACAGCCGATCAATAGAATTACCAAGATTTTTTTCAGATTCCTTAAACTCTTTTTTAATTACACAGAACATGTTGTAAATATCCTGCAGAGATTTACACTCAGGCGCACTTTCGACTCAATCAGTGACATCTTCAGAATGTCTCCTGCTGACGGCACGTGCTGCTTAACACTCCGAGCACTTCCATGGCTGTTTGCTGGCAGAAATTCCATCAATTTTGTCTTTTGACAGAGGGATGTTTAGGCAGTGTCCATGGTAGATCCTTTTGCACTCGCTACAGGAGATGAACAGTGCTGCGGGTTGATCTTTGGCACACCTAACACGAAGACATAGCTGATTTTTTTTATCCAAAACTTTATATATTCTGGCCTCTTTTTGCCAATAACACACTTCCATTAACCCTTGGAGTTATCCACTTGTGGAAAGTAGCGAACTCATAATACTGCCATTAGAAATGAACAACTCAAAACAGGCGATACATATTCTTGAGAATGCCTCGACGCGCTTAGACGTCCGCACTCGTCGGAAGCTAGCGAGGAACTGATAAACCAGATTGATATATTAATAACCTTCCATGTCACTCGCAAGCAGTGGAGTGGTGAGTGAAATTGGTGACAGAGGCATCCCTTAAGGTTTGTGGTCAATGATCAAGAATTAGATTTATTAGGGCTGTACTCAAATCAAGGTCCATTATGGCTTCAACACCAAATCGCAGTACTAAGTAGCGTTCAAAAACTAAAAGTTAAAAGGACTGCAAATGAAACTATTGTAAATAGCACTTACCCTCATTGGTTACAAGTAGGGAAGAGTGTGGGTGGAACTCGAAATGCAGCCACCCACCTCCCCACGGAGAGTTCTGGGTTGTTTAAATATTAATAAATGATATCTAAACAAGGGAAGAGCTGCACTATCAAAAATTTTGTATTTTAGACTAAAATATTACTTCAAGTACTTATTACACAACTCTGAAAAATCGTCTAGATTGCATAATTTATGCATTTTAATGATCTGGCACTATCCAAAATAACTTTTAAACCATGTATCTCTATTTAATAATAATAATCTATCTTATTTGTTATATTTTTTTGCTTTAACATTAAAAAATATACATTTAATTTTTTCTTTTCTCTAAGAAAAAAAAGTTATTTTCATTTTTGTCATTTTTAAGGTGTTTTGTGGGATCGGAAGATGATGTCCAATTTCAAAAATTCTTTTTTTTTCTTGCACTAACGCATCATAACTTGTCTGCACTAGAACGACACGAAATTAGTAACCTGAGTTTTTTCGGACCACCCTAACACACAGCGTCCAACCATTCGACTACCTCGGAATACTTGTGCTCTAAGGGTAGAGAATGCCTCATTAAGCAGAGGATTTGAAACGATATCCTGCCCCAATGAGGCAGGATTTTCTGGTGTTATCATATCGTTATCAACTCTGCAATGAGATATTTTTTAGGTGTGGGCTGCTAGCTTTGATCTGTACAGGACTGTATAACTTGCTGAACCCAATATATGAAAATAAATCATTAAATAATAAATGCAAGACTATTTCAGAAGAGAAATTTTATAACTTTTTTGGATAAAAAAGAATAAAACATTTCACATCACACTACTACTCATCGTGGTACATCAATTACAATAATTGTGACCTTAAATCTTTTAGATCAAATACATCATGCATACACATTATTTCTATACATGCTATGTATAAAAAGTACAAAAAATACTTCATTTTTTACATCTCACTAACAATTGTCCAGGTACAAGTTGAATTACTCTATGCAATTACATATAATCATGAATGCATAGATATCCTTATGATAATAACATGGCAGTGTATCTGTCATTAATTGCTAACTTCAAGCTAGTTAACGACAAAGATCATCGATTCAATGAGTTTGACTCATGATGAGAAAGAAATTTCTATACCAAAAGTCTAATTGTTATGAATGTGAAAAAATAATTGTGTCCCAAGGGCAATCAATTTGATATGCCAGGTTCAGACAGGTGAATGACCTTTTATAACATAGAAATGCCCTCAAAATGTTCTCTAATTATGCCTAGTAGTAGCGCAGGCAGAAACTTGATGTTTTCAACTACCCTCCTTTAACTAAGACAGATTTTACCTCATCACTTTAAATCAAGAAAGTTCTGTCACTATTATCATGTTACATGGTTCAACTTATATGACTTTAATAAAAGGAAACTAAAATTTAAAACCAACTAAAATATAAAAAATGGTATACCTTGAAATAAGTCAAATTTTCCGCTAATAAATTGATCAGGCATTGGAAGAATAATAGATGACCACAAAAACTGGACATTAAAAAAATACTTCCACAGAATTTGTCAGATACTATGGAAACTGCTGCCTTCTGTTACATTTTCTGAAAAGTAACGTAAAATCGCTTGCAAATAAGTTTCCATTAAAATCTTGTATACATAATTCGACTTTGGTCCTGTCACAGTCTTTATATAAAAATCAGTGCCACAAAACTATGATTTGGAAAGAGCTTTGCACGTAACTCAAAAGACTAATTTCAAAAAATGCATCAACCTCGCAACAATAGCATACCCATTGCAGAAATGAAAGCTGGGTATGCTGGCATGGCAAAAGGGCCTCTTTGTTGGCGTACAAGCTCATCCATGATGAGATTGAAAGAACAGCTTTCAGCAACTAGTATAGCTAGAGACCTACCATGAATATGGAATTAGAGGTAAAGGAAAATGAATTTCATGGGAATGACTTCATTGCTGACAAACATATGGTTTTCATACATAATTTCCGCAGATGAAAGATACTATAAAACGAAGAAAATAAATACAAAGTGATTCAAAAATCAGTAATAGCCATTTTGAGATGCTTCTCCCCTTAAACTCTTTTGAATTCCACTGATATTTGGTAATCCAGCTGCATAAAACTCATACAATATTATCTTGTTGATCCTCTGATGTTACTTTTTGAAAGCAATATCTAATAAACTGTTTAAAGATGAACATAATAAAGGCAGACAAGTGCGATTTTAGAGTACAGAGATAATTAGCCATCAAATACAATACAGAAATCTTCGTACATATTCAATTTCCACCCATGGCAAAGCAAGATATTTCGAGATTGTGTCGAGCGGTAGCTGACTTCATGAGCCCCTACTGACACTAAGTCCAACTTTAATGGCATTTCTATTCCAATTTGTGTTACCTAGTTCAATATAGGCTTGGCATTTCATTAAGTTCAGTAAAAATTGTTCAAAACATTCTTCAAAAGGAATTTAATAAAAAATTACACCTAAGGTGTTAACCGTGTGTTGATAACAGTCACATCAGTTGGACTTGTGACCAAAATTGGCATAGCTATGAATCCCTTCTAAAAATACTTTCATTGGGGGTTATGATTATTTCTGTCCCTTCAATCTCAATGCATTCATATGTCCACTTCCGGTTGACCCTGCAAAAAATTACACAATAGATGATTAGGGAAACAAACTTGAGTTTATCCATATAAAAAATGATACAGTAAAACCTCTATGTAATGAACCTCTTTACATTGTAAACCTCCATACTTCATACTACCCCTATGGTTCCGTCAGATTTACGGCGCCGCAGCGGCGCTGCGTCATTTTTTGTTATTATCTTTCAAAGTTAGGGCGCTTTACAAGTTTTCTGTTTTACAAGGGTGTTTTACAAGTTACAAGTTTTCTTCTTGATAATGGTAAATACATCTATTATCTTTATTTCTAACCGTGTTTTGCTAAATTTAACCCATTATTGTGTAAGTTATTACAAAAAACCTGGAACGCTGCATTATTTTCCATTTGTTGTCGTAATGCTCTCTATTTCTGTTCCTTTTGTCTGTTAATTTCAAATGAAAGTTTTTATTTCGTGTGTAATTGTTGTTTGAAATATTTTTTCTGATATGCAGTGCTGGACAACCTCCGCCTTGTGATGTTTATATTGTTTATATTATTATGTATCTAAATACTATAAATGAAAAATGAGAAAAATATGCCCATTTGACATAATTTTGCTTCACTGCATCCACCCATATGTTATATCTTTGCAGTGTATATAGAAGGATAAGTTATTAAACGTTAATAATGGAACAGCTGTAGGTAAGTGAGAAGAGACGAGTGCTACTTTCGTGATTTTTACAGGATTCTGGCGATCAAGGCAAATCTTACGAATATTATGGGAGTTTATATCCTGCAATTAAAAAAATCAAGTCTTAAGGGGTTTTGAAATGGAAAGAATATGAGATAATAAGCGACGTGTCAAAGAAGCCAACGCCGCTTTGGAGGTGGAGCTAGAAGTGCCGGTATTTTTTTCCTACCGCGGAGCCCCATTCCCTCACTGAGAACGTTTCCTTAGAGATGGACGGGTAAATGTGATGTGTGGAAGTACACCAGATGAGGTTTTACTCCTGGATTGGTGGGAAATCCAAAAAAAATAACTTCTTAGAAGCATGGGTTATAGACGGTAGGGAAGAAGGAACAGGCACCTATTTTCTTTCGTCCAGCTCTGCGTGAGGGACTTATGGAAGAATATTCTGGGGTGACAGATACCCTCACCCTGGGAAGACTTCCCTCACCTTTTCTTTCCGTAGCGTTTCACAGACCCAAGCATTGAGACTATCCATAGGTTCCCACTAAGCTTCCTTATTCGTCATTCACCGCCTTCTTCTCCCCTCCCACAAAACTTGATTGAACTTCCCTCCACCTTAATAACACACCCAAGCTGGACCTTCTTGGAATGAAGGGAGGGTCACCGCGAGGTGTTTTGACTAGGCTTTTCTCCCTGTCCCTCATGCAGCGATGGAAGGATAAAGAAAAAGCAGGCTTTTTTATCTAATTGCCTCCTTGCACGAGAAATATTCACACGACGGTGAGGAAGCATTATTCTACGAGTGCGCATACGAAACATAATTGCTTTGACATTAACATTGAGAGTGTAGTCCCCGACGTAGCGACGAGGAAATACTGAGCGCCGCAGCGGCGACGTAAATCCAACGACGTAACTTTTTTCATTAGAGGCCAATAAAACGTAAACTATCAACACTATGCAAACAAAATTTTACATGTAGACGAAGAAAGCAGAAAAAATAGACTACTGAAACTATTGAAATGGAAAATTTTTACACCACTTTTAAAACCATGAGCGCCGCTAAGGCGCAACGAATCCGTATGAGGGTTTAAGGAGTATAAGAAAAAAAATAAGGGTGAAACTTTTATTGCTGAAAATGTTATTCTATGTATGTAATCGCAGCTGCAATAATGGTCTCTAGTTGTCTCGGCACGATTTGCGGAGGTAGTTAGGCTGTCTCGGGGGTATCTCGTTGATAAAGAGGTTCACTACAAAGATGTTTGCCTTTAATTTACATGTAAATCTGATGGGACCGTAGGGGTGGTATGAAGTATGGAGGTTTATGATGCGAAGAGGTTCACGACATAGAGGTTTCACTCTAATTAATGAATTTTTTTAGTTATGATAAAATTTCTAGGTTTGATACTAACAACTTTTGTACAAATTATTTTGCAACATCCTCCCTTCACCACATAAGGTGGATAACATTTTCCTTGGCAGGCCTGTATCAGTAAAAAGAGATTTCATTCCGCACACTTCTCTCTAGATTAGTTTAACTTTCAAATGATGTTTTTCCTCTCACCACTGAGATATTTTTTGGTAAAAGGAGGAGTTGGTAATCCACCAGACCAGGTGATTGAAAACCATATGACTAAGAGTTTACCGTAATATCCCATTAAATCAGGAGAGTACTGGCAAAATATTTGAAATCTCACCTGCACTCATGGCCACATTTTGGAGACTGGCACCTTGGGCATGGAAAGTGGCATCCTGGACAGTCAAGATTCATGCAGTCGCACACGTCTTTCCCACTCGCTATGAGGACCCCTTTGTCGTCATAAATTGCAGCCTGTTTCTTTCTAGATTCACATTAAAGAGAGAGAGCAGGGATTTAAAATGCCATACACAGTAGACTCTCGTTAATACGAACAAATTTATTACGAAGTTTTCATTTTTACGAAGCAAATCGTTGGATACGACGAAAAGGCCAATCCAATCCAAAGTAAAAGAAACATTAATACAAAATTTTCATTATTACCACATAACGAAGTTCCACGAATTAGCAAAGGCATTTAGGTCGAAATACACTACGCTATGCTATAATCATTGCATTACGCTAAAGTTCTCCTCGTGCACTGTGCCACAGAGCGTCAATTATGGCTCTTTCTTCAGTAAGATAAACATCATAGAAAAATTCAAGCACGCCTGAAATTTCACATTAGGCACCTTTCGAGTTGGCCAATGTAAAGTGGTGTGGCATAGAAGAACTTGCATTTTGGGCACAGTCTGAACATTTAATCTGTGGTGAAGTCTGGAACTGTTCAGCATTTTGCTCGTTCTTCCTTCCCGTGGACAGCGATTGTTTTAAGCTCCAGCTACATCTAACACACAGCTAGATCAGCTTGTCACAATCATGAGTTAATTGCACAATTGCAATGCCATGTTGCATTCTGAAGGATATCCACACTTTTTGATGCCTTGCACAGGTTTATCAACTTACGAACAAGGTCTCAGGGCCCACCTTGTTCGTATATCGAGGACTTACTGTTTTCGGTAAGATATTAACCCTCAATTGCATGATACCTTATTCTTCTAACGAATGTGCTTGTTTTTATATTTTTGCACGCAATTTAATCATGTATATTATAAAGATGACTCTGAAGCTATTCCGCCGTGTGACTATAACTACGGGAGATTGAAGAGACAAGAAATTTTGGCCAAGTATTTTTTTTGCTGTGATTACTAAATGAAACATTCATACTAACTTCATTATTACAAACCTTTGGTTTTTCAATCCTGTGAACTTCGTAATAAAGAAAGTCTACCACATATTCTGCTGATATTCACCAACTTTATAGTGACAAGTTCATTTGAGCATTAGGAAGGATGAAGAATAATGCTGAATACCTCTAAAAGCATCACCATACCATCATATTCAAGCATTTTGTGACTCCTTTATGGAAATATTGATTCAATATTCAAGAACATAAATGCAACATAGAATGCTCAACCACCAAATCATCATATACCTCGTCCTTTTTCCTCTTAACTTGATATTTTCACAGAAATTTTAACTATTTAAAAGTATCAGTCTGATTTTACAATTTGAAACATACCACATGTTCAATCAATTCATCAGTGATTACTTAGTTACTGCATTATAGTTTCAATGAAGTATATTCGTTTTTCCTATCTAAAACTGCACTCATGATTTATTAATACATTTTAATATATGGCATTGAAAATTTTAATTTTGCAATCCGAAGGCGGATTTATATTTTAAGAAAGTATTTTGAAACTAAAATTATATTTTCGTTTTTCAAATAAAATTTTCAAGAGTTGCTTATGTTTTGTACTCCAAATACAATTTTTATGAGTAATAAGTATTTTGAATCCAAAATACAATTGTAATGTACTTTACCCTCCTCTGCCCACTGGATAAAATATAAGTACAGTGTGTCCTCGTTTAACGTCGTCCCGTTTAACGTTGTTTCACGATAACGTTGTCCAAAAATTGAAACCCTTCATCATTTAACGTCGTTATTGCTTCGCGATAACGTTGTTCAAATTATGCGCGACGAAAAAAAAATGAATGGCGAATAGGACGCAAGCGCATCTGATGTATATTAAATATTACTATATTATTGCGATTGAAAATTTTCGTTCGACAGAAAAGGTTGGCGTGGGTAGCGTATGTTAAATATGCATCTGAGCGAATAATTATCGCCTCATTTACCCATTATCCGTATATTTTTCTGATTCCAACCTAAAAAAATGTCCACGAAGAGGAGTGTCTATCCTGGTGGTTCTTCAGACGTGAAGAAAAAACGGCGATATTAGAACAAAAACTTGATATTATTATAAGAATTGACGAAGGTGCAACTGTTGGAGAGATCGGTCTAGTTTTAGGTTTTCGGGTCGAGATTTTACAATTAAAATTTCTTCTGTTACTGAAAATATCGATGTTTCGCCATTAAAATACTATCTTAATTTAGTTTGTATATTTCATTTAATAATGCCTTATTCCCAACCTTTTATCTTTGCGCTGTGCATGAATGGTTATCATGCTGAAGTGAATAATCGGTACTGAGAGTTTCTTGCGATTTCCGCCGGGTTAAAGAATTCATCTCATCACGAAATGTGACTTGCACTTCATTCTCGTGCTCCCGAGGGTCAGATTTTTTTTACATTTTGGCCAGGTTCAGGTGTCTCCCTATTGGTCACGAAGTCTGCTTAAAAGTTACGGCTCCGATAATGGGCCTCCTTGGATTCTTACCCGGGAAATTCTGGATTCTTTACGAAGAAATCGATTGTTAGGAACCAATCTAAATTTTTTACATTGTTTCTTATGGGAAACACTGCATCGTTTAACGTTGTTTCGCTTAACGTCGTGTTTTTCAGGAACGAATCAACAACGTTAAACGAGGACTCACTGTACTGGCTTACTGGCACAAGTTCAGGTGAAAATGAGCATTGCTTACTATTACACTAATGCGAGTGAGTGAACTCAGACATACCCTCCCGAATTAAACTTCCTTGACAGTTTTCTCCTCTCCCTGTTGCTTTTCTCTGGGTCAAAGTTTTCCATGAATTTCATATTGCTGTTTTGCGTTAACCTCTTCATAGCATTGGCTATTCTCTGAAAGCAAATTTACAGTCACAAGTATAAGTAACAAGAAATGCAACTAAGAAAGAAGTAGTATTAATGACCAACTTCACTATACTTGTAGGTTATTAAAAAAACATTCTAAATGGCAATCATTCAAAAATTCTTATTTTTCAATTTAAATCCTTAGCTTAAGACTGCCACTTTGAAAATAATAGATATTCAGCTGTTTTTTTATTTTATGAAGTGCTAAAAATGTTCTTTTTAACCCCTCAAGTGCCGCGGGCATTTAATTAAATCCCATCTCAGCGGCCGGATGAGATTTAAATGACTTTGCCTTTTTAGCATATTATCATTCAATAATTTATATCTTTCATAATATACGATCAGTATCATTGAAAATTTTTGTAAACTTGGGTAATATAATGCCCTACTATAAAATAATTTTTCGAGCGATTTGAAAAAATATTTATTGTTTTATGTATCTCCTTCTATGAACTAATGTATAAATTTTCAGTTTTGAAAGATTTCAATTTTGTTTCGAATAAGCTGTGAGATCTCTGACATTCCATGCATTTTTAAAATACAATAACATGATGTATTTTAGTTATTTGGGGTTGAAAATTTCATAACAGATTGGATACTTTCGATAGGATTACCCGTTTCGCCTACTTGAAAATTTATCACTTCACCCATTTCCCTGAATTTGTTCTATTACTACCATATCATTTCATATAGGTAATCACGTGCTAATGTTTCAAACGTCAATAAGTTAACAATCAAATAATTTTACCTTAGAAAATCTGCTTTGTGTGACATGATTTGAAGCAATCCAAACATAATCCCACTGCAAAAGTTTCACACCAGTACACGCAGTCTCTTCATTTCCCATATTAGGCACAAACTTAACACCTCCTTTGATACTTTGATTTCTTCCCAGCTGCAGGAATTGTCCTTAGGAAATGTATTTCTGTGTGTCTTGGTACGAAATTGTGTAAGGAGTGACGGCTATGTCCAAACAGTCCGTATGAAGTTGGATATTTAAAAAATATTACCTCGACCAATGGCACGCGAAATGTTAAGTCAATTTTTTATGCGTGTTTTCTCTGTGAACAGCATATGAACTTAGGACTGCGGGATTCAATAGTCTCCTAAATAACTTCATACACCACTTGTAATGGCGTTTTCTTTCCAATAGGTACGAATGCAATAACAGGTCCTTGAAATTCACCCCACCAATGAATTTATTATAACCTAACACACAAAAAGAGTTCAGAGTCTCTTTTATTTGCCTTTCAATACTATTCCCATTTTGTAGGATCCCCAAATAAAAATACCACACACAGGAAGTACACCCACACTACCTGAAAGAACACCACACAGCATGAATGACTCTAGTGGACTGAAGCGCGTGATTTGGGAGCTCCATCAAGAGACGAGAAAATATCTCGAAGGGGTCCTGGTATACGCTGACTCTTTAGAGGGAATCTTATCTTCGTTGATTACTATCCAGAAAAAAATAAAAAAATAAATGCAGAGCGAGGCACATGGTCCCTTCGCTTAGGACGCTTAGGACTAACGAGGCGAACCAAACACTTGGGGCTCGAGGTGACGACACACAAGGAGAAGATGGAGAGAAGGCAGTGAGCTTAGAAGATATCGTATCTCAAGCTAAAGTAGTTGACCCTTCTAGACGTCCCACAAGCAGAATAGGTGGCAGTTTTTAAAATAGTACAGTTGAAGAAAGGCATAGAGTTTTTGGACCCAATTCATCAACACACTGGTTTAAAAAGGAATTTCATCGAAAAATTTAAAAATATCCAGAAGGCATTAAGTCGATATAAATATTTTATTGGAGAGGAAAAACATTTCTTCAAAAGATAGAGTAATTAGTTTTAATTTTAAAAACAATATCTGGCGAAGAAAAAATATTATATACAGTAGGTCAGGAAGCGTACTAGGTACGCATGACGGCGGCATACGAAATTTAAAGGGCGCGTACTGGGTACGCATGACGGCGTTGAGGGGTTAAGGAACCAAAGATGTAAACCTATTTTTATCAAAATTTCAGTTCAATTGGGCATGGAAAGGCTTATATATAAAAATATCAACAGATATTATGTACGTGAGGATTTTACCTCATTCAGCGGTGTTTCGTTATCAGAGAAAGAATCTCGTGAACAGTCAAAGTTGTGTATATCTTCACCGACAGCACCTTCGCAGTGGCCAAAGTTTGAATTTGAGTTGTCGTCAATATCAATACTCTCCACATTTGCAGTCAACTGCTCCTAAAGACAAAGAAAACAGTAAATACGTGGAAAAAAAACTTTTTCGTGGAACATTTGGCAAAACAATGCCTTGTACAAAATATATTTTTTAGAAGATTAAAGTAAGGGTAAAAACGGAGCTTTACCACAAGGCAGATTTTGCTAAAAAATAACTTGAATTATCATTAGGCAACAAAATAATCAACTTTCATTAGTTTCCAGGGCTGAGATACATTTTTCCTACAGCAGTGGATATGTCACTTGTTCATACTAATGTAAGACTTACGGAAAATTCGAAATTGTGCCTATTTTCAACTTTTGAGAAGAATTTATTAGGGCAGATTGAAAATTGCTATGCATAATATAAAATTGTTTCAATTTCATAAAAATTATTCTTTAATAATAAACTCTGCAGTTCCATAGATATGACAACTAATGTGAAGACTCTCTTAGAGAATATAATTTTTATAACATAGCAGCATTGAAATTTTTAGCATAAATAGAAATTTCTCCTCCTTCATTTCCTTAATGGCATTGTTTAATTTTGTCATTTTCCTTTCACAGTATTTTTGTTCTTTATCATAAAATGCCATTTATATTTGCAGCAAAAAAATGCCATTGTCCTACCCATAAGAGAGAATTAAGTGGACCTACTAGAGAGCCCATAAACAGTATTCCATTCAAATTCATAGGTACATATCTTATCGCAAGTCTCTCAGTCTTTCTCAGCACATGCACAGGCCATTATCCTCTTTCAGCACTCCCAAAAAGGAGTGAGATGGTTACCATACAACCAAGAATTAATAATGTTTAATAGTTAATATTAATAATAATGGGTATACAGTGGTAATAGCTCTTAAAAAAATACAAATTTGCAAAAGCAATACAATATGGTAACCCACAACAATATGCCATGGTCAATCCTCACTCCACCTTGATGAATACCAACAGCCCCCAGCTCAAAGAAAAAATTTGTTGAATGGCAAAAAATAACCTGGAAATCCACATTCTGCAGGTAAATACGATGAGAGAAAACAGTCCTGGGAACTGATAGAGAAATAGTTACTCACCAAATGATCATCCCTTCTTGTATTGGAAAATATGGATGGAATGGCACCTCTAAGTACCCTGACTACTTTTCCAGACTTGTCAAATTCATCTGGTTCGAAATGATCGGAGCAGAGAAAAGAAAGTGGAGGGGCACTCCAATTTTCACCGCCTACGGCTATCTCCCACTTCTTCCTCAAAGCCTCATCCTTGGGAAACCTGCAGTTTAAACGATATACTTTCAAAATTAATTTTTGCACTAACATTCAAAGTCTTCAAAATAATTCAAGTAAGATAAAAAATGGAACTGGCTTTCTTGGATAGTCAGATAACAAATGGAGTTCTTGAGAAAAAAAGATAGAATAACTAAAAGAAAAAAGTAAGGTTAAAAATGAAGCCTCGCAGAATAAAAAAATCTGAAATATCAACACCGGGATTTTTAGGTAAATCTCGTAAGTACCCATTATCATTATGTTGTAATAACTATCTTTTCCTTAATGCATGCTATAATTATAAAACAAAATATTTGGGTGGCCACTGAAATAGTAAAATGAAATTCTACGTCTTTTCAGAAGATTTCACAATATTCCAGGCCGTTTGATACTGTGAATGTTGAAAAAATATTCATCTTTACATAAACATGTGACACTACTTTCGCACTCCCAGCCTATATACCACGTATTTCCAATTTGTCGCGGGGGTATGTAATCATTCGCATTCTCATCGTTCGAGAGTGAAAAACTTTACATATGTTTACGCTATTTTAATCAATTGAAAAATGTTTCTGTGATGGATTGCGGTAATTTCACGAATGCGGAGGGGAAGAAATATATTCATGTAACTCAGAATAAATTAGGGAATAATGAAATTATAAAACAAACCGAATGAACTCATACCTATGAAAACTTAAACCAATTTTTTTGGGAAGACTTCTGTTTTCACAGCCGAAAGCTTGGCAGTTCATTTTAAAAAATAATTTCCTACCACACAATGTGAAGCTGTTCTACGTCGATTTTCCTCCTTACCACCGTCGGTTCCACCACGCTTCTACCCGTTCCACGAGTTTTCCTGAGAATCTGCCCCTCGTTCGCTTAAAACTTGGCCACAAGTTATCAAAGCCTGAAGAGTAAGACTAAAACAAACAAAAAATTTCAGTAAAATAGTGGTAACTTTTACGACTTCATTCAGAACTCGCACCACCCCACCCGCATGTGGCGACGTTCTTGTTTCTTGTTTGGTTTAAACAATCGAATCGCGTTTCGACCCTATCGAGCTATGATGATCGACCACGATGAAATGGAGGGTATTACGAAAGTTATTTCCGGGAGGACTTACATTTCCTTTCGCTCAGACGGAACGCTCCGATTAATAATGGATGAAACTTTCGAGAATAAAATTAATAAATTTAGCATAAAAATTTTATTGACTTCTTTTTATTGTCTTTTTTACTCTCTTGACCGACTATCGCGTGGAAATTTTTAAATTGAATACGCATGACACTAACAGAGGTACTGCAATTACGATTTTGAAAACTATCTACAGCCTGGTTTAAACGTCGAAGTCGTCTACTGTAGCAGTCCACTGTTCAACTCGCACGCTGACCATGAAGCACTATCAGGGCGTATTTCTCTTCACAGTCATTGTCCACACAAGTTGCAAAATGATCAACCTGGCTTACAATCTATTTATTTATTTAATCCAAAAACAGCACGAGGCTAATTACAGAGGACTAAAATAACAGGAGAAAACAATTATATAATATTAAGCAACGTAATGTGACGTCCCAGAGGCATAAAACTGCGAGATTTGAGACTTGTATCTCCATGGCGAGGATAACCCTTAGGTTATCTCTAAGTTGCCCCATTTAACTGGAGCTGCGTCTATTGGTGGAACGCTACTCATCCTCCTTACCAATGCTCTGTTTACATTGGCCTGGAGTGGTGTTTAGCGAAACGAGGGTAATGTGAGGGAATGTATTCCAAGTCAGCCGTAGATGGAAGGAACGATAAGGCAGCCGATCAATGGGCAGTCAACAACCACCAAAGTTACAGAAGTCGAGAAAAAACGTAAACAAATTCTAATGATGCCATTTACGAGAATTTCTCCCACATACCTTACGACACTAGTGACTGTCTTCGAAAATGTCCATTTTAGAGAAAACCTGACCTCCCCGAGGCAAAACTCTTCAAGATTTGAGGCTTTTATCTCCACGGCTGGGATAACACCGATAACACTTGAGGAGGTATCTTTGTAAGTAGTCCCACTCGACTTGAGCTGTTTCCGCGGGCAGTCGATTAATCACCCTCCTTCCCAATGCTCTATTTACCATTTCCTGGGGCGATGTTCAGTGATAAGAGGATACAAGGAAGTGCTTTTTTAATAGCCAGCCGTTGATGGGAGGGGAGGCCAGCTGATCAATGGGCAGTCAACAACCACTAAAGTTAAAGAATCCGAGGAAAAAAATAAACAGATTCTAATGATACCATTTATGAGAATACCTCCTGACATAGTAGGCGACACTATTAACCATCTTTGAAAATGTCCATTTTAGAGAAAATGTGGTGTCCCAGAGGTATAATCTACGAGATTTGAGGCTTGTATCTCCAAAGTGAGAATAACATTTGAGGAGGTATTCCTGTAAGTTGCCCCACTTAACTTGAGGTGCGTCTGTTGGTGGAACACTACTCACCCTCATTCCCATTAATGCTCTATTTACCATTGCCTGTAGTGGTGTTCAGTCATATTCAGTTATCAGACCCTTTTATTGTCCCTCCCCTGAATGGCTGGCTTGTAATGCAGCCCCTTCTCTTATCCTCTTTTCGTTGAACGTCACGCATATTTATTTCTATTTAACGTAAAATGATGGTTAAATTTGAAGCTATCTTCAATGCAGAAAATCAATGATATAACTACTTTCTAATGTGTTTGTGAAGGGTGAAATATGTTTGCATTGGTACCATTTCGAGGCAATAGGGTAGTTTCCTTCATAAAAGAAAACGAAAGGCATTGATTGCGATTCGTTACCCACCATTAGTGTATTCATAATATACAAATTATTTGGTTTTATAAATAATGGTTTAGACGAATGGCAAGGGTCAATTTTATCCTCATTTGAAAAAGGCCAGATTGGCACCCATGCGATGCCACTCCACGTGACGTCACATCAGGGACCTAGTTTCTACACGAGAGGATAGGAGTTTTACATCGTCTGAGATTACCAATGCATGCATGAGGCACAGAGCTCAGGGAAACATGTCTTAATAATCACCTATTAAAACTGGCTAAGGTCGGAAAGTTTTCTTCGTTTGATAAGGTATTAATAATCCTTATTTAAGCCAAGTGCTCAGCTACCTGCTAGCATCCTGCGTCGTATCAGCACTCAGAGCCTTACCCCAAGGTCACCTCACTTGCGGCAGCGGGAAGCAGAACGACGTCACGCAGTTTTTCCCGGCATTCATACTTACCTGTCGCGTTTTCGCCCACTTCAAAATTTTCACTTTTCATTTAATCGCGAAAAATAGATATTGTCATATAAAAATCTAAAAGCATGAAATACGTACTCCAGGCGTAATAATCTTTCGATTTAGGCAATAAAAAAAATAGGAAACCACCCTATTGACTTACTTAGTAGCTGATTTTAAGTTGCTAAGATGCCCATTATCAGCTCTCCTCTGCATTCTGAATTGATATGTACTTACCTTTTAAATTAAGAAAATAAAAATTCTAACTCATATCTTCAGGCTTTACTAAGATAAAAAGAAAAAAATTTGTAAGCTTTGTTCAATTGTATCATTTGTAAGTTTATCAGTCATAAATAACTGATTCAGAGGATTAATAGATGCCTTTATCAGGGCGAAGTTGAGACTAAAAAGTCCCCTCTTCCGCCTAACCCCTAAAAGTGTAGTTTCATTGGTTGGTATTTCGAGGGAAGACCCACCAAGGCCTTAGGGGAATTGACAGTAAGTTACCTTAGTTATATTCATAGTAATGAAAGCAATTGTAAAAAGGCAACAATAATATTTGTCAGGAACTGGTACAGTCTTTTATAAGAACAACATAAATTAGCATACAAGCCATTGCAGTATAAAATATTTTTTGAATGAAGTTCTTCATGTACTCCAGCATGAAAATAATAGAAAGAAACATCAAATTAGTTCACTTCATTTAACCTTTTCCCTACTGTACACGTATGTATACGTGTGGACGTTTCCTGACCTGCGAGACGACGGGCGTATTTATACGTGTGAGATTTACCCGGCCAGGAGATCGAAAGCCGTATAATTACGTGTTCTAGCTCCCCCCCTTTAAGGACGGTCGTGGGTTTACGACGTCTTTGTCTTGGGACCCAACGCTTCGGGGTTTAGGATTAACCCTCGAAATCCGGGAGCAGGTACAGTGAAACCTCGATATAACGACACCCCACGGTGCACTAATAAACACTCGCTATAGCGAATTGTCGCTTTACCGGAGGTGGAGCATATAATTGCCAATATACCTGTTGCGAACAGATATACAGGAACAGGAGTGGTGCGGCGACAGATAAACATCTATCCGATAAACGTAAGCATAAATCCAGACGAAAGGCGATGTTTTTTTGCATCACTAAATTTCCTTACCCAATTAACGACTAACTATTCAAACAATTTATAAGCGCCGCACTGAATAAAAATCATGCAAAGCATTGTTTCGTCATCATTATATTTATCGAACGACAGTTTACCACATAAATTTGAGACTGAGCACTCCATTAACTTCATTTCTAACAGATCGCTAGCAATTACAGAGGTTAAGGAGTCTTCATGAAAGTCTTCCGGCGGTAAAACCCTCGCTATGGCGAGAGCCAACACCGAAAGGGTCTTGTAAAAACGAATTTTTAACACGCTTATTATAGGGTCAATTGACGGTGCATCGGCTATCTCTCGTAATAGCGGGGGTGTCGCTATAGCCCGTACTCGCTTTAACGAGGTTCCACTGTACTCGACCCTTCGTCTTTTAGAACCCCTCTCAGCGCGCTAGCGGTACAGGACAGCGGTCATTCAATTGTTTATACAGTCAATTTTCGAAATAAATATTTGTTCATTTCTCAAGAAATACACACTAAGAATTGAATTATTTGTCTTTTGAGCAGCGTTTACAATTTTTAAACGAAATTCTACGACAAATATTAACTTATATCTCGAGTTATGTATAAACATCTACATGGAAATTGTTGCTGCGTTAAATGCTTTAATAATGGCCTTAGAACTTGTTTAAAATTTGACAATGCTCAGATAAAAAATTAGGGATTCAATTCAAAGTCTGTAATTTACATGCAAGCAACAATTATCCATTTGCTAAATACATATAAGCAATACATAAGTTGACCGCGAACCAATGCCGCAGGTATGGTCGTAAACCCGGAAAGGAGGGAGCACAACTACTCTCGGAGTCCGAGATAATGCGAAGTTCCAGCTTGGAGGGGTCGAAAAAGGTTCAGCGAGACCCTTCTTAACGAATGCCCTCCAAAAATGCTCCGTACCACGAGAAAGAAGAGTCTCTTGGGGCTCAGTACAGCAGTCATGCTAAGATGAAAACTCCGCCGTCTCGATAGGGTTAAATTGTCTCAGATATTAAAGGAGAAAAACACCTTATGAAAATACAAGAAAGTTATGCGAAATGACTTAATGAGTTTCAAACAAATGAGCTTCGACTAAAAATGGCTATGACAGTCTTACACTGTCCAATATATTTTTTGTGAATATCAGCAAAAAAAAATACCTTCAATCAGACAGAAAAATGACTGTATAGATAATTTCATAAATCAAAACATTTCTACGAGAGAAGACATCGAAACACAGCTCAGCAATTTCTTACAAGATGAATTCCCTGATACAGGGGCAAAGAGTATTTCAATATGATGACAAAATTAAATAAAGATTCACTTGCCATCCACAGAATAATGTACTAAGTGAATTTCACCATCGAAACACAAAAGGGGATGGAGAAATGGAAGAAGAAAAGAATGAATTTAAAATTTGTCATTATCTCAGGTTTTCTGCCAGTTACATTAGATTTGCATTAAATTGTCACTATCATCCAAACAAGTCCCCTATACCAGAGCATTAATTTCTTTAGTTAGGAAGATGAACTACAACACCCCACTGGGGATGAACCCATACTTCTCTATCCCCTCCCCTCTTATCAATTATCCTTCCCTGAATCATCTGGGGTATCCGCATGTGGGTCTCACAGCCTGCAGTGTAATGGAGGAGCTGTCGGGGGATATTGATACATATATGTAATCAAACTTGAGGGAAGGAGGGGTTAATAAAGTTAAAAGGACCAAATAAATTAATAAAAATGTACAGATGCGTAAAAAAAAGCGAGATTTTTAATATAGTTATCATGATGTTCGTTTGATTTTGTGTATTATGAGACCTCACTTATTGAATTCAATAGTATTACATTTCATATTAAAATAAAAAGAATATTTTCGACGGAAATTTTTGTATTTTGTTTCAATCTCAAATATGAGAACACCTCTCATACCCTTGAGCCCCCCCACAAAAAATTCTGTATCTGCCCCTGCACCACCTGTTGATGTCTTTATTGAGAAGAATGCACAAAGAAATAAACGCATGCCATTTGGAAGACAATAGGATGGTTTCCTATTACTTTTTATTGCCTAAATCGAAAGATTATTACTCCTGGAGTACGCATTTCACGCTCTTAGATTTTTAAATAACGATATCTATTTTTCACGATTAAATGAAAATGATAATTTTCAAGCGCGCGAAAATGCGACGGCTAAGTATGAATGATGGGAAAAGACCGTGTGACGTCAGTCTGCTTCCCGCTGCCGCATTGTGAGGTGACCTTGGGGCGAGGCTTTGAGCGCTGATATGATGCAGGCTGCTAGCAGGTAGCAGAGTACCCTGCTAGCAGGTAGCGCTTGGCTTAAATTAGGGTTATTAATATCCTATCAAACAAAGGAAACTTTCTGACCTTGTGCAGTTTTAATAGGTGATTATTAAGAGATGTTTCCCTGAGCTTTGTGCCTCATGCATGCATTGGTAACCTCAGACGATGTATAACTTCTATCTACTCGTGTAGAAACTAGGTCCCTGTGACGTCACGTGGCGTGGCATTGCATGGGCGGCAATCTGGCCCTTTTCAAATGCAGTTAAAATTGACCATTGCCATTCGTCTAAACTGTGATTTCTAAAACCAAATAATTTGTATATTATGATTACACTAATAGTGGGTGACGAATTGCAATCAATGCTTTTCGTTTTCGTTCATGAATGAAACTACCCTATTCCGCTATCTTGAAAAATCCATGATCATCCTCTGACACCACCAAAATCCAACCACAGTAATCTCTGGATCTAATTTCTTCCAGTCCTTGCTCACTTCCTTTTCTGCAAATATATGAAACAGCGCGGGTGACTACTAACACCCTTGACACATTTGTTATTATTTAAAGGGTAAACAATTTAACAACGAAAAGTAGATTGAACATTTAAAAGAGTTTTAATGAATTGCTGATAATGCTCTCTTATACATACAGTATTTTAAGTTATGAATGAAAACTGAAAGAATCTCATGCAAGACAGCAGCCATGGCCTTGAATATGCTGCAGTTTCAATGGGATCGAAATATGCGTGTTTTAAATCATTATTTTCAGCGAATCAAATAATATCTCATGCAAGTTCATTTGTTTTTCGTACATTAAATTTCGGCTTCGACAAATTCAATCTCTCACCACCGTTCCGAGCCAGTTCCAAAGTACTGACTTTGTGCAATCGGTTCTCGATACCGGTTCCACAGGACAAGAACCAGCTGTACTAAGAACCGGTTACTGGAACCGACCTATCTCTAGTCAGGGCCGGATTTACCCAAAGTTACGATAAACGAAAATGAGACTTTGTTGATTTCCACTGATTTATTTTGTCCATACGGCATGTTTCGAACCATAGAGGTCATTATCAAGTACAACAAATTTGATAATGACCTCTATGGTTCGAAACATGTCATACGGACGAAATAAATCAGTGGAAATCAACGAAGTCTCCTTTTCATTTTCAAGCATTAACTTCCACAAAGTTGAGCTTAATACAATTGAACTAAGTTACGATATTGGCACCTCTCCATTAGCGCCCCTCCTCACTTGAAGCCTCCCCGATTTTTATGATAAGGCATAGCCACTTGCATGAGGTGACAGAAGACACCTCTTGAACTGCAACCGGAACGTGCCTATTTTGCCTTACGGTAAATCCGGCCCTGTCCCTAGTACTTTTATAAAAAAAAGTACTTCCGCTGATTTCTGATGCAAGTACATATGTATGTATATTGTTTCCCACGCATATTTTTTGTAAATTAAGAAAAATTAACTTTATCCGTATCAATGACTTTACAAGCCTGAAGAGCTCCAAGTCTCACTCATTGCATATGCAGGGTGTGAATTTCCTGTGCCGTCCCTATTGGTTCGAGTGCAATGAAACCACTTGGGAGAGGTGGGGTGGACTTTCAGCTATGCCACACGTGCTCTCCAAGATATGGAAGCGGCAAAACATCTGTTATTGCAAATCTCTGCAGGCTGACCTCGTCATGGAAAAAATGGAGGCGACGATCGAGCGAAGTTTCAGCTTTATGCTATAATGAAAAAATCTCTTTAGAAGACAAGCAATATTATTTGTGAGACTTATAGCGACTCTGTTTTGTCCTACACCCAAGTGTTGAAAGGCCTTTAAGGAGGGCCAGGTAGACGTTCACACCCAAAAAGGCAAGAATGAGCAAATCAAAATTGAAATTAGTGCTCATTGTCTTTTTCAACAGCAAAGCTGGGGTCCATAAGGCATTTTCTCACCACAGACAGGCAGTTAACGCCTCTTTTACATGGATGCAATGGAAAGACTCCAGAAGAGGGTCATCAGGACGAGAAAAGACATCTTCACTACAAGGCAACTCCATCTCAACAATGGCCCTTGCCACAACATGCTACTAATCCACTAGTTCCTGACCAAAACAAGGTTCAAATGCTGCCTCACCACCCCCTATAGTCCTGAAGTTGCCCCAGCAGACTTCTTTCTGCTACTTAGGATTAAGACAGCCCTGAAATGAACCCATTTTTCATCCATAAAAGAGAAGACAGCCGTGACTAAGACCTGAGAGGTCTCGGAAGAAATCTTCCTGGGCAACTACCGGTCATGACAGAGTTGCTGGAAAAAATGTTTAGAGGCCCAAGGGCAGTCCTTAGAATAATCTGAAGTGTTTGTGCAAATCTGTTAAATGAATTACTTTATAAAACACACTCTGTATACATGCAGCAAAGAAAAGTGGGGGATGAAGCCCATGGACAGCCAGCACAATCCACAGTGAGACGGATACCTTCCATCACCTCCCGAGACAAAAGCTAGCCAAATGACAAACACTACATTGAAAAATTGGCAATTCATTCACCAATTAAATAACCTGGTAGGTTTTGAAAACAGCCAGTGGCCTCAAATAATTAAAACACAACGAAAAAGAAAAAATAAAACCAAGGACAGCGGAAATGGTTGAATAAATGAATTGGAAAGGATTTTACGCGTACAACACATTAAAAAAAACTTCATTTTAAATATGAATTGACATATTTATTTAATGTGTACAAATTATCTCACATTCACATAAATTTCAGCACTTTGGCTGTATCTACAAAATAGTTTATCTTTTCCAGTAAAATTAAAGAAAGCTAACAAAGAGTTTTTTAAGCCAATTTGATAGGCACAATTGCTCCAGACATCCATTCACTTCTTTTTAGTCTTTTGCACCATCTTTACCACAAAGACCACTCGTTGGAAGGCAACACAAAGAACTATAGGCACGATCCACTTCACCTAACAAACTCCGGCAAAGGTACTCAAAAGCTGACCCGGCAGGTAGGAAGGACTACAGAAGGTATCGAGGACTGAAAAACACACTTTTCACCACAACTACGAACCTGATTACTTTCCTTAATCCTTCCCCCATTCCTAATGACTTAAAACTTGAGCAAACTCACTGCTTTCGGTGTCCCATCTTGTTCTAACCTCTAATACCCATTGATTGGGAGAAGGCACCTAAGATTAACAACGTAGGCGAGGCAGCTACTAAAGGACACAAATGGTGAAGGGACACAGTGAGCCAAGGCACAAATTGCACTAATGCTCCGTTAAGGTTTGACCAGGACTAACATTCAATAAAAAAAAACATCACAGATTTTGAGCAAAGTTCCCTTCATCAATCAGGAATTAGTAACTAGGCAAAGCCTATATGTGTTAGACAATAAACAAAACACCTCTCGCACTGACAAAGGGGTGCACCAAGGCCTAGGTGTTGCATTCCAATATTGTTCATCGCCTCCGGATGCCTTTTTTTCAGGGGACTAAGGCAAGATAGGAAATAGTAAACCTCCACACAATGGGAGGCTGATGTGACTTTCGGCATTTCATCCTTGCCTTTGTGACAATACCACCAATCACAAAAATACACGAAACTAGAACATTCACTTCAATTTTTAAATGCACCTTTTCATTGCAGACTAAAATATCCAATGGTTAATGAGGATCATACAATTTCATCCATTCTTGCTCTCAAGTCTTCATTTCATGAAATAAGACAACTTTCTTGAGACAGCAAGAGAAAGATAAGCAACTTGATGTCGCCAGTCTTAACTTGAGTGAAGAACGTAAAGGCAATGAGTTCCCTTTTTTTAACAATAATGATTTTGACAAAATTACACTCTGTAAAGAAAAGGCTTTACAGAAAATTCATTTCTCCTCCTTCAAAC
This sequence comes from Ischnura elegans, assembly GCF_921293095.1. Lineage (NCBI taxonomy): Eukaryota > Metazoa > Arthropoda > Insecta > Odonata > Coenagrionidae > Ischnura > Ischnura elegans. The sequence continues at coordinate 96,780,810 of NC_060254.1, forward strand.
AGCTTATTTCAATTTGCAAGATAAACGTATACCTTAAAAATACTGCAAGAATAATTTCATTTTTTCGACACTTTTTGCAATAGCATTGAACAATTAACAATTAAGTGCTTTGATTATTTCGCCCCTTAAGTATCAAAATAAGGCAAAAGAGGCCATCAATCACATTGTACTTAAAGAAATACATCCAGATGCTGAGGAGAAGCAAGACCCATAAAAGAAATCCTCTCGATCCAACCACATTGTAACAAATCAACATAATGCGAATTACACCACGATTATCCTTTCTGACCCACATTCTCACTCTCGTAACGTCTCATTCATTCGATAAAACACACGTTCATCCATTCATTCATTTACACTCCCTCCAAAATGCCTAATGCTTGAGAAGAGACAAAGTTATTGCCAAAGTGAGTATGAGAAAAACACTTTTGCCAGAAATACAAAATCTTCACAAGAGGGGGAGACTGCGACAGGAGGGAAGCAGTGTTGCACTTTCAGTCGGTTGGTTTCCAGAATTGAGGGAATCGAATTGAGCATGGATATCCGAGGCTAGAGCAGACACAGCACATTGTTCGCAAAGAGTCAAGAAAGAGGGGTGGGGGAATAAAAAGGACTGTGCAAGCACTTTAACGTGTACTAATATCCACATCCGCTCGCTCCGCGTCATTCCCAAAAAAAAGAAGTGAGAAGCAGAGAGCGTGCAAGGCACACACTCCGCAACGGGAACTGCTTTTGACAAAATCCACACAACAACACATTTAAGACAGTTTTCCCTCCCCGTTCACAGAGTTCATCACTTGGCCGTGGACGATGCATTGGCTGGCAATGTGGCTGACCTCTGCTGATGACCCTGCTGTTGCACGTATGGCTTTAGGGTGGAACGCGTGGATTCCCTGGCAGAGATAAGAAACAGAGGCACATTCATTCAAGGCCTTCTTGAGGACAAAATCACGCAACTCAACAATCCAAACGGCATAAGAGAACGCACGTCATGGTAGAGTCATAAATACTCTGAATGAAGATAAACCATTAGACTGTAGAAGGACAACAACATGTAATACAATAATTGGCTCAAAATACAAATGTAACTTCATTTTACAAGTGCTCTTTCGATTTTTAAAGGGTTTTCAACATTTTGGAGCACCAGCTGAATACCATGTTCAAATATCAAAGAATCACCTCTCAGGGTATTTGGATGAGAGAAAACCAGTGTTAACTTTTTCAGAAAATATCAAATTTTTTTCATGTTTCTCCCTGATGTTCCACAACTTCACAGATCCAATGAAATTCCTTGACTTTCAGTGTTATCCAGAGTATTGGTGACCCGGAGTAAAGAACAAGGAATAAAGTGAGATTTAAAAAATTAACTTTGAGATGCTCACCTGGGAGACACTTTGGCACCAGCGGCATTGCCATCAGCAAAGGCACCACCTATGCTGTTGGCTTTATATCCGCATTTCTGAATCTTTTTCCCAAGGCGCGCCACCCATAGCTGCTGATCTTCAGTGGACGCAGCCAACACCAGGAGTTCCCTGGCTGAGTTTGGATCGTAATGGACTTTACAAGGTGCGATCACTTCCTCTTTCCGGTCCAGGTGGTCCTTGTGTACCTTGATTCGGCACCCTGGTCAACAACAATGACATAAATGAATGAATGCTTCTGAAATTAACTTCAGATTCATTTAAATCATGGTCTAACCACTAATTAAGATGGACAAGTACACATTTTAATTAATGTGAGAATGAATGCAAAAAAAAAGTTTAACCATAAAACTTGGGAGAATTTTTGAACATGAAATAGATCTTCAATTTGGTTTGAACATTTGTTCAAGTTCATTCCAAAAAAATGTTCATGAATATGTTCATGAGCCCTTCCAAGTTAATGTAACATGTAACCAGCAGAGGCAGATTAAGGTTATTGTTTCTTGGTAGGAGGTTCAATTCCTCATGGTGCCATGGCAGTATGCAACACCTCTCAGCAATAATGCTTCTTAAGGCCGTTACACACGGTGAATGATCATGCTGAATGATCACATGATCATTTACACGATCATGTGAGCAAAATAGAACATGTTCTAATTTTCACTGAATGATCATGGGCATGAAGGTTCATTCGCGAATTGTTCCATCACACACGGTGAATGATCATGCGAATGATCACGCGAATGAAATCATTCGCCGTGTATAGTGGCCTTAAGGTCTGATATGCCTACACAAGCTCCTTTTCGATATTCCTCAATTATTTTTACAGATAGTTTATTAGGGCATTCCCCATTCGGGTGATTGGAAATAAATGGATAGAGATGAAAAAATCTTACGTCGGCACTCAAGAGCAGGCGGAGGACGGAACATATGCCAGATGGGTTTTGTGCAGACTTCACACGTTGTGGGCATGTGAAACGATATCTGCAGGAACTCATGGCCTTTGAGGGGGAAGGAGCCTCCTGGTTTGTCGTCCCCCCCACCAACGGGTGGGTGACCGGCAACACCAGCATCGCCCACCCCTACCACCCCACCCACACCCCCAGGGCCAACGACCCCAGGCAGCAAGGCCCCATCCTCTGGGCGACGCGCCTCACCCTCCCCTGCGTACAGCAACTGGAGAAGAAAAAGGAAACAGTAACATTATTGCGAAAGCTTTTGCATCACATCCACCAAACTTGAAAGGCACTGTAGGCCCTCCATTAAAGTCGTTTTACACGGGGCACGGAATTGCGCAGGTTAGAGCTGCATTAATTTCTAAAATGGCGTGGAATTGCATGAATGCATGAACGAAACTAGAACAGGGGCTATTTTCCCGTCTCGCATCCACGCATTCTCGCACCCACGCATTCTCGCATGTGTTCTAGCAATTCACAGCTTTACACGACGCAATTTTGATTGCGCCTTCGCACGTACGTCAGATTGCGCAACTCCGTGTACCGTGTAAAACGGCCTTTATGCATAGTTCATTCAACTATTCATTGGATTCTATACCCGACATTGAGTTTTGATAATTTTGGACTAACATTTAAGTCATATGATATAAGAAGACACTCAAAGACAAGGCATAAAAACTATAATGGTACATAACTACACTGAGATCCAACAGTTCCTTACGCAGTACCGTATGCTTGGTCCAATCTAATCTAACGAATAATATGCACTAATCGTACCTTTCCATTTCGCTCTCTACACTTTTGTTGCTGATGAAAAACTCTGCCACCATAAGGGAATCAACCATGGCAAGATAACAATAATTTGCATTCCAAAACCAAGTAGCCTAGAGTCTAAATCACTATTTTTCTTACTGTTTAGTGAAAATAAAGAGAAACTGCTCCAGAATAAATAAATCCAACATTCTAGACCTATGGTTGTCCATTATTTGAAAATTAACAGTTTTCCCCTATCTAACCCGAATGGCCATTTTTTTAAAATCTTCTTACGAGGAGACATCGCGAGAGTGATGTTTGGGATCTGGATGCCGATGTTATTATTCAGAAACTACGAAGGTTATGTAGAAAAAGTGTCACAGCTTTCCTCTCAAGTACCGCCGTGGCCGGGTGGGCTAGGGCACTGGTCTCGTCTCTGCTGTAGCGTGTGTCCCAGGTTCGAGTTCCGGCGATGGTTAATTTTTTTTCTATCTCAAAATTTTAGAAATCACTTTTTCAATTTATCCCCATTTGTTTAATTTGGTTCCTTTGCAATTTTCTTTTTTCATATTAATTTATGGATTTAAAATGGAACTCCAAATTGTGTCTTACCAAACGTATTTCAAATAGTTTCGCCTTGACAATCCTCCCTCCACAGTTGACTCTCGCTAATCCCTGAATGAGGCACCAAGGCCAAATTGTGTGAAAACGAGTGCGAAGCATAGACAAAAAAGACTTCGATAACAAGCAGGCTGCTGGAACGTAGGGCCATTGCAGCGTAATAGGTAGGGGGGGAAACTTGCTTGGGTCAGTAACTGAATGTGAGGATAGCTAATGGTGTTTATTTGGTGAGAAGAAAGATTTGAGATTACAAATATATGAAGAGGCTGTAGGAGCAATGGCTAGGGCAAGGATGAGCACATTAGGCATGGGCGGTACTTGAAAAATTACCTATGTTATTGTGATGAGTATTATAAAGCAATAATAGTACTCTCCCGGTAGTACCGCCGAAAATATACCGGTATACCGGTACTTTCATAATTGATAAAATATGTTAATAATTTGAGATTTAACGCTTGTATTACACTAATTATCCGGTATTTCGGCAAATTAGCACAACATACAGAATGAATACACTGAAAAACCCTCTACTGGATTTTTTTACGAAAATTTATCGGAAAAATACATGGAGGCTAGATTCTCTAATAGTGAGAAGGGTGATAGCGATGAAGTTTTTAAAGGCAATGACTTTGGTTCATACCATTTAATTTTGGTGTTTTCCTGGTGTATGTGAAGTGTGAAGGTCTCTCGGGAACTCTATCAGATAAGTTTTTTTCCTAAAGCCACCGGTTTTTTTTCGGACTCGAGACCAACATTAGAACGTCTTCTGCCGATAACTTACAATAAAAAGTCTTCTTATATCACATAGCTTACGTTGCCAGTCTGAAATTACCTAAAAAAAGTGCCTCTTATGTTAAGACATTTAATTTTACGATTTTACACAACAAGAATCGGTGCTAGTTAAGCCTAAATAATGTCATCCAATAAAATTTGATGTGTGGGTCGCTGTTCCATTTATTTCAGAGAAAGAAATACATACGTGGCGTTCGATAACTTTGACTTTTCTTGCCTTATTTGGGTAAGTAAATATCTTCTTTATCAATAATGATAACACTTGTCTCGAACTCAGAGTTTTGTATAAGTACTGTTAAATGATGAGAAAACAAGAAAGGAACTAAGGAAGGAGGACACACGTGAATAATTAAGAAGCAAAATTAATTTGGTCTCTTTTGGTGGTGCACTTGATTGGTTGTATGTAAAAAAAATGAGAAACGGATGATGATTGTTAATACATTAAAAAAGCTGATGACTATTGTAAACAAGCTTAAGCTTCATAGAAATGCCTATATCATGATAGCATACTTAATTTTCAGTCTCTTCCTACGATGATCAACTGTATCCATGCTTATACCATCATTTTAAATTAAAGTAAACAGATGGTACTATTTTTAATGTGCTCAAATACAAGTTGTGCACTTATTGCATAAGTCCGCATCTACATTTTCTTGTCTCTTGTTATTATTTCTTAAGAAATATCCTTGGCATTAATTAAATAAACACTTCTTGCTGAAAGCCATTGTTAAAATGTTTATTTCTTGGAAATGGCCTACTTCCCTTGATGTATTATCAACACTCAATTGTTTAAGTAGCTGGGTAGGTAGTTGATTGATAACACATAAGATGGCAGCGCCGTCGAAATACCGGTATTTCTAGTACCGATACTCCGGTAGTACCACAAAAAAAATACTGGCTGGTACTACTGGAGTAAAAAAAATAGCACTCGGTACTACCGAATACCAGTATTTTTTGCCCATGCCTAGAGCACATTACCCAGAAATTCATGTGTGAGTAATTATATACGTCCTCAAATTCGCATGGTAAGTTTCCTTTATGAATCTAGGCAAGCAATACAACCTTTCAAACTCTGGGAATTCTTGCCTTTTACCTTACCTGAAATATGCGTGGTATATCTTTGGCATCAGCTCTGATAACATCTCCTTGAGTCACAGAACGAACATGGAACACTTTGCTGAAAAAAAATAAATTCATCAAAATCTGAAAAATACATAGTTATCAAATACTGCAGTAATAATTTTTTCAAATAAATTTAAGAAACTAAAAAATTGGAACATATTGAAGTGACTGCATCAATCCATTTACAAACCCAGTCAATAATCTGAAATCCTAAACAACCCGAGATCCAAACAACAGAAGGTTTTTCAGAATATTTTTGGGTAGACAACTACCCCCGTACAATATACATAGTCGTAGTGCCAAATAAATCGCTACATAAGCAATGGAAGTGTTGCTTCAGAGCATATTAGGCTTCTTCAAGGCCTTTTGAAATGCATAATGGTGTTTCTACCCATTCCATGGCATCAGGAATATATAACAGGAATGGAGTAAAACTCCACAAGAGGAATCGAGTGGGGAGAAAGCTTACATCTTATGCACTGCACATTCAAAATTACTCATAATGCATCACAGACAAGTAGATGTTACAAAGTGCCTATCCTTCAATTACCCTCTTGTTAACTATTGAAAACTCTCGTTATTACGATGTTCACAGCACCGAAAAACCTGAGGTTCATAATAACGAACTTCGTACGATTATTTCTTTAAAGAATCATCTCAAAAAATTACACCTTGCTAAAATTCCGTCTGTTAAATCTCCCATATTCATAGTCCCGCTGCAGAATAGCTTCGGAGTCATGTGTATGATATACGTGAATAAATTATGAACTACTCGATATATGAACAAAATGAGTTCTGAAACCTAGTTTGCAAATTGATAACCCTATGTAAAGCAATGGAAAAGTGTGGTTATCCTTCAAAATGCAACGCTGCATCACAATTTTGCGTTAACTTAAGATTGTGACGAACCAATCCAACAGCGTGTGCGACGGGGCTGAAGCCGAAAAAAATTCGCTGACAGCAGGAAGGAAGAACGGACGAAATTCTGAACAGTTCATGACTACACACAGATTAAATGATACTTAGTTCAGACTGTGCTCAATGTGCAAGTTCTTATATGCCACACAGCATCACATCGGCCCACTCCATTGTCACCAAATGAGAAATTACAGGCATGCTTGAATTTTTTTAATGTTCACATCTCTGAAAGTTGAATACTCATCAGAAGAGGACTAATCATACGGCCAACTTACGGCCGGAAATGAGTGGGTCACCATGATTCCACAGGAATTAAGCTTGTTATATGATGTTGCGTGTATACTGAAGTATCTCCTAATGTAGAAAAAACCATAATTGATGCTCTTGGGCACAGCGCACGAAGAGAACTTAAACATAGCACAATGATTACGATGTTGCATGGTGCATATCCACTTAAATGCTGTTGCTTACCCGTGGAACTTCTTCTCATTTTATAACCTGGGACTGGGGTCTGAGGTTGTAATTTTGTAATGACGTTTCTTTCGTTATAGATTTGATTAGCCTTTTGGTACAAACGAGCACTTCATAATAGCATTATTCGAATAAATGAGAGTCTACTGTATTTTTCTTTCCTTAACTGGAGTGGAATAGCCCCACATCTTTCACCTTCACGCACTTGCTATTCTGCTTAATTTGAAGATTCTTTCCTTCCAAGATTTACATTGCATTTTTATACTTCAACTCACAGTGCTGGGTGCTCGTTTAGCCTAAACGAGCATGTGCATTGTTCATATATGATGGCGAATTTGTAAAATTTAACTTATACTTTTACCTTTAACTTTTTTAAGCTGTCAGTCGTAAATTTGATAAGGAATTTTCGTCAATTCTTGATAATTTTGGCAATAATTCAGATCAATGATCATGATTAGCAATATAGGCCAGTAAAATATTGATATTCCATTCAGACAGGAGTGCTATTTCTTTCCATTGACAGGTGACCTCATTTAAAATTTCTCCCATTTTGCCAATTACTAATGATTAACCATGGAAATATGCATTTTTTTTAAACATTTTGTTAAAAAAATTGTATTTTTATTAGGGATGAGTCGATTCCACTTTTTTTCGATTCCGATTCCAATTCCTTCAAATCAATTTCAGATTCGGATTCCATCGATTCTTATTCCTTCTCACAGGTGAGATATTGATTTATCTGTAGCATTGCTATCGTTAAAATTTAAAAATTGAATGGAGTAAAACAACAATAGCTGTGGTGGCTTCATTGTCGTTTGGCTGCGGTGGCTAAACAATAATGTAGCATTCATTGCGTCCACACATACCAGAGCAGCCTGGCGGGTGCGCGGTGGCGGCCGAATGCAAACTGTTGAGTCCGCTCGGAGGCCGCGGTGGCTTATGCCAAGCAAGTATCAACTTTCTCAAGGGTTGCAATGATGAAACTGGGCTATAGAAACGCGAATGTGTCTAAATTTTTATTATTGATGCAGACGCGTGTCAGTTCAAGAAAAAAGTTATAAATAACTTAATGTAGAATAAAAAAACCTGCTCTCTGCGCGTATTCATAAGAAACTTTTTTTTCACACGAAAACTCGCTCTCTGCACTTTTTTATTATCATCAGACTTCAAATATAATTTGAAAATAAAAAATATATATTTCGATCTATTATACTATCGGTGTTCCACATGAATTCTCCGATGGTGATTCATTATTGCAATAATTTGATTTGCCGTGACCAGCGGTTAATATAAGAACGAAAAACGCATGCATTGCTTCCTGATCCCGTGGTTTCCATTTTTTTCCCTCTGAGAGTTGCTCATGAACACGGCCTTTCAGGGCTTGTCGGTTTGTTGCTATTGCCAACATTTTCATATTTCCGAGGCCGCTTAGGTATGTTTGTCGCAGCACCCGCGTGCCGGGCATATCCTCTTCGCGGGCAAGGCTGACACCGCGGCCGCTTAGGTGTGTAGCAGCCTTTATGCCCAAAGCTTATAGTCTATGCTCAAAACATTTATTTTCCTGGAATCGACTTTAAGCGATCGATTCTCGATTCCGAATCCGTGCCCGAGAATCGGCAATTGGAATCGACTCATCCCTAATTCTTATCATAATTTACCATCATTAACCACAGCCATATTAACATAGCTCCTATTCGATGAGCGCTCTTACCACCAACTTGAATACTGTTTTGTGGGGTTGCCTACTTCTAGTAATGTAATCTGGACACTAGAAATATCTTTATACCAAAATGCTACTGGGCCTGGACATTCCAGATAATTAATCTTATACTGCAGTCTGCTAAACATGAAATTGTATGCTGAGATTTCCAAATGCTAGACTAAGTATTGAGAAGATACTTCTCTTCGTAATTAAAACCTTAGCAGTAGGTACAAACTTCACTATAATTTCAAAAAACATCCTTAGAGTAATACAATTGACTAGAAAGATTAATGAGAGTTTGATTATAAAATGATTAATCACAATTTCATTACTTACTTGAGATCCAGAATCATAGCAGGGTCTGCATTGGCTTTGTCCATTTCAGAGTTATAGAATATTATCTTCTTCGATGACACTACAACGTATTGCTTTTTCCAGCCATGCCTACGAATGTTCTGTTTATTCGGCACAGACAGCCAACCCTCCAGACGAGACTCTGTAATTTATAACAGAACAAAACGTTATGACCACAAACTATATGTGTTAAAATTAAATCATACATCACTAAAAAAAATTGCACTTGTATCACATACCCTGCACGGAATCCTCGACGTCATTATCAGCAGCAGCTCCCCCACTCGAAAGGGAAGCTGTTTCTGAAGACAACGCAGCCAGTCGACCTTGCAATTGCTCAATTTCAGAGTCCTTGCTATCACACTCCATCTGAAGTCGTACTTTCGAAGTACTTTCTTCCACCACCTGCGCTTGCAGCTCCTGAACCTCTCTCTGGTACTTAATACACATTTGTCCATACTTCTCACGTTCCTATTTGAGGTTAATATATGATTAGAAACATCAAAGCAAACATACAGAGAAAAATTGTCAGATATCATCATTTCATTAAGTACGATTAGCAGCATGATTCAATTTTTTATTTTGCACCTTAGTTATCTGTTTTACAACCAAGACAAATGGCTTTACAACAATAAAGCAAATACTAGTAGGAAATCAGTTGATTGGGCAATCCCTTTCATAAAATTTGACAAAAATCATGACTGATTCAAAATCAACACTGAGTTGTAGGTAATAACCAGGATAATATAGGTATGGATGTGAGAGAATGATTATCTTCAGTACTGATTAATAAGAGTTAACTTGGCAAAACTTCATGCCATTTTCAAAGCAGAATTTTGATCATATTTTTCGACAGTGTAAATTTAAAAACTCAAATCGCGCATACCAAAATTTCAAATTCTGTATTCAATGTAATGATATCATGAAGGGATTTATTTTAACAGTTAAATCTGTTTTTAATTTCCCATAATGACTATTTAGTTACCACTGTTAAGGTAAAAGTTAGAAGTAGCCAATGGGGGAGCAGCATATGTGTTGAAATATTATTAAATCTCCACTATTTCATGATGAGAGATCTATGATGAGAGGTCCGAGACTGATGTAATTACTATCCAAAATGCACCTAATAAAGCTTATTATGAAGCGTGTTTCCAATTTGAAGACAGAAATTAATGAACAATTAAGCTTATAGCAACCCAAAGAAACACTAACAGAAAGAATAATGAGATCAATACTAGAGCTGGTAGGGACAGCTTGAAAGATTTCTCTCAAGACCATGCTTCTCAAACGTTATAACTAGTAATGTCATTTCAAGTTGAAACAAATGGTCCTTATTTTATTTCTAAATTTGAACACTAGAATGTGGTAATGCCGAAAGAATACAAGAGAATAACACAAAGCTTTTAATAGTGGTCTCACTAAGTAGCTGACAATCAAAATAAGGAACCAAATAAATAAAAAAAACAGTTTCAGAATTAATTCACATCTAAGAGGTGTCCAGTGTTTGGTGGGAAACTTACATCAATGGAAGTGACTAACGGTATTCACAGTTTCCTTAGTAAGCTACTAACGTCTAAGTAGCGTTCTAAGTAGTATAGTAGTATCATACCAGCACAATGGTATTCTTAGATCGTTACTAAGGGCTATTAAGCTTTGTATGCTACTATCTTAGCAGCCAGCTCTTAGTCGCCCACCTGCCTTGTCTAAGGGAGCTACTAAATATGGTGGACCGTTGTGGACTCCAGTTTTATTTGTATAGTGTAATGGATTTTTTACACATTTGTGCCAATAAGGAACACGAAAATCCATTCTTAAAGTAAGGCAGAAAACCCATGTAGTGTGATTGCTGACAGGAATTGAAATTTTTTTATAGCTGCAAGGAAACTAAAATGATCAGTGAACTTGTGCCTCCAGTGCAAGTGAACACAATTTGTGGTTTCAGTGTACCCCTAAGTGAATTGATTGCATATAGACAATGAAGTACAGAGTGAAGCGACAAGTGAAGTGATTAGTTAGTGTATGAGCTTCGGCAAAATTATTTATTACTTCCATACTGGTGTAATCAACCGTATACATTTCCATCAAAGGTATCTAACTGTTGCAAAGGGAATATGTTTCATATTTGAAGCAGTTATTCTTTAGGAATACAGTGAACGCACATTAATTTTCATTCGTTTGTATGCTTACAAGTTCTGTTTGATTTTATTACTTATTCTGGTCACTTCATCGTGCACTATCACCAGTGTTTACATTTCACGCATTTCATTGCACTGTTGCTTTTGTTACAGTACAAGTGACAGTGAGATTGGAAGTTTATTGATGTTACAATAACTGGTTTAGCAATTTGTTTCAGCCTATTCATTTCATTGTCTACGTAATGGTAATAACTTCATGGTAACCACATAAATAATGGATGAAATACTCTAGGGCTTCTAAACGGGTCAGATTTGGTTCCATGCCAACATTTCAATAACTCACTCTGAACCATAATCTTATCTTAATAAACATCCAACTTACTCACCAGGAAAAACCTTTGGTCTTTCAAATAAGGAATTAATTTGAAATACAAGCAATCAACCAAAAATTCACAAGCAACTTTAGATGCAAAGAAGAATATTACTTCTTACCATTGTGAGCTCCTGTTGAAGCTTCCTGCAGTCTTTTTCCTTGCGCCGCAAGTCTGCTGAAGATACCTTGCCCTTCCTGCCACCAACACCCACACCAGTAACAATGTCTTTCCTGTTCATTATTTCTGCCAATTTATTTACAGCTTGCATCTTCAGCATTTGCTCCGTACGAAGCTGCTTACGAAGGCGCTCAATATCTTCAGCATCAGATGCAGCCCTGTTAGCCTCTGCACATGTAACAAATATTGAAGAGGACTTTATCACAATCATACCATGAAGTATTTAGCACCAAATATGGTTGATATTCATTGCCCCAATACTTGTAAATCAAAACCATCCACTAAGCGACTGGGAGCATAGATCATTAAATGGGAGATATTAAGACAAAAAGTTACCCATTATTTGGCTTCTTGCTATTAATAGTGTGCCAAAATCATTTAAAGCACTTGTTTCACTTCACTTTCTGGTTGAATAATAATTCATTCATTTTATAAGTCCTTGAAGTTAAAGCAATTCCCCAAAACGAGAGAGACTTTCACAACAAATGACCTCCAGACTTGAATTTAAGGAGCAACTAACATACAAATATTCAAGTCACATTTCTCAGAATCCATGCATCACGATGGTGAGGTATTAATTTTTTTCTGGTGATTTAGAATATATAGATATGAAATTGCGCAAGAGTGATAAGAAGACTTAATGGGTGATACTGATCTCTTTCTCTCAAAATGATTCAAATAGATAACTCTCTTCCTGTTCAGGAATGATCCATAGGAAAAATTATTATCTAAGAGTAATGGGTAGAGGTCCGTGAAAGTGGTTTTATTTTTTGCTAAAATTCGTTTTAAAACCATGTGATTTCGGTGTTATAGAAAATCTTGGCGGTGTTATTTTAATGCAACAATTTTCCCATGTTTGTGGGCGTTTTATTATTTTATGCCACATGTTTCATGTATACTTATACTTTTATTAAGCATTTTACATAACCTTTAACACAATTTTAACTGTACAAAATTTCTGACAAAATTAAATGAAAGAAATGGTTCAACTTATACGCGCGGACTGCGAGCGGTTCAAAACATCGATTTTTATTTTGCTTGATGCTAATGGTCGTAGTTAATTTTTTTGGATGAACTTTCTAAAACGTTTAATGTAATTCAACGTAAATATCTCGAGGTAACTCGGTGATCCTTTTTTTATAATCCTACAAGAACACAAAATTTCGACGAAAAACAGGGTCCGCCATTTTGTATCGTATCCGCCACAAATAATACAAATGAGTTATGAAAGTTGCCAAGAATTAACAATAATAAACCACATAATAATATTGTAAATTTTTGTTTCTATTGAATAACTACAGAAGGTGTGGCATTAGTTTTAACATGCTGAATTTTGATAAAAATTCAATGAGGGCAATTTTTTCAAAATTTGTTCCACTTTGAGGCCAAGTAATTTGTTTAAAAAAATTGACAATGAAAAACAGCATGCGTCAAAATTTGCACTAATGTATTGACAACATTTTTGCAAAGTTTCAATTTCCGCACTCAAAAAAATCGATTTTGAGGTTTTGTCCAGCTTTTTTCGATTTCAGCCCACTGTGCGGCGGTACGCCGCCTAAGGCGTTAAATACAGTCAGTGCTACATTGCGGCCGCTTTCTGACGAGACGACTTTTTGCCGCCCGCCGTTCACGCCACGACGCCCTAAAATTCAGGCCACTTTCAGACGAGACGACTCTCTGCCACGCTGCGGGCCGTGCCGTGAACGGCGGCCCGGTCCCAGCCAGCGGCTGTGTTTAAGTCAACGAAATTGTTACATTAGACCCACACTCAAGGTTTTCCTGCAACAAGTTATCCAATAACGCTGTCTAATGTGGTCTAATGCGTCGCGGTGAGTCACCGGAATTACTGCTTGGCATTGACGCGTAACGCGCGCGTGAGCTTGTATTTCCGCTCTTCCGCGGCCGCGTTAAATTTCTTTCCGCAACATTTTTAATTCACAATATCTAATTCTTCAGGTGAGAAAGTGCTTCATTCTAAATATTTCAGGATTGATGCATGGGAATCGAAGAGAGAGGCTGTGATAAATTGAACGGAAAATTCTGGCGGAGAAATCACTACAGTGCGCGATATTACGCGGATGCGTTATGCGCGAGACTAAACGAGTCAATTGACCTTGGAATCGTAATGAGATAGAGCAAATGAACGTCGGCAGCGTTAAACAATGGATTATGACTCATTAGATGTGATTTTTTTGCTAATCCACCTTAAATCGCAAATAACGCGAAATTTCGTTTTAATTGACCGATTTCCCGTTATTTCGCAATATCGCGTCTCGCGAAATTCACGGACCTCTAGTAATGGGTCTTCTCATACACAGGGAACCCCCGAGTTACGTATGTCTCGACTTACATAAATCCGTACCTACGTAAGTGATAACCGTATTTCAAGTGATAACGTTAATTTTCAAATGCGAGCGCAAAGATATTGATATTCACTCGTATACCCAATGGCAGAAAAAATATCGAATAGTTATCGAGTTTTTTACATGTTAAACAAAACAAAGTGGCCCTTTATTATCATTCCTTGAAAGAATTTACATTAATTTCTGTAGAAAAATCGCTTATAAATCCCAAGTCACCAATCAACGTGAAAATTTGCAGTTCTAGTGATGGAAGTGGTTGCGCTCACTCCGGTACGATACAGCTTGCTACACAGCATACACACTCGAACTCCGACTTTCAACTATTTAAAAATTGTATCCTTGGTTGGCCATTTCCATCTGTGGATTTAAAAGAAAATGAAGTTCGAGCAGAAATCTTAATTGCGGAAAATAATTGGTTAGTACCCACTACTAGTATAGGCATTGAAATTTTGAGTGTTGGCAATGAACGCTGCGAAAAAGTGAAGAAACAGTTGACACACGATATTAATTGCGTACTTGTTTACATATTTCTGGCGACTGGGTTACCGTGTTATATTTTGCTAAGATTTTATTAAGCTGTATTTTCTTGTTCTCTCATTTTGCGCGCAAATGTAAATTAATACTGCGTTATTGAAAGCTTTTCCCCACTAATTTTGTTGCACGTTAATGACTGAGTTGGCTGAATAAAAGCTCAATTTTAATTAGCTTTGTGCATTGGAAATACTCTTTGATGTTTCCAGCAAAGTAAATATTCAAATGATCATATTTTCACATAATTTTATTGAGATATGAGAGAAAGTAAATGTCAACGTGCGTGAAAGATTGAGTGTATGTGCGTTTGAATGTATCTAAGAATATAGTGATTTACTAGTATTTTTTTGTGTGTTATCAGCTCCCAATCCTCGACAATGGTTGAAAAAATACGATGGAGACTTAGCTTTCTGGCAAAACTCAATATCCTCGCAGCTGAGCTTCTTGGGCAGTCGATGCGACATTTTTTCCGAAAACAGGATATCAGGTTACAATTCACGAATTATATTTTAAGTCTCACTTGTCAGAGTAAGTGACAAAGGTATGGTCTTAATTAGAGATGGGTCGAATAGCAGATTTCTTGAACTCGAATATCGAATTCGAATATTAAACCATGGCTCGAAACTATTGCATTTAACTTGAAAATACCTCAACATGAATGTCATAAAAGCTAGGATACCAATAGTATCTCTAATATGAATATTTGCCTTCGTCAACTGGTGATTGTTTTCATTTAAGCACTTCTTTGCAAATTGCTATCATATGATGCAAAAAGGTAAGGATTGGGAAAAACTTCTGTCGACAGAAGAATGTGCCAAACCCATTCATCGTTTTTCAAAGCTTCTGAAAAAAAGTCCATATAAAGTTCGATAATACAAGCCTTCCAATTTTTACTCCAATGCACTTCTTGATAGGGAGAAACTGCTGAATTCTGAAACTACTTTAAGTAGAGATATAAAACATATTGTTTTGCTCACCCTCTTTCATTATCTTTAATTGATGTTTCAGGTCATCACCCTCCTTCCTCAACTGCTCCAGAGAATTCTTCAGTTCTGCCTCTCTTTCCCTCAGCTGAAAAAATAAAATTATGCCATGAAACTAACTCTGAATAAAATGCTGTGATCAATATATTGGGTACTACTCCAAAAAAAAGCTTTCTACAACCAGATATGGATGCGCAGAATGGAAAGAGCGAAATGGGTCATGGGATGGGCAAAGCGAACCAACGGCAGTCTTGATAATCAAAATGTATCCCTCAAAAAATAACACTCGGTTATTTTAACATTACTTCAGAGATGATTTTGAGAATGATTTAACTGAAATACTATTATTATAAAAAATAATGATAATAATAATTATAATGATAATAATAATACCCCAATACATTTAAATAAAATTAATTAATAGGAGCCACCTGAATAAAATGACTTTCAGGAATATATTACAATTTCCGAATAACAGTTTAATTCAATCATCAGGTTATCAAAAGGCAACATTTCACAGAGATCAGAATGCCATTATCATTTTCAGTTATTTACGATACATTTAAGTAAATAAAGGTTCGTAGCACTTTTCCACAAGAATTTTTAATGCGTACAACGCGTTTCGGCTCACTGAGCCATCATCTGGTACAAGACACTTCAGAACGTGTGAAAATCCCTTTTATACCCTTGAGAAAGGAGAGGATTTAACATCTTTGAGGATGGGGGATGGGAACAGGCATACAGAGTAGAGACAGTGGGAAAAGATACAACTACGGGATGTGGAGAACCCACGTTGGAGGGAGGGTTCTAGTCATAACTGTAAAATGACGACACGTGGGGATGAACCATAGCAAAACGGGAGGAGGGGGTGTTGAGAAGAGCGAAAAAAGGGCGGTTTAGGGTAAATAGAGGCCGCGTGTCTTTTGAAAGTGAGAGAAGTAAGTAGCGATGCAGGAAAAGAGGCGGGGGTGAGGAGTCCCTTTGGTTTAGCTGAGAAGGAGTGAAAGTTAGCGGGGGTACAAGGGAGGAAATTGCCAGCGAAAGAAAATGGTCAAACACAATACGTAGAGGGGGTGGGCGGACGGGAAACACCCCGTGGATGTTGGGGTCACTTAAGGCGTGGGTGAGGGAAGAATTTCACCATTTGTTTTGGCGAAGGGTATCTTTAGGAGAGGGGAGTGGGTGAAAAACACTTGCTCATTCATGAGCGTATTCAAATCACTTTGTACAATTTCGAATTGCTCAACAACATCCAGTCTTGTGCCCTTACTTTCTAAATGTAGAATTTCAGGTTTAAAATTACAACAATGCAAAGTCTGTAGAAGGTGTTTGGCGAGAAGTGACGTTTCATTCCCATTTTTCCAGCACCTTCTACATTCTTTCATTTTGGTAATGAAACTTCTGCCTGTTTGACCGATGTAACACATGTTGCATGAATCACAATTAACCTTGTAAATGCCGGATTGATTGATGGTATCTATTTTGTCTTTGTTACGACACAAAACTTTACCGAGAGTGTAGGGGTTATAAAAAGAGACATTGAATTTATTTTTGGGGAATTTGCGAGCAAGCCTATTTGAAAGATCCCCCACAAACAATAGCCGGCACCATTTTTTGGATTTCTCTGTGATGAGGGGAAGGGAGCAAAGCTGTGAAATAGCTTGCATTTTTAACTTTCTCTGAAACATTTTGGTAATAATGTTTACACTATAGCCGTTTGAAACTGCAATTAATTTGATATTGGAAAGTTCACTATTGAAATTCACAGCATTTAACGGTAAATCTATGCAACATGGAATGAAATGAGGATAATTTCTGGGAGGCTGGATGGCATGAGTCACTTGGAATGATTGTATCGCTATAGCAGAGTTTTCTATATACACCAAATTCATGTTTATCACCAACTATGGATATGGGGAGATCAAGAAAGTTTCTTTGTTTATCGGATTCTATTTCCACTGTGAACATAATGTTAGGATGTTGGGTATTTAAAAGATTCAGTAAGTTATCTAATTGTCTAACAAAAAATAATTAATTAAAATATATTTTTGAAACTATTTCATCGTTATCAAGCAATCAGCGAAAGCCAATTTTGGATTTTATGATATTACCTGCTGGTCTGAGAGCAAGATAGAAATTGACAATCGAAAACAGTTCCGCGCATTGCAGGCGACGAAAATCAAACTCGTACAGTATTTATGATGTAACTCATAAATAAAATCTGTGATCAAACATAATAATTAATTTAAAGCGGCAAATAAGAGATGAGGGTACACAGTGAAAAGGTTAGTCATAATTCATTGACAACAGCATTGATGATACTGCAGCATTTACGCTTAAATACTAATGCGTATACATGCAATAATTAACTTTGGGAAAAATTATAGCAAGGTTCGGTCCCTAATCCATCTGCTTCATTTGGGGATTTATAATCAATATAATTGATCAAACATAATAGTATTTAGGCAAGGAAGAAGAACACTCCTGCATGAGCTGATAGCACAATCTAAACAAAAGTTTCGTTTCCTTTGTATTGTTCCTTTTAGACTCTGCTGACAGGGTAACCACGAGGAATAAAGAGGTCAGAATCAATAACTATGTAAAACTACGAGTAACAATGCTGATTTATATTTTTTTAGGCGATGTAGACAATCTTACATTAAAATCACTTTGACCTCTCCTCAGCAATGCCAGTTTTAAGTTTATTGGCACAAGTGTCTTCATAGTTCCTTAGTCGCTCGAAAAATCTAATAAAATCTTCTTTTCCGACTTCAAAGGCATTGGAGCCTTTCCAGGTGGAGTAATTGCCTTTCTCTTAAGTGAATTTGTGCACAATGTGTAACCATTGTAACGGACGGGTAATGTTATTCCATTCCAATATCTCTATCGAAGCAATTGAGTATTACGATCCGTGCGTTAAAAATGCCCTGGTAGGCAGTCGCAATCGGAATTACGCCAGCCGAATGCTGGCATTATTTTCAATGCCATAAATCGACCCCAAATTCCGCTTGGGGCCGCTATTTTGAGATAGAGAATCAGGAAGGCATAATATTGTGCCGCAATAGCATCTTCGTTATGATAGCGCAGCCACAATCTTTTACAGAATAGCCCTGCAGTATTCATTAAACATAAAAATAAATATCAAATGAAACAATCCTCAGGCTAAACATTCATAACAGGGGATTTTCTAAGAGTTAACATATTGATTTTAACCATCCATATTTGATTAAAATAGTATCATAACACTAATACTAATTTTAGTGTTGATGAGACGATATTGTTTTGGAAAAGAAAGCAATCTCGTTCATTCATTTTCAGGGAAGGAAAACCTGGGTCAGGTTTCAAGGCATTGAAAGACTTTCACGTAGCTGCTAATGCCTCGGAGGACTTCAAATTAAAATGATTTATCATTCATAAACTGCTAGCTATGAAATGGCGTTCAAAGTAGCATTTGCCTGTCATTTTGATCAGCGACAAAAGGGCCTGGGCGACATAATAATTATTTTTAGACTGGTTTGTAAAATCGTCAACTGCCAGCAATGCATTACGAACCCTTGAGATAGCAGATGTTAGTCCACCCGCACGACAGGAGGGAATTTCAAAAGCACATATGAATTTTTTTAAACGTGAATAAGTCTTTAAATGCATGACATATCCCTAGCCCATATTTTTTTGATGAAAAATAAATTATGTGCATTAATACATTAAAGCAGGTTTTTTGCTTAACTTTACGCAAGTACACAAAACTCAGGGCTAATAGGTAGGCCTACTGGAAAGATGGCACTTCATTAACATCCATTATTAGTAAAATAAGACAGCAATATTTCCACTGAGTTTTATTATGACACTACGCGTTTTGTCGTAACAAACAACACTATCAAGTGTGTTGTTTGTAACGACGAAACGTGTAGTGTCATAATAAAACTCAGTGGAAATATTGCAATTTATTATTTTACTAATGTTAAAAACTTCCACCATATCAAACCCAACATCATACAAGATATAACATCCATTATGTTTTTTAAAACAAAGTCTACTTCAGGGTATAATGACACCACTTTTGGCCATAAAATAGCCTCACCATTTGCATATCTCTCCTCTCATGTAAGACGGTGCCTGCATCCCAATTGCTGCATTACCCCCCTTTTGCCATTAAAAGATTTACTACCTGGCCCTTTTTAACCCAAAATTACAGACAGCCTGATCCAGCGGTCAGGCCTAGATGATAACCTGATTCAAAATTTCGAGGCCCCAACAACTTCAAGTACAGGTGTTAGGCTACTTACAGCCGCAATGGAATTGTCTCGCGATGTTATTTCGGCATGATGCTTAGCAGAGAGGTCATTGGCCTCCAGCTCTCGGACAGTTCTCTCCTTCTCGAGGTCAGCCACAGTCTCTTCTGCGATGGAGCGAGCCAGGGCTTCACTGTCCGCCCTTGCCAGCGCCAACTGCAACTGCTGCGCCAGTCCCCCTCTCTCCTCTTCCAATTCCTGGATAGTCCTATACCTCTCCTCACTCTCCTCCCTCAGTTCCTGCGCTTCCGTCTTGTAGAGCGTCTGCAAAATAAGTGGGTGGGATTAAGTACCCCTTTATAGAGCACATTCCATCAATCCAAAACATTTCACACCTAAAATGATCAGCAAAAAGGATCTGTTGAATAGAACTATTCCATACACCAGGCGACAACAATGAATAGAATGTCTTGCAGAGCTATAAAAAAAACACAAGTTGTAGGATACAAAAGGCATGCTAAGTGTGAGGTGGCCCTGGGATAAGACCTGCTCTCCTTCCCCTCCTCCCCACCCTTTTTCCTTAATGCGTGCAATTCTCTGACTTAGGCCCGGGTGAGCTCTATTCTTACCTTTTCAAACCAGCATTCAGGTCGAATCACTGAGTGAGTGACTCAATACTCTTTCCTGTGAACAATATGACTGTTCCAATTAGCATTTGGATTATCAAGAATGAATTAAGATCATTAAATTATGGAAGGGTGTAAATGGAAATGGTCCGAAGGAATTTTCCCAGATTTCACAGAATCCTCAGTTGGCAGATAACATGTAAGAGGAGTTTAGCACTCACAGAGAAGTACTGCTCCGCCTCCAGCTGATCCTGCAGTTCCCGCATCTGCATCTCCTCCACCGAGCGAGCAGCCTGCAGTCGCCTCACCTCATCCTCGGACGCTCTCTTGCTCACCCTCAACGAGTCCACCTCGGAACTCAACTGCGTCTCCCTGGCACGCAAGTGAGCCACTTCTGACGAAGCAGACCCCAGCTCAGACTGTACTGTGGACCTCCTCTGCTGCTCCTGTTCAACCTGTATCCCCAGCGCTTTGACCTAAAAGGCCAACCACAGAGTTTCCACTTCAGTAAAAATACACAAGGCAGATTTTCAAGGCTTAAAAATTTCCCTATCACCCTATAATAATATGAACTAATGAGATGATTAACAACATGATAGGAAGATTATGGACTTCCTTGGCTAGATCGATTAAGTTACAAAAATAAATTTAAAAAATCTCGCAAAGATAGCAGAACTATTCCATACACCAGGAGAAAAGTCTATATTAAGTATTGCGAATATCCCAAGAAAATCATTAGTTACAGCATGAACTCATAATGGCCTATGCCCAGCAAAATTTGCTTCCATAATAAATGTTCCTAAGACATGCAGACGTTGAATAAATTTCCCAAAGCAGTAGATGGCAGTTGTGAGATTGTGTAGGAGAAGGGATTGGGTAGAATGGTAGGAAAATAAGAAGTCAATGAGCAAAACACACCAAAATTTCCTAGAGCCACAAATTTCTCCAAAGGCCTCATACACTCAGACACTCACGGTTACAAGGGTTTCACTGCCTTATGAGAAATCATTAAATTCGGATTCAGGTGGATAATTAATGAAAAATTAATTCAAAAAAATTAATGAAAAATTAATGAAAAAGGTAATTACCTTTTCAACCTCTTGCCTATGTTCTCCTTCAAGTTTTTGTAGCCTTTGCTGAATTTGGCGGTAGTCGACAGATAACATGGACATTTGTCTTTCTTTCTCTTGCCAACATAACTCAGCCTTCTGACGAGCACTTTTCTCCTCATTTAATTTGGCTTGTAATCCTAAGAAAATAAATGGAAATGGCAATTGTAGTATTAAAAATGAAAAATTATAAACCTGTAATACTAATCAAGAAGGGCAAGATTTGCAATACTTGACAATGACAAAATTATGACATCAAAGATTAATCCAATTATAATAATAAAAAGAAATTGTCTAAAATATAAAAATAAAATTATCAGTAGAGTATCCAAGAGTCGAGATTTATTCAGTGCAAAATGCAATCAAAAAACACATTGAGACTTGGTTAGAGAGTTTTATATCCTCTCTATATACATATGGTACGTTGAATATTGCACCATCTTTTATTTTTCCTAAAATCATGTTAGTTAGGGATATGTCAAAAGGAATTACAGTGAACTCTTGTCATCGGGACCAAAAAATGGCAACTTGGTAATATTGCATCACATAATCTCAAGAATTTTTTTCAAATCTCACAAAATGCTTACTTTGATTTTTTTTAGAGTCTTTACGGAATTGTTTTAATCATTATTGGAATTAATCTGAGTGAGTATTCTTCAATAACTGCTTTTGAAGTAATTTAAAATTCTACATTATCGTAAAATATGTACAGTAAAACTTTGATTTTAGGCAGTTGGAGGGACCGAAATATGAAGTAAAATCAAAGTGTGTAAAAATCAAGCGATAGTATTGAGGGGGAGTATAGTTTTCAGGATAACACTTGCTAATTATTTTTAGAAGGCTTACCCAGGAAAAAATATTTGGTCTGTAACTAATCTGGATCTGGTCTGAAAGGCTAAATTCACTGCATTAAATACAATAATGACATCAAGTTCAATGAAACCAAAATCCTTTGCAAGGCAAAGGGATATTGGGACCGTCTTACAAAAGAGGCCATTGAAATAAGAATCGAAAATAAAAAAATGAATAGAGACGCGGGTTTCAACCTCAGCAAGACATGGAATCCCATGATCAAAAGAATGAGAAAACTAAGAGGAGGAAGAAAACCTAAAACTGACCAATCACAGACGACTTGACCGCCCCAAATGGGTATATAAGCCCACCACTAACCATGTCCATCATTCGCCCTGAAGACAATGGCAGAGGAGGCCATTGATGAGGCCAAACGTTGGCAGCAATGTCAATCTTGACCCGGCTGATTTCCCGAGAAGACTTCATCAACAAGATTTGCCGGGAAAGTACCAGATCCTTCATGTTTTTCATAGTTTTCTGGAATATCTATAATTACCTTTAACAACTTCAAGGTTGGCTTCCTCTTTGGAGACTAGACAGGAATGCTGGGTCTCATGGTGTGCTGCAACTTCCTGACGATAGCGGGACTCGGATGCTTTGAGCTCAAGGGCAAGCGACGCCACCTCCTTTTCCAAGGAAGAGACACGCTCCCCCAACAGTCTGTTATCCTCTGCAAGTTTGGCTCCCCTCACCACCCACCTCTCCACTTCCAAATGGGCAGCTTGAAGACGAGCTGAAAGAAAAAAATACACATAAGAGTAAATTTTAATGAGTTCAAGTACATAATCCCCTGCATGACATCCTCAATACTATATACAGCAGCAGATTATCCGGGTTGCATATTATCCATTCATTATTTTCACTCTCGCTCAATTTTTTCCGCAATCCTTACAAAAAAATAAAATTGGAGGCAAAATCATCAGAATTACTGCTTTAATATTAGGATACCCCGGGCTTGTTATTTCCATTAGAATCTCCTTCGTAAAACGGAAGCTATCGCACGCTAGCTGCATTCACGGGAGCACTGTGTTCCTGTTTTCCAAGCCTCGCAGTGCGCTCCCTGATCATGGATACACATCCCGCAGAAGTTGCAACCCAGGCTACTTGTGTGAGACGCGACTACGTGGCGTGGTGCCTGCCAGACAGTGTAGTTTCCGACGTCGAGCAGTGGTGGTTTTGAAGCATTCGTTCCAACCACTTTTCTGTATCTGCAATCGCACAGCCACGGATGTGTGGTTTTTAAAACCAGGCCTTGCATGGAGCATTAATAATACGAGTACAACCATGTTATCGCCACTAAAAAGATCGCGAACTGGCGAAGAAAGCTCTCATTGAGTCCGGGAAGCACTCTAAAATAACAGAATAACTGCATAAATAATAATTTATTTCTTGTTTTAGGTAAATTATGAACATTACTAGACTTTTAAGTGAAAGTTTGGATTATCTGTGTTTTCAGTTTATTCGTGCCATCTCTCCCATCATTAGCCTCGATAATCGGGAGTGTACTGTACTCTTAACGAAAACACTATTGGAATTAAAATCAACAGATTTAGGCGTTACTTGGTGGAATGATGAGATATTCATGGTTAAATAAAAACACAGTACTATTCCACAACCTTATATTTTTTTTGCAGTCTACTAGTTTCAACGTTTACAACGTCAACGAGTCTTGATAATGACGTTGTAAACGTTGAAACTAGTAGACTGCAAAAAAAATATAAGGTTGTGGAATAGTACTGTGTTTTTATTTAACCATGACTATTGGAATTGTACAGCTCCAACAAAATTTGCTGCTTACTAAGCTTATGAAATTGAATTTGTTCCAGGGTCTGATTTTAAATTAGGGAGTATGTTAAGTCCCCTGAGAAAGTAATACATTAGGCAAAAAGTAAAACTTAACTTAAAAAATACAGGATTGGCACAAAAGCCTCGCTTGAGGGACTGAAAACTGCATTGAATCCTTCCTCAGAAAAAACTTCGAACTGATTAAAATCCCTAAATGCTTCACACAGCAATCAAATAACAGCGACTTCAACTTAGGGAAGCTTCATGACATTTGCAGCAGAAAGCTGAAGGTACAGTTCCTATGAATATGTTATCAAATCTCAACTTGATATTAGCCTCACTCCATTGCATGACCAATGAAAGTGTAAGGCTAAATTAACTTTAGGCATGGAAAAGTGCAAAAGAATAGAGAATGAAAAAAGAGGAAGTTAATACATGTACATACATTTAAGGGAGAAGATACCAAAAGCTTTCACAGCTGCCCACAGTATACACATGCTAGGCCCATCAACAGAGATTAAAAGGTTCGGTAAGATAGGGAGACACACCTTCCATTTCTTGATGTAAGTCCGATGCTTGTGAACGAGACGATCGCTCTTGTGACAGTTGTCCCTGGAGCACAGCCACTTCCTGCTGCAGAGCCTCCCGCTGCGACTGCATCTGTGCCATTGAGGCAGTCAACTCCGATCGAGCCTGCTCTGCCGCTGTACGAGCAACTGTGAGCTCAGCCACCTGCTTCCTCAAACGGGCACTGGCTTCAGCTTCACCTTTCAGCTTTTCTCCCAATTCGTTAGCCTTTTGAGAAGAGAGAATAAGCATACAATATATGCAATTGAGTTAAATTTTTCATAAAGCATGGCTTCAATAACAGCTCTACATCATGAACTCATAAATGAATGCAGTGAAAAAAATGGCAATGGCTGGGAGGGAACTGAAACCACCACCTTAAACTCGCACATAATGCCCTGTGCATGCTTGGGTCTAATTAATTATTTATATGCTTGCAGACTGGTATATAATTTGATATTAATTGTAGTAATGAATATAATCTTTCACAACCAAGGATTGTTTCTTCTCATTTAACCCCTATTGCTGAAGTGAAATCTCAAAGAAAAATTAGGAAAACAGCTCTTGTCAGATAAGCAAATATCCTACATTAGAGCTGTGTCGTTCATGAATGAATCGTTCAAAATGAATGATTCAAGGGCATTAACCGAATGAATTGAATCTACGTTTTCCACTCGAATCGTTCAAAATGAGCGATGGACGATTCAAATCCTCCGAATCCAAATCGTTCAATAAGAACGATTTGAATTCAGCTTGACTGCATTGATGCTACCCATAAAAGGTGGTGAATCATCATTAGATCCTGACGAATGGCCATACATGTTGGAGGAAGAGTTCTCGGGTTTCCAGCCAGGTCCAAGGGTTATTCAGCACCGACGTTTCGAGGGTGAAGTCTGCCATCGTCTTCAGGATGACATTCATCTTCGCCCTCGAAACGTCGGCGCTGAAAAACCCTTGGACCCTGCTGGAAACCCAAGAACTCTTCCTCCAGTCTACTCGCCGGGAAAACCTTAGATCCTTCGGCCATACAGGTTGGCAATAAAAATGAATTCTTCACCATAATTATTATCGATTTGAGTCATAGGTGTATGCGGTATGTATTATAGTGTGACGGAACTAAGTATATACTGATTTTGTAAAATGTGATAAGAGCTTTTTCCCAGAGTAATCAGTGCTATAAGTATTCATCTGAATATAACAGTGAAATGAAACTTCTTGAGGCACCGGATTTTTTTTAGGTGGAATTAAAATGAATTCTTCACTTTCACAATTAAATGTTTTAATTAGTAAGAAAGTCTTTGAGAAATAGTTGCATGCAATGGAACAGTTAAAAATGTCTGTAATCTGACGGATTGAACTTAGTTTAGGAGTCATTTACATTAAGAGTAATTGAATTTCACAATCAATTTTTCGTGGACCACTAATTTTGTACAGCATAAAATTCAGACAAATCGAAGAGGTTTTAAAATCTGAAAGCAATTTATTAGAGATGCCTTTACTATGAAAATTAATAATAACTGTGAATTGCTATCTGTCATAATATTTGAAATGCAGTAGGCTGACAGATTTTCATGGATTCAAGCATGATTAATACATTACACATACAAAATGTACTCTTCATGGATTCAAGATTCACAAAGATTCGAGATTCAGCTGGATTCGATAATAACATGGATTTGATATTCACATGGATTTGAGATTCCCACGGTTCATTCGGCATAGGCGGATCCAGGGGGGGGGGGGGGACGGGGGCACGTGCCCCCCCCCCCCAGACCCTCAAAAATATGCCAGATTTTTAATACGGTCCCATTATGATTGCGTTCGTTTTGTATTACGAGGTATCGTTGTGCCCCACCCAGAACAAAATCCTGGATACGGCCTTGCTTGTGCCCCTCCCAGAAAAAAATCCTGGATCCGCCCCTGTCATTCGGTTTATTATAAAAAATTTAAAGAACCGATTCATTGCCACGAATCAAATCCCTTGAACCAAATCCACCAAATGAACTAAAATTCCCACCTCTATCCTACATCAGAATAAATATTTTAAACTCAACTTGGCAGGTCATATTATGAGATGGATAGTAATATTATCAATAATTGTGTGATGGAACTGAAAATTTTTAAGTGTACTTTCATATGCTTCATTAGAAAAACCATTCTACATTCCAACTTTCAAAATGCTTTTCTCTATCTTCAATATAATTTTTAAAATTAAACTTCGAACTTCATTCATCTCCATAAAGGTACAACACTAAATAGTTCAGTATCCAATCTAAACCCTGAATATTAATGAAAGCAAATTCATCTTGAGTGAAAGCAATGGAAAAAAATATACTATTGGTAATAAATCCAGGCTTTGAAGCTCAAAAGGAAAGAGAGACAGTGAAAGGCCTCAATTCAATAAGCATCAGAAAAGGACACAAAAATACATGGGTACACAGTGGATTATTCACAAGAGATCTCACCTGCTTCTCTAGAACACTAATTTTCTCATTCACTTGTTGGTTGTTGTTCATTTCTCTATTCCTTCTGCCCTGTTCTTCCTCCAACTTCCTCTTTATTTCTTGAAGCTGCGACTCAGCCTTGCGTCTCACTTCTGACTCCAAATCTACTTTACGCTGAGCCTAAAAGAGAATAATTTCTAATGTTAAACCATGGGCAAAGCAAAAAAGTAATTCATGCATTAAAATAAATAAAAAAAATTTGAGTCAAATAGCTTTTTCATTCAAAGCTGAACACCACAAAATACCAAGACAGTTATAAGGGAAAGAAACAAGAGGATTTGAAATGTAACCCAAGACAAATTACTACCTAAGGCAAATTGAGTAAGGGGATTTAATCAGAGTGACAAATTCTATACAAGCGGTTGATGTGGCCTCATGGGAATGCAAAATAGAATCAAACATAAAAATGGGAAACAACAGCCAAGTTCCCCATACACTCATTAAGTAGAGCTAAGCAAGAAAGAAACTTTCACTATCTGATAATCCCACAAGACATCATAAAAGGGCATAAAACATCAAGAAAATCTAACACTATTTATCAGCCAGGAAAAATTAAATGCTGTTTTCAAACTTCTCATAAGAATCTAATAACAGAATGACATATGCGAGGTTCATGCTGCGCTGAGATATTCATTGGCTACCAATGGATCACACAAATTCTTCATTTTCAATTAATACCGCGTCGGTTGCAATGGCAAAGACAAGTTTTCCTGGCACTACTGATGACCTGGCCTTTAGACCATCTTTGACCTGAAAATGCTGGCAGTAGTGCCAGTGAAACTGTTGTCTTCGCCATAGCAACTCACGTGGTAAATAAAAATGAATAATTTCATCTCACACCAAGAAAACATCTGTTCTCACAATGGATCAAACAACTTCTATGCGGGTCATTCCACGTCAAATCACCCAGAAATTTTCAAAATGACACCCACCGACTCGGATTTTAATGAAATTTTTGTCACTAGCTGCTATCACCTATCTAATGACCCATGTAAAATATTTCCTCTCTCACTCTCATAGTTTGTAAGATATGAGGAGTCGAAGTTTGAGATGTTTGCTCAGAAGTGGCGCTAGTGGGAGTAAAATTCCAGAGTGCAGGGCACAGGGTAAAAAGTCATAACTCAGAAACCACATGATATATTTGAATGAAATTTTGACCCCTTGTCTATCCAAGTACATAGCTTCCATAGTAATGTCTTTTATTCCCCTTGCATTGTTATGTTAGCCAAAATGATGTCAACAGTTGTTAATTAACCGATTTTTTTAGCTCAAAAACATTACTTCATATTTTCAGAATTATCACCAAAAGGCAGAGCAGTTAACTCATCCAATTTTTTTTTAAATTGAAGGTTAATATGTGCTCCAATATACTGTGAAATAAAAATGGTGGTGTTTTGACTGCCACCATGAGTATTTCAGGTTTTACTTTTTTTCTGCCCCCGTGAGAGGGATTTTGGACACGTACTGTAAGATAATAAGTATAAGTGTATCCATACCTTCATGAGGATATATTTGAAATATTGGTCAGTAAATCTAAGACCAAACATGTAGTCTAGTGAATGTGGCTCTTGTTCATACAATTGTTTTTAATAACAATACTTGGCTTGTGGCAGCTGAGGGGAAAAGAGTCCAAATGGCTCAGAAATGTGAAATGATGCTTTTTTTCCTGGAATTTACCCATTTTTCTAGTGTTTAGTTTATGGAAAAATTGGCATCAAAATACATTAGACTCTTACTGTGCATTAGAGGATAAATGGAAATACTAATTTAAATAAAATTATTTAAATAATACACTTCAATGTGTTTAAGGCATCTCCCGAACATCTCTGGAGGCTCTCACAGGCAACTAACTAAATGCTTAACAATACCACCAATTCCATCACATGGGGATTTTCCATGGCTTGTAGCAAAGAATGTCCGTGATGCCATTAAGGAGAAATCCTGGTAATGCTTGCAAAGATTGAGAAATTTTTTGCAGTTCTTGTACCGTCCTGCACAACCATCACTGAAGTAACTCAATTTTTTGACCAAAGTAAAATTTTCTTTGACAATGCTAAATATTATTCTTTGGGTTTCATAAACAAAAGCTACATCATGATCCAAATCATCTGACAAGATGCATAAACTGGAAATAATAAGCTGTTTAGTCAGGTGATCTCGAGTATAAATCACAACATGGTGTACACCGTACAACTATCACTTGTCCAGTGATATCCTTGTGCCTCATCCTGGATAACATATGAGTAGTTCTCACTGAAGTCAAAGAGAACAGCTGCTTCATGGGGCCCAAGATTTTCTTTCATTTGCTGAAGGTAGTTTGCCTGTACCTTCGTAATAAATGAATGGGGCACCAGTTTTTTCACTCTTTCAATTAAAGTTAATCAATATTCATCAAATGTCGCAGTGAAGTTCACCAGTTGATATCAGTCCCTGGAAACCCACTGACTGTATGAAACTTCATCTCTGGGGTCACCTTGTTCAAACTTTTTCAGCAGTAAGCTTTTCAATTTTTCATGTGAAGGACTCTTAGAGCAATGTCGCAGTATACAGTCCCTATTATTTCTAGAGCACACGAAATAACCAATTAGGTCCTGGCTTGTTTCCTCTATATTACAGGCATTAAGCAGTAGGTTGACATTTTAATGAATTGTGCAAACACACATTGAATGCGTTCCAGGAGATCCTGCTACCACAAACCATTTTGGACCTAGGTTGCAGAATTTAGAAAAGCCAATTTTAATTCTGGGGAAGTCAAATTTAAAAGTGGAATACAATTCCTTCAAGTTAGCAAGTAATAATCTCTTCTGAACATGTACATTTTTGGAGATACTAATGGAATCTTTCTTTCCAGGCATCATTCTGGAGTACTCATCACTTTCATAGAAAGTCCTAACTAATTGTAATGTTTTATTTTTGCCTTCCCTTTTCTCAATTCAGGTGCAGCTAATTTTCCATTGTCTCTGAAAAGTTCTCTTGCTTGGCAGGCAGTGTACTCACTCACATGAAACTCTTCCATTACTTTCTTCCTGCTCCATGAAGTTGGTATCAACGATAACAGATGTACCTTTCCTTGATGAGTGCTTGATGTGTCAACTTTTTGTTTGATTAAGTCTATGAGCACATCCATATCATGAACTTTCTGAAGTAGTTCTTTTGGGAGTTTTGGGTCATCCTTTTCTGGAGATAATTCTTTATCAAGAACTCTTAACTTTCCTTTTAAAATTACTGCATGCTGACTCTACTTTCCTTTTAGCGTAGGTTGACCTTCTGTGAGATGATATGCCATGAAATTTTAAAGGTGACTCCCCTATATCTTGCAGCGTTCTGTTAAGTAGCTCAGTTGATTTTTCTTGGGGTACTGTTGTTTGAAAATTCAAAATACTATCATTGCTGTCTTTATCTACTGCTTCAACATCAGAAAGCTCATTTCCAAACCTGGAGGGTTTCTGTACTTCCTCCCTACATGGCTGGCATATTTTCATTCCTGGCACTAATTTCCGAAGAGTTGGGATTTTACAGGCCTTTTCTGCAAATTCAAGACTTGCATTTCTCAGTGATTTTGATATTTTCTTCTTGTGGCTCTTAAAAGGATCAAGACAATATATTTGGTAGGTTTCATACTTTTTCAAATATTATAGTCTGTGATGTTCGCAGACATTGGATAGGACTTCCCCAGGTACACCACTTCTGAGAGATAACAGCTGTTTTTGAAGCATATTCATGATCTCAATTTTGTTCAGTTGCACCACTGGTGTGTAGCTTTTTTTAGGCAATCAGATGCAGTTGCTTTTCCAATGCTGCACAGTTCAACAATTTGCTCATTTTGAAGCATAGTGGAGACACTAACCTTTTTTAATGTCGTCGTTCACGATGAGCAGCTTCGCCTAACTCATAGCACACACTGTAATGTACTGGTAAATATACAATGATCGTACACACAGAATAAACTTGGACACCCATGGAGCATCTTCACACAAGAAGACTTGGCAGAAGAGTAAAAGTGGTATTAGAATCAATTTTGATTTATCATGCCCTAGAATCTATTTTGATTCATCATGCCCTCACTGTGATACATTGAAACATTTTATTCTTCCTAATGTAGAGGTTGCACTTAATTCTCTTATTCCTTGGGGAGATGGAATAACACTGGAAAGTGAGGCTGAATAGGTGGGATTGTATTACCTTCTCAAGTTTGCCATGTAATTCAATCATATGTGAGGCAGGGGAGAAGGGCACATAGTGTCAGCATTATCTCTCCCAGTGAAATAGAAATTTAATACTCAAGTTGCCATCAAGGAATGTGGATATTGGTGACAACCTGCTGCATGTCTATAAGTACATAATACCATTTGCTCTGCCAGCTCTTCCATCACCAAGGGTCTGGAAGACCGCACTTCTTCTGTGAAAGTGAGGCTAACTTTGTAAAACTCCAGTTCAGCGGGACTCATTTAATCCCTTTTTCACAGATCTTAACAAACTTGAACATTGCATGTGCTTATGATGACCACTGGTTTTTTGGATTAGTGATTTCTAAACAAGAGGAAGAACATGATGTGAAAGTGAAATTTATGCACCCATATGGAAAATCCCCATGTGATGGAATTGGTGGTACTGTTAAGCGTTTAGTTGCCCGAGAGAGCCTCCAGAGATGTTCGGGAGATGCCTTAAACACATTGAAGTGTATTATTTAAATAATTTTATTTAAATTAGTATTTCCATTTATCCTCTAATGCACAGTAAGAGTCTAATGTATTTTGATGCCAATTTTTCCATAAACTAAACACTAGAAAAATGGGTAAATTCCAGGAAAAAAAGCATCATTTCACATTTCTGAGCCATTTGGACTCTTTTCCCCTCAGCTGCCACAAGCCAAGTATTGTTATTAAAAACAATTGTATGAACAAGAGCCACATTCACTAGACTACATGTTTGGTCTTAGATTTACTGACCAATATTTCAAATATATCCTCATGAAGGTATGGATACACTTATACTTATTATCTTACAGTACGTGTCCAAAATCCCTCTCACGGGGGCAGAAAAAAAGTAAAACCTGAAATACTCATGGTGGCAGTCAAAACACCACCATTTTTATTTCACAGTATATTGGAGCACATATTAACCTTCAATTTAAAAAAAAATTGGATGAGTTAACTGCTCTGCCTTTTGGTGATAATTCTGAAAATATGAAGTACAGTAAATTCCGGTTATTACGCGCCTCACTTTACCGCGGTTTCGGATATACCGCGGGTCTCACCATGTCCCCCGAGATGATTACATTGACCTTTTTTTTTGAGGTAGGTAACTTTGTGGCGAATTTTATCTCGGCGTGACTACCGACGCGTCGCAACTTCAAGCGATTGTATTAACGCGGTTGGCGACGTATTCCATACATTGTTTCGTAGCCATAAAAAAAAACTCGGTAATGCCTGATCGGTCATTGTGTCTTGTGAACTCGAGCTGAAAAGTGTGTTGCACGGCTATAATAATTTTCGAGATTCTGGGTGATTGAGATAATTCTCATTCGTACGTTCGCACCGCGGCGCCCAAACCAAGGTAGGTACTCAATGCCCACAGGCTTCGAGTATTTAACAATGAATGGGCTGTTTTACCTTTGTCTTAATATGAATATGAAAATTACTTTTTTACGAAAATTTTCATTGATTTTAGGGTTAAAACGATGTCTGCCAAAAGGAAAACTTACACAATAAAAGAAAAGTTGGGCATAATCGACAGAGTGAAACGCGGTGATTCAAAATCAACTTTATTCAGGGAGTTTGGTGTTCCTGAAGGAACTATTCGTGGTTGGATGAAAGAAGAAGATAAATTACGATCATTTGTTGATCAAGTGGATGACGAAATAGGACTTGATAGAAAAAAGGCTAGATTGAGTGCTGCTGGTGATGTGGATGAATGTTTGTTTACGTGGTTTGTTCAGAAGCGCAGTGAAGGTGTTCCATTATCCGGTCCACTTTTACAAGCACAGGCAATGAAATTAAATAAACAAATTGGTGGTGCTCATGATTTTGTTGCTTCTGCTGGCTGGCTATCGAGGTGGAAAATTCGCCACGGGATAGCGCAAGTTAACATGCAAGGAGAATCTCGTTCCAGTGACAGTGAAGCCGCTAGAGAATTCTGTGGGACTTTACGCAAGATGATTGATGAGGGTGAGTACACTGAAGAGCAATTGTATAACTGCGATGAAACCGCTCTCTTCTACAGATTGCTTCCAACAAAATCACTTGATATTAAGAAGTCGGCAAATAAATCCGGAATAAAAATGAGCAAAGAAAGAGTGACTTTATTACTGTGCGCGAACAAATCAGGAAGTCACAAGTTAAAACCCCTGTGTATTGGTAAAAATCGAAGTCCTCGGTGCTTCAAGCACGTTAATATGACAGCACTACCCATAAATTACAAAAACAGTCAGAATGCCTGGATGACTCGAGACATTTTTTTATCTTGGTTCAATGAAGATTTTGTTCCATCGGTTAAGAGCCACTTAAGATCAAAAAAGTTAGAAGAGAAGGCTCTACTTCTGTTAGATAACTGTCCGGCCCATCCGTCTTCTGAGCTCTTGATATCGAGGGATGGCAAAATAGTGGCTTCGTTTTTACCAAAAAATACGACAGCTCTTATTCAGCCCATGGATCAAGGGATAATTAGAGCATTTAAAGCCCATTATCGGCGGGAATTGCTCACTAGTGTAATAAATTCGAACTGCAGGTACAAGAATATCTGAAAACAGTCACCCTGAAGAATATGGCTTATAATATTGGATTGGCATGGAAGAAAATAACTTCAGCTACAATCCTAAATTGCTGGTCAAAGTGCGAGTATACAGCGGGCGATAGCATGGAAGACGAAGACGAGTTTTTGGGTTTCACGGAAGAGGACGCACGTGAAGCTTCAGATGTTCTTTCTAATAAACTATTTGTGAGTGATCTCGAGGCCTGGGTTCGCGAAGACGAGGAAACTCCTGTATCGTCTTATAAGAGTGACGAAGAAATTGTGGCTGCAGTCCAGAGCCGCGCAAAAACAGCTGCATCATCGGAAGATGAGAGCGAGAATGAAGAAGACGAATGTGAGGTCGAGATGCCAAAAACTGGCCATTTATTACATAATATAAGTGAATTGATGAATTGGTTGGAGGGACAAAGTGATTGCGATAGTATTCATTTGTTGCACTTGCAAAGCATAAAAAATTACGTGACAAAGAAACGCCATCAACTACCGCGGCAAAAGAAAATATCAGAGTATTTTAGTAACTCCCGTTAAAGTAGAGCGTCTAAATCATAAAATAAATATTTTAATAATGTATTACGCAAATAAATTGGCTATAAAAATTACCTTTAAGGGTTTTTTATTGCTTCCCACGTATTTTCCCGTTATAACGCGGTTGTCCGTTAACGCGGGTGTAAGCTATGTCCCCCTAGACCCGCGTTATAACCGAATTTTACTGTAATGTTTTTGAGCTAAAAAAATCGGTTAATTAACAACTGTTGACATCATTTTGGCTAACATAACAATGCAAGGGGAATAAAAGACATTACTATGGAAGCTATGTACTTGGATAGACAAGGGGTCAAAATTTCATTCAAATATATCATGTGGTTTCTGAGTTATGACTTTTTACCCTGTGCCCTGCACTCTGGAATTTTACTCCCACTAGCGCCACTTCTGAGCAAACATCTCAAACTTCGACTCCTCATATCTTACAAACTATGAGAGTGAGAGAGGAAATATTTTACATGGGTCATTAGATAGGTGATAGCAGCTAGTGACAAAAATTTCATTAAAATCCGAGTCGGTGGGTGCCATGCCTGGGTGAACTGACATGGAATGACCCATGCAAGAAATTCAGTGACCCAACTGTGGAACCACAGGCTGAGTTGAATGCATAAAAATGATCCATAGCAGAGACAAATGATTATTGTATGAGACCAGAGCTGCATAATCAACCAATTATAGACATAAAATAGCAATTATTGCACACCTATTTTATATTTTTTAATAGTCTATCAAGGAAATAAGGATTTCAAAACTGCAGAATTAAATGCCTACAAACCTTCATTTGAGAATGAAAATGTTTCCATCCTTTACCAGGCAACATATCTATTAAAATAATAAAATCAACCATCATGTCATTTCAAACAGAAAGTTGCAAGAGTGGATATGAAATCACAGCACCTCTATAAGCTCGTGCCTGATGATGGAGAGCGTTGACTGAGCCTGGGCAGCCTCCGACCTCGCTGACACCTCCCTGTTGATCGTGGCTTCCAGTTGTGCGGCAAGGGTTTCTGCCTTGGCCTCTGCATCCCTAGCAAGCACCCTTGCCCTCTGAGCTTCCTCCTCGGCAAGCCTAATCGCCACCTCTCCGCCTTCCAATTGTGCTGTTCCTCCTCCCTGAAAACATTTTGCAAAATTACTTCCTTCATCATGACTTCAAATAACTCAAAGCAAACATGGTTACCTATTATTCAAACGCCACAATTTTAAGTATTTTGGGCTCAAGTTCTGGTGAAATAAAATGATTATATTTTTCCGTGGGTGATTTGCAATGTATTTTTACACCTATTAACATAATTAAGGAGGGGTCAATTCCACTTTTTAATCTGTTCTGCTTGTTCAATTCATGGCATTGGTTCTCAGATCCAGTTCTGAATCAATTGTTTAATTTCTGTTGTTTAATTTATGAAAGCTATTGATGATTTTTGCTACAGCATTATGAAAACTACCTAAGACAAAACATTAAGTCATCACCTTAGTGATTGGTTCAATAATAGCATAGCTTTTAGAATGTGATGTAATTTACTCTCAATAAAAGTTTTCAAACAGGTTTTCCAGCTAATTATTTTGGTAATGACTCTCTTTTGCTTCAGTTAAGATACAAAATTTAAAAATGTGTGTTAGCTATCTCGGTATTAAAGCAGAAAACATTTATTTTACTACGAGAAAGCCCACAAAAAAGAAAAATCATAATGTGGATGCGGCATATTTCAATCCTGATGTGAACAGTTGCAAAATTCACAATAATTGCCATGGGAAAAAATTACTCTTGACCGGGAATTGAATCATGAACCTTTGGCTTTCCTAACATTTTCTCTGTGAACCTTGGCAAAATTGCCATTAATTTAAGGAAACTCGATAACGAAGTGGTCTCCGTAGTGGTCAGCGCAATAACCTGGAAAGCCAAAGGTCCGTGGTTCATTTAAAGATGATAAAATTAATTTTATTAAAATCAATATTAATCAAATACTTACAATATCAACCTGCAGCATTTTTCAGCACAATGGAGACATGAAAAAGATTGTTAGTTGATTAATTATATTATCTCTTGGTAAAAGATTAATTCAACTGCCCAGGAAAAAAAATGTTTAATTGTTATATAACAACAGGGGGTGGGTCAGCTCCACTTTTTTTGGTTCTGGTTCTGTTCTAGGCTTCGGCTCATGGTTCTGGTCCTTGGATTTAGCACTCAAATAGCTCAATTCCAATTAAATAGGGAATTATTTGTCTGATTATGCTTACATAGGATAATAATAATTGCATCATTGACAAATTTTCCTTAATCAATTGCTGATAATATTGTAAAACAATCTGGATCATTGCAAAGAGGGATTATTAAGTCGATACTGAAATCAGAGCTATAGCTCGAACTGTCCCTAAAAGGGACAAAAGTTGTCAGGAGTCAGGATGGTCTGTAACTTTAGATATGTTTATCACAAAAGAAGTGATAGCCGAGGTGAAGCTTGTAGCCTCTTTCTCTCTTATTGTCGATGATTATATAATATTAAGAACATTCTCGTGAAAACATTGACAAGAGTCAAATGAATCTCACAGAACTCCTTCTTCAGCATTTTTCCATGAAAATCATTCTGGAACATTTGACTCAGCCAGCTACATTATCATCATATGATATATCATTCTCCCCCTTCTGATCCCACCACCTTAGAAAATAGAAGCGTGTGGGAAAACACAACATCCAGTAAAAATTTCTTGATAAAGCACGGACCAATTTATCCCACACCTCCCAGAAGAAAAAATTTCTGCTCTT
The DNA here is from genome assembly GCF_921293095.1 of Ischnura elegans. Taxonomy (NCBI): domain Eukaryota; kingdom Metazoa; phylum Arthropoda; class Insecta; order Odonata; family Coenagrionidae; genus Ischnura; species Ischnura elegans. The sequence goes on from NC_060254.1 coordinate 96,818,215, forward strand.
AGTAGAGTTTAACTGATAGTTACTCTGGAAGTTCCCCTTTTGGTTCATTGGGATACAATGCAAGTCAATTTTGAAGTGTGCACCGTATCCTCATTGTAACTTTACCCAACAAGACAAACTGAGTGAGGAGGAGGTTTTCTAATGGATCATATGGCCGTCATTTAGTTGGGGTGACATAAAAATATCACATTCATTAAGTTTACAGAAAACCTTTCGCATTGTTAATTCTGTAGTTTAGATTGATGCATAAAGATCTTCAACTGTATGTTTCACAAGATTTTTTGCAAAACCTTTACTTTCAAATAGTGTACTGGATTCAAATGGGTTTCCTTGCCATTATTTCAGTGCCAGTTATTATTGGCTTTCGTTTCGGTACCAGTTCCAACCACTAGAACCGGTGGAACCAAAAAACAAACCAACCCATCCCTAATTGTTACACACATTCCCAAAAAAATTCCACTGAAAACAATGCTTTAATTAAAATGTAGAATTATTTTTAGAAAACATGCTCATTAATTTCAAAAACCCAATTCAAAACTTCAGTAAGAAAATATGCTTTGTTAATTGGCTACAATTAATGTTCATTTGTACCACCAAAAGCTGAACCAAGTAAAAATTACTATGTAGCACTCACATTAAAAAAGGTAAAATACGAATATATTAATTAAATTTGTTATGCTTGATGTATAAAAGAACTCGCACACAAAATGAACACCTAGTCCACAAACTTGTTTCAGTAAGGCAAATAACCCACAATTTTCATGAAAAAATTACACGGTGGCCACTCAAGTACAAAAGTGTATTTTTCAGTATACTATCCTCCATGCAGAACATAAGAGATGCGACTTATCAAAATGAAATGCTAATGTTTAAGTAAATTCACTCAAATCACAATGAAAAACTGAATTTTCAACAGTACAAAGCAGCACCTGCATGAAATCCCTGGAATGCTTTGCTTAAGTTTCAGATATGTGTATTTCGTAGGAGAAGAAGATGAAAAATAACCATTAACAAAAAAAAAAGATCTTTATAGAATTTTTGCTCCAATACCAGACATTCCAAAACTGCTGACATGATGAAATTCCCTGACTTTTAGGAAGAGTGGCCACCTTGAATTAACTCATGCAGCATTTTAAGGTGCATCAAACGAAAGGTGAATTTTAAAACTTTAATTAATTTGGACATCATACTGACCATATCCAATGAGGGATGTCCTCGAGCATCACGGCCAGTCAGCAACCTGGAAAGACGGAAACACATCAAAGACAGTGAACATTTGTGTACCACGATTAAAGATTGATAACAAGTGGAATAACTAGATAAAGATTGAATGCATTGCAACTTAAATGAATGTGATAGATATGTTAAGATGCATGAATAATTTGTAGCACTAACTATAATACCACTTTTTAGCACTCTTCCCCCTCAAAAAAGAGTAAAAAGCAAGACAAGTTAAACTGCTGTTCAGAGAAAAAGGGGTTAAAAAAAACAGTGCAATCTTAGGGCTTGGCTCCACTTAGTTTTTATTTAATATAGCAGTGTAGGAACCCAACCAGCAGCTCGATTCCATAAATGTCATTTCTACGTCTGGCATGCTTCGAACCACAGTGGAGTTCTGACGCCTCTCACCATTAAAGACGTTCGAGCTATTCTACAAGCCAGCGTCGTGAGATGTTTGACGAGTTGCGAACGATTACTTTAGTTTCTTATGTTGGTAGCTATGCAGATGCGAAGAACGAATCAGCATCTTCGACACAAACTTACTTCAGCAGCCAACTGCAACTTCAGTTATCATAGAGGAACATACGTAATGCCATGGTAGATTCACTCCTTAAGGAGATAAGACTTTACTAAAATTTGAGTCAAGTCTTTTCTTTTAAAATTACCTATTAATAATAAGTTACGGTTGCTTAGTTTTTAGCTATTAACTTCATATTACTTCTTTTGTATGTTGTCAAGAGCTGCGTATCAAAGCTAGGTTATCACGTGGCAGGCACGGAATTGCACAACTAGCAGTAATTTTCTCATAATCTGGAGCAAATGCTTACGTGGAATGAGAACAAGTGTTATTTTATTATCTCACAGTGGTTCATTCTTGTATGCGTTTGAGCTGTTCTCATCATTTTAGTACACAATTTTAAATGCGTTGTCGTGCATATGTCAGATTGTGCAAGCACATGCCACTATTCACTGTTTTACCAGTGAAAATGTTTTAGTGCGAATACGAATTGATTACTGTATCAGCATGTGTAAGAGGCGCACCCCTATTTTGAGCATCGGAGCTATGAAGAAAAAAAATTTGCGGCATTTTTTTTATACTATCGCGCGGTGTTGCAGACGTTCGCCTGGAATTTCGACAGTTATCGAACTTTTCTCTTTCAATATTAATTAGCGGTAATAGCGGCATAAGAGGGAGAAAAAAGAGTTCCGGTCCTCTCTTCGCATACGCTGTTGCTCTACGATGCTTGTCCTATTCACGAACAATTTTGTTTAAATGCTCTCGCAGGAGTATAGCAATAGAATTGCAGCCGTGGAAAATTTTAAGGCAAAACACGACAAGCACATAGCATGAACCTTCCCAAGAGCTTGGACAACAATCGGGGCAATTCAGCGCCGTAGGATAATAACCACGTCTTAGATTTAACGGAACCACACTCGGCCCTCCATCAGCCAATGCCTCTGCCATTTTTTTTCTTTCCGAGACCCCACAGGAAAATAGGAAAACATCAAGTTACAGGGGATCAATGGAAACGTGTTTCATCCCTACCCCGTCTCACCAACTGACCTTGATCGATCTCCCAGTTTCTGGAGGCCAAATGCTAGGTGAGTCATTTACTGAGCCCGAAGATATCTCGGTAGCTTTCAATAATTGTATGACACGCACGGCGTTCAAAAAAAGAAAGAGAGATAACGCGACGCATATCTGACAGAATTTAAGTTTTTTAAGCTCTAATTGTTTGTCACAAAGATTTATGGTTAAAACAAGGCTACTAATATTCAAAATAGTCCAAACAGGACAATTTAGGAAGAAACAAGCGTAGCATAAGCGCATTCAAACAAGACGAGACGGACTGGAAACTTTAGGCAACGCAAACTGCGTATATCACATTGCTGCGCCTTCGCCCCTTCGAATTGAAGGCAACGACGTCACATGCGAGATCGGACGTGTTCTTCCCGTGCTCCTTCGTTCATAGCCTCGTAGCTTGAAATACGGAGGGGAGGGAGCGCGCTCCTTCCCCTCCGTATTTCGTTGCTTGCTTCGAAGACGGAGGGATCGCGCTCCTTCCCCTGTACCTCTCCTTCCGCGCTCTTCACTTATAAGTATTTCTGATTTCTTCCATCCACAATTTAGTCCAACAATGAACACACTCGTTCGAATTTTTTAAAGTGCAGGTTTTGACACCAATATAATTTTCAGTTGCAATAATCCTCATATTAGCATTAGAAGATGACTTTTGGAAAATCAGGTCCTTAGCGTAATGGAAATTACTCGGCAAGACAGATATTGACTATTAACTAGGTATGTACTTCAAAAATACGCGTTTCTCTACTTTTGATAACCGATTACCATATGCAGTATAAATGCCGCGAGATGCCCAATCGTGGCAGTAAATTTAGCGCGCCCTCCGGAGCAAAAAACCCTGCGCGATCTTCCATGTTCACCTATGGGGTACCGACGTAACGGCGCGATGCTTACAAGAAAAGCAAACAGGAGCATTTTGAAAATACGTCACTAAGGGAGAAACTCCCCTGCCTGCCGCTTGTTTTTGACCGAGGATTACAGATGACTGACTCACACTGAAAACCAAGGCCACTCAGTTCCCCTTAGACTTGCGACCGGTGAAGGGGAGGGGGGGGAAGATAAGAAGTTTGTGTAAGAGGCGCACCCGCATTTTCGGCTGCAATTTCTAGGAAAAAAGGTGCGCCTCTTACACGCGCTTATACGGTATTAATAGTTTTTACTAGAGGACGAACTGTTTACATGCCTTAGTGTTTCTATTATGTCTACAGAGAAAAAAATCATGTTGGCCGTGTGCCTTAACGGCAGCAATATGGAAGAGCCTCAATGAATGATTTATGTTTACCTTAACGTACTAAAGCATGCCCCGGCAGGCCACTTGAACGTCTACAAATTAATCGTGGTGTGAGCTCAGTGACAATATCCATCGCCAATCCTCGAAGAGATTGTTGATATCGCGGATCTGCCGCCAAAGTATGTGCAGCTGTTGCCTCCGTCGACATTGACGCTCATGCAACAGCAGAGCTATGTAAAGAGCCTTCATTCTTCTTAATAAAAAAATCGAAGGCTTGAACTTACGAAATAAATATTAAATAAATCTGTTAACATTCAATACCGCACAATACTTTTATCATTGGCTCCACTCCAAATTATATTGAACATTAAGTTGTGAGTATTTGACTTGTACATTCTAGTAGATGCACAAATATAAGATAATTGTCAAACCTTCAGCGCAAGGTTTAACTTCTCACCAACTTCAATCGCAATAAAGGCCAATCAATTTAAATAGTAGGCGGATGTAAATTTAACTTTACGCATTTCTTTTATTTGTTTTTAATACATATTATTTATGGGAAGTGACAATATAAAATAGCCACCATCGTAATTAATGAATAATGTGCTATTAATTATCAATCATAGCATAAATTCATAATGAAAATCTTGAGCGCATTGCCGCGACGAAGCTACCACGGGCCCTCTTGGCCGTGAATACTTCCACAGACGCGGCAGTCAGAGTGACATCAGTAAAAAGTTTCAGAATCGCTCCAGCGTCAAAGCCGTCAATAAACTGACGAAATCCGCATGTGACGGCCATATGACATTTACAGAATTGAGCTGCAGTTGTTTGATGCAGGGAAGTAAGAAAATTGACAGCTATTTTCATCACTCTGATTACAAATTTTGCTGCACAGCTCTCTTATTGTCCAATGGGGCAGCTCCCTCCACTGCCGCAGACAATTGACAAACTGATAGACTTGGTAAAGCAGACATGATATTACTCCACGGGATATTAATATTACTCATACTTCGTAAAACATTAAATGGAACTCTCCCAAATCTGGAGTTCTTAAACCAGGACCAGGAGAACAGTTCATAAAATGGTGTCGCATTGTTAATAAAGAGGTACCACAGCAGTTAATTTTGACAGTACATAATGTCAGGTGGCTCCATACGATGGCGACTGGTGCACATTTAGGTGAAACATGTACGTATTTTTATTGGCTAAATGTGAACATACTGGTGGTCCCTGGAGTACGTGAATCCAACAAACGGCAAGTGGTTGGCCGCAAAGGCTTTTGGGGTGGGGAAATTTTCCTCTGGTCCTTCATCTTTCTCCACATCATCGAAATTACTCGTGTCATCATCCCCAGATAGCTCAGGGACAACAGGAGGTACACCTGAAATCAACGTTTAGCTCTTAAATAACACTATCATCCTCAAATGAAATTTGCAACGGCATGTATCACAATTTAGGAAAAGGCATCCTGAGACACTTTAACCTTGAAAAAGCACCAAATATGTATTTTTTCAAAGCCAAGAGTTCATTGTTTTGTGATTCAAAAGAAACGGAGAGTAATGTACAGTATTAACTCCAACTGAATTCACATTGTAGCACTTCAATTTCCATTTGATTCTCCTTCACATATTCAAAAACACACTACAAGAAGAACAATTATTTCACAGAATTCCACAGAATGACAAAAAATATAGAACTTAAACACCAAAAAGTCAATTCCAAGGAAAAAAATATTACATGCAAATGGGTATTACAGTAAAATTTCACCAAAAAAGATTTTACTGCGTGACCTAATTGGCCATAGTGGTTATAACGTATAAAAAATATGCTTATGGCAATGCAGGTTGCAAACTTATTTTCAAACTTAACTGTCAAATTCATCAAATTTATTGAATACCGTGACAAATTTAATCAAAATTATGTCAATGGAATTTTAGGAGACATAGATTGATGCTTAACATAAGTGTCAGTCAAAGTCCATCAGTACTTTCAGGAGAAATGATTACATTAAGAAAGGAACATGGAAACAGCCAAGTAGATCCTTATCAAAGGATATGCCCAGTAAAACTAATCATGAAGAAATTAAAAATAAATTACTTACATTCCCTAATCGTTTCAAAGGTCCACTGATCATTTTGGAAGAATGGGTGCTGGCATATTTCCTCAATTCCATTGCGTCCCAATCTCTTACTCCTAATTGACATTCAAGGAAAATGGTCATTTATTAGCCTCAAACACAACTGAATCACATACATCATGAATGACAATTTTGAAATTTTATATGCACATCAACAAATTTCATTATTCATTACTTTCACATTCATGGCGTCATTGTGTACTTTTCCAAAAATAATTATTATACTAGTTCCACCACATGGATGCATCTTTAAGTACAAATAAAGATACAGGAAAAGGAAAAAATGTTTTGAATTTAAGATACCTTCACAAATCCACATCTACATAATATGGCAGAAATTGAAAATGCTAACTCCTTATTGTCATAAAATTAAGTCACAGAAATTACACCAAAACATGTTCCATAAAAAACTGGGTTTTAGCAAATAGTTAAACTGCAAAGAGTATGAAAGTTACTTATTCCAAATAAACAAAATGGTGATTAAGTCCATATGAACCCAGGGTATACACAACTTCTTCATTACGTTCAATTAAGTATTCACATCTAAAAGAACAATGGAGGAGACAGCTCATAGGAGAAATCAAAATTATGCATTAATATGTTACCACAAACAGCTACTGTGAGTCATAGACCAACACTTACCTGTCAGTCAGGAAGCCACAGATCAGTGACCTTGCCTCCGGACTTGTCTCGACATCAGGAGGAAAATGCAAAGAATTCCTATGGTCCATAATTTTGGAATACGTGCCCACTAAACTGTCAGCATAAAAAGGTGTATCACCCACAAGCATCTCGTACAGGAAAACACCCACAGACCACCAGTCACATTCACGTCCATATTCCCCCTCACCTCCCTGTGACTGAAGCACTTCTGGCGATATATAGTCAGGAGTGCCAACAGCAGTATCCGAGCGAACTAACCCATCCTATTCATAAATAAAATTATTATATTAAATATTGGCATCAATAAAAGCCTAGCATAAAATGATAACTACATAATGCTAGCATTGTTAGCCAGTTAACGTGACAAGTTAAATGAATTTGGTAGTCCCATGAAATCAAACAATCACTTTCAAAATTGTTATTATAGTTTTTTTTATTATTGTACTCAGTTATATTCAAAGGTTTACTGACAAAAACTATTCTTTCACTCAATTTAAAAGTTAATACAATAGCACCCTGCTTAACAGTTGGGCTAGACAAAATGCACCATCAGGTATTCTACCAATGAGGACACGACTTCAAACCTGGGATGACAATCAAAACTAAACGAAAGTCAAAACCAGATAATTTCAATAGTTTCGTTCCCAGGAGCAAAATGTAGAAATAAAACAAAATGGATTTAGAACCTGGGGAGCTTAACTCAGGGCTGAAATGAAATCGGAGTTAAAACTACTCCAGGTCGATATTAAACTAAAACTCTGAGACGAAACAAAACGTAGATGACGTTTTGCACCAGAGGGACCACATGCTTCTCCTTCGAACAGTTTAGTTTCGACCCACACACAAAGTATGAAGTATGGTTGAATGAAGTAGAGGTTCAGCCTACCATCATTAAACATAATGCATGGGGCACTCATATTTTTACCACTAACAGGAGAACGGTGAACGCAAACTGGCCATTCGATTTCTTTGGTCAATGTTTAAACCTCTCTACTAGTATTAGAATGAAAAAACTTTGTAAATTTCACATTAATTTTATTGACACGACCAGTTTCATCACTGCGCGACATCATCAGGTGCATATACAGGAAATGACAGTCTTAAATACCCTGGGATACATGGGGGCGGGTGCTGGACAAGAGGGGGTGGTTGAGTGAGAGCGAGGGAAGGTGGGGGGAAAAAACCCAGGAAGAGGAAGGCTAGGAAAGTCGGTGCGGTGTGTCACACTAAGTCGTTAGGTGGGGGGGTGGGGTAAGGGTTAGGATTGTGGTCAGTGTTAATAAAATAATAAACTGGTCGTGTTAATAAAATTAATGTGAAATTTACAAAGTTTTTTCATTCTAATATGAGACAATTTCACGAAGTTACGCCGCAAACCATTCCATCTCTCTACTAGTCAAACGTAATGGATCAAAACTATTCCCTCTTATCCCCCTCCACTCAACTTCTGGGATCGAAACTTAATTATGAGCACACTCCACTGCTCATTGAGCAGTGGAGTTTTGATTAATTCAGTTTCGTTCCTGGGAATAAAGTTTCGTACCAGGTGGAAATGAAACTCCTTGGTGATTTTAATTTCATGCGGGAATGAAAATCCACCTAGGCCTCATATTTTTGTTTCCCTCCGAGGCGAAAAGAAACATTTTCGTTTCACTCGCCATCCCTGCTTCGAACTAGAGCTAACGGATGAAATTGTCGGCATGGTGCAGGGAACAGCTGAGCCTGCCAACAAAGAAGATGACGCAGATGCAAAGACTGCAAGTGACATCAGCTGAGTAGCCGCAGAAACTGCATTCAAAGGGATAACCCAATACGTACGCCTTTTTTTTAAATCTGACCTTAAAAATTACAAAAATTTAATAAATCAGAAACATTGATTAGGTAATCAATGTTTCCAGATACCTGGGAGGGCCTTGCCCCAATTATTTCGGTTAAAGGGGGGTTTCACCTTGCTACTTGAACATGGATTCTGCTGAACCATTAAGACCATAGGAGGTATAGATAAGATGCCTGGTTCACAGGACGTTTCTTCTCCATAAAATGCAACACCCTACAACCTTCAATATCCCCTTGAAAAGGTTTATTTGTTAGGATTTAATATAATATTTCTTCTTTCAGAATTTCTGAGCAAAGTGGGTTTGTATAGTTAATTAAAAAGACCTTGATTCTGGCACAATTCAGAAACGATGGTGAATGCTTTGCACCACCTAACAAGCTTGCAATTAACTATCCAGATATTTCTAAACACCATGAATCACTCGCCGGGTGAGAGGGTCTCCCGTGCCACGTATGGTCGATGGGCCATAGTTTCAAGACCCCTCTCATATAGTAATTTTTGGCTTATTATTTCACTTACCAAATCCATGCGCATACATGTTCCAAAGTCTGCCAGTTTTAAGTGCCCATGCTTGTCAAGGAGCATGTTGTCTGGTTTAACATCCCTAAAGAAAAGGGTAAAACAAATGAAATAATTAGGTAAGTTGGCTAGGTGGAATCACGGTATGATACTAAAACATTTTTTTTGAGCTCCACATTTAACTTATAGAAACTTAATTCCATAAATCAATCCTTTCCAATGATTTTGAGGCGAATAGAAGACAGCTTTGTCACCTGTATACACAATATTATGCTCAAATACCATTACCAGCAAGGGGTAGACAGGATGTGATGAAGGAAATGAGGGCTGCCAGGTGGTAATCGAGGAAATCGTATGAGTGATGTCTTATAATATACACAAGTATCACATCCAATACAAAGATTGAAATTCATTTTCTAAATACTAACATACGAATGAACGAAGAAATAACTTGAACTGTGATGATAAAGTCCTAGGAGTTTATGATATCTTTTTATATTTTTCACTCAAACCAATTCAGATGTATGTAATCATACCAGTGAATTAACGTAAAATGGAATGGATTTTGTGTAAATCACATTCGATACGTGCCAATTAATAGTTACATAGCCACCACAAAGTTAATCTAACTTGAGTAGTACAGCATACTCCCTATTACCCAAGCTGTGGAGAGACAGCACGAATAATCGGAAAACACAAATAATCCAAACTTTCACCTGAATATCATTTGATTTTCATAATTCATATAAATCAAACGATTAAATATTATTTATGCACATTTTCTGTTATTTTAGATTGCTTTCTGGAATCATTAAGAGCTTTCTTTTCCTGACCGCAATCTTTTTAGCGGCGAAAACGTGATTTTACTCGCATTCCTACCACTCCGTATCATACCTGGTTTCCGAAAACCACGCATCCGTGGCTGCAAGATGACAGATTCAGAAAAGTAGTTAACAAAAATGCTTCAAAACCACTGTGCAACGTAGGAGACTACACTGTCACGCACCACGCCGCTTAGTCGAGTCTCGCACAAGTTGTCCGGGCTGTAACTGCTGCCAGATGCAGATCCGTGATCACTGAGCAGCACAATCGCACACCGCAATGTTTGGAAAACATGAACACAGAACTCCCGTGAAGGCAATGGGTGTGCAATCACTCAGTAGCAGTTATAGCAAACCATGACTTATGGAAAATTGTCTACGCTGGCGAGTGCCCGGCTATGACTCATGCTATCTCTACTTCAACTTCCCTCACTGCCTTCACTGCTATTCCCTTTCTCTCCAATTTGACCTTGACTCGTCGCAGCATAAACATGCCCGAGTGCGACAATATCTCCGGTTCCTTTGGGCCGTATTTAACCGCATGCGAGGCCACAGTAATAATTGCGAATTTACGATATTAAATATGCAATTAAAGATCATTAATCACATTTTATCTAATTTATGATTAGTTAAACATTGAAGAATCTTTGGAAATTAATCAAGAGTTTTTTTCCCACTGCTGATCATCGTCAGCATTGCTAGAACAGACGCCAAATTAGACTTGAAACATTCCTTGATAGCAACTAAATAAAATTATATCATTATTTGAAGGGAATTCTAATGTAAATAATAAGTCCTGTGTGGCCTAGCATTAAAATGCAAATATCCTGGTGCTTTTCCGTCATTTACATTTTTTTTAAAGATCACGGAAGACATCGAAAAAGTGTAAAACACATGCACAGATAAGCCGCAATACAGATAACCCGCAGCCGGATAATCGGGAGACAGCTGTAGTTAGAGGAGGTTAAGTCTAATATTGTCCAACAAAAATTTCTAAAAATACGTATGTTTTTCAAGCTAAAAATGTTTGCCTGAAAGAGTATAAATGTCAGATCCAGTTCATAGAGAATGGCTGCTTACCTATGTACAAATCCCATGGAATGAATTGCATCCAATGCTAAAACTACCTCAGCACAGTAAAATTTAGCCCACCTCTCAGGAACATCATAATTAGACATGAGATTAACTAGGTCTCCCCCTGAAAAAGAAGAGAGCTATTACACACTCAAAAAAAATAAACAAATGGCTATTAAGGAAACCAAGCTTTACACATCTATATTTCAAATGAAAACAATGATAAATATCATCATAAGTAAAGTACTTTGCATGAGAAATAAAATCGTGACATGTAAAGCTCTCGAATTTCCATAAAACTTTACATTGCGCTGGCTTAAGACCGACTATATCAACACCCAAGTAAGTTAGATTTTTGAGATTTTTTAACGCGGAAGTTGAGAATTTCAAAGTTATTAGATCTACAATGATAAGTGTATTACCTACGCTTGGATAAAAACCAATCATACAGCATACCTAGCTCTGTTTCTTACAAAGATACCAATCTGATTTCAAAGAGGAGTTGTTACATTTAGAAATGTTTCCATAGCCTTATAGCATTACAAGGTTTACAGAAAAACCTTTTATTTCATTCATAAAATGAAGTAAAAACTGCATGGATCACAAAAAAACTTGGGAATCATAGAACAGTTCAACATATATAGTCATCAAAACTGTTCTACTAGGCAGTCACCACTACATAATCAGTTGCCCACAAAACTGATGTCTACTTACCAGGCATATAATCCATTACCATGTACAGGTATTTCGTATCTTGGAAAGCAAAATGTAACTGCACAATCCATTCAGAATTTGCATGTGCCATAATATCCCGCTCTTCCCAAAAAAAGGCGGAGTCTGATCTCTTGATCTACATAGGAAAGAACATATCATAATACAATTATTAAGTATTTCTAAACAATCCTTAAAAATTAGACTGACATCATTAAACATGTTACAAGTGCAAACATGCAACAGTGCAAAGTAGTATCACTCCATATCTTATATTCATTCATTTCGTATTAACAAGAGTGTACTGTCTTTAAATTAGATGATGAGAAACTTATCGATAAAAAATGTAAAATAAAGACCACAGACAACAAAAGCAGCCTTTTGCGGCACACTCACCATTTCAAATTTGCTAAGAAGTTTCATGGCATAAACTTTGTTGGTTGACTTATTCCTCACCTGCAAAATAAAGAGTCAACCAGGACATCGTAATGATAAAACTATGTATCCATTTCATTTTCAGAGCAAATATAAAACAAAGCATGCACTATAGTCAGAGATTCTTGAACCATTTAATCTGATATAAGAACAGTCATTGAAAGAATGTACCCACCAGCTGTACTTCTCCAAAGGCACCCCTTCCAATGACCTTAATCAGATTGAAGTCATCAGTTTTCATGCGCAACTGGAAGATATCACTGGCAACTGAGTCATCTGAAAAACAGATTTTACATTATATTTCAAGACTGATATTATGCGCATGTAAAAATAAGAATAGGATATTAAGCTAATGATAATTGGTCCACTTTTACTATTATTGCCCTTAGGAATCCCAAACACTTTTTTCGATTAACAATGTTATTATTTTCATCCTTTAGACTTGGAGACAGACTGATGCTTGCTTTTCACTCTGAGGTTGTTTCTTCCACGATTCACACCTAGAACTAACAAAACAACCATGAAAAAACTGAATCCAACACTGCAAGTTACAATTTTTTGTGCTAATTTTCCCAATACTTCAAAATCGACCAAACCCCATGCTGATTTCGGCATTAATTTCACCAGGCTCTGCACGAATTTTTTTCTACCAACACCCTGGCATACCCATATTATAGACAGAGCTCCACGCTAAGTGCTCCAAACAAATGATATGTAGCTAATTTATACAGTAAAACCTCTATGTGGCGAACCTCTTTACATGGTAAACCTCCGTACTTCATACCACCCCTACAGTCCCATCTGATTTACATGTAAATTTATATGCAAACCTCTTTGTAGTGAACCTCTTTATATCATAAAACCTCCACTTATCATACCAAGGAGATACCCCGAGACGGCCTAACTATCTCCGAAAATTGTACCGAGACAACAAGAGACCATTAATGCAGCTGCGAATACGTACATGGAATGACAATTTCAGCAATAAATGTTTCACTCTTTATTTTCTTACATAACTTTAATATGCTGTAATTTTCACGTTAATCATTAGTTGTGGCCATTTTGTTCAATATGAGAGAATACCTAATAGTGAATAAAAAATAAGGTATCCAACTATCCTAATCATTTTAAGTGACTTGAATTGAGAGAGATAACATTGTTTTTTCTCGAATCATGGTAAAAATCAAGCCATAGAGCTCGCTATCTGTAATTATTAAATAATAAATATATGTTCACCAATGCATGCATGTTTGATAAAACACATAAATATAATGGTTTAAAAGACAGTGGTGCCTTTCATTTCCGAAGGATACGAAAAAATGGTGCCTATCACTAAAACCTCTCTGTAGTGAACCTCCATACATCAAATTGGCCAAATTTTGATCCCCTCCATTACGATGTAAAGAGGTTTTACTGAACTATAAACCAGCCTTCAGACAGTAGCTTCCATAAAGCAATCACTTCCTGAATCACTGCCATTTTCGATGTCTCCTTTTCCATAACTTGCTCTGACATCATAACATTTACAGCTCTCATTCTATTGAAAGCCAAAAGTCACCCTACAATTACTCTTTGCAAGATGGGCTTCCCAATCATTCAAAACTAGCAGGCCATCTGGTGCTGCTTACAGGATAGTACACAAAGAAGTGGGAAACTTAGAACGTGGAATTCATGGTCGCATGGCAGCATTTTTACTTTTTCTATTTGAGCGTATCTAGAGGTGTGCCTATGGCAGGATACCCAATGGCAGAAGTGGTATGACATGTAGTAACAAACTGAAACGAGAAAACCACACGAAGGACGCTTGGACACAACAGAAAGTATCACTATGGGGTTCGTGAGCATGAGATGCACCTAAGTACTAACTTAGGTAGCAATCCGTCCAGTCATATAGAAAAGCAAAGCAGACAGACAAACAGACATTCTCTTTAATAAATAAAAATTGACAGATATTGAAGATAGATTGACCAAACCCCACAGCAATTTTTGCGATAATTTCACCAGAATCCAAGCTCATTTTTTTCTTTGAACAACCTGCCATACCCATACCTCATAAACCATAGCTGGGGGAATTTCTAACCGTCAGTTAGATTTCATGATTTACCCATTCTCTGCCTTTCCATTTTCCTCAATCCTACTCCTCACCAAATGAGTCGCATAAATAGTCAACCACCCAATGCCCACACACGAAATGCAGTCAACTTAAAATAAGTTATCCAAGTTCATAACATTTTCAGTGATAGAAATAGGGATAAGTAGAGAAATGGAGAAAGTGATAGGTAGCTCTACTGGCCATCCCTGAAAATTATGCCAGGAAACAATCATTTTTAAGCAATCACTCCAATGATCCCCGAGTGAGAGAAATAGAGAGAAGAGAAACAATGAAACTTACATCTATTCATGTACGCTTCCACATTTTTCATTCGTTTCACCGCAGGATGATCACAATCAGCAACCAGAGCCTGGACGGTGTCCTACAAGAAAAAAAGCACAATTATATCGTACATATTGCAACATCATCACTGATAATAATCATTATGCTAATTCACTGATACAATAATTTACGGTGAAAATACATCACAAAGATAGTAACTGAACTGAGTCAAAACATTAAAAAATTAAAAGAGTAAAGCAAGCTTTATCAAAATATTCCAAATTGATGACCTTTAAAGTTGAAATCAGACAGCTTACACACAAATAAAAGATAGACATTACTGACCAATAATTTACTACTAGCAAAACTTATGATGAACACAAAAATTAGTAAAAATTGCTTGTGTCATGAAGACGGCCTAGGATTCTCATTCATGCGAGATAAATTAATATGGTAGTCTATCTTCAGACTATGATAAGCATACCCAAACCTCAAAACATAACACAAGGTTAGGTAAACCTGCAATTGCAGTACATAATGAACACAGAAATCAAGATTTTGAATGGATCTTAAATTCAGATAACCAAATGAATTTATTCCAACTCTGACAGACTTTCCAAATAAAAATCTAAAACATAACAAGTTTCTCAAAAAAAAAAACATATCCTTGGTCAATCCCACACTTGCAGTTGCAACCCTGTGAATATGAATCAATGTTGACACATAGATGTACTTGTATCAAATTATACTCATTACAGCACAGAAATACTTACCAAAAGGCAGTCTACATTGGCTATACTTCGAGGATCTTGAATCTTTTCTTCCAGAAGCCGCAACCTTCGCTTGCGGTCTTCATCTTTGATTCCATCCATGACTCCACCTGATTTATGAACAATAAAAAAATTACAATAAGAAAAACAAACTCCTAAGTAATTGACATGAGAAAGCTAGATAGAGTGAAAAAGTGCAGCCCATGTTACATGTTTTTTTTAATTGAATTTTAAAAATTAAACCCTAGTGAAATAGTACTTCTGTTTGCTAGCATGGAAAAAAGAACAAATTTTAAGCTAAATGAAATAATTAATCATTCACAATCTTCGATTCAAAAGCTAATAAAATTATAAAGCACATCCTTGTATCTAGGCACACAGCACATTAAGACAAATAGGTATGTTATACATCAATAACACAAAACTTGCACTCAGTAACTTTAGGATTTCCAAAGAATTTCTCTCCCCCTTTCATTTACACTTGTCGATGAAGGTGAGGCTAGTTCTCAATATGCCAGCCCCACCTTTCAAACCAAGACCAATTGCTATGGAACCGAAAGCTCTGATCAATAGGATAACCAAGTACAATATTCTAATTGAAAATTACAGATTCTAAGCAATGAGGAAATTGCAGCACAAGTGAGAATTTAAGTGACTATTATGGGTAGGGGTTACTGAAAGTGAAGCAAAATGTATTGGAAAGGAATGAAACCACATGAATTCAGATTAGTTTCCCTTACTTTGGAAATTTAACTAACAATAGGTTTTTGTAACATGAACTACATTTAAAAAGAAAGCAATATGAATACTACAATTACTATTATGACACAATCCATGGTACCAAATTATTGCTTTAATGAATGAATATTCAACACTTACAATTACCTCTGATGACTGATTCCAGATTACATTACGTTAATAAAATGGATGATTATAAATAACACTGATCTCCTTAAAATTAGCAATAGTGATTGTAGTAATGTAAGACATAATCAACATAATTAGATTGAGACAACACAAGCTTACATTAATTGCATTGAAAAACACAAGAATCAAAGAGCAGATAATGAATATATTGTCCAGCCATCTAATAAAAAAATATAATTACTCGCAAATCAATGGAGTCACAAGAAAGTTTGAAGAGCAATAAGGTTGTCCTTTACAGAAATTATTTAATAATAGCTTTTTTGTGATTTCCAATTATTAATCCAAAAGGAAGGTGAGTAAAATTTAAAACAGATGCAATCTCTTTGATTAATGCAAAAATATCTGGGCTGAATTCTGCAGCATTAGAATGCATGAGAATTTACACTTTTTGCACCAAGGATTACATACAGAATTGCTCAAAAGTTTACAACTTCTAATTAATAAAGTCATAGGCTATATTAAGTTTACTATTGACCACAAGGTTGCTTCTACCTTCACATCTACAAGTTTCAGATACTACAGTTTAGCCCCCCTGGCATGATTTTGCAATATCTTCCTGATTCGGTGTGAAAAGACCCGACTATCAAGAGTGTCTTATCAACTGAGGCAGGGACGAAATAATATGAAATTACCAGTTCCATCCCGTTTTTCGTGAGTAATACATCGGTATCAAATACGTTTAAAACTTACCTGGGAATCTTACTTCATCAAGATCACCACGGATTGAGCTTTATAGAAATTTCATCACTATCAAGGGATATTACTAAGAATGTGGATTAGGGAATATTTGCTAAAGATCTTGTTCGTCATGTACTCCTGAAAAAATAAGAAGGAGCTAATAAGCGATTATTGATGTCATTGCACAACAGAAATTTGATACCATTTAAAAGCCTTTCAGAACAATAAAATACACATAAAAGGTCATAAATGTGAACGAAATCAAGAATTAACAACTACAATAACACTTAAAAGGTGAATTTGACAAAAATATGATACGCTGTCAACAAATGCTGGCACACCTACTTAGGTGTGACGGTTAACATCTCCTGAGCTTCCAACGTAAATTTTTTCCAAACGCCAGTAAAACATATCTGGGAGTTATGTTACACTTATTTCGATTAATAATAAGGATATTTATGGCAAATTATTGTGACATACACAGTAAACATGCAGGACCACAGCCCACGTCTCAATATAAGTGGCACATACGCAGGAGACATTCAATTTCAATAATCAATGAAAATATCAACTTACTAGGGTTTAAATTGACTATCCGAACATTTCTAAATAGAATGAAACCTTGCTTCACAAAAATGTAAAATAACTCGTCATATCGCATTCTGTACGCTCATACCCGCTCTTCAATTTCAACATGGCTTCTCAGCTGTAGGCCGACCTCCATCATCCTCAGTTATGTAAACAACAGCAATTCCGCAAGCGCTAAATAATTTTCTGTGAAGTGCCATTGTATATATTGCGAATTATTGAGCGGAAAATCCGCTCGATTCAATGATACATTTACAGGTTGACCGATTAAATTCAGATTTAAGTGTATGTCTCATCTCCTTTAATGATTCATAGAAATTCGACTGAAATCAGAGGCCTTGAAATGCGAGCCTCTGGAGAAGAGTAGGTATGTTTATTATATTTAATTTTACCGATTTCACACTCCAAGTTTGTTGTTTATGAATATCTATCCTTATCTCTAAGTCTCGCGATTCACCGTACCTCGGTCCGCTATAACCTCAGTTCGTGTAAACTTCTCTAATTCAATTGTAAAATAGAGTGGCCAATGTTTTTCTGCCTCTGCGTCTGGAATCATGAATTTTGATGTGGCTGATCATCATTAAATTTTAATTGATCAATAATTCTCTTATACAATCAATATTCATATCGGCCAAACGCAGCCCTCAGGTACACTATTTTTCGTCTGTCAGAACAGTTCTTGTTGCGGGTTCCTAGAACTTAAGGTACTCTTGTTCATTCAAAGTATTCTTCTATTGTTGTCATCCGCTAATTGATTGATTGCTTGATCTTTGGATATAGTATATCATCATTAATCGTTCAGCCTCACCAAGTATTAGGCATAGCTCACCCAGCAGCATTCAACCTTAACTTTTCTATTTCATTTTTTCATTTCTATTTCGTTTGTCCATTCCTCTTACCTTTCTTCCTGAATTGTTATATTCCTCCCAATTCAATCAGTTATATCTACTGATTTGCTATATTGCCTATTGGTATTGCTCTGCTGTCTCATCCCTATCCCTCTTGTCTGTTGTATATGTGCACTTCTTTATTCATCATGAATTTCTCCCTCCATCAAAATTTTCCAACTTTCTGTCCTCTCGCAGCATCAGTCCTCAGTTTACTCACATTCCCTCCTCAGTTCTCTGCTACCCTTCATCTGTCACTGCAACAGTATTGCGGCTGAAGCCTTCTGAAATACCCCTTGGGAACGGTTCCCGCATGTAAAGGGTGGAACATTGGTTCCCTTTCCATGGAACATTGGTTTGACTCACAAATTCATTCCCCTTGAATAACCCTCCTCCACCCCTGGAGTGGTTCATTATCATCATTATTCAGCAATCATGAGATTGGTTTGATACGGTGTTCCACTCAATCCTCCTAACCACCCACCCATCCAATCTAGCTTCACCTCTCGACTGTCCTATCGCCCTGTCTTTTCTTTCTCACCTGTGCATTCTCTGTTACATCCTACATAATGTTTCCTAAAAAAAACTCATTCCTTGTAGTTTAGTTGCCCTTTTTCAGTTTTAGCATTCTTATACTTTCTTCAATGCGACTTCATCTGTAATCTTTGGACTTTTCTTGATGGCTCTTTTTCTCCCAAAAACTTCTTTTGTGAACTCCTGTTGTCCCCTTTTATTGGTGTTCCAGCTTTCTTCCCTTGATTTCTTAGTAAAATCCTCTTTTTTGCACTCATTACTTCTTCTTAACATAGTTGGGTCTCCTTCACTTTTTCCACCTGTTGTACTTCATATGTATTTCTCTTCAGTTTCTTGAATTTCAGGTGACATTTCATCATCATACTAAATTATGGTACCTGTAGACATCTGCTCCCGTTACGTCACATCTGTTATGCTGCTTATGTTACATCTTCCTCCTCTTCACCTTCATAGTTTGTCATTGCCATGTAAACCTGTACCGCCATGGCATCTAAAGGCCTGTTTACACGGTGCACTAACACTTACGGGTTAATGTCTAAATGTATGAATGCGAGAATGAACGCAAAAATGCACCGTGTAGCCACCCAACTTGTGCGAATGCATGCCCAGAAAATAGAACCTGTTCTAATTTGGTTCATGCATTCGTACATGTTCCATTCTGGTCCACGAAAAGTCATTCATGCAAACAGACATTAACTCGTACGTGTTAATGTATCGTGTAAACAGGCCTTAACAATTTGGCCTCAATCATGACCATGATTTTCCTTCTATTATGTGGCAGAAAGCTTTTCACCCGCATACTGGTGCTTCTTCTAAGCATTATCCTCACCCCAGCAATAACAACCATCAATCCTGTGTGTACATTTCTGTTGCTTCTATTTCAAAATTATCTTCTTCAGGCCACTTCACATATTTTCAATATATCAAGGGTCATTCTTCTCACTTCCACCTCCAAGTTATCTAGCCTGGCACTGATCCGAAGTGTTCTCTCATTCCCTGTTCCCATCCTTAATGTTCTACCACATTTTACCAATGTACCCTCTCAAGTAGGCCCCACCTTGAGCTCGGAATGGGGACTAGTTCTCCTCCAAAATATTTTACTTGAGAGAATGCCATCATGTCTTTCATTATTTGATTGAAGTGGCTGCAACTCCTTGGAATAATGATGTGGTGGTTTCTCCTAGCCTTCCACATTGCAGCACTATGGCTGTTAAAGTAAATGTCACCTCACCTGCAAAGATATGAGTGTTGCTGTACTGACCACTGTGGTCTTCACTTCGAAGGGTCCCTAATCCAGGACCCTTTCCTCGACGAGCTCACCCACGGAGGACCGTCTCATCGACCCTACCAGCCTTGAGGAGCCTCCCTCCCCAAAAGTGACCGCTCTGACTGCAATTTGAAAATCAATCAATCAATCCGATCATCAAAAAATGATTGTTTTCATCGCACTCCTACCAATCAAGTACGTCTTTGAACTGTGTTTCTGCAATGAAAAATAACGATTTTGTTAACTTTGCTAAAAACGTGGCTGCGAACCACCGGAAAATGGCCATTTTAGCAAAGTTAACAAAATCGTTATTTTTCATTGTAGAAACACGTTTCAAAGATGTACTTGATTGCTTGATAGGCAGGAGTGCGATGCAAGCAATCATTATTTGATGATCAGATTGTTTGGTTGATTTTCAAATTGCAGTCAGGACGGTCACTTTTCGGGAGGGAGGCCCTCCGCTGGTAGGGTCGATGAGATGGTCCTGCGTGGGTGAGCTCGTCGAGGATAGGGTCCCGGATCAGTGACCCTTTAGAGGGTGTCCCACGCCCATTATTGAAGTACCTGCTCCATGGGCCCATGAAACACTTTTTAACCTTTTTGCCGCATGTGAGGAGAAGGTTTTCGGAGATTGAACAGCAGCGAAAGGGTTAACTAGGCTAACTTATCCAACGATAATAATAATTCAAACAACTGTTGTAATTTTCCACACTCTCTTCTTAATTTGCTCAATGGGTTTCGATGCTTACACATCATTATCAAGAGTTGTCTCGAGTCTTATTAAAGAGACAGCTCTTGAAAATGATGGGTAAGCATTCGGTAGAGCAAATTTTAAAAAAAGTGTGGAAAATTACTGCAGATGTTTGAATTATTACTATCCATGAATTTCCACAAAGTCAACTCGTCGACAATCAATTTGTTACCCAATAATAGACCAATACCCCCACCAAATGCCATTGCTTTTAGGAAACAACTGTTTATTTGACTAGTAAACTCACTTTCTTGCTTTTATATCTTAATGTTGACCCACCATCCTCTCCTCAGTGGCTTTGAGCTTAGCCACGAGAATTTCCATATAATGTATTAATAAACCTAATCAGTTTCAATGCTCTTGTATCATCATCTACACACAAAACTCCAATGTGTTTGGGAATACCAGTTGTATTTTAACAAATTTTTGTAGTTGGTTGTGGTTATAGAGTGAAGAGTAGGGAAGGAAAAAGGCACAAGTGAACCACATGCAGGACAAAATGGCTTATTGTGCTGTAGGTGTAAGGTGGGAGGTGATATTTGGAAGGTGGGAGTGAGGGTATATCCGTAACAATAAAGGAAGGGTCTGAGTCATTCTTGGGGAAACAAATGGTGAAAGGAGAAAATTTTCTGTCAGGTCTCATGCAGTGAAGATAAAAAGTTTTTCAGCCTTGACAATGAGATAATTTTGATCCCAGGATCCCAAATAGTATAAAGAGTACAGAAAATTCAGATTCATTGAAGGTGAGATATTACACTCACAGAATTCTTTTTGTCCCCACCTCATTTTCTTCTGTGCTGAATTAGAATTTGTTTCCACTGCATTTGTCTGTATTGAATTAGACTCCATATTGTAAAAAGGTACGACTTAATTTTGAATATTCTCTTTTCTAGGTGTGCTGTGATTATTGACCTGAGAGTATTATTTGATAAGTCCCTTACTTTTGATCAGCTTAGTATCTTTCGCACATTGGGTTTTTGCATTATATTTACTAAGGACTTATTAATATTTACATGTTGCATTGCGTGTTCTCTTTCTTATAGGCCTATATTCCTTTGTTCCAACTCACAACTTGTCAGTTTATAATAGTAACCTTATGATGCAAGCCTACTTCATATTTGGAAAAATATAGCAAAAACTATGATATAGAAAGAAAGATTTCTTCACCATTACCATACCCATTTTATTCTTCCTTGGCGTTAACTTGTCAAATATTGTTTTAACATCATTAAAACTATGCTCCCTCAATCAAATTTTCTCACACTCTGAAGGTGGTGCTGTTTCTTTTATTAAGATATGTTATAACTATCATGATTAACATAGTTCATACCTTTGGATATCATCCCTGTTTTTTTGTCTCATGGATAGCATCTGTTATGAAGATTGGTATTATGGTGAAGGATTTTCAGTCTGTGGGGAACAATTGAATAAGATCAGTTAATAGGGGGTGTTGACATGAGTTTTAATTGTGTAGTGTAGAGTTTAGTGCATGCATATTTAGTCTTCATTTTTTACTCCATAGTTGCTTATTTCCACAGATCACTGGCAAGCATGGATGGCACAGTGGGTGCACCTGAAGCACCATCTATTGTAATGTAGCTGCAGTTGCTTACTGGTGGACTCACCCTTCACCAAAGTGTGTAAGGTATTGCCATCTTAAATGTCCACATATTTTGCTGTGAAGAAGGTGATTAGGAATAAAATATATTGAATGAAACTGAGACAGAAGAGCAAATATTCGAGGAATTGAGCAACTTAGTAGTGGATTCTTCACCAAATATCTAATAGATGAAAACTTCGTCTCTGGATGTCTTGCCTCGGCTGTGGTAATTAATGTTATGGAAGTAACTTCCCATCCTGTGTCCTAATCAAAATATTAGCATTTGGATGATGAGTTCGTGAACCAATCTCTCTTCTCATGGAGCAGTAATTGGTCCCTCAATGAAAAGGGATTATGTTGTTGGATTAATCTCTGCATTTAGATGTGTAAGTTAGTGAAAATTGTTCATGTGTTTGAATGCTATTGGATAGCACATAAGGCATAGACCACTGGCCTTGTAGATGGGAGGTGACATCCACCTTAGCCATGAGAAACCACTGAGAGTGATTGTCACTGAGAGGCTGAGGATGCTGTTGATTCAACAGAAGAAGAGAAGTGTTAGGTGTGATTTTTCCAGTTGAAGTTATTCAGGCCTCCGGGATTTCAGGAAGCTGTTAGTATGTGACCATTTGGAACAGATGGTAGAATAAACCAATTTTGGGCTGTGACAGTCCTTTAAATGTGTGTGCTGGCGGAGGAAACCATTACATTATTTGCTGTATTTGCTTCATCCATGGAGTGGCTGATAGATCAATGCCCAATTTGAATGTTTCCTCATCAATTTTTTTGTTTACTTGAGTCTTCTGCCATTGAACCATCACCTGCTTTTTGTCATATGTATTTTTATTTTGGCAAAGGCAACCTCATGAAAGAATTATCATTCTCTACTCATGTTTGCGTAATGCTCAGGGAATGTGAAAAGTAAGAAGTTTATATTCATCTAAGGGTGATTATTGATCTATGGCTGTTTTCTCTTGTGACATGTGCCTTAAATTTCGTCATTAGCTTGCCTTAGTTTATCCGTGTAATGTTTCCCAGTAACACTGTCAACTACCTATCCTTCAACTCAGCTAGAGTTGGTTGAGTTTGCATATGCATGCATGGGAGGCGTACCTGACGTTAATTCTTAAACTGCAATCCAAGTTTAACTTTCACTAAGCTGTATTTACTATGTATGAATTCACTTTTTTCAGCATTGTGGTATTGTTTGACTGGAATTTTTCATTCAAGTAAATACACACTAAGGTTGAATTCATATTTGGGTAGGAAGTGTTATCCTATGATAGCATTTATTATTATTTGTGCACCCTTGTCGATGATTTTTAATTCTTCCCCTGTATATGTGTCACACAAATCGTGTGAATAAGTCTTCTGCCATTGAATGATTGCTTAGAAATAATGATATGTCACCAATTAAGACTGATATGAAAATCTACAATGGTACACTATGACTAGGGCTTTATAATTTCAATCATTTATCTATTGATGTAATTATTTTATTTATTAGTGGTAGGATTAGTGAGGGAATTATTTTTAAAAAAACTCCAGAAAGTGAAGTGAATGGTTTTATTATAGGAATGAGTGTAACCTTGTCAATGTACAGCCAGAATTTAAGCAATTATTGCCTTTGATACTTAAAAGTTGGATTAAAAGCCAAAATAAGTTTAAGTCGCTAAAACAATCTATCAGAGACCTACAGAAGTAAGGATATAGGTTACAAAAATCCTTTACTCACTAAAAAGAGGCTTCTAGGCATAAATTCCTCTTCATTCCAAATGTTCTTTCCTTCCATTATTGAACACAGCTATTGAACATGATTTTATCAAGAAAGTCACCAAATTTCAGTCAACATGAAGTGAGGCGGCTCATTGATGTCGTGGAATCCTTCCATGAGATAATAGAAAGTAAAAAGACTGATTCCGCAACCTGGAGAGATAAGGTAAATCCTCATATACACTTTAGTATGAATGATAGTGTCAATGCATCAACTTTTACATCCAATGTGCATGGGTATAGTAAAAGGGTACTTTGCATTTCTTCCGTCAATAGAGCAAGGCATGGAGAGAAGTATCAGATATATATAATGCAATGGTCCCAACTCCACGTACAGCTGAGCAGCTGAGAATTAAGTATGATAGCCTGAAGAAAGAAGCAAGAAAGGCTCTTGCCAGAGCGATTGCGGAACGAGAGGAGGCTATAAGATCTGGTTGTGAACCAGTTGGCAAAAGTATAAGTCCTGTTCACGAGCGCTTGTGCTCCTTAATTGGGATAGCAGTAGATGGGCTGAACAATACCTTTGATACAAATTTCATGACATTTTGTGAGTATTTTTTCAATTCAAAATATCTTCTGTTTAAGTTACTATTTTTAAGTTCGCTGCATTACTTATTAATTTTTTCGGTGATCGATTCAGGTATCCATAATACATCAATTATATTATTGTGAATTGGGTTGTCATTTACATCATACTTCATTAACATGATTTATATTTTAGCTCAGCAGTCTTAATTCTCTCATATTGGTTAGTGTTGTTATTATTGTTCTATAATTTAAAAGGCTGTTTGTCCTTTTTTTTGTGTATAAGACTAAATCTCACGATTGAATTAATGCATATTCTTCATCCCATCACCTGATAGAATGGCCTCATCTACGATTTTTTATTGTAATTGTTAACTATGACAGAGTTTGAAAGGTAGAGTCTCATGCAGTTCTCCCTGTTTAAGTTAATGGATTGTAACTCTTAAAACATTACACCTATGAAATTAGGCACCAACTGCTGTGTGTTTTTATCTAAAACTGAGGAAGTGGATGAATGAAGAGTATTTTTTCATCACAACTTATCTTTCCCTTCCATTTACTGAATTCTTGTATTGAATGGTGATTGTGGATCTACTAAACAACCCCATCGAATTCTAGTACAGCAATAAAGATAAGCTGTGCAATTAAATTTTTTCTCAGAAAGCCAACTCAGATGTAGCAGCCAAAATTATTTTATGATAGTAGAAAGGGTTCTTTCCTCTGGATCCAAGGGTTGATTTCTTGTGACATTTCAAGGGCGTAGTCTGCCATCGTTGTCTTCATCACCTTGAAGACAATGGCACACTATGCCCTCAACACATCAGAAGAAATTAACACTTGGACCCTAATGGAAATCTGAGAACTTTTCCCATGCTTTTAATTTTCCAAGAAAACCTGAGATTCTATATTATGATTATAAACGTTCAAGTACATATTGGGTGTAAAAGTCTTTTGTGTGCTAAGTCTTATATGGGATTACTTACATTAGACTGACTTTTAATGATGTAATAGTAATTATTTAAATGCATCATATTCAAGTGAAATCTTGTGTAAGTTAATAATAACCTTTTGAGTAAAGTCCACCTCACGTGCTTGTGTTTCTGTCTCTTTGTTTCACTTTTATTTCCAATTACCTCATTATTATTATTTTTATAAATACTTAAATAATATTTGTCTCATTTCCATTTACCTGGTAGGTCAACCAATAGAAAGGACTGAAGAAAATGGGCTGGTGAGTTTTTTAGCTGTGATTTACTTATTAGCAGATGATTACTCTTTTTTTATATAATTAAAATCTTTTGCTCTTTTTAGGATAATGGGAACTGCAGCAGAACTAGTGCAAGTGGAATGGCAGGTATGTAACTTAAAATAAAAAGTGAAGCAAAAATCACTGTTAAACAGCCACAAACTGAAAGACCATTACATGAAGGCAGCTGTTAAGAGCTCATTAAATGTTTTTTTAAATACTTTCTTTTTGGACAATTCCTTGAGTAATAATACTTGTTGATATGTAAGTTCTCAGGGAGACTATAGCATCGAGTATCATATTACATTATGATTCTATTAGAAAATATCTGTTGGTCAAGAAATCTTGATTCTGTTTATTAGATTGGGGCTCCTATCCTCCTGCAAATCTGAAGAGGAAACATGTATCCCTAGCTATCCAAAATGGAGATAGAAGTAATTACAAATTTTATTTTCATTTAATTAATTTGATATTTGAATCATGTGGACAATGTAATTACTACGTAGTGACCTACAGTCAAATGACCCCTGAGGACAATTATGCCTAATCCTCGTGTTTCCGGGCTTAATGTTGATTAGAAATTAAAGCAATTCCTACCTCTGTATGTATGTGGTTCATGTTAGCTTGCTTAGAAAAAATAAAATGCCTTGCTCTCCAAAAAGTGCTGCTATCATTTCTGATTGACCTAAAAAAATAATAGGCATTTTTCCATTTTTTTAATCCATTGATTATTGGCTGGAAAATGTTGAAATTTTAAATCCTTTTATGAAGAGAAGCATATGCCTCTCCCATCTAATCACCTCGCGGCATTCCCCTTGAATATCAAATAACATTGTACTTAATGAGTTGCAACTTAGGCATATTCTTGATTTTAATTAATGGGTGATTGGCTGATTACTGGGCATTTATTTACTGAGACTTAATGATTTCTCATTTAAAATTTGGAACTTATTCAACTCAGTATGGGAGCTGTTACCCACCTTGGTTCCAGCTTATAAATAACCTCTCCAAAATCTGATTTTCTGAGATGCAATGCACATATTACAGGTAAAGTTTATTTTTTCCCAGCAATTGGTTCATCATCTCCACTGACCTCTGAGGACTCTCATCAGCCTTGTTCCAGCAGGGATGGCAGTGAGTGTCGATTGCTCTTTTGCATATTCTTATTATTCGGAAAAAGTACAACATTTTATACTTCATATTTTCCTGTGCTAATGCATATTATGTTATCAACTAAGGGTGGATCGAATCCAAAATTTTCTCAAATCCAAGTCCGAAATGGTGTCTTTCAGGGTTTCGAATCGAATTTTGAATCCTTCAAGGTACCGTCACTCTCCTTACTTCCAAATTCTTTCATCAATGCCGGCTGAAGGTGCTTCATTGCTTGCCGCAGAGAAATTGGGGCATAACTTAGCTTTATGTGTTTTTTCAATGCTGATGTGGTTGTGCTTTCTTCTGAAAATCAGTGCTTCACAATTCTACATCTTGCAAATATTTTTTTGCATGTAGTGAAATGCTGCCAAGCTGCGGATATTTTCCATCATTGCCTCCTGGTAGCACTATTTGCGGCTCATACCTAGATAGTGAGAGGATCAATTTCAGAAAGCACCAATAAGAATTTCACAAACAATTTCAAATCCTCAGGTTTGGAGATCCCAGGGAGCTCAATGTCTCAACATAACACTAGTGACTTCAAAATTGTATTCTCATTTAGAGTGAACTTTCTGAAAACGCTCTCCCTAAATTTTATTTATGGAAATAAATATTAGTAGCTTTGATAGATGAGTCACCTGAGTTAGGGGATTTATTAAAAACCATTTGTGTTCTGCTTCAAATCCATTTAATAATCTTCACATTTTTGGGATTCAATGGATTTAGGTGGATTCAACGACCCACCCTTATTACTAATCACGCAATATGATCAGTTATAACTTAATGTGATGGTTACCCATGTGCATTAAAGTGGATGAATCTAAATTGCAAGTTTTAATTTCATTTTGCATCTTCTAGTGACAGAAAATGTAACCCCATTGGCCTTGGAGGCACCTCAAATACGCTCCAATGAGGATGGTGGTAAGTAGGTTTTTTAAAATAAATCAAATTCAATCACAAGTCATTATGAAAGATTTTTACATCTGTTAATGTTTCATTTTTGAGCTATTTCATGACACATAGTTATTCCACCCTGAGAAAACCCAACTTAAAAAAAGTACTTCAAGTCACTATTAGTCGTTCTCAAAAAAATATAATCAGACTAGTTATTTAATTTAAAAAATTTATTTTGCAGCCTCATCACAAAGGAGAAAACGCCCAAAAATATCTGAGTCTAGGGAGGCCACTCGGTGTTTCACAGCTTTAGCTGAAGCCAAGACTGAACTTGCTCGTTTGCAAATTGAAGCGCTGGAAGGAAAGTTGAAATTCCAGAGGCAGAAGCAAGATTTACAATTGATGTTGCTACGAGCTGAGCTTGATGGGAAGGAACTTGATAACCAACTGAAAAGAGTCGAGTTGGAAAACAAAAGAAATAAAAAAATCTAATTTGTTTTTACCTATTGTTTAATTACCTGAGGTCATTTGATTTTAGTTATGGCTCTCAAACTGGAGGAACCTGCAATCCCTGAACAAACGTGGTGAAATTCTTCAATGATGAAAGATAAGTGGGATGATGTTGTGATCACTTGAAAATTCAGGAAGGAAACAATCCCAAACTATGTCCTGGTATTGAAATGATCATTTCATAAAAAAAAAACAATGAGTTGGCCAGTGAAGAGATTTCGCGTGATTTTCTTGGAGAAATTAGTACCTAGTATCCAGCCAAAATTTCTCACTTGTATCTACATTACGTATGTTTGTTTTTTCCGAGTAATTAAATATCTTCTGTCAGAATATTGCCTAGACATTTAAAGTTCGGACTAAAATTGTATAATTTTAGTTCAGAGTGACCGCATTTTTGGGTAGATGAATATATATGCATTAAAACTCCAGACTTATAACATCCCAAAAGGTATTCTTTGCACATATCAGGACTCCACCGACACATTTGTCTTAACTTTTACTCATTATGCCCCCCTCGGAAATATAAGAATACAACTACTTTGCTTCGTAAGAGATAACGATATAGGGTCAATCCATTTCAAATCACCCAGGCAAGGTTGCTCGACATTTTTAATTTTCCTGATTTTTTTATTGCATATTTGTTGCCTACAAGTAAACAATCACAAAATGATATCCAAAACAAAAATTACAAGCCATACTTTTTTTTTAGCAGCCATTTTTAAAAGGACAGCCGGGCAAATTTTGATGAAAAACATGGTTTTTGTAAAGTTTAATTTTGAAGCGATTTTAAAAGATATCAGAATACATAATTTAAAAACCAGCAGGAAATGAACTTTAGGAAACCATTTTCATAAATTTTCTATCATAAAAACACTCACAAGGAGACATCGCCAAAGTGATGTTCGGGATCTGGATGCCGATGTTATTTTCTGAAACTATATAGGTAAGGTAGAAAAAGTGTCACGCTTACTTCCACATAGACCCGGGTGCGAGAGATATTCGCATGTAAAGATTTTGCGCACCTTGAATTCCCTTGAATAGTCGCTCCCTCTCAACTTCAGCAATGGCGGTGCAGTTTAGTGCTGTGACTCCTATCGTGACCGATCCAAGTTTGAGTCCCAGTGACGGCAATATTTTTTTCTCTTTTCTAATTTTTGAAATCACTGTTATAACTCAACCCATTTGTTTTATTTAGTTACTTCGCGAGTTCCTGAAACTGTTTGTGTTTCTCTTGACTGTTACTTGGTTTGAGAGATTTTTGCATGTAAATATTTTGCGCACCTTGACTTCCCTTGAATAATTGATCTATCTCAACTTCAACAATGGCGGCACGGGCACTCTAGGGTGCTTTGACTCCTATTGTGAGCGTTCCGGGTTCGAGTCCCTGAAATGGCAATATTTTTTCTCTTTTCTAATTTTTGAAATCACTGTTACAACTCATCCCCATTTGTCTTATTTAGTTAGGTACTTCGCAATTTTCTTATTTTCATATCAATTTATAGATTTTAAATAAAACTCCAAATTGTGTCTTGCCACGCGAATTAGAGGACGTATATAATTACTTACATGTAAATTTCCGGGTAATTTGCTCATCCTCGCCCCAGCCATAGCTCCCACAACATCTTCGTATATTCGTAATATTCTCATTGTTGTAGCCTCCACCCCTCACATACAGTTCCCCCCCACCCCATGTATATTCCTATCAGCTGCAACAAAATTTCAACAGTGCACTCAACTCACATTTACTGTAATTAAGTAAATGTGAGTTGAGTACTACATATTTAAGTACAGTGCTGTACCCTTCCACCTGACCCAGGCACCACCTTCCCTCTCCCCCCCCCCCCCCCACCAATTTTGAAGACAGTAGTTAAGAATGGAATCCTCTACTTCCTTCTTGACTAAAGCTATGCTCTTAAACCCAATCAACACCTCCTTGGACAAACCCCTCCCCTTAACTCACACCTCAGACCTTAGGAATTATAAAGTTTTTCACATTTCATTTCGAGAGAAAGTATGGTTAACTGAAGATAATCAAGGGCAAGGAATTCTAGAATCCAAAAACAGACTGGTACACAGAGCCACCCAGAAACATTTTAGGGTCTGAGACAAAATTCTCAAAGGGTATCTTACCCTTGCCACCTTCAAGAGCAATATGCGGGCCTGGGAAAAATCCTCTCACTTCTCCCCACTGGGATGGCCCTGACTCCACACAAGACAATGGCAAGGAATTTTGTGAGGGAGGACTCCTTAGAGCTGTTAATGAACAAAAGAGAGAGAGGATGATGATTGAGGTATGACACTCTATTTACAAAGAATATGTACTGCCAGCAGTGCTGCCGACTCCATGGGGCTGAGGGGGCCCGAGCCCCCTCAAAGATCCGTTGGGGGCGGGGCAATTTTGTGATTTCACAAAAATATCAATACATTTTTGTGAAATCACAAATATGTATTGATATTTTCTAGAGATGGGTCGAATAGCAGATTTCTCGAATTCGAATATCGAATTCGAATATTAAATCATTGCTCGAATATTCGAATACCTCGAATTTCGAATACCTCGAATACTAAATGATGAATGCTGGAATGTTTGACTCGGTTGCCTATGCAGCAGGCAACACAAGATTTTGGGGAGTAATTTTGATTTCCTTTAAATGATTCGAACAGGAATTTAGCTGATTAATGAATATTTTAATTTTATGGAAACAATTGGGCATATCATTAATTCAACTAACATCGCTTTACCCCCACTTCTGCTGCCAAGTGCTAGCTGACAATCTGAGGCATTTTGCAAAATACAAGCTCTATTCCACCGGATTATCTTCAATTATTTTCAGTCCATCTTTGGGAGTTCTCACGAGATAAGAAGATGAATTGGAATTGCTATCAGGGAGAAACCAAATATTCTGAGAAAATATCCCTTTGTCTGGGACTGTAACAATAAAGATTTATAGCACCACTCATTAATTGTAACTTGATATATGCTTTCGGAAAAAAATACCGCATCAACTTCCGAGAAGCTCTGCTGCTCATATCGTGTTTCGCCAGAATGCTAAGTCTCCGTCGTATTTTGACATTTATTTCTTTGCGTAAAATGCATAAATAAACACAGAAATACGTCGCGTTTGGTCTTATTCTTTTTGAAATTACGCGCACATTACTAATATTTCAATTCAATAAAGGTGTAACATCAATTGACGAAAGTCATTCTTAGACACCTTTTGTGCTAATAGATGACTCATGCAGCGGTTGACCTCCACAGAAATGGGGAACTTCGAAGCTGGTAGGAAAAAAAAGGTCAGTGGGGGAGAAAAGGGAGGGCCCGAAACACGTTTATATTGTTCTCGTGTAACTTGGTATTTTTTCGAAGCTAAGGTCTTCGTAATATGATCCCTGCGCGAGCTGTGACCTTTTTTTTATTTCGAAGAAGAGGAAAGCCTCAGAGGGGGGGGGACTAGTGCTGAATGGAGAGGGATACCGGATCTTGGGAAATGCGCTAATGTAAGTATCCCACGGTACTCACACAGCAGTTGACCTCCAGAAATGGGGAACTTCGAAGCAGGTAGCCAGAAAAAGGTCAGTGGGTGAGAAAAGGGGGGAGGGCGTGAAACACGTTTTTATTGTTCTCGTAACTCGATATTTTTTTCGAAGCAGGGGTCTTCGTAATGCGATCCCTGCGCGAGCTGGGACCTTTTGTTTGATTTCGGAGAAGAGGAAAGCGTCAGAGTGGGTGAGGCGAGTGCTGAATGGAGGGGGATAGCGGATCGTGGGAAATGCCCTAAGGTTGCTATCCCACGGCACTGAGGTTCTCCTGGTGGGGGGAATCGGGGATTTTCGGATTTTTTCACCCGACCATTTTCGGTTCCCCTCGTCGAACTCTTTTCACCGCTAAAATCCACGAATTTGATGTAATTCGTCAACTTGCGTAAAACGGCGCTGCGAGCACTAAATGACTACAGTTCTCTACATTTCTCCGAGTCAACTACCAACGACGTGCGTGCGACAGTGTATGACGCGAAATTCAAAGTATTCGAGGTATTCGAGGCGGTACTTTTCGCATAACTATTCGAAACCTCGAATATCGAATACTTTCTAATATTCGAGGTATTCGAGTATTCGCGGATACTATTCGCACATCTCTAATATTTTCCCATGTTTGACTATAGATACCTTTTAAAATACATTCAATAATGTGTTAAAACAACTAATATTAAGGTAATAAGCAGGTTAACTGAAAGTAAGCGGTGTGAATTATGATAGTGTTACGGTGCTGCGACACACTTCGAATTTAACCTCTTCCCGGGGTAAGATCTCCGAGGCCCCCCCCCAATATTTTTTATAAGTCGGCGCCCCTGACTGCCAGGGAATCTTATGGAAAATGATTCCAATTCCATGCAATTGAGAAGCAGTAGAGTACAAGAACATACCCTACTACATTATTCGTTGCACAATTTTTACTTATGACAATAAATTCACAAGAAGAATAAAGAGGTTAGTCATATTTGGTCGATAAAATGTAGCTTTTTTAATAGAAAGGTCGACTTGTGATGATGATATTGCTCTGTCTTCTCATGAAGTTTTTCAAGAGGCTTCTCTTCTCTCCTACTCTTCTTAGGAATTCCTCATTACTAACTCAGTCTATCCATTGGAACCTCGTCATTTTTTGAGCTAAACCTCAAGGAGGTAAATAGCAGAGTTTACCTAACTAAAAGAGTTAAGTTGTTCAATATTCCATAGCATGACATGAAATTATATGAGGTGAACAAAAAATAACTTCTACAAAGACAATGTTTTTAATTTATTGAATTTTCAAATGTGCTGGTTGTGCTTTGATGTACATATATGAATGAACTTGACATAAAAACAATCCAAGGTAAAATAAATTGAGTGTATCAAATATTGGAATGATCATTGTAAAATATCATGGAGTAGCAAATACATACCACATTATTACATAATTTTCCTGGGGAATAAACACTAAGTCTTAAAAGTAAAGGATTACAAAAGAAAATTAGAAGAGTAAGTCAGTCAAACTTTCTGATAATACTTGTTGGTTAGACCCTGGTGACTATACCCTGTTTTCCTCAAATTTCCATTTTTACCATGTGTTCTATAGTCATAGAAAGCTTTCAGGGCAATTCCACATGTCCCTTGATTGTCGTGGAAATTTTATTAGGATTTAAGATGCACTTGATAATAAAATAACTAAACAAAATAAAGTTACTACATTTGTAACTCATGCATTAGTCTACAATTTCAATAGGCTTCAAATGCCTTTCCCAACCATTGAAACAACCATTTTTCATTGAAAGCAACAAAGAAAAGCAAGTATGTGCTTCTGAAATTATCAAAACTGATCACAAGGGATCAAATTAAGAAATACAATCATTCAGTAAGGTTTAAAAATCTTATGACAGCCAAATTGCACAATTGATTCAAATGAACAACATTGTACGAAGATACCAGCAACAGGAACAAAAAAAAGTTGACTCCTGTAAGACTGCATTTAAGTGATTCAAAGGCATCAATGTGATTTAATACACTAAACAAATTGTGACATACCATTTGAGTGTGCAGATGAAACCTTTATATTCAACTCTTAATATTCAAAGTAAAAAGTTCAATAAATAATATGATGATGATTGATGAGCCATGATAATCATTATTTACCTAGTAAACTAACATATGTTACTGCATTTATTTTCATAAGCGTGTAGGCATTTGTTAGTTATATGTAATTTCAGTGCAAAGCATAGCAGCCTGATATGAAGCATTTTTTCCTGCTGCATAACTCATGTAATAGGCTTATTGCTTAATTTCCACATTCTAGATACAATCCGCTCTTTTGCTACTAAAATCTAATAACCTTGTCTACTCTTGTGAAATTTTAATCTAAGATGTTTATAAAGCAGAGATGAAAATTTTAACAATGA
Source organism: Ischnura elegans (assembly GCF_921293095.1). Classification (NCBI taxonomy): domain Eukaryota; kingdom Metazoa; phylum Arthropoda; class Insecta; order Odonata; family Coenagrionidae; genus Ischnura; species Ischnura elegans. The sequence goes on from NC_060254.1 coordinate 96,852,855, forward strand.
AAAAAATTAAACATATATTTAAAATAAGCAAGGCCGTATCCAGCATTGACTCAAGAGAGCTCAAACTTTCCTCAGAAATTTGTAGAAGGTACCTATTTTCTTCATTCAATCACCTCAAAATGGACCTTCCCTCCGAATGAAGCCCCAAAAAATTTTGCCCAACAGCCTTCTGCGAAAGGTATCCTCAATTAACCACTCCTGTATGTAATCTAACAGCTAACAAACATGTATCTCAAACCAGCTCCGCGAAGCAGTAGGAAGTAGCACAAATTTATTCTCACAAGGTCTATTTCCTCATTATTCTGACAATTTCAATAATACATTGCTATTCAAATTTATTTTTTCTTGAAAGCCAAGGTGACATAGAGCAAAATAAGTGCTCCAGAATGCAGTGTTTGGATGTTTGACAGGGACATACGCTATCACCTGCATTTCAATTCAAATTCACAGTAATATGAAAAAGCATCACAAAGCACATTGAATGCTTTGGAGCCACTAACTTTTCTAAAAAAAAGCAACATTCATTTTTAGAACAATGGACATTCCACATGTAAATTATATAAATGGAGCTCCTCACAAAAAATCAAGCTCTCTAATGAGAATATGGTATGTCAGAAAACACTTCAGGGAATTACAAACTGTGAGGCACTGAGAAAGTTGCACAGAGTCATGCTAACAGCAGAAGACAAGCACATATTGAGCATTTATAAAAGGAAGGTAATGGACGGACAGGACATGACAATGTAAATTATCAAGATATACTCATTACTCCTCAAGGATGACACTGATATAATTTTAGGATATTAAATGGGAAGTTGGATGGCAGGAGTTTGTTGGGGCCGTGGCCAAGAGTGGAGTGCCTCCTATTGTTGAGCAGAAGCGACAGACATCCCAACGAATAGGTATTCCCAACCACTTCCCCCATTTCACCCCACAAGAGTGCAGCCCTACCTAAATCTCGTGAGCCTTGAGGCTTAAACATTATTAAAAAATGTACTCTCATGAACAATTCCATATTCATCAGCACCTCATAAAATACTCAATTACTTGGAAAAGGAAATGCCAAACTATATGGAATGGGCCCCACCATATAAACCGTATCAACATTCTACAATGACACAGTGGAGAGCTATTCTTGATTTTGGAAGTACCAATATGTATTCATTATAATACCTTCCCAGACAAAGCCACGAAGTTCAAATGGTCCCAAAATTGCATGTGCTTCTAAGAGTGGCTCTGATCAGTAGTCATGAGGTGCATTTACTGATGACATTGATGAATCAAGGAATGGAGGTAGGTAATCGATAAATGGAACTTTCATGACAAGTAGGTGAGAGAAATTGTCCAAGATGAGAGATTAATTTTTGCTAACGTCTCATAAATTTGTTAAGTAAAACAGACAAAATCTGTACTCTCCTCATATACATACATATATGCATCATCCCTGCATATACATACACATAGTCATCAAGGAAAAGTAATTATCCAGAAGAGTTTGAATGGATTAAAACTGAAAATGCACAGTACCAGGGCAGCAGAGTCCTCACAATGACCAGAATATGACGTCACAAAATTACGTGCTCTTTCAGAACTCATCATGCATTGTGTTTTCAGCACTAGTGTCTCCATCCCCTGGGGTGGTATTCAAGGGGAATGCCCAGAAGGACGACGGCAGGCCACGAGCGTCTCTTTCCCTCTTGGCAAACGCAGAAAAAGATGATATGCAGTTCCCCACAAAGTGATTGGACAAGCCAAGAATGGCCAGATCCAAATGCGGGTTCGATTGCTCCAAACGATGGATACTTACCTATTTTGGAGAGAAAAAGACATTTGTAACATTCATACATCCACTTCATGTATCATAAAACTGGCTACATTAGGCAACTAGAAGAGGAAATAGATGCTCAATCATAAATATTGGGCATGCCATGGGTTATCTTATATTACCACAATTCTACCCCTTATCTTAAGGCCTGGTTACAGGTACATACATTAACACATAAAGTTAATGTACATTTGCGTAAATGATATTGGTGGACTGGAACGGAACATGTATGAATGCATGAACCAAATTAGAACAGGTTCTATTTTCTGTGCATACATTCGCACAAGCTGAGTGGTTACACGGTGCATTTTGGTGTTCATTCTCACATTCATACATTTAAACATTAACCCTTAGGTGTTAATTTATTGCATAACCAGGCCTTAAAAGATAACTGTGGAGGCTCGTTGGATCCTTAAAGGAACAAAGGGGCAAAGCACCCATCAGGTAATGCCCACACCAAACTTGCAGGAGACTTGTTCGCACAACAGACAGCAGTTTGCTCATCCATAGCAGTACTTCCAGCAGAAATTTTCTTTCGGCATTGCCTCAGCTCACTGCTGGATGTCATCCACCCATCTCCCTTGCCAGACCAGTGGGAAGCCAGTCCTCCATACTTTAGCCGCTTCAGAATATTGGGAACCTAGTTTGGTTTTTGCAACTTCCATCCACACCAGCTGCAGTAGTGCCCAGGCATGTAAACCGAACATCGGCAAACTCTCCCATACACATGTGAGGAGGTGGAGGACTGCCATCACTATAGTGTTAAGGACCAACGTTTTGCCCGCCTCCAAGGGGATACTCCCTCAGTGGAGTGAGGCTAGGACTTCTTCATCGACATGGATGAGCAACACGCCACTGACCCCAGGTGCCAGGCTTCCCTGTCATAGCCCCTAGCCCTTCCCCATGATATACCACCACAGTTCTCTCATCACCTCCCAACCTCTGCATCTACCACTGACTGCATTCCTGGCACTACCATTTCACCCCCTATTTCATGGTGCCACATCCCAGCACATTTAGCCAGTGACTATCTGTTGAAATGCAATGATTCCATTTTTTTAGTAACACAGATGTTTGCCTCCCATGTGATTTTACTTGCATGTGGCTTGTTTTTCTTTACATTTATCTCCAACATTCCGTGAGAATGGGAGGGTTGAGAAATACCATATACATACAGCCATCCCATCACTCGCTGTACACCAAATACATATCCCCCAACAGCTAGTGAGAGAACTCTGCCGGCTACCCACAGCAGAGAGAACACATTGAGATCTGGGTAGGTTCAGTCTCGCATCTAAATATTATGCTGCATAGCAGACTGCTCCCACAACACGCAAGGACCGTGTGGATGTATCAGCATAGTTGAGAATACAATAAAGCGGTGAAAACAAAGTACACATAGTGTTATTTCAGGCACAACAAAAATCTTCTGTCAAGGCTGATACCATTGAGCTGCGATAAAACAGAGATAAATATGTAAAGGGAAAATATTGAGGTCAGAATTTCAGGGAGGAAAATGGATTTTGAAAAAAACAACCACACTTATTTAAAAAATTATCCTGTCAACTAAATGGATAATTGCTAAAATCATTTCTTCCGTCAAATATCCAATTTCTTACATCTGCTCTACAATTATGCCACATACTAAGAGTCTGTGTCATATCAACTTCTAAATGTGTCACATTGAATCAGCATCTTTTTGCAGTATACCAATTAAGTTCAATGATCCAGAAAGACAAAAAAAAAACAAAAGTAAAAATCACGCACTCCAGTGCGATTAATATCCAAAGAACAACATACCAGGATTATTAACATCACTAAACACCAATGATTCAAAAGCATAAGTATGGGATACGAGTTAAAGTTCTGTCTCAACTGACCTTTCTTGCCTTTAAGGCAGATCCAAGAGTATCCAGCATGTGATCTGAATCTGATGCAACAAACACAGCCACAGCTTTTATCTTGCGAACTATGCTCTTCACAGTCTTCACAATCGTATCTTTAGATGGGAAGCAGAGTTCTTTTGTGGCTCTCCCAAACTCATTTCGATAACCAAGGCACTGGGGAGCCGCAAACAAGTTAGGACTTTGTTCCACATGCTCACAAGCTCGAGTCTATGAAAGATAGTAAGAGGCAAAATATTTCAACATGAAAAATAAAAATAGGACAATAACCCTGCTGAAACACTGTAGAGCAGAAAGGTGAGATGTAGGTACATATGTACATATTTTACATGATTTTTAAAATGTATTAGAAAATAACTGCAGAGTATCCAGCAACAAAGCTCAGTGAATTTACTATAAGAGCACTGAAGGTGCTAAAATTCCACCAAGGAAGATCGTTTGCCTTGAACACAATTTCAGACCAAGACCCAGATCCACTGCCCTGGTGAAAACTTCTGAGCACAAAAAAAGCGTTATGGACCACTGTCTGTGTACAAATTATGAACAATTTGTGTACACTGTGAGCTAATGTGGTGAACTTGTGCACTCTTGTGACATGGTACACAGTTTGCACAAAGAAATTTTTGCCATAGTACACACAAAGAACTCAAATAAGCAGCCCAGCATCTACTGACCCACTGGAATTTTTTGGTGGTTCACAGGACAAGGTGATGTAAACTGCTCCACATAATGTGACAGGCCAGTATGTTTTTAAGCACAGCAACTTAGACCCAAGATTGAAGCAGATCCGAAGATTTTTGCTTCAAATCTAAAACATCCACAGGGTGATAAGATGCTAATATGTACCCCAGAAAATTAGGGTAGATCCAAGTTAAATCCCAGTTCATCATTTTTCCAGAAGGAATATTTTCGATAAGGATTGTAAATGTGAAAGACATTGAACAATACTAAAATAGAGCATAAGACAGTATTTCGATAACATTTAACTTCTTTATTACCCAATCCAACCCATTCCGCAAGTGAATCCCAACGAATGGACCACGAGGCATGGATCCCTTGATGAACTCCTTTGCTTTCTCTCTAATGCTGTCATTCCACACCAGGTATTTGTGCAGCATTCTGTTGTCAGGTTGAACAGGAAAGCTTGCCGGTGCCCCAGCAAATGCTAAAACTGAGAAGAGACTTCATTTACAGTCATAAGTATATGAAAGATTTTTATGGCCAACCATTAAATATGTATCATATTTTTACAGACATAAACTCAAAATGAAAAACTTTGGCCTTTGACTATATACTACAAAACATTTGGTGACAAATTCGATGACTAGGGAGGAAAACCTTAAATCCAAACAGGAAATTTTGGAATTCAGAAGATATAATATTCTCTCATACACCAAAGACACATTTTTCCCCAATTACCAACATAAAAAAGGGAGTGCCCGGAATAGAGCTTGTATAAGGGTTGATAAACTTATGAAAACACTTGAGTATACTAGATGGATAAATGGATGCTTTTATTTCAATGCACCGACCTGCTGGCTTAATGCAAAAAACCAGTACACAACCATCACTTTCAATGTTTTAAGAAAATTTTCTCATTAATACTAATATTGTCAAGTTTTTCAACAAACAACAAGAGCCCAAAGCTGGGGTTCACACTTGAAATTGGGACCCATAACATACGTGAATATAGGGTAATGGAGAACTAAACAGCAATGAACCTTCTAAGAGTCACCTCTAAATACACATGAAAACTTCCAAGGGAAATATGTACAGTAGAATCCTGATTTAACGTTTTTCAGGGGGGACAAAATTCAAAACACTAAATGCTGAAAAACACTATATGAGGACCAGCCATTTTTTTTCAGGTTTTAGGGTCTGTAATGATTGGAATGGCTTTATATTAATAAATAATATATTATTAAGCCACTAAAAGGTGCCACACAGCGGAGTAGCCAGGAATGTTGTTTGGAGGGTCCCAAACTAGGGTGTGGGAGAAAATTTTAAAACAGTTAGAAAAAAGACGGTTTTAAACTAATTTGAACAATTTTTATAATGGAAACAAAACTTTCAACATTTTTTTTCCTTAACCCTTAGGTGGACGCTAAGCGGGGATTTTGCAGCATTTTTCAAAAATTCGAAATAGCACGTTTATTGCGCATGGATCACTGGTGGTACATTTTGGTATTCTATTTCTGTACTTTTCCCTCCACCAAGAACATATGTTTGCGTCAATGTGACGACCAACTATTGCGTTAGAATCTTACAAAGTGAGAACGACGACAACTTCGGGTTATTTGCCGCTAGATGGCGTTCACACGATACTAAGGAACTTCTGATAATCTGGTTAGAAGGAAATTACATTGCTTTTCTACAAAACACACACTTTATTGCCGACTATTTTCGGTTACACTGTACCATTTTCAAGACTAGTGAAAATGGTACAGTGTAACCGAAACTAGTCAGCAATAAAGTGTGTGTTTTGTAGAAAAGCAAAGTAATTTCCTTCCAACCATATAATGGAGTTCTCAACAATTCAGTGCATTCTGATAATCTGTCGCTACCGTGGAAACTTGGAAGCATAATTCTTTTTTCAATAATATGTTAATATTTTGTTTCGTAATGAAACACTTACTTGCAATTTTCCACAAAAATAAAATTTTTACTACGACTTAAGTTTCGATGATACTACATCATTTTCAAGTAACAACTGAGAGAGGAGAAATGGGGTGGAAGGTCCTCAAGGAGCTGGTTGGAATGGATAGGGGTGCAAGGCGTGGAGGGGAGGGGGGGAGGGGAGCGGGGGGAAGGGGAGGGTGGAAAAAAACCGGAGGAGGTAAAAAGGTTGGGAATTGAAGGGTTTTTTCGGGGTTGACAAACTTGAACATAGAAATAAATGAATGCATTTTAAAACACGTGGCGGTCTTCTTGTCTTCGGGTGTTTCCGAGCGCCTTCCGTGAATGGTGTGGAAGGGGGGGAAAGACGTCTTCTGTGCTAGAAGGGTCTTCGGGGGTGCGTTCTTCTGAGGGCGTGTAGGTGGGGGGCGGGGGGTCGGCGGTTAGGGTTCACCGTATGGTTCTTGTGGGATCTCTTTCACGTCGAGTGGGCGACAGGAGGGGGGGAGAAGGGATTTTAACACTTCTGGGAAACACACTATTGGAACTTAATGGCAAGCAAGGGCGATTTTGAAAGGTTGAGGTGGTCATTGAGAAGGGAAACCTGGGAATGTTTATGTTAGTGGATCTCTAATTGTTCCAAGGCGTCTAATTTCCTTCCTTTGATATGTTTGTGGAGCACTTTGGTTGTGAAGTTTGGATTGTGGCCACTCTCAATGATGTGTTTGGCCACCATCGAAGTTAGGTTACTGTGGGCGATGCACTTCCTGTGTTCATTAAATCTCGTGTTGAAATCTCTTCCTGTCTGTCCTACCTTGCACCCCTATCCATTCCAACCAGCTCCTTGAGGACCTTCCACCCCATTTCTCCTCTCTCAGTTGTTACTTGAAAATGATGTAGTATCATCGAAACTTAAGTCGTAGTAAAAATTTTATTTTTGTGGAAAATTGCAAGTAAGTGTTTCATTATGAATCAATTCCACTCCATCTCGCTTGATTCCTCGAATTTTATTTTGTTTCGTATTTATTATATTTTTTGTAAGCATTTGCAGTATTATTTTGTTGTTATTATTATTTATATAATTTATCTCAACGTCAAACCACATGTCGTAATTTAAAAATGTCATCTTCATACTCAAATATGAATTACATTGGTGTAAAAATGCGTTATTTACACTCTACTATTGACCGAAAAATAAGTTATGCACGTTTTTTATAATGTATTATGCATAGGAGTTTGAAGGTGTAGAGTCGGCACTTGGTGTATCTACCTGCGGGAAAAGAACATAATGCTGCAAAGGCATTATAAAAAGATTTAGGAATCGTAACCTCCTTATGGGCATAAATTTTATTATGATTTTATCGAAGTGTGAACAAATTGAGTCGGTGGTGACTAATGTAGGATACATGATATTCCAAGGTTAGAACGTATTTATTACCCTGATGAGTTCTAACGAGTGCTTCAAAAGCTTGATAATGAAGATCGGAGGGAAGGGCAGGTCAACCAAGATGTGGAGAATATTTTTTTGTTTTCTCACATATAGCGAAGGGGAGGAAGAATTTTTTTGAAGACACATTACATTCCAGCAATAGTTAGCAGTCTTATGATAATAATATTGTTAGTCACCCACATAATTTCAACGTTTATCTAGTTCAACGGAAACGGTTAAACGTTTTGGCTGAACTCTTAGATACAATTTGCTAACACCAAAACAAAAGCTAAAGACATTGTTCGTGTTTCACCAAGGTCAACATCATTTCCTAAGAATGCCGCAACTGAACTAGAATTGTTGCCGAAAACGATTTCATTGAACGTGATTGAAAAAATTGTCGATAACACCAAATTATATATTGAAGGAAAACTGACATCTCATGTGTACTCGAGAATCAGATATTGCATCCCTACTTCCCGTGCAGAAATAATATCTTTATTTGGAATTAACACTCTCTCTGTAAATAAAAGTTGCTAGACAGATGCTAGAGAAGAGCTTGTAAAACAGATGGAACAGGCCTGATGATTTGCAGAACAGCGTTCAGGAAAGCAACGGGAATACAGGAATTCGAATAGGAAAATAACAGCAAAACATTACTATTCAAGCCTTGATTTAGCCATGCATTTGCTATAAAATGGTCTAACTTTCTTAGGTACCGTGAAAAAAACCTTTAATCCGAAGAGAGTTTCTACCCTGCAAAATTCGATAGGCTGGAACTTCATTTCTTGGTTTCCAGGATACCAGCACTCTTGTTTCGTACTTCTCTAAACCAAACAAATGTGAAATTCTGCTTACTATATTGCACTGCAATGTGGACATTGATCTAGAAACTGCGAAACATGAAATGATCCTGAACTACAACTCAACCAAGGGAGGTGTCGATTCCGTGGACCAGAGGTAAATTACTCCCCTTCAATAAGAACACGAAGGTGGACTCTATCACAATTTCTCCGGTTTTTTTATATGGCTACTCTTAGCGACCACGTGATTTTTGTAGCTAATAATATTGAAAAAATCCATCGAAGAACAAGAATGGAGTTCATGGAAGCTCTCGCGTTAAGCTTTGTAGATGAACATCTGCAGTCCAGGGTAAAAAGGTAATCTTCCAGTAGATACAGAGGCTTTTCTAGCAATGAGACTTGGGAAAATTCCTGAAGTATCTGCTTCTACATGTGAACCTCAATGTAGGGCGGGTGATTGTTTTAAACGTGGAAAATATATAATTTATAAAATGGCATATATACGAATGTTTTCGATTTATATGCAATAATCATTCCACCTGCGTCAAAAAATGTCACGAATGTCATTACAGAGACAGTGATGGTCAATAAGGTTGAAAAAATGAATTCTCGTTCACACATCATAAATCGATAGCAAAAAGCCTTTTCTATGAATTATACCGAGAACAACCACCGAAAACATTTAAATAAGATCACTAAAGACAAAAAACGGCGGAAGAAACAAAAGCGAACATTTTTTTCGTGACTTATGAAAAAGGTTTGAATTTACGAAACTCGATTTTACGAAGTGCCAATTTTCCGGTCCCACTGACTTCGTAAAATCAAGAGTTTACTGTAATTTGGCAAGCATTGCAGAGTTCAGTGTAACACTCATTACCTGGCCACCTCTCCGGACTGTATTTCTTCTGCCACTGTTCAGCCACATTGCTGTGATGCACATCGAAGTGCAGTGGGCCATAAAATTCGGATCCCACAAAATCTATTCTAAATGTATCCCAAAATGGCCCAAATGGATTTCCTTCCTTGGCATTGCAACCGGTAGATCCGCTTCCTCCTCGAGCCATGTAGCAGAAAGCTAGAAAATAAAATCACATTCACTCATCACAGTGAGCAACCATTATATTTCGTCAGTTATGTTCTATACCTGAGAACCAATGTAAAAGTAGTAAAATTTTAATTAAATTGTAAGTACGAGGTAAAAACTGAAGGTATCTTTCAGTGAGCTGGGATAACTGTCCTTCAACTGAAATTCCCTTATGAAAAATCTGCAGATGTGTCTTAACCTAAGTCTCATGAGTCTCAACGCAGAGACTAATTCAAACAAAGATGTCCACTAAAAATATCCAAAACCATGCGAATTTCTAAAAGTTAAAAATGCTATATTACAATTTTTGCCCTTTTGCCGATATCATAGTATTTTTTAACTCTTGACGTTTTATTAATTATTATTTTATAAATAACCTTCTCCATACCTCTCAGAACGGGTTCAGAAAATCAAGATCTACAGCCACGGCCACTTACTACTTGGTGAACCAAATTCTATCCAACCTAGATAATAAAACTGAGGCACTAGGCTTATTTTTTGATTTCTCAAAAGCGTTTGACCTAGTAAACCACCAAGTACTTTTGAATAAATGAAAAAGTCACGGGTTAAGAGGTATTCCCTACTTGTGGATAAAATCTTATTTGAGTGAACGCAGCCAACATGTTGTCCTGTCAAAAAATGGCTCTCAGTTAGTCTCCCCTGAAAAAGCAGTCACCATTGGCATTCCTCAGGGCTCCATTCTTGGCCCAATTTTGTTTATGATACATATTAATGATCTACCTGAAATAGTGAAATCAGTGCCAGGAACGGAACCTGTGTTATACGCAGGTGATACCAATATTATTTTATCAGCACCTTCGGTTGATATCCTATCACAGAGGGCGGACCGTGTCACAAATTTATTGTCTGATTGGTCCCTCCAAAATCAACTAATACTGAATGCCAACAAGTCTGGTCTAATACACTTCACCACTATGAACAAAGCCCCTGCTCCGATTTCCGTGGAAATTGATGGTAACTGTATCCCGCAAATCCTCAGTACACAATTTCTTGGACTAACATTGACCCATACCATTTCTTGGGACGAACACATAAACAAACTTCATAGTAAGCTAAGCTCATTATGCTTTCTTATTAGAAGCATAAGGAGGACAGTAAGTCCTGAAGTACTGCTAGCCATTTACCATGGTGAATTTTATACGCAAGTGACGTTTAGCATCCTGTTTTGGGGTTCCTCTCCCCATGCAGACATTATCTTCAAGATACAAAAACGTGCAATAAGACTTATGTGCAATGTTCCGGTGCATACACCATGTCTCCCGCTGTTTAAGAGACTTCGGTTACTGCCAATTCCTAGTGTTTATATGTATGCTATTTGTGTGTCTGTCCAAAAAAATCTAGTAGACTATGTGACAAATGATAGGATTCATAACTATAATACCAGAAAGCATAAGGATTTTCACCCAAATTTTGTTAGGACTACTATTGCAAAGCATGGACCAATGTCCATGGGGTTAAATATTTACAACCATTTACCCCAGGACCTCAAAATTAAGATAGGTACCGCAGTATTTAGGAAAAAGGCATTGAACTTTTTCCGCTACAAAATGCTTTACTCTTTAAAAGAATTCTTTGATTCAAATTTTTAAAGGAGTGGAATGAGTGATTAATTTCAGTTATATATACCATTTTTTAAGATGTATTTTACCATGTATGTACCATGTATTTTATAATATCTTGTACATGCACTTTGTGTAATTCATTGACGTGCCTTATATTGATGCACAATGCTGTTATCAATCTCTGGGCAAATAAATAAATTTTAATTCAGAATTAATGCGTATCTTTTCAGAGAATATACTTATGTTTCAATACCGCAGAGAAATCGTATTAAAAATTATTAAAGGCTAGGTAACTTACAAATTCGTCTATCAGGAGGCCAGACGGTATCAGCCAAGTTTTCCATGAATTCTTCCATTGTAATAACTCGGTGATAATTCCGCAATGGCTTGACGTTGAAATACATATCGAATGGAACTTGTATCTGTGGAAATTTCCATTAAAAACAAAAAAGAAATTCTAGGTGTACTCCCATTTAGTTCAACAAAAAATTCAGTTCATGTAGAGAAATACCACGTCCAAAAAGTTAGCGTGAATGACTTACCGATTTTGGTTGGCCATATCGATACTCCACCCAAGGAGGCAGGACTAATGTTCGGTTTAGTCCTTTCGCGAAGCCCAAAGCGCCCAGAAAGTGATCAGCTTGATTTCCAAACCTACCTGCAAAACAAATTTTGAGGATTTTGTAGATTTAGCCCACGACTCAGAAAAAGCATTTATCGCAGGTAGGAATGAATTCGACAATAATATTAAAACACGAAAGTAAATGTATTTGAAAAGTCACCATATGCACCCTGAATCTTACCCATGCAGGGGCAATACAATATATATCCACTAGGATCAACTGACAGGTCAGCAATTGACAACCCAGCGAGCATAATAGCTGCTGTAAAGCAAGCTATCGACTGCGAAGTAAAATATCTCCACTTCATGGCTACACCACATACGCTTAGCATTACTGTAGACGCAGTAAATAAATATTGACAACCACAATTAGTATAAAATACCACAAAACTACAATCCGGCAAAATAATGTATTTACCGGGCACGCACGCGATATCTGCGTATTTCGCTTTTCTTTTTTTGTAAACCTCTGACCAACCGTTGCAATAAACTCACTTTACAAGTGCAGCAACGTATGAGTGTTATGTGTAACCGCAGCAAGAAAATCAAAGAAAATGAAAACTTATTTGATGATGTGAGTAAAAAATGTATTTCTTCTGCTCTGTTGCAGATTGAATATAATACGTGAAATCAGAGACGAAGCTTATGAGCTCTCAATAATTATATGTAAGTCAAAGAAATTCATCTCAGTAAATATAGACTCAAATAATATCCCCTATGAAAAAATTGTATAAAAATTTGAAACAGGTTTATTCAATTTTTTCATAGCCGAGACACAGGTACCTGTATTAATCAGTTTGCTGTGTCGGCTTAATGCAACGCAATAATTTATAGCAGTGACCAACCGCAGTTACAAATCCATTTACTGGCTTGATTTGCATCAGTACAGCATGTGTCTCATGGGTGGGCCAGATTATAAAATGGGTGGGCCTAATCTCGAGTTAACTTGGGCATATACGAAGAATAAAATATAGGTAGTTAAAAACATTTATTTATTGACCTTACACGAATGGCACCCTTTTCCTGACATGCCACGCAACAAAAACAAATTATGCCTCAGGCTTTAAATCATTTTCTTTATAAATTAAAGTTTATCTTTAGAATTCGATTTTGAAAAATGTCTTATCTGGGTGGGCCTAGGCTCACCATGCTGATGCTGCCATTGGCTTGTTACGCAGGGAATCAGATGTGATCACAAGAGAGCTATCAATTTATAAGGAACCTTTGCGAGGGTTGTTTTATTCCCTGGATGATTGCCCAATTTGAGTTTTCACTCACAAGAGAAGAGCACGTGCACATTCTGTGGGCTCGACCGGAGTGATGGTAAAGATGTGCAAGACATTTTTTACCTTACTATTGCAGGAATTTGAGCATTATCTACTGGAGTGAATCCTCTTCTCTTTGTTTGTGAGAGAGGCAACCAAGGTAGCAAGCCCAACAAACGGTTCCTCATGAATTGAAAGATTGCTTGTTCAGGGATTCTGGGATGCTTCTGGTTGGCAGGCTAAAGGGTTGGTCACAGCTGAGAATTAGGTATTCCCTGCATGCAAACCAAAACAAATTGTTTTGTACCCATGACGTCTTGAATGTAACTGCCATTAGTCTATCTTTTCATCTCACCATATATTAGAGTAATAGAGCTTCTCTTCCCTGTAGCAAAATCTGTTCACTTTCTAAAGGAAAATAAAAGTAAAGGTTGAAGAGTTCAATGGCCAACTAAAAACTTGGCTTGGCGACCCCTCACCCACAAAAGGGAGGAATAAATTCCAAGAAATGGGCTTGAAAGCATTATATGTATCATGGAAGGAGATGCAAGAACAAGAATGCATAAGCCAGTCACAAGGAAAAAGGGAAGAATTGGTGGAGGAGAAAAAAAGGACAAGCATTATTAATACAAACTGCTCTTGAAAAAAAATTCCTTCAGGAGAAGAATCTCATGCTCATGCATGTAGGGGTAAGAGAGCTTGCTGGAAGGAATGGCAACATCGGCCAATGTGGTCCATTCACATCAAAACAGACATGGACCACTGAATGTTTTAAAATGCTGCAGCCTCTGCCTCCACAAAATAATTTGAAAAAGTCAAATACAGTAAATAAATGGCTCTACCAATAACATTTCTTGAGAAGAGGAATCAACCTCGATCAAATTCCAACACATACGTACACAAAGAGGGTGGTATGATGGAGGGGTATGGTACATGATCCAATGAGTAAATGTTGGGTGAATAAGAAGTCCTCAACATTGTGTGATGCAGCCAAGGGAAAGGAACAAGTTCCCACTATCCTGAATAAATGAATTTAAAATACCCGAGTAATACTCTGAGATGAGCTTTTCTATTCACACCAACACGTTGAAACACTGTGTAATGATGTATCAAATGAGCTGCAAAACCTCTGATCATTTCCATCCTATTAAGAATATTGCTTTTTCCTGCCTGGGTATTATCTAATGACAATAAAAAGTAATTTCATGGCTGAAGTAAACCTACTGAATGACAACTTTGATGAATGAAATTTAAAATTATATAATGTGGAATCTCAATACTCATGAAATACCCCGGCATATGGATCATGACAGCACAGGATAGAGACTGAATTGTAAAGAGTTTAAAAATGATTCATATGCCGGGGTACCTATTTCATGAGTATTGAGATTCTGCACTATTTACTTTTACATTTCATCCATCAAAGTTTACATTCAGTAGGTTAACTCTCTACATAATCTGGCACTTCACTCGTCCGTAATTTTTTTACAGGCAGCTTGTTAATTTTGAGTATCTAGTCTACTTAGCAAGTGAGCCTAGACCAACTCAGAAATTAGGAAAATAGTGCTTACTTTGAGGGGAGTCATACATGAACCACTGTCTCGCGTTGGAAAGAAGGGGAGGACAGTTCTCCTTCAAATATTAAGTCGAATGGGCAGATGCATGTTTAGGATTGAATAATAGACTTAATTTCCATAAAGAAAAATAATATTAGCTTCATGGGTTACAGGTTACCCCAAGAACAAGCAATTCAGAACAATTGCTAACAAGTAGACGGAGCACTTCTACTTCCACCGATGCCCTCCATACCCAAGTGGGACTCAAAACGTAGGACTTTTTGGCAGGTGAGGATTTATTTCAGCCACAACTAAGATTTTCTCGAGACAAAGCAAGCCAATGCCACAACTTATATCTCTACAGCCTCAAGATAATAAGTTTGTCACTGCATTACTTTCTAATTTTCCGTTGGCATAACTATGGGGGGATACATTTCCCCCCCCCCCCCCCCCAAAGCCTCAGAGAAACAAAAAAATACAATTGTCTAGTTTTGACATACTATAACTGTATCTGCTTCAAGTTGAAGACCATTTATGTATTGATATCATGGCAGTAAGTCATTTAGATGAGTCATCTTGCAAAAATTTGTCGTATTGTAGCGATAGAATTAACTAACTTATCACTATTTACTCTTTTTTTTTAAACTTATTTATTCTTCCTCTTTATCTTTCGTACAACAGATTATATCAACTTCCGCGTTCCTGTCCTCTCCCCAACATAAACAACCAACCATTATTGGTTATTTTTCCATGACAACTTGGAAGAGGGTTTTCTAAAGCATTTATAACATACACATCAATCGTAGTGATAAGTTAGCTAATTCTATCGCTACAATACGTTAATTGGTGACCGTGACAGGATCTTATCCTTGGACGGCACGTGGGAAGACTGGTATCCTGGTTGTCACAGATTTGTTCACCATGTGGGTAGAAGCTTTTGCTATTCCCGAGGCAACGTCAGAACGAATACTCTATCTTCTGAAGACTGAAGTATTCAGTCGGTATGGTTATCCCAGATGTCTTCTCACCGACAACGGGTCTCAGTTCACTTCAAGGCGATGGTCTCAAGCATTAGAGGCATGGGGAATTGAACACTGGACTACACCTCTTTATCATCCTTAGGCAAACCCAACGGAAGGAACCAGGAATTGAAGAAGATATTGCGGATACACCTCTTGAACGAGAAACATAACAGATGGGACCAGCACCTGCATGAGTCTCTTTTTGCCATTAGACAGTGAGTCAACCGTGTCACTGGCTACACTCCGGCAGAGCTTTCCTTGGGAAGACCGATTCGATGCACTGGCGACTGGGGAATCGAAGCTGTTGAAGATGAAGAGGATATACCCTATATGGCTTGGGTTGAGAAACATCAGGGAAAAGTTCACTGGATGTACAGGGAAGCAACCAAGCACTCTAAAAAGGAAGCTGAAGCAGTAGACCAGGTTACTGAAGAAGATTTGCAGCCTGGGCTGCTAGTACTGTGGAGGAACCAACCTAGCAACAAGCTTCAGGGGTACCACGCTGGTTTAGCTTCAAAATGGATCGGACCCTTCCAGGTTGAAAATAAACTGGGAAATGGAGTATATTTGATAGAGACAGACCCTCCATCCAAGGTTCACCGATCAGAACTGAAGTTAATACCCTAACAACTACGGAGGGAAGATGGAGTTCCTGAAGAGGACCGACAAATTATACCTGCAGTCACAGAGACGGTCGAACCTAGGAATAACTTAAGGCCTAGGGTTGGCCATTAGTTATTGAGGGTTTTGGGGGGGATGATTGACGTTATGTTATAAATGCTATCGAAAACCCTCTTCCAAGTTGTCATGGAAAAATAACCAATAATGGGTGGTAGTAGATGTTGGGTAGAGGGCGGGAACAAGGAAGTTGATATAATCTTTTGTACGAAAGATAAAGAATAAATAAGTAAAAAAAAAGTAAGTAGTGATAAGTTAGTTAATTCTATTGCTACAATACGTTAAATTTTCCTGGACGGTTGCCTGGGGGGGGGGGGGGGGGAATCATTTTTCAGGACCTCTGTAACAACTAAAGACAAAAAATTTGGAAATGTCTTAAGACACCTAGGGCCATTATTCACTCTAGAACTATGTACTTGATTGAATTTTGGAAACATGAATCAATATGAAATCACAGAATTCATCCACCAATCAATGATAAATTAATAATTTTTTAGCGCATTTTGAGATGTTCAGTCACCATCAGTCATGCACATCACATGCCAATATAATAGTCATACTAATTTATATTGCAGTTGCTGATTTTTTCATAATTCAGTAATGTCATGGTTTAGCCACCTATCCATTAAGTGAACTCAAATAGCAGTAGTTGTGCCTTGGGACTCGATCAGTGCCCATTAACTGATGACAGGATAGTAAGTTAAAAATCACCCAACATGTTACCAGCAACAAAAACCAGGCATGCACACAGATACTGTGGGTTTTTTTTCACTCTTAATATGCCTTGTAAGCATATCACCAGGAAACTGAAATGAAGCTACGCGATAAGGTGGATAGCAGCGATAAATAAGCCCACATTTCTAACAGTATTCCACCACTCATATTCATTA
The DNA here is from genome assembly GCF_921293095.1 of Ischnura elegans. Lineage (NCBI taxonomy): Eukaryota > Metazoa > Arthropoda > Insecta > Odonata > Coenagrionidae > Ischnura > Ischnura elegans. Next base: position 96,870,132 of record NC_060254.1, read on the forward strand.
TCTATTCTCCCTCTTCCAGGCTGCAACCAGTGACGACAATTGCCAGAGAATTTTTTGCCACTTTATTCACTTTTCACCATCCCAGAATGGAATGATTGTAAATGACTGCAATTGTATCATCAGACCACACATACCTAATGTTTCAAATTAATTATCTTGATGATAGCAAGTCAAGGCTGCTCAAAATTTACGAATTTTAGACTAGGAATTACTTATGACAATTTTTGAGCAGTGACAACAATGGAGAGAATGCTGGGGAACCAATAAGGCTACATAGGCAGTTGATTAAGAGATTATGAGCAGTTTGAAAAGCCCAAAGCGGCAGTCTGTGTTGAATACCAATACCGTGAACCACCTCGATACCTTTACCTGTTCCACATGACTTTTTGCCAAGTGAAATAGCACACTAGAGGAAGAGGAATTAATTTGATGGATTTCTGTGATTCAAGACTTGCAGAGAAATTTGAGGAGTGGTATGATGAATCAATGACGTATCATGTAAATAAATGATCAGTAATAGGTGAACTTTTAGAGTTCGAGCACAGTGAAGATAAGGGGTTGCATGTAGAAAAAAGTCACAGATGGGCTGCAACAGCCATTGAATGAAGAGACCCACTAGATGTGAGTCATGAATGTTTTATAGCAATTATACACAATATGACATAATGACTATGGATTGAGTCCAGAAAAAGCAACAAAATGCCACTGACACACATACAGATGAGTAAATGCCCAATGGACTTCTACTTTTGTTGGTTACCAATAATTTATCTCATCTACACAATGAAAGGTAGAGCACACAATCTTCAATAAAAAAGCTCATAATTGTATTAAAACTTCTAGGTACACGCAATATGCATCCCAGCATCATTCAATAATTCACATGATAAAAATGAGTACATAATCCTCCAATAAAATCATTATTACCTTGAGTATATTAACAACACGACATTTTGGTATCAGTGGCAAATCCAGGCAGGAGAGGTCATCTAATACAGGTTTCCCACTCTAACTTAATTATAAAATTCATGGTTTTTTCCAGGTTTTCCAAGTCTAAATGTCTTCAAATTCACGGTCTGTTGATGAGCCATTTCAGTCAGAAATATTGATCACATAACAATCACTGGCTGCACATTGACTAAAACTTAAACAAACGTGAGATGCCGTGAATGCAAATGCAGCAATGAAAGAGCTCTCTCTTATGACGTCACCTATCATTAGCAAAATTCAGGGCCAGCTAAAGGTTGTGAGTGGAAAAATGGAGGGAGTAGGTGAACAGTGTCCGATTTTTTGCCAGGGTTAATGAACATTTGGCTACCGGTCTTCAAATTACCGGTTTAAGGTCAATGTGTCGACATGGCACAAGGACCAATAAATGCACTTAGAATATTTGTGTGCATATAAATACATAGACAGTGTCCGTGAGTGACTGACCTTGAAAAATGATTGACATATCTCTTCTTTTGATCTGTCAATTGTAGTTTTACAAGTATGAGAGATTTTTAAGGTTTTATGTCGAAATTCATGTTTTTTTTCCAGTTTTATTTTCACTGTAGACAAAATTCACAGCTTATTCAAGGTTTTCACCGTTGAGTGGGAGCCCTGTAATATTCTGCATGTTCTTACACCTGTAGGGCCCAACCCTACAGGTGTAAGAACTTAGTAGCAAAGTTGCTTTCCATTTTAGAAAACTTGCACATGTTGAGGATGGCCTCAACTGAACCCAACTTTATTCTTCAGTTATGTAAATAAATAAGTTCTTACGTCCCAACAATGACTAAAATGTAGTTGAACAATCAACATATTGCGCAAAAAATATGTACTTATTATTCATATTCTAATGCCATTTCCATCTACATGCATGACGTTCAAATGGACCCCAGCAACACAGGCTAGGTTACCCCAGAATTGCAGGCTAGGATTTGATTGTATTCTCAGAAATACACAGGTAAATCCAAACTACTACCTCTCATACAAGGATGTCTACTTTATTAAAATAAATATGAATTCCAAATTGATATCAATGAACCAATATTCAACCCACAACATTTAAGACACAGGGCAATGATTTATTGTACCCATGCAATAACTTAATTCATACAAACTAGAATAAGATTGAGAACAATCATATGCCAGTGATATTTATCAGAGGTGCACTAAATAATTTTTATTTAGAGTACACAAATGATGGAGAAAGTAATGACAGGTGCGGTACATGAGTGCAAGGCCCATTAAACCCATGATCTACATGTTTCTATGAAATGTCCACAAATCTAGCATCATTGACGAAACATGGTCACCTAATAAAGGAGAATACACAATATGACAAGTCTATCAACTTAATTTTACACTAATTTCGGCACCAGTTCCATCTGCTCCTTCATTCTTGAGAACACAAACCTACTTGTAAAACTAATAAAAACAGATATTTATCAAAAAGTCCACTTATTTTTAACACCCTAGGAACAGTCTTGAACAGCTAAAAGCGTTTTGAGTTTACACAGCTATTTCCAGGGTGGAGGTGACGGAGACTCTTTAAGAGGGAGGGCAGAGGGAAACGTACCACTCCAGTAATTCCTTTTCTTGAAAACTCACCACATCATTTATTCATATAAGATTAAATGGAAGGTTTTAATTAGACAAGCACACACTTAAGAATACACCACACTTGACACACAATCAATAGCTTCCAATTGATGTCACTTGATCCTTCTGTTCTCAGTTCATCACACTGAAACACACAACCAACTCAATAACTTACTGACATAAACCAACTTAAAAATGTGATCATGGGCACCAATAGAAACCAGTTGCAATCATTTTCACTCTGGGAGTCATCTTCACTCTTGAATAAATTCATTCTTTGGGGCTTCCCACAGTTTCAAAATATTTTCTCAAATTTTTTTTATCACTTGCCGAAGCACATTTCATTCATTGCACTCATGAAAAATTCTGACACCATTTAACACATTTTTGTATACTTACGTTTTAAAAAGAATATGCATCATTAGTTAGCAATCTCCACAGTCAACTTGGTGACATTGTGATTTCAATGGAATTAACATGATTGTAGATCACTAACTAAGAAGCTTGTAATGGCTACAATATTTTTTTCACGTTTTGTAATTCCTTTTCACATAAATAAAAATATCCATTTCACTCATTTCCTATAAACTTGAAATTCTGAAATCTATAACATTCACACTCATTCCCAAAGTAACTATTTACCTAGTTGTCTTACTTAAAAATAAAGTAAACATAGCAAGTAGGAAAATTGGACCTAAGAATATGACATTTGGAAAATGGTGAGGCAGTTATGAGTGTGAAAAAATTAGAATACGTATTCTGGTCCAGCCATATCAATAGCCCACCGAAATTTCTCACGTTGTGTCTTGTTGTAAATCTTCTCTATTGGTACCTCGTGTTTTTTGCACCTGTTGATGAAAAAAAAACTATATTAATTCTAATTCCCAGCAGGAGGAAAATTAATAAAATGCATTTGCATAAAATATTATCAACTAAATAATTTTAACTATTATAAAACTTCATTACATACCAGGCAACAGATATACGAGGATCAAGATAATTGAGCTTAGAGGTGCCAAGGGCAATCTCTTTGTTTTCATCTTTGTCCGTGGCTTGCACCTCCAACTTCGCTAGCTGATCCCTCAGACGCTCTAAAGCCTTCTTCTTTTTCTCCGCCACCCTGCGCAAATAATAATCATCCAGTCAATAAAACAAGAAGAAAAATGCAATAAAAATTAACCCTAAAAATTCTCTAATAAACAAATTATGCATGAGATTTCGAATATTATCCCACTGAAATGAGTTAGATTTTACAAGCATAAATCCCGGCAGTGATGGTAAAAAGAAACCTGATTAGGATACAATAGAACTGAACTCACATGCTCTCCTTTTGGGAACCTCTGGCATACTTCTTGGCGTCTTTGTATTGTTTCTCAGCCTCTTTCACTTGATCTTTCTTCTGTTCTATCTTATTCATTAGATTCTCCATTGATTTAGCATGAGTTTTTGGGACTGAACGCTGATGGTTACAGAGAATGGCTACAGCACGGTTGGCTCGGTTGTACTGAAGGATCTGGTACAACAAAAATTGAAGAATTAGAATTGAACTGATACTTTAGTAATTAATCCAGAAACACTTCATTAATCGATGGTTACCTTTTCTGGAATAGAAGCATCCGGGTCAGTCAGTTCATTCAGTTGAGCCTGCAGAGTAAAGGAGGCATTGAATGTCCTAAAAACTTTGGCAGTCAAGCCTTCCATAAGCTCGTTCAAATGCTTGTTCAGGATACCAGTCTGAAAAGAACATAATATTTTAATGAATTATCATCCTAGTTATTCCTTTTGACAATGAAATACATCACTCACAAAGTATTTCAAGCTAAAATATTACATAAAGATGTAAATTTAACATACATTTAGCCGATCAAAAAGGTCATCACCAGGTTGCTTATTTTCCATGAATAACTGAACATTTTTGAACACCCTTTTCTCCACAGGAACTTCATTGTAGTAGCGGATCGAATCTTTACCAAGGAAGTCAAAAACCACGACAAACTGTTTTCCTGTAAAATTAGTTATTGTAAGAAAATATTTTCTCAGCAATATTTCCAATCAATTCTTGTCAATGGCACTAACCATCTTTCTCCTCATGCAGTTGAATATGCTCCACACGCAAAGAGCAGCAACCCACAGTATCTGCCTGGTCCTCATCCTTTTCATTACCAGCCCTGAGGGCAAGCTGTAAATTAAGCATAATTTTTGAAGAAGCAATACTAATAGCACATTTAAGCTTACATTCAACAGAACAATTAGAACATGAATTAGATCTTTAACAACATCATAGCCTAGCTTGGCAAATTTTATGATATAATATTAGATAAGAGGATTTCTTTTTAATTTTTCACTTTAAATTTTTAACCAAGAGTAACACAAATCTTAAGACCAAGCAAAACAAAAGAAAAAAGATTCAAATTGAAAACGTATTCCAAATGAAAGAGCAATTCTATCAGTCATCAATAAGTTGTTCTCAAACAGCTCCCAAACAAGCCTTCATTTATCCAGAAGTTATTTCAGGTCAAATTTCTGGCCGAGCTTTCAGGTAAGAAGTTTTGGCCATGAAATACTACATTTTATGAACGTAATACAAATACCTGGCAAAACAGCAAAAAGAGTAAGCAAAAAACCATCGACTACCTTAGTTCTTGCAAACCCTTCAAAATACTAACCTTGTCAATGAAATACAGAGCAACTGCTCTCTGTCTAATTCGCATTTCTTTTGATTTCCAATCTTCACGATATTCAGCACGAATTTTATCAATACTCTTAGCTAATTTTCGTGCCGTTTCATATTTCTGCCAATCCTTTTCTCCTTTTAATTTTGAAGATGGGTTCAGCATGACATACTTATTCTGTCCTTGTACATTTTCTGTCCAACTAGCCAACCACGTGACCTGTAGCAATTATGAATTAAATACAATTTTAAATATTTCAGAAACTTCACTATTATAAAGGAATTCCTTTTAAGTAAAAGAATGAAGTATGTATACATCACAAGAAGATGTCAAAACATACAAAAGAAATACAACAATATAATTACACTGGTATCATGTCGAACTTCTTTCCATCTGTGCCCTTCAGGTGGTTTAGGGATGTCAGAGTCCTTGCTACAGTTGATGATCACATCTTCAGGCATCACCCTCCTCTTCAGCATACCCATTTTAGGATGCTCGCCACGACCTCTGAATAGACCGGGAGGTTCTATTTTGAAATTACCAATCCTTTCCTTATGACCGTCAATAGTACAATACCCGTACTCTTCCATTATTTCATCATTTTTCTCCTTTATAGCCTGTTCGATAATAGATAAACAAAAAATTTATTTTAGACCTTGAAGTTTGACACACTGTAACTCAAATTTAATATTTTAATTTCCACATTCACATTATTTCCCAATTTCATAAGTCAATAAATACATGGGAGACAATAGAAAAATCGAGTTCGTAGATATAATTTTGAAAACGCAAACAGTGGATTGAATGCCATTCCTTCACTTATTTTATGTTTCCTTCACTTCAACTATTCCCTTCCTCTCCAGATTGACCTTGACTAGTCATGGCGTAAACATGCCCGAGTGCGATGAAATCTCTGGCTCCCTTGGGCCCTATTCAACCATACCAGGGCAATAATTGCACGTTTGCAATATGAAATACACACATGATGATCGCAGATAAATTTTTATTCCTTGGCGATACGTTTACTATTCAAGAATATTCAAAAATTACTCTTAGAGTTTTTTCCTGTCGCTGAGTGTCATCTGCAATCAGACATCCAAGTAAATTTGAAACATTCCTTGTCAGTCCGTAAATAAAATACTTCCATTTCACGATGGGAATTCTAATGGAAATAATATGCCTGGTGTAGCCATGCATTCAAATGCAAATATCCTGCTGCTTTGGTGTCCGATTTTATTTTTGTACAAAGATCGCGGAAAACATCGAAGGAGTATGAACTCTAGCACGAATAATCCGAAACACAGATAAGCCACACCCGGATAATCAGGAGACTGCCTACTTGTTGAATATTGGCTACCAATGCACAAATATATGAATTAAAATAATGGGTAGGGTTATACCAAGATTAGGGACATCTATTACTTGGTTTTCTTCAATTCTGAGAGGCTGGGATTTATTCACATGAGCATGAATCTTGCAACCACTGACGATTGCAACTTCATAAAAACCTCTGCCTTACTAACTCCTGCTAAACAAAGAATTCCAATGAATGCACAAATACCATTGGTACCAACATATTCCTAACTACATGCATTGGTGGATAACTACAAAGAGACTCCTGCTTCGAGAAAACTTCTGATAAATGAAAAGTTGGCAAAGTCTCATGAAGTTTACATAAACGCAATTAAATAAGAAAAAAAAAATTGTTATCATTTTTCTTAGTTATTCAGACTGTAAAGAAGGTTAATTTGATATTCCATATGAATGCAATAATTAGAAAGCTGGTCTTTTTCATTTAACCACTTTCATATTTCCAGTAACTTGCATCTTATGACTAATTAACTTCAAGGATCTAACTTTGGTTAATATTCTTAAGTATTAATGTGAATTTTTACATAACCATTTCAAATTTTGCCAGTGAAAATTTTTTGTTCTTGAGTGTTAGAGCAGCTCCTTTTCGTGAGTTTACAATGACAAATTCTATTAGTGAAATCTGGTCACTCTCAATCGCCATTATGGTTCTTTGCTGTTTATCTTTACAAGTGTAGCTGGTGAAATCAAGCTAGAACTTGAGTGGCTAATGTTACATCTGTTACCATACCAGGTAATTTGTCAACTATTTTGGCACTACAATCAACTAATATCTTTGAAAGTTCACAATTCATTCTCCACGCTAAATCAATAACTGATCTCCGAACTTAATTGACAGCATGGCAAATGATAGGTTACATTTAGAGCATTTATTAAGCATATTTGAAACGCACATAATGCAAGGAAATTAAGCCCTCAATTCATTCATGATGCAGTTATGCATGAATTTTAAATAATTTATAATCCTGTAAATTCTTTTTTTAGAATGCCAATGTTTCAAATCAAACTCTTACTTTCTGCTCCCATTCATCTTGAAAAAAATTTATCCAAAATGATGCTCATGGCAGGACGATAGTCAGCATTTAACGCTATAATTGCTCATAATTATTTAAAGAGTAATTGCATGATTTCTACACAAAAGCTAATATCTTAACTTTTCAACCATGAACTGTGGAGTTAAGCGGTGGCAATTCTCTTAGGAATAGAAATTTGATATTCTCAAGGTGATTAGGGAAGGGATGTCAAAATATGAACTATGATAGGGTTGAGTTAAAAAAGGGGACTTAAATCCTAGGCAACACACACCCACCTTCTTTTCTTCCTTTGTCATGTTCTTTCTCTCTTCTGATTTCTCAAGGAAATATGCATGCATATGCTTAAAATTACATTTACTCAGATCAGTAATTGTCTCTTGCTCTTTTTGTGTCATACACTTGCGCCAATCCTTAAAGAAGTTAGTGTTGAAAGCAGGCTTGGAAGTGTAGTCATGGTCTAACATTCTAGCATAAAAAGTTGCCACTTCCTCTGCTAACTCTGAAAGCTGCATTTCCTTTCCTGAAAATAAAAACGAATTAAGAATGATATCGAGAAATCCAACATTTTCCAAGAAATTATTTATCAAATAAAGGGACCAATTAATAACTCATTCCCCGATATTCAAGGAAATAACTGTGGACTAGCTAGCCGTGTAACTTTATGGAGGCAACCACAAGTGCACACCAAGTGAAAAAATTCTCCCAAGGAAGAAGAGGCCTATTTTTGAAGGTAAAAGCCTATGCTATCCTGCCCACATATGCACTAAAAGAGAGGGACTGTTTTCAACTTCCCCTCTTCCAACTTGAAGTATCAGCCAAGGGGGCTCACTCCTTCGGAGGCGATCGTTCAGTGGATGGATGAATGATCGTCTCCTAGGTGGTAGACTGCAAAATAATCCCTGCTGACAGCCAAGGAATCATGAAATATCTTAGCCAGACTGCTTCATTATTTCTTGATCACACATAATATTTTCTGCACGTACTAATAAAGTTTTACTTTGTAAATTGTAGATTAAACCTTTGATGAAATTTCTTATGCATAATATTATTTTCAGTCCTTCCATTATTTTTCGAAGAGAAAAAAAAAAGAGAGAAGAAAAAAGAATGTAAGCAAGGGTTTGCGTAAATTCTTTTTAGATTGACATGAACAACTGACCGCATCCAACAGGACACCACACAAGTGAGAATTTTTATGGAAATCTGACAGCCATAGAGCTATTACATCCATGTAATGATTTTTATTAATTACTATTTTCTTCTTAGTGAATATTTTCCATTTTCTTCTTAGTGAATATTTTCCATTAAGTTAGTAAATTTTATAGGATTCATCGAAAGAAAATTAAGGGTGATACTTGTATAAGTCACATCCTAATAGAAGCAGTTTAGTAATTTACAAGGAAAACACATGCCTTTTAATCAAGATAAACAAAAACAGCAACCCCTTAATTTCCCCTCTAATGACTTATTAGTTCAAGTAGTAGAACACCTGTTGGGAATTCAGCAGAACTGGGTTTGAATCCCATTTGAGACCAATGAAAGACAAGTCGTCTTGGGAATTATGTCACCACAGACCACCAAAGATAAATAATGCACATACAATCTTGGATCATGCAAAAATTACTCAAGATACACACAGATAATATGACTGAAACAAGAAATAACTCTTAACACAATTTAAGAAGCAGCAATGACAATATACATCATTCCAAACCACCAACTGAAATAGTACCGAGAAGAATAAGTCATAGCTAGGAGGTTTCATCAGAACCCTGACAATGGGGGATAGCTATGAAAGAAGAATAATACAGCACTTGGTAACAAGGCTGCAAATGAGTAATTCTATTTCAAAATCAGCCTTTAAAAATATAAATTCACCAAACAGCATGTGATGCAATTCTCGTAATTACAATGGCTTTACACAATTTTTTCCAATTGAAATGATGAGAAATGGTATTACAACTACAACTTATCAGCAAATGCCATCACTTTTCCTTCCCCTAAAATAATCTTTCAATAACTCCAGCAGTTATTGGAATTCAGACAAGATGTTTGGAAGTATGCATGTTTAAAGGCCCTCTAAACAACAGAGCAAGTGATATTTACACTGGAATCTAAACATACCCACAGTTTAAATAGATCCCAAACAGTCCCTCTTATGTAATCATGTAAAAGACTTCAGGTGTTTCAAGCAAATGCTAAGACCAAGGTACAAGTAACAATGGTCATAAATGCTAAAAAAGTATGGCTACAATATATAAAGCGAGGCTTTACGATCACCTTACCATCATAATGGAATTTCACACTGCTGGGCAATCTTTCATAGGGGGGTGCAAAAACTGGTCCTTTATGCTCAAGATAATGCCACTTGACTCCATCATCTCTCTTCTCTTCTTCCCACCTAAAATGAAACGATATAATTTAAAATCAAATGACAATTTCTGGACCTTTTAGGATAAAAAATTACTATGATATCAAAAGACAGTACAATAATGTATAATATAATATCTTTATTACAATCCTAAATAATTCAAGCAATTGGCAAGCAAGACATTTATCATGGTAGGACAAAGGTAAATACCATAACTGCGTGCCTCAATTTCGACAAAACATGGCATTTCAGGCAATGCAAAGTTTCAGAGTGCATGTGCAGTCAAAAAACTGAAAGGTCATATGGAGTGGATGGGCAAAATCACTATAGTACTTCATTGACAGATGACAGAGAATTAGAGAGGAAATCGAAGACAGACAGAAAAATGTGCATGTCATTGTATTTATTAGTCTATATTTGTATTTCAAAGGAAAATGCTGAAATGTTTCTCAGTAACGAATAGAGGAAAAAAATGTAGATGAAGGTTCAGAATCACTAAGGTTAGAAAAAGTGTGGTTGGTATTTCATTAGCATGGTAAAAGTAAAAGTGTGGCAAAGCATTTCATTACCTTGACAAGATACTTGAAAAATTCAATTTAAACTATCAAGTACCAAGTTTTGGTGGGCACATATTTTACTTTTGTCATTAAATGTATGTTTCACTTGAAAATTAATACACCAATGATATATTTATCAGCAGGGGCAAAAATAGAAAAAAAGCAAAGATGGTGACCTTATTAGCTGTTTACCAAGACAGTAAAAATAAGTTTCATACAATAGTGAGCAGGGGAGGAGGAGAAACAGTGTGTTGAAATCCTAAACGGCAGGCCAGAATAAAAAAAATAAAACAAGTTCCACACATTGATATTTCATGTTACATTTTGGACAGTATGAAAAACAAACTATTACAAAGTCTGAACTACAATAAACTGAATTGCTTAGAGAAGTCTATGCCCTGGTGTGCACTTAACTCTTGCCTCGTTAGGTTTCTAAATGGGAATTTACACTGATGCACAAAAGGTTAAAAAATTCACATGGGTAAAGTATGTATTGGACATTTAAAAAAAGTTTTTTCAATAAGTGAAAACAGTTGCTTTCCATCATCAACTAAATATACTTATTAACTTTACTGTGGTCAACTTTTACAGCTAGGCTTTGCTGCGCTAGCTTCGTCATACTTGTGCGCAGGTTTTAGACTTAGGCAAGCAGGAAGTGGGGTGGGAAATCCACTCGAAATACGGTACCAAGGGTACCCAATTCTCCCTTAATTTTACTTGAACAGGGTTCCCACTCTACATTATAAAATTCACGGTTTTTTCCAGGTTTTCACGGTCTAAATGTCATAAAATTCATGGTTTATAGATAAGGCATTTTAGGCAGAAATATTGATCACGTAACAATCATCGGCTGCACGTTAACTAAAAATGTAAAAAACGCAACAGATGCCTTGAATGCAAACGCAGCAATGACAGTGGTATCTCTAATGACGTCACCTATCGTTAGCAAAATTCATGTCCGGCTAAAAGGGTGTGAGGGGGAAAATGGAGAGAGCAGGGTGGCAGGGAAGAGTCTTAAGTGCCTCAATTTTTGCCAGGGTTAACGTCTTCCAATCGCAGGCTTACGGTCAATGTGCTGTCATGGCACACACGGACCACTTAATAGTTGCGCTTTCAAATACACGTGTGCAGGTAAAGGCGTGGACAGTATCTGCACATGACTCGGTCTTGAAACATGATCAAAATATCCTTTTTTCTTTTAATCCGTCCATCGTAGTTCTACAATCAAGTTTGAGAGATTTCTAAGGTTTTATGACAAAATTCACGGCTATTTCCAGTTTTTTTTTCACGGTAGACGAAATTCACGGCTTAAAAGGTTTTCACGGTTGGGTGGGAACCCTGTTGAAAACAACATTCAAGGTTAAGAAAACTTATAATGGAATACCACAAAAGTTAGTAATGAGTTAGTTAAGGTTACGAAAATCACATTCAATATTTGATGTAGCTTATTTGCTCTAACAGCCTTCCACAAGAGGCTCCTTAATGCACACACTGGTGAAACTACTTTCTTGTATTCCCGTTATTGAGGAAAAAGTGATTAATGATTATTTCAAAAACCACCACGGACTCATCAGTTAAATCGTATAATACATCGCCGCAACACCTGATGGTCCACAAAATTTTCATGCTAATGATCATCAAAGCACCATTGAAAGACTCCCTTAGAAATAGTCACCTCTGAAACTTAAAGATTCAAAAACATTCGCCATGATAATGAAGGACAAAATTAACTCAGGCCGAAGATGGCGATCGGACAGTGAGTAAATGAGAGCATCATAAATGGTGCAAGCCTAGCTTTGGCGTGTGAAATGAACAGAATGAGGTTATGGACTCATTGCTACAACACTTCCATTCAATTACGTTGATGACAGCGACAGTGGAGAAAATTTGCTAAAGAACTAGAGAGTGATATCCGGGCGAGGAATATGTTTCACTGCGAGTATATTTACCGGGCAGCAAATATCCATACGGAGGTCACAAACTTCGATTTCGCTGATAATCCCTTACGCACGGGAAGAGTAGAAAAATAAACCCTAGGATGGAGCGATAAAAAAACAATTGATCTTCTGACCACCAAATTACAAAATACGAGACTAACATTCATTTCATTAAAATAAACTAAACCGGAGCAAGAACAGAACCAGCTGTATTGGCCGCCATCTTGAAAGAGTGCGATCGCGAAAAAAATTACGATACGCTACTGTTTCAAAACAAGAATGAAGCGAAGCTCGTGTAAACGGAAAATGCACAACCACAACAAAATGAAATTCTCAAATACTTTATATCGACCCCAGAACAGAACGGACTTCCTTCCACATTCGCATATTCCCAATCGTGTGAATGCTAATTAAAATTACATTACAATGAAGGCCATCAACACACCATAGAACGAAACACAGGCGAAGCGACACCCTCGTCAGTGTTAAAGGTTGGTGAAGACGTACGGAAAGCGATATCCCGGGGTTCATTACAATAACTGTTTTCATTGCTTGACGATTTGAAGATTCCGACGACGTCTTATGTCCTCATCCACCGCCTGACCTCGCCAATGTCAACACACGCTTCTCCGTAAAACACACTCATACGACGGTGAATGTCTGCAATTCCAACACCTTCGCTCTCCAGAAATCGCACAACTACCTTCTGCTTTAGCCAAACCCGAAGTAGTCTCTTCCTCGACATGTCGGTGAAATTTTGAATTCATTCGTATACGTGTGGCACCCATAGAAGCGCCACCGTTCCTAGTATGCTACCAGTAGTCGCTTTCAGCAGATTCTACCGCGTCTCACTAAATGCCCGCGACGAGCAAAACGTGTGATTAGACAAGTCACAAATCGCATGCCAAACATAAAACTTACGGTAATCTCATAGATGATCTGTTCAAATCTTATTGAGATAGGTAACTAATTTAGGGAAAGGATTAGGCATCATTGGTGATTGCTTGGAAACATTGCTGCGAAAATAGGATGAAAATGACGATGACATAACTATAAAGTATGAAAATACCATTATGTTGCCATACTGTGAGAAAACGTACCATCTCCAAACTTCAGAAGTATCTTCTTTCTTTTTCCCTTTCTTGGGGCTGTCTTGGCTGGTAGGTTCACTCTTTATTTTATTAACCTTCTTAGTTGCTTTCTTGGCCTGCGGTGATAGCAGAAGAGCACTCATATCAGGAATTTTTCAAATTAAGGCAAAAAATCCAGCTTTCAATATATTTCAACACTCCAAAACATACAATGAGACTTGATATAATTAAGCAGGTAAAGGTCATCTGAATTATTTTAATACTCACTGGCTTCTCATCCTCATCATCCATCATTTTCCGCTTCTTTTTCTTCTCAGCATTATCTTTCTCTTTCTTCATCTTTTTCCTTTCCATAAGAGGGATATCATCATCAGACTCTTCGAGTTTTCTTTTCTTCTTCTCCTTTTCAACAGCTGATAAGCGAACAGACTGTTAAAAAAAACAAAAACATAATTTAATCTATAAAATAACAAAACTTCTCCAACACATCCAGTTCTTATCAAATACCAAGAGAATGACAAACTGTGAAAGAAATATGAAACACTAAAAACAAATGGACAGGAGACAAAAAAACCAACACATGGAGTAGATTAAGCTCTGAAACCATGATGCACACTGAAAGGTGATACTTAAAGGTAATATTGAGCCATAAACAAAAAATGAATGGATATGCCTTCAATTTTTCAGATGAATGCTAATACATTAAATCCACAATCAAAAAGAAAAGATTTGCCATTAATACCAGAGCCATTTGAATTAGGGCACCAACTCATGACATTAATTTCTAACCAGGAATTCAGTTTCTTTACAAAACTTTGGGTAATAAACAAGAAGTTTTTTTTAAAATCAACATTAGAAAGCCAATAATTCACAGCAGACATTCATAATGCACTTGGCACAAATTCAAACAGAGCCTGCAGAGAACGTCTAATGACACAGTGGAAAATGTAAACTATACGTCACTTTCCTTACTTATTATGCTATTTTAATAAAATAAATAAAAACTTTCAAAATTTTGGGTTGTGCATGCAAAATAAAACTGCAGTCTAAGTCAACAACAAGAGAGAATTTTTGTAAGTGGCGCACCATTTTTATAGTTCTTGGCATTTTCTTGGTAACAATAACAGACGACAATGTGGCACTACCGTTTGGTTACTTTTGGGGTTGCCTTTCCCAACCTCCCTCTGATAAGGAGCTCACTATCGGGAGCAGGAGAAGCTTGGACATCCATAATATCTTCCCATATCTCACAGGGTGAGTGTCTGAAATCCTGGTCTCAGAGTTCAGCCGAACTTTGTGAATTTGTACTGAATGGATATTGGTCATGAATCACCTGGCTACAATGGTATGATGCATTATTTGTTTAAACTATTTGATGTGTAATCCCGTACCTGTGGTGACTAGTGGACAAAATTAATGTACTGTTTGTCTACAGAGTTTGATTGAATTCTGGGAACCGTATTTCAGACACTCCCCCTGTCCACTTCAAGATTAGTGAGATGGCAAACAAGCAGGCCAATTAGAATATGCTAATATTTTAGGAGGTTTTTGAACAAAAAAATTCAAAATGTAGAGGACCACGTAACAACAAATATTTACATTTCCATTGCATCATCAGTCAACAATCCTAAGATTGGTTTGATGCAGCTCTCCATCTCTCTCTCTTGTCTGCTAACCTTTAGGAGAGAGAAATGGAGAGCTACGTCAAACCAATCTTAGGATTGTTCTCTAATGATGACGATGATGATGCAATGGCAATATAAATATTTGTTGTAACTTGGTCCTCTACGTTATCATACCCTAAACAATATTAGATACTGTTTCAGCCAGAAAAATTATTGTGAATGCGACTCACTATCTCCGTAGACAATACATTCATAATGAAAACAGGAATATTAAAAAACAGAAAGTATGTGAGATATGGCAAGTGAAGATTAGGCCATATTTCTGATACATGAAATGGAGCAGATGGTGAGATAATTACAGCATAACAAAGAAAATATGCAATCTACCTAGACAACTGAATTTAGAACATTTAGTATATGCTACAGAGAAGTTCAATAAACATGAGGAGAATAAGTATCTCCATTACCAGCAGGATTGGGTGTCATGGACTCCAGTAAAATTGTCGGAATAGTATGGGATGACAAAAATATTGGACTTGCACTTGCTCAATTAAGAATGAATTATGAGGGGAGAAAATATTCATGCAGTTGTTTGACTTATGCCAATAAACTACTTTCCCTGATCTTATAATGGCCTCATGCATTGCAAAATCATTGATGAGTGGATCTCGGAAAGTAGCCCTTCAGATCATAACTCTCAAAATTTACTGGGTAATAGTATGACACAACGTAACTTTAATGATAGTTTAGCACTTTCAATTCCCACAGCACAATATTCAGTCATAACTTTATATATAAATTGTGATGTAGATATCAATGCCCTCACCCCAGTGTGCTATCACATGCCATATCCAATGGATACTATGGAGGATAGAAAAGTTTATTTTCCATAGAAATAACATTTTTCATGTAATAATAGGTTAAGCCTGGATACAAATATCTACAAACATCAATCGAGCGTGTGAATTATGAACAACCAATATATTTACATTAAAATTATAGTTTTGCTAATAAGAAGAATGCATTCAATGTATTCTATCAGTTCCATTGGAAAATACAATGCAATGTAAATAATTATAAGCAATTAGATGAAAAATGTTTGGCTACGCAATAACACAATTCACAATAAAAAACTTTTATTAATATTTCCTATTTTTTTGGATCCAGGGGAATTCAATACATCAAGTTTCTACTGCATGCCACTGAGAATATTCTTCAGAAAAATTAGCAAACCTATTCATATAAAACTTGCAACACACAAATGCAGTAAAAGTTTGACATAATTACTAACAGCTAACTCTTACATTAATTTCATAGAAGCAGCATTAAGAATGATCACCATGAAATATAAGTTGTAAGGGAAAAGTAAGTTGTAGACTACAAAAGCCGGGAACACGAATATGTATTAAGCATCATGGCATAAATTTAACCCTTTGTATCACATAAAAATAAAGGTATGATAAGAACAAAAAGACAAATACAAGGCCATTACTCCTAGTTCAAGAAAAAATGGATATCCGTACCTAAGCTTCTGAATTATTAGGGCAATGAAAGTATCAACATATCAATTTTTTTCATAATTCCTAAACAACACTAAGTTACATTGAGAATGTAACAGCTCATTCTGATAAAGAAATTTTTTGGATTGTATGCTTTTAGCAACTGACAAGCACTTTTTGTCTTAATGACCTGATGATTACTCTAACATTGAAGCCATTTAGCAAATGAAAAGCACTAAATTGCACTAAAGTTCAGATTTCAGGTGAGCATTTTAAAGTATACAATGATTCTTAAAATCTAAGAAAAAGTTTTCACTGCAATGTCTTTCAGAATATACTTCTAATTAATATATTACTATCCCAGCAAAATGGAACCTCACTGCACTGGCACTAAGACACAAGAAACATGACAGGTGGGACATATTATACTTGGAACTAAAGAGAAATGAAAAAAAATTGATCCTCCAAAGAATAAGGTAAGAAACCACAGTGAAAAAAATTAATTTTTCATTGAAGGCATCAATCTTGGACGAAAAGAAATATTAATAAGCCAACTAGACACATACCAAAAGTTAGAAGAAAAATCTGTAATTGGCCACAAGATAATTATTCCTCAACATAGCTTTGATCATGTCAACAACAACAACAACAACAAAACAAAAAAGATCACAGTGACCAATGGATATCTCTTTCTGAAGATGAATTTTCCACCGGGGAAAATCATGTTTATTGGAAAAAAAGGATCATTCTGATATGCAATGAATTAAATCTTAATACTCAATATTGCATCAGATACACATGCATAATAATGTGACATTTTAACTGTTTCAACATGGACGTCAGTGAGATAAGAAGAATCTGACAAGCAGCTAAGTTATTCAGAAACAGGCATGAGTAAAAATTCAGTTTTAATTTGTCGAAATTTTAGTTCCACACTGGATGTGATGAAGAACATGAACAAAAACGTTTTGAAAAAATACTATCAAAAATTAAGCAACCCACCACAGTGCATGCTAATTGTTCTATGCAAAAAATGGTCAGATGAAATGTGGTTATAGTGAAAATAATGACAGTATTTCTCCATACATAGACCAAACTTAAAGGATTAAATTTTGGACAAATTGGTCACTTGTGTTGAAAAATATTCCCCCCAATAAATTTGCCCTTAGAGATTTTGACAAGTAAGTAGGAAAATAAGGCAATTGGAATTCAAGAACAGCCAAGAATCTAAGAAATCAAAAGGCAACAATTTGACATAAAAAATGTACAGTAAACTCTTGATTTTACAAATCAGGATAATACATAGTTTTGATATAACGAAGCATAAATGGTGGTCCCACCAAAATTCCTCTGCCGAATGCAAAGGGAATTTGAAATTATGAAGTTTTGAAAATGCACATTTTTTTGAAATTGCTTACTTTGACCTTGGTCTCTTAGAAGAAGTAATGTTTGCAAAGCACTGCAGTTCAGAATAACTCATAAGCAGCAAAAACATTAATGTTTCTCCTAAATCTATATTGCACATGGCCTCAGTTACGCAGTGGGCATATAGGCCTTTATGACCCTGGGACAGGGGCTTGGCTCACCTGCACTGTCAACTTGGTGTCAACTCTGGACTTCAGTTGAAAATCTTCTCAGGCATGAAATATTTTTTTAACAGGAGTGAACCCTTTTGGTAGCGACAAATTTTTTGTACCTCACCATGGTCTCTGAAGTTTCATGTGAAATAGGATAAGGTAGGATTTGTTTGCATTTCAAAATAATGCAGGAATTCTGACGATGCGGAGATCAAGTTGATGGTTTCAGGCGTTACTTTATGGAAGTTGCTCATGATGAATGAAAATTGTACTTTGTTTTTCCACATATCAAAATCTATCTCTCTATAATATAATTATTTTGTCCGAATGACTTTGTATTATCAAGAGTTTACTGTAATGGCTCAACCAATTAACTTAACAACATGACCTCTGGGTTTATGAAACTTATTCAGGATTTTCACAGGAAAAGGAGTGAATGCAGGAGGAATTCCCAGATTTATCAAGGGGTGTATCAACAATGATGTTTTCCCAAACATCAACAAATTTTTTCTCAACATAAGAACAACTAAGAATGATGGCCGCCCTGAAAAAAGGACACACGCACATGCAACTGCACATGCAGACCACAACACCACAGGTGACACCATCAAAGCCTACATACCGGTTTCATTTGCCTTCCTGATAGGGAAGCAGACTGTGAATTGCAAAATGTCAAGAAAATGGTATGAGCAGAGGATTTACATAGAAGAAGTTTACCAAAAACATGAAGTTGCAAAGGAGGGAGAACATAAGAGCTACAACATTTACCCTCAATTATAATCCATTTTTGCACATGATTTTTACAAGATTCTGGGAAAGGCAATGCAGGAAGATCTCACAAGCGATTAAATCCATGATTTCCCTCCCAGAAAAGGACAATAGGAACTGAATAGAGAAATGATAAGTTGTATAATGACACAAAATGCAAAAAAATGGGCTCTGAAATGTACTTGTAACTTGCTGAGGACAATGTTTTCTCAAAGAATCGTTTCAAACTAAAACAAGTAATGAAAATGAAGATTTAAATCTGCGGCAAAATATCTTTCAACCTTTTCATTTCATCATAGATAAGAATGAATTAAAAATATTGCTGTACACCATTACATAACCTTCAAAAACATGACTAAAAAGAGGGAAGAAGGAAGAGAAGCCATGAATCTAATCCTTAAATACAGCAGGGGCCTGTTATAACGACGCTCTTGGGAACTGAGATATTGCTTGCTATATTGAACTATCATTAATACCAAAGTTGGTTAAATAATCACAAAAAAATCACTCCACAGGCATTAATACAATTGTTTTAGCGAAGAGGCAAAAATTGCAGTGTGATAGCTATTATAAATCATACTCTTGAACATTTAATTAACTAATGATTGCGTAAAAGTTCAATTTATCATGAAATCATATGTTTTTATGTTGGACGTCAATGCCGAGGCATTAAATGGTAAAATTTTAACAGCCCCAGCATAAGACACTCACATACTGAACTGTGCATTGATGTGCTGTTATTACTCCAATTTCTTGGATGCTCCAAGTATGTCCCAACTGTAAGTTATGGCAATGTATCGGACTATTAAAGGCTAAGACTTCAGAAACTGTAACAAAATTCATACCATTTCTCTTTCCAAATAGTTGTAAAAATAATGAGTGGTGATAATGGGGGATGAAATGAGCAAGAAGAATTTTATGGGATATACAGCACAAAATCAATAATATGGAAATCTTAATAATGGAATGATCTATACAACAGAAGGCTTGTCTGTGTTTTTCAAAATTTCTATTTCTTATAGTTGCATTGGTGCATATATGGCTATCTAAGTGGTTTCATTGCTGTCACAGAACCTTTCTG
This sequence comes from Ischnura elegans, assembly GCF_921293095.1. NCBI lineage: Eukaryota > Metazoa > Arthropoda > Insecta > Odonata > Coenagrionidae > Ischnura > Ischnura elegans. The sequence goes on from NC_060254.1 coordinate 96,890,298, forward strand.
TCTTCTTGGGATACCTAGACCTACCTTTTTTTCCGATCAGAAGTTCATCTTTTTTTTTGAAGATCCACTAGGAAAATAGCCAATTGCTACAAGCATGGGAGCCTTGCAGTGGTTTTTATATTGAATATCCCAATCCCAAGAGGTTCATAAAACACTTTTCATCCCTTCTAATGAAACCCCAGAGTGAAAGGCTACCCTACATTACCTTCTCGCATTGGTCATTAGGCAGGCAACCCCCACTTAGAAGCCTGCAGCCAGAAGGGCCTCTCACCATATGAGTCATGCAGACTAGTCGAAGATTGTTTATGAAGTTGATGCCAAGTAGTTTTTCCAAATAACTTGCGTTCTCCACACCCTTAAGATTGGCTGCAACAATTATTATTGAATTTAAGAGCTTAAATTCAAAATCAGTTATCATTTCCAGTAACATACTCGAAGTGGGATTACCTCTTATAAGAGAATAATAACAGATTTGATAACAACCAATAAGTTTATGTTAGTAGTTGAGAAAGTGATGAAAGTAGCGACAGGTGCACGTTGAAAAATATGGAAGGGCGAAATACTGATGTTATAAATGGATTGAAAGATATTGTGCCATTTCCCTTCCCTCCGTTGGTCTCATCTAGATTACTGCCAAAATAAACATTGTACATATTGCAACAAGGAGTGTATAACATAGCAGGGATTTCTTCGCCATTTTATATCCATATTTTTTAGTGTTAATCAAAAGATTTTCGGCACTTTATTGCCGAGCACTCCTCTCAATTCTTAATTTAAAAGGGTAGTTGGAAGATTAATAGAATAACAGAATAATTCCATTTCTATAAAAAATAATCCCAATAAGGTAAACATATGCTTTCCTGATTCTATAAGAGAGGACAATGGGAAAACTCTCATATGGAACAGACCATTCCAGCTCTACCCTATTTTTTGATAGTGGAATCCCAAATTCTACCTGATTTTATGGAGGTTAGTGGGGATAGGTGGTTATACTCTTTGGAGTAGAATCTTGTTCAAATCTTCATGTCAATTCAAAAATCTACTTAAACGGACATGGAATTCAACATTATGGAATTGGGTATTGATATGAGTTTATGGAACATTTTGCTTACACATTGCTTTTTGCTTGTAAATTAAAAGAAGTCGCACTTCTAAGTAACACAATTATATCTGCCACCTTCGTGACTTCAACGGTATTCAATCAGTACCAATGATATAAAAATAAAATATCACAGTATTATTTAAAATGACAGAATGGTGACTTAGGTTTTGCTTCACTGAAGCATTAAAAGATGACCTGCAAATTGACCACGGCAAAAATAAAAGACAACCAATTTGAATTTGGAGCAGACGAATTTTTGAGACATAAGAGATGATGACCAAGAATGTAGGAAAAATAAAACAAGAAGAATGATGATCTCAAAAATCAATGAACAACTCAGACCACAATTTTCCAAACAACTTATCCAGGAGAACCTTGGATAATTACGGTAAAACATACCCATTTATATAAATAATAAGGGTTCCCAGGACATTTTGAGTATTTCCCTCATTTTTAAAAGACAAAGTGAATACCCTTGAAGACATAATAGCCAGAATATCATAACCAATAAAACCCAAACCTGAATTGACGACAGTGTAAATATTAGTAAGGCCAGGCAAAATCCAATATGAAAGGACTGTGCTTCATCAAATTTTAACAATTTTAATGATTTAAAAACTTCCAATTCAGTTATATATCTTCCCACACCAGCATAGGCTGTGGGCATGTTTCATTGTCCACCGCTAAAACAAAAATCTAAGTTGAGTTTACAACCAAAAGAAGAAATTGAATGAATGCTAAATTAAAGTCGTAGACCAACTGGCCAAATCTTACCAATGGAATTTCATCTTCACTCTCAACTTCTTCCTTTACTTTAATTGTAGTTTCAAATGAAGATGGGGCTGTTAGAGGTTCTTCCTTTATCCAACTAGTATCCATAGGATCTTGCTTCATCTCAATAGTGCCCTTTCTTTCAGGTGTCTCCTCTTTAGGAATCACTGAAGGTTTCACTTCTTCTTTCACCTTTACTGGGCCATCCACTGGATCCTATAAAATCATGTTAATGTGAGATAATAAGAATTGAGCAAAATAAGTACTTATCACTTTCAATAAAATCTTTCTTTAAGACATGTCCACGGGACCTTAAAAAAGTGGCCTATGAGGAGATTGAAAATCTTAATATCAGCAAAATAATTCACTTTAATCCAATCACACTAAACTCAAATTTTTAGTAAAATCAATAACGAGAGTGAAATGCAATCATTTTCTGGCATATTATTATTTGCATCTCCCATGGACCATTACTACTTCATGGCATTTTACAATCATACTCTAAATTGATACAGTAGACTCTCGTTATTACGAAGTTCACGGGGCCGAAAAATTGGAGGTTCGTAATAACGAAGTTCGTAAGAACGTTTCTTTTAAGAATCGTCGAAAGAAATAGTGTATTATAAACGCTATTAAATTACGCGGAAATATATAAAAACAAGAAAATTCGTTTCAGTTTTTCAACAGAAGACTGCGCCATGACGCAATCGATGGTTGATATCTTCCCGAACACATTAACTCCGATGTTCAAACCAGATGCGTCCCAAGACCTTGTTCCAAGGTTGATAAAATTACAGTCCGGCCACCGAGAGTTGTCCAGTAACAGACAATGGGCTGGGTAGGGGGTATGGGAGCCAGGTAAGAAAGGGAAACGCTCGCTAAGTGTTCCATGAAGAAAATACCCGGAAGGGACGACGAGCGTGAAGGACCTAGAGGGATAATTACTTGTTCTATTGTTTCAAAGAATGGGCTTATTTTGGTTGGTCAGGCTTATTTCGGTGCTCGAATGTGCATTTGACAACGTTGTATGACTAGACGAGGGTGTGAGGTGCGTTTGGGGGACAGCGATTGGCTTTAATCCGTGCTGACGCAGGATTATCCACCCCTCCTATTGTGCCGTAATCGGACACCCCTCGCCAGCCGGACTGCATGTAAGTTATCAAGGAGTACGGTTATCCTGCGGGATGCAACACTGCATTACACGTATGCGCTAACTCACGATTGTGGCGACCTGATCCATCGGGGCCTGCGATGCATCCGGAGCCGAAAAAATGTCTCCCCGCGGTAACGAAGAACGGGCGAAACGCTGAACAGTTCCTAAATTCACACCAGATTCAATGATACCTTATTCAGATGGTGATTACAGTGAGAGTTTCACAGCGCCAAACCGCGTAGTATCGGCCAAATCCAAAGGCGCCAAATTTGAAATTTGAAAGTTTTGAATGCTCGTATCTCTGAAAATTCGTACATCGAATGTGCATAGGAAGAGGATTGACTGTACATCCAATTTACTAACGGTTATGAGTGGGTCACCACGACTTCACAGTAATGAAGGCTGTTATATGATGTAACGCGTAAACTGAATAAAGAACCATAATTGACGCTCTTAGGCACAGTGCACGAGAATAACTTTAACGTGGCGCGATTATTAAAACTTAAGTGCATTGAATATCCACCTAAATGCCGTGATTTGTGCGTCTAACTTCGTAATAAAGTTCATATTGTAACCGCCGGGACCGGGACTTAGATTCGTAATTTAGTAAAAACGAAAAATTCGTAATAACGTTTCTTTTCCAATGGCTTGGATAGGCCTTTTCGACGGGACCAACGATTTGCTTCGTAATAACGAGAACTTCGTAACAACGTTGTTCGTATTAACGAGAGTCTACTGTAAAAGGAAATAAATTGTGCCCCTAATATAAATTTCCTTCACTAAGAATGAGGGATGTAATCAAAGTCAACCGTTAAAGGTCATCTGCAAAGTCGTAGGCAAATAAATCCCGTCCGCAGGAAATTCCACAATGGATCCTCAATGGCGCCCATTTCAAGAAATAGACAGCACACTGGAATACTTTTGGCATCTCTAATCTATACAAGCAAAGTGGGTGCCATTTTGTTAGGGGAGCTCAATAAAAGAACCCACAGAATATAAATACACCTAAAGTAAAATTAATCATTAAAAATGATGGGGCATAGCCAGAATTCAAACCCAGATCACCATTGTCAGTCAGGTATGCTACCAGCTGTAATGGGAAGCCATTTTACCCCAGGACAAATTTCAAACAAGGTTTTCAGGACAAGATTTTGAGGTATACCATAAAATTTTATGGAATATCAGTTAGAAGCCATCACCACCAACAAATATCTTCAGCTATTGTTCCATGATGCTATCAAACACAGTAACTGAGATTAAAATACATGCAAAATTAACAATCCCTCAGTCAGGACCAATTCGATTCCCACGTAATTTCACATCTCTATCAAGTGTGCATATCACACCTAGTTTATATTACAGGCGGTCATCAACTTTCGTACACTCGACTTTCGTACAATTCACACTTTCGTACATTCAAAATTGACACCTTTTACTTGACTTCCGTACGCTAAGTATGGAATTTCGGACGTTGGTCTGTAATTTTTTTTAATTCCTGCGATGTTTACTGCGCATCCCAACATTCAATTGTTTCAAATGGTGCACACCTAGTTTATACTACAGGCGGTCCTTGACTTCCGTACATTCAAAATTGACACCTTTTACTTGACTTCCATACGCTAAATTCAGACTTTCGGACGTTGGTCTGTAATTTTTTTAAATTCCTGCGATGCTTACTGTGCATCCCACCATTCAATTGTTTCAAATGGCAGCATATGCGAACAATACGAGCGTATACAATGAAAGGAATTTTTGGTAGTTGACTCTAATCTAGGTGATTTATTTGAGAGAGAGACTGCCTGCTATAGGCTCCTTCATCAAGAGAAGAAGAAAGCCTTCATTGAAGAGATTTTTCAAAAAAGTTGACAAGACATCAACAAATAGCTTTCAATAAAACTAGTAAGATCTTTCTAATTGTTTTTTTTTTTTAGTGCTGTTTAATTCATGTACACCTTCAGCAACAATATTGCACGAAATATCACCCAAATTCTGTTTGTCTTTTGTCTTTTTTGAATAATATGCGATCACGAATGTCACCTGCCGAATGTTGAATTTTGGTGCAAAAATTAAAAGGTATCCAGAGTGCGGGTTCAACAATTACATTTAGTTATGCTTCTTGATATGTCTTTTTATTAATAGTGGATGTAATAAGTGGAATGTCAACTTAAACGCCAAGAGGAAGTTTCACTCGATAGCCAACGGAGCCAACTTGTTTTTTTTTAACTTTAATTTACATTTTCTGCTTGTTTTCGAAAGAAATCAGATGATTTGAGGAGTTTTATAAGCATATTATAAAAATTTGGTGAATTGAAATAAAATCGGTGAAAAAAAAAAAGGTTTAAGTACGTATATTCCGCTCTTTTGGAATGTAACCCCCTAATTAGTATGGAAGTCAATGGTTCGACTTTCGTACAAGTTTTCGGGAACGCATTGTGTGCGAAAGTCGGGGACCACCTGTACTTTTCAGTGATAAATTATAACCTATTAAAATTGATATGATTCTACATCTTATGGAGGTATTACAATAGTGGAAAATTATTTAGGACATGATGGAAATGCCTAATTTTTCCAAAATTAGATAGTTGTACTTATGATTATTTCATGTTCAAATACTTAAGCTTAATTCGTGAAAAATGTTATCATAGCATGAACTCCAACAGGAGATGGTTATGAAATGAAGTGAAAAATCAATAAGATGAAAACAAACCATGCCATGAGATTTTATACAAGGCACCCTTTTGTAATGTATGCATTAACATCAACATAACTACAGCTGAATTTGTTGAACTATCAATAACAAAAAAGTAGTAGTACATCTATTCTTGGATAAAAATTGAACCTCTGTAGATAGAAAATTAATGATTCTTTTTGCAGCCCCTGAAAATTATTATTTTGAGCTAGTGGAAAAAATTTCTACCACAAAAAAAAATTACTATAAAATTAATCTTGCTCAACATGGAATGCAGAAAATTCAAATAATTTTTTTCCTTCTTATCTTGACCTCGTTTAATTAATGGTAAAATAGTTCTTGGAGTATAGGTTAAAGGTATATGATGCAAAATGAAAAATGAATTTAATGAACGAGAAAACATTTTAAAACATCCATTAACACGTTAGGCACTATTTTTATTCATCTGATAAGAAATTTATCCAGCAATACAACATGAGCACAAAACATATTAAGCAACCAAGCCTAGGAGCTAGAGAATATTTTTTCAAAAATGAAGACTTTACCATGACACAAACTATTACAATAAAATAAAATAATGAATTTATCAAAAAAGAATATCTATTATATTGAGAAATCTTAGTATGTTTACCTTCTTTTTTTCTTTTTCCTTCTCCCTCTGATAGTTCTTATCATCTCTGTTCTTTTCCTTGCCTGGAATAAAAGAAAAATTAATCATGCTGAAATAGACCTTTACATCATGAAAGGAAAATATTAACAAAATATAGGGCTTAGCGATTCTTTTCACCAGTTCCATGGATGAAGAATTTCATAGCAGCATAGCTAAAAATTCATTGAGATTTTGGAAGACATATTTGCAATATGAAAGCACCCCCAACCTTAGCAATAAGGAAATTAAGGTCACTTGGAATTGAATCCATGACATTATGAAAATTAGAACTATCCCATTTGTGTGCAACGAAAAGATAAGTTGAGGATCAAATGTAACTTACTCTTTTCCTTATCCTTGTCCCTGTGCTTATCTCCGCTTGAATGTTTTCGATCTGGATCTTTATGTCTCTCCTTATCCTTTGAAGATGATGAAGAACTATGCTTTTCCTTAGAGGAACTATGCTTGTCCTTCTCTCTATGCTTTTCTTTATCACTCTTTTCCTTATCACTTCTTTCCTTATCACTTTTCTCTTTACTACTGCTGCTAGAACTATGAGACTTCTCTTTGTCCTTGCTGGAGATTAAAAAAATAAATAAATAATAGGTCAAACAAAAACATTTTTTAACTTGATTACAATTAAGCAGCCACTATTACAAAATTTAAGTGCAGGGATTTATTTACTTTCCCTTCCCTTACTTATAACCTGAATTAGTATTACAACTTGACTTACTTTGAACACTTAGAAGACATGTACTTGACTTCAAATGTTTAAAATGATTATCTATGATTTACACACAGAAGTGAATAAAAATAGTACATAGTAACCTTGAGCTGGAGCTCTTATGTTCCTTATCCTTGCTGGATGAACCCCCACCAGAGCTACTGCTTCTGTGCTCTTTATCTTTGTCATGGGATGAAGAGGATGACTTCTTTTCCTTGTCATCTCTGTGCTTCTTTTCCCTGTCTTTCTCCTTATCCTTACTGCTACTGCTGTGTTTTTCTTTTTCTCTTTCCTTGTCCTGAAAGGCCAAATGAAATTGAAGCCATACCTTTGAAAATTAACTTGTAAAATAGGCACAAAACATATATGTTAGGCTGTTTTCATTTAAGACTTAAGCAGAAAATCAACTTCTTAACCAATAGGCTACATTACAATAGGGGGGATATTCATGCTTACATCATACTAAGTACCACAAAATGATGAATGGTGATAAACAAAATCATTCCCAAGCTAATATATTTCATCTACTGATGACATTTGGTAGGTTTCCAGGCAAAAAGGCTATTCTAACTCCCACCAATAAAGATATGGAATAATGAAACATTCAACAATCTTCCAAAGTCTCACCAAGTCCAATTTTCATCCAAATAATCATCAAATTGTAACTTTATTTCATGTATGCTAATTGCAAAAGCTAACATCTTAGCATGCAGGTTCACGTATTGTTACATCAATATTTAGCCTCATGGTATAAGCCTGATAGAAAACTTTCAAGGCCTGTGTACACAGTACATTAACACGTGCGGGTTAATGACTAAATGTATGAACGCGAGAATGAACGCCAAAATGCACCGTGTAACCACCCAAATTGTGCGAATGCATGCACAGAAAATAGAACCTGTTCTAATTTGGTTCATGCATTCATACATGTTCCGTTCCGGTCCACAAAAATCATTCACGCAAACGTACATTAACTCGTACGTGTTAATGTATAGTGTAAACAGGCCTTAAGACACACCATCCATGATTGGCAATGTTAAATAAGGTGCATGAATGAGCAACTTACTCTCGTATAATATTTACAATTGTATGCATAAATGGAGCTTTCCGGTCAAGGAGGATCATTTGTAAAAAGCAGTAGCAATTGATGTATTATCTGAGCAGGACCGACAGCTTTCTGTCCCTTAGACGGGGGAAATAAACAAGGGTGTTCTGAAAGAAGTATTCTCAAGCTTAAGTAAAATTTTGACCACAATGGGATCACAAAATGAGAAAGTACCACTATTGCATGAGTTCTGAAGAATCAGTTCAAAGGGAGAGAAAAGGATGAAGAGATTAGCTCTCATTTTTTGTCACAGTTAAAAAAAAAAAAAGAGGCTAAAAATTGGAAATTTAAAAGGCAAAAGAGAATTACAGAACTCATTAAATTGAGGCTATAGGGATTTAAATGGAAAACTCCAATTACTGACAGAAGAAAGGCAACAGTTAACGTAGCTACCATTACATCCATTTTAATTTTGGGGAGAGCCCACCTATTTCCAGAAACTCTTAAATGTCAAAAATATATTGACATTTCCAGTGAAATTTTAATTGAGAGTGAGCTCTTGAGGTATATTACACAACTGAAGGAGTGATAAAAACTAGACTTTCCTTCCTAATTGGATGAAACCAGCAACTTCCCCTCTAATTGTGCCTGTGAATGTTGTTATTCACTACTTAGAGATAATGAACAAATAAATAAACTATATTAAAGTCTGAAAACTTAAATTGATTAACATGAAAAGAGCAAGCATGAAGTTATCCCAAAATTATTAAATTTCATTTAAATTAATCCTTTACAATAATGCAAGTCTTTGTAATCACTTGCATTCTTACTCTTTGGGTTGATTATCAAAGAACTAAGGAAAAAGTATTTTTACTTTGAAATTTCATCCACTTTGGAATATTTTAGCGCTGGAAGTTTAGATAATACTATACTTGTCAGATGTATCCAAGTTGTCAACTAGGGTTATAGATGACTACATCGGCAAGGAAGAATCTAATCTTAAACACTGCGTAAATATTAATGAAGAAATAAACAATGAAATGAGAAGCATTTCACAACCAAATCACTTCCATCACTCAAAACAAGTAACAACAGAAGGGAAATATGACAAAAAATGAAGGGAAGACTAGTTTAGGAACAAATCTTAAATGTAAACTGCCTGCAATAGATAAATACATCTTAATTGCGGCTCCAAAGATAATTGTAAACTTAAAGAGGCAGCTTTAAAGTCAATATAATCAATTGAAATTCATTATGCCTTAATCTCGTAGGTTTCATTAAAGCTTGCAGCAAGTTGACAAAAATTCGGAATTGAATATTTTAATTATTAAATATTTTATCCTTGTAGGGGCAAAGTAGAAATTACATAGAAAATAATTTTATCTTTAAATGCTATGGGCCAAAAATTGCCACTGCAGCTATTGACTTTAAGCCATTGCAGAAATGGGGTAAGAAATGGCACTGGCAATTTAACAGCAGGCTAAGAGCCCCTTTGAAATTACTTACTTTAGTCAACTAAATTGCTTGGTACTTTTTAGGGAGAAGACTACTACAGTAAAAAATTAATATTTATTTTACACACAATGTAGATCATAGCTAGCTGACAAAATGTAATGCTTTCGCTTTCTGACATACAGTTGCAGCAGGATTCCTAATTTTCAGTTGCATTATATTCTCAGCATGGTGGAAATAAAAACCTACATTTAACAAATACTATACAAATAGATCATCTCCTTAATGGTGTTATAAATATGAAGCTCTTCTCATTGGAGCTCAATCATCAGGAGCTGCACATCTTCCACTGGGAATTCCATGAGGTTAGTCCTTCAACTTACCATATTGCTGGCATGCAGTGGCAGTCATGAATATGTACTTTCATGGGATAAAAATTTTTCTAAGAAATATCCTACCTTATATTATGAAAATAACTACCGTTAAAACGGAAGGAAGTCAAACCAACTCATAATTTGGCAACAGCAGTAGTTTCCAAATGCTTAGATATGCTGAACATGTTTCATTTGCTTGAGCATTTTAGAAACCCAGAATATTAATTTACTTATTCAGGCCTTATTGCTTCACTGTATGGGATAGAACACAGCAATCAGAAGCATTGCAAGGCATCAGAGGCATATCGTATTGCTTCTCAAATGAAAAATTTTAAACACATTTTATTGTCTTGAATCTTTACTGAGTAAAACTTAACTATTGAATATTGCACGCAGTTATGTTCATCATAGTATTCCAAAAAGTGGTATCTGTAAATATGCACAATGACTTGTCTCATACCTAGTAAAGCTTATCCTCAGGAACCAATAAAAATCATTAACGGAGGAGTGTTCCACATCCTCTTACCCTATAAATATATAAATGGTAGATATTCCACCCTTGCCTCCAAGTCAGTCTCAGATCCAAATGTGAGGAATGGGCCACGCAATTTCCGCATCCATATGTTACTAATACTCTAAGCATGACCATTGAAAACACAAGGTTACTATACTTTTCGTTACTAATTCCTCCATATGGAAGAGAAACACTGCATTACATTTTAAAAGCATAATTAAAATGCCACTTAGAGCAAAGAATATGAACTGGAATATATTTGACCAGAGAATTCCAATAAGATAAAAGCTAGAAATACAGCAATAATTTCACACTGTAGACCTGATGCATAACTTGAATTACTAATTAAACAATAACTTGGCAGACATATATAGATTTAGGAACTGAATACTGGCCATACACACATTTTCAATTTAACCATACTCTCCTCCATCTACATGGAAATGATGTATTACAAACACTAGTAGTTATTGGCACTCAGACAAAGCATGATTATTAACACAGAACAAAAATGTCATGGTGACACCAAATGGATGATTCTTTGAAGGAAGATTTAATTCCAATGACAGAATTTCCACCGCTGATTTGATTGTAGACTTATATTGATCATTTGAACATACACTGACAGACTTCATGAACCTTTTAGAAAAAATAAAAAAGGCTAAAATAAAGAAAAATACCTCATATAAAATTAACCTAGGACCATGTACCTTACTACTACTGCTGCTAGAGCTGTGTTTTTCTTTATACTTCTCCTTGTCTTTACTACTGCTTTCTTTGGTATCCCCTTTGTGCTTATCACGATGCTTGTCCTTCTCTCTATGCTTATCCCTGTGCTCAGACTTGTGCTCTTTTTTGGCATGCTTCTCACTGTAGCCATTAGAATAGCCATTCATCACAGCATGACTTTCTGAAAACCGAAAAATCACCAGTTATGGAATTTCAAAATGTAAATCTTGGGAGTTGGGATTGGGTCGTCACAACCGACAAAGATAAATGTCGGTATTTTTCTTAGTCAAGTTATTTATTATGAAACTGCAGACTACCGAGGGGACAACTATTAAGAAACCTCAGAGACGGCCATTTAAACCGGCATAAATTTTCCTCAGGTTATGCCTAGAGAGCATTCATTTGTTTTTCATTCAAAATTCAACTAGGTCAATGAAGTCGTTACACAGCATATAAAACCACTACAATAGGGGCTCCCAGAGAAAGTCCTTCAAGACCTTGGAGGATAAACGTGCCAATACCAACGCAGAGAGTAACATCAGGTATCATATGGCAGAAAAATCTAGAGCACTTTCCTTAAAGATAGCTTGAGCCGATAGAGTTCAACATAAACTGGGAGGTATAATGGACCAGGTCAATGATCTGATGTGAAGTAATTATCTACCGACAGCTTTCCATTGTATCAAAATCACTAAATGAAACCTGTGATACTGATTAATCTTAGGTTACAAAGCATTGTAATAGGTAAAAATTAAGCTAAAGCGAAGAGAGAAGTTACGCTTCACAAAACAATATGAAATTAAGTAGCGCTATGTCACTATCATTTAATCCATTAATGGGAAGCACGGCGGATTGAGGAGTTAGTGGTATATTAAAGGCAAATATTTCTCGGCCCAGGTTTATATTTAAATTGCTCACGATTCAGGAGAAGGAAATAGAAACAATGAAAGAAAACCGAAAGCCAGGCAATATTATTATAAAATTATAATGCACTTCAAAACTTTGACCGATTAGTACGGAGACCGGAGGAAATGGCAGTTGGGAAAATACGTGCTTACCGCTTGTAGAGTGCAATCCCCCCGAACTTGCATTCTCCTTCGGCTTCAAGTCCTACATGAGCAAGATTTAGAATGAAATAATGCACAATGTTAGAAAAATTTAATGCTGATAAATCATTTTAATAAGCTATGATAAAATAAATTAAAAATACTTCATGTAGTCGAGCAGTGTACTCGTACGTGGGACTTAGTCTCCAGACGCCATATTGGGACTTAGAAAATTTTCATCGAGTAATCAGCTGCACGGCTCATATCATAATTGCACTTAATACTCATCTGTAAGAACTAATTGTGAAAGAATTCAACAAATAGCTAAGGAAGTAACGACTTACCGATATATTTTCAGATCTCTCCGCAGAATGCATGCTCTCCATCATTGAACTGGTCATTACCTACTTCGCTACGTAGGTATGAGATGGCGACGGATGCCGTTTAAAATCTAAGTGCCACAAATGAGTTGCTGCGCATGCGTCACTTGTTCACCTCTCGCATGTTACGGAAATTTGTGTCAAATTTCCATGTTCGAAAAAGGTGTCAGCTGGATGTCAAGGTGAGGGTAATAAAACCAAACATTTACTATCCATTAAACATGGATAATATTTATATATTTTCCAATTTCAGATCATTCCATAAGTCAAGAAATACGGCAAAACTATCATCAGAAGAGAATGAAAGCACATCAAACACGGAAGTCCAAATCCCAAAACAAAAAAAGCTTATAAAAATATAAATAATAGTCCAATCCTCTTTAAACACGTACTAATCCAAACATGATAAAAATTTCAATATCATTGTTCGTGAAAAACACTGGAAACCCAAGTTTTGGGCTAAATTTCGGCAGCACATCACAAGAACTTCGAAAGTTGAGAATAGACAATTTCCATTAAAAACAAGCCAAGGAATGTTTTTTTTCGGCAAAAACAAATAGTCTCATCATCAAAATAACACATCCTCAACAGCAACCACATAATTCGGCTTCATTATATTTCCAACAAAAACACATGCGACACTGATGCTTGTCTTCGAAAGCTGAGCCTGATAAAAAAGATGCAGATGCACTTCACTCCTTACCCAACCTTCTGAAAGGCGAAGGCTAAGTAGACAGCTGAAACAAAAAAAAAAAACAAAACGTAAAACCCAAGAAAGATTTCGGTTCCATTACTAAGTCAAATCAGAATTCTCAGTACCAATATGGGATCTATTACCAGGAGTCCACAAAAATTTATGGCTTAAATTACTTGAGATCACAGTGGATGCATCAACGTTCAAGAGAGTTCATATGCTTCACTAACACTCAAATGTAAGAAAGTTCTTCTTTGAGGAGAGAGGCAGACTAACCTCTACATTCATGCTCTCATTTTAAGGCAGCCAAGTTCTCCCACAGACACATCTAGGCACAGTGGTGGTTACATATGGGGGGTGCGTGCCCTCCCTTGCTGGGCCACCCACATTGCGGAACCTCAATTGTAACTTTTTTATATCTTATATCATACAATTGTATTGTCTTGTATCTGAGTATAATCAGTTTAAATTAAACTTACTTAAACTCTGCATGTGACTTGATTATTTTAACTATAACAATTAAAGTAAAGGCAGAGATATCTTTTCTCTCTTTTGCACCCCCCCCCCCCTCAAGGGTATGGTATGCTGGACAATAAAAGTATTCGCAGAATACAGTTTCTCATCAATTACAGGGCCCATTTAAACAGCTACACCTTGCTACCACAACAAGAATACAGAGAAAGTAACTGAATCACTGCAATTCAGCCAGTAGCTCATTTTAAAGCCATGGCCACAGCACTTTGTTTGGCCTTTGTTCAACCGAGTTGAATCCATTTCCATGGAAAGTTACCGCTTCTGAGAAACAGTTCCTTTATCTTCCTCTGCAGAGAACTGACAAAATGGCTTGCCCCCTCTGTCCACCCACAAAGCAGCCCTTCCTCTTTCAGAGGAGGGAATTTGGGTCACTTACGGGTTATTAATGAATTACTAAACAACATTCCTAATGCGGAGGCCTGGTAAAATTTTCTTAACACACACACTAGACAAAAAAAATGAGGATACATACTTGGATACTTTAAAAGGCTGACATCACACCAATTTCCCTTTCACTCACTCGTAACATCCAGTTAAAAAAACAATGCACACTTAAATTTGAGTATTACCGTCATTGCCGTTTTTATTAGGTATATTTTTGAGAAATAAAATTTTCATTGTGAGTGAGACACGAAAGCATAGAGGGGTCACCATTCTCTTGGACAACAACATTGTTGCAGTAGAATTGTGGGAGCACTCTAAATGACCTCGAGGCTTGCATTGGGGAGAGTAATTCCGAATTACTATAAGCAGAGCTATCAACCAGTGTGTGACCCAAATGGGCAACCATAGTTCAAGGCGTTAAACTAGTCTCTCCCCTTTCACCACTGTTGTTTAATTAGAATTCCAGAGATATGGAAGGATTGCCTGGGAGCAGTTAGATGTAGAAGTTAAAATGATGAGATTGAAGTTCAAATCCAAGAGATTAGGCAGTGGATAGGAATTGATATGCTATTTTGGATTTCAGCCACTAGTAGACGTTTTTGGTAAAAATTGCAAGCAATAAAGCATAGAAATTGATCGCAGGAAGATCAAAGTCATGTAGTTTGATTAAGCCTTAAGACCAAAGAACTTGGGGCTTAGCATCAAAGTAGATGGTCACTAGCTTGAACATGTGGAGTAAATTAACTATTACAGGAAAACAGGCACAGCAGTATGCAGCAGAGGCCATAAGGAATAGAATAGCAGTTGCTAATAGATCTTTTATGTATAGAAATAGGTTGATGAGCGGAAAATTGTGCACCAGTATAAAGAAAAGGCTAATAAAGAGTCTGATATTGAGCAGAGCACTTAACAGTGTAAAAGCATGGCTCCAAAAGAGGGATGAGAGGCAACCGTAAAATTTGATACTTGGGAATGGAGAAGGTGAAATATAAGGAGAGAAAGAAGATTGGTTTGATACAGCTCTCCACTTCACTCTCCTATCCTCTGCTAATCTTTTCCTATTTATACATTTCTTCTCTTCCATAATCCTTGATAACCTGCCCTAAATAACGTCAATTGTCCCTCTCTTTTCATCCCATCCACTTGCCCTTCTATAACTGATTTCATCATGCCATGAAGCCTCACGATGTGGCTGTTTAAGTTGTCCTGCCTTATTTTTAAAGATTTCTGCAGGCTTCTCTTTCCTCCCACTCATCTGAAGACTCCCTCATTGCTCACTCAGACTATCCATTTTACCTTCATCATTATTCATTAGCACCTCATTTTGAATGCTTCCACTCTTGACTTCTTTGCTGCAGTCAATCACTTCTGCCTCCCTTCCATTCTGAAACATGTTCCATAGGACTTAACTCCACCAACACCAAGATCCATGGGATCAAGTTTTTGGGAAAGAGCTACATTACAGGTATATCATAGGTGGAATTATGCCCTCACCTGCTACCCTTCCATGAGATAAATTTCCCTACACCTAGTGATTAAAGAGAAATTTAAATCTTACCACCATTACCACCAAGCTTGTTTTTACATAAAAACGACACCTAACACAGTCCGGGATGAGGATCTGATACAAAAACAATTGTTTAACAATAACCCACCCCTCCAACTCTCCACCCCATATGGAAAGGATATGAGGGTGCTTTGGACAAAATTGCTGGGACATGCCGAAGGAAAAACTGCACCAAATCTGACACTTGCCTCATCAAATTCAATGTTTTGCTCTTTATTGGCTAGTTTTGATAGTAAACCAGTGATTGATGAGATAAACTGCCACTAGGGATCTACTTAGGATGATATCTGGGAGAGCAATAAGAAGATTACACAGTTATCTGAGGTGCTTCAACAGGCAGCAATTTAAGTGTGGTGAATAGGGTCAATATAATCTGAGCAAAAACAGAAAAAAACAATGAATATTTTCAAATATGCAAAATGAAACATTTCATGCGTACAGTCAAATTCAAAAGTATTGCTACGAATGGAAAAGTATTTTAGGTACTTCAGCAAAAGTATTGCCACTTTTTCTGCAGTTTGGAAATGGAGTTATGATATTTTCTATAGTACCAGTAGGAGGGAAATTTGAACAACTTTCCCCTCTCCAGCAACATTTTCATTACTAAATCATTTAAGGGGAAATGTACATGGGATAAGTGAAATGTTTAAAACCACATGAATTGTGCAGCTCACGCTAGATAATAAATCCACCTCCAGAACTTCAATTTACTTTCTCTCGTGTATTAGCCGATCCATCAGAGTATATTTTATAACAATTAGTATACATATGTAGTAGTTTTTTAGATTGCCACCATTTTGATGGAACTCACCACTGTTCGTGTGATGTGAAGCAACCTCACAAGTTATTAACTCAAAGATCAAGACTGAAAATCAATCCTCCCCAAAGAATAGTTAGTCAAAATAAGTTTCTAATAATGCTTCAGTGAACTTGAAATAATGTTTACGATTTGCCCAAATACGGTTACCAGCAGTGACTTGAGTTGCTGTAGGTAGTGGCGCAGCGAGGGGGGGGTTTTGGGGGATAAACCCCCCCCCCCCCCTAGAGCTCATAGAAATTTTAAGTTTAATCCAGTTTACTTAATTCGATTGATATTACCATTATAATAGTGCAAGGATTCATAAAATATCCCTCAGAAAGCCGTAAAACTCACCATTTTGGACCATTTATCTTAAAATTCCGCAATTTGTTAATTTCGCAACTACCACTTATCCTGGTGGGTATTCCATACCCCCACACACCACGGTATTAGTTGCACCTAAACGCCCCCTAGCCTTAATTCCTAGCAGCGCCCCTGGCTGTAGGGCAGTATTTCATACACCTACAAACATTCATCATAAATCATGTGATAACAACATTTAACACCCCATCCACACTCTTTAATCTGTAAATTCTTTTGAAACCAGGGAGAGGTGTCAAAGAGCTGAAGTTCATAAACTGAAAAACAAATGGCTGCACAAAGGAAAGTGGCTGACATCTCCAGCGTCAAAATCTCAACCTGGACAGGGAGATGCACAGGCACCACAATGCTGAAACTAATTACATTTATTGTCCAAGGAGCAAAGGGTCAAACAAAAGAAGCCAACTCATGATATTCATCCCTTACCACACTAATTATAAACCCCTAGAAATTACTGAAATAGTGAAAGAGAAAGAGTAGAAGTAGTTCGAAGATAAATAATTTCTACAACATTATTTAATTAATGGATACCAAGTCTGCCACAATGAGCTACCCAAAAAACTTACATGCAAAAGCAATAGGAACGAAATTTTTAAGCCTTAGTGCTAACATAGCATGCGTGATTGAATATGACCTTCATTACTTCAATCAACAAAAATATTTATAAATAAGGACTGTCATGAAAAATTAAATCTAAATTTGAAAAGAAAAGAAAAACTTAGAACATTTACAGGAGTTTGTATACCACCAGTACAATCTTTGAAATCCATGGCAGTTCTTCCTGAAAGAATATGAGTAGATGATAGCACATGTGGTTAGCACTTTGGAGATACAGGATTGAGCCTCAATTGTGCCAGTGGATTTACGTATTTAATGGCTGAATTCGCACTCTGCAGCTTGATTCTTTCAATTTCATAATCCCACAATTACTGGAATTATTACACTTCCCTCAATATATTGACATCACCTTGGTTGAAGCTATTTTGTAACTTTTGACCAACATGAATAACACATTTCACCACCAATTCTTTACATGGCAGAGAGAGCTGGTGATAGCTAAATCATGGCATTGCACCTCATTGATAGAAGATGAATTAGAACCACTAATGCTAGTTTCTAGTCTTTGTATGCCTCTTTCGTTAGATTATTTATTATAAATGAATGTTATTAACTATAACTTGGATAAGTAAGGCACATATTAAGACGATTTGAAGAGATACATCATATGCATGAGCAAACATGCAGAGCTGACTTCAAAAGGAGGATGGTCAGCAGAAACATACTTCACAATAAAGGTCTTAATGACAATGTCTTGCAGTAAATAGAATTACTAACAGGCTGGTTGCAAAAATTGGTTGCAAACCATGTTGGTGTAGGGTTCTCCGCCCCTCCTTTTTAAGTGCCATTGGACAACTCTCGCTGGCTGGACTGTACAGTAATGGATACAGAAAAAACTCAAAAGGGAGGCACACAAGATATCTTGAGCTACTTGTACTTTTATAGCAATGAAAAATAATCAAGTTACATGCAAAGATTAAGAAATTTTCATTTAAATTGATCGTACATGTACATAAAAAAAGCCATCTTATGATAGAAAAAGTTGCAATTGTGATTCTGCAATATTCGGCAATTCAGGCGGCCCCGTAGAGGGGGTTGCAGGGTGCATGCCCCCATAGCCCCTACATATATCCACCACTGTTACATTAGCTGTAAATTCTCCCCTGTCACTAGCATCCATCTTAAGTTTCTGGCATTTACGGAATCGAAGCGCTATTGAGTACCGAAATATTTTACTGATTTAAACATAACAATAGGCAGGATGATTCCTCAATTTTCTTGCATCCACACTCGATCCCAAAATGTTCTCAGTAACCTCACTTCTACGATCCAATCCAACATAGAATAGCACCAATCATCTAACTTTCGTTTAACTTCTTTGGATTATCAGTCAAGTGGAAATTAAGATTTTAAAATTATGAGAAACCTTTCAACACAAATAAAATTTCAATTTGCACAAAAAAGTGGGCAAAGAATGCCGTTCTGGATTAATGATTTCATGAAAATTCAGCATCAAGTATTGCATTCATTCATTCAGATATCTTATCCTCGAGACATGAGGTGGCCAAGACAAAGAAATTGGTCTTCCAACCCTGAACGTGCGACTTTTACCAGCCCATGACTTAATCCTGGGTTAGCTCTACCCTCACCAACAAAATATCTTCACTTTGAATCACTGAGAGTGATCTTATTTTATGAAACTAGGATAATAAAGGCTCCATTTCTGTGAAAGCGACATTCAGCGTCCTCTAATAGAGGGTCCCACAAGCTTACCCTTCACTTATCAAGGTAGTCACTTTCAAAAGTCGGTCCACATACCCTGCGCAGCCATCTCTGTTATTCTCTGAAGTCAACCTTCGCGTATTGCTTATACGTACCTTGTCCACTGGGGATCGATTTGACTTGATCGAGTAGTGCAAATGGTACAACTTGACTACTTTAACCCTCACCAAGAGCCCCAAGCATGAATTCAGAGCTAGGAGGCCCTGTGAACCCTCCCCCACAGCCAAACAAGATCCACCATCTAAGAGCGCAGTTAAGAATTCAAGAATCTTTCCTGCGAGCAACCCATCGTTTGAGGAAGAGAGAGGAATGTCTGAGTTGTTTGGTAAACTTATACAGCACACATGGTGCAAATAAAGTTTTCCGAGCATTTTGATCATACTACTCCAATATTTTTTTCTCCACATTGTCTTGAGAAAAATACATAAATATATACGTCAATGTTAATGTTGCCTTTTGCGTCATGGCTATCATCCACGCTTGCTTCACCTGTATTGGCGGCGAAGGATTTTCAGCTATTTTTCAATGTTTACAAGTGAAATAGTAGTTAGGTACTCCTGAAGCTTAAGTTTATTCGGAATACAAGTGGTGTCTACATTTTGAATACAGCAACTTATTCCCATCCCATAATTAGAAAATAAGACTTTTCTATTTACAGGATTTTAATTTTTTATCTGGAAAAAAAACTACCGATAAGGCAATCGTTTAATGAGAGGAGATAATTTTTGCATTATATTTTTCAGATGTGCAATAGGATTGCTTTAAATTGCTTTTAGGATAAATATAATTCATGGGCATTGAGTAAAATGGCAGGCTTTTAGACCACAATGCATCATAGTAAGTGTTGTCCTTTTCTTGCTGAGGAATAATCGTACATTAGTATTGTCCAGTGTTTTTTTAAGAAATACAGAGCGAGCAACATCAGCGTGGCATTATGATTGTATGTCAGCCATTTATTGTGGTCAATGAAAAACATAGTTTACCTGCCCTTCTGAAATGAAAATGTGAGTATATTTGATTATTATTAAAGGTATCACGATAATTTTGGATTACATGGAAGATTTTACCAATCACCCTACCTGTGCCCCTCCCTACTTGAACTTATTACTTTACTTAACAGCAACACCTATTCGCATTATGCCCTTTCATTCTATCCATTTCCTTACTTTCATCCTTCCCCTCCTCCCTAACCTCAAATCCCTCCCCGATGAATAGCACTTCATCATTTCTTTTCCTCTCTGTCCATCTCACCTTTTCCGTTCTTTTTTATACTCACATCTTGGATGCTTTCATTCTTTTTCGTCTCTTTTTTCGTTTTTCATCCTCTTTCGTCGTTGTCTAAGTTTCAGCACTGTTACGTCCTACATTCAGAGCAGTATATTTGGCTGCTAATAAACACAGTTTGTATTGATTGTGCAGAAATAGTCATCAGATACCCTAAATAGTATATTTTTATTTGGATGAAAGTTATGCATTGGTAATTTTGTGCAAGTAGGAATATGATCAGTATTTGTTCACCCATAATAATGACTCAAGGTATTCATTATGTGAGTGCAAATTCTATTATTGATGTGAAACCACTTATATATAATAATGTGGGGGACACTGACATGCATGATATCACCAGGCACCGATTACGACTAATTTTAGCACAGAAAAAGAAACGAAAAAAATGAAAGACTTCGTTTGACCTCTAATTGATAGGGGCAAAAATAAAAGATTTACTAAATGTGCCCTAAAATTATAAGAAATAGGCAAACAAGTCATATAAGTAATGCTTGGGATGGTTTTTTAACCATCAAAAATATATTTGTGATAACTATTAAGACATTCGAACTTTCGATGAACATGAACATGTGGGTTTTTTCTTACACCTGGAATATAATGAGCATTATTTAAATATTTGCTTATGGGAATGTTAGGAACGACTGGAATAAATATCATACCGAAATAACCATAATAATTTAGCACATTACTATTCACGAAAATGAAAAGGAGACTTCGTTGCTTTCCACAGATTTATTTCGTCTGTACGACATGTTTCGACCATAGAGGTCATTATCAAGTAGAGGACAGTACACAGAGGTCATTATCAGGTACTTGATAATGACCTCTGTGGTTGAAACATGTCGTACGGACGAAATAAATCTGTGGAAAGCAACGAAGTCTCCTTTTCATTTTCGGTATTAATTTCCACAAAGTTGAGCCGAAAACCATTGAATGCACATTAGTATTTTTTATTTCTCGTGTGATGAGGCACAAAGAATAATGTAAGATAATATATTTCCCAAGAAAATGCTTATGAATAATGGATGCGCCAATCAGAGAGTCTAAAATACTTAAAAATAGAGCAATAGGCATCTACGGTGTTTGGAAATACATAAAGAGATAATCTAATGTAAGATAATATATTTCCCAAGAAAATGCTTATGAATAATGGATGCGCCAATCAGAGTCTAAAATACTTAAAAATAGAGCGATAGGCATCTACGGTGTTTGGAAATACATAATATGTTAAAGAGATAATCTAGAAGGTTATTTTGTAGGTAACTTTTAGAATACTCTTTCAGACATAATTCCGATTTTTGTTTCTTCTTTATACGTGCGTTGCGGCGCAGACACATCTTGGTATTTTTGAGTACAAGGCAGACTACTCAGACCATCTATCTCACCAACAATCAGGGTGAGAATTATGTGACTGAGAACTTATGCTTCGCCTTGTGTTCTGGCACCGAGAGTGAGGAAGTCGGGAAGAATTTCGGAATAGTGAAGAATGCCTTGGAAGGACTTATGCGGACGCTGAGTGTAAGTCAAACTGCTAAGTGCCCTTTCAGGGCACAGAAGGCAAAGCAATACCTGAAGTTCAAGCTTGGCAATAACCGTAGTTGCCTGTGCTGGCCATGGGGACTGACTTTTGAAAGTGCCTGTACATATGCAATGACTGTGGTGGCCTTCACGAGGATATTTCTTGAAGTTTGAATTTGTCAGGTGATTGACAGGTAACAAAGTTTATAGTTTTTCTCCATACAACCTCACATAAAAACCAAAATATCCCATAAAATTTTGATACTTATAAATTTTGGCCAGTCTAAAGACCCACCGCAAGAAAAGATTACTAATTGTAGAATTATAGCATAAAATACCCACATGATGCTTCCCACTCATCCTTGGATAATGTTCCAACAGAATCAGATCTTTGCTGCTCACTCAAAAATGATTTGGCGTGTGCATAGGAGTAATCAGGGTCTCCCAGAAGATCGTAGCCTTTCATGGGTGGGTATGTCTAGGAAAAGAGAAAATGAGGTACATTTAGGGTAAAAATATACTCAAAACACAAGTTTCGACACAGTTAAAAATTAAATGTTTTCCAAAGGTCAATGACTTTCACATCTAAAATAGAACCAAAGTATAAAAAACATGGTTACATCAAAATTTTACAATCATGAACTATTGTTTTCAGTCCCAACAAAATATACACACGTGA
Organism: Ischnura elegans; assembly: GCF_921293095.1. Classification (NCBI taxonomy): domain Eukaryota; kingdom Metazoa; phylum Arthropoda; class Insecta; order Odonata; family Coenagrionidae; genus Ischnura; species Ischnura elegans. Next base: position 96,913,109 of record NC_060254.1, read on the forward strand.
AAGTATAGGGAAACTTTTGTTATTACAAAATTTCACCATTGTGGATGGGTCAGACCTAAATAAAAAATACATCGTAGAATGTTGTGAAGAATGTTGAAGAAGGGACAGTAGATTGGTCGTAAGATACAAGTATTGTAGGGGAACACAAGCTGAAACATACAATTGGACCAAGCTGTGGTGCTGTGCTTTCTCAAAATTGTAACTCATGGGAATCGCTAAAAATTTGATGCCAAGGAAGAGCACTTGTAAATTAATCGTTACTTTGTTTTCATGATGACTGAATGCCAAGTTTCCATGGCTGTGACCAATTTGCACAGCAGATAAAATTGGCACAGTGCCCACCATTAATAGTTACCTCCGTTAATATCTACCTAAGCACAACTAATCACAACTGCATCAAACAGGTTTCCAGACAGCAAATGGGAAGAAGATTCAAGGGCTGTCTGGGACTGCATCAGATTAGTAATTGGAGCTAATGGAAGCCACAAGCCAAGATAATAGGGTGGTTTCCCATTGTTTTTTTATTGTCTAAATCGAAAGGTTATTACTCCTGGGGTACTCATTACACGCTTGTAGACTTTTAAATGATGATATCTATTTTTTGCAATTAAATGAAAAGTGAAAAATTTCAAGCGTGCGAAAACGCGATGGGTAAGTATGAATGCTGGGAAAACTCCGCGTGACGTCATTCTGGTTCCCACTGTCGCCGTGTGAAGTGACCTTGGGGCGAGGGTATGTGCTTCACTGCGATGCAGGCTGCTAGCAGGTAGCAGAGTACCCTGCTTGCGGGTAGTGCTTGGCTTAAATTAGGATTATTAATACCCTATCAAACGAAGGAACCTTTCCGACCATAGGGAGTTTTAATAGGTGATTATTAAGAGATGTGTCCCTGACTTCTGTGCCTCATGCATGCATTGGTAATCTCAGACGAGGTAAAACTCCTATCTACTCGTACAGAAACTAGGTCCCTGTGACGTCACGTGGAGTGGCATCGCATGGGTGCCAATCTGGCCTTTTTCAAATGCAGTTAAAATTGACCATTGCCATTCTTCTAAACTGGGGTTTTCTAAAGCCAAATAATTTGCATATTATGAATACACTAATGGTGGGTAACGAATCGCAATCAATGCCTTTCGTTTTCTTTGATGAAGGAAACTACCCTACTGGCACCACGGTGAGGTACAGCAGACTCCCGATTATCCGGCTGTGGTTTATCCGGGTTGCGGATAATCCGTGCATGATTTGCACTCTCGCTCAATTTTTTCTGCGATATCAATAAAAAAATAGAATCTGATGCAAAATCATCTGAATTACTGCATTAATGCCAGGATAAGCGGGGATTATTATTTCCGTAAGAATCCCCTTCGTAAAACGGAAGCGATGATGTGCTAGCTGCATTCTTGGGAGCACTGTGTTCCGTTTTCCAAGCCTCCCAGAGTGGGACCACACTCCTTGATCACGGATACACACGGATACGGGCAAATTGTGCGAGACGCGACTACGTGGGGTATTGACTGACAGTGTAGTTTCTGACGTCGAGCAGTGGCTTTGAAGCATTTGTGCAAACCACTTTTCTGTATCCGTGATTACACAGCCACGGATGTTTGGTTTTCGAAACCAGGCCTTGCATGGAGCATTAATAATATGAGTACAACCATGTTATTGCCGCTAAAAAGATCGCAAACTGGCGAAGAGAGCTCTCAATTAGTCTGGGAAACACTCTTAGATAACATAATAACTGAATAAATAATAATATATTGTTTGTTTTAAGTAAATTATGAATATTACAACACATTTTAGTAAAAGTTTGGATTATCCGTGTTTCCCAATTATTCGAGCCGTCTCTCCCCAACATTAGCCCGGGTAATCGGGAGTGTACTGTAGTTGCACGAGTTCACCAAAAAAAATGGAACGATGATTTCTGATTTCATAAAACGATCTATGAAAGGGGGACCCTAAAATAGCCAGTGGGAAACCACTGTGCATGCCACTTTCAGTTTGAGATTCTCTCACTTCAGGGGTATTAATTCACCCTTTCTGAGTCAGCAAGCAAAAATGCAAGGCTTTAGATGGTTGTAGTTAGACCCTGAGACAGTTTATGTTCTAAGAATTTTTTGACCTCTTTGATATTGGAAATGAGTGATGTTTGAGAGCAGTGTGCAGTGCTGAAATTTCGATTTCTACTCTGTAAAAGTGAGCTGGACACGTTTAATATGTGGTCTACAGCTTACAAATAACACACCATGAAAAGAAATCAAGTGTACGATTGGTACTTGCGATTTGCAACATATGGATAGAAGACATTCAATGTCCAGATCAGCCTTCTTTATCTAGAAATGATGAAAATAATTCATGCCCTAATTGATAGAAGGCATACTATTGATGAACTTGCTAAACAATCTGATCTTTCATAGAGTTCTATGCAAGGCATTTTAGCAAAAGATTCATAAATGAGATGAATAGCGGCAAAATTCATCCCCCTCTTATTGACTCCTGATCAAACAGTTTTTGGCAAAACACCGAAGGACACCACTTTTTCACCCACTCCACTCACCAGGTCCCGCACCTTGCATATTTCTTTTTGTTCCCCCAGATGAAAAGAGTGACGGAAGGGAAACGTTTTGATGGCATTCCAGAGGTGAAAGGAGAATAAAAGGTGCCCTACAATGCATAAGAAAGGACGATTACCAAAGGTGCGATGGAGAAAAACTTTCGAATCAATGCATCAGTGTTACTGGAAAAAAAGGAATCAGAACGGAATCAGAAAGTGATGTGCCAGTTGGTAAGTTATGGAATATTTTTACCGCAAAAGTGGTGCTGCAGAAGCTGGTAAGAAGACAAAAGTAATTTGCAATACTGGCATGGTATGTGTACTAAAAATTATGGGAAAAGGATGGTTATGTACGGAGTTAGGAATTAAATAAAGCTACGGGCGAAACCAGCTGAAAGAGTTGATGCCTTTAAACGCATCATGGTGATATTTTTTTCAACCCAAGCAATGAAAATATTCCTCCTCCTGACTCTTGAGGCCACTGGCAGAAAATGTATACTGGTTATTGTGAAAATATCCCTGATATTGTGTTTCTGATCAAAGTTGTTATGCTCAGAGTTTCAATACCCATTACAATCCATTAAGGTTTAAGTTACTGGCCTTAAGGAGAAACCTGTACATGATTCAGAGTTTTTATTTCCAACCTGAATGGCAAGAATTTTTGGATAATCATTTTTGTCATTTTTTATAAGCATTCAAAAGTATTTTTATTTTAAAATAAAATTATAAAACATTAGATGCCATCACGCTAGTCGGCTGGTGAGCAGTGACAATGGTGCTCAGGTAAGGGAGCCTGATACTCCAATTCCACGTAGTGACCAGAGGTGTCATGGTGCCACAAGGTACCGGAATGCCGTTCTGGTACTGGTTAATAAAATATGTAATACTAAAAAACCACTTTTAACAATTTTGGTGCCTAATTATTTTTCTAATACAAACATTTGTAACCAAAATAAAAAATGCAATAAAACATAAATAATTACTAATAAGTATTAAAAACACACACACTTCTAAAAAAAGTTAAGGAAATTGTGTTCTGGCACTGCTAATTTTGGCATGACGTCACTGCTTGTGACCCACCAGAATGCAGTGGATAGACAACCTTCTGGGTGATTCCATATAGCAGGGACGGCGCTAGCAGGTGCGGGGCTAGGGGCGAACCTTCAGTGCGGGGCCCTTCACTTAAAATATTAAACTCTATACCCCATCTACAAACTCGAGCATTTTGAATCCCTACCACTCTCTGGCTAAGTATGTGTTCCCCTCCCAAATTCAGACTTCGTAATTACGCCGTTATGATACCATCACGCAGTTGAGTTCAAAATAGTATAATACAAATAAAATTTATAATTATATTTATTCATAAAATTATAACATAAAATAAACATAAAAAGCGCGCTTTTTACTTTAAATTACTGCATTATTATTCCTTTTTCATAATATTATTTTTTGTCTAGCACGGACTTAACAATACAGTAATAGTTGAAGTTGCGTTTTCAAACTATCGTATATTTGAATTTTTTTTTCACGAACGCGGGGCCCCCCAAAGCGCGGGGCCCGGGGCAGTCGCCCCGCCCTAAGGCCGGCTCTGCCATATAGAGTGTAATTGTATGAGGGACCCAAAAATAACAGGAAGAAACTTTTAAAAAGCACAGATATTTTTTGTGTAACAAAGGTAATTCACCTTTGAAGTGGAAAGTTATTTTCTGAGACCCTCCATCATTTCAGTCGCCCTCGGACGGAAAGTTCAGATAGACCTTAGTGGACAGCTTAGTCTGAAATTATGACATCTTTCCAAGAACCAACCATGAACTATCCGAGAGAATGCTTAGTGGATAGGGCTCCTGAATGGCTCAGCACGGCACAGTTAATGTAACACCTTAGACAGACTGGTCTGAGAAGCAATCTGAGTTCTTGCTTACCCAGGCTACAAATCTATCAGATCTACGAGAAGAATCTGAATGGTCACATTAGTCATTTCTTTGATTGCCATCATGTCATACACGATGATATAAATTCATTCTAGCTAATTTTTAATTCTAGAGATGGTAATTTGAATGAGTGAACCAATAAACTGAAGTCGTTAATGGTAGGCATTGAATGCAGGTTTCATTCATAAATTAAGATATGCATTATTTCTGCATGCTGAATGAATTTTCACATAATCCTTGCTAAGCCATTAACCAGGATTATATCACCACATATTTGAATGAGTTTCTTAACTCTAGGACTCACCTCCAAAGCTGTCATTTTCTGTAATAAAAAACGACTACTTGTACAGTTCTCTTTGTAGATTTCAGCAAAAGATTGCTTGGATACCAATTTCAAGCCATGCCTTTCTGCAAGTCTAGAAAAAGAAGTATACAAATAAAAAATACATAAATTTACAATTCATGACAGTAGTTTTCCAATGCATCAAATTCTTAGGCTAGCTCAATAAATATTTAAAGAATCTCACCTCACAAAAGTAGGAAAATGAACTAAAAACTCTGGGCAACTGACAACTTCTTCCAGGTGGAAGTAATATTTTGCACCAAATAGAGGAATGGATGAGAGTGGTTCAGTTGGACACTCAAATGTAACATTGTAGACGGAATTCCCAAAACCGTTAGCATCACTCAGGGTTAGCCTTTTCCTGTAAAAACATAAAATTAGTCTGAGATTCAATTAACGCTGATTCAAAGTCTAGATTACAATGAATTACAACTCCATGTTTGCAACACTAAAGTGAACAAGTTTGAATTGCTTTTTTGGCCGTTTCATATTGATAGGTTTCCATCAAGAAAAAGAGGAAGTCCAGTACATAATTGGAATTTGATTTTTTACTGGAAGCTTACTTTGAAAACAGGCTGAAGGTTAACCCTTTCACTGCTGTTAAATCTCCGGAAACCTTCTCCTCACATGCGGCGAAAATGTTAAAATGCGTTTCCTGGACCCATGGAGCAGGTACTTCCAGGATGGGTGTGGTGCACCCTCCGAAGGGTCACTAATCCCCGACCCTATCCTCAAAGAACTCACCCTCGCAGGACCGTCTCATCGGCCCTACCAGAGGGGGCCCTACCTCCGGAAAAGTGACCGCTCTGACTGCAATTTGAAAATCAATCAATTAATCCGATCATCGAAATATGATTGTTTTCATCGCACTCCTGCCAATCAAGCAATCAAGTACGTCTTTGAACCGTGTTTCTGTGATAAAAAATAACGATTTTGTTAACTTTGCAACAAAACGTGGCTGCAGACCACCGGAAAATGGCCATTATATCAAAGTTAACAAAATCATTATTTTTCATCGCAGAAACACGGTTCAAAGACGTACTTGATTGCTTGATTGGCAGGAGTGTGATGAAAACAATCATATTTCGATGATCGGATTGATTGATTGATTTTCAAATTGCAGTCAGAGCGGTCACTTTTCCGGAGGTAGGGCTGGTAGGGCCGATGAGACGGTCTTGCGTGGGTGAATTCGTCGAGGAAAGGGTCCTGGATTAGTGGGTCCCTTCGAAGTGCTTCAGCGAAAGTGCTGACCGCATGGCACGGAGGAAGAAAAAGTACGTCCACCGCAGTCTGCCGTGCGGACGTACTAGGTACGTCCACAGCAGTGAAAGGGTTAAAGGAATAAGTAGCTGTCAGTAAGAAAGACAATTAACAAACTACCAGAGCAAATATTATCACAAGTCAACAACCTCAAAATGATAAGGTGAGATGTAGGGGTCTATCCTGTAAGGAAATGAAGTATGATTTAATATCAAATTCTCAGATGGCACTTCTTGGAATTTTTTTAGGTCTTTATACTTCACAAGTTTTGAAGCCTTTATGAAAAGTCTTAATCAGATTTTTAAAATATGATTTGATTTGAATATATAAAATACTGACTGGCATTTAAAATAATACCAGTGAAAAAGGGATGAAAATGCATGCAAGATGGTTGAAGAGCAACTCAGAAGGAACTTCTGCCAATCAATTATAATATGGTATAATTCTTTTACAACTTAAAAAATTAAGAGAGAAAAATTTTAAAATTATTACTCTCCTGAGTTTTATATGAATAATGCACACATCAAAACTTTCAATTTCACTCGCATGAGAATTAAGGCACATTATGAGAATTTTCAAAGTAGATTAGCAGAGACATTTGAATGTGGTGTATGTGGCATTACATTAGCCATGGGAAAGTTTCACCTTGGGTCATAAGGTCCATAAGTGATTGCTTGATAAGTGATTATTCTGGAGATAAAGGGCACCTCTTAAAAGCATCAAATATGGTACATTGAGAGCAAGTGTGGATAAAAATTTATCAGACGGAAGAAATAAACTATTTAAGCAATCAATAAAATAACACTTCTACTTACAGAGAGTCAATTTAGCATGATTAGCTAATGCTAAATTGCATACATGCATTTTATATCATTTAACACTTCCCAGACCATCATTAAAGGTTTATCTTTATTTACAATACTTCTCCCACATGAAAGGTGGTGTCTTTGAGCTAAAGCAGCATTACTGAAATCATTCCTGGAATATAAACCCTGGACAATAAGAACAGCTACTATACATTCCGAGCAAGATAGCAGTAATGCCAATTTGACGTGAAGATGCCTCTTGTGTATGGAAAAAAGCTTTCATCAAAAAAACCTGTGGACTAAGCACCTGTGGAAATATAGCACTAAAAAGTACATCAATAATTTTAATTAGCATTCAATGTTATTTCAGTATTATATAAAGCAAAATATCCTCCGAGGTCGCAATGAACCCTACTTTGCTGGCAGCAAAAGTGTTAATAAAGCATGCAAAAGTATCACGGCTCACAATAATTAATACCATAAATGTAATAACACCAAATGAGCACATAAACTCACACAATCTCGTTTGCATCAGGAATAGTACCAATGAAGAACCCTCCAATGCTTAGACTCTCAGCTGCATTGCGAACCATCATATCAGCTTGCTGCAGGCTCTCAAAGCAGTAGTGGAAAGCAAATTGACAACTAACAAGGTCTAGTTTTATTGATGGATCTTTGTACTTTGAACGAAGCCTCTCCTGCATGGAAAACAATGAGGTACTCAAGTTTAACACTAAAAAGTGAATTCCATAAGAATATTTCCTATAAAAGGTTTATCTAAAAAAATAAATTAATCGTTATATATAATAAGAAAGACCAAATTTGTCCACAAATATAAAAAAGTTAGTGTACATTGAATTTTTAGATAATTCATTCTCACTTGCAGTTCAAACTTAAAACAATATCTTAATTGGCATTTGGTGATTCTTAAAGGTACATTTCATGAGTCCGAGGTGCTAAAACTTAAGTGGCCAAAAGAAATATTTGGACCACTAACTGTGATCCATATACATATTGTCATCAGACAATTGGAACCATCACATATTCCTTCATCAGAGTCCCTAACCTGTGAGGAAAATGAATTAAAACACAGGACTTACACTGGATTAAAATTGAAATTAAAGGGGATATGAAAACTTTAAATATCATGATCCATTTTGAAGCGTTATAGTAAAAGAAAGACATTGAAGTTATTTATAAACACATTAAATGTAAATATTTCATGCATGATTAATATTTTCATTCTAACTGACTTAGAATAATGATAACAGCCGCCATCAGTGGTGGTGAGGTATAGTCCTTGCCTGCCATGCTAAAGGTCCCAGGAACCCACCTGCATAGGTTACCACTATATAGGCATTGATGTTCGTGTACGTTTGACTGTTCAGTTAAAAGCCCTGGTGTAAAATGCCAATGGTGCTGTTTTTGGTGATACAGGAATAAATAAATCAATTACACAACTAGATAAATATTTTGATACGTGAAAGATACAGGAAGAAGAAATATCAACTCCCTAAGCAAACTATATTTTTGAGTGAGCAAAGTCAGGAATTCAAGAAATGGATCTTTTTCTGTCACATGACCAAACGAGGGGAGACCATGTACCTAGCTACGCCTTTTTTAATGCCATATTTTTTTATGGCATTCGGAATGTCAAATGCATGTCGAGCGACGACATGGTCTATTACTTCACAAATTTACAAAGATTGCCCACACACACAAGTTCTCAAGACGAAAACATCGGGAGCGATGACGGGTACACCCGCACGCCACAATTTTCATTACAATACTCTTATCCTGTTCATTCCCCATCGTCAACCAGAATTGTTGTATTTTATCGCTTTACTCACTGCTTTCTCTCATCATCAATAATAATTGTTACAAACTTAACCTTTTCGAGACGGTGGAGTTCTCTCCTTAGCATGTTTGCTGGACTGAGCCCCAAGAGACCATTCTGTCCCCTCTGCAAGGGTCGGGGACTCTGCATTATATCGGACTCCGCACGTAGGTAGTTGGCCTTTAGGGGTTTATAACCCTACCCGCAGCATTGGTTCGTGGACAACTCATGCTTTGTTTATATGAATAAGCTACATGGATAATTACTGCATGCTTATAAATTGCAGACTTTGAATCGAATTCCTGGTTTTATTCTGAGATGTCTAATTTTGAACTGAACTCTACTGTCAATGTTAACAGATTTAATGCATCAACAATTTCCATGTTGATGTTTACACTGAAATCCAGATATGAGTTAATATTTATGGAAGACTTTTGTTTAAAAATTGTAAATACTGCTCAAAAGACAATTATCCAATTCTTAGTTTATATTTTTTGAGAAAGGAACAAATATTTATTTCGCAAACGGACTGAAGGAACAATTGCATGACCGAAGTCCCTCACCACAAAGGGGGGTAATATAAGACGAGGGGTCCGGGTACCTACTCCAGGATTTCGAGGGTATGGCCTAAGTCCTGCTGTGTTGGGTCCTGAAACTAAGACTTCGCAAACCTTTGACTGTCATTAAAGGTGGAGAACAAGGAAACATATAATTTCAGCATTAATTCACCTGCGTAGGAAAATCCCCAACAAAAATTTTCGGCTCTCATCTCCCAGGTCAAGAAACATCCTGTCGCATATTTTTGTCATCAGTACCGAAAGGGTTAAACTTATTAAAGTGAGTAAGCTGTTGAAAAGTGTTTCCTTCCATCATTAAATGCACATGGCTAATGAGTGAAAATTTTTCTCATTTTTAGTAAATATATCAGTGCAGAATGAAAGAAATGCATATAAAAGAACCTCTCTTATTTCTTGTTAATGAACCCTCAGGCAAGGCATCTTCCCATCTTCTCTGAAACATTTAAAAATCATCCCTCTTCATAAAAATAAAGGATGCTCTAATAACTTAACTAATTATAGACCAATTGCACTTCAAAATGTTCTGTCGAAAGTCTTTAAAAAAATATTCTATAACCAATTAACATCATTCTTAGAAAAATTTGCCCAATTGTCTTACAATCAGCACGGGTTTTGAAAAAAACGTTCCACTTCCACTACCTTACTTCAAGCCACTGACTTCTTATTGTCTTCTCTTGACCACAAACAAAAACCAATGGGATTCTTCTGTGATTTTTCTAAGGCTTTTGATTATGTTAATCTCTCATGCCTTCTCAACAAAATTAATAATCTGGGTGAGAGAGGTATAGCTAACAAATGGCTTCACTCCTACCTCACCAATCGAACACAAGCTGTGCCACACTCCATGAAGGGTAATAGATATTACTCGGAGAGTAGTACCACTTCTGTTGGTGTACCTCAAGGGTCCATATTGGGCCCAGTTCCTTTTCTATACTACATAAAGGATTTGCCAGTATCCTTTTCCAATATTCCTAATGCTGAAGTCATAATATACACTGATGACACAAACATCTTACTTTCTGCCCCATCACAAAATGACCTTATCATGAGTTCTAAATCTGCAAATGAAATCATTCTTCTCTGGTGCGTTGATAATGAACTGAAATTAAACACTGAAAAGTGACATAATGTTCAATTAGGTAGTAAAAGTCATCTGGAAAGTATTTTAATTAAAATTGATAAAAGTCCATTGAGAATGTTACTTCAACTAAATTTCTAGGTTCATATATAAGTGGTAATATATCCTGGGTTAAGAATATTGAGTATTTAGCCAATAAACTCAGCTCTATTTGCTACCTTTTACGCCACCTCCGAAACTCTGTTAATGCACATATCTTAATTACGGTACACTATGGTGCTTTTTATTCCTTGATGTCATATAACATAATTTTTTTGGGCTCATCACATCACGCATCCAAAATATTTACAATACAAAAAAGGGTACATAGAATTATATTAAAAAACCTTATGATGCTTCCTCTAGCCCCATCTTTAAAACTTTGAAGATCCTATGTGTCCATTTGTTACCTTTGCTAATATATAAGCGTAAAAATCTGGACATGTTTGAAATTAACTCCAGTTTTCGTAATTATGAAACCAGAAATAGGCAAAGCCTTCACTATAATATAGTGAGGACAAATAGAACTGAATTAGGTCCACGAGAAATGGGAATCCGAACATACAATAAACTCCCGCACCATTTAAAAAATCAATGTGAGTCATTGGAATCTTTTAAAAGGAAGTGGAAGGCATTTCTGCATGAAAGGAACTATTATTCTGTTACGGAATACCTGATGGACTCCACAATCTAGTGCTTCATTTTCATGTTTTGAAAATATTTTATATGTGAAAATACATACTTGTACATAACCTTTCAAATATATGTTTCTAATCTACTAAATTGTATGAATCTTCTCCATTTTTTTGATGTGTCTTATATCTTCTTGCAGATCCTTGGACAAATAAATTATTATTATTTATTACAATAGCTACCCTTTAATCATATGGGTGAGTTGGTGCAGAGGTTAGCACGGTTAACTCCCACCGCAGCGACCTGGGTTTTGGGCTCCATCACGACGGTATACTTATCTTCACAAGTGTGAAAATTACATTTGTTAAGTAAAAATAAAAGTTATCGTCCCTCCCGACCTTCACTTTGACTACCTTTCATACGCAATTCGCAATAACTAAATTTGTGAATTTGCAGGAAGTGTTGTTGCCCTGAATTTCTTCATATTTATTATGTGTTAATTTGATTTGTGTTTAATATTTATATGTAAATTAAATTTGTGAAGTTATGGAGTAAAAAGGGAATGCTATAAGTCCGACGCACAGAAAGTGCTACACAGATGTTACATGAATTAGGCTGGGAGCTGCCAGAGACTCAAAGGCTGCACAGATACCTTTCGGAGTGACACGGAGGAAATTGCACTAGAACCCCAATATACTTCCAGGTCTGACAGAAATGAGAAATTAAGAGAGATGTTTTGCCAAATGGATAGGTATGGGAATTAATTTTTTTTATTAATACACAACAACCCAAACAATCAAAGACTTTAATAAATGCAAGGTGGATCTTCATTAGAGCATTTCCTTTTTATGTGTTACAGCTGTTTTCAAAACACCTCCCGACACTTACCTATTAAGGCAGCTCACAGTGTACTATTTATAATCAGAAGTCTCTCTAATAAAAATATCCTGAGTGTGAAGGAGTTTGGCAGATAGTTTCTCCAGGTAGGTGTTATGGGTGGAGTTCAGCATTCTTTCTAATGCTTAGTAATATTCTCATTCACAATATGCATGTGACAAATGCTATGATAGAGAATGAAATTTTTGATTTTGGTGCCTAAAATATGTATGTATTTCAGACCTTACTAAGCCTGGAAATTAAGCAAATCTTTGATGAAGGGAAAGTAAAATGCTGATAATCACAAATAATCTATTTCTCAATTACAAAAAAGAAAAACTCTCGGACTCAGGAAAAACCTTTTCGGTGACCTAAGGCAAACAGTATACATAATGAGCTTGAGTGCACTGTATATAGTAACATGAATACATTATACATCTAGGGTAACGCTAGGCCAACACACCTTAGTACAGTCAGCATGTATGAATTCAGCAGTATACATACATGGTGGCCCTCTCCTGCCATCATTCCTAGACATCATATCAGAGTATCTCTCCTTACACTGTTCAATACTAGTCTCAGCCACGTCAGCACAGAGCAAATGGGTGATGCGTCCAACTTTCCACTTGATCAAATCACCACCTTTGCCACATCCTAAATCTAGAACCTTCACTGGATCCCCATACCTCTTCTTGTGTTGGATTTGAGTGAGATATTTAGCTGAAATGTCAATGAGACACTATTTCATAAATCTCAAATTGCTAATATTAACAAATTTTACTTCATGACTATAAAAGGGGTCAAATAGGCTGTCAGAATGAATCATTCTTATAATTGTCATTCTTACATTCATATGAGCATGAGAAATTCATTTTATGCAAGCGTTAGTTTTTCATAACTTCTACAGCATATGAGTGAACTGTATTTTTAAATGCCCCATTGTTTTTGGGAATTTTAATGAAGGTACTTTCACAGAGTTTCATAAATATGAGTCAAAAAACAATGACTTCAGATTTTTGTGCATTGTGTCTTGATGGATTGAAAAAGTATTTGACTTGAGTTATATTCCCTGAATGAGAGTAGCAAACTTGAGCACCAAGTTAACAGTTAATCTCTAAAGTTAATTCTTGCAATTGAATTTTATCCAAGATTGACATAGGCCACTAGGTGGTACTTCTGAATCTTACCACCACTGTTAAAATAAGCTGTGCAACAGATTTGCAATACAATTTAACAAATACAGCTACCACACAATTTCGTAAGATCATATAGCAGATTTGCCTCTCTCTACAAGTATAACCACTCTCATGTAAAGGGATCCTTACCATGGCTCAGTATACTAAGCCAATTAAAAGACTTGCACATTACAATAATAAATAGTGGCAATGAGGTAGCAAGTTGAGTGAATATGGTCATCGACATCAAGAGTGATAGACACGGGGAGTGAGAGACGGTGAGAAACATGACAGGGTGGTAAAAGGTTTATGAATGAAATCATACTACATATTCAACCAAATTATAATTAATAAGGCCAGCCTTTAATAACCACCACACACTAAAAAGCATGCTTGGATCACTGAAGGACAAGGAAATCCCGGAGGAACGGAGCGGAATATATCGCCTCAATTACGCCGACTGTGACGCGATTTACATCGGCCAAACAGGGAGGAGTTTTTCCATCAGAGTTGGCAAGCATCAGATGTGTCAAGGACAGGGGAAGGATCATTCACAATTTGCAAAACATCTTATCAACATGGGGCACAATAAGTGACTTCACCCCAACTATTCTTCACTTTGAGAAGAAAGGATGGGGATTAAATGCCTGGGAAGAGCTCGAAATTTTAAGCCACAGGGACTTATACCTCGTTAATGACCACCTTTACCCTTCTTGCTACCCCCTCCTCCACTTTCCCACTTACTCATCCACCCCTCCACCCACAGCGATGCCAAACCCAACCCCTACCTCCCCCTAACCAACAGCTTCCGGAAATTTCCCTACCCAACCTCCTGATACATATACTCGACAATTTACTTGTAATTCTTCACCTTGACAATATTATGCTCTAACTAAACCATGGTCGGTCTCAATAAATTACAATGTGGAAATAGAAAAGTTATTATTCCTTCTATTCCTACAATATTCAACCAAAGTCTTCGGAATTTTTTTTTCTACCAATAAATTCTCTTAAGCATGGTTCAAGGTATTATGGACATCATCAAACACATCGAGCTTCAAGTATGGTCTAAGATTGTATTTTCAATGATTTCAAAATTCTTTATGCATAATTTTACACATTGAATAAGAGATAAAAATTAAATGTGAGCAGAGTTTCATCTTGTGCGTAGCATTGCAGGTACTTCTACATTGAACTTTGGTCGCTTGTAAGCAGAGTTAATTGATATGGATGATAGAAATGAAATTGTCACCCAGTTTTTACAGAAAATGAAATCATTTCTATCATTTGAGACACAAGCAACAAATAAATAACCAATTCCTTAAGAGCACAAGCAAAATCACTATCCACCTCCCTTCCCTGAATAAACATACTATCACGACAAAAAATTCAGCTAGGTTCCAATTCTCTATACTTGAAATGATGAAAATTCGTATTTAAAATGTACCTGAACTAACCGAATATATACAAGAATTTCCAATAGTATTATATGCATTAGAAAATTTAAAACAAGTTCAATCAATTCTGTTTCATCACTTAATGTTTTAATCCACCGGTTCATTTGAAGAAGAGAAGGTGGGGTAACCCAGGATTAGGCAGCAAACATGAATTTCTAAAATTCAGAAAATGGTGGCCTTTCCATGGGCACCACGAAAATTTAATTTGGGGTAGGTGGAAGGCTTCCGAGGAAAAAAAACGAACTTAAATGGAGTTTTTACAAACATAAATGGTTTATATTAATTATTTAGTGATTATACTCAGCTTATTCATCGATGCAATACATACCAGTTTCCAACACAAAATCTCACGCTAAAATTACGAGGGAATGGTTAAGAGAATTATTGGGTCAATTCGCTGGTTGACTTACCAATTGTGACACTTTTAATCCAGTTGTTGAAATTTCTCATGTAAAATATACGACTTTTGGATCTAGCCTCCAATCCCTTCGGTTCTATAGCATTATAATGACCAGCAATCACAGGAACCACGCTGGAGGGGGGATTGGATGTTGAGGCATCAACATCTTTACCATTTTCTGCACCTACATTTTCGTCGGCGGGCTTCAAAACTTTAGGACCATCGATCGAAAGACCCACGATGGCGCTGGAGGAATTGGATGCTGAAGTATCATCATCTCTCCTAGCATCTCCTGCCTCATAATTTACCTTTCCAGTGGTTTCTTCATCCTAAAACATAATTAAAACACTTCACATGCAAAACAAACTTCTATTAGGATTTGCTCCAGTTAATAATATAAAATTGTGCCTCACCTTGGCACTCGCGTGAGATGTGGTGCCATCAGAATCATTCATATCTCTTTTATCTTTAAAACAAGAGAAATATCATTTATTACACACCAAGTATTTATAATGAGCATATACATAAGATAGTTAACAACGTTACCTTATTAATACCACTAAATTATAAATCGTATGAGATGAAAATATTTTCGAATACTTCAAACAAAACAAAACACGATCTATGGTTAGCAGCCTGGAATGTCGACTGTTTGTTAAATTCGTGGGCCGGCCGACCTAGTGCTCATACGCAGCAATAGATGGCGTTAGTTGTCACCGGGAAATCAAAATTTGCCTTATTTCATTTATTCCAGTAGTTTTAAGGGGGATATTTTTTCCAAGGAGTTTTGGTTTATTACAACTCAAATTAACACCAACATATCAAATATGTAAAAGTGGTAATTTTAATTGCAATAGACCAAACCTCCCTAGAAAAAAACATTCCCTGAAATGAAAAGACTATAACTATACAACTGGACTTCATAATACACTTACTAATTGTTTGAAGCATCGTAAAACTGGAATATCTCACCCCAATAGGAATTTATTCGCTGAGAATTACTGATAATTATGTAGAATCAAATATTTTCCAAAATAATCTCTGGATACTGCGAAGAAGCTTGGGGATTATTAGTGAAATTGCTGCAATAAATCACAGGTTGCACGCTTAGGTATACTGGGAGATAGAAAATAAATTAAAAAATTGCATTTCCTAATAAACATTTAATTAACGAAATAATGATTAGTAAACATAACAAAGTCAATAAAATTGCAGTCAAACACAGCAGATGTCAACATGGATCCATGATGATTAAAAATACATCACACATTCCAATAAAATAAATTTTCCTGTTCATTGATCAGAGGAATAAAAGCCACTAATGTTCTCCATTGTGATGATCCTTGATATTTACTCCAACAAAGAAACCCTGAAAGAAATTACCAACATTAATGTATCTGCATTAAAAATGGCAAGAGCACCACCATCCTTATTAAAAAATGATAATAATAACAACAATGTTTAATGCCCTGTACAAACCTACGTGGGTTAACAAGAATAACATAGGACATAATCATAGAAAAAATACATACAAAAGAAGAAACAAGCAGTAAAATGCAGACTACAAAAAATTTATCAAGCAAAATCTCATCGACGCTGAATTTATTTAATATATTCATATAATCTTTTTGAATGGAGTATGCATAAAGTTCAAAGTGACCAATGAAAATGTAGGACTTTACAATTGCAAAAAAAAACTGGTTCAAGTAATCCGAGAATTGTTTTATTTTACCTTTTATATAAACTTCACGTTAGACGCGAGCTTTGTGTGGCCCCCCCTAAGATCTGGGCCCTTGGAAAATGCCGTCCTGGCCAGTCCACCACTGAATACGCCGATCTCTTAACCTCAAGTTTTTGCAGAACATGTGCAGAATGTTAATTATGGGACACCTGTAAATTGGCCTAAGCACCTCTCATCCATCAAACTAAGAATGGCACTTTCAAACTGACATTTCAAAACATCTCACTGACCAAACCCAGGTAGCATTTTGATGTCGGTCCAACGTCGATACGACGGCGACATAGGTCGTCTACACGTCGATCCGATGTCGGGAACCGAAGTCGGTCCATCGTCGAAATGATAACGTTTAGCCAGGCTACAGCCGACACGCAAAGCGACGTCGGACCTACATCGAACTGACTTCGGTTCGACGTCAAACCGACTTCAGCACGACAAAAAACCAACTTTGACCCTGACATCAAACTGTTGTCGGCCCTACATCAAACTGACATTGGCTCGACATCAAACAGACTTCAGCCTGACACCAAACCGACTTCGGTCCGACATCAAAACGCTGTCAGCCTGACATTGGACCTTAAGGCTCCCGGATACCTAGTCGAAAAACTACGCTGCAGACGTCTGGGCAGATTCGTCTGACGCCTCTGTTATTCTATGCACATAACATTTGAATGCATATTTACGAAGAAGAAAGATCGATATTTGAAAAGATTATCGTAATTTTTCATTTCTCGTTTTTCACGCTGCAATATTGACCACGGAAAAACACGAAATCCGGTAAAATTGGCTGCCTGCTACGGCGTGTATAATGACGAAACCCAAAATGTTTTACAGTCTTTATAAACTTTAATCCTTTATCTTCATATTAATTTATACTATTTTAATGTAGTCCTCATAGAAGCGGCACTAAATCAATCTATGCGAACCTTTGCACGCTATTTTTGCGCTCTCCACGGCGGCGACGTTCTCCCGTTCACATCGCCCTCAGCCACTGAGCGAGTCTCATCGTGGCAGTGGAAGGGGACAACGCTTGTATGGAGTCTCTTGCCTTCAGTTCGCCGGCAGCCGCCGAGCTGCCGGGTATGGCGGGAGAGAATGCTGCGTCATTGCTCTTTGCCGCGTGAGGGTCGCTCTTGTATGTGTGATGCGTGCTTCGGA
This sequence comes from Ischnura elegans, assembly GCF_921293095.1. Lineage (NCBI taxonomy): Eukaryota > Metazoa > Arthropoda > Insecta > Odonata > Coenagrionidae > Ischnura > Ischnura elegans. Next base: position 96,930,969 of record NC_060254.1, read on the forward strand.
GCCGAATTTTAATCTTGTCCAACAACACGCTAAAGGACATGAATTGTTTCACGGTAGGAGCGCAGAACGCCACGTACTATTTAACAGTGCCTTATTGCCAAAATACTGTCATACCATGATGATTTTTCCCTGACTCTTTTGTTCCGATGCAATTACAAAAAAAAACATATCAATACAACCAAGATGCATTTCCCACATTGCATGCGAGGAGATATACTTCGTACATTTGCTATCGGTAATGCCGGTTTATTCTCAGCGAGGAGGATTGCTACAAATGACCCTGGTCAGTTTATATCCGCTTCAGTACTGCATTTTACCCTGATACATCTGTTCATTTCGAGATTAAAAGTTTCCTCTCATCGGTGCAATCTCCCTTGCCATAATTTTATACGAAAAATAAGATCAATTACATTAATTCTGCTAAAAATGAAAGATTAGCTTTATATTTACCCTAGTAGCACAAAAAGGATTATATCTGTATATTTTTAAGATTTCGAAATACATCGGTATACATATTTGCAAATCTGTATATCATACATATTTTATACATGTCTGATGATCCATGGTTACACCATAAGGATATTAATTGTATATTTTAAAGATTCTGGTATACATCATATACAGATACACATATCTGTGTTATATATATATTTATCATATCTTTTAAAATCTCTGCTTCTCTTTCAAACATCCCCACACAGCACAAGAACTCGCGTACATAATGTATTTAACAAGGAAATTGATGTATACTATACATAATGTATTTTGTAACGTATTATTGCTGTATTACAGCGTTATTATATGAAGGGACATTATGTATATTGGTTGATATTGGTGTATCCATACCGGCATAAACCTCTGAGTTCATATTAGCGACTAAAAATATTAATGTAACATATAGAAGAGTATACTGCCGAGGAAAATTATATTTTTGGATTAATATTCACTCTGAAAACTAATAATTGCCTAGTTGCACATTATCGGTTTTAATGAGTCCACTCATAAGATCATCTTTGAGCGAAGTAGTGACATCCTTGAAACTCCTACGTTGTTTACGAGTGAATTTACGTTACGTTTCACCACTTTTTAGGGATTTTTGTGGTGTAAGTTATTGAAAATTGAAGTTTCTGAGGATAGTGAATTTTCCTTTATTCTTGAATTTCATCCGCTGGGCTTAAGAAACGTGTGTTTGTGAGACATTTTTGTTAAAAACGCCTTTCATGTGTTCAGTACCTACCGGGGTGCGAAGAAAACTCCATAGTGGACCCAAAGTTTAAGTTTTTAGCTTTCGAAAATATCTTGAGTTGGAGATCAAGTGGATTCGGGCGATCAGAAGAGACAATTTCACCTCCACGAAAAACAGTAAGGTATGTACCCTTTCACGCTGTAATTATTTGGATGTAATTTCTAGCTAGATGTGGCTTGGGGATGTTGATGAATGTCTCCAATACTAAAAGTGGTGGTTTAAAATATTGTAGCGGCAATTCGACTGAAAATTCTTTTATTTTTGTTGTTTTTTGTATTATTTCGTTCAGTAAACGTGTGGTTGAAGGAGTTAGTTGGAATTATAATTCAGCAGCCAAGTTTATGGTATCGAATATTATTTCTTAGCTTGCCCTTTGGTGTGTTATGCGTCTGAAACTCAGTACTCAGTTAAAAATACTTATTTAACTTAGATTTGAAAAGCTGTTTGAATTATTTACGCCCTAAGTTATATACTAGGGTATTTTCGATGAGGCTTTCTGAGTCATTGTATTTTTGGCGTAGTACCGTATATTACGGGGGAAAGCACATACCTTTTAAGGTATTCATGCTTTCGAATTAATTTGAGCTTATGTATCATTTCGCAAGACCAGTGATACTCACTTAATAAGTTGCATGGAAAGCAATGCTGAGAAATTCATTGAGTCTCGTCCAGAGGCGGATACAGAAAACACTCAAGGGGGGGGCGCAAAAGATAAATTGAGTTGCCTTCACTTTTATCGTGATAAAAAGTAATCAAATCACAGGCAGAGTAAAATAAAATTTTAATTAAGGTAAGTATACACATATATAATACAATGCCATCTTATGATGTAAAATAGTCATAATTCTGGTTCTGCAATGCTTGGCAATGCGGCCGGACCCCTCAAGGGAGGGGCGCGCGCCCCCCATCTGTATCCGCCACTGGTCTCGTCAGAAAATTATATACTATTAGTGTGTATGAACCGCCATGAATGGAAATATGCGTTTTTCTCTTACAATCGTGAGTGGTGCAATGAACTGGAATTTAACTGTGTCCGGCTTTTATCAGCTCAAATTATCTTATGCTTATATCTAGTTTTTTTATAAAAAAATCATTGAGGTATATAGTTATCTCCTGTATTTACCAGCCAAGTCATTAGATATATTTTTCTTTCAGAAATGCCTTAAATTGAAAATGAAATGACTAAGTAATTTACTTGGTATTTTCTTATTTATTAATTTTAGGTGTGTGAGCTGCACTTCACATCGATTGATATCAGAAAAGAATCTGTGGCCTTGCACGAGAAGATGGGGAGATAATTCGTGTTGAATTAAAGGTGCCGAGACTGGAGGAAGGTGCCATTTCTTCAGTTACCAAACTATCATTCAGAAGACAGAAAGACAGTGGTATTAGTGACGTATAGAACTATGGTGGATGTGGATTTTTTTAAGTGGATGATGTGACAATAGACATTCGTTGGAGAAACTATTGAAGATAGTATGGCTTCTGTCAATGCACTTAAAAATAATTTTTGTTCAAAAGAGAATGACAGTATTTGTTTCAGCAAAGTATTTCATGGTAACAATAGAGGATTGCAGCTATTATTGTGATTGAATAATGAAAATAAAAAAATATCTGTATTTTAATTGTTTTTTTCTTTCCTGCCACTAAAATTCATTATGGTGATGTCCTCATGCATGGTAAGAGCTGAGATGTGATTTAAGAGATATCATATTCTTTATACATATTTTTATGCTGGTGGTTTGGCAGGACTTTCAAATTTTTATTAGATTGTTACATCTACTGAAGTGACATTGAAACTTTTGCTCATCCCATACAATATTTCAAATACATATCCGCCTGGGACTGGTACGTTTTAGTAGCTGAGGTTGGACTAGTAGTTGAGGTCTAGATTGATCTTTGCTTTTGCTGGCATAGTGGAAGTACAATCCTTTCAGACATATTTAGTTGAAAATATTATTATACTCGTGAATTCACATTGTTAATAGTTCTTTGTGGCAAGTATAGTCTCTCTCTATTATCTCGTAGGTATATGGAGGGTTAATATATATTATCTTATTATATTATGGATTATATTTTGAATATATATTATGGAGGGTTATATTATGTCGCATATTTAATCTGTATAAAATCCATATTATTGCAGCAGATATAATACGTATAATATCTAGATATTATATGCGTGGTAGAGGACATTTGCATGGATTTTATACAGATATAATCTGTATACAATGATACGTATTATATCTAGATATAATCCTTTTTGTGCTACTAGGGTATGAGTCTCGAATGTTTATTTTTTAAGAAATTCATTAGTTTAAATGCCTAAAATTATGTAACAAATATAATTCTTGATAGCTCGAGTCACGTCATAGATTACGCATCGTATACCAGCGTGCAGATTTACATCCGTGTGTTCTATCACCGAAATTTTCCATTTTTTGTAATTGAAGTTTTTTATAACGTGCAAGTCAAGAACTCATGGACAACTTGTACTATGCATGATGCATGGAAACATGTTTGCTTAATTCATAAAAAACTTGCTAATTCTAAATTGGCAATTGTAATAAAAAATGCTAATTCTTCGGTGCATGCATTTGTCAATTGACAGGAAAATATTTAAGACATCGGTCTCTTACAACCCACGCTTGCACTCTACGGTCCCTAAAATAGAATTTTTCTTGGCTTCTTTTTTGTCTATTTGATCAATTGAGCCGGAAACTTAGATGAGTAAGTTATAATGCAAAAGATATGGCAGCATTTTCGAATTCGTTATTCCTACATACAGGGTAATGGTCTAATTTTTCTGTGGAATGAGTGTCGTTTTTTGGAAACTTAAAAATAGATAAAATATTTTAGGACTAGTTTTGTGTCTCTCATTATTTTAAACTTAAACAGAATATCATATCGCACACTATTTAATTGATTCAGGGATCCATAATTTTTTAATGAGGTAACAGGATGCACGAATGAGGAAAGGATTCCGCACTCGCGTCATCGCAATCCACGCAACACCGCATATTTTGATATTTTGCAGCATAAAAATGCGATAATTTGATTCTCATCTTCCCACTGTCCTATTCGTCTCTCGTCAATCCTTAGACCCTTGGTTTTTACTGCAAGTTCGCTCGCAGTTTCATCATTATCAAGTAAGCCTTATAAATCGAAAAAATAGGCATCAGTTTCAAATAATGTTACATTTTCATGGGTATCGAGTGAAGGACTTCTGGTTAAATTAGAATGAAATCACTATGGCAAATGCTTATTTCTTTTATCGGAATAATCTTATATTTCCCTTGGATTGGAACTGCCCGAAGATTTTTTTAATCTGGGACGGAAGTCATTGGAATATATGGTTGCACTGGACGCTTCCTCCGAGACGATACAAGTTCAAATCACGCAAGTGATAAAACAGAGTAGCTATTATGGGCTTATCTTGAACTGTTCGTGATATCTGGTGATTTTTCCGGGTATTCTTCCGCGTTTATCCATTTTTAGGACGATATTTCGCCAAGGTTCCAGTTGGTTTCCTAGGTCCACTGAAGTGTCGATGAAGAACAAAGAAGGCCGCTACTACCCGAGAATAATCAGGGAGGCAATTGAAATCGCCACAACAACAAAGAACTTCAACCTTGAAGACGGCTACACTCTCTCCAGCGCGAGGAAACGGGTCCTCAAAGATCGCAACCAATCAAGGCACACCTCCACAAAAAAGGCGGAAAACGGGGTGTATATAATATGAACAACTTTATGCATCTTTTCAGTGACATCAAAACTATCGAAAAACTTGCCCAACATCCTTGCATCTGGGCGGAGACCTCAATGGCAAAAATACCGACTGGGACTTCAAAACTTTCGCCAGAAAAGCGAAATATAAAAACACCACAAAAACCTACTATGGAACTGAAGAAATCCCTGATTCCAAGGAGGTAAAATTCCTAGGAATAATGCTGGATCCAAAGCTCTCTTAGAACAATCATATAGCTTACGCCACCAATAAGACACAAGCAGCAAACAATTCCCTCAACCCTCTGCTCAACAGGAGAAGCCGAATGAAACTCGACACCAAAAGAACAATCTACCTTGCCATGTTAGGCCCTCTTCTCACTTACAGCTACCCAGCATGGGCAGGGACTTCATACTCCAATCTAAGCAAACTATACGTCAGCCAAAACAAGATACTCAGACGAATTGTTGATGCACCATGGTTCCTCCGAAATGACTATATCGCAAATAACCTAAACATTCCTCCCCTCTCCCAACACCTAACCAACCTAAAGGACAAATTTGAAAAATCACTAAATACAATAGACAACACTCTCATACACGACATATGGGACTACCATCTTTTCAGTGGACCTGAGGAAGCCAACTGAAATGTAGGGGAAATATTGTCCTAAAAATGGATAAACGCGGAAGAATACCCGGAAAATCACCAGATATCATCATAATCTCCGCGGAAGCTTACTTGGAAACTATTGAACCGCTCGTTCACATCACTGGGCCTTAGGTCGTAGGCGGCGGAAGACTGACTTGATGTTTGTGTGTTCATTGATGTTGCCACTTGGTCCTCCACCTCTGGCAGCCCTTCCTTACTCTAGAATTTATACGCTATTATTATTAATAAAACATGTGCACCTTCCCATACACAATTTCGTCGATTTACCTGCGAAGCCAATATTTGCAGTAAATACGCCGCAAAAAGCATATTTTTTAACGATATATTTTTTTTACTCACGTCTCGAACTGAAAGCTTTGGTTGAATAAGTAATCGTCTCCAGAATCTCCCAAAGAACAAAGGAACATATTCACCAATAAAATAACTTTTTAACAATTTTATCAATTTACTTTTCATGCGTGAATAGATTATGTGAACATTCACGCCCATTCTAACATTGGCAACAACGTCCTCCAACGATACACCGCCTGAAAATAGCCAAAATTATTGAGTCCGTCGTGCATCGATACTTATTTGTCAATTTATCTGTAGCATTTTATAAAAGTAAAATAGTAAAAAAAATATAAAATTAATTTTTTGCGATAGATATGTTATGCTTCGTTAGTTTTTACCAGAAAGACTTCTGCCGGGAATTGCATTTGAAAAGGGATTTGAAAGTTTTCTTTACAGAGTAGCGCCATGCAAATTGCATTAACATATGAAAAAATATGATATAAAAGTGAAAAGCAAAGAAAAGAAAGCATATTTTTTCATGAAGAAAGCATTGGTGAAGTGGTATAGCACCCTTGTCCGAAACTTATTTTATTGCTGGCACTGATAACTCAACATTTTTATATATCTCACAGCGAGCATCATTGTAATATATGGTAATGAACAAATTGATAATATTAACAGTGACTCCAGAGATGCTACAAATACAGATCTAGAAGATACTCCGCAAACCAACAAAACAAAATCTGACGCAGAAATTGCCCATATGGTGATGGTAGAATTTATGCCACCTCCCATCCCACATAAATATTGTGGTGGATATATGTTATGGTAGAGAGGAAAGTTAACTTCAAAAGTAGCTTCAGTATTAATTGGGAAGCTGAGTAAGACAACGGTATTAATTAATCCGGTAAGCGGTATGGATTCTGGTTGTAGAGTTTGAGGAACGACCCACCGACTTAGTAGCAGTTCAAGTCTACAAGTCCGCTATCATTCGTATGGAGATAGAAGTAGACGAGGTAATAATAAGTGAAATGCCTGGTTTAAAAAAACCAAGTAATGATGGGGAAGTATAACGCCTCAGTCGGGGAGGGAGGAAGGGCTGGGAAATAGGAGATTTTGGGTTAGGAAACGCGAAACGAGCGGGAAGAGAAATCAAAAAAATATTGCAGGAGAAACAAGTTATTCGTCACAAAGACCTAGTCCAATTATCCTAAAGTGCAAAAGTCCACCAGGAAGAGTCCAAGGGATACGGAGATACATCAGAAAGACCACATAATAGTAAAACAGATGTAAAGGAATGGCGAAAAATATATCCCATTCTCCCTAAGGTGAACGAAACGAAACGAAATATTCAAAAGACTCGTAAAATAATAAAGGTGAGGAAATAGAACGTTGAAACTTTAATGGGAATGCGAGGATAGATTACTAGAAACCTCTGGAGATTCGTATGACAAAGAAAACTAGGATAACGAAGGAAATTAAAAAAGAAATGGCGGTGATAAGGAAGTGGAAGAACGTAGACACAGTACAGGGAAAATTCTAAGTAAACATAATCATCTATTACGGTGAGAAACTAAGAAGGGAGAAAGAATTGGTGGAAAACAAGGAGAGAGACTGCGAGGAAATGGAAAAGATTCAGAAGTAACGAGAGGTAGATGCGTTGTACGTCAAGGTGAAGTCGCTATCTGGCGGCAAAAGAGGACAAGCCATGTCAAAAATTAATGCTAAAAATGGAAGAATGCTAACTGAGCAAATCGAAGTTCAGAGTAGATGCATGGGGAAAGAGGAGGATCTGCATGGCATCGGAAACAGGCAGGAAAGATTTAACATGTAGAAGAAGCAGTGGTGTGGCATAATCTTGAGCCAAGGAAGAGGCCGCTTCTAAGACATGGAAATCAAGGGAGCTCTCCCTGATATGACCTTCGTCTCCCTGATTTCGCGACAATGGAAAATAAGGCAAAGTGGTAATGAGAATATTAAAGAGAAGAATAGAGAAAAGGACTATCGATTACTTGGGCGAAGATCAGTTTGTATTCAGAAAAGGTAAGTAAAGATGTTGTTGAAGTTTATTCGGGATTGCCACCGGATAAGGTTCTCCATCTCTGCCGACGTTTCGATGGCCATCGTCATCAAGCCCTGATGACGATGGACGACTCGGCCATCGAAACGTCGGCAGAGATGGAGAACCTTATCCGGTGGCAATCCCGAATAAACTTCAACAACATCATTTGCCGGGAAAACCTCAGATCTTTCTTCGGTAAGTAAAGATGCTATTGCGGTTATGAGGTCGCTCGTGAAGAGGAACCTAAGCTATAATCAGGTTGTGTTTGCCTTATTCGTGGATTTTGAAAAAGTATTTCATAGAGTGGACTGGACAAAATTATGGATATTCTCAAGAAAATAGGCGTCAGTTGGAGGGATAGGCGACTCATTTGTAATCTTCATTTGGCCAATACTGCGCAAGTGAAGGTAGCGGACGGAGAAACTGGGAGGGCAAGCTTTGCCCGAGTAGTAGGGCAAGACTTTTCACTATCTCCATTGTTTTCTGGAGTATACGCTGAGGTGATGGCAAGAGAAGCGTGGGATGAGGTGGGAACTGAAGTAAAAGTGGGAGGAATGATGTAAAATCAGTAAGGTTCACGGACGATCAGGCGTTGATTAGCCAGTCAGCAAGAGGGCTGATGAGTATAGTGGATGCATTAGACAAGAGATGCGATGAATATGGCATGAGGATTACTCACAAGAAGACTAAAGTCATAATTAAGTTAACCAAATTTCCAGGAAATATAAAATTATCCACGCAACGCTTTACTCCCTCCGAAGTAAATGTTACCATAGAGTAAGAATATATACTTACTCTATGATGTTACCCAAAATTTATTAAAACAATTAATAATGTGTTAGTACAATCATAATTAAACTACTTGATAACCTTCTGGGGAGGGGTATTAAAGTTCGAGCAATTGGTTGCTGATTCTCCAAAAAGCAATAGCTTGATTGCTATCAAATATAATTTGAACCGTCCTTACCTATATTTGTAGATTTACAGTTCTCCCTTTACGTCATCATAACCTTTTCTAAGTATTCAAAATTTTCTACCCCATAAGAGGATATAAACCTAAAGAAGAAGCTGAAAACAATGCATTAAATTTAAGATCTACAAAAATTTATATATTGCCGACGCGTAATTATTCCGTTTAAACGCTCATTTATCTATGTAAGACGAAATTGTTTTCTTGATGGTCAGAAATTATAAGAGGATCAAATAGTTTAACATATTTTTTAAAGATTAAGTAAGTGGTAACTTATTGTAGAAAATCCAAATAAATTAATTGGTTGATAGTGCGTTTAATGCTCAATATATTTTTTTTGCACGGCAGGCTGAGATTTAACAAAAATTGCTATTTTTTCGAGCATTTATTATGTTTCGTATCTGGTCTCAGCTTACTAATTTTTTCAATTCGTATTGTCATTTGTTTTGAGGTATCCTACAGGCAAGACCTAAATGGGATTCCTACTTTATCCTAATTTATTTTAAATGCGCTCTTAATGATGATTCCACGGATAAATAAAAATAAATTGGTCAACTTATTATTTATGCGGTTCGTAAAGAGTCACGAGCTACGATTGAGACACAAGATAAAAGTAGGTGGACAAGAACGGAGAAAGTGAAGCGGACGTAGACGAAGAAGAACGACGAAGTGTAGGACATAGTAAGGGAGGAGAGAAAACTGTGTTACAGGAAAGAATGTTGGTTAAGTGAGAGATAGAAAGGAAATAAGAGATTTGATGGAAAGGAATTTCATAGTGAATTGAAGAGGAAATGATAGGAGGAAGTACAGCCAGAATGTTTAGTAAATACTCATTACAAACCTACCTTAATCGGTAGGTTACTTTAGTAATTATATATAAATTTTGGCACATATTTTTGTACGGATTATAGTTATGAAATTTTTATAAGTGATTAAAATACCATAGCATGCGTCTTCGTTATCCCTAACGTCCAGTTGCAGCCTTCAGGAAGAAGAAATTTCCTCCCGAGATTCCACACTTGATGATTACTGTGAAATCCGATAAGGAAATATTTATCTGAAGCGAAGATCAAAAGTTTCTTTGAAATCCAGGGGAAACAGAATACTCCACGAAATATACGAAATAATATAGAAACGCATTGTATATTTTTCTTTTGTACTCCAAGTGGATTTAATAAAAAAATTAGATGGACAAGGCTTTATGGGAAAACCTCATGGACGAGAAGTTAAAAACATTTTACCTTCTTCCAGAAATACTTAAATTGGAAAAACTAAGAAATTAATATTTTTATGTATCGGGAGTTACGTTTTTCATTGAAAACGAAATCTCTAAAACATTTTGACGGGTTGAAACACCATGAAGAACAAACGATATTCTCAAAAATGTCAAGGAATAATAAAACTGTACCTTTCAATTCTTACTTGCCTGATTTTCTCGCTACTACATGAGATTGCTTTAATTAGTAACCAAATCAATTATTAGAAATTTTTTGAATACTTCCGGGTTTTTGGAGACGAAATTTCACCAATCTCTGTGCTCTACACTTCCGTAAATAATATCCATTTCCCAATCTCGAAGACCACCGTGTTGCCTTGAGATTCGTCTACTTCCATGCGGCGCAGAGGCTGAGCACGGTGACACTCGGCTGTTCAACAGTCGCAAACCCGAGCGAGAAGGTTCCCAAAATTTCAGTCATCTGAACCCATCCCCTCCACATCGCCTCCCCTCCCTTCCCTAAACACTGCCCCCTATGTTCCCTGCCTCGAGTCCAAGGCCAGTTGCTAGTCGGCTAGGCTCGCTAGCCACTAGGCCGAGTTTTTGAGGGGTGGGGGGAAAGATCCACAACTCGAAAGTGGCCGATGTATCCGGGAGCCTTAAAGCGGCCCGACATGAAATCAACTTGAGTCCGACATAGACTCGACATGAAGGTGACACAGGCCCAGCACTAGAAACAGGATCGAGGTGACATACCCCAAATCTATTATTGTATGTGACATATTCATCTGAAAATAAGTCACCATTAGCTTAGGATTGAATTAACCTCGGTGCTTTTGTAGAAATAATAAAAAAAACTAGAAAATCCTTAAGGATCTTCATCAACTCTGACATCCTGCAGCTTTTCTTGCATGGTCTGCCCAATCACCAAGTGGAGCTCATTCTGCAAGGTGGAGCGTGACTCCAGGCACTGCTCCTTGAACAGCTTGAAGCCAGTTAACTTGTCCAGGCTGCCTCAAGGATTGACGCCTTCTCCTTTATTGGGTAACAATTGACGATCACTTAGCGTTTACATCACACTCCTCCCCACGCAGGGGGGGCAAACAAACAAAAAAAAACTCAAGATAACATATATAAATGATAGGAAATACAAAATATACCAATCATAGTTTACAAATCGAACACTTTCTTCTTTTGTCTCCACCTCACAGGATATCGTCTTATAACTGTTCCCATTTCACTCTGAGTCTTTTTCCACTTCATTCTGAGTCTTTTCCCCACTATGCTCCCAGTACCCCACTGAGCTATCCGTATCAGATAAATTTTTCCTTGCTTCAACACAGTTTTCATCTCCCCTCACTGCACCAGAGGTACTTATATTTCTACTCTCAGTGATGGCCACTTCCTGCAGCTTGTCAACATGACGGTTCCAAATTTTGGGACCCATACACTGCTGTAATAGCACCCTCCACCCATTTGTCTTGAACTCCCCTTATATTAGCTCGAGTCTCCCACAATAAAGTTCCTCAAAACTGACCCTCTGTGACCCTTCTGTTCGCCCCTTTGTTGGTAATGGACTCTATCCATGACACTAGGCTTGGCACATGCGAGTCTAGACCGTAAGAGTTGCCCGAACATGAGTTGGCATGGGGGCACTTCAGTTGTTACATGGGGAGTGATCCTAAAATTTAGAAGAAAACGTGGTAGAGCTAAATGAAATGGCATGTGGGAAGACATTAATGTTTTAATTTTGTTTTTGAAACACTAACCATATTTTCTGCCGCCCCATTTGTGGCGGGGTGGTATGGTGGAGAGAGTATATGGCGAATATTGTTCATTTTACAAAACTCTTTGAATGAAGATGACACAAATGGGGAACCATTACCCGAAACAATTTCTTCTGGCAACCCAAATGTAGCAAACAGTGATCTCAGTTGAAATAATATCTCTTCCACTCCCTCATTCTTAATCTCTCTTACCTCTGGCCATTTTGTTGAACTGTCCACAATGACCAAAAATATTTTCCCCAAAAAGGGGCCAGCCAGATCCACATGAAGCCTGAACCAAGGTTTTTCAGGCCAATCTCAAGATTTTAGCGGTGCTCTATTTGGCATGGATTTTTTCATTAAGCACGATGAACAAGACTTTGCTAACGACTCCAAATCAAGATCTAAATTGGGCGACCACACATAAGACCTAGCCAGTGATTTCATTTTTACTATCCCCAAATGACTTGAATGAAGCTCGTCCAAAAATTTTTTTTTCAACTGTTCTGGAATCACTACCCAGTTTCCCCACACAATACACCCTTATTCCACTGTTAACTCATGCCTCTTGTGAAAATATATTTTTAATTCTGATTCTACCTCCCTTGGCCAACCCGGCATGCATTAGTCCAAAATTTTGTTGACTATTGACCTTGAGTTGACGAAATGAGGAGATGTTACTTTTTAAGCGCGTACAGGAATATGCATTAACAAAGGGGAAGAGGCGAATGTTAAAAACTCAAAAATATTGAAATTGTATGGAATTCAAGAAAAAAACCAAGTAAGAAAGCCATTAATCTTGAAAATGCGCGATACCGTGTCTCAAAACTAGTTGACGACAATATTAGCGTGTTTCTAAAAATGCAATGCTATAGCTTCATATAGCCTTTTTTGAATTATCATTTTCTTCCCATATTTTCCCTTAAAATTAAAATAAGCCTCAAAAAAAAGTTTTGTGGCTGCATCATCCCAGGAAAACTGCTGCTGGTTAGCAGTGTCCTCTTGGGGTGGGGTATTTGGAGCCGGTTTGTGTGGGAGAATCAGTTTAACTTGCTGATTATTTCCAATATCGACCATCATAAACTCTTGGTTATCACAAATATCCGAAGGCATTATCTTTATAACGGAGGAACCATCTAAATAAGAGGAATTATATAATCAAAAATAGTGAACGCTAGATCCAGGAAAGTAATATCATTTACTTACAATGTGAAGTAAATTAGATTATGAAGCCACTATGGAGTAAATTTCGAAAACAAACCACATTTCGAATTAAATTACCATACCTTCCAGCGTAAATGACATCATTCCATTCTCATCTAGCACCACGTCATTTTCTGGATTTAACCGGGGAAGAGCTGTCATTTTGAAGCAGACTGTAGCAAATTATAAAAATTGTACTACCTCTATCCATAGGCGGATCCAGGGGGGGGGGCACGGGGGCACGTGCCCCCCCCAGACCCCTGAAAATATACTAGATTTTTAATACGGTCCCATTATCATTTCGTTCGTTTTGTATGACGAGGTATCCTTGTGCCTCCCCCTGAACAAAATCCTGGATACGACCTTGCTTGTGCCCCTCCCTGAAAGAAATCCTGGATCCGCCTCTGCCTCTATCTACTGTTGCAAATAAACAGTCTTTTATTTCCTCGAATATAAACACATCCACAATGCGTTAATTTTCCATCTGGCATAACAATCCCGTGAATACGTTCATCCCACATCAACAATTTGGGTGTTGTTGTCCAAAGATGAGCTATATTTTTTTATTAAATCTTTAATCTATTATAATATTTGTGGCATGTGTTTATTACAAAAAAAACTTGCTGACAGTTTAATTTTACGTCAAATACGTTAAAAGTAAAGTTTATCACATAAACTTGCATCTGAATAGCGAGGATCGAAACCAAAATGTTACTTTGGTTAACAATAAATTTTTGGCCCAGGTGAGTTTGGATTTAATAAGTCGAATGGGTGTAGGGGTTTATAAATAATTGTTGCAGTTCGGTACCACCCATCGCGTATTATATCCGTGATGCTATGAATATATGATTCTTTCAAACATTTGGAGGCGATAGGTTTAAATCAGAAGGTATTTATCGTCAATGCAATTGGTAGTGCGAAAGGCAAAATTCCTCTTTATGTAAGAAGTAATAATTCATTCAGCGATAGGTATTGAAAAGCCGTTTAACTCCTTTAACAATGAAGTTCAGTAAAAATTATATATTTTGGAAATATATATTCACTATATTCATTTTTGTTACGCTGAAACAACAAAAAACAAAGCATTTGAAAATATTGAGATCGTCACCTTCTTCAGTTTCCCTCGTCTGCTATTTCCCATAATTCTCTCTGCTGCCCTCCGTGCCACTTTTGCCCTACCATTGACGAGGGTGCAAAAGGGGCAGGCAGAAGTTGCAACTTTTGAACCCAAACCTGCCTCGCGAACAGCGTTCCTCACTTGCGCCCTCTGTGACGCGAACGGAAAGGGGCAAGAAGTCGCAAAAAAGTGCAGAAGTCGCAGCGACGCGAACAAAGCTCTACATCCACAAACAACCCTGCAAGCTGCCTAAAAAGGTGTGTTGCAGGGAGTGTTAGGACACTAGCCGTTGACATATAAAAAGCAAACAAATAATAAAGCGACTAATGATTGCAAATTTTATGAGTGCAAAGAGACTAGTCCAAAATATCTGATTCCTTTTCAATAAACCTTTCATATACGCTTCACGATAGACGCGAGCAATGTGGGGGCCCACCTAATCGCAGGGCCCTCAACGACTGCCGACCAGCAGGACCTGGACAGACCACACCTGGGTATCAATACAGACAACTTCACTAAAGGCAATTATTTCAATTAGGGGTGGATGAGAATTTATTGGTGGAATGCAACTGCAATCTGGATCATTCCATTTCAAATCAACCAGGCCATGACACCCACCGACTCGGATTTTCATGAAACTTGCCATGGTCATACATTCTGATATATTTAGAAATTGTGTACAATTTTAGCCTCCAATTGTCAATGAAATATGAGCAATTGAAATTTGGGCGTGACCCCTAAAGTGCCGCAGCGTGCAACACATGGTGATTTTTATTTTCATCCATAACTCTATTCCTGTTAGATGAAAAGGCATGATTTTTTTCTAAGGCTAATTGGTCTATAATGATCCCACGATTATCATTAAATATTCACTGCATGAAGTACCGTATTTGACGGCATATAAGACGCACTTTTTCTCCTCAATTTGGTCTCAAAAAAGTTACCTGCATCTTATACGTGAAGGACACAGGTTAACTTTCAATACTGAATGCTATTTTTAGCCCGGACAAAGGTCTAGACACACACAAATTTTTCTACATTTACCATAATTATTTTATCAGGTTTAACTAAATTTTTGCCAACAATAATATAGCTCAAAAGAGAGAACTGGGGTGGTTTCCTTCCGACACCGCAACATTCCCGTCAAAAAGCAAACGAAACTAGTAGCGCTCACTCCACCCTCGGTGCGGAGAAGCGGGGAGGTAGCACATAGTACAACATTGTACTACTCGTTCAACGTATGACGCCCGACACACGTGTCGGTATCGGTGCTACTCTGTATTAATGTGTCGGTATCGGTGCTTAAAACTGTTTGTTTAAAAAAAATACCCTGGAAAATATGACTAAAAGAGATTAAGCTATACAATTCAGTATAAACTAGGAGTGTTAAACTACGCCAAAGTGCATGGAAACAGAGCAGCAGCAAGGCATTTCGGTCCACCACCTACCGAAAAAATGATACGTACTTGGCGACTGCAGGAAGATCAACTGAAGACTGCTACAAAACAAAAACATAACCTTCGATGCCCAGCTCCATCTTGGCCTGAACTTGAAAATGCCGTAAAAATGTGGGTGATAGATAAGAGGAATTCTGGGATAAGCGTTTCAACCAAAATGATAATCAATGAGGCCAAAGGATTTGCAGAAAAACATGGGAATCAGAACTTTTCAGGGTCTGAGGGCTGGTGATACAGGTTCATGAAAAGGCAAGGCTTATCAATGCGCACAAAAACAATTGCACAGAAAATGCCAGCAGATTATGAAGAAAAAATACTAGCATTTCGTAGGTTTGTTATAAATGCACGCAAGAAAACTTCTTTTGAGCTCGGTCAAATAGGAAATATGGATGAATTTCCACTCACATTTGATGTACCATCCAACAAGACTGTGAGTATTAAAGGGTCTAAATCAATAGCCATAAAAACCACAGGTCATGAAAAAACCGGTAGGTCTAACATGTTGCGCTGATGGCACAAAACTACCGCCATTTTTCAAATTCAAAAGAAAAACTCATCCGAAAGAAAAACTTCCAACGGGTGTAATTGTGCATGTTCATCCGAAAGGCTGGATGGACGAAGCTGGAATGAAACTGTGGTTACAGAACGTATGGGCGAGGCGACCTGGTGGACTCTTAAGAAAACCCTCTCTTTTGGTTTTGGATCACTTTAGCGCCCATAGAACTGAAACCATAAAGAATAAAGCGAGAGAATTAAAAACCCAGGTAGCTGTCATTCCTGGTGGACTGACTAGCCAATTGCAGCCTTTAGATGTATCGGTGAATAAGCCATTTAAGGAAAAAGTGCGAGAACGATGGAACAAGTGGATAGGAGAGGCACATCACGCCCTCACACCCTCAGGTAGAATGAAGCGGCCCTCTATTTCACAAGTGTGCGAGTGGGTAAAAAGATCTTGGGAGGACGTAAAGGCTGAAATAATTGTTAAGTCCTTTAAGAAGTGCGGAATCTGTAATGCTCTTGACGGAACAGAAGACGATGCATTATTCGAAGAAGGTGATACTAGCGATGACGGAAACAGTAGTGATGACGATAATCTCGTTTTCGATGATGATGATAGTGAAAAGGATTTTTATGGTTTTGAAAGTGGTTAAAGTCTAATTTCATGATAGGCAACGTTTTCCTTGAATCTGTGTTTTTTTATTGTTTCTGCTTTATTTTGTATTATGTTTGATTGCTTGCCGTTCACTCATTTATTCATTATTGAAATTTACATATCTTGTTCAAAATAGCTTGGCGTTAGTTAATTTTCCTTAATGAAAATGTTTGGTAATTGCATTCAATGATTGTTTATTTGGCTTTTACGAAACATGAGAACTAAAAGAGACCACATTTTAAGTTATTGTGGTACCACGCTGTCGCGCTGACTATTGAAACTTTTTTTCCTTGTGTGTGGCCTTCTAAATAAGGGTGCGTCTTATATGCCAGTGCGTCTTATATGCCGTCAAATACGGTAATTCTTCTTCAAAAAAATCAAGTTTACAAAAAAATCTCACTAGTACCATTTTTCATTGTCAGCATCCACAGGGAAAAGCCAAGTGAATATGTACAGACTCATGGTTCAGTTTAAAGTAATCATTAATGTATGAGCAAAGATCCTGATGAAAAAAAATCGTGAGCCCGACATTCCTTTTAGTAAAAAGAAAAATACTCATTCATGGTCACGGGTGTAATGTCCCTTTGAATGATGTGACCACGATTATAGCATCCAAGAGACTGCCACAAGGATTGGCGCCTTCTCCATTATTGGGTAACAATTGACGACCACTTAGCGTTTACATCACAACGGGAAAAAATGGCTCTTTTTCAAGGCACATATGTAGATATTACACAATTTAGAGGAGATACAAGCTTATACTCATGATTAAACAATATTGGAGCATGCATTATCTCACTATATCGTATGCTACTGGCTCTTAGAGTAGGAAACACATAAGCATTCATGTGAATGTACTTCCCAACGTACTGCTAATTTGGTGCTTTCAGGACTATTCTTACTAAGCTATCTCTTCCACGGGTAATGGCAATGGGTAACTCAATAGTATGGTATAAAATGTAAAGGCAGAAGAGAGCCATCAGAAAGTTTTCTTCAATTTCAGTCTAAGTGAATTTAATTAATTTCTCAGTCACATGGTGCTGCCTTAGTGATATCCTGATTGAATTTCAGACTAAGTAACTCATGTTTTGTGACTGATAGCCAGGCTTACATTTTAACATCTCATTCGTATTGAGGTCTATCTTGCCATGTCAGAGATAGCATTGTGCAATGTTGGCAAAGAACTCAGTTCTGAATTTCACAAAAAGAGCGACTCAAGCACAGCCCAAACTTTTTATTTCAAAGAACTACCAGAAGTGGACAGAGATTTCATTGCCCTGCAGTGCAATATTCCTATTTCATCACTGTTGACTGTGTGCTCTCATCATCTTCATTGCTGCTTAAAGAAATACGAGTGTTATCAGCTTAGATGCTGAACCCCATTGCCATTCATAAAGGTTCTCTGAGGAAATTTCTGAGGACCATACCTCTAAAAAGGTGTAAGTCTGTGAGAACACTGGGCATCCTGGTGAAGCCTGGAGGAAAAATTTGCTGTAGGTGTGACAAGAGGATTTCCAAAATTTGGAAAATTGAAGTTGTTTCCAATGGCATTGACGAAAGCAATAAAGAACTTATGTCTTTTAAGTCTTAGGTGGAAAGTGATGGAAAATAAGATGAAGCAAACTGCAGCTTGGAGGCTTTAGACTGCTCTCCTTTCAAATTACATTCTTTGCCTTCTCACAGTAGACACTTTCATGGAAAAGGAAATATAACACAGCCTAAGAATCACCTTGTTTCTAAAGTGTCTGGTGCATTGACATTAGTGAATCCAACCCTGGAAAATCTAAGTAGTGATGAAGATGTGAGTGACAGTCAACTCATCAAGCGAAAGGCAGCTAACTTGGATGACCTGCTGACTAAAATTAAGAATAAATTGCCAACAGTTAGCTGGCAGGGTAAACTTCAAATGTTGACCCTGGCCCCTTTATCTTGGTCTAGGAATAGGATTATGAGTGAATTTCATGTTTCAGACTACACTGTGAGACAGGCAAAAACATTACTTCATGAGAAGGGAATACCTGCTATGCCATCACCATGTGCTGGGAAACCACTTCCAAACTCCACAGTAGATCTGGTGAAAATTCTTTACGAGCTTGACAAGAATTCTGGACAGATTCCTGGAGCAAAAGATAGTGTCAGTAGAAGATAGAAGTCAGTGTGGATAAGAATGAGTATATGCAGAAGAGGTTGATTTTATATAACCTCAAGGAACTTTATGTGCTCTTCAAAGAGCAATATCCACAAGAAAAAATTGGGTTCTCCAAATTTTGTTCACTTCATCCAAAATGGTGTGTGTTGGCTGCCCTGGCGAAAAAGAATGGTAACATTTGTGTAACCTAATGGTAACTTTTGAGTGTACCATTAGTGTAGGAAAATGGTAAACTGTGAGAAGGCTGTGTGTAACCATAGTGTACATAGTTGTAACTCCAGTGTACAATCTGTGTAACTTTGTGGTAAAGTGGCCCAATCTGTGTAGGTTTTGTGTGTAACTTGTGTAACAATTGGCGCTGAATTGTGTACAGTGAGTACAGAGTCTGCAGTGGTACATGATGTGTACATGATGTACACTATAGTACCATTTAGTACACAGGTGTACAATAATGGTAACAAGGGTACCATGCAATTAGGATTAAAATTAAAAACATAAATGCAGGAATGTTTAAAAATCAATCTTTATTGCTGTTTGAAGAAGAACTATAAATCATCAATTGTTGCCTCCTCTACTCCCTCTTGATGATCTTGATAGTTCCTGTTAAATGAAAAAGCAAAATTTTATAACTTGATAAAATGGACAAAAATTTGGTTTAATGCATAACATTACACTTTCTGTCAAAACAATCTTTCTTTTTTTTTTAATGAAATGAAACAGTGGTTGAGAGAACCTTATTTTTCACAACATTTTCATGAATAACAACCCCTTAAGTTACTGCTCTTATTTATTTTACCTCATACCATGTTGATTCCAGCCAACTTATATTAAGCTAATCGGTAAAATAAAATTTGTAACTTACGAAGCCAGGCTCCTGAGATTTTCTTCTTCCCCAAGCCAGTGTTTACATCCAAACAGTCCAAGATGGCGGACAAGAAAAGGTCGAGTATCTGTTGCTCCTGCAATAAGTCCCTAGAACAAGAAAATACACTACTTTGTCGCGGAAAGTGCAATTCAGCATTTCACTGGGAATGTACTGATGTGAACGAAGTAGAATTCATCATCATCAGAAATAAAGCATCCATTAGTTGGACTTGTAATTCATGTCTAACGGGAAAGGTGCACAGTATTGAGGCTGAAAGTAATGACAAATGCGACGTAATAAGAACCATAGAGGAACTTTCAAGGAGAATGCTCGCTGTTGAGAAGAATATTCAAAGGAATACATCAAAGAAAGATCGCCCAAACGGTAAGAAAAGCGAGAGGAAAGTACTTAAAAGCCGAGAACTGCTGGCACCAGAAAACAACGCTGAGACTGCTAACTCAGCTACCAGCAAACAAACTATTGGTAAATCGAAGATGCCATCGAACCCACTAAATATCTCGGATTTCGAGTCTCATGACGAAAACATCCCAGATGACAGTGACTGGAAGTTCATCACGACTACGAAGCGAAGGAGAAATCGGAAGAATTTCGTGGTGTACGGAAATTGTGTAGACGATACAAATAAAACCTCATTCGGCATTGAGCGGAAGGCATGGATATATCTGAGCCGCACCAAGCCGAATACAACACCAGAAATGATTACGGACCACTTGAAGTCGAAATTTGGTGACAAAGTGTTTACGTGTGAAACTGTAATAAGTACGAAAACGCATCGTTCTTTCAAAGTAGGTGCTCCATTCACTCTACTCTCGGAGCTTTATCAGAAAGAAACGTGGCCAGACGGAACGCGTGCGTCCAAATTCAGATTTAAAAAAGTGAAAGAAGACTTAGCAGAAAGAAACAGCGAATTCGTCCCTAACACAGTGTGCTCAGAAAGTGTACAGCAACAGGAAACAACACCAAATTTTGTGAGTAATGAGTCGAGTTTGGTCATAAATGAAGGCGATGTGTCAAAAAGTGCACCCACCTCAACAAAAGGAAAAGAAATAGTGAAAATAGTTACAAGAGGTCAGAGCGGAATCAGAAAACCAAAGTCATTATGACTAGGTTGTTTAAATGTTCAGTGTCTGAGAAACAAAATAGGTGAACTGGAATACTACTTACATTTCAACAGATACAATGTACTGTGTATTACAGAACACTGGATGAATGAGGAGGAAGGTGACACTTGTAACATCACCGGCTATAATAAGGTAAACATGTACTGTAGAACCAGATATAAAAACGGTGGTTGTGCTATCTTTGTCGAGGAACATATTTCCTGTAAAAAACTGAGTTTAAGTGTTAGTGGTGTTGACAAACACGGTGAATTTACAGCTGTAGCCCTACTGGGTTGCAATTTGGTAATTGTGTGTGTATACAGATCACCCTCCGGTGACATGGAAATTTTTCTTCACCTACTAGAAACTATATGTGAGCAAATTGACAAGATGAGTAAATCTATTATAATTTGCGGTGACATAAATCTGGACGTCACCAAAAAAGTTAAAGAGGCTAAATTGTTTGAGGATTTGCTAAGGTCATACAATTTATTTTGTACTAATCGCTCTCCAACTAGAGGTAGCTCATGTCTGGATAACATCATAACAAACATAAAAGAAAGTGACTATATAGTCGGAATTGATGATCCATTAATCTCGGATCATAAGCTACTATGGGTTAAAATCAAAGATATGGATTTTGTTAACGCAGTACCAAATAAATTCATAAAATCTAGACCAATATCAGAGGAAGGCATTAAAGATTTCAGGATTATATTGATGGATGTTGATTGGGAGAACATATTTAAATTTAATGATATTGATACTGATTTTCAAATGTTTTTTTATGAAATAATTGTTATTTTTAATCACTGCTTTCCTGAAAAATGTAGAATAGTTAAACCTCACAAAAAGAAGAATAGCTTCTCTAAGAATTTACTTGATATGAGGAAACAACTTTTGACACTGCACAAAGAATATACAAAGAAAAAGACACTGGACTCAAAATCTAAGTATTACCAATACAAAAAAACGTACAGATCACAAATATTACAGGAAAAGAGAGAAAATAATGATAAATTCATCGAGAATGCAAACAACAAATGCAAAGCGGCTTGGCAAGTGATAAAGAAAGAATGTAATCAACTGCATAAGTTCACAGAGCTTGACATAAACCCCAATGAGTTTAATGATTTCTTTATTGAAACGGTTAAGAGGGCTAGAATGAATTTACCTCCATCCCCCTCAACATTCGTGCGAACTACAGATAACAGTAATATCTCCCAACTCTATCACTGGAAACTTGTTGAACCACAAGAAATTATCAATTTAGTAAAAAGACTCAAATCCTCAAACAGTAGGGACAGCTATGGATTCTCTAATAACCTAATCAAGCAGATAATTGATATAATTGCAATACCTTTGACATATCTCATTAACAGCTGTCTCTCTCAAGGCAAATTTCCACACATACTAAAACTATCAAAAATAACACCCATCTATAAGAAAGGCACTAAAACAGATCTAGGCAACTATAGACCAGTGTCCATAGTACCGGTCATGTCCAAAATAATAGAAACAATATTGAAAAATCAACTGATGGCCTACTTTGAATATAATAACATTCTGTCGCCTAATCAATTCGGTTTCAGACATGGCAAGACTACTACTCAGGCTGTGGAAAGCATTTGTGCTAAAATCACAGAAGGTTTCGAAGAAAATAAATACACTGCAATGGTACAGTGCGACCTCAGCAAAGCTTTCGACATGGTAAACCATGACATTTTGCTGCGGAAGTTGGAGCACTATGGAGTTGCGGGCACGACACTGAATACTTTATCTTGCTTTCTATTTAACAGACAGCAACAAACAATGTATAATAGTAAATTATCTAAAAAAGCAATAGTTGAGTGTGGGGTACCCCAGGGGTCTGTTCTTGGTCCCTTTTTATTTATAGTGTATGTAAACGATCTCCCCAACTACCTAAGAATAGCTCCCATTTTATACGCGGATGACACTACATTAATCACTTCCAGCAAAGATTACAATATTGCATGGCAAACGGCCAACAATTTGTTAAGCAGGGCTAACGAATGGTTCATAGGCAATGAACTATTCCCGAATAAGAGCAAGACCTTAACATATACTTTTGCACTTAAAGAAATATACAACGAAGTAGAGTCAGTCAAGGTCCTGGGCTTTCACTTAGACCAGAGGCTGTCATGGGATACCCACATTGATAAAATTTGCAATAAAATAAGTAGAGTTCTGTACCTTCTTAGAAAATTAAAGCCCATTGTATCTAAGGCAGTATGGATGAATGTATATTACTCATACTTTCAAAGTCACATCAGCTATGGGATTATATTGTGGGGTAATGCTCCCAAGGCAAATAAGGTACTATTGCTACAAAAGAAAGCAATAAGGTCACTTTTCAATCTAAAGCATATGGACCACTGCAAGCCTTTTTTCCTCCAGTCAGGAATTATGACTGTGTATTCTCTTTATATATTTGAGCTTTTAAAATTTGCCAAAGACAACCTTACAATTATGACTAGTAGGTCTGATGTACACACACACAACACCAGGCATAAAGAAGACCTTGATACACCTTTCTATAGATTGTCAAAGTCCAAAAACAGTTTTAAAAACATGGCTATTAAGGCATTCAACATACTGCCAAGAGAGGTGAAACTAAAAGACACTAATAATTTAAAAAAAACGATCCAGAAATGGTTGCGTAGGAAACCCCTATATTCTTTTGAAGAATACATGTCTGGGGACTTCACAGGTCTTTGTGACTAATGGGCCAATTATTATTTTAATATGTGATCTTTTTGTTTTTCATGTAGTGATCCTTTTCATTGTTTGTAAGTGTATATTGTATATATATGTATTATTTTTGACAATGTCTATTGTGATTTGTATCATTTAACGACTAATAAATTGATTGATTGATTGATTGAGTGTTATGTCTTCCATTTAAATCGCTGGCCAGCTATGACAACATGGTCATCACCTCTGCGGACTTTTGTGCAACCATTAATCAAACTCATTTGGTTATTAACAGAAAAATAAATTCTAGTAATTTAATGAATTTATGTTATCACAACTCTATTTATTTTCTAACTATATTTTAAAAGAAGCCACACTAATAAACAGCTTCAGAATACTTCCACAAAGATATCAAATTTAGGAAATTTAATGTTGTTATTCAATATAACTTAAAAGTTAAAACACCAATTGACATAATATGGGAAAATTAATTACACACTAATGCTACAAAGAAGTGAGAACTGCACTACTGATTAGGATGATCAATATGATGGCCTTTCTTCTAGGCATCCCTAAATTTGTCATGTCTAAGCCAATGCTTTGTGTAATTTTCTAATTCCTTAGATGAAGCACTTAGGTGATAAAGTCGAACTGCATCTGTAAAAGAAGGGGTATTTTCTATGACAATGATATCAACAACATGTAGTCCAATTAATCATCATAGGTAATTTATAAAATTTTTGAAGGATCAATTTATATGGAAAATAAGGAAGAGATATGTTAGACAATAACTTATGTAGTGGGGATGAAGAGCTTAATAAGAAATAAGTCTTACTGAAGAAAGGGATAGATGTTTTTTGGGGTGTTTTCACAAAGAAATATCCTTTTTGATTTAGAATTGCCTCAGATAGTATCTCTCCTCTAATGATGAAAAAATGTAATATAAAACTTACCAAAAATTATTGTTTTCGGGCCAAGCTCAGAAAATACTCTTTTATTTTTGTAACCTATCCAGCTATAGTTGGCTTCCAAGATGTCTTTCATGACATACCGGATAGTTCGTTAAAATCATTTATGTATTTAGAAGTGTTGCCTCCAATTAGGGCCAACTCGGAAATCTGCAATGAAATTATCAAAGTATATACATTGTAATCTTCATTTTCAAAGGTAGATGCATCAAGTCTTTCACAGAATTGTAAATATTCATGATGATAATATTTTATAGGAATCTGTCGCATGAGACATTTTGTATAACAATAGTTTCACCAGCATTATTGCCAGCATCTTCAGGTCTTATTGACAATTCAGTTATGTCCTGTTATGTACACTGCATTCACAAACTGACATCCAATATATATTAAAACCAGTTGAAATATTATTTTCCGAAGATATTATTTCTGCCCCAATTCCAACTTCTACTGAAATTGCCAGCAAATTGTGAAAATTGATAACATTAAAACTCTTTATGACTTTCATTGCAATTTAGGCATTCGTAAAAAGTGTACTGAAGCACAAATCAATACCTAAATGATAATGATCGGAGAGAGTTAAATTGATGGCTATGTTTTGAACAGCTTATTAATTATTATAATTCTTCGACGTATTTCCAATGGTTATACATTTTCAAGAAAAAACTCTTCGTATACGATTTAATTGAGATTGAGACTGATACTTTAATGCCATAACTAACTGCTAACAAAGTGGATTCTTCTGCGAGAACCCTGATATTTCCACTTAATCGGTCTGAATGGATTGTATTTTTACTATGGCCGCGAAAGCAAAGATCATGCTAAATTGTAATTAAACTGTGAACATAGTAATTAATAATCTTAAATGCTTATTGGACAGAAATTAGCGGTTCATTAATCGTATTAGTACATACGAAAGATTACATGCACAACCTAGGTGATTTACCAACGAATAGAAAAAATGTTCCATTTACTTACATTTACATGATCAGCTCAGTAGATATGTGTTGATGCTGACAAGGATATATTCTTATATCTCTCTTCGTGCCGCTAGGATCCACTTTACCCGGTAATTCAGTACACAGAAACAGACAGGAACTTAAAACGGCGTCGATTTAACAAGTCCCTGAAATAGTATTCTACCAATTCCTTTTTGCCAGTCTTCATTGCGAAACACGGATTATTTACTTCTTCCATTGCGTACTTCAACGTAAATTTGCTTGTAAAATAAGATTCTACAGAATAGCTTAATTCGCAAAGTCACAAAATACAGTAGCTGCGAATGTTTCAGCGCGACGGCTGTTGGGACATGTATGCAAGATGGCCGCCGGTCGCTTTGGCCTTTGGCGCAAGTTTCAAAATACGATATTTAATCCTTTATATTAAAAAATAATAATTACATAATATAATGGTATCGCGACACAGTGGTAACATTGTGATGACATTTGTGTCCCCAAAAATAGTGATTGATGTGTATATATTGAGTACAATTCTGGTGCATGAATAGACTGGTAACTTAGTGGTACAATCTGTGTAACATCTGATGCATCACATTGAGTACGGCTGTGGTATCAATGATGTACAGGATGTACAGACTGTACGATTTGTGTAACTTTGTGAGTAGAAAAGTGTAGTTAATGTGTAACTTTACATAATGTACCATATTTTTACACATATTTGTTACACAGATTTTTCGCCAGGGTGGTGCTTCTGGGACTCATTCCGTTGGTGTTTGTGTCATACATCAAATTGTGAAACTTGCAATTAGTGCCTAACAATTGAAGGAAACATAAATGGAGTTGATGGATATCATAATTTCTAAATTTTGTGAATACACCTCTGATACAGTGAAATA
Organism: Ischnura elegans; assembly: GCF_921293095.1. Classification (NCBI taxonomy): domain Eukaryota; kingdom Metazoa; phylum Arthropoda; class Insecta; order Odonata; family Coenagrionidae; genus Ischnura; species Ischnura elegans. The sequence goes on from NC_060254.1 coordinate 96,957,504, forward strand.
TAGGCAGTGGGTTTCCACTGATAGAACAGAACTTCAGTTTTTTACATCATCCATTGATGAACTCTTGGACATTCTATGCCTCAAAATGAATAATTAACTGATACCACATTATTACGTCACTAAAGAACAATCCTCGTTTTTTTTTCAAAATAAGCAAAGAAACTCTAAGTCAAGAAAAGGCAGAAATCGTAATGGATTTTAGTGAAAACTTTTCATTTTAAATTCAGGATGAAGTTCAAAGTTATCACTGGACCAATCTATCATGCACCATACACCCTTGCTTGATGTAACTGAAGAAAGATGGTACTCTCAGTACCTCATTTCATTGTTTCATATCTGATGACATTAACCATGACGTGGCCTTTGTCATGGAAGTGCAATGCCACCTGATAGAATTATTACAGAGAACTTTGCCTATGATCCAAATTCATATTGCAAACGAAAAATAAACCGTGAAATCGATCTACAGACCAGAAAGTTAATCATTCGTACAGAAAGACCGTGGGAATATAGGATTTCGCATTTGAATTGGACTGGCGTATAATTATCCCATTAGCCAAATATTACAGCACCAGGCTTAACGACCACATCCAAAATCCTTATAGCTGAATGCTTATTTTAACTTCACAATAGAAATTACGTTACCGAAAGAGTCTTTTCCTCAGCATCATATGCTCCCTTAGTTTTCAAACTCTCAGCTAAGGCATCTTCCACAACAGCACTTTCTAGACGTTGTTCTCCCAGTGCTGGTCTACTTCGAAGTGGAAATGTAAAGGACAAGAACACTGGAAGATCCTTGGGGTTATGGCACCATCCTTCACTTTTGGCCGGTCAGTAGTTTTCCTGACTTCTCATCGAGGCAGGAGCTTTCATGTACCACATTTTCAGCCAGGAAATACCGGATGAACACCTTAAAATAAAGATAACTTCATCGGTACACAGACAAACAACTATATGTATTTCCTTCCTTCATTACCTTCATCCGATAAGGGTGTAGTAAAAATATGCTTAAATGATTCGCTGTGCACACAACGGTAGTTAGATCACCAAACATCAATGTAAAATGCTAACCCAGTCACGGGTCTGTTTTTCTTCCTTCTAAGTAGTCATTTATTCATCCATAGTGTTCCACGAGCTTCCACAATATACTAAGTACCAGAATAATTCATTTAAAACCCTCGAAAAATCAAGTTCTTTTTGTAACAACACCTAAGAAAACCAGGATATGCGTTGTGTAGTGCATTAGCGTTGGTGTGGGAGAATTTCAAAAGCATTTATAGTCTGTGGTAAGACATTTATTGGGAAATAATTAAAACTATTAATTATGGAAGCAATAACACAAACAGTATTAAAATCAACCTGCAAATACACTCGCGCTTAGAATTTTTTCAAGATACCAACAGCAATTCGTCCATCGATCGATATCGATATATGAATAGCATATGCTTACATCAAAACGCTTAGTTGTAATTCACTTTTAATGACGATTGAAATTACCATTTTACTAGCATATCCCTGAATAGTCCTGAATTTCAAAATATAAGAATATTACAGAAACCCACTCAGGAATTTTAGTCGGCTGGAAGTCGTTTGTTGGAATGGCCATGGAAGAATCTTCCATGGAATGGCAAGTATGATTAAATATATTAAATATCTACCAGATGGATAGGAATATATCTATTTTATTTAAGTATTTCTACTGCTTAATCTACAAAAATACCGTCATTTTAAATACCGATAATAATTTGTAAAGAAAATACTTGAAGAAATGATACATACTCCAAAAATTAAAAAAATTGTGATGAAAAAGCAGACGTCGAGAGTTTCTGCAGAATTTATTATCATTTAAAGCACTTATTAATTCAAAAATGATAGATTACTGTTAACTGTCTCAGTTCCACGATGGTTCTACGTATCTACGTCCTAGGGAATATAGAAAATGCTTCGTTAGGTACTTATAGGTGTCGTACGTATATTTTTCATTGACAATGAATGCGCAACAAAAAACGATTCTCATATTTCATTGGTCGATAAAGTTCAAAATGTCGCCGCCAGGGGGTTAGATGAGATTCAGTACTCATTTGTTTTTAGTTCCTAATGTTGCCATAGATGGTGTAAAGTGACAAAAAAGCGGGCATTTCAAACTTCATTTGTTTTCAGTTTACAATGTTGCCATAGGGGCGCTGTCCCCTAATGATGGAGTGCCCTGATTTCAAAATGTTGGATTTTGGTGAGGGTTGAGTGGGGGTGGGTTGGGTTGGGTTGGGTTTGGGTTGGGTTGGGTTGGGTTTGGGTTGGGTTGGGTTCGGTTGGGTTGGGTTGGTTGGTTTGGGTTGGGTTGGGAAGGTTGGGTTGGGTTGGGTTGGGTTGGGTTGGGTTGGGTTTAATTGAAGGGAATTCACGTTTAATGCTTTATTTATAATATCGTGAAATCGTCGAATATAGAAGAAGAGGGAAGCGGAATGGTAGAGTTCTAGTTTACTGCAAACTTCCATCGATCGCGCTGTAGTCGACCCAGCCGCGTCGTACGCTACGATATCTACACTTTTTAACATTTAATGTCATACCTTTGCTTTTTTCGCTGTTGTGTTCTGTGTGTCTCGTAGGCCTCTATTTTGAGGAAGCGATAAATATAATTGATAGTAAAATCTTCTCGGGATTGCGCGCGGGTTAGATTATTTAAGATTATATATAATAAATAATCTAATAAATAAATATAGATAATCTAGTAAATAATAAATAAATATATTTATAAATAAATATATAAAAATATTCATTTATTTATTATTTATTAGATTATTTAAGATTTATTTATTATTTATCTTAAATAATTTAACCCGCGCGCAATCCCGAGAAGATTTTTCTAAAGTTATTCGCCGGGAATGTGTAAAATCATACATAATTGATAGTGTTTAAGCATATATCAAAATCTATGTCAACGATTGATGGTTTTTAGCAGGGGATTGTAGGAGAGAATTAAATTTAGTTTTACAGATGATTGAGGAAATGATGTTTGTAACATATCCACGCAGTGACTAGGATTTTTGATATTTTTCTTTTAATGACTTTCCTTTCGAAGGAATTCAATGTCATGGTAACTCCTTGGACTCGGACCATCCAAACATTTATTCATCCACTTTCATTTCCTTCGTAGTTTAAATAGCAAATATTACATGATCCGTCAACTGTTTTGCATATTCACGCGTCGTGTGGCCTTGTGTTTGTGACGTGGAATATTATTTTTTCAAGTGTTTACTATATATGTTATTTCCTTGTGTGAACTTGTATCTTAATTATGAATGGTAAGATCATTCGGTGAACCTAAAATGCCAGAGTTAACGATACAAAACCACATTATTGGTATTATTTTGAAGATATAGTCAATTTTTTCTTCTTGGAATAGTTTTCTGCCAGTCTCTCGAAAATCTCAACGAGTAGCAACTTCTTCGTAGGCTTTAATGAGACCTTATTAGGGTTAAAAACCAAACACCACCGGCATTTATGTGTTTCATGGAAAATGCATTTATGTGAAAAGAAAGTGATTACATATAGTAATACACTATTTTAATTTAAATGTTTGAAAACTCCACCTGTTGGGTTTTAATGAAGGGAGTTCATGTGGGTAAACTTTTCTCGGGATTCCCCACCAGGTTACAATGTTTTAATATCGGCCAACGTTTCAAGTACCGTCTCGGCACTCCTCTTTTATATATTGATTTATTTAATAAATCAATATTCAGCCCTTAAGATGAGTCCCGAGACGGTACTTGAAACGTTGGCCGATATTAAAACATTAATCCGGTGGGAATCCCGAGAAAAGTTTACCCACATTATTCGCCGGGAAAGCATTTAATCATATATCACAAGGGAGTTCATGTTTAATGCTTCATTTGTAATATGGTCGAAACCTTGCTTTGATATATTTTTCACTAATGACTCCGCCACGATTTTCTAACATAATAGTTTTCCCAATCCTTTTTACGCTGTGAATGTTGCGACAAAGGTCGCAACCACTTGTTAGTTTACACTTCAATGTAAAATTCGTAATTCCCAGTTTTCACGGCGATTTTACCAGCAATTTTCCGTGCCATCGCATCCTAACACTTTAATTATACACACTAATATACATTTGTATGGAGTATGGCCAATTTTTTACACTCCCCATGTGTCGACCATGGTTACCACCATACTTGAGTGTTTACACCGCAATGGTAGAATCGTAATTTCCCGTTTACACAGCGCGCATACGAACTGTACCATTGTTTCATTAAACGTCGTGTAAGAACGCGAAGATCTTAGCTTACTTTTTTCGTTGGCATGTCTCGCTTGCCCCTGCTTTGAGGAAGCGATAAATGTGATTGATAAATTAATTTAGCCTATCAAAAATCTATGGCAACGATTTATGGAAGTATTTAGCAGGTGATGGTAGGAGATATTGAAATTTTTTTAAAAATCTTTTCTTTGTCAGATGATTGGAATCAGGAATCGTTGTTTGTAACATATCCACACAGTGACTAGGATTTTTGATAATTTTCTTTGAATGACTTTCCTTTCGAAGGAATTCAATGTCATGATAACTCCTCGGACTCGGACCATCCAAACATTTATTCATCCAGTTTCATTTCCTTCGTAGTTTAAATAGCAAATATTACATGATCCGTCAACTGTTTTGCACATTCACGCGTCGTGTGGCTTATAGTGTTTGTGACCTGGAATATTATTTTTTCAAGTGTTTACTATGTTATTTCCTTCTGTGAACTTGTATCTTATGAATGGTAAGACATTCGGTGAACCTAAAATGCCAGAGTTAACGATACAAAACCACATTATTGGTATTATTTTGAAGATATAGTCAATTTTTTCTTCTTGGAATAGTTTTCTGCCAGTCTCTCGAAAATCTCAACGAGTAGCAATTTCTTCTTAGGCTTTAATCAATCAATCAATCAATTTATTAGTCGTTAAATGATATAAATCACAATAGACATTGTCAAAAATAAAAAAAATATATATATAATATACACTAATTACAAACAATGAAAAGGATTACTATACATGAAAAACAAAGTAAAGATCACATATTAAAATAATAATTGGCCCATTAGTCACAAAGACCTGTTAAGTCCCCAGACATGTATTCTTCAAAAGAATATAGGGGTTTCCTACGCAACCATTTCTGGATCGTTTTTTTTTTTAAATTATTAGTGTCTTTTAGTTTCACCTCTCTTGGCAGTATGTTGAATGCCTTAATAGCCATGTTTTTAAAACTGTTTTTGGACTTTAACAATCTATAGAAAGGTGTATCAAGGTCTTCTTTATGCCTGGTGTTGTGTGTGTGTACATCAGACCTACTAGTCATAATTGTAAGGTTGTCTTTGGCAAATTTTAAAAGCTCAAATATATAAAGAGAATACACAGTCATAATTCCTGACTGGAGGAAAAAAGGCTTGCAGTGGTCCATATGCTTTAGATTGAAAAGTGACCTTATTGCTTTCTTTTGTAGCAATAGTACCTTATTTGCCTTGGGAGCATTACCCCACAATATAATCCCATAGCTGATGTGACTTTGAAAGTATGAGTAATATACATTCATCCATACTGCCTTAGATACAATGGGCTTTAATTTTCTAAGAAGGTACAGAACTCTACTTATTTTATTGCAAATTTTATCAATGTGGGTATCCCATGACAGCCTCTGGTCTAAGTGAAAGCCGAGGACCTTGACTGACTCTACTTCGTTGTATGTTTCTTTAAGTGCAAAAGTATATGTTAAGGTCTTGCTCTTATTCGGGAATAGTTCATTGCCTATGAACCATTCATTAGCCCTGCTTAACATATTGTTGGCCGTTTGCCATGCAATGTTGTAATCTTTGCTGGAAGTGATTAATGTAGTGTCGTCCGCGTATAAAATGGGAGCTATTCTTAGGTAGTTGGGGAGATCGTTTACATACACTATAAATAAAAAGGGACCAAGAACAGACCCCTGGGGTACCCCACACTCAACTATTGCTTTTTTAGATAATTTACTGTTATACATTGTTTGTTGTTGTCTGTTAAATAGAAAACAAGATAAAGTATTCAGTGTCGTGCCCGTAACTCCATAGTGCTCCAACTTCCGCAGCAAAATGTCATGGTTTACCATGTCGAAAGCTTTACTGAGGTCGCACTGTACCATTGCAGTATATTTATTTTCTTCGAAACCTTCTGTGATTTTAGCACAAATGCTTTCCACAGCCTGAGTAGTAGTCTTGCCATGTCTGAAACCAAATTGATTAGGCGACAGAATGTTATTATTTTCGAAGTAGGCCATCAGTTGATTTTTCAATATTGTTTCTATTATTTTGGACATGACCGGTACTATGGACACTGGTCTATAGTTGCCTAGATCTGTTTTAGTGCCTTTCTTATAGATGGGTGTTATTTTTGATAGTTTTAGTATGTGTGGAAATTTGCCTTGAGAGAGACAGCTGTTAATGAGATATGTCAAAGGTACCTATTGCAATTATATCAATTATCTGCTTGATTAGGTTATTAGAGAATCCATAGCTGTCCCTACTGGTTGAGGATTTGAGTCTTTTTACTAAATTGATAATTTCTTGTGGTTCAACAAGTTTCCAGTGATAGAGTTGGGAGATATTACTGTTATCTGTAGTTTGCACGAATGTTGAGGGGGATGGAGGTAAATTCTTTCTAGCCCTCTTAACCGTTTCAATAAAGAAATCATTAAACTCATTGGGGTTTATGTCAAGCTCTGTGAACTTATGCAGTTGATTACATTCTTTCTTTATCACTTGCCAAGCCGCTTTACATTTGTTGTTTGCATTCTCGATGAATTTATCATTATTTTCTCTCTTTTCCTGTAATATTCGTGATCTGTACGTTTTTTTGTATTGGTAATACTTAGATTTTGAGTCCAGTGTCTTTTTCTTTGTATATTCCTTGTGCAGTGTCAAAAGTTGTTTTCTCATATCAAGTAAATTCTTAGAGAAGCTATTCTTCTTTTTGTGAGGTTTAACTATTCTGCATTTTTCAGGAAAGCAGTGATTAAAAATAACAATTATTTCATAAAAAAAACATTTGAAAATCAGTATCAATATCATTAAATTTAAATATGTTCTCCCAATCAACATCCATCAATATAATCCTGAAATCTTTAATGCCTTCTGTTCTATTGCAGGAAAACACAAGAGTCCATTAGGAAATAAACTTTTAATTCTGGGCTATGCACGATACAACGCATGGCGTAGTCCCGCCAACAACTGCCGGGCGTGCCCCGTCCTCACATGTCTTATCCTTGGGACAGGGCTACCACCCTGGATACAACAACTCCCCTCCACTAAAATAACCCTTTACAAACATGAAAATTAAATACATGAAAACATAAGATACATTACATAAGAAAATCATTCAAATATTTTGGTGGCTGCCTTTTTCGTGATGGGCGACTCAAGGGAGTAGAACAAGGCTTAGCCAATACAGGGCTTCTAGGCAAGGGTTCATGAGTATTCTCATGGGTAGCAGATCCTGGACTGTCTGACTCGGAAATATCATTTTGGGGAAGTGGGATTTTAGCAACCTCCTCGGTATTGACATTAGCAGGTGGGGTAAACTCATTTCTCTTATCTTCACAGGACACAATTCTTGGACGAAGGAATTGAAGGGAGACATTTTTTTTTAGTTTCCCATCACACAAGATATCAAAGGACTTGGCACTCACTTGCTTTACTATTGTCGCAGGTTTCCATTGTTTTACATTGTGTTTAACACCCTGTGTCCACACCGTATCACCCTCTTTCAATTCCGGTAATTTAGTGCTATGTTTGGAGGCCACCTTCTCATTACAGGAAGTCACCCGGTCTTCCACAATGCTCATTGGATTTAATAGGGACAACTTTGTTCTAAGCTTCCTCCCCAGGAATAACTCTGCAGGTTCTATCTTAGTTACAGTGTGTGGCGTCGTACGATAAGCCATTAGGAATTTGTTAATCCTACGCTGCAAGGACAATACTTCACATGATTTATCAAGCACCGATTTCTTTAGAGCCTGTTTTACATGCTGCACAGTTTTCTCTGCCTGACCATTTGCTCTTGGTAAGTATGGGGGAGAAAACAGATGTTTGGCACCCATACTAGTAAGAAACTCACTAATTTCTTGGGACTGAAAAGGTGGGCCATTATCGGAGACAAACACTTTAAACAACCCATATGCAGCTGTCATGGACTCAAGTTTTTCAATTACTGCAGAAGAACTTGTTTCCTTCATAATTGCAACAATCGGCCACTTAGAATAAGCATCTACCACAATAAGCAATGTCTTATTTTCTACATAACAAAAGTCGGCATGAACTCTCTCCCACTTAGATTTTGGCCATGCCCAAGGAGAAAATGGTATTTGAGGAAGTGAGTTTTGGACCTGTTGACATGGCTCACAAGAAGCTACCATAATTTCAATGTCCTGGTCAAGAGTGGGCCAATAGACATAACCACGAGCAAGTGCTTTCATTTTACTCATTCCTGGGTGTTGATCATGCAACAAATTTAAGACATCACGTTGTAGAGCTTTTGGGATACAAACTTTCGAACCATAGGTGACACACTGGTTATTAATAGAGAGTTCTAACTGTCTCTTAAAGTAAGGTTGTAACCGCAGATCATCACATTTAGAGGGCCAGCCATGCTGGATGTACATCCGTACTTTTAATAAATCAGGATCTTTTTCTGTGGCTAGCACAATCGACTGGGCATTCAAAGGTACACCTAATGTCTTAACTAAACATATTACATTTTCAGGAGACTCCACTGGTGTATCATCTGCCAATGGAAGTCTGCTTAAAACATCAGCATGAGGGATATTTATCCCTTTTTTATACACAATCTTAAATCTGTAGCCATGCAGTAATACTGCCCAACGCTGAAGACGTGCTGCAGCGAGGGGCTTGACACCAGTCTTTGACCCAAAAATTATTGTGAGAGAACTGTGGTCAGTAACCAGTTCAAATTCTCTCCCCCAAAGAAATTTGTTAAAATGGGTGACACCAAAAATTACTGCTGCAGCCTCTCTCTCCACTTGAGCATAATTGCGTTCGGTGGAGGTAAAAGTTTTTGAGGCAAAGCCCACTGGGCGCTCTTCCCCTGAAGGGAGAATGTGAGATAGAACTGCCCCAGCCCCAACTTGAGAGGCATCACAAGTTAGTCTAATAGGTAACTTAAGGGAATAAGGAATAAGTACCTGGCTACTACTAAGGGCTGTCTTACATTTTGCAAAGGCTTCCTTTTGTTCTTTACCCCAAGACCAAGGGAAATCTTTCTTCAATAGTTTATTTAAGGGTTCCATAAAAGTAGATGCATCTGGGAGGAATTTATAATAGAATTTGACAGCTCCTAGGAAACTACTCAACTCAGACACATTTGAAGGCGCACCCATATTCACAATAGCCTTAACCTTAGATTCTTCAACATGTAACCCATGAGAATCTAGCACATGACCTAAAAATATGACTCTGTTAACAAAAAATTCACACTTAGGTACGTTAATGACAATGTTATGTTGGGCCAATCGCCCTAATACCTGTTTTAAAACAGAGGAACAGTCACACCAATTTTCAGCATAAATAAGAATATCATCAAGATACACAAATAAGTTAGGAATACCCTGTAAGATTTTTTCAACGGTTTGCTGGAAAATAGCGGGCGCAGAAGCTATCCCATACAGCATTCTCTTTACTTTAAAACAACCTACATGGGTGCTCAAAGTTAATATAGATTGTGATTCTTTACCAACGGCTAACTGTAGATATGCCTGAGAAAGATCAATTTTACAGAAACACTCACCTTTTAGTAAAGACAAATCGTCTATCAGTGGTAGTGGGTAATGATCCATACTCAGACAACGGTTTACTGAACAACTGTAATCCCCACAGATTCTCACCTCGCCATTGGATTTCGGGACCACTACAATTGGAGTACCCCACTGTGTGTTGGTCGTGGGCTCCAAAATCCCTTGTTCAACCATTTTTTCCAACTCTTTTCTTACCTTGTCTCGCAATGGAATAGGCACTTGTCTATGAGATACAAAAACTGGTACAGAATCTGGTTTCAATACAATCTGGGCGACATAACCCTTGATTAGCCCAGGCTTTCCAGAGAATACAGAAGGGAACTCTTTCTTAAGATCCTCTAACACAGTTTTACCATTGGCAACCACATTTACAGCTTTCTTTGGGAAAAGACTGTACCAATTTATAGGAAGCACTTCTAGCCACGGAAGACCCATCAAGCAATGAAACTTCCCTTTGTGCACAACCAGAGGTAACACATATTCAATTCCTTCAAACATAACATTAACCTGACATTCGCCGAGTAATGATAAGGGGGCACTGGAACAATTGTATAACATAGAGGTGGGCGTCAACTTCAAGTGGCTTAAATGTTTCTTATAAATATCTTCTCCTACACAGGATGCATCTGCGGCCGAATCTATTTGCATAGTTACAGGTGCACCATTAATCTGAACAGTCAACGTGCGCCGATTTCGTTGGGTTCCCTGCACTTGATGCAACTGCAACAACCCCACATGCCTGTGGCAGTCTTCGTCACTAGATTCCTCTGGTGTCTGTTCTAGCACGGATTTTACCATCTTTTTCATTTTGAACTTATCTTTACTCTTTTGACGGCAGAATTTCACTGAATGCCCGTCCTTGCCACAATGGGTACACTTCAAAGGCTTGTCACATGAGTTAGCATAGTGAGGCCCTCCACAATTAAAACATTTCACAATGTTCTTTGGTGACAATGGCTTACAGTGAGGTTGAGATCTCTTATTAATTACCGAAACTGAGGCAGGACTATCCCCAGTGCTTTTGGCGTATTCCGCAGATCCTTCCATATAGCACGCTTTGGCCACGAATCTCTTAAAGGAACATTTTCGCCAGCCAATTTAGTGGTTATTTCTTCACTATTAAGACCATACAGAAATTGGTCAATTAATCTATCTTCCATACTGTTCCCAAAATCACAGGTGGCAGCCAACTTCTTTAACGCCAGGGCATACTCCGAAAAACTTTCATTGGGTTCACGAACACGACGTTGAAAGATCAGCCTCTCAGCACGAAAGAAGCGCACCGGTGTAAATATGGTCTTAAGCTCCTCCACTAATTGTTCGTAAGTCAGCTGGTCCGGTGTGAGAGGGTGAAGATTCACAGCTAGCTTCTCCAATGCTGCCCCTCCTATGTGACCAATTAAGAAATCCTTCTTGCCGAGATCCTCAACAGGAGGACGTAATGTCCTCATATAGCTGTTTAGGCGCAGAAGGTAGGTCGAGATGCTCTCAACACTTTGATCAAAAACTCCTATACTCATATTTAGGCAATAGGTCCGTGAAGATACAGAATGGCACGTACCACAGGCGCGGTCGACCGATCAGTTTTTTTTTCCCGAAACTCACGTAAAGCCTCAACCACACGACACATAACCCACGACAGTATCGGACTCCAAATATCCCGTCCTCGTCGCCAAATTGTTCTATTGCAGGAAAACACAAGAGTCCATTAGGAAATAAACTTTTAATTCTGGGCTATGCACGATACAACGCATGGCGTAGTCCCGCCAACAACTGCCGGGCGTGCCCCGTCCTCACATGTCTTATCCTTGGGACAGGGCTACCACCCTGGATACAACACCTTCCTCTGTTATTGGTCTAGATTTTATGAATTTATTTGGTACTGCGTTAACAAAATCCGTATCTTTGATTTTAACCCATAGTAGCTTATGATCCGAGATTAATGGATCATCAATTCCGACTATATAGTCACTTTCTTTTATGTTTGTTATGATGTTATCCAGACATGAGCTACGTATAGTTGGAGAGCGATTAATACAAAATAAATTGTATGACCTTAGCAAATCCTCAAACAATTTAGCCTCTTTAACTTTTTTGGTGACGTCCAGATTTATGTCACCGCAAATCATAATAGATTTACTCATCTTGTCAATTTGCTCACATATACTTTCTAGTAGGTGAAGAAAAATTTCCATGTCTCCGGAGGGTGATCTGTATACACACACAATTACCAAATTGCAACCCAGTAGGGCTACAGCTGTAAATTCACCGTGTTTGTCAACACCATTAACACTTAAACTTAGTTTTTTACAGGAAATATGTTCCTCGACAAAGATAGCACAACCACCGTTTTTATATCTGGTTCTACAGTACATGTTTACTTTATTATAGCCGGTGATGTTATAAGTGTCACCTTCCTCCTCATTCATCCAGTGTTCTGTTATACACAGTACATTGTATCTGTTGAAATGTAAGTAGTATTCCAGTTCACCTATTTTGTTTCTCAGACACTGAACATTTAAACAACCTAGTCATAATGACTTTGGTTTTCTGATTCCGCTCTGACCTCTTGTAACTATTTTCACTATTTCTTTTCCTTTTGTTGAGGTGGGTGCACTTTTTGACACATCGCCTTCATTTATGACCAAACTCGACTCATTACTCACAAAATTTGGTGTTGTTTCCTGTTGCTGTACACTTTCTGAGCACACTGTGTTAGGGACGAATTCGCTGTTTCTTTCTGCTAAGTCTTCTTTCACTTTTGTAAACCTGAATTTGGACGCACGCGTTCCGTCTGGCCACGTTTCTTTCTGATAAAGCTCCGAGAGTAGGTGATGATGATGTTAATGAGACCTTATTATGGTTAAAAACCAATCACCACCGGCATTTGTGTTTCATGGAAAATATAATTATGTGAAAAGAAAGTGATAACATATAGTGATACACTGTTTTAAAGAAATCAGTTCCTGTGAGTATTATTTAATTTTCATTGTTGAAAACCCCACCTGAAGTCAGGTCGAAATGGTTACATTAGCTTTGAACTTAAAATTCGATAAAGAATGTCAGTTAATTGATCTAGGAGATCATTGCACGAAAGTTATAAGCTATAAAGTATGCATGTAACGTTGATTGCTACAATTTCCTTTTGCTTCATTGCCCTGAAAACGTTAGTAATTGATTTTTCCAGCGTAGATTTGCTCAATGGAATTATTCAATATTCTCGAACTAGCTAAATTACTGTTGCCTTTGTCCATTTTCAGTTGTGCGTTCCTATTGCATTGTTTCCTCTTACGTTTATTTATACTGCTGTTTTCTTATATTCTTATGGCGTAGTGTGAATGAATGAGATATGATAATGTGCCAAGTGTTAAAAATCTACTGCAGCATTGAGATAGGACACCTTTGATTGACCATTGCTTCAATCATTTGACCATTGCTCCACTCAATCTTTGTATGTTCTTTTCAGTATGTCTTTAGAGAAGGGTATATTCCCGGATTCATTCAAAACTCTATTTGTAGTCCCTGTCCACAAAGTGGAAATAAGCATGATATGAGTAACTACAGACCCATAGTAATATAGTCTGCATTGGCTAAAGTGCTTGAAAGCCTGGTCACTGATAAGTTAAGCCCTTTAATAGAAAATGTCCTACAGCACAGATTCAGGAAGGGACACTCCACATCAACCAACTTGGCTCTGTTCCAATATGATATTACCGTGTCCTTGCAGAGCTATTATCATATAGATACCATTTACTGTGACTTTTCTAAAGCCTTCGACAGAGTGAATCACTCTATTTTAATTTCCAAATAGGAGGCTTTTGGTATTTTTTGTACCTATGTTATTGTCATGGTTAAAAATCTACATTTCAGACAAAATTCTCTGAGTAAAAATTTGTAACACACAATCTTTTGATTGTGTTACAAATGTGGGAATACCTCAAGGATTCCACCTAGGGCCATTACTTTCTCTTTTATTTATTAACGATGTATGTCTTATATTCACCTCGCAAAATGTCTTTGGTATGCTGATGGTCTTAAAATTTACCACCCTAATGATTGCACTGAGAATGTCAAGGAACTACAGCCCTCCCTCAACAATTTAGTCATTTGTTGTGGTTCTAACCAGATGCAATCAAGTATTGATATGTAAAAGGTAAAAATAATAATAATAATAATAATAAATTTATTTCACGGGCTTAAGCCCATTTACATTAGCACAAATTGAAAATTGCACAAAGTTATCACAATATCAATATACTTCAAATACCAGAAACATAGATATCAATAACATGAAATACATATTAGGAGATAAAAATACGACATAGAAGTAGTTACACAAAAAAACATACATAATATAAACCTGTATAAACATACGAATATCATATCATCATATACCAAACATATAGATAAGTTTAATAGATGCATTGAAAACAAGACAACACTACAAAACTGAAAAGGGTACCTTATAGGAAATGTACCGCAAACAGTCCATCAAGAATTTTTTAAAAGAAACTTTTGACATTTGGAAAATATCAGCATCTATACATATGTTATTATAATCTCTCGCTATCCTAAACATTGGCAAAAAATAAATGCAATTGTAACTGCAGTGCGGGAGATAAAAAAGATTATGAGTTCTAGAGTGTAAGGCAGGAACTTTAATATTGATTAAACTTATAAGTACTAATTAGTAGATCCGGACATATAATTAGGTTATTTAGCAGGCCATACAAAAACAAAAGACCTAATTGTTTTCTTCTATTACATAAGGAACTGAGATTGAGTAGATTTAACAGTTCAATGTATGATCCTCTTTCTCTTTCTAAGTTAAATCTAAAAGCAACAAGTCTTAAAAAAAATTTCTGAACCTGCTCAATAGCAGCATCATATATCAAATGGTATGGATTCCATACTAGTGAGTGAGCAGTATTCAAGCATAGATCTTACTAAGGTAATATACAGAATACGGTAACTGAAAACACTGTTGAAATCTTTACAGTGTCGGCAAATGAAACCAAGAGATTTATATGCTTTACTAACTATAGTATCGACATGTGTGTCAAACTTAAGTTGAGAGTCAAACAAAATGCCTAGGTCCTGTTTACATTCGACTCTATCTAGTGTACTCCCAGATAAAATGTAGTTCTTTAGGTATGGGATTTTCCCTCGACAAAAGGTAAGTACCCCAGACAGCACACTGGTAACGGTATACGTATACCGTAAGTATACCAGGTGTATACTGTTTCCTTGAGAATCTGTATACATGTTTTAGATTCTAGGTATACATAAACAGTATCCTGAAGCGTATACGTATACAGTATACGAAAGGTATCTGTATACCTTTCATATACTGTATACGTATGTGCTACATATGGAAACAGTATCTGAGAGGTATACGTATACCTTTCATATACTGTTTCCATATGTAATCTCAGTGGCGGATGCATATGGGAGGCGCGCCCCCCAACCCTTTCCTGGCCGCCCGCATAACCAAAAATTGCAGGACTACAATTTTAACTTTTTTATGTCATAAGATGGCTTTGTATTTCATGTGCGTATAATCAGTTCAAATAACACTTTCTTAAACTTTGCATGTGACTTGATTATTTTTTTAGGATAAAAGTAAAGGTTGGTCAAGATATCTTTTACGCCCCCCTCTAGAGTTTTTTTCTGTATCCGCTACTGTGTAGCCATTAGTAAACAATTAGTGTCCTTTAAAGGTTACTCTGTCCGTATACTATTTCCATATGTAGCCTTCAGTATACACAGCGTCCTTTCCAATGGGCTAAAACCTTTCCGTTACTTGCGTGCTCCTATGACCCCAAGAGCTACACTGACAGGAATAAATCTAAATTACCTCAGGAAGGGCCACTCACGCCAACTATGTGGAAGGGTAGGAGCCAGACGAATGGTAGTCCACGTGATGGTGTCACGTGAAAAACACTGTTGGAATTTAGTTGGAAAACCTTACCAGCTAACTCTTCCCTGAAAACATGGAGTGGGACCTGTTCGCAAAGGGCAGGTGTCATTCACGGCAGCGAGGTTGGCAAAGCAAATAATTACGTTTGTACATGTATCTTCATTCTATGTAAAGGTATCGGCTCGAGCCGCTACTCTCTTCTTATTCTCCTTCTGGTTTCATTGGATAAAGACGTCGTCTCATTTAATATCTTTAAACTGATTCATCAGTGAATTTATTTTCCCCGGTTGGCTTCAGGCAGCCCTGGCAAAAATGAAGGAGGCTGATAACGGTACTGGAGAGTGTTTTATCATTTCTGTTCGGAACACCCAAGAACGCCGTCCGCCTGGGTTATTAAGAAATCCAGATTAATTTAAAAAATCAATGAACTGCCTTAAGATGTAAAAAATCCTGCCATGAAAAGTCCCTCTTTTCATAAAGAAAAATGCACTTCGAAATGTGATTTCAATCGTGCTTTTTTATCTACTGAGGCGATGAAACAAAAAAGATATTTTTCAGTGGAATTTATTCCTCGAGTCATAACGCGAAACTTAATTTTTTTGAATGCCAAGATTTGGACTCCCGCCCGTGATTTCGACCTATCGATAGTGGATTCCGTCGATAGTCGATTCCACCAGTTGTCGATTTCCACAGATAACATATGCAAACGTAAATGCGTCCATAACCGCTTTCACAATCAAAGACCACGCGAATAATGTTGCGTTCACTGTGTTGTGTTCGTCGTTTGCGAAATTGATCCTGCCGAAGTTTATCAGCCTCTTAAGTTCTTCATTTACTTGTTTCACCTGCACCTAGGCAATCAATTACCGTTATAACTTAACTTTTGTAGTGTTGTGTTTGCTGTTTGCGAAACTTGTCCAATGAAAGTTTATCAACCGCTCAAGTGCTACTTTTGCTTCCTTCATCACAATCTGGGTAAGTAGAAGTGTTGCCATTGCCACATTTTTCTTTCTTAAATGACGCAAATTCTTAATATTTTCAACCTTCTCACACTTTCTGAGACTGAGGGATCCATCTTCTATTGATTGAAAAACTTTGCATTTGCGTAAACTTTAATTTATTTATGTGCTTGACGCATTTAATCACCGTAGTGTGGGAGGAATGTGAACAAACATTTCTCGACTTTACTATTTATTAAGTCATTTAAAGTTATTTACATTTTTTTAATTGGCTGTTGTGCCATTAGTGTTGCTTCCTTTAAAATGTAATCATATTTGTTGGAGATCATAGGGTATTTCACTCTTTAGGTTTAGACAAATCGGTTTTAAATTATTAAGAATTAAATTCTCAAATCAATTTAGTACTTCGATTATTCAAGGTGAATAACTTATCGTTTTTTACATATAGAACTGATGGGGAATTTTTTCGAAATATCCTTTGTTGATAGTTGGTATTTATATAGCTTAAGGGAAAATCACATCAATAGAGATTACTTTTTAACAAAATGACTTACTTTAACTAGACAAATTAGATGTATCACTAATAGATTCTAATAAAGTTTATGTGATATTATTTACAGGTGTAGAAAGGAAGACTTTTCCAAATTGCCAATGATGAAGAAATACGAGGAAAAGTGAGCTTGTTCTTCATGGATTCTTGTGACCTTAAGGAAGGATAATCAGGCAAAAACATTGATATTGATCCTATTGGTCTTTATTTTCGTTTACATTGAATAAAGGCATTTCTAACGGTATTTGTTATTTATCAACACTCATCAAAATATTCAGAAAATATTTGTCTAGTTATATTTGACATCTAAATTCTTACTACTACTTAAATTGACTTTTAACTTACTATGCTTAGTGAATTTACTCATACGATAAGATGTTTTCTTACATTGGATGAATAGACAGATTAAATAATACTGTGAGAGGATCCACTAAAACCTCTTGACGATAATTAAGCACAAAATGTGGTTTACCATCCGGGCTTGGCCCCTTTATTGTGTCTAATGAATTCAATATCTTATGTATTTCTGAGATTGTGTGGTATATTAGTAAAAATGTGTAATATTTAGTTAAATATAATTATTTTGTTTTAACAGCACACGTGTTTTCCATTTCCTCTGTAGACCCTGTAAGACCTGAATCTCACAGATATTTTTCTCTATTCACTTTATTGTCAGCAAGAAGTCTCAAACAAACTGGTAAGTGTTCCCACAGAACAATGCAAAACACACTAGCATGTTACATTATGTTTATGAACGCTCTCTGCTGCTTAGACAGGATGTTCTCAAATGTACGTAAACACTCTGAAATGCTGGAGATGTCACTCACACTAAATGACAAAATGAATGTACTAGTACTTCCACGCTTGCACTAAATTCACACTGGCACCAGAACAGAGATTTAGTTTTCGTTTTGCTACTTTAATTTCAGTTTTAATACGGCAGTGTATGTCAACAGCTGCATTCAGGATTTTGCTCAATGAAGAAAAATATACTCAGGGTGGTTAGTGATTGGGAATCTGGAAATATGCATGATTTTTTGTCACTAAAAATATCCATGAATTTTTGCTCCTGCTTTGCATTTAAAATCTTTTATTTCAAACTCGTTTCACATGAAATTTGTCAGTGCAAGGCCAATTTTCAGGCCTATTTTATATACTTACATGCATGCTTCAAAATGCATTGATTGCATTTTAAATTGCACTTTATGAGTGCAAACACTGTTTAGATAACTTTTACAATTTTGACAAATTTGTTGATATTCCAAGTGTTGCATTCATAAAATAAGTGAATAATTTCTTTTAAAAATGTAAGAATTTTAATTAGGACAATACATAATTATAGAATTAATTAAAAGTATTAAGTAAATGTAGTGTTGTAAAATTCGTATACATAGCTTTTATCTCGTAAGATTGACCTGGAATTTAGTAAAATTTCCCTAGAAAACCTGGAATTCTGCAGTAATTTTCTGCTTTCATACATATATACGTCTTGTATACTGTATATATATATGTCTTGTATACTGTATACGTATACTGTATATGCGTGGTAGGAGGACATTTGCTGTGTTATATACATTTGGTAGATGGTGGGTAGAAGGTTTTTATACGTATACAGTATACGTGTATCTTCTACTGTATACGCATGTTATACACTACGTATACGTATATTTAATGTATACAGTAGCATGTGTGCTGTCTGGGTCTGCTATACATTACATTTACTTAAGTTCAGCTTCAATGAATTATCATCACACCAGTCAGCAAGAGAGGTTAAACACCTCTGAAGATCCACAGCATCATTGTCTGAATCAATAGGATGAAAGATCTTCAAGTCATCTGCATAGATTAGATGTTTTATTGGGTTTAGTGAGGCACCAATATCGTTTATGAAAATCAGGAACAGAAGGGGACCCAAATGTGAGCCTTGGGGAACCCCACTTGTAGCAGAGAAAGGAGAAGACACAGTGTTTTGTATTTTAACTACAAATTCTCTCTTAGCCAGATAACTTTTGAACCAGGATAGCAGGTGACCTGATATACCATAGGCTTCATGAAGTTTTGCTGCCAATATGTTGTGATTAACTTTTTCAAAAGCCTTGGAAAAATCACAGTACATATATAGTGTAACATGAAGTAGTGATAAGCAATGACCTTTGGCAAAAATAATTCCCCATTCTATGTCATTATGTTTTAGGGTGCGATTCATAGACGACACTGAAATTGCTCACTTTACAAAGTCTCTCTTTACGGTAAAGTGAGACTTTAGCTAAAGTTCGTTTCAGAGTCGTTCCAAGGATCTCACTTTATAAAGTGGAACTTTAGCTCCTAAAGTCTCGATCATGCATTGAAATTTTTGAGTGTTGGCAATGAACGCTGCGAAAAAGTGAAGAAAAAGATGACACACGATATTAAATGCGTACTTGTTTACATGTTTCTGGCGACTGGGTTTTCGTGTTGTATTTTGCTAAGACTTATTAAGCTGTATTTTCTCGTTTTCTCATATTATGTGCAAATGTAAATGAATACTGCGTCATTGAAAGCTTTTCCCCACTAGCTTTTTTGTACGTTAATGACTGAGTTGGCTGAATAAAAGATCACTTTTAATTAGCTTCGTGCATTGGTAATGCCCTTCGATGTTCCCAGCGAAGTAAATATTCAAATGCTGATGTTTTCACGTCATTTTATGATCATTTTCTATGATTAACTGCATACGGTTGTTTGGACTACATGTTAGTCGAAGTTTGATGGTGTACGTTCATTGAAGGTGGGTGAAATAGTGAAATTCTCTCGCGTTAACTTGAAACTGCCAATTAATTTGAAGATTTACCGATCAGTGGTTGTCTCAGTTGGACGCATATTTTGAATGAGGTATGGGTGTTTGTTGAATTCTTTTGTGCTTACCAATATTTTAATTCTTGGAATGTTGACCTAAGGGGTTATATATTCTAGAGAAATCGACGAGAATGTACAGTCAAGAATATCTATATCATCAAAACCAATGAATGAATGGCCACGCAATGAAACATGTTGAATGTGAGAATGGACTTATATCAATAAATATCTCTTTGTCTACTTTAAAAGATACCTCGACATATGTGAATACCTAACCCGAGTATCCATTCACGAATTTTGCAGTAAAAAATGTCAGTGAAGTCTGTGATGCTGCGTAAATAACATTTCATAACAATCCTACATCCTCGAGAAAACATTGCTTTGCTGCTGATAATATGGCTATGAAGGAAAGTGCGTTTTACTTTTTATTGCTGCCTTTCATGACGAGATCTTATATCATCATTGTAAACATGCAAATGTATAGTCGAAAAACGAAACAGAAACTCGACTCTAGTTTCACAATCACAGAAACATGTTAAGCGTGATATGGAGGCATACGGAAAGAGTACATTAAGCAAATATTGAATGAAAACGCTTAAAATGCAATGCAAGGTGTAGAAACTAGTTTTTGGCTGGCCAAACGATATGAAAATCAAGTCTTTGTTTACGAAGGCTATTGACGCCAATGTAAACAGAATTTTGCTATCATATTCAAGTATCTTTAAGGAAAATTCTAGAATATGAACGTATAAATAACCTAAGAACTTAACAATTAACTTGTATATAAAATCAACATAAATTATGCCAACCTGTTCAACCAATTACTGTGTTGTAATTATCACACGACCGATAGAGTTAAACTTCAAAATATAAGAATTGGGTCATCTCCATCAATACCGACTCGATATATATTCAGGGAAAAGGCATATATTACTTGTATGGTTATTTCTTGAAACGCGCCAGTTTGCTGCTGTGTTCTCACCAAAAAATTAGTTCATATTCATTTCCGTAACCCAAATATCTTCATATTTCAACTTCAATAACAGCCGGTGCAGCCATATTTATTCATCCGTAAAGGACACTTAAGCCCTAAAGTGAGCTCCGGTTGGGCACTTTACGGTAAAGTGACGATTCGGCCATTTTTCCTCTAAAGTGGCGTTTATGAAACGGAAAAAGCAGACTTTAGCCCGGCTAAAGTATACTTTAGCCTAAAGTGCCGTCTATGAATCGCACCCTAAGCAAGTGCCCCCTTGAAGAGAGTAAATTGCTTCTCTGACTTAGAAATGTTATTTGAATATAATTTAAGCTTTAGAAAGGAAATTTAACAAATAACTATTCAGGCATACAAAATATTGGGATTTATCAACCGAATTTGTAGAGATTTAAAAAATGTAAATTGCTTATCACTACTTCATGCTACCCTAGTGAGATCTATTCTGGAATATGGCACTGTGATGTGGAGTCAACGTTATGAGACACTAGGGTGGTCACTTATTGGTGGACACTTATTTTTAAAGTTTTCGAATTTCTTGACACCCCCCAGATTTGTTCCATTTGGTGAGAAAATAAATCGTATAAATAATTTTTGCAATCGAGTGCCGGGAAAACATGCCGCATCGCACTTACAGTTTAGAAATTTTGTGTTTTTTTGGTGTTATTATGACTTAAGATAATGTCACTCTCGGATTATTCTATCACCTTTCTGTTTTTTACAATGACTCGTTAGACATTTATATTGTATCACCTCAAATATCTTTCATTTCTACCCATTCGCGATTCCAGCCAAGGGAGACACCACCTGGCGGAGAACGCTCGAAACAGAGGAACGATGGTCATGACGCGGTAGTGCTATGAGGAAAAGTGTATATGAGACCTTTACACTGTTTTATTGACTAATTACGGGGTGATACCTACTTTTTGGTTTCAAAGCTATTATTACCGTTACTTGAGGTTAAATATTCTGTAATTCTACGACCCTGTTATAACTGCAGCACAAGTGGAATTGTTTCAAAGCGAGGCGACGGCTGTTGTTCCCGCACGTAGGTAGGAGCAGAAAGCTCTTGCTTAGGATGATTTTAATGGAGATACGTTGGTTTTACATGTTATAGCTATTAATATAGTGTTATTTCAATTGAAAATCGTTCATGTGTCAGGTTACGCAGAAAAAAGTGGAAAAATAGCGTATATCCAATGCATCAAAGTATCCTATATCCGTGATCGCTGTTTTCAAGATTTTCAATATAACATACTCAATATTTACATCGCCATTATTATGAGCGGGATGGTTTTTGCCCGTGTTAGTCTGATAAATGTGTTTTTTTCTTCTGTGTGCGATGTGCTATTGAACAATTTACCTAAAGTTGCTGAGTATAGTAACTCAAGATTGACGTTAAGTTTCAATTGCAAGGAGGATGAACCTACCCTGTAAACACAAATAGCTGCTGACGCGCTGCAGCAGCGCTGCACCGTAGCGCTGCAGACGGTGCCCACGCGCTGCTGACGCGCGACAGCAACCTTCAAATTTCCGTTTTTTGAATGCCACACGCGCTGCTAGAGCGCCACTGTAGCGCTGCAGAACAGCTGCGGCAGCGTAACGGAGGAGCATCACGAGCGCTGCTGAACAGCTGCAGCAGCGCCGTTCAGTTGCTGCGGCAGCGCTGCAACAACCGTCTTGCAGCGCTGTAGAAATGCATTAGCAACGCTACACCAGCGGTGCTGCGGCGCCCGAATTTCGCTTTAATTGCGTACTGAATCAAGCTTATCCTTGCCAATTACTACCCGGTGGCCTATCCCCAAAAGCAATTGCATCATTCATGCGCAGGTCTGAATTATCATCGCTGCTATGCTCGTAGATATGTCTACTTGTCCGGGCACTAGTCAGCCTGGCAGGTGAATGAAGAAATAGCTATTGGGCATACGCTATGAAAGAGTACTGAAATAAATTATTAGGTCTTGATTGAATTACGCAGTTCAATCAAGACCTAATAATTTATTTCAGTACTCCTTCATAGCTTATGCCCAATAGCTATTTCTTCATTCACCTGCCAGGCTGACTAGTGCCCGGACAAGTAGACATATCTCCGAGCATAGCAGCGATGATAATTCAGACCTGCACATGAATGATGGAATTGCTTTTGGGGATTTACACTGAAAGCATACCATCAATGAAAAGGTCCGGAATAACCTGCATAACTATGGCCACAGGGTAGTAAACCAAAACGAAATTACCTTGACAAGAAGTTTGGCACACAGGGTAGAATTCTATGACGGTCATAACCTAGAAAGTAAAATTTCCATAGACTTTCACTCTAGGCTTACCATCAGTACTTCACTCAGCCAAAACAGCACTAGTTCTCAAATCTCGAATCAAAAAAAGAATGCAAAATTAAGAACTGGTAACCACTCCATACAAAGCGTACAACAATCCTCAGAATAACTAAGCATACCTTAAACACAGATATTTACTCACCATTCGCTATACAGCATTATCCATACAGCAGAATGAGTTTATGGTAGAAGAATAAAATCGCAAAAATTCAAAATATGCTTAAAAAAATTTATTTTCAGAGCATCTTTTAATTAGCATCCCAAAAAGTTACAGAACAAAGAGACAGTATGCAAGGCCAGATTTAAATAGCAATTAATGGCAGTGGAAGTTTCTCTGCCCTCTCCTCAGAATAATAAATTTGAAAATTAGAGAATAAACAAAATTCATGTTAAGTAATTAATGCATGATATGTCAGCAGAAGCAATGCAACGAAAAATCATCAAAAGCAAAGGCAACAAACATAGTACTCAATATAGAATGAGAATGCACCATAATTTCTAGTTACAGAACAAAATGACAGTACCCAAGGGCAGAATTGCATGGCATATAATAGCAGTGGAAGTTTTTATGCTCTTTCTTCGAAATACAAAACTGAAAATTAGAGAATAAACAGTGGTCGTTTAAAATAATTATGCTAGACACATCAGATGAAGCAAGAGCAATTCAATGAAAAATAAAAGCATATATTCATAATAATGCAACGGTATACACAATCGCTGTCAAAAACAGATATCCTTATCCTGGTGCAATTGCTGGTACCACTCTCCTATCTTTTTATTTATTTTACCAAAACCAACATGAACCAGCGTAGGCTTCTTATCAGCATCTGAGGAAATACCAAAGAACACACATAAAGCATCTACTGATACAAAAGACGCAATCAATGGGAGATCAATTGTAAAAGGAGGGAAGGGATAACTGACAAGAGTAAAAACTATACCAAGAATAGCTTTGTAATAATTATAATATTTATCATGATGAATCATAAGCACGCAAGAGGATTCCCACATGCACACCACACGGTCACAACAATGTTACATACGCCAGAAAATTACACTCTCTCATTTATATAAAGGCTAAACTTGCCAAACACTCATGAAGGCAATCTACCCTGAAGCTACAACTTGCAAAAACATTGTCAATATTTTCTAATTTGTTCTCAGAGGGTTCAGTGAACACACTCTTGAAGTAGGAATTCAATAAATTGACTTTCACGAAACTGTTTGCTAATACTTATCCATCATCGTATTTTAGCGATCAAACGGAAGATATTTTACATTGCTCGTACCTCCCTAACACCAGACCAAAATGCTTTTGAGTTATCCCGTTACTCCTCTACCAGCGTTTTCATTTTAAAATTCGTCAATGCATTCTTGAAGGCTTACTTAAGCTTTTAACAACTTATATTTTTTAATTAGTAACACGAGATAATTACTGGATAAATCAGTATTGACATCTTCCATTTTAGCAGGGCATTCTCTCTGTCGCTTTAATGATTTTTTCACTCCCGCGTCAGCCCATCTCGTTAGACAATCTTTTTAGTATTTTACTAAAAAGGTTGGCTAACTAAAAACTTTTCAGCTGTGAACTTTTCCTGAGATATGCGTTACAAATTTCCTATTTCACTATTAATGGAAACCTATATGATTATTATTTTAAAGCTTATTTCCAATGATTCCAAACATAACTACGACCACGTATGTAAACAAAAACACTCACTCTTAAAATGTGTTTATATTCACCATGAAAGAATGCCAATTCTACCTAATTTCAAGCAGCATTGAATTTAAAGTAACTAAAATTATACATTTTAAAAGAAGATGATAAATTCTTACCTAATTAGAATCCCCAAAGACGATCAACAGTTTCACAAAGTTGGCCGCCATAGCCTCAGCAAACTTCCCAAGCACCCTGGTAAACAATTGCGTATCGCGTAGCGGAGGATTGTTGCACAAACTCGCATTTGCAGCGTTCCAGCAGCGTGCTGCAGGCATGCTTTGGGCATGCGCTGTTGATGCGCTGCAATTGCATGTTTCGCCAGCGTGCTGCGAAAGAGCGCTGCACAAGCGCTGTTACCGCGCTTCATTGAAACGGAAACGAACTTGCAGCTGTGAAACCCCTGTGCAGCGCTGCTGCAGCTATTTGTGTTTACAGGGTACTGTACCATTGAACGAACGATTTTTAACAGCGTCTCACGATGTAAATTAGTAATATATGCATTATGGTAAACATTGTTAGCTTATTTTGATCGATTCCAGGTGTTAATTCGAAGTCATACATAGTCACAGAACATACTGCTTACAGACAAGAAATGGACGACTTTCACCTATTCAAGGCAATGCCAAGTTTCATTTCGACTTTGAAATGTAATAGTGGGCAAAGAAACTTAGTCCCCAAATTCCTTTCCCCGTAGACAGTTACAATAACTCATTCAATGGATTATTATTTAATTGTGATACCCAATTTAAATTCAAAACCAAGCCAATTTCATGTGATGCTCTGTCGAATAACCATAAACTGGTGTTAATATGATTGCTATAAGTAATATTGTTTCTACAGAATATTACAAAGATAATATTGCAATTCCTTTCTGAGGTAGCCGAACGGTTAAAACTAATATTATTAAGACAAGTACAGCATATCACACTATGACATAATTCATGTAAAAATATCAGGTAATTCAGTTTCTTTCTAACCATCAGTGGTTGGATATGCAAAATATGGATTGTTTCTCTCTATGGGATATGTTTAGTATTGAATCCACCATAGTAGTTTAAAATTTGCTTTGTACCCTTTCAGTTGTAATCATTTACACTTTATAATAAGGATGCCATATAACTCTGTTAAATTCGAGAATAGGGCATACCAGTTCTGAATGCAAACGATTTGAGCAAATGAATGTGTTTTTGTTACTCAAAGCAGACGATTTATAGAACCTAACATACATACGAGCCTTTTGCAAATTATTAATTACAACAACTGGTATATTTTCATCTGAGGAATTACTAAAAAAATTATTAAATATAGCTAAATTAGTAGTAGTAGACATTATTTATCTGAAACCTTGCTCTTCAGTAACTCGTATGTACATACTTCAACATGGGGATAAAGAATGAAGAACTATCGTCTCCATGATTTTACCAAGAACAGGGAATCGACAGTAAAGATCTTTTAGTCGTCCTTAAATTTCTAAATCATACCAAACAATTTCATTTCCCAATGGTAAATCACATCACATAACTATTCAGTTCATTTCTTATCCGGAAATATGATAATAATATAGGTGAACACAGCAATCCACATCACTGAAGCAGACGGCTGTGGCACCCAAATACAACACGAAAACTGCCTTAAATGGATTATGGTTCCATGTATTGAAGCGGCAGATTGTGTATGAAATACAATTGAGTTCTTTTGTAGTGTATTCCATTGAAATGGCTAGGAAGTAACGCGATACGAGTCGGATAGAGTCGAGAATCAAACCTGACTCGTAGTGATTAGGTACATTATAAACACCTTTAGTTACATCGTCAAGCAGTTTTATTCAGTTCTAGATCTTCTTACGGACGAAAGAAGCCGAGAAATACACCGTACGAAGGTTTAAAAAGAATATTTCTATCTTATTAGCTCTTGGTATTATGGTTTATGTTCTCTCCGTACGCCAAAGCTTTATGATTGTTTTGATGGTTTTGATTTTACCATCACTCTGGCGGCCATATTGGAAATTGACGTCACTGACAGCAGCGCCGCCATCGGTCATTTGAGTCTCGAAATTCGAGACTAAAATGCTATTCGGGATATCGCACCGAGAGTGAGCGCGCGCCACCCCAGCCAACACTTTGGGTGCCATGCGGGTTGCATACTCTCAAAATGTGTTGATCGTTCTCACCCATCGTAAAACCATAAAAATATTTAGACAAACTTTAAAATTCGTCAATATAACTTTGAATACTATATTAATCACTGTTTATTGTCAAAAAGGGGCTTAGCAGTATTGATTAATTCCCCATATCTAAAGCTTATATCTAAGTGATTCTATGTAAATTCAGTAAACATTCCTGAGAGCTAACCTTCTGAATGGTATGTGAAGGTGCTTCTTCTTGCATGTATTTCTTCGCAATTTCACAAGGTCTGGGTTTTCAAGTCAGGAGATTTTTTTTTTTTTTTAAGAAGTGTGGGGTGAGTTGGGACTTCAGAGATAGATGGGGGAGGCACGCCTTAGGTTAGGTGGATTTCCCAGTTTTTAATGGATCTTCGACTGGCAGAGGGAGAAGTAGGTGAGGGACCGAGGGGCTAATGAGGGTAGAAGTGTATGAGGAGAAAGGAAGGATTGGCGAGGGCACAATAGTTAATGATACTTCATGGGTATGGGGGTTGACAATTCTGTTATAGGATGATGAGTTCCTGGAATTGCAATGGTAAAATTGGCTCACGGAACACAAGAGGAAATTGCTTTCAAGTTGCACTGAATGGCACAAATTCCAGGAATATATTAATGCAGACAGATGAATGGTCACTGGGAAATATCTCTGCAAAGGTTCCCTTATGGGGTTGGAAAAGAGGGGTATTCATTTCTAGGAATTCATTATCCTATGCCCGAATCGTCAACTCCCGAACCCATGAAGTACCATTTACTATTAACATATTTCTCCAAATATAGTCCCCCTCTGAATTTATCTCTACTGATTTATTGCCTCAGTATGACCTGCAGATATGGTGGGGTCTTTTTATGATGTACTCTGTGTCACGCTAAAAGATATATATACTTGATTGCTCAAACAGACTAACAAGGGGTATGTCAGAAAACCAGGTCTCAGAATTCAATCAAACTTCATAGTCGATGGGGAGCTGTCCTCCAATCACCCCCATATGGGGTTACATAGCTAATAGCTTGAACAAAAACCAAAGTTATACATTTACAGGTCAAATTAATTCCCCTATAAAAGGCTTCTCAGCCACGTCATGCTGATGACCTAAAATTGAATAATAATAATAATAATAATTTATTTTGTCCAAAGATCTACAAAGAGATATAAAACACGCCAAAAAAAAGGGAGAAGGAGATTCTTACAATTCAAGGAGATTTATACAATACACAAGATACATATAGTAAGAATTAAATCGATACTTGAAGCTTTTACGTGGTGGAAGGGCTCCATATTAATAATTAAAAACACTTTGTTACTTCCACAAAATTCACAGTTTCTATTTTATTACCGGTTTCGGCTATTACACCATTTTCAAATACATAAAATATATGGTGGGGGCAGGTATATATATAGTGGTTGATAATGTGGGGGTGGGGGAAAAGGTTTGGATTCGAGCTGGGATTGGTAATTCGTGGAAAAGAATAAGGGGGGACACAGTTTGTCAGGTGGGTTTTTGGGGTGGAGGATTTGGGAGGGTGATGAGTAATAAAGGGGATGGGTTGGGAAAGGTTATGTCGTTAACAAGGTTACCATTTATGACTATTTCTTGAATTTCCAAGGCGTCCATCCTTCTTCCTTCACTGGTAAAATGGAGTATTTCGGGGTCGAAATTAACGCCGTGCCCCATTTCCAGGAGGTGCGGTGCGAAAGCTGACGTATCGTCCTTGTTTTTCCAACATGCCCTGTGTTCCTTTACCCTGGTGTTGAAGTCTCATCCCGTTTGGCTGATGTAGCATGAATCACAATCATTACATTTTAATTTATAAATGCCAGATTTTAATTTTGGTTCAATAACATCTTTAGCATTACAGTGCAACCTCGATAAAACGAGACCCCACAGTGCACCATTAAACACTCGCTATATCGAATTGTCGCTTTACCGGAGGTGGAGCAAATAATAGTCAACATACCTGTTGCGAACAGTTATACAGGGACAGGAGTGTTGCGGCGACAGATAAATTTCTATCCGATAAACGTAAGCATAAATCCAGACGGAAGGCGATGTTTTTTTGCATCACTAAATTTCCTTACTCAAACTACGACTAACTATTCAAACAATTTGTAAGCGCCGCGCTGAATAAAAATCATGCAAAGCATTGTTTTGTCAATCATTATGCCAATGCACAACCGACGAAGCCATTTTTCTATGCACTTAATTAGTGCATTTACGTAATCATTCTATTATTTTGGTATTTTCCACTGAAAATTCAAAAATTAACCAATAAAACTGCATCGCGGTTATTTAATGCCTCAAATGTTTCCATTGGTATATGTTTATTGTTCCTGTACGTTAAGCGGCAGTGAAGTGAAATAACGTATTGCATTTGTTGCAGCTGAAAACGGTGGAAGGCTGTATCTCACATGTGGAACTTCTTTTTCATAATTTCTTTCTATGCACTTTTGATTTTTCAGAGGCTTGTTATTAATTATTATCCCCACGATTTTCAGCGAAAATTTTACAATCAAACATCTTAACCACTGGGCAACGGTACACACAAATTCAGAGAGGAGGCTTTAACATGGGTACACATTTGACCATTACACATTTAACTGCATTTTTTGTTTAAACTATCGGTAATATAAAAAAACCCATATGGGAGGTGATCCAAAGACGGCTCCTGAAGTACAACCAGGGGCGGTGTGGGGTGATTGTGGGCACTCGGTTGAGGCTCATGATGGATTCGGGAATCCTCCCACCAAACATTTCAGTAAAGTTCATGCGCTGAAATGGATTTTGACGCTATCAACTGTCTCATAACATTTATCGTGCAGGAGCTGTTTTTAAACGCATTGTACGCTGACTGCTGCATTCACCCAAAATTTCTTTTGCCACCTGGATAACTTGCACTTTGATAATTTATCTCACCATAAGGATCGCTTAAGGGCTTAACTCTACCAGACAATCCCTCGCGGCACAGAGGCGCCTTCTGCACAGGGAGTCTCTTCTGCACTGGCAGCGTAAGTCGTGAACACTTGCAGCCCACAGGTTAAATAACATATTAAAGTTCATAAAAATAGGAAGGTGGTAAGTAAAAATATTTTGATAAGTGAGAACTTCACAGTTTATAAAATTCAATAATATGTTATGGTTCTATTATCTATTTAATGAATTTGTTCTTTGAAACTGCTCTGGCATCTAAAAAACTTCTGAAATAAACCTTTTCAAACAACCCTTTGAGAAAATCATCAGGTTCTCTTTTATATTCGGATGCCATTACTTTATTTAATATTTATATAATCTTTTTGAATGGAGTATGCATAGAGTTCAAAGTGACCAAACTGAAAATGTAGGACTTTACAATTGCAAAAAAAACTGGTTCAAGTAATCCGAGAATTGTTTTATTTTACCTTTTTGCCGTTAAAATAACACCGATTTCAGGGCAAAATAACATTGCTTAAATGTAAAGCAATAACACCAATTTTTTGCTATAAAATAACCCCACCTTTTGCATGTCCCTACTTATCTGTCACTTCCCTCGCATCGGCTAGAGCTGACATCCGATGGTTTGCGTTCAAAAATCCGTGATAGCTATACCCGACATCAGGTCTTCTATGTATGAAAATGTATTGAATTTTATTAACTGTGAAGGTCTCAGTTTTCATTTTATTTTTACGTACAACTTTGCTACTTTTATGAACTTTTATCTGCACTGAATGGTTGAGGCATGGCCACCTTTAATACTAGTATTTAAGGAGGCAATGGTTGAGGCCTTAACTTTGTAGAAATCCATTATAAGGTTAGGAAAAATAACAACTTTGCATTTTTAGAAACACGCTAATATTGTCGTCAACTAGTTTTGAGACACGGTATCATTTTCAAGATTAATGGCTTTCTTACTTGGTTTTTTTCTTGAATTCCATACAATTTCAATATTTTTGAGTTTTTAACATTCGCCTCTTCCCCTTTGTTAATGCATATTCCTGTACGCGCTTAAAAAGTAACATCTCCTCATTTCGTCAACTCAAGGTCAATAGTCAACAAAATTTTGGACTAATGCATGCCGGGTTGGCCAAGGGAGGTAGAATCAGAATTAAAAATATATTTTCACAAGAGGCATGAGTTAACAGTGGAATAAGGGTGTATTGTGTGGGGAAACTGGGTAGTGATTCCAGAACAGTTGAAAAAAAATTTTTGGACGAGCTTCATTCAAGTCATTTGGGGATAGTAAAAATGAAATCACTGGCTAGGTCTTATGTGTGGTCGCCCAATTTAGATCTTGATTTGGAGTCGTTAGCAAAGTCTTGTTCATCGTGCTTAATGAAAAAATCCATGCCAAATAGAGCACCGCTAAAATCTCGAGATTGGCCTGAAAAACCTTGGTTCAGGCTTCATGTGGATCTGGCTGGCCCCTTTTTGGGGAAAATATTTTTGGTCATTGTGGACAGTTCAACAAAATGGCCAGAGGTAAGAGAGATTAAGAATGAGGGAGTGGAAGAGATATTATTTCAACTGAGATCACTGTTTGCTACATTTGGGTTGCCAGAAGAAATTGTTTCGGGTAATGGTTCCCCATTTGTGTCATCTTCATTCAAAGAGTTTTGTAAAATGAACAATATTCGCCATATACTCTCTCCACCATACCACCCCGCCACAAATGGGGCGGCAGAAAATATGGTTAGTGTTTCAAAAACAAAATTAAAACATTAATGTCTTCCCACATGCCATTTCATTTAGCTCTACCACGTTTTCTTCTAAATTTTAGGATCACTCCCCATGTAACAACTGAAGTGCCCCCATGCCAACTCATGTTCGGGCAACTCTTACGGTCTAGACTCGCATGTGCCAAGCCTAGTGTCATGGATAGAGTCCATTACCAACAAAGGGGCGAACAGAAGGGTCACAGAGGGTCAGTTTTGAGGAACTTTATTGTGGGAGACTCGAGCTAATATAAGGGGAGTTCAAGACAAATGGGTGGAGGGTGCTATTACAGCAGTGTATGGGTCCCAAAATTTGGAACCGTCATGTTGACAAGCTGCAGGAAGTGGCCATCACTGAGAGTAGAAATATAAGTACCTCTGGTGCAGTGAGGGGAGATGAAAACTGTGTTGAAGCAAGGAAAAATTTATCTGATACGGATAGCTCAGTGGGGTACTGGGAGCATAGTGGGGAAAAGACTCAGAATGAAGTGGAAAAAGACTCAGAGTGAAATGGGAACAGTTATAAGACGATATCCTGTGAGGTGGAGACAAAAGAAGAAAGTGTTCGATTTGTAAACTATGATTGGTATATTTTGTATTTCCTATCATTTATATATGTTATCTTGAGTTTTTTTTGTTTGTTTGCCCCCCCTGCGTGGGGAGGAGTGTGATGTAAACGCTAAGTGATCGTCAATTGTTACCCAATAAAGGAGAAGGCGTCAATCCTTGAGGCAGCCTGGACAAGTTAACTGGCTTCAAGCTGTTCAAGGAGCAGTGCCTGGAGTCACGCTCCACCTTGCAGAATGAGCTCCACTTGGTGATTGGGCAGACCATGCAAGAAAAGCTGCAGGATGTCAGAGTTGATGAAGATCCTTAAGGATTTTCTAGTTTTTTTTTATTATTTCTACAAAAGCACCGAGGTTAATTCAATCCTAAGCTAATGGTGACTTATTTTCAGATGAATATGTCACATACAATAATAGATTTGGGGTATGTCACCTCGATCCTGTTTCTAGTGCTGGGCCTGTGTCACCTTCATGTCGAGTCTATGTCGGACTCAAGTTGATTTCATGTCGGGCCGCTTTAAGGTCCAATGTCAGGCTGACAGCGTTTTGATGTCGGACCGAAGTCGGTTTGGTGTCAGGCTGAAGTCTGTTTGATGTCGAGCCAATGTCAGTTTGATGTAGGGCCGACAACAGTTTGATGTCAGGGTCAAAGTTGGTTTTTTGTCGTGCTGAAGTCGGTTTGACGTCGAACCGAAGTCAGTTCGATGTAGGTCCGACGTCGCTTTGCGTGTCGGCTGTAGCCTGGCTAAACGTTATCATTTCGACGATGGACCGACTTCGGTTCCCGACATCGGATCGACGTGTAGACGACCTATGTCGCCGTCGTATCGACGTTGGACCGACATCAAAATGCTACCTGGGTTTGGTCAGTGAGATGTTTTGAAATGTCAGTTTGAAAGTGCCATTCTTAGTTTGATGGATGAGAGGTGCTTAGGCCAATTTACAGGTGTCCCATAATTAACATTCTGCACATGTTCTGCAAAAACTTGAGGTTAAGAGATCGGCGTATTCAGTGGTGGACTGGCCAGGACGGCATTTTCCAAGGGCCCAGATCTTAGGGGGGGCCACACAAAGCTCGCGTCTAACGTGAAGTTTATATAAAAGGTAAAATAAAACAATTCTCGGATTACTTGAACCAGTTTTTTTTTGCAATTGTAAAGTCCTACATTTTCATTGGTCACTTTGAACTTTATGCATACTCCATTCAAAAATATTATATGAATATATTAAATAAATTCAGCGTCGATGAGATTTTGCTTGATAAATTTTTTGTAGTCTGCATTTTACTGCTTGTTTCTTCTTTTGTATGTATTTTTTCTATGATTATGTCCTATGTTATTCTTGTTAACCCACGTAGGTTTGTACAGGGCATTAAACATTGTTGTTATTATTATCATTTTTTAATAAGGATGGTGGTGCTCTTGCCATTTTTAATGCAGATACATTAATGTTGGTAATTTCTTTCAGGGTTTCTTTGTTGGAGTAAATATCAAGGATCATCACAATGGAGAACATTAGTGGCTTTTATTCCTCTGATCAATGAACAGGAAAATTTATTTTATTGGAATGTGTGATGTATTTTTAATCATCATGGATCCATGTTGACTATTGGTGAACTATTTTTTGTATCGTAGAATTCAAATATTCATACCTATCGTCTACCGAATTCTTTTACTTAAACTGCTGTTTCTGGGTTTAAGAGTGCATGACGACCCTACTCTTAAAATTCTCTGAGGATTGCCAATTTTTCGTTAATTAAACAGAGTGCGAATGCGTTAGTCGCGAAAGAAATTTCGCTTTCGCCTGATGCAGAACCACCCGAAACGCCATGCTTCCAGTTCAAAATTATATTAACCTTCTCAATATTATAATACCGTTTTATATTGATGTATAATTTCAAAAATAAATTATTAATAATCTACTCTACTAAACACAGCCATTTCAAAGAGTGTGTTCAGTCACGTAGGCGACCGTATGGAGGCGGGGAATGGAAAGTTTTGCCTAAAAGTGAAGAACCAAAAATTCGGTTGCACACAAAGTGGGCACGGGATTGCTTGTTTTCTTCGTGATTAATTGCACGGTACATTGGAAGTATTGGAAAGCATTGGACCTGCAGAAATTTGGCCAATTCCCCGTTCTACCAAACGCAAGCGACATCTAAGTAACTTTAGATATATCTAGTACGCCCCACTCTCATTTAGCCGGTCGATTTTTGTTTTTCTTCATAGCGAAGTACTTGCTAAATACCCTCGGCTTCACCTTGTAATTTTTTGGCTATGGCTTTGTAGAAGGCCATAGTTAATATGGGCCCGGGGGCATATCCATCTCGAACGTTTGCAACTTAATAATTTCTCTATAACAAATAAATAGGTATACTCCCATACTCCTTTTTTCCGTGTATTTCTTATTCTCTCAGTGATCATGTACAATGCTTAGCGAATTTCATCATAATTAGACTGTCTACTAGTTGCCTTTAAAATATTTTCATTATTCCTTTGTCTAATCGGGAAAAGTAATTAGTTCCTTTAAAAATCTTGCAAAATATTTACTATTTTTTTTACTAGTTTACGCCTTAGAAATTCATGCATTCGTGATTAACTTTTTTTATTTGAGATCATATGATTTATCGTCTTTGCTCGGTATTATTATGATGAATAACTCGAAATGGCATTTTGATAGACGATGAAGTAAAGAGTGATGATATTATTTCTCTTCATCCAAACCCAACCTCGTTTCAAAGTAGCAGAAACATGTATGCTATTTATTCGTGATAAATGGTGTTAAATGAATTCATTTTAAACGAGCAAGTCACAAGAAACGAAATAAGTCGCATCGAGAATGGTCGATCGTTATATTTCCATTTGTCTGCACATGAGTGAATACCTGTATGTTTCCGCTTACTTCCTCCTCTCAATGGTAAAGTAATTCAGAGCTTACCTGAAATTATGGAATCATGCCATTTTTTACTATGCGTACCTTTGTTATAAAATATTGATATTCCAACCGATCCTTAGTTAGGACCTGAATTACCCCTTTAAGTTCAACATAAGCGCCTACTCAAAAAGGCATCACATTGTTTGCAGTATGGGGAAGGGAACTTTACGAAAATATTTTGTTCATAAAAAAGGTGATCATAATCACTCACTAAATAGTACTGATACATCACTCAAATAGTACTAATGTATAAAAATTAATTAAGAAAGAAAAATTCAAATTTCGATAAATATGTATGCAGTAGATTGAAATTATTTTTCTCTACAACAAAATCATTCGACAGAAGAAATAGTTTTTGCCTCCAGGCAGTCTGCAGCGCTTTCCAAAAAGGATTAGCCGTTAAAATGAAAGGTAAAGGAAAGATTGGCAGTCCCCTCCCTAATCTATGGGCCTTATTCAGGAACAAATCCGAAAAGTCGCCTCGACAATGATAAGCCGTCGAGGATCAGGAAATCGCGTTCTGTGCAATTTACGAAGCGAAAATCGAGAACTTTCGTCAATTCAGAAGGTGGGCGAAATTCACGCTTGTGACGCAATGGATTATCGAGGGGAAATGACAACATTGACATTCGATGCTCTTCTTTCTCTCAAGACTCCTCGCTTATTATTATTTTATGATTAATATTTTACGTTAGTCGTCAGCTATTATAAGTGAATATGTTTCAAGGCACCAAACGTCACCAACGAATACCTACTTTTTACTTTACTAGGGTAATAAGATTCATTCAGAAGGAGTATGCAAGGGTAGGCGTGAGAAATTAACTCCAAAGTTCGAAGGACCTTCGACCTGAAGACGCTGACTGCAATGCCAGCGAAAATTTTGTCGCCAAAACACAACGGACGCGGTGAAAACCCGAATAGAATGCAGAGATCATACGTATTAAGTACTTGGTACTTTATAAATGATGAAGTCCGAAGGGAATCACCACGGACTCTTAAATACAAACACACTCATTTATCTCTACAACGGTAAGTTGCTCCGATGTTGGCGAGCAGGCGTACCAATAGGAAAAAAATAAGCCTCAATTAAGTAGATCACTTTCTCAATTATACTACACAGATTTTCCTATTTTCCAGCATAACTATATCGATCACCTACAGCAGAAAAAAACAGCTAACATACAACGGAATGAAGAACACGACCCTTAACAATAATCATAAAATCAACTCGAACATAACCCAAAATCAGCTACCGGCAGTTAATGAGAGACTCCAAACATTTAGGGGATGTGAAATCCGTTATAAAAATATTGTTCCATTGTGACTGAGATTCGTGATGGCGAATACTTAATCACGATTCTTCACAGAAAATAACTAAAAGGTTCACAGGAGCTCACGAAACAGCCGCATGAAACTATGAACTTCTAAATATGCCAACTGCAGTTGTACTCCTTGAAAATCGAGGATCAACAAGACTCGAAATAATTGTCGAGGCCTACGTCGCCTCGATATTTTTTCCGTCTGGCACGACCTCAAAGCGGCGACAATAAGGTTCGTGAATAGGGTATTTGCACGTTTTTGGGAAATGATTTGAAAAAATTAAACCTCAATTAGGCAAAATTCCGAGTCTGAGAATAGTGAGGTACTTTTTAAGTGAGATGTTAATTATTAAAATATGCTAAATTAATGTTGTGCTGAAACACCAGGCGGCCATAATATCAGAGCTGTGACGTCATTTTGTATTATGTGTTTCCAGGCATACCTTGTACGTATACAAGGTCGTCCAACGTCGTGAAAAGACTGAGTGAATCTTTGGCCGGCAGAGGCGCTCTTTTGAGAACATGAATTACGTGAGACCTTACGGGAAATAGCAACAGAACTGATGAAATTACTTATTTTTGTCTTAAGGGAGCCTCTAAATTCTTTCTAATACATGTAGATCTACATAATACCCAGCAAGCCACCTGTGTGGTGTTTGAAAGGGGAAAAAGAATGACGTATGAGAAAAAGTGAGGATATTTATTTTAACGAGGTCTCGAGAAAATTAGTCCTAAGGAGACTGATTTTGGACCCGATTGCAAAACATTTTTTGATGAAAATGATTACTCACTAACCAAAGCGTACCACATATACATGAATTGTCATGAGAAAAAAATGCCCTGAACCGGGAGTCGAACTGCAGACATACCGCCAAGCGAGTCTTTAGCGCAGGTTTGAGGCTCCTTACCGGTCGTGAAAGGAGAATTAGGAGTTTTTTCAGGGGGTGTAACAATCAGTTTGCCACCACCTCTCCCGTGATCCCCTCCCCTCCTCCCCCGCCTCAAATATAATACCTGCGTAAGCCATTTTTTGTGGAGCGTTAGTTGAAATTACTCACCGTATGTTTGCTTTGAAGAACTTGTATTAAAGTTATTTTTTAAATAATTTTTAAATTTTATTGCTGACTAACTTGATTATAAAAATTAAATTACTTTTTATGTAAATGTTTCAAATTTTTCAGCTCCCTTCCCTGAAATCTGCGCCAGAGGCACGTGCCCCCTTGCAACGCCCTAGTTCTAGTCTTGGGTTGTGGCTTCATTGAAGTCCTTTTTCCCCCGCGTTGACATCCTTGATGAACCCCAAGGGTTTAACATCCAGCGGTGACGGATCTAGATCTGCACCAACTAGGTGGGGGTGGGGGGGCTTAGCTACGTGAACTCAACTTTCTCAATTAGGGGAATTCCCCCTAGCCGAAGGTGGGTTCGGGGATTTTGAAATTTTGGATTTTCCAGACTCAAAAACGGCTGTTTTAGACTAATGCTTTGATAAAAAAAGGCAATACTACGCACGCGTAGTAGATCGTTTTATTAGTACCGAAGCGTTAAAATAGGCCCTAAGGTTAAAACTAATTTGTATTTTGACTCGTTACAGTTGGTTAATTTACCGGAAAAAATAGCTAAATACTTTACTACTAAATAGTTACATCTGAAAATTTTGATTTTATCTAGTGTATGTTTCGACCCAATGGGAGTTATAGTCCCCTTATAATCTCCCATCCCCATAAATC
This sequence comes from Ischnura elegans, assembly GCF_921293095.1. Taxonomy (NCBI): domain Eukaryota; kingdom Metazoa; phylum Arthropoda; class Insecta; order Odonata; family Coenagrionidae; genus Ischnura; species Ischnura elegans. Next base: position 96,996,041 of record NC_060254.1, read on the forward strand.
CGCCACTCTCATCTTGTACGATGAGCCTCGGTACAATTGCCATGGGAATCAAAGAACCTGGATAGCGTAGTTGTCGGCTCAGTGGCGCCGAAATCCAAGATTCCTGGTTCGATCCCCGGAATATTTTCTCATGGCAATTCATGCATATATCACCGCCATTCACGCGGCGGGTTTCGATGTACTACACAACGTACCACTATAAAAGGATGGAAAACATACCACAAGACAAGGAAGCGAGCTGTGAAATTGTAGGTTAAACAACCGCTTCTTCTTGTTTTTGGATTTTGTTGTGTAAACCATGGGCGTACCCAGGATTCAACAAATTTTCTTTAAAACCACGAAAAATGATATGTTTTAGTATCAGATATGTCACTAAAATAAAACTATTTTTTCAATTAAATAATCTCATAAACTAATGTCACAACTTGGTTTGCCCCCCCCCCCCCCCCCCAACCATAGCTTGCCCCGCCCTATTTATACGGTAATCCCTTGGTGTACGCCCTATATTTAAACTGCCGTACCACCCTGCGTGTAAGGGATACTCACATATTCCGTGAATCGTTTAGAGGGAATGGGGTCAAACCGATTCTCACCCAATCTCACGTGGAGGGCAGGGGGGGTCCTGGCAAGTATCACGTCATTTTTTTCCTCAAGAAACATTATAAAATTGTGAGAAAACTTGGTTGAATAGAGCAGAAAGTGTTCCTCTATTAAAACTAGTAAAATTGTATTTTTGTGAGAATTTTCACAGATGGCCATAAAGTGAACACTAGTATGTTCGAATTGATGAGTGGAAGAAAGAACGTACAGTATCCCATGCGCACCATGAAACCCCATTTCGGCCTCAATTACTTAGCTACGGTTCTAGTCACAGCCTTAAGGACATTAGAAATCAGATTCTTGACCCCACACTGACATCCGACGTAGTATCCAGTGGCTTCATCAAGTTACTCTACTTAATGCAGGAAAACAGTGCAATTAAGTATGTCAGAAATTTGAATTTCAAAACTGTCTTCTTGTCTCCGATAGAGAAAATGAACCTCAAGAGGGCAAATCACTGTTGCCTAACAGGAAGGTCAATAACATCCCAAAGGGGCATGAAACTCCTGCAACGCAATCGTAAGATATTCTCCAGATATTATATAGACCTAGGTACGGTTACTAAAAGGGTGTTTGTCGACTGGTTAATTATTTAATAGTTAATTAATTATTATTGACAAATTTGCCCAAGTGACCATCGCTCATATATTTTAAATATATATGGGCGAAGCTGCAGTAGCTTTCGTGGCGGGTTACCTAGTTCGCATCGCAGAGGAGAGAACGGAATGTATAGGGTGTCTGGAACCTCTCGCCATAATTCAAAAAAGTTCTCCCTTAATGTTATTAAACACTTAAACATTTGGATAGAGGCGGCCTCGTCATCCTAGCAAAAGCTTTAATTTTTTTTTACACTTGGCTGCGAAATTTTCTATTCGGACAATACTGTTTCTGCATCTCCAGCTACTTGTATAGCAATTAGTGACTTTCATTAAACCAAGATTTCGGAAGGAATTTGCTTGTAAGCAGTGAAAAAATCTGGTATTGCTTCGTGTAATATCGCAAAAATTTTAAAGGTCTTTTCTGGGAAGTTATACCAAAAAAGAAACTGACACTGTAAAAGGTCCTGCGTTTAAGAAAATATCACTTTGTCGGAAATACGTAAAATTTTTAAGAGATTTTTTCCATTGAAAATTCCAAAACTAATTGTAAGTGCCAAAATTAAATAAATGGTAACATTAAGCGTAATCACGAAAAGAGAGCTAATTTTGACATAAATAGCGTATTTTTCAAACGTTCGCCAATTACTCCCTTACGAAGCTTGTTCTCAAAACAATGCACCAGCGGCGACAATTGGAACTAACTCCAGACATACTCATTCTGCCCGTTCGCAGCTCACGTTTTGACGGAATAGAGTATGTGCACATTTTTGGGAAGTGATCTTAAAAAAGAATTTACACCTCAATTAGGCTAAATTCCGAGTCTGAGAATAGAGAGGTACTTTTTAAGTGAGATATTAATTATTAAAATTTGCAAAATTAATGATGCGCTGAAACACCAGTCGGCCATATTCTCAAGGCTGTGACGTCATTTTGTTCGACGTGTTCTCAGGCATTCCTTGTTCTTTAGGGTGAGCCCCTCTACAGCGTATACTGAGTTTGGAAAGAAGCCATGAAATGCCTTATGGACTAGATTTAAAGTGTGTACATGCCATCATCTACATCTTTTAATTCATTTGTTTCTCGGTTACGCTGACGACAAGACTCTATCAACTTTTCTACCTCGAACTACCAAATCGTATTTCTTACTCCTCGGTTCTCGCATTTGCGTTCGTTTGCAGATTTATAGTGACACTAAAATTAAGAGACACTTAAACAGTGATGATCCTTGAGATAGTACGACTTAATTCGTGAGAACTAAGTCACTAATTAGTAACTAACTTAGTAACTGTACCCGTACTACTAACTAAAAAACGGAAAATTAATTTTCGATAAAAAGTGATAGTTTGGGTATTCAAAATGTTTGTAATTTAATTCCAAACACAATGATGCTAATATTTTCCAAATCGGATGTGAAATAAGCTCATTATTACGCATCACAAGTCGGGACTACTTTTTGGAAATGCACCGCGCGCAGGGATTCCTCGCTTAATGGATAGTCATAACAAGACACTTGTACCTTAAAAACCAATAAACTTATGCTGTGAAGAAATATAAAATGAACCAATTATTAAATTGTGCTAACAAATGCTTCGAGAAGCATATTGAAACCGAATTAATGAAAAGTAATCGTCTCATCTAACTATCAAACATTTGATTTCCAGCCCGAGAGATTTCCGTCATTCATCCGGACCAAGTTTTCAATAACCAATTTTTAGATATACCTCACAAATGCTATTCATAAACCTCAACCAAGCAAATGTACATCTGACTGACATATCTATGTTAGCGAACTGAAAATAACTTGTAGAAACATTGAGATAATCAGAACTCTGCTTTTGAATACATTAATTCTACGAAAGAACAAATACGTCGACTAAAAGTGCGTTTTTTTAAAGAAATTAAGACCAGATTACTGCTTAAACTGGACCAAAATGTAACTTCAGTTATTTGTGCTTACGTTTAAAACCTTAAATAGCCCAGAAGAAGAAGAACCCAGCGCAGTAACGGCAATTTAATAATTAACTATGGATATTCATCCAGTCACCACGGGCCATAACTGAATATGAAAAATTATTTTTCGTGAGTAAGTAGGTTAAATAATAATAGAATAGAAAATAGTTAAATAGATAGATTAAATTATGATCGGTATTTGAAATGACAATAATACAAATATCGATAGTTATCTACCTACCGGCACTTTTACTTCCGTAAACCTTCGAATCGTGCTAACAAACTTTTGGCCAATTACCCACTGTAAACAATCTCACTTAATTCACTTATGTTAGACCTAATTTCCGATGAGGTTTCCCGTCCATTTCTCTTTATTATGAATGAAACAAGACAACAAAAAAGCTCCAGTTGAACATTAAAACTTCGTGCCGAGGCATGTAGGTATAGTCCAACATAATCAGCACGGTCAATCATTGAAGCATCCACCTTCAGGATATTATTTGAAGAAACCCTCACGAAACCTGATTCCATGATAAGCACTTAAACGTATTTCCCTTTACACAGATCAGATCCACCAACTTTTTCCAATGCACACGTAGTTTATTGAATCATAAACACGATCATAACACGATAAACACCTTGCACGCTGATGAGATAGACCAGAATGACGTCACATACCGAGGAGCCAATAGATGAGCGTTTTCGTCTGCCTAATATCGTTGCGAAAACAATGCATATTAAATAGCAATTATTAAACAAACTAAGCAACAATTAATGCTGTTAATCGAAAGTAATGATATTTACGATACACTTTATCGAATAAACTGCATTTCAATCGTATTCCTCCCGAGTGCACATACTCTATTATGGATAACGTAGGCTACGCCTAGTTCTTAAGAGTGAACACCTCTACAGCGTATACCGAGTTTGGAAAGAAGCCATGGAAAGGCTTATGGACTAGATTAAACGTGTGTAAATGATATTTCAATTTATTTATTAGTCGGTTACGCTGACGACAAGACTTCCTATCAACTTTTCTACCTTAAACTACTTAATAGTATTTCTCACTCTTCGGTTCTCCGTTTTTCGTTCGTTTGCAGATTTATATTGACATTAAAATTAATAGAGACACTTAAACAGTGATGATCCTTGTTAATATTACGACTTAATTCGTGAAAATTAGGTCACTAATTGTAGATAACAGTACCCATACTATAAATTTAAAAACAAAAAATTAATTTTCGATAAAAAGTGATAGTTTGGGTATTCAAAATGTTTGTAATATAATGCCAAACACAGTGATGCAAACATTTTCAAAATCACTTGTGAAATAATATCATAATTACGTATCACAAGTCGGGACTACTTTTTGCAAATGCACCGCGATCAGGGATTCCTCACTTAATGGGTAGTCATAACAAGACACTTGTGCCTTGAAAACCTATAACTTATGCTGTGAAGAAATTTAAAATGAAACGAATTTAAAATTGTGCTAACAAATACTTTGAGAAGCATATTAAAACCGGATGAATGAAAGCTCAAAAAGGTCAAAGGTGAAATAACAATCAAACATTTGAATACCAGGCCGAGAGATTTCCATTAGAAGATCATAGATCCGGATCAAGTTTTCAAAAAATTTATATCAAGATATACCTTACAAATGCTATTCATAAACCTCAACCTAATAGCTGAATCACATACCTCTATTAGCGAAATGAAAATAACTGGCAGAAACATTGAGATAATCAGAACTGTGATTTTGAATACATTAATACTACGAAGGAACAAATACTTCGATAAAAAGTGCGTTTTGTTAAAAGAAATGAAGGTCAGATTACTGCTTAGATTGGTCCACAATGTAACTCCAGTTATTTTTACTTACGTTTCAAACCTTGAATAGCCCAGAAGTTGGGGAAATTAAATAATGAACCATGAATATTCATTCCGTCACTATGGGCCAAAACTCAATAAGAAAATTATATTTCGCGAAAGAGTTGGTAAAATAAAAATAAATGAGAAAAAATTTAACTAGATAAATTAAATTAAGATAAGTATTTGAAATAAAGATACAAATATCTATAGTTATCAAAGCACCGGCACTTCGCGTGACCTTCCATAAACCTTCGAATCGTGCTTACAATCTTTTTGGGCAATAACCTACATTTACAAACACTCTACAAACACTACTACCTGATTCACTTTGACCTAATTTCTGATGAGGTTTCCCGTCGATTGCTCTTTACTATGAATGAGGTGACGCAACAAAAAAGGCCCAGTGCAACATTTTCCAATGAACACGTAGTCAATCGTATCATAAACACCTTGTACGCTGATAAGAGAAAACAGAATGACGTCACTTACCAAGGAGACAATAGATGAGCGTTTTCGTCTGCTCAATATCGATGCGAAAACAACGTATATTTAATATTAATTATTACATAAATTAAGCAATAATTAATGCTGTCAATCGAAAGAAATGGTATTTATGATACACTTTATCGAATAAATCGTAATCCTTCCGGGTGCAAATACTCCATTGCAACTTAAGGAAACGTCGAGGCTTGAACGTCACCGCGTCGACATTGTCGAGGATTCGACAAAATCGAGGCCTACGTGAACAAGTCCCCAGGTACGAAGTAGCTAATTGGACTCAAGCGCATTATGCTAGACTTTGCTGCGAATTACCTTCGAATGTTAAAATATGTGAAAAAGAGAGGTCGGGTGTGCCCAGAGCCAATCACACCTAAGAGTTCGCGTGTGCGGCATATAAAGAGATGCTTCGGCCTTGTTTTCCCTACGACCTACCTATAAAGCTCGACAGGCCCACTTGGCCTCCCCGACCTCTCAATTATAGCAACAAAAGAAAATCCATCCTTTATATTGCTTAAAATTCATCTCCAGGGTTACAAATTTGAACGCTAGCGATTGTTGAGGTCAGCTAATAAACCTTTTTATTTAGATAAAACCTTAATCTGGGAGAAATAAATGACTATGTATTGCAATATAACGCGAGAATACGAAACATGTCTTTTCTTCGATCAAATTAAGAGCTTAAGTCAGGCACATTCTGCTAAAAAGATTCTGAAAGGCAAATTAAAGAACCTCTGTATCGAAACTTATGCTTTATTTACAGTCCTCACGTTACCTTAGATTGCTCCGCCTCTATTTTTAGTTTATTCTGCAATGGAAAAATAACCCCTTTCGAAGATTACATTCAAGTATCATTCGTCCGTCCAACGGTGACGTTTAGCTATCCATAAAAAGGGGAATACATGAGCACATAAAAAAACATCCGCATCGAATACTATGCTTATTTTCTGACCTTTGGTCATGTATATATAGACGTAAACCTATAAGAGTATGTATATAAAGCACTAATTAGAAGAGGAACAGTGATTAATTTAAAAAATATCGCTCCCAAAACAACTCGAATGGAAATTCTCTTTATTTCAATAAGAATATCAATAGTTAATGCTATTACGATACTTCCACTTCCAGACAGGGGAATAGCATCAAAGAGTTATGAATTTGATAAATCATATGATCATGAATGTAAATTTCAGTGGACACCCCTAATTATTCCTTATTTTACCGTCAAAATCGGATATGTATGTCTGCCAGCGACGTGAGTGGCGACTTTAGTAAACCCATTTCAATTCACGGTGAGTGACAACACATTTAGAGGCCGATTAGAAGACCCTCTTTCTACTATTCGAGGAAAAATTTGTGATTTCTTTACCTCAAGTTATGATCTTCAGATAAAGTGAAATCGATTGAAAAAAATAGATCATTCATTCAACTATTCATCTTATGAAAAATCCCAAATGCCGAATCATGAGTGAAAGCGCTGCAGCACGTAAGAAAAGTGAAATTAAACCGCTGCAAAAAAACCATACCTGCATAGCATACTGTCATTCAATTTTCTTTAAATCACCGTCGACATTCATTTGAAAATGAGGGGTTTTAGGGGATCTAAGAAAAAGAGGTTTCACTATAAATAGCATACTTCTTCATTTACTCATACTTCCAAAACTATGGCGTGACACCTTGCTTGTCCAGATACTCAACCTCTTGCGTCAATGAGAGTTAACTTGCGTATAGCCCTTGGTGGTCAGCTGGGTGATCTGCAGACCTCGGTAATAACTTTTGCACCCAAAAAAACTATGGTAATGCAATGGTACCTAATGGTAAAGCATGCCGGTTGCTCAGATTGGGCGGAAAAACATCATAAACATTTGCCGCACGCATGGACCCTGGATATCGGTAAATATTGACAATATCGGTATGTTTACAGTACCATTTACTTGAGCAATTTTTGAACTTTGGACATTTTTCCAGCCAAGCTACCTTCGCCGTGCCTTCGGCATCGGTGGTTACCACCCCTGTAACCTCAATAGGGCCAAGATTGTTTTCTTTGCTTTTACAAGTAGCTATTTCATTTTCTCAAGACCTTGAATCTCAGATGTGTCATTTTCATCTAGGTATTTAGACTTATTTCCATCTGGATAACAACAACAACGACAAGTTGACAAAATCGGTATGTTTACAGTGCCATTGACTTGAGCAATCTGATACTTGGATGGCAGGTCAGAAACCCAGACTGGGCATATAATAAAACATCGAAGAAAAGCGCAGCAAAAAAGGGATCGAAAAAGCGGAGTACTTCAAGTTTTTAATTATCTAAGCTAATTATACATATACTTAAAAAAATATATGCAAAGCAAAATAATTGCCATATTTTAGCTCACAGGGACAGTGGAGTCATGCATATAACATAAAATCTCCAATATCAACAAAAAAGGAGGAACAAAAATGTATTTTACAAAGAAAATGCTTAAATGGGTTTATCACTATATATTTAAATTTATATATTATCCCGTCATGCATCACAACACTACTAACAGCAGTGAAAATAAACAAAGGCAGTAAATACATTGTAAACTATTTTAATATCTAAAAAAAAACACAGCAGTATTTCTTCACCACATCATAGTAATAAGAAAATATAAAAATCAATACCGAAAATTGGTGGATAAAATCAGCTAAGATAGTAAAAAAAAGCAGTAAAAGTAAATCAGTAATGTCATCATGAATCACATTTCAAGCAAAAGTATAAAAATAACAAAAAAATGAAAACATTATAAACAGAACAAAATTACACGAGCCAAAAATTGAATATATTTCTATCATTCTAAGCCTCCTAAATACAAAGAACATGTACACAATTTGAAATTGCACTAGGATACCACACTGCTTTAGCCAGAGGAAAGTCCAACGCTACAATTCAAGCAGGAGATAACATATATGATTCATTAAAATCAACAATTGATTGGTATAGACTTTCCTTTGTTTATCCCCCTCCCCACGTGGAGGGAGCAGTTTGGATTTTGAGGGGGAGGGAGGGTGGGGAGGGATTTTTAGTGAAAGGAAGGGACAGTTAGTGTTAGTATTGCTACTAACACTACCATTAGTACTACTACTACAAGCATACAAACTCACTCACTCACTCACTCATACCAAACAACATTCACACACCTACGATACACCCCATTATAATCTTAAGTGGGTACCCATCATCGCAGCGATCCCTAACGTTGAAAACAATACGGACCTAAGTTCCTTTTCCTAGCTAAGCCACCTAAGTACGTAGTCGGTAGTATCGCATTCCCTGATAGATGCGCTACGCATGTCAACGACCTGAGATTCTAATTTCCTACTCTCCTGCCTATATTACCCCAATGCTGTAAAAAACAATACACATTACAATAAATAAATACAATAAAGCTCACAGCAATAAAAAAGCACAGCAAAATAGTTCACAGTCTAAACAACGCGACTCCAGGCCTTTCGCTTCTTTATTCTTTAATCTTCGGCCCTTGAGAGACACTTCGTTGCACCTCTTCTCCTGGACAACGCAGCATTAATCAGAGTCACCTGTTGCAACGAGAAGAATCGCTTGTATTTACAATACAACTAACAACCGTAACGAGGTTTTCCCCTCTGTACTAAAAATTAAATATGAATAAAAATTAGCTAAAGGACAAGGTTAGAGAGAATTGGATGAGGCACTGAAAATAAATTTTTCTTAAATGAGGTTGATCAGGAGAGTGAAAGGAGGGAGAGTCGAAAGGAGGAGGCGGAGGCGGCGGCAAAAATTGAGTTTCAGTGGGAGGTGGGGGTAGTGGGGAAGAGAGTGAAGAAGGGAGCGGAGGAGGAAGGGGAGGAGGGAGACGGGAAATCTGTTTGAGGAAGAGCAGAGGATGAAGGCACTGATATAACTTCAGTCTCCTGAGGATGTGAGTGAGTTGATCCTGAGGAGGAGGGAGTGACGTCAGGAGCTATGCTGTCTTGACCAAGGAGATCAGCTCGATGTAATCTGGTGCTACAAGTAGACGCTTTGTGGCCTTCTTTTCCGCATTGATAACATCGCATGTCATCTATAGCAAGATAGATGCGGTGTGCGGTATTATTGCCCGTTTCAATGAGGATCGAGTCCGGGAGAGTTACTCCTTCCCTCAGGACAACATACACTTGCCTCCTCCAGCTTCCAATGTGGGAAAAACCATCTTGAGAGATGCCGAAAGAAAGCGTACGGATAGGGCTCACAATACGCATCGCCTGACTTAGGATTTCAATAAGATCCCCGTCTGGAAATTCTGGGGGAATGTGGAAAATCACCAATCTGTCGACTTTTGAAGTCATTCGTCGGGCTGGAGAGTACATATCTCTAATAGTGACTCCACCATGATTCCGCATGAAATCTTCCACTAATTCGTCGGATTGAAGGTATAAGCACACCCTTTCAAACGGGAGGCGTGAAGCATGGGTGATAGTATGACCGCCACCAAGCAGGTCGGCGAGAGCGTAAACATATTCTTTCGTCGGAGTATTGGGAAGGGCTTGGAAGATGATGCCTCTTTTACGCGTAGGCCCTGCAGTTTTGAACGCTACGCGTTTCGTTTTGAAAACAAAAGGGGCAGCAGCGTTTAATTGTCCGGCGGAATGAGCCGCTAGCGGGGTGGTTCGTGCCGTAACGGAGGCGAAGGTGGGCCCACTAACAGCTGCGGTCTTTGGAGGAAGAGTGGGGGAGGGATGACGGGTAAGCAAGGCCGCGGAGCTTGGGACAGGGATATCAGGCGTGTTGACGACCAGAGGGCGAGTGGGGGAGAGGGGTGGGTGGGGAGAGGAAGGAGGGTGTGCCTCAGGGAGTGGTGCGTGTCTGTTTACTCGAGCGCGAATATTCGCGGCATCAGAGGTTGACGGAGTGGGAGAAGAGGAGGTGCCAAAGGCTGAGGAATATGGAGTCAACTGGGGTGATTGAGTAGGTCTTGGTGAAGAAATGGACGCGGAGGATGGAAAGGAGAAACTTGCGAGTTCCGAAAACGAAAGAGCACGTTCAGGCAGGGAGTTGTAACGAAACAGGTCATTCCAAGACTTGTTTTGCCGAATATTTGAGGTACTATGAGCCATGGTAGAAATATCAGTTAAGGAACGAATCCTAAGTGATCCTCTTTCTCGTTTGAGAATACTTGCTGACTCTGCGGTGAAAGGTTCATTCGTCAATGCACGTGATGCTGGACACATGGCTAACGATAATGGTGAGGGAGAATAAGGCACAAGTGGATGTTGCCTTCCTGCTATATCAGGGAAGGGCTTCACGGGTGCAACCTCGGGTCGCAATGAACGATCGCATTGACCAATAGTGGAGAGCGTAGCACTAGGGAGCACTTGAGAGGCAGTAATCAGTGACACTTCTGGAGAGAACGCTTGATTAAATAGATCCTGGGAGACGTTCATTTCTGAAGAATGATCTGCAGGCACGAGTGCGGCTGAATCCCGCGATGGTGAGCAGGGGACGCGCTCACGGCTGGACTGCATCGTAAAATCGGACTCTCACCCCGGCGAAGGGGAAACAGTCCTCGGGAACAACGGCAACTAACACCGGCCAGGAAAGAGGCCGGTGCCGGTAAAAAGAGAATCACTGATAACTGAGAAACTACAAAAGTTTGAGAGCACATGAAAGTATCACTGGATAGGAATAAAACTCACACGCAAAATGGTATCACTCTAAATAAGAGAAAATACGCAGAAACACAGAAAAACGCAGTAGAAGCGGGAGCGTCAAAAACACGTCCGTTCAACTCAACTGTGAGTGTGTGTGTGACGGCACGACTGTATTAATTGTGGCATTGTCACAATCAAGAACCCTACATGAGGACGGTAATGTCCTATCTGAAATATGTTGGATTCACTCAAGATGGCGCCTAGGTGCAATACACGCGCTCGAGTCGCTCCGCATTTATACTGTGTTTCAGTGATCAGTTTTATTCTCTTTGTGAACATTTCTCTGCATTTATGTGCACGTATGTTACAAGAAGCCCATCCATCAACTGTGCCTTCCGGGGATCAAGTGTTCTTCAGTTACAGGAAGTTTTATTTTCCGGCCTTGCAATCGAGTGGTCTTGCTGTGTTCCCCGACGTCTCGTCATCCTCGTACCGGCGATCGCGTGGACCCTTGCGGCCACCAATCTCCCACCCATATCCTGTTCGCGGAGTGCTTATTTTACTTGTTGTGCTTTTGTGTGGTGATGTGGAAATTAACCCTGGTCCTTCCCCAAGTGATATTTTTCAAATATACTACCAAAATGTTAGAAGCATCAAAAATAAACTCTCGATATGTGATTCTCATGCTCACGAACTCTCTTGTTTTGATGCTATTGCTTTCACAGAAACGTGGCTATCTTCAGCTGTTAGCAACAGTGAGTTGTCTTTCTCTGACTCGCATAAAATTTACCGCAGGGATAGATCCTCTAGAGGTGGTGGTGTACTCCTCGCTATAAACTCTAACTTTTATTCAAAGCGTCGCAAGGACCTGGAGACGGGATGTGAAATTGTGTGGTGTGAAGTTTCTCCTTCTTCTCGCAACCGTGGGAAATCGAAAATTTTAATAGGGTGTTTCTACCGCCCCCCATCAAGTGACATCATAATATTAGAAAATTGTTTGGACTCAGTTCTTAGTGCTGTGAAGCTTGGTGATGTTATTCTTTTGGGAGATTTTAACCTATCAATCCGTTGGGACTCCCCAAATTGTGGCCATCCGCTCAATGTCCACGATCGCTATTTTCTTGACCATTTCATAGCTGGCCTTCAACTCTCTCAATATAATCTTCACCATACTCGCGATTTGGCAACACTGGATTTCCTTATTTCGTCTCTTCCTCCAGAAGAAATTACACCGGGGCGAAATATCTTTGCTTCTGACCACGAATCCCTCGATGCCGAGTACCGTTTCTGCCGTTCCCGGACAACCCGCGCACCTCCCAATGGTCCTTTGTTTCCCCTCCCTGCCTGGTCAAAAGTTTGCTGGGAGGACGTCAACCGCCGCCTCGACCTCATCCCCTGGGGCGTTCTATCGTCTTTATCCCCTGAGGAAGCGGTCGACTACCTCTACAGTGTTATTGAAAGTGTCATTAAGGACTGTGTGCCCAAGGTAAAACGCAGGACCAGAAAATTTCCTTCCTGGTTCAAGCCCGACACCTTGCGTATTCTTGGAAATAAGAACCGCGCATGGTACCTCTACAAATCCTGCCCAAACGAGTATACCCTTCGCTCATTCAAAGACCTGCGTCGCTACTCAAAGGTCCTCATTCAACATGACTATGCTGAGTTCACCCAGAATGTCACTTCATCCATTACCACCAACCCAAGAAAATTTTGGTCGTTTGTAAATCGCCGCCGCAGTAAACCTAGAATCCCTGAAATAGTTTCTTACGGTAATGCTAATGCCGTTGGAGAAAACAGGACGACCCTCTTTCTCAAATTCTTCTCTGAATGCATGACGCCCCTCTCTTCTCCACCTCTCACCCATGATCACTTCCCTGCACCCATTTCCAGTAATTGCCTCTCTGAAATCCGAACCGACCCGCTTGAAGTTCTTAAATATTTACGCAAAATTCCCCTTCAACGTTCATCAGGCCCTGATGGCCTGAGTCCGATATTTGTTCACCATTGTGCTGAATCACTCTCCATTCCTTTAACTTTGCTTTTAAACCGATGCTTTTCCCTTGGCATTTTTCCACCACAATGGAAAACTGCTAATGTTATCCCCATTCATAAATCCGGGCCAAAAAATGTTGCATCAAACTATAGACCCATCTCCTTACTTCCAGTTCTCTCTTCTGTTTGTGAAAGAATAATCTTAAATCGACTATACTACTTCACCTCCCCTCATCTCTCTGATAATCAACATGGTTTTCTTCCGGGTCGCTCATGCATGACCAACTTATCCGTCTTTCAGCATAATGCCATTAACTCCATTAATAATAAATCACAGTTAGACACCATTTTCCTGGATTTTTCCAAAGCTTTTGACTCTATCAATCATAGCCTCCTCCTCCACAAATTAGGTGAACGATTTAATATTTCTGGTAATTTCAAAAGTCTCCTAACTAGCTTCCTCAACAATCGAACTCAAAGGGTTATTCTTTCTGGCTCATCTTCTCCTTGGTCTCCTCTGACATCTGGGGTTCCTCAGGGGAGTGTCCTTGGTCCTTATCTGTTTAACTTGTATATTGATGATCTTGCCTCCTTGCTACCTTCTTCCCAAGCTCAAACTCTCCTTTATGCTGACGATTGTAAATTGTTCAAGGAAATTCAAAAACCATCTGATTGCCAAGACCTACAAGATGCCTTACGTCAGACATCGAATTGGTGTAATGTCTGGAATCTTGCATTAAACCCAGATAAATGTAGTGTGATGTCCATTTCCCTAAAGAAGATAACTCATCAATTTGACTACAGTATTTTTAATCACTCGCTGAAACGTGTATCAACATCTAAGGACCTAGGCATTATCACTGATGATAAATTAAATTTTTCTCCACACATACAATCCATCAAGTCTAAAGCAATGTCCCTCTTAGGACTCCTGTTCCGTTTCACTGAAATTAAAGACCCCCAGGCACTTCGAACTTTTTTTTCATCTATTATTCTTCCAATTCTTACCTATTCTTGTCCCATTTGGTCTATCTCTTCACAAACCAACCTCTCATCCCTGGACTGTGTCAGCAATTTCTTTGCCAATATAGTAAAAAATAGAATACCGCATTTACGCAACATGTCCACTAATGATATTCTCTCCTCCCTCTTCATCCCTAATCTCACTACCCATAGGCTCACAGCTGATTTAAAACTTATTTATAAGATTCTCAATTCCACCATCGACTGCCCAGCATTGCTCTCTTTTATCAATTTTAAAGTTCCACCCCGCCCTACCCGTTCTCATCCCCTAATCCACATGCCCATTCCTAGACTTTCACTCACTAAACGTTCGTTTTTCTACCGCATTACTTCTGTGTTGAACTCACTCCCTCCACACATCGACCCCTTTGCACTTCCATTGAAATCCTTCATAAGCCTCTCCCTATCCTATCTGTCACCGAAGTAGTCTGTCACTGCAGTTTCTTGTTGTCCTTTTGTTTTTGTAAATATAAATATTGTTTTCTACATGTTATATTGCGTCTTCGTCCTCTAATTTATGTATTGTTACCTGGCCACTATAAAATGGCATATGCTGTATGTGGTTATATTTCTTTAAAATAAAAAAAAAAAATAAAAATGTTATCAATGGCTGCGCAAGTAATTCAAGTTCCTACTTTGGCCGCTGTGGCGCCGCCCACCGCATGCGAGGCTGGTAGCAGACGTTACAATAGGGAAACAATGTTATTTTTCAATTTTGTTTAACCAAATTACGGCGAACAATGATGAGTTTTACCAATTTTTCTGATAGGATGAGTTAGATAATAGTCATATCTCTATTTGATGGGATGGAATAAACCCAGATGTCTGTGATAGTACAGCGAAGTGAAATTATATTCGCACCGGTGCCATCCGTAAGAAACTGTTTTAACTGTCTGAAAAAGTCGAAAATCCGCCAATGAACCTCAGGTGCACGATATAAGCAAGGAAGGAAATCGATAAATGAATGTATATACAAGAAATTTTCAGCATGCAAGTCTGTTCGCCATGATATCTTGACAGAATATTTCGAGAAAGCTCAGGTGATAGTGCAGCCTACCGACACATTTGAAACATGGCGGATCTTTGTTTACAATTTTTCGGTACAAGCTGATGACTTTAAACCATTATCTCGGACGCTATACAGACATGGAAGCGCTCACATTTTAGGTATGTATAGTAAATGATTGATTTAACCCGCGAAATATAATATTTACGTTGTGGGAGCAGTGATTAACTTTACTAATTTCTAAATTTACACTCACATTACACTACGTCATATGAATACATTACGAATTTATATTTATTCCTTCACATCACGATTGAAACAAATTGCTTCGATATCACTCATTAAAAAAGAGGTATACACGGTCCATAGGTATCCACGATTGAATAAGTAAATGGTTCTGAAATCAAAGTATACTAAAACAACTGCTCCGCTACGCAAGATCGATGCATTGTTATTGAAAAATTTTCATGCATTCAGTTCACTTTCTACGTAACTTCAATAATTGCTGTGACCGGCAGAATATAGAATTAAAACGACAATACCTTAAACTTTCTTACCGTCATTGTACTAAAAATACCTTAGCGGGCATTCTTTCACGTACACAGACAGCATCGCCCATTGAAAATACAACACTCTCACCCTCACTGATGCCGATATCGGTGCGCACGGATTTTGTATCAAGCAATACTATTTCTTTCACCATAGGTACTAACAGAACACTTAAAACGACTTTAAAAGATTTTCTTCATTTTAAGATCACCGAATACGTACCTTGCATTCCAACGGAATAAACGGGCAATAAACAGAATGATTGCTCGAGACAAAAAGAAATTTAATGAATTACTCATCTTGAAACAGCATACATTGCACTAGAACAAGGCAAAGTCTTAATACTCGCAGCGATATATCACAATTTTACCCTGATCCAGTCTATTCAGTAATTCAGAGTCTTATCCTCGCAAAGGCAGTTGAAGTAACACACGAATAATATCAAAAGGCAAACATTTACACTTCAACAATCGTTTCTAAAAACACTGAACTTATAATCAGCAGAGAATTGTATCACACGAACTCACAATCACAACACTCGATCATTTTTTCTCTACGAATGACCTTTTAATCGTTCCACATGTGATTTCAAGCCACAGAAATGTTTTCTTACAGCATAAAAACTTCTGCGGAAGTCGTAGATTCGTAGCGAACACTAAAGCAATCGATGTAAACAAGTCACACTAAAAGATACACACCGACACAATAAAATCAATGCTGTCACTACTAATCACAAATTAAAATAATTATACGCCTAAATAATTAATTATGTGATATCTTCAGGGCGAAAGTGTAGGTCACACACTCAAAAACACATTTGCAAACACGGTAAGTGCTCAAGCGCAACCCTTCCTTGGAATAGCCTTCATCCATTTCTCAAGCTCGGACTCCATCTGAAAAAGTATCGTAATACCCTTTTAAATTTCGATATTTATTAAAATAATGAGAATAATGAGACTTAACGCACAAAATTAGGAGCAAAATGACTTCAAATTTTCATGCAACCGCAATGGCGGACGACAATGACTCACGTGTACTTACTTTGTCTTTAAACAACCTCCTGATCTTCACACCCTGAAGTTTATCATTCACATTCGCAGATGAATTTCCGCAAAAGAATCCTGGCTACCAAAAATTACGTAAACCCATTTCTTCCTGAGTAATCTTCGATTTTAGAAGAGACGCTCACTTATCTCCCATAAGAGGTAATGGTAAAATGGGAGTGAGGGTGACTACACGCAATGGCCAGCGCTGCCATCGGCGGGATTAGGAACCATATTAACTTGCGACACGAATTTTGGACAAATGACGATCGGAGCGCACGAAGACAAACGGGGCTGGTCACAATATCCAATATCATCAACCCGCCCAACCAACGAAATCATCCCATTTAAAGCCTTTAATAAATTATTACGGGAGGAACAGCGATTCCCCATACCAAACTCATAATTTTCCTCATCCAAGAGATTTAGCAACCGTGGGGTACGCCAACCGGTGAGGCCCGAGTTCGAGGCCACTACAAGTCATTCTATTCTAATATCAAAATTTATTCGACTATAGGGGGAAGACGGGGCGGCGACAGGTGGGCGGGTGGCGTAAGGACTTGGACTATGTCTTGCAATATACCTATTAGCAGGGGTAGTGGCAGGGGCTGCCAAAATTAGGGGGGTCTATTCGCGGAATTGCTAAGTTCCACGAAGGCATAATCAATTAGGGGGCATATCCGACTTGCTCTGAACCGTCCCACGGTCAATGACATACATATGGGTGGGGGTGGGTATATGCCCTAAAGTGTCCATTCCGGGTGGGTTGGGGGTGGGTACCCTGAACCGTCCCAAGAGGTTGGGTTGACGACACACCTATGGGTGGGGGTGGTTTAAGGTGGGAGGGGGATGGATTAGGGCGGGAGGGGGTGGTATGGAGGGGTGGGGCGGTAGGGGTGGGTGCCCCAAAGAGTCCCACGATGGTTGGGCTGGGTCACACCCATGGCTAGGGGGTGGGGTTACGTCATCTGGGTAAAGGTGCCCCATAGGATCAATATTAGTAGTCAGGGGGTACCTTTGCACTCAAACCAAGTGAGGGTCCCATTCCTGTACGCTGCAATGGATTAGCGTTCATACGAAACCTTGGTTCAAAACACAGAAAAATAACGCACGCATATAATCGCCTAGCCTTACGTTACGCAAATTAGTCGGCCCAAACAGCCCAAATCAAAGCTAACACACGCATTGTCTTCTTGTCTTCGACTGTTGTCTTCTTATCTTCAAATCCAGCGATGACTTGATTCTGTGGAGAGGTAAGATTAGTATGCACATACAAAAATATACATGACACTCCCAATAAACACAACCAAAAAAGAAGGGGAAAAAGCAGAAAAATGCCCACAGCACACACGCACGCACACAGACGCCCCTACCTACTCTTTTTGAGCTGATAATCTAAATAAACCACACTAAGGCCTTTTATTTTATTATTCATTTGGGGACCATACCTTTAGCGCTATTTGTATCATATTTTTAACCTTGTTTATGGGCCATGGCTTTTGTGAATTTTTCTTATTCACTTCACCTAGTACCAGTTATTATAACCTCTCATCGATTGCAACCATTTCGCCATGTGTTTATTTTTCACCCTTCGAGTCTATTTTGACTCTTTGCACATTGTTCCTTCGATTGACGTCATCATCGTTTGAGATCTCACGTACCATTGTACCTTGATTCATACCATGTGTTATCTGTGTGTAAATATGAATGTATGTGTAATAGACGGATACATTTAACAACAGGACATTGCACAAAAATATCAATCATCAGCTATAATCCTGGCAAATCAGCTCCTGGCGATGAAGAGCCTATCACTTCCCCCCATTGAAGCCTCTTCTTGTATTTTCTTTGCTGCCGATGATTCGAATTTCTTCATTTGGTATTTTCACTCTTCGTTGCTCAAAGCAACTATTTTCCCTGCACTTTCATTCTGTAAAAAAAGAAAATAGAATTCACGTTAATATGTAAGTCCGAAAGTACCCATTAGAATTACATTAAAGGTGCGCATTACATGAAAACTTTTTAAACTGTTGCAAAGGACACTAAGGCTAACAAAAGGACACTTGCATAGGCTAACGAATGTTACGTTCGTTGTCCCGACGTAAGGGATACGTCGAAAGTAAAATCTACGGGCTGTGGTAAACAAGATTAATCCTGTAAGTATAGAGTAATTACCAAGATATGTCATTAGAAATAATTTTGTATTTTACACACTATTTACTTATTTATACATTGAAATGAGGTCACTCTATAATCAATGGATTAGGTTCTATTCCCTTTGAGGAAAATAGTTTTAAGGTAAAAAAGGCCATTGGTAAATAAAGGTCATAAAAAAAACAAAATTTACAAAATTTCATTTTTTACCGTTGTTATTTTTATATTCCCATACATTGCTCTTCTCATCTCTGATCAGGGGCCGTATTCTGTAACTCCAAACCGATCGGTGCGGCACCGATTCGTCGGGTGCGACGTCACACCGACTCCCGGTAAGAAGTCGTGCGATTCTGTACGAACCCGGTCGGTGCAGCACCGACGGGAGGACGGGAGAGCGTCGGTAGCCGTACCGACAGCAAAAAGGTGTCGGTACGGCCACCGACTAGTGGGTTTCATGAACTCCCCGGTGCGCATTGTACGTTTTATTTTGTTTTTACCTCATCACCGAGTAAATAATGATGTTTTCTGCAATGTTATCTTTTTCTGCCCCTTCGAATACGCCTCTATAATTCACTGTGTCATCATCTATATTAATTACCTTGACAGAAATATAAGATAATGATTAATAAAAATGAGGTTTGCTAACATATAATGACTTTCTCTCATTTATGTTACCACTTCCACTCGCTTGTAATAGGCTTTATTTCTCTCTATCATCATTTACTTGCTCCTTTGACACAAAAAAGATATTTTTGATTAAATATGAGTTTTGCCGCAATGTTATTACTTTATATAACTCTGAATAGGCGACTGTTATTTCACTCAATCATCAATTTGGCGTTTCTCTCGGCATAGAAATAAGATCTTTTTATTTAAGTATGAAGTTTGCCACAACGGTATCAGTTTCTTTCATTTGTAACGGGCAACTATATTTCATTTCATCGTCAGCCATTGATTCCCTTGACGATAAAAGAAGATATTTGTTAATAAGTATGAGGTTTACCGCAATATTATCATTTTCTCTCACTTGGAATGCGCATCTTATACGTGTGTATTTCACCCAATCACAATTTATTTACTTCCTCGTCATTACACTTCTTTTAATTACACCCAGCTCCATATTTTTATAACAATTTCCTAACTTGTTCCTCTAATATGACATTTACATTTGAATCCTACGTTCACGTTCCATGGTATGCTATTTTCGTCTGCTACGGTGCCAATGGCATAACCTTCCGTTGATAACATTTATACGGAACTTACTTAATGACAACTATATTACCAAATCATGAATAAATAGCGTTATACGGAACCAATATTTAAAAAAAGAAACTACGATCTCAAGGATAGTTTCAATAATTCATTCCAGCAACAACTATCTCCATCACATACAAACTTTATTGTGATGTTGTAATATTGTTTCCTTCGATTCTGTAGGTACAGCATTACTACCACACATTATATAAGCATTGTTAACAACTTATCCAATATCGTTTATCTTAATCTAGCAATAAGTCGTAATTTCCGCAAATAAAAAGATTGAGAATGACGACAACAAACTGTGCCAATGAGTCTTCTCTTGTTTTTACCCTTCTTTCATTGGTGGAGACACGTGAAACTTCGGATATAGTCGGATTTTTCCTGTTTGGGAAGGAGAGGGAACCGTACCGACTGGTTTGAAACCGACGACCTTACAGAATCGCTGAAAGTGTCGTCGTCGGTGCGGAATCCGTTGTCGGTACGGTTTGATGTCCAGTCGGTGGGCTTGAAAGGGAAACCGACCGGTGCGGCACCGACGAAATACAGAATACGGCCCCAGGGGAGTGGTGAGAGTGAGAGTTGGTGAGACGTCCCACCCGACGAATCGGTGCCGCACCGATCGGTTTGGAGATACAGAAAACGGCCCCAGTAAAACTAACAGTCACCAAACCCAATAATTGTTAAACATTTCCTTCAGAGTATCAGATTAAGGAAAAAATACACCATTTACTGATTGCGTAAGCACTGAGTATACGCATCCAAAATTAGCAATAAATATTCCACTACATGCAATATGTGCTGATCTAATGGGAGTAATATGTTCTAAAATTTCAATCCGCTAATACGTGAATTTAAAGTTCCAGTCTAAGGTTTATCGAGAAAATGTGCTACGATGTCCATTGCGTCTTAAAGTCATGCAACGTGTCATTGATTAAGTCGCACTATGTAAATTAGATAATCAAGGCCTTAGGCTCTACGAACCCTTGTTGCACACGTAAATTAAAAACATACGGATAAAATAGCATGTGAGTAGCATTATAAAAGCGATATGTACGCGATGTATTGATAATTATCGAACTTACCCCTCACTTTCAAACGGCCGAAATCAATAGGAAGGCGGCAAAATGAATTTAGCATTAGGAAAAAAGCTGACGATGAAAACAGTTGATGTAAAGGGTATTACAATATTCAATATTTAGCCCCTCTCGCGGGACCTATATGAATACCCATTAGGCCGGCCCTTATTTTTCAGAATTATGAAAAGTTGTGTTTTCCTGGTCTCAAAATGATCCAAATGAGGTTTATATTCACGAATTAAAATTTCGTTACTTTAAAATAACGGCAACCCGTGCCCCAAGGGCCCAAAGTACTAAGGACCCTCAATTGAGTTTTTTGGGGCCGAAAAAGCGCTATTCCTATGTAAAACGTAAAGGTAATTCCCTTTAGAACCGATTTTTCGTTTGTTTTGACCTATCCCTAAGCGTCTAGGAGATATCGTCCGTCGTAATGCAATCCCCCCCAGGGTCCACCCCGCACCGCGGCACCGCTGAGGTACTACGGGGGAAAAAGTATCCCGACAAAGTTTGTGCCGCCACCATCGCTTCACAGGAGAATGGATTCGCTTTCTAACGGTATATAATCCTTGGAATGAGACGAGGGAAATTCAAATACGGTCCTATTTGAGCCACCAAGGTCGTGACGGTGAATTTGCCTGCCTCGAAACGAGGCTCAAATGTATTTCGTACTCCTCTCTAGAATGTTGGCGCATTCAATATCCTTAGGAATTGTGCCTTCCTTTTACCCGCTATCTCCCTCTAACCCTCCTTTCCGTTCCTTCTTCGCTCCTACTGCAGCACTCGTAATAAAATTCACTGAAAGCCGATCTCCACTTTTCTCTCGAAAATTTACGGGATAAATATTCGCTAGACGTAATCTGCAAGGCAGCATTGGCGAGGAGAGATTTTGAACATCAGGAATAAATCTAAATACACTGGTCAACAAAAAACTTTTTTCTTTACTAGAGATGTTGTTGGGGTAATCCTTTTCGTCCTGATTCCAAATCTGGGCTCAGATCTTTTTTTATCAAGTCTACTTTCTTTAGGACGACTGTACTAAATAAGTGTTCAAGGATATTTAAGCAAATAATTCGTGATTTTAAAAAATGTGAAAAAAGTACTTTGATAGGATTTTCTCGTATATTTAGCATCTGGTAAGTGTCAATCAGTAATTTGCTAACATGTTGCTGAAATTTCCTAGGTGCTATTTTTCCAAATGTAAAATATCTTGGTCGAAACGCTCATCGTGTTCATCTCTAACAAGGAGAGGTTTGGTGGAAAAAGACAGGGTTTGAGTCAAGAAAATAAATTTTTAAATTCATATCGCAGCCCATATTTTGGTACGATTTAATTATATTAATATAGCCACCAGATCATGGTAATTTTCAGCAATGATATTTCATAAAACATGTTCAGATACATTTATAAATGCGTTCCACGCGTTTTTCTCCGTTGACCTAACTCACTGTTGAAATTCCGAGTCCTTCCATCCCTAATCTGTGGCCCTATGCATATTCCTTATTTGATCTTTGCCTCACTTAATCAAAGGACTTTTGTTACAAATTAGTAAAACCAGCACCATTATTGCACATGGCTTCAACAAAATTAAAAAAAAACTTATTTAATATGCAGAGGTGGAAAAAGAATATTGTTTGGATCGACCAAAGGCTGACAAAGGAGTTTTTGGATCCAGGGACGAGTTCTTTACGTTCCGGAGAATTTTTTTCAAATGATAATTTTTTCTGTCTCTGATATCCCATTCGCAGATGAAGCAACAACATTTCGTATAGCCAAGCTGTAATCCTAGTAACATAGAAATTACTTTTTTAAAATTTTTCCATTTATATGTATTTTTGGTAGTGATATTTTCTAAAAGTAACTGCATATTCTCGTAAGATTCTTTCATTTCAGTTTCATAAGTTAACAGTATTGATGGGAGCTCATTTCTATTCTTTAAGAGATTAGCATTTAACATAACCTAGGAGGAATGGATGAACAAACGCTAATTATCTATGTTTAATTCAACATTAAGAGTATCCATAACACAGAGAACATTATTGCAAAAAGCAAATCGTTCTTTGGAGAATAATCCAAATTAAATTCGTCATGGCGAGAGCGGGACATCAAAAGTTTCGTACTTGGATCCAACAATTTTCAACCCTTTAATCGTGATCCTAAGATTTCACCCTGCTTTTTGGATAACATATAAATCGTGCACTAGATCATTTAAATCCTCTTACGTTATGAAATGAGGTCCAGCAGATTTACTCGGTCCAAAATTTGGGTCCTTCGAGTATCCGAATCCTTCATCATCACGTTCTTGATTACTTTCAGAATCTTTGCTAAGATTAACATACTCCATTGGTTTCAGCACTTTTAAATTTTCGGAGTGAGGGAACGGTAGTATCGCTGATTCAAAGTTGTCTGGATATTTTACTGATTGTTTTGACTTCGTTGCAATTCCTTTCATTTTTGAAATTGCAATATGCTCTGCCAAATCATGAATCCAAATAATCCGTAGGCAAAACGAGGAGGTGCAGACATGATAACGGAAAATGGAAACTTGTAAAGCAGTAGTTTGTTTCACACTCACCAAGCAACATCATGGAGCTAGCGATTCGCTATCGTAATCCTCCGCACCTATTAATTCCTATCTTTTATAAATTCAGGGAAAGTAGAAAAGAGGTTCTGCTTTGTGGTGCTGTAAATCTTTCATGTGTAACCAAAAAACTACTTCGTCTTCTAATTCGTCAGCACTACGTTGTTGTGTGTTCTTTCGTGTGCCCGGGTCAGCTAGTCTGTTCCCCGATCTACTGCGGAGTAGTTGTTCTTGAATTGTTTTCATTGAATTTCTAAGAGGTAATAGGTCATTGAAGAAGGCCATACGAGCATCGAAAGCAGGGTTCATTATTTAATGCGAATTTCTAAATAAATTTCTTGGGGATGGAGCTCTGAAAATTCTTCCTTCAGAGAGAGATCTTTGGCCCGACCCAATGACGTTGCCATTCCTAAAATCAATCAGGCGATTTACCTTTTACTGTAAATTAGGAGTAATTCTAAGTTACCATTTCTGTAAATTAAAGGGATCTTTGGCTGAAGTTTAACACCGTTTTAGGTTAGTCAAAGAATACGCTAGGGAGAATCGATATTTATGGCTAGGTACAAAAAGGCCATTCAAAATGTTCAGTTCAAATGTTTCTCTCTTCACGTAGAACAAACCATATTAATATGTCACCTTAAGGTATAACTGGGCTACTGCAATTACGGTTATCAGAAAAATGAGAAAACAAAAGAAAAATCAAAAAATATCCTTGACAGCGAGACGTACGGCTCTCTATTGATATTTGTAATACCAACAGGTTACACTTTTAACGTTACAGAGTACAGTTCCCAGGCATCAGAACTAGGGAATCTATAAATTGCTTTTCATAAATATTATCGTTTTGTGTCGTGTGTGCGATGGTAAGGGTAAAAAGGAAAACTGTGTTGGAACAAATTTTATCTTGGCGAGTACTCCAAAACTGAAAGGTGTGCAAGACATTACAAGGACCGGAAATTTCCAGTAAACAATTATATCGCGAACAAGAACTTATAGAGAGCATTGGCTCCCAAAACCGACAACGACGTAAATAAGTTGACGATAAATGGAGATCTTCTCCAAATTAAGAAACGCGATCTCTTTGACGCGGGATTTGTATGAGGACAACGGTTGGGGCAGACGGCGATGCCTGTGGCACTGCAAATTGGAGGGATCGCGATCGATGGACGATTGTTTGTCGAAATCTTTTTCATCGGCTAAAAGACAAAGACACCAATGTTTCGATTGAGTCATATCGACAATTCTAGGCGGATATTTATCTATTCTAACTGCTCACCGCACGCACCGTTTATCATGCCCATTGATAATAGTAATTAAGTGGTTAAAATTGAAGAACTAATAAAGAACATGTTATCTGAGAGTGACCGGTAGCAATCCAGTGAAGTACAGAACGGTGAAAATCTGGCCCTGTGGCCCATCTCGGCGAATAAAAGTGCGTGTGGTAAAAAATGGGCAAAGGGCGCGTAGGTAAATGTAGTGCTGTTAATGGTAAGAAGTTTGTATTCGAGTGCTATCAATGCCATGAGGAAGGTCACTGAGTGCCTGAATGTTAACAATGAAGATAATGAAGATATTAAGGCTGCTGGCAGCACCAACGTCCCCGTTAAATTTCCAAACAGTCCTCTAATATCGCTCATATCCGTTGTCGTGTGTCCCAAAAGCAACTGCAAACTTGCTGTCATTTAGCAATGCCAGCAGGTAAGGATTTTGTATGCATTTAGTGGAAATAAAAGATGTCTAATCTTCCGTAATGATGGATGATAATTTTACTGGCGATTTGGTAGCTGTGTCCAAAGACGTCGATGTGATTCTCAGATGGAGGTTGTACCGTGGAATATGTGATAGAGCATGAGAATCAACAAGTCTGCCTTATCACTGCCAGTACTAATATTTGAAACGGACAGGAGAAAACAATTTCTAATGCTGAGGCACTGTGGCATCTGAGACTGGGATACCCATACAAGCAGGATATGGCTAAATTAAAGACATTGGCTAATGCTGTCAACTCAACGGACACTATGGAGATATGTTGCACTCCATGCATTTCCGGAAAGATGAGGAGACCTCCATTTGAAGAAAGCTTGCCAAGGGCAAATAATTAATTGGAAGTAGTTCATCCTGATCTCTGTGGGGCAATGGAAGAAATATCATTTTAGGGCAAGCTATATATTACTGACGATGAATGACTATTAATACAGAAAGGTATTTGGATACTTCCCCAAAGAGTAAACTAGATGTGTTGGAGTCGTTTAAAGAATTCTTATAGTGTGTGGAGATTCAGATATGTGACACTATAAAATTTCTCCTTGAAAGTTAGAATACGTTATAAATATAATTTTTTCATTTTGTAAAAAGCACACTTTCAACATCAACGCAGTAGATACAGTTGACCCAAAAAAGGTTAATACTGGATTTTTTAAATGAGCAAATTTTTACAAAATAATGAATATATGTATTTTAACACATTAATTTCATTTTTTTATAAACAAATTTATTCACTGAGAGGAAATCAGCAATGGAAGTGGCCATGGTTGTATCTTCGTGTGCATACGACTAATTGCTGTCAATTCTCGACTGAGTAAAATCCCTACGCTTAGTATCGACAACACGCAATAAATAACCAGATTTATTCTTAGTTGAAACTGTTTTGATGATCCTAGAGCACGAGAAATGATTTTAATTCCATCGAAAATCACAGAATTCAAGTTTAAAGTACGTTGCCACGAAAAAATCAGGGAAATTACGTGATTAAAAAAACCAAGGCTTTCCTTCCAGGGGGTGTGCGAATCACAAACCGCTAAAGATCTGGTGGACAAAGTATATGAACTATTTCACCCTAAATAACCCAACGGCTATCTCAAATTTTATTTTTATGACCGAATGGATAAAATCCATTTCTTCAACAATTCACTACCTCTTGAGTAATCATAGCGAAATATTTCTATTTAGAAACCTTATGGTCTCGCCTTCTGATGTCCTCACTAGCAACGTAAAAAGAACATAATGCCGGGTAATTCACCCTACCTAAACCCCATCCATAAAATTATGGGGAATTATGACAAAGGGCAACCGAGGGTGCCACTGGCGCATATCTACGATTTGTATAATGCAGTTTGGACTCATGACGACAGAAATTACTCAGATCAATGGCTAATTGTCAACATAAAGTTGTAGAGACAGCGAATGACTCTACAACTTAAAAGTCTTTAGTAACAGGATGAATTGTATGGTTTAACTAATTGAGCACCAATTCGACAGCAAAAAATTCCCCAGAGAAAAATCACATGTGAGTCTGATTTAAGTTTAAAGGCCAGGCGGTCATCCATTTTGGTCAATTCGATTAGAAATGATTTTGTTAACATTTAAAACCAATATCATAACAAATTTAACAGTTAAAAAATAGTATTACCCTTTCCCTGAGTCAACCGTATCCACTGTTTTGGTGCTATGACTTCTTTGAATAAATGAAAAAAACATAAAAACTACGACTTTCGAAGGAAACGGTCAGCCCAAATAACATCTAAAGAAAGGAAATCTAAAGAGAGAAATTATTCGCCACGAAGCCCGAAAGAATTTAACTTTTTTTTAGCCAACTGTATGTACCCATTGATGTTATGATCTCTCTTAAAAAATGAAAAAAGGATGATTATTTCGATGATTAACTCGAGCCCTCTCATGACTTCATCGCCACCACCGCGCAGAGTATAGAACCAAGTATCAAGGGGGCGACATACCCATAAGGATAATGCGTATAGGTTTTGATACATCAGTGCCATCTATGCCAGTGGTCCAATGCTGCCGCGAAGTTTGAATGCACATCTCGGCGCGTGTTTCAATTTTTTTTACGCGTCACGATAGAGCGTGCTATTCAGGCCTAATAATGATACTGCAATTGCGAGAAACTTAAAAGCAGTGAATGTAGGAAAATCTTCCTGAAGAACTTCCCCAGGTTACTAAAGCAGTAACCATAATACAAGATTAATGTACAAAGTCAACTGGCGATCTGGTGGTTGGTAAGAATAATGATCTCGGAAACTTACTTCAGTGGACATTAGTATTTATTGATACAATAACTGTCAAAAGAAATACAACAATAACAATTTCAATATGACATACTAGAGATGAAATCTGACGAAGTTAACCATTCTACAAGCACATGAGATGCACAAGCAACAAATATCAATGACAACATGAGATGAGCAGCCTTTGCGTAATAGGAGAAAGATTCCATTACTTAAGTAAACACTCCACAGACAAAGAGGGTGACCCAATTTTCCTTGAGGTAGATGTATCTTGCAATAGCTCTGGTACAGGGAAAATAATGCTAATCCTGAAACCATAGACCATAATAATACTTCACTAGAAATAAGCATGCAAGTTTGGATATCATTTCATGGAAGATAATTATTTAATTATGAAAGGAGGACATTATTTCGTAGGAAGTTGTTCATGATGAGTACCCATTAAGATATACAACATATCTTGGCAGAGGAGTCTTAAAATGAAAGGTTCTTATAAGTTAATATCCATCACTTGTACGAAAGAAAGTATTCCAAAAGTAGAAAACGAGAAAAGTGAAGAATATTTTATACCAATGTAGTAGAAATTAAGTTCTTACTTCAAAATGAAAGAGATTAAAGTTTTAAGAAATGTAAACATCGTAGAACACTTAATGAATAATGCTCAATTAATGACAATTAAACAGTTGAAAGGACAGAGTTGAAATAGCAAATTACATACATAACCAACAAAATTATTAGCATTAAACAAACGAAAGCATAGCACTAGCGATAAATGAGTAGTTTGAACACTAGAAAAACTGCAAGTACAATGAAAAACATATTGAAATATAAGGAATACAAGACACCATAAAATTTTGAAAACATGAGAAAAGGTTAGCTAATCACAGGTTGAAATCAAAATGGAATAATGAAGGAAACAGAATTACTCACATTTTCATCACCAAATACATTTCATACCCACGCAATTTAGCAATAACCAAGATCATTGAGACTCGTATCCTTCATCGAGCACATTCCAAAATCGTTAGGGACACTGTAAGCAATAAAAAAAGTCTGCAGTTAACACTAATGACTATCAATATGCCTCAATATCACGTTTGTTTACATCGAGATTCAATATGGCAGCCCCCAGTTCATTACTGCTCAGAAAAACAGGCTACACCAGCGCCTCTATGTTGGGTAGGCCGTTGGACCACTGGGGCTCCGGAAAAATCGAATCGAAAGAGGTTTTCTATACGATATATCGCAGTTCTGTCGCCCCCTTGCAAGTATTAGCTATACATAATCGGTGAGTCTAAATTCGAACTTTAAGAGACGAAAAACTTCGCCACGTAGCCCGAAATAAAACACTCCCAAGGCTCGCCCTTAGTGCATTCCACTCGCTGACATTAATTCCGATTTTTCAGCGAACCGGCTTCATCAGTTAAGTGGGGCTCGTGGGTGTCTACATTCAATTGGAAACTCAATAGTACAAGTGTGGAGCCAGAGTTCTTGTCTCAGGCATTGTCGTGTAAGGAAAGAGGAAAATGGGCGAGAGATAGGCAAAAAGAGTAAAATCCCCTGAATGCAAATTTTACTTGGGTACTCTCAGGTGAGAAGGTAGTGCAATAGAAATTGGTATTTAAAATTGGTAGTTAAAAAGTGATAGAATGGGCAATGTGATTACGTAAAAGGCAATATAAGTGGCCAAAGATTTTACGAAAAAATACGGTGTTGTTGTATCGTGTTTGTGACTTTATTTGCAAAGGTTTAGTACTCAGCGTTGATGGAACTAATTGATCTATCAGCCCTCTTTGGCTGGCATATGGACCACTGGGACATTAAGACGGCATTTTTAAATGGAGCACTGAAAGAAGATGCAACCAGCGGATAAGAAAATTGCAGGAGATTAGAATGTATGCGAGTTAAAAAAAAGGCTTTGTGTGATCTAAAATATCGTCTCACGAATGGAATGAGGCATGATATTCGGCGCTACATCAATTGAATTAGAACCATGAGTTTATGAAAGGGGTAGAGGGAGCTGTATTGTTGTTGTTGCGATATTTGTACTTTTTGTGTTTAGCAATGATTGTGTTGAAAAGGCTTGTTGTGCTCAAAAGTAAACTTCTGATTATGTTTGAATTGAAAGACCTCGATGCAGTGAAAACTGCTCTCAAGATATCAAAGTAAAAAATAGAAGTAATGGCATAGTGGTAGATCAAAGCAAATGATTTGATGAACTGTTGACTAAATTTCAAATGGGCAAAGAGAGTGCTGCGCATTTTAAAGGGGAATTATGATGAAGGATTATTTTTTAAAAGATAAATAATCACTGCTATAAATGAATGGTTATGTAGATGCATCTCATGCTAATGATGTTAGATCGTAAATAATAAACAAGGCTTGATATGACGTCAATTGGGAGGTTTTTTTTAATTGAAAAGCAGAAAGAAATAGAATGTAGCGATTTCCAGCATAGAAGCAGAATACTTGGCCCTTACCAAAGGTACCAAAGAATATACGAATCTAATCTTATCCATGAATTAATTGGAAAGATGAATTGTATACTCATTATCTTCAATGGTAACCAGCCTGCTCAGAAACTTGCGATAAATAAAACTAGAACTAATCAAATTGATGTACTTCTTCTTTAAAATTATTTAAACGGAATCGACGACCATATGATGTTCACGATGGCGGTGGAGGAAGACGGAGAACTTCCATTCTTTTACTTTCTCGTGGAAAAGAAGGAGAGTTGAACAGGGGTATACAATCATTACTAAGCACAAATAAATGGAGTGGTAAACACCTTCAGTCACCGCTCCAACACAACAATCGACCAAAACAACTTTGCCGAAGAAAGGCGGAAACTATACGCCTTTCTGCAGGGAAATGAATTCGACGACAGCATCATCTCACGAGCACTCAAGAAGGTAATGAAGAAGACTAAGGAGGACAAAGAAAACACCGCAGAAGCAGCAAACTCATCAATAAATAACCTCAGCGACCGAAAGAAAGCCTAATGCACATAAAGGGGACAACTGATCGATTTGGAAATATCCTACGAACATGTCAGGTAAGGACAATCTCCTCTTTTCACGCGCAGATAAAAAATCTCTTAAAACCCGTCAAAGACAGAGCTCCACTACCAGTCGAAGGGGTCTACCGTATCCCTTGTCTAACCTGTGGGAAGAACTACATTGGCAGATCAGTTAGAACACGCCAGGAGGAACACCAGAGAGCAATTCGACTGGGGTAGGCAGCTAAGTCCACGATAGCCGAACACGCAGCACTAGGCCACGCAATCGACGTTAAGTAAACAGTAGTTGTCGTCATAGTGATAGGCATTAAAAAGGGACTCGTCCGAGAAGCCATCAAAAGAAATAAGAGATGAACATTGAACAATCTTAACAGAGACTCCGGCCTTAATAATTCTTACTTGGCAAACCGTAATTCGGAAATATAACTCAACATCTTACTCTTCCAACTCCCATCTCCCACCCCCTGAATTGAATACCAATAGATATATATGAATAAATATTCCTACTTCAACTCATGCCCTTGAAAAATCGACCAGCATTCGTCGGGAAACGATGGGGCCACCCGAAAATTAACGCAGCGACATAGCCCTAAAAGTTTTTTCACTAACATATAGATGGTCGCTATCGCTTTGTTAGTGGGGATGTTCAGTATGAAAACGCTGAACTCAACTGAAGAAATGGTAGCCAGTATTTTCAGGAAACATTTTAGACCATTTAAAGTTGCAAAATTTAGAAAAAGGCTGAGTTTAGCACAAAATGTTATCCTATGAATATTGTTTCTTTTTGTGTGAAAAGTGTGTTCAAGTTAGGGGGAGATGCTGTGTTGTAAAAATGTTACTTGCAACTAAAAACCCACTTCGACATATTGGCAACACTGTTTTGATGTGATTATGTGTGTTCTCATGTGTGGCCACGTCAGTGAATCTGTTCCCCGACTTCGACAGAGCATTGTATTTGATCACTTTCGAACGTTATTATAATTGTGGACCGTATACTGTTTAAATCAAAGTCGAGCCGGGCCAGTGGCATACCACTCACCGCTGCTGTTGTTCCCGTCGGGGGCGCGACATGGCTCCTTCTCCTGGGGTTGCTCATACGCTTGCGAAGTTCACTGGACGACTGCCTATTCACTCCCATTCTCGGAGTGACAAACCAAAAACAAAACCAAAACGAAAACCCGACAATTCGCGGTATCGCCAACAGGTAGCGAGGCTCGACTTTTTCTGGGAAATTCACAACCAAACAGTATTCATTAATTTTTTACGAGACAATGAAGACCTAAAGTAAATAGAAAGCCGGTATATTATTTAAGGCTGTTATCCAAACAGGTTGAATAATTTAAGGCCGATTTCTAAGGTAATTCTAGGAGGCAAAGGTAGGAGCTAAGAAACTTCTTCCCTCAACGAAAGATATTTGGCACAACCCAATGGTCTTGCAACTGCTATATCCATCAGAAGATTTACCTTTCAATAAGGACTATGTTACCATTATGTAAAAGAATGGAATCTGTGGCAGAAGTAAAGGAATGCCTTTGCTTAGGTTTATAGTGATAAAAAATCGATACTTTTCTCACTACAGGCGCCGTAACATCAATTAAACGGCTAAAATACTGTGACGCAGAAGGCAGGGTCGACCACCACAACTATCCCTGTATGTGACAGCTGGTACACTCCATACATACATGGCGGTATTCTCCTGAGTAAAATATTCCTTAGTTCAACAACAAAAGCCCTCAATTCAAATTTCATGGGGGGACTATAATACAAGAGACTACATTGATCAAATGCATTGAATTTTCTTAAAGATGGGAACATGGAACGTGAGTACGCTTCGAACTAGCAGAGGGCCAGAAAACCTGAAGGCGGAAATTCAAAGAACAGTCCTCGACGAATAAAGAATCAGCGAAATAAAAATGCTCGAAGTGGGAAACTTATGGAGTGGAAACTACTGACTAATGCACGAAAGGTAAGTATTTACAGCCGAGTGAATTAATTAAGGCAATGCTGGAATAGGTATAATGCTTAGCAAAAGCGCCGATTAAAAGGCCATTTACATCATTATGAAAGGTTGGTAATGGTTAAGATATATAAACCAAAACCCATAAATACTGCATCTCCAAATTTTGGTAAGCCTACAAAAAATAGCTAAAAAACGCATAAGTGTAGTAAGTGTAACAAGGTATCCCTAAAATATTAAGGCAGGCTAGAGGTGAAGAAAATGTAATTATTCTCGATGAATGTAATACTATCACTGACGAAGGTCAAGACGGGAGAAGAGCGGAGAGACAGGGATTATACAGCCAAAATGAAGGACTGACAAAGAAAATAAGCTAGTGTTTTCGAATACAAAATTAAATAATCACATCCGAAGAAAATCAAACAGCCACCATCAAACCAAAATCAAAAACAATCAACATCAAATCAAAAAGCCACCCAATGTATGATGGAAGGTTGGTAATGGTTAAATTGTAAACCAAAACCCATAACTACTGCATCTCCGAATTTTTTTAATCCTGCAAAAAAGTTGATAAATTACAAAAGTGTATCAAGATACCACCGAAATTATCGCGCAGTTAAGAGATGAAGAAAATGTAATTATTCTCGATGAGTATTATGCCATCACTGGCAAGGTCAAGATGGGATAAAATCCGAGAAACAGGGATGATATAACCATAATACAAGACACAAGCCAGTGGTTGCGAATACAAAATTAAATAATCACATCCGAAGAAGATATACAAGGAAATTGCTAGTAGAGATGAGTGACTGTAACTTGATTAAATTCTAGGAACTAGTTGTTTAAGTTGAGGTTGATTCAACAACTAGAAAATTGACGGTAAAATTACCCTTGGGCTTTAAAAGATCGAGGCTATGACTCAATAGCGGTGTTATAAAAACCACCCTGAACTCTCTCAAAATAATAAAAAATGAAAACTGAAGAAAGCGATGAAAAACATTTGGCAAGTAGAAAATAAATAAAACTGGGTATCGAGTGTAATTTCAGAAGGCAGAGGACAACAAATTAGCATCGCATGTGAACGAGAAATCGGAGGAAGAGGGTCAGAAGAACTGGAGCAGTGGGCTATTGGAAGCAGCTGAAGAAGTTCTTGGGAGAAGGAAAATATCAGAATGGATCACGGAAAAAGTCTTGATCTCATTGAAAGCACCACGAAAGTACAGGAATAAAAAAATTGACGAATGCTTACTGAGAATAGGGAACGATATTTGTCATAAACCCAGGGAGGCCAGGGAATTTTAAAAATATCGTGTGCATGGAAAAGTAAAAACTCGCTAGGTAAACACAGGGGAATCACTTCAAGTAATGATAAAAATAATAAATACCGCAAGTGAATGAGGATGGAGAACATATGACTGATGACTAATAAAAGTGAAGATATGGATTGAATATCTGAATGAGACGTGTATAGGAGGGCGACTAAGTACGAAATCAATTTAAATGGATATCGATTATTAAATGTTCGAGTGTAGCAAAAGAATAGAATTATACTGGGGAAAGAAACAATGGAAGAGGTCTACCAGCTTCTCATCAAATTCCTTTAGTCTTCTTCGTGGAATAATTTGACGCAGCAGTACTGTGGATTGGCATTCCATGCTTAGAATAATGAATAAAGTTAACTTACAATGCTGAACAATGACATGCGAATGATCCACAATTCATTTACAAAAACCAAGTAGGGGTATTACTTTATAACGCCCAGGTATGAAGAATAAAGAATTTGGCACAAAGTCAAGAGATCTGGGGCTGTGTTATTTCCCCGTAATTTTCATAGTTTACCACAAAAAGGTACCGATTACATCAAAGAATAAAATGGGAGTTTACATGGATGAATATTCATGAGGAGAAATTAGCACACGCTTATAATATTTACAAAACTGAAAAAGAGTCTAGGAAAGATGGGTAGAACAACGACAAATGCCATCTGAAAATCACCATCAAATATTAGAGTGTAGCAAACGACAGGAAGTCAAGAATAGCATAAAACTAGGGAAACAAACATTGGAAGAGGTAGACCAGTTTAAATATTTCCTAAGGAGATTAACCAGGTGTGAAAACAAGAGAGAAATAATCAGTAGAATAGCTCAGGCGAAGAGAAGTTTTCAGAAAAAAATTGCATCAATTTGCTTATAAAAGCAGGAAATTTTATCTTGAAGTTCGGAAACCTTCTATAAGAACCTACAATTCGAGCATTCTTCTCTATGGCAATGAATCATGGGCAATGACAGCAGTGGAGAAACTAATGGATATTCGGCTGTATAAAATTAAATGGATCGTTCGAGTGAGGACTGCGGGATTCCTCAGAAGAGTGGAAGAGAATAGAAACCCTAATCAATACTTATAGTAGAAAACACACCATTATAATCGAACATATATTGAAAAACTGATCTTGATTGTCTGATGAAAGCAATCCTTGACGGGCAAGTGGATGTTAAGAGCGGAAAAGTAATACCTCCGATTTCATATTGAGAGATTCATTCGCTCTCCAAGAGACATGATTAAATATTAAAATGAACCTGTCAAAATTTACGTGAACTATGTAAATTTATAACAGCTCTCTTTCCTACTAGTTGCCTTCATATATTCACGGATAATCATACCAGTTAACAGCCGAGGATTCGTAGCATAAAATACAATTATAAAAGAGTAAATTATGAAATATCGAAATAAAAGTAATCACAGAATAAGTTAATTTTTGCGCACCGAACAGGATTTAGTTCATATTTAACTACCAATAGATACAAATAGAAGCAGAAGATCTATACATGGGAATATTCAAAGGCCTATTAAATGAAGTGAATGATATTGACTCACCATATTCCGTTAGCCTTCCTCGTCCTTGACACCTCATCGAAATTCCCCATTCAACCCCAACCGTTTCACGAAACTGATCCATTACCCCAATATTAATCGAGGACCTGAAAGAAAAAGTTTGCATTAAAGGCTGGCATTATTCACGTACTAAAAGTTTACGCTTTACATGGAGCATAACATAAAGATTATATTGAAATTAAAGGCTAAAACAAATTATCATACTAACGACCACAAAGTTGAAATAAGTGGAAAAAAGAAAGTTGAAAGCGAAGTGCTGTGAATCCAATCACGATCCCAAATATTTTATTACTTTTCCTCAACATCAACAATATTTGACCAATTTATGCAAGGCGGTTTCGGAGTGGCAGGTGCATGTATTAACGAAATAAGTTGATTGCAATTTCCTAGGTTCAAATACCAAGGACTTCTTAAAATACCTCGTAGGAACTTTAATCATGTGGAATAACTCGACATTCATGTACCAATTATGGTAAAATTTTGGATGAATAAGGGTCGCTGACTAGCAACTGAAGAAATCGCGGATAGGAGCTTCATTTTAAAATCACACGTTCTCTCACAATCAGCAACGAAGCAGCGTGGCTGGCATGAAATACACTGTTCCACGTCTAATTTCAATATCCTATATTTACAGTCACTGCGATGAAATTCATCATTTTATCCTTCGACAAAAAATTAACTACCCTGCTGAAGTACAAGAAGTAAGCTACCAGAGTGCCGTACGGATCATAATTCCTACGATCAAGCCGTTATCTTTGATGTTCTAAAAACCACGATGCATGTAATGATAAAACTACTCACAGGTTACATACTCATTTCAAATGTCGACACTTCATGACGGAATGTAATTATCATAATTTACACATATTCCACTCGGAAAAACTTAGTCAAGGGTAAAACGAGTTGAATGATCGAATATTCGCTCTGGCAACAAAGTACGGACTTAAGTCCATTGCCGATATACTTTTCACAAAATCTCGAAAATTTTCAATTCTTAGGTCACAAGAGAAAGAGAAAAAACAGGACGGTTTTAAGCGGTGAGGAGATTTCCCTATCACTAACGTTCTTTAAAAAAACTACTCCGACATTAATATTAACTCCAGGTACATTTCACACGTGGTATTAAAATTTGGAATGTGCAGGCAGTTGGCGTAATAAATATTGTCACCCAAAATATATGCCACTATGAACACGATAACTAAATGAAGTTGAACAAATTGTATTTGCGAAGTATCCTACACTTCAGAGAATAAATTGAAAGTGCATTGAAAATAATATGAAAATGATTCAACATAGGAATAGTTTAGGTACTCACCTCTTAACCCCAAGAGAGCTTGCCGCGAACTGAAGTCCAGAAACAGTGGGAGGGGAAGTTCCGACACTCCGTTAGCCATGTCACGTGTGTCTGTGACGTCACGATAATTTCGAACCGATTTATTTATTTAGGTAACGATAATTCTAAAAAAAATCGCTGGATATCGTAAAGGTCATTCGAAATTGTATCCAATAAAATACATCAACAAATACGGTCATGATCTATATTATAAATAATAAAATATATCGCGCGGAAAATCATTAATACGATTAACCAATGAGATTCGTTTATTTGGTGCCGCTGTTACACAATAAAGCGCGGGAATTCTTAAGCGGCCAACGATCGAAACTCACGTGATCTATGTTCCAGATTTTTCTAGTCATCTGCGAAGGTCTTTAGGTACGTTTGCAAAACACGTCATCTCATTACGAAAAACAGTACATCAACTGCCGTCAACTGCATTCAACTGCCGTCCGCAAAGCAGCACCTCCCCCTCCCACTACTTACGAAGAAAAGCACACCCCATTCCATCACCAACCGTCCTTTCGGCAGAGTCACACTTCTGAATGTTTTCAATTTGTTAAATTAATTTCCTGGACTGTTTCAGCCGTTCCTTCGTTCGTTGAAGTCACCGTCTCATTCTGCGGAAACGAGGATGGAGAGCGATGACTACAAGCTACATATCATCAGAAATACTGAGAAGAAATAAAGCGGTATTGACTGAGGTAAGTGGGCACAAGTTATTTTTATGAAATAGTGAACAGAGAAAGTAATTCTAATCACGATAGTCCTCAAGCATTAACATGCATACGACAGTGAATAGCGGAGACATGTAGTGAATTCGCGAGCAATAAGAACATTGCTAATCCCACTATGCGATAAATACATAAGGGATAAGATTATTTGTGCTCGATTTAGTGCATAAAAACTCACTCCATTACAAGTCACTTTATTGTCATCTAATTTACCGAAGATTTAAATATGAAAACCACACTGAGCATTATTAGCTTCCATTCAATCAAGGTCGTATGCATTGCTTCGGTTAATACTCCTTCGGATCTAGGTATTATTTCGGTGCTAAAGATTCCATGAAACGGAAATGTTCTATTTATTTGCCAGTTCTACGCCAGCTGCGAATGGGTCGATATTCTCATAATTGCTGCCTTAAGTTTAATAGCAAAAAAGCTTTCAAATGGCACCCAAAAATATTTTCCATCTTGTTAATTAGCCGAGCGTAAACAATTAAATCTAGGCAGTGCCAAAACAGACCTTTCAATTGCTTCGAATTTCTTCGCTCTTCGGTTTGATCTATGATATTCAATTAAGTCCGCAATGTGATCATCTTCTTTCACTATGCCACAGATATCGATAAAATATGCTAACTTGCGTGCTCGCTTTTACATTTTTTCATTTCAAATGGTGTTAGTTAGTACCTTTCACACCTTTCTTGGCCACAAAATAGTGTCGTTAAGCCTGAATAA
Source organism: Ischnura elegans (assembly GCF_921293095.1). Lineage (NCBI taxonomy): Eukaryota > Metazoa > Arthropoda > Insecta > Odonata > Coenagrionidae > Ischnura > Ischnura elegans. The sequence continues at coordinate 97,034,561 of NC_060254.1, forward strand.
TTATGTCATTATACTCATTTCTTTCCGTGAAGATTCTTGGTCTTCATCTTCGAATCTTACTCAAGGTAAGTCATGTCGTTCTGATTTCATCATTAGAATTAATCATTTTGTAACGACTCAAATTAATTATCTTTGAAATGGCAAATTTTATTCTTCAGTGAGGGAATAAAGACTGGCATCTTCAGTAGGTTTAAACGTATTTTATATTATTACAAATTTTGGTTTTATTTTCCCCGAAATAAAACTATTGTCAATTATAATTATTGCGGATTTTAGGCACCACTTCTTGGCGCCACCAGGCATGCCTATTAGAAGTTCAATGGTTAGAGAGGTTAAAGTGAAGGAGATTTCGCAACAGATCATCGAAGCCACAATGATCGACGCTAACATTCTGCAAATTTCAAGAAAAAGCTGTACGGAAATAAGTTCATTGGTATTAGCTTTGTCACCTTTACTAGAGGGAAATTTCAATTGAAAAATTGAAACTAAATGAGTTTATGGATTGTTATCAACGCATTTCTGCATGGGAATATTTATGAATGTGTAATTTAGACTTTGGAAGCGTGGTTTGCTTATCAGTATTGTGTTATTTAATGATAATGGTCGTAGTCAACAGAAGCTGAAGAGATACAATTCATCCGCTTCATAACTTTTAAAAATGAGATAAGCCGACAAAGTATTCGGTCAATATATTAGAATATTCTTCCGCAACTCACGAGTTATGTCAGCAGTACATGAGGAAAGGTGTCGTGGTTTACTTCAGCTTTCAAGCGGTTTCGATTTTTCTGTAAACTACATGACGAAGGAAAAATATGGAGAGGGGTTTTTCTTGGATAAACAAGTGAACGAAGCAAATGCGGTAGAAATATTGAATTAGCACTTATGGATTGCGTTGTGTCTGAGATTTAGACGGTCGGTACGCAAGGGATGAAATCAAGTTATATACCATGAAGCACGCAAAAGAATAGGTTTAGATTATAGCGAGTCATACGGTTACTGCTTCACGTAGGTTAACACATTCATGTGTTTAAAGCGCAGTGGGAAGTGGAAAAGAAGCTTATCTACTTCTACCAACCAAACAGCTTTCTCACTTCAACTCTGTTTTCCAAAGAGGTGATTCAGTTGTACTTTTCTATCTGACCCTATTATCACTGAATAAAAACCTTTTTGAGAATTTGTGTACAAGACACTGCTTGCTTTATCAGACACTTTACAGATTGAAAACTGTTAGAAATGGCGTATCAGTACAGTATCTGTATCGGGTGCAAAATTAAAGTATTGGAACATTACGAAGTTGTATACGAGCCTTTCGAATATTCATCCCAAGGCATCTTAAATCAATCTTAGTCGAACCTATGGAAATTGGTGGCCAGATCACGCGATAGAGAAAGCGCAATACTAGGGCATTTATACCTATTGAACTAATCTGAAAACCCTTTTTTATTTATCCCGCTATACTACAAAAACGGATAGCTCCAACATTCAATGAGTATTTCTCATTTTCAAAGAGACTCCACGAATTGTGTCTAAGAATTTTCCTTCCCATCAGAAAAAAATGGAGCTATATCAATTTTGTTTTAAATGATTTCCTGCAAAAACTGTTCAACCTCCATGTTGAATAAAACTGCAAGAGGAGAAGACTCCCTACCTTCTGCTTGCTGCCAGGTCCATCGGCGACAGAGCTCAGCTTTAAAACAGCGACACTCCGAAATACTTATATTCACAAGCACTTCACATTGAACACAATACTGACAATGAATTATTTGATGGACCCTAGACACTTTCACTTCACTCTTTAGCCGATGAGTAACACATTCTGGTAGCTTCACATAATTCCAAGAGACATGAACACTGCTTCTATCGTGATGAAGAACCATTTATTATTATCCAAGCGTTGAGGAAAAGGCTTGAAGAGATCGTTGATAACTTGATTTTAAGATTGCACTGTCAATCACTGAATTAATTGAATTGTTCACTCCACCTTTCGTAAACTGTAAAAAGAACAAGAAGTAGCTTTAAGCTGTAGCACTAAAATTTGGTACTGATGAAAATAACAGTTCTTAATCATTATACTCGGAAGTAACATGAAGTCAAAACCAAGGATGTGGGTACAAAAACTCCAATAATAGTGACCAAATAATTTGCCAAAGAATGTTTCCTTCTTGATTAAAATTATGAACAATTATGATTAAATTTATAGATTATCATGGATTAATAGGTTATTTACGAGAATAGGACTTACCCTTACACTTCAGCGAGGTAGGACACACATCCTTACCCCATCCGAACTGCTGTGAGACTCAAACTTAACTAGGTATGTTGGAATGAGGAAATGGGGGGGGGGGGGGAACCCAAAGTGACGCACTGCTTCTTACTGACAGTCCTGAGAGGTAATGGAGGGCGGGGAATCACTGAGAAAATCAGGGGAGGTTGCCGTGAACAAATAGCTCAAGACCGAGTCAAAATTGTTTGCTCCATTTTGAGTCCAAGTGCATCGCGAAGGCATTCGGGAGAGGTTTGGTTAGCGCGTCGTAGGGTGGAGAGCTGGAGGTTAAGGGGAGGTATTGAAGGAGAGGGGATGGGGGAAAGGGAGTCAGGGCACAACAAAAGAGACCCTCTACATTCCTCTCGTGACGTCACATACTTTGGTCACAAGGTTCGTTTTACTGCGAATAGTCGCAGAGTGAGCTTTTATGTTGACTTAACTGTGTTAAAGCAAATGAAATTACAAGCACGAGTCAACACGTGAATTCATGAACCAAATCCCCTGAATATGGACGTGTATTATGCTATTATGCGTAATATTACTATGACCGTGCGGTGTGGAAGCGGTGGTCCTCTTGCATGCTGCAAGATGGTGATTAATCACCCCCTGCCAAACATCCGAAAAGTGGCACGCAGAGAATAATGTTAATGTAGAAGATTTAGAACATGCAGTAATTTCTGTTCAATCGCCTGCATAATTAGATTGGTTACACGGTGAATTCTTAAGTTTATTCATTCAAGTGTACACATATCCTTTCACGTTTTCATGTATCCTATTATCAAACATAAACACCAAGGAGAACTTCTTAATCATTATACACACAAGAAACATGTGATAAATGTTTTTCAAGTCCTAATTCGATTATTATAGTGAGCATTAAAGATTTGACTCAACCATAAAGTATCACGGGATTAACTTCCATCCGAATGTCACTTCAATTTCATAGCATGAACTGTTCTATCCAGAACTGCAATACATTACTTATCTTATGCTATCGCTGCTTTTATTTATTGCATAATTTTATACGTAGGTGGAGGTTGGTGCGATGGCGGTAGGTGACGAGGTTTTTAGTTTTCTGATCCTCCGACCGACCAACCACCTCAAGTATAGATAGTTTAGATGTAATGGCTAATGTTATATACCTGATTATTTTCATTTGTGTTCAGTATTTTCTGTCTTCTTTTTGATCTTCCTGATTTAATATTCTGTACCTGAGTATTGTTTATTTTTAAATTATTCTTTGCGTGTTCCTTTTATTTCCGAGGACTGTTTTTTTCAATCTCCAATGTGTCATGACTAAAAGACGAAGTGATCGATTAAATATCATTTCATTGCTAAATAATAAGTACACATTTGCTTCGTTTTCGACGCAATGGCCTCGGCGATGGTTGTTCTCCATAGAACGTTGCTACGAATGCCTTTTAATGATTTTACCGCTTTCCTGAATATAATCGTCCGCTTTCAAACGCTTTTTCCTAGCCAAATTGTCACTCCGGCGAAATATGCAAGCCAAAAATCGCAAGTTCATTATTGGACGGAGGGTTATCGTAAACTAAACGTAAATTGAAATTGCTCAAAGAACAGTTGGGTAGCACAAGCGCTTAGGGGACGTGCGGTGTCATGTATCAGAACACTTATAGAATTCAGCACGCCTCTTATTTTATTTTGAATGGCTCCGCGCAATCAACCAAGAAGTTGCAATTATCGTTATACCCGGCAGAATAAAATCAAAAAGTAACACGCCTTATTTGTCCCAAAACAGAGAATCATAATAATTCGATTGTTTGAGGATCGCCTGAATCTCATTTGCTTGCTTGGTGACTTTTAATGCCTCCATTGCTTATGCTGTATCTTTCTTTCAGGTGTCATATGTTATCCGTCTCAACCTTGGCCACAGTTGATTTTTAAATATTTCTCTTTTAATAGCATAAAGGACAAGACATTTCAATTCCCATTCATCAAATTTCGTTCTTGTCACTCCACGGTTCACGCTACGCGAGAGAATCAATGGCTGCGAACTTGCTAATGAGGCTTGCTACTAGCCTTAAACTGACTACTTGTGTTCGCAGATGACCGAGCTTGTTAAGGAGGGCGTGGAGTTACCCGTCACGGGCAATACCCTTCTGGATGACTCACTCTATCCATGCACTAGATTGGAACTGCACTCAGCGTCCAAAAGAACGGAAGGGCTGGCGGGCGCAGAGCCACCGATCGCTTTTTACCTTCTCCCTTCCCCAGATCCTGCATCCGAGTCAAAGTGGACCTGCTACGGCTTCCGAGTCTCCCCATGTCCAACAGAGAGAACATCTATGGCCCACGTCCTGGACAGCGCGGCTTGCGATGGTGTTGGGGGACAGAGCTAAATCGGTGTGTTCCTGAAATGAGCGGGTGATGGCCTTTGGGAAGGCGGAGGGATCAGGAGAATTCTTTTTTCTCCAAATCCTAATCTCAAATAGTCTTCTATGATACTCATGCTATCTGAGCTCTACCTAATCCTAAAATTTAGAGTAACTTCCTTTCACACATTTGAATTAATATTTAATTAGCATTACTTCAATGGGCATCAAGCCATTTTAGAATCTTATGTAGGGTGCTATCTTACTCGAGACATAATTAATGCAACATTCGCAATATCATCGACTTTAATAGCTGTTTCCGAAAGAAAATTTCTTCGTGACCTAGGAAAAATACGATAACATGAAATACTTTTGAAAATTCCAAATTTGAAATAGCATAACGCCTACCATATTAACTCATACTAAATTTCATCTTACGCCCATTAGGCACCATGTATTTCTCTCTTTTCTACCATAATTCAGCCGCATCTTGTCACCCTTTTCTTCTCTAATTACTAAGCCTATTAGTTAAGAGGATACATGATTTGATCACCTAATAAATGTTCAATTACTTCCTGAAAACGGGCGTGTGACCATAAAACAATTGATTTGGCAATGAGAACTTGTGGGAACTCTTCTCCACCATTCAATTCATATATATATTGCAAATTATCTCGATGACCTGAGCCTAATTAGTTAGCCTATAACCAAAAGGAAGAGTTTTTTTTTACATAAAGAGGTGTTCTACATAATACCCCGCAAGCCGCCTAAAAGGCGTGTGGCAGGCGGTGTTAGGATTTAGTGTAGGAATTAGGATCCGTTTACAGATAAAAATGAAGTGCTCTAACGAAGTTGGGACTAGCGTTTATTTAAGTCCTTTATGGTTCGGGGGAAAAACGAATTCCCATTTCTATCCGTTCGGAAAAAATATCTCTTAATTTATCGCTTCTAGTGGACCTAGTATTCGGTTCGCGGATTAAGTCTTTCTGCACCGGAAAAAATTGTATGTCTCTTAATTAAGAGCAGAAAAAATTGTTTAAAGGAATGTTTTCGTTCACGTGTGAGTTGTTTTATCGCTGTTTATTACCACAAGCCACGGTATTGTAGTTCTTGCATTCCTAGTTATCCTGTGCTTAGTAATAACATCTTTGACCGTAGACTTATCAGCGTAGCCTTGTCACTAATAGATTCCCCGAAGTTCCGAACCGTTTTGCCCACTACTTCTTATTATTTAACGAACCAGAAGTATTGGTCGTGTAATATCGGTTCTCTGAAGGCAAAATGTAATATTTCTTTCATCTTGAAATGCAGCCAGTCAAGGTGCATGTCGTCATTATTATTAGCACAAGATAAATACGTAACTTTCATGCGAACGTTTGTCATTATATGTAAGAAAAAGGTGCGTAGGGGCCAAATTAATTAATTATAATTTTCTTTTCATGCTCTTTCGCGCATACCCAGCAGGCGCGACGGATGTAAATAGCTTGGCCTGGACAAGAGGAGAATGGATTACGAAAAAAAACGACGACGCAAAGCCAGAAGACCAGGTGGAATTGTTAATACTGAGGTAAGGTTTTAGGGAAAAATTATTTTTATCCATAATGGAGAAGTTTCTTAAAGTTACCTGTAAGCCTGAAATTATCGGTTATATGAAATTTATTGTTTGAAAATTTGATATCACAAGTTTATCTTTTTTCTGTGTGAATGATCCGCTACTATCATGGTACTAATATAGTAGTATCATGTACTAAATAAGCTTACCAATGGATGCACTTTTTCCTTGTTAATTTATTTAAAAGTAGTCATATGATCTTTTCTCATATTTCTCATTCTTCTTGAGAGAAAGGCTATTAATTTTGTTAAATGAAAGCATATCCCCAAAATATCTGAATTCTCAAAGGACAAGGTCAAATCTGTGCTAGCTGGGACCTCGACATACTTGGTAAATGAAAAATTTTAAAACTTATGTCTGGAATCTAGCAGAGAAGCCAAACTTTCATTTGCATTCAGAATACAGAATTAGTACTAAAATTACAGACTTCACAAAATACTGACTGCCTATATGAATTGAAAAAAAATTGAAAGGCCTTGAGCTCCTATTCAGATCTTACAAAAATATATATTTTTGCATCACTTTTAAACTTGACTTCTTCTTTTCTCCTTTCAGGAAGTGGCTGATGGTGCAGAGTTGGTTTCCTGAATTCAGGTTTCATCTTGTGCAATGGGTTACAACGTTTGTTCCGTGTTAACATTTTTTTCTATTTTCCAACTCAAACCATTGTTTGTACTTGATTTATCTTTGTGCCATTTTTTTAATCTAAGTTTCACCTCCTGTTTGCTGGCCCTTAATGCTTCTTAGCAATATTCATGGCCACACATGTTCTTTGTGTGTATTATTTTATTTTTCTCTTTGAATAAATGTTTTATTATCTGTATGTTCTGGTTTCCTTATATTTATTCATCTGTTTGATCCATATTGATATTAAGTGGGTGTGGATCAGAAAATCAATATGTATAATTCATGTACGAGGGCCTGCAGATATATATGTATATTACATATACCTAAGGGTATTCAGATTTCCAATTTGTATACATACATCTGAGGGACTTTTGAGCCACTTCTACGTGAAATATACAGACGTAATACGATTGTATTCCATCGCATACATATGTATAATTCATGTATGGGTATTCAGATTTCCAATTTGTAATACGCACGTATACATACATCCATAGGGACTTTTGAACCACTTAAGTCAAATATACCAATGTAATACGACCGTATTCCATCTTATACATATGTATTTGGTCACGTATTTTTTGTGTAATATTGATGCAATACAGATGTAATACAAATGCCGTGTTATCTGGAAAAATATCTATAATTATAGATTTGATATTGTAAATGACTGTTTGCCATTAAATATCCCTTTTAAACTTGAGATTTAAAAACTTTAATGCGCCTCACGAATTTGTACATGGTTTTTCGTTGTATTTGACACACTGGTGAACGATTCTTTCATTCGCCGTTGTCAATTATTCTTACCTGCCATCTAACGAATTCTAAAATTAAAACTGCAGTTTCGAGGTTTAAGAGTGGACGACGACCATTCTCTTCAAACACCCTAAGTATCGCCAATTTTTCGTTATTTTCCGACAGTGCGAATGAGCTAGCCGCGGAGGAAATAATCGCTTTCGCCTTGATGCAGAACCACCATTCAGAAAGCCGTAAAACTCACCATTTTAAACTGTTCATCTAAAAATTCCGCAATTCATAAATGTCGCATATTCCGCTTATCCTGGTGGGTATTCCATATCCCCATATACTCCGGTATTAGTTCCACCTAAACCCCCCCCCCCCCCACTCGCAATTCCTAGCTGCGCTCCTGCATCGATGCATGCACATAAAACATACAGATCGATGCATTGTCTTCCCAAGCAATGGAAATGTCATCTATTTTTTCCATATTTTTCCGCCAAACATCTATCCCCCCTCCGAAAATGTTTCAATGTCGCGGTATAGAGACAGCTTCAGGTACCCGGAATAGCATTATTCGCATTTTGCATTGGATTTTCGGATGATGTAGGCTGCATTACCAGCGCACCGCGGAAGCCTTCGCACCAACCGGATTTTCGGGTATTTAGCATGGCGGTTTTCAAGAATAAATATCCCGAAACGATGGAATTTCACCCAGAAATGGACACCGAATGATCACGTCAGACCGGAGTAAAGCTCTCGATGTGGACTTTCTTGACCACCAAACCCCCACTCAACCTGTAATGCCAGAGTACCACCAACTTCCAAGTCGGCCCTCGAGGTACTTTCCGCCTTCATCACGCACGGGGGTATGACTTTAGGTTAGGCAAAGACCTGCTAATGAAATGTATGTACTTTTAATATGTTAGCGTAATAGTATTACTGCCGAACTTCAATCGGCTACGGTCGCCTGGTAGAGACTCTATCAGCAAAAGATAAAAAGGTGAGCTCTACGTCCTCAATGTCAACTGGGAAATGAAAAAACTCCAATGGCCGTAACATGGGACCTCGTCGCAGGTATAAACAAAACACTGTGTTGCTATGCTGGAACGGGAAGATTCGCAGCGGTGACCAACCCCAGCCTCCCCACCGGAAGCTCTTCACAAACACACGGTCAACTCTGAAGGAACCTTCGCGAGGTAACACGCCACCCTGCATCAATAAATTCTCCTTCACAATATAAAAGTGGGGGATAAAACTAATTTGTTTTAAATAATTTTAGGCAAAAAGTGTTTAAGCTTCATATCGATCAAACTGCGAGAAGACTCCCTACCTTTTATTTGCTCCCGGGTCCATGGGCGGCAGAGCTCAGCTTTACAACAGCGATTCTCCAAAATATTTATATTCACCAACACTTCACATAGAACACGCAAATGACAATGATTTTTTAATGAACTATTGACACTTTCACTTCACTGCACAGCTGGATGATCACTCGCTACTGGCGTTCAGTAACATAACACGAAGCTTCTCATTATTTCCACGAGGCATGCATACTTTGAGCAGTATGACCGATGATAATACTCCAAAGTTCATGCCAAAATATTGAAAGGGATAGTTGGAAGCTTGATCAGAGGCTTGTACTATCATTTAACGGATTGAATTATTCGCTACACCTTTTGTAAGCTCTAGAACAAAGAAAATCAAGAAATACCTTTTAATCTATAACGCGAACAATTACATTAAGGATACTATACCACTATACCTTTTAAGCCATTTTTAAAGACATAATTTCATTTCACTGTAACTGGTACATGTTCAAGTAAATTTCCGCACGTTCTAAATGAACGAAAGATAACGAAAGATAAATGTGTGAACCAAATTGTTGCGTTCATATATTAACTTGCTCGTGATAGTATATCATGTAGCCAGACCTTACTCCTGGAGCCAGATTTAAAAAATAGTTAACAAAACACGAAAAGTCTGAACCAAGTCAAAAACTATTATCTAATACATAGAAATAGCATGGAATATTAGGTTATTAACAAGCATTTAACTTACCAGTAATCTTAAGCGACAGATCGTCCACCTCTCAACGCTAACCGAACTACTGTGAGATCAACACTCCGCATAACATAATGAGGAATGTGGGGATAAAGCCAGAGTGACCCACTGCTTCTTACATACAGCACTGGTGGAGTAAATGGAGGTTGAGGAAACACTAAGAATCGCAGGGGAGGTTGCCTAGCACAAATATCCCAAAGCAAAGTAAAAACTTTTTCCTGGATTTGAGTCCGAGTGCGTCATGAAGGCGGTAGGGACAGGTTCGGTTTGCGCGTCGTTGGGTGGAGTTGTGGTTAGGGGGAGGTATTCAAGAGCGTCGGCGAAGTCGGGAGGGGAGAGGGAGAAGAGACCAAGGGCCCTATATACCTACCGAGACGTCACTTACCTGCGTAGTCTACATTGATCACTAATAAAGGTCACTTCCCCTGCAGCAAATTTGATCACAAGAATAAAATAAGAGATAGTCTGTAGAACAGATAGACACTAGAGAGACTGATCGAGACTATAACGGCAGAGTTAGGACTTATTGATAGGTTTTTAGACATTTGCCTGGCCTGAATGATGATACATCGGTATAATGCACTGCGAGCCTCTTCATTTGTGTTTGGCAGGGGGTGAGTGTACACCAACATGCAGCATGCGATGCACTAGGTCTTCGTGGTCGTCTAAAGCGGTACTAGCGTGGTTGTCTGTGCGGTTACTACGATAGATCAGATCATAACAATAGATGAAGAGATATGGAATGTACAACACTTAGATTCAGAATGTTGTTTTTTACACGATCAATAAGAGACTATAATGGCAGCGTTAGAGCTTACTAATAGGTTATATTCGTTTAGTTGTGATGTAGCCTACTAACAAATGTATTCTTTATGCATGTTTCGGAAATTGTCTCGTAACTCTCACAGTATGTTTTGCGTGATCTAGCTGACTAAGTTCAAAAGTAGTTGTCAAGTTTTGCCTTTCCATGGATATGGTAGTATAATTTGTTAATATGCGGAACGTTTTCATGATCTTGTGGTGTTCATGTGGGAATCCTCTTGCATGCTTCATGATATTGAGTGATCACCCCCTGCCGAGAACCAAATTGTCTGCTGTTCTCCTGGGCCAATGGAATTCTACGAAAATCGACAAATATTCCTCCTTACGATTACACTGTTAAAAAAATTAGTCAGGAATATCAAATTCTGATGAAATTTGTAAAAATGTTCCGCTCATATAGAACACTGTATATTTCGGTGATGATGACCAAAAATCAAAAACAGTTAAATAAATTTTATCAAAATGATAACAGCAATTCGATCGAAATTACTAAAAAAAACTACTAGTAAAAGGACGGTAGAAACGACGTAAAGTGCGCATATGAGAGATTCCCTCTCAGATTAACATTGTTCTCATTGAAAATCATAAATTTAGGATTTAACGCATGTTTCAGTGAAAGAAATAAAAAAGTGGAGAAAAAACACTCCTTCGGGAATCATGATTGCTAACGAACAAGCAAGTACTTTCGTGAAATTAAGCATAACTTCGATGCAATTCACCTCTGAAGCGTATTTATGGGTTACCCAAAATACATAAGGAACATATACCGCTAAGACCTATCGTTAGCGCCATAGACGCCTCACCGCACAAGCTGGCCAAATAATTAGCAAAAATTCTACTACCTAAAGTAGAGGAAGCCCAATCGTACGTAAAGAACTCAAAGCATTTCCTATAAATCGTTAAGAACGTACGGGTGAACCCGGAGGACATTCTCGTCAGCTTTGACGTCACATCACTCTCCACGAATATACCTGGAGAAGAGGCGTTGAAACTAATAGAAGAAAAGTTTGACAAGAGTATCGCTTCTCTGACATCAATTTGCCTGCACAGCACATTCTTCCGATGGCGAAACAATTTTTACGAACAAATATCAGAAGCGGCGATGGGATCTCCCATCTCTCCAGCGGAGGCGAATATTTATATGGAACACTTGGAAACAGTGGCAATCAAAAATGCAGTGCATATACCCAAATATTGGCAACGGTACATAGACGACGCTTTCACCATTTGGACGCATGGTCAACGGAAGTTAGAAGAATTTTTTTAATAATTAAATACACTTAATAGCAATTTTAAATTCACCATGGAGATAGAAGAGTCAGGAAAACTGCCATTTCTCGACGTCTTGGTGAAGAAGAATGACAACGGAAGCCTAGGCCACGCCGTGTATTGAAAACCGACGTCAACAAATCGGCATCTCCATGCCAGTTCTCATCACCACCCTGCTCAATTAAACGATGTGATGCCCTCTCTAATTGGACGTTCGATCCGGCTGAGTGACCCGAAGAATCTATCTTCAGAAACTATTAATCTGAAAACCATCCTACGTCTTAATGGTTACGACAACGGAGCTATATCCCGCAATTTTAAAAACATTATCCACAGAGACAACAGGAAAAATCCCAAGACAGAGAAAACATCATTAGCCAAAAATAAAGCCTTCTTCCCCTACGTGAAAGGAACGACAGATAAGATCGGCAACATCCTTCGGAAATTTGACCATTAAGCCACAGCCATTAGCCATTTTAAACCACACACCCAAGTACGACACCTCCTGAGAAATGCCAAGGGAAGGAGTATACAAAATACCCTGCGGAACGTGCGAGAAGAAATACATCGGGGCAACGGGACGAACGGTCAAAACTCTAACAGAAGAGCACAAAGGGGCCATTCGACTGGGTTACTCTTCAAAGTCAGCCGTAGCGGTACACGAAGCCACCGGACATGCGATCGACTTCGAAAAATCAAGAGTCATCGCGAGGGTAAAACATTTTAATGTCAGTGAAAGTAGATAATGTCAGTGAAAATACTTGTACTAATTTGAAAATACGGCACTTTATTGATTCTTAGAACAGTATATTCGCAATGAAATATATAGGTATATACACAGCCGCATGCTTTTCCTCACAACAATGCCCTCAGAAGCCGATAGCCGCACGTTGCTAGGAGTGCGTTAATATGCCTGCAATCTTTGCAAAAAAGCACACGCAGCAACCGAGAGCACGTATAAAAACGACTGTTTTTTTGGAGGAAACAGCTTTTAATATGGGTAATACCATACGTAAGTAACAAAACAACTTCTAAACTTTATTATACCGTGTAATACGCCCTTAAGAATATATATTTTTCCCATTTTTTGTTCAAATACATCCCACAGAGAGAGCTGCATAGCAACCAGGATCTAGTTCTCTCAAAAATAATTTTATGTCAACGAAATTCGCATTTTCCTTGGTTTTCGGGTAAATTTACTCAAGGAAGAGATTGATAGAGCCCCGTATGAAGGTGTTATTTCCCAGCCTTATTTTTCCTGGCGGAAATTTATCGTAGTCATGCATTATTTAATCGATTTCCTTTCCGGTATGTCTCCAGCAATTCCATTGCAATGTATTAGTACTTCAAAGTAAAAAACTGGAGAAATTGGGACATGATAATCATATTTATCATGAATCGAACATGTAATCGATGCATATGATGATTTTTTGGGGCGTTTGCTGGGAATTTTTTCTCCGGTCGATGAGAGATAAACACATTCCTTTGCAAACATCTTCCCAATAATTTCTATGTGAAGGCATATTAATGAACGACTTAAAATAGCTAGAATAACGGATACAAAACTGTGTAAACTCACACTGAGCCATATTATCCCCTCTTCAAGAGAACAATGAATTAGTACTCTCAGCACAGTTCACTGAAAGTTTGTCTAAAAAGAAAAAAAATTGTGAGGCATATATTTCAATATTTCAAATGAAAATTTTTATTTTAGAGCTATGCAATTTGTGCAAGTTAGTACGGGATCGTAACTGGATTGATTCCCAAGTGAAGTAGATGGGTCCTTTGCGATGCAAGGGTGAAATAGAGGCTTGATAACCTCACTAGATGTTAAACATATAAGACACTTAGGGTCCCAAATGCCTAAGTGTAGACCTGTTCATTTAGATTCCCCACGAAGAACCCGGGTTAATGCTTCTTCTCCAATTCTTCTCATTGTACAATAAACTCCGAGACTCCAATTGGCAAATGCATGATACGATCTTTCTCTGTCCTGCATAGTCTACAAGTGTCGTTAACTAATCCACTTTTGATAGCAAAATCTATGGAGTGGGAATGAACTGGACGCAAATGTCTTTGTGAACAAGAACGATCACTTTGATCGACTGATCAAATGCAAGAATATGATACTACGTTAGAGCCACACCACGTGGATGGCACTGTCGCCTTTTCCTGGAGCAGCATGGGACGTATTTTCCATCCCCACACCCAGCAGGGAGTATCCATGTTCCCTAATGACGTTGGTCAGTGATTTCTGTATTCCCATGTATTTCCTGATTACTCCAGAGAAATATCTCCTCTCTCTCTCTCGCCATCACCTTTGGCTTTTTCGAAATTAACCGTGTGGCCGAGTTCACTTCTTGCCTTCTCACCATGTGTCACATTGTACATTCATGGTTGTCAGGTTAGCTGTCATTCAGGAAACTATCACAGTTTTTATTTCCTCTCTATAATAGGCAGATGCCTAGGACGCAAAGAGGTGGAGGAATTGGCCGCCGAGGGCCCTATCCCGGAGGAGTTGGAGACTCTGGGGGCTGACGTGGAATTACCACAAACAGAAGAGATTCCGATAGCCACAGCCTCATCACCCCCGGAGGCGGGCCGACCATCAACGCCCGCCTCTCCTCCTCCGGGAGAAGGAGGACTGGTAGAAGACCTCAACATCGAACAAGAGGGCCCTGCCAGGGAGCTGGAAGAGGTGGAAGACTTTCCAGGGCCCGACCTCCACCGTCCGTCAGTTGAAGTATTCATACAACGTCATAATAATATAATTATGGATATAGCATCAATCACAAATGAAATTGACTGGATGGTGGAGGTCATAGAGCGAAGGATTGAAGATCTTGTCCGCCAGGCCCTGGAACTAAGAACGTCGCGGAACCATCCTGATGGGGATGGGAGGTTTTACCACCATTGAAACCACCTGCAACCCGCGGCGAGGCCCGAAGTCCCACCTCAAGAGGTAAGTGAATGTATCGTATGTTTTTATGCCTAGAAGTCTTGGTGTGGACTTAAACTAGAGAGATATCAACTTCATGCAAATGCCAACAGGATTGAAATGGTAGAATCCCATATCTTTTGATCCCTCTCAATGTAAAGGAGGGCCTCCCCCTGCAATCTGGATCCATTCCTGCCACCATTCAAACATGAGTGATATTCTGCTTCTCAACTTGCCTTATAGGTTAGGAGAATCACAGATCTTTTGACTGCTTTCCTCTTTCCATAGCTGGGAAGATTGCGCATTAACTCTGTTCTGGGAGTAACATTCGTTTGTAGAAGTTCATTTCCATTGAAAATTTAATTTCCATAGCATTTATCACTCTTAAACTAGGAGAAGTAAAAGGATTTTAATCAAATTAATTCATAATTAATTAAATTACATTTCTATCTGCCACATTGACATTGAAGCTGAGGTTAACGACACTGTACATAGTTTCTGGCTGCTGCAAAGCCCCCTCAAGTACTCAAAGTTGTCTGTGTGCAGTCACAGTTGAATATAATTAGTAATGAATCAATGATGATGGCAATAGCTACGAGAATAGGTGCTCATTTCCAGACTCTGCTCACATTGCAACCTTTGACGCTCCTAGCTGAGTATGTGTTGGCCATTTATCAACATTGAAATTATGCAAAGGAGGACATCACCGAAGATGCCCTAATTATAGCTTTGTTAAAGGTGTGTCATACCGTTTCAATAATATGTAGATTCCCACCTGTATAATTTTATTAGAGGATAAACCTCACAATGGAGCCCGTAAGAATTACTCCCACAGCTCAACATGTGCATGGATATGAGTTTCCTCGGTACATTCCTTCCACTAATTGTAAGACTTGTGTCCCTGTAGTTTGACTCCAATTTTGCTAGTTCCGTCACATCCTTGACCTTTCTTATTGGCTTAAAAAGCAAAGGGTGCAGCTTGCCTTGTGTGCCAGCCGTTCAAGTTTTACTGATTTGGCCCTGATAGGAAAATCGGATGTGTGGTTTCAACAAATTATTGAAAACAATAGTACCTTGCTGTGGGATAATCTATTCCCATGGTGGCATTAATAGCAAATACTGACCCCTATGTAATTATCACTTATGTCTTCCATTGTACATTTCTGAATGCTAGTATCCTCTCCTAAAAACACTATTATTCTAAAAAAAGGTAAAAGTTTTCTTGCAAGAGCTTGTAATAATCTTGGATAATATTTGTAATTACATTCAAAACACACAACATTAGGTCTAGAGTAACATTTTCTCTAATTTTAAGTTGTGACACAGTTCTAATTTTCATAAATTAATGAGGTTTATCCACAATTATATGCCTTCACTATTTCAGGGCCATAACATCAAGGCCAACTCCCTGGCATGTCGGCGGCCAACCACCTAGAGGTACCTATATGACATTTTCAAGGTTTTCCATTGGAATTGCTGTAGCTTAATTCCTAGAAATAGTATTCATCCCTCAGTCTTAGATTGTAACAAGATTGAAATACTTTCCACCATTCTAATCATTCCACCACAATTCAATTGAGAATTAAACTTAGTGCTCAGTTGAGCATCCCCTATTCCAATGGCGCAGCGTGGGGGGGGTTTTGGGGGATAAACCCCCTCCCAGAGCTCAGAGAAATTTTTAAGTTTAATCCATTTTACTTAATGGATTAGTATTCTTTATAGAATAGTATTAGGATTAATCACATATCCCTCAGAAAAGCATAAAGCTCGCCATTTTACACCATTAATCTTAAAAAATTTCTGGAAGAGGGTATCCCCAGCTCCCGCTTACCCTGGCTGTTATGCAATACCCACACAGCACAAAGTATTGTAGTTTCGCTTAACCCCCCCACCCTCAGCCTTTATTCTTACCTGCGCCCCTGACCCCTTCCTCCTATAATAGGTAAGATGGGTTTCTATAAATCTAGCTAACCATCTTCTATATAATTATATTTAAAAGAGGATGTCTATTTGTCTGTCTGCTATGCGCATTATCATGGCTGCACAGATTGCTACCCAAGTTAGTACACAAGTACTTCTCATCCTCCCAAAACGGCTTAGTTCCTCTTCATGTTGTACCCTATGTGTCCTTTTTCTTGATGTTTTTGCATTAGCTTGTGTTATGTCACGTATATGACGTCATGGAATTTCTGTGGTAGGACATCCTGACGCGTAGGCACTCCGCTTGTCACGCCCTAAGGGAAACATAACTCAAAGGATACCATGATTACCCATTTAAATGTACTCGGCGCAAACCTTTTAGCTGGGGTATGCGTTCACAAGACACTTTTGGCCTACTCATGTACGTAAATGCCTTACAATCAACATTGTGGAGTGGGATGAGAGCTGATCCCATAAGGGGAGGGGCGGGCTTAATTACCGTGCAGTGGCCCTAAGGTCTCCCTAAGTTGGGTCTCCGGCAGTGCCAGAATACATACGACCACAGCTATCTCACCAGTCACCTTCCTTCCCCTATACCAGCTATAGCCGGCATCAGGTCGTTTGCATATGTAAATGCTCGTCGATTCTACCCGACGTTTGGCATCAAAGAAATAGGGATGGGTGAACACAAGGAAACTCTAGCGAACACAACTAAAAAGTCTGTAAATCCAGACTTAGAGACTTTGAGGCTTGTATGCTTTAAAAACTGCAATGATAAAATCTGCCAACACCCTAGAATCCATTAAAGCCCCAAAATTTGAGCACTCAAATATTGTAATGTGGAATTGATTGGATTAGGAAAAGAACAAGATTGCTTGTGGACAACACTCTTATCTTTGTTGCGGTCAAAATTTGATTACAGATTTGTACATCAATGCCAGGGCCAGCTAAAGGGAAAACACAGAGCAAACCACTGTTGTATCGCCCTACTAAAGGGGGGTTTGGTATGGAATATAATTACATATACCAATTAAGCGGTCCGGGGAAAGGGATGCAGCTAGGAATTAAGGATAGGGGAATTTCAGAGGGGGCAATCAACACTAGGGGATCTGGAGGGTATGGAATGCCCGCCATGGTAAGCGGCTGGTGCTGGGTCCTCCCCCAGAAAATTTTAAGATAAATGGTTCAAAATGGTGAGGTTTACGGCTTTCTGAGGGATATTCTATCGATCCTTACACTTTTCCATGATTAATATCAATCCAATTAAGTAAAATGGATTAAGTTAAAAAATTCCTCTAAATTCTGGGTGGAGGGGGTTTATCCCCCAAAGCCGGTCCCCTCCCTGAGCCACTGTATAGCATCACCTCTTTTGTGTATAATGCAGTGTACCTTTTCTGTTAAAATGAAATACTAGGGAGCATTTTTTGAGATAATATGAACATTTTAATCCAAATAGTTTAATACACTTATATTTTACAAAACCAACATAATGAGTGGCAGTGATATGTTTTTATTATATACATGTTTTATAACCATGAAACTTTATGAGCTTTTTTTTCACTAAGTCTAGCTTTCCTTCTGCAAATATAATAATAAATTTACACAAGGAGGTAGCATACAAAAATAAAATTTTAAATGTGGAAAACAATTTAATTTTGCTGTTTGGGCGTTTGGTTGCCCACTAGCTATGTCACTCTGGGCAGTTGCCTGGGAAGCTCAGGGTGGCATAGGTCCTGGTTAATGCCACTGTTTCTCCTCGTCACTAAAATCTAGGAGAGCAAGTTACATGCAACCATTCCCTGTGAGCGTTAGAAAACATTTTAGGATATAAGCATATTAGTGCAATGAAGTTTTTGAAGTTAACTTTATTTAAATATTTACCTGGAGATTTCTATGCTCCATCTTTAGATATATATGTCTGTAAAACCCGTTATGTGACATTCAAAAAGCATTCCAGCCGACATACTAAGACATCTTTTAGGGATAAGAAATGAATAGTTTTGAAATTCAATATGATACCTAATGAGTTTTGAAATCTAACCAAAAACAGGTACTCATAAAAAAAATTTCTGCATAGTTAGAGTTCCTATCAAGAGTAATTGTGCATGTTCTAGTTGGATGATACATGAGGGGAGCCAAAAACAACAGGAATTTCGCAATAACTTTTTCAATAAACAATATTTTCTCGACAAATTTTTATCACCTTCTAAGTAATCCTCACTGACGTCAACACATTCATCTAATCGTTACTTCGACTGTTCAAAACAATTTTTTAATTCACTTCAATCAACATTCTTTAAGCCTTTCAGCGATTTTTGTTTTACTTCATCTACCGTCCCAAAACGTTTTCCTTTCCTATCCGTTTTCAGTCTAGGAAGTAGAAAAAGTAACAGGTGGCAATATTTGGTGAATAGTGGGGGTGAACAGTTGGCGTGATGCCGTTTTTTGTCAAAAACCACTTAATGGACATCACGGTGTGGGCGGGTACGTTGTCATGATGGAAGAGCCAATCACCTGTGCGCCAAAGATCCACCCCTTTTTTCCGGATAATTTCCATTAACCTCTGCAAAATATCTACAAAGTCCTTCAATGGTTCGGCAACGATCTTCTTGAACGAAGGAGTGGATTTTTGCAACATTGTTGTCCGTCCTAGATGTTGACGGGTGCCCTGAACGAGGATGGTGATCAATCGAGATCTGTCCTTGGTTAAGATGCGAAAAACCAGTCGTAGACACGTGTTTTACTGAGAGTGCTATTCCCAAATGCAGTTTTGAGCATCACTAGAGTTTCTGCGGGAGTTTTCCCCCACAAAAAAAACAAAACTTCACAGCCGAACGTTGCTCCCGGCAGTCAGCCATTACACGTTTTCGCAAAATCGGAAGAAGTTGATTAACTGAAAAAATCCCAAAGACAAACAGATGCACTCAGAGCGACCAGGATACGCACACTGACTCAGAAAATATCACTGCTTGAAACCCTTTACGGGAAAAGCAGATCCTTCTCTCAGCCGTTAGGTCCCCCCTCGTAATGTAAATATGTACTAATATGAGAAACACTAACAGGAAAATACATGCTGTTTTGTTTTGAGGAATATTTGATTTGAATACAGTAAAAATAACTCCAAATATTAGTATTAAGATAGTATAGTTTTATGTGCTTTAAAATAACACTGATAATATCTGCTGGAAATTTCTTGATTGCAAAGAGTCGTTTCGTCAGAAAGCGGCCTCTACGTAGCACTGCCTGTATTTCACGCCATGGACGGTGCACTGCCGGGCCAGATTGAAATGGGTGTCGTGGTGACCACGGCAACCGTTAATGGTGCCGTCCCGTCAACTGAGCGATTCGATTCATTAAAAGACATCCTTGCACACGCATAGTTATTTGAAGGCACGAAGCGCTAGCATTTGGGGAAGGGAAGGAAGGAACAGAAAGGACAGGAGGAGAGGGGTTCTCCTTATTAGTGGTCTGATATACGGCTCTTCCACGAGCTTCAATGCAAAAAAAAAACATTTTCACATTGGCCAAATCTAACAGATAATTCTTTAGGTGAGAAAGCCTCATTCTAGATGTTTCAGGATTGATAAATGGGAAATAATTTTTCACTTTTCTTTGAATCCGATTATGTTTTGCTATGTGTGCTTCTTTCCCATTGGCAACGGCTGTAATCAAAACTAAGCGGTTTTGTTGTATCTAGCTGCTGTCCTACCTTCCCTCAACACCTGGGTGAGGGTTATTGAAAGGGAACGCACGACATGAAAGATTTTGGCCAATTTGTAAGTTATATAGTATTACGATAACTACCCAGAACTCAGTTTGAAAACACCATCATGGGTGGTTGTCTTTGCGGTTGGACTGTTATTTATCATGGTTCCAGCTTTAAATATCAAACGAAGGAAAGGAATTTTAAAATTCCAAAATCTAGTGATACTGCTCATACCAGGGTAAGTGAATTCAGCTCAGAAGGATTTTTTGTGAAAGACAGAGCACATATTACTATGCTAAGTTTGCAATAAAAAATTTGAACACACAGTCACTCAGTCAAAGAAAGCGAAGGAGGAGCTTGTTGTTGCTACTGCTGAAGCAGTTTTAAAGGCTTTATTTAGTGTAGAGAAACTTGACAATCCAAAATTTCTGGAATGGCTATCCAAGTATATACATATAAGGTTGTGGGGATTTGCCATTTGCCAATTGCATTTGCCAAGACTACATAGCCATTGAGCCATTCATGTACCGTCAACCAATATAACTTGACCATTTCCTTCATTTTGATTTATCAGAAATTTAGTACAATCAAAATTGTGTTAAATGTTACGTAAAATGCTTAGTAAAAGTAGTATTCATGAAACGTGTACCATTAAATAAATGGCTATAAACGTGGAAAAATTGTAGCATTATAATTACACCGCCAAGATTTTCTATAACACCGAAATCACATGGTTTAATAATGAATTTTAGCAAAAAATAAAACCACTTCCATGGACCTCTATTTATAGGCAATAGGCAGATGCAATTTATCATACTAATTATAAATACCAGGAGCAATAATATAAGTAATAAAAAGGGTAGATCATCCATTGTTCAATTTTAGCTGATTTCTGAATAATATCATGTAAATTGATTTTCCAGCCATAACACGTGACTGGGACGAGTCCAATGAAAAATTTGGGGAAGGACACCTGCCCCAAGCCTCTGGCAGATCGTCAAAATGGTATGAGATCTGTTTTTGTTATCATTTTACTAGGTACAAATTTTATTTAATTGGTCTCATATCATGCAAAAAAAAACAAATACATACACTTTCAAAATAATACACCTTTATGGTAGACAAATTCCTCCAGAAACTGATTTATGCCGTGATAGCTTTTTTTTTACTAGAAGAAGGTAACTTACTCAATGCACCCATTAATTTCCAGGAATACCTACTATCTTCATTTAAAGGTCAATGGCACATGAACTTTATCATACAATATACAAAAAATACCAGTAGCAATATCATATATAATAATAAGGGTAGATCATTCAAAATACATTTTAACTCTTTCGCTACTTATGACAAAAGTATGCAGGGGGACGTTTCTTGACCTGGGAGGTGAAAGCCAAAAACTTTTCATCAGAGATTTTGCTAATCAGGCCGAATGCCGAAATTATACGTTTCCTTGTACTCTGCCTTTTATGACAGTCAAGGGTTTGTGAAGTCTTAGTTTCAGGACCAAGCACATAAGGACTTAGGCCATACCCTCGAAATCTTGGAGCAGGTACTCGGGCCCCTCGTCTTATATTACCCCTCTTTGTGGGGGGGGACTTTGGTCATGCAATTGTTCCTTCCATCCGTTCCGTTTGCAAAATAAATAAGTTCCTTATTTGTTCCTTCCTCAAAAAATACAAACTAAGAATTGAATTGTTTTACTTTTGAGCAACATTTAAAACTTTTAAGCAAAAGTCTACCATAAATATTAACTTATATCAGGATTTCAGTATAAACATCAAGATGGAAATTTTTGATGCGTTAAATCGTTAACATTGACAGTAGAGCTCCGTTTTAAATTAGAAAAATCTCAGAATAAAATGAGGAATTTGATTCAAATTCTGCAATTTACAAGCATGCAGCAATTATCCATGAAGCTAATTAATATAAACAAAGCATGAATTGACCACAAACCAATGACGCAGTTAGGGTTATGAACCCCGGAAAGAGGGAGATCAACTACACACGGAGAGATATTGCAGAGTTCCCACTAGGAAGGTTCGAAAAAGGTTGGTGCTGAGTGTGTGTGATTATATGGGAGACCATTCTTGATGAATGTCCTGCATTCATGCTCCGTACAGAGGGGATGGAAGATTTGCTTGAGGCTCAGTCCAGCTCTCATGCTAAGGAGAGAACTCCACCATCTTGAAAGGGTTTAGCTGGCTCATAATGAATAACATTCAAATTGTTTTTCAGCCATAACAGTTGACTATGCGTCTGATCGCTAAATGTGGTGAATGAGACCTGCCCCTAGCCTCCAGCAGATCATCAAAATGGTATGAAACCTGTTTTTGTAATCATTTTTCTAGATATACATTTTTTATATATTAGACTCACTACCAACCATAAAAAAATACATACACATTCAAAATCATTCACTTCTGTGGTAGAAAAATTCCTCCAGAAACTGATTTATGCTATGGTGGCTTTTGTTTACTAGAAAGAGTTTCTAGTAATAGGTTTTGTAACTCTGAATAACTTAATGACCACCATGCCCCCACCATGTTTCTTAGCTTACGTGCTGTTGCCAGCTTTCTTCCACTAATAACTCATTTAAGTAGTAGTATATGTATTATATATGTATTAGACCATGCTCTTCCTGTATCCTGCATTTATAACTTTTAAATTTTTAACATTTTTTATGCAGATTTTGTGAATATGGATTCAAGATTTGATTCAAATTGGTGAAAGATTCTTTTTGTATTTGGATTTCTTAAAATTGTGGATTTGCCCAATCACTCATTTTTATCCTTTTTCAGATAACAGCAGATGTCGTATCACAGCAATTTCATACATTGCAGGGCAGACTGTCAATGAATTTTTTGTTTCTTAGCTGCAACAAGTTACTTGCAACCATGCCCTGTGAGCGTTATAAAATATATTAGTGCACTCAAATTTTTATTGAGACATTAATTTAAACAATAGCCAAGACATTTCATAGTATCATCTTTAAATTTATGAATGTTTTTTGAACCTGTGGTTTCACTTTATAAAAGACATTATAGCCCATAAATGTACCAAGGAACTTTTGGGACAATTAATGTATGATTTTGAATTTTGAGATGATAATGAATTTTGAAATCTGAACCAAAAAAACGATACTCGTATTAAAATATTTCTGCATACTTTGAGAACCTATCAAAAGTAATTGTATGTATACGGTCTAGTTGGATAATAGTGTAAATACGTACTAAATATGCAGGGGCGGATCCAGGATTTCTTTCTGGGGGGTACAAGAAATTCTGTATACAGGATTTTTTCCGGGGGGGGGGGGGGCACTAGGATACCTCGTAATACAAAATGAACGCAATGATAATGGGACCCTATTAAAAATCATTAAAGCTTATTTTTAAGGGTCTAAGGGTACCCATGCCCCTGAGCCCCCCACAAGATCTGCCTATGCTAATATGAGAAACACTACCAGTATAACTAACTGACTAACTGACAAGAGGAGACAACGCACCTTATTCTGCCTTTTTTACGCCGTATTTTTTATGGCATTTCGGAATGGCGAACACATCTCTAAACTGATAATGGTTCCATTGAATGGGCCTTAGTTTGGCAGTAATTAATTAATATAATGAGAAAAAAAATTATGCTGTAATTAATTAATTTCAGAGCGGTATTTTTAACAAGTGTTATATAATCCCAAAATAGCGCCTTTTCACCATCAGGATTAGTTGGTCTAGTGGTGAGAACATCCGGCTCTCACAATAAGGGCTTGGGATCGATGCTATGCCATGTCAGAATATTTTGTAGTTTTCATTTTGATCATACGGTGACAAGTTTTCACTAATGTTAATTGCATCAAGCATAGGAATGAGAAATCTTATTTATAGATATAGATGAGTATAAAACATAGATAAGTAGATATCTAATAGACATCTATAGTAGATATATAATAGACATCTACAGTAGATATCTATTAGACATGCTGCTGTTGTGACAATAATATATCTAATAGATATCAACGATAGATGTCTATTAGATAACTATATATCTATCTGTAGATATCTATTAGATATCTAACAGATGTTTATTCTATGTGTGGGGGATGAACCTCACAATGGAGTCCGTAAAAATTACTCCGACAGCCCAACATGTGCATGTACATGTATGAGTTTCCTCAATACATTCCTTCCACTAATTGTAAGACTTTTGTCCCTGTAGTTTATTCCAATTTTGCTAGTTCAGTCACATCCTTGACCTTTCTTATTGGCTTAAAAAGCAAAGGGTGCAGCTTGCCTTGTGTGCCAGCTAACCAAGTTTTACTGATCTGGCCCTGATAGGGAAATCGAATGTGTGGTTTCAACAAATTATTGAAAACAATAGTACCTTGCTGTGGAATAATCTGTTCCCATGGTAGCATTGATAGCAAATACTAACCCCTATGTAATTATCACTTATGTCTTCCATTGTACATTTCTGAATGCAAGTATCCTCCCCAAAAAACACCATTATTCTAAAAAAGGTAAAGTTTTCTCGGAAAAGATTGTAATAATCTTGGATAATATTTGTATTTACTTTCAACCACACAACATTAGGTCTAGAGTAACATTTTATCTAATGTTTAAATGTGACACAGTTCTAATTTTCATCAATACATTTATATGCCTTCACTATTTCAGGGCCATAACATCTAGGCCAATTCCCTGGCACGTCGGCGGCCAACCACCTAGAGGTATTTAGACATTTTCAAGTTTTTCAATTGGAATTTCTGTAGCTTAGTTCCTAGAAATGGTATTCATCCCTCACTCGTAGATTGTAACAAGATTGAAATACCTTCTACCATTCTAATCGTCCCAACGCAATTCAATTGTGAATTAATCTCAATACTCAGTTGAGCGTCCCCTATTCCTCCTATATAAGGTATTCTATAAATCTAGCTAACTATCTTCTATATATTTAAAAGAAGATGTCTGTTTGTCTGTCTGCTATGCACATTGCCATTGCTACACAGATTGCGACCAGAGTTAGTACACAAGTACTTCTCATCCTCCCAAAACGCCTTAGTTCCTCTTCTTGTTGTACCCTATGTGTCCTTTTTCTTGTTGTTTTTGCATTAGCTTGTGTTATGTCACGTGTATGACGTCACGCAATTTCTGTCGTTGGACATCCTGCCGCGTAGGCACACCTCTTGACACGCCCGAAGGGGAAACATAACTCAAAGGAAACTCTAATTTTCTTTTAACACTTTGAGTTCCGGCCGCTAAATTTAAAGCCCTACTGAAAAATCCAGCCATTTTTACAATATTCGTGCATTTTTTAAATCATTAGCATCCAAAATATATATTTATATGGATGTGCATTTCAATAAAAATGGACTTTGCTCTTCTTTATGAATGAGTTGAATAACGTTTATTCCTCATTTTTAAATATATAATTTAACAATTAAAACCCTCTGTTTTTGAAAAATAAAAAAGTTGCAACATATGATGTACCGCCATAACATGCATAATAATTTTATTTAAATGCTCAATTTGAACTATTTAAAGCATGGAAATCATAAAAAAGCATTGTTCCAAGCAAAGCATTATAAATCCTGGATGACAAAAAGGGTCAATGCACCCTAAACGAACCAAAGAAGAAACCATTGGCTCAAAGAATTTTCACACTAAGTGGCCTATGATGAGGATGCCCGTGGCTACAGAGGACTTTTCGCCCTCAAGACATAAATTGAACTCTTTTTCCATCGAGCAGTTGATTTTTGAAAAAACAGAACCCCTAAGCAGTGAACTGGAAAAGTACCACGGGCGAAATATTACTGCTTCACGCATACAATCCAATACAATACAAACGCAATACATCCATACATACGTATAGTTATTTGAAGGCACAAAGCGCTAGCATTTGGGGAAGGGAAGGAACGAACAGAAAGGACAGGAGGAGAGGGGTTCATTTTATTAGTGGTCTGATATACGGCTCTCCAAAGAGCTTCAATACAAAAAAAAAACATTTTGACACTGGCCAAATCTAACATCTAATTCTTCAAGTGAGAAAGCCTCATTCTAGATGTTTCAGTATTGATAAATGGAAAATAATATTTCACGTTTCTTTGAATCCATACATGAGTATACATAATGATAAGGGTGGATCATTCAAAACACATACAAGCTGGCTCCTAATGAATATCATGTGAATTGATTTTCCAGCAATAACACCTGACAATATATGAAATTTGGGGAATGATAGCTGCCCCTAGCCTCCAGATGATCATCAAAATGGTATGAGATCTATTTTTACTTTGATTTTTCTGAATATAAATTTTTTATGTATTAGTCAAATTTTATTCAAAAAATATTTCCTAAATGCAAATGTTAATTTCCAAGAATATCTATTATCTTCATTTAAATCTTTCCCACTGGCGGCTAGAATAGGAAAACATTTTCGTGCTACAAGTTGCATTAGAATATTTCAAATCTCTCTGTACGGAGCTCTGTTTCGAGGGTGAGTTGCCTGGGTATTTTCATCCCTCTGATTTGGGACCCAGCTCAACGCCCAGCGATCAGCGTCCGTCCCTTACCCCGACCACTGGACTACACCCTCTAACCTTATCATAGCACCAATCCATGGTCAACTTACTGCATTACCAGTGTTTCTTCACCAAACATTGTATTTGATTTTCAATAATTTACTCTTATATAAGAATAACTGTTTTTTTAAGCAATGAGGATTTTTAAACAGGTTTCTTGTGTTAATAACAACAAAGTTACTAAATATGAATAAGGGATTAAGGCTCTAAGTATGTAAGGCTGTTATTTTTAACGCTTAAATTTTGTTTACAAATTACTTAATCTCAGATCAAAACGAAGAATTCATTTCAAAGCATTGAAAAAATTGTTGTAAGCACAAAATATATCATTGGAAAAACTATTGACAATATAACCACCTCGCAACGGATTCCTACAGCCAGGATGATCATAAATGAGTGAAAGGGTCTGGCTTAATTGCCGCGGAGTGGCCCTAAGCAGAGGCGCAACCAGGAATTGAGGCTAGGAGGGGTTTTAGGCACAACTAATACGTCCGTGTCTGGGGATATGGCATACCCGCAAGGGTAAGCAGGAGGTGCGGGGGCCCTCCCAGAGAAAAATTTGGATAAATAGTGAGTTTTACGACTTTCTGAGGGATATTTTGTAAAGCCTCACAAAATTCTATAAGTAATGTTAAAGCAATTAAGTAAAATGGATTTAACTTTTTAAAAAATCAGAGCTCTGGGGGGGGTTTTATCCCCCTAATCCCCCCCTCGCTGGACCACTGGCCCTAAGGACTCGCTAAGCTGGGTCTCAGGCCGGGCCTGAATGCATCCGACAATTGCTACCTCAGTGGTTACTTCCCTTCCCTCGCATCTGCAAGAGCCGACATCCGGTAGGTTGTAATAAAATGTGCAACAGCTATACCTGACGTCAGGTCTTCTGCGTATGAAAATGCCCGTCGGCCACACCCGACGTCCCGTGCGGAAGGGTTAAACGCAGGCCTGTGCTGGGTCCCATCTTACGACAGTGGACGGCCATGGCCAGAGGGTGCCAGGAGTATTCAGGAGGAGGACTGCAGGGGAGTGTGGGGGTGTGGAATACAATAATTAATTTTGGAATTTATATCCTCACCCTTTTGAGATTGAATTGAATCTTACCAGTTTGAATCATATTAAATTAAATTATTATTTTTTTACTCAAGACAGTGTTAATTATGCCATTGAATGAGACATGATTGAATTTAAGGGACTGGTCAATGTTGGTATTCTGACCGTAAAATTCGTCAATTTTGGAACAGGAGGGTGCAGCGGGATACATCCTGGTGTCCTTGCGGCCCAGCACAGGTTAAGGTCCAATGGCATGTAAAATTTGTCATACTATTATACATACCAGGAGCATTAGCATACGTAATAATAAGGGTAGATCAGCCATAGTTCAATATAAGCTGGCTGTTAATGAATTTCATTTAAATTGTTTTTCAGCCATAACTGCTGACTATGAGTCTAACCGGAACATTAGGGGGAATGACACCTGCCCCTAGCCTCCAGCAGATAATCAAAATGGTATGGGATCTGTTTTTTTAATCATTTTTCTAGGCATACATTATTTATATATTTGTCTCATTTCATGCAAAAAATTCCTACAGATACTGATTTGTGCTATGGTAGCTTTTGTTTACTAGAAAGAGTTTCTATTAAGTGGTTATTGTAACTTCGAATTACTTAATGGCCACCATACCCTCCTTCTTAGTTAACCCATTTTGTCCAGCCTTCAACCCCTACTGACTCATTGTTCAACATATAAGGTCAAACTCTTCCTATATCCTGTATTTTTAACGGACACTGATGCACAGCGATGAAACTGGTCAATATTAATATCATTTTTTTGAAATCTACAAGGTTTTTTGATTCAACATGTAAAAATTTCACCAAGTGAAACCTCAAACTATACATTTCAAATTCTCTATTATTTACGTTGAGCTTACTAGGGTTTTATGATATTGGAGTTTGAAACTGTAGATGGACTACTTCAGAAAGGAATAATTTTTAATTTTGAGATGAAAATGAATGTTGAAATCTGAACAAAAAAAGATACTCATATATAAATTTCTACATACTTTGTATACCTACCAATAATAATTGCGCATATAATTATTATAGCTGGATAATAGTGTTAATCAGTGGCGTTACTGGGAATATGCTTCAGTGGGGGGGGGGGGAAGGGGGGAGGAGGAATGAAAATTTTCAAAATAGCACATGCCAAGAAATACATTTTACATCATTTAGGCACTAATTATTTAACTTTAAGTGGTTGCAGTTAATCCATGTCAATATGTACTGGGCAATAGTTTTAAATATTTTTTTTTGCTTTTTTAATTGCTGTGAGTCCTAGTGGTGTTATTACGGGCAGGAGGATGTGCGAATGTATCCCTCCCAAAGCGTCAGGGAAATCAAAACATTATTTAAAACCATTGTCTAGTTTGGACATACAATAACTTCACCCGCCCAAAGTTAAATTAAAAGCGTAAAAATGATGTAAAATTCATGTTCAGGCATTTTATATTTGTAGTAAAATATCAGTTTCAGTAAAAACCTAATCAAGGTTTTATTCAGCAAGAATAACACAGTTTAAGTAAACAACTTAAGTGTTGCCACGACAAATACAATTATTAAAATTAAGATCAACAACATAGTATGTTTATACCACATTCACCCCCACTAAAAATCGATTAGTATCTGATGTAGTCATTTAGATAAGCTGGTAGCCTTCGCTGCCGTCCACGTGGAGAACCTTTCTGTGGAGATGGACTCTTGGGTTGTTCAGAGACACTCTTACTCGAATTAGGTATGCCCTTATCTTGCCCTGTCTCTTCATCGCATGAGGAGTTTTGTGATGTCAGTTCTCCGGAGTCAATAGATGGGCTCAAGGGAGGTCCGTCAAGCTTGACTGGGAAGTCCCCTCTTGGAGCCAAATGTCTAATGGAAACACTTGATTCTTGCCCATTGGGAAGCTTTACATATGCATAGTCTGGATTTGCCTCTATTAATTCGACTTCCTGAACAATCGGGTCATACTTGCTGTGCCGCAAATGGTTTTTCATTAAAACTTGACCTGGTTTAGTTAACCATGTAGGCAAGGAGCGACCATTGAAAGATCTTCTGGGATGAGTGAACATACGTTCATGTGGGGTAGCATTTGTTGAGGTGCACAACAGTGATCTAATAGAGTGAAG
Organism: Ischnura elegans; assembly: GCF_921293095.1. Classification (NCBI taxonomy): domain Eukaryota; kingdom Metazoa; phylum Arthropoda; class Insecta; order Odonata; family Coenagrionidae; genus Ischnura; species Ischnura elegans. The sequence continues at coordinate 97,064,606 of NC_060254.1, forward strand.
TGCTGACTGAAGCACTTCTTCCCATTGTTCTGTCTTTAACCCTTTTGACTTTAAGGTCAAAAGTACAGTCTTCCATATTATTCCATTGTATCTTTCGACCTGACCATTTCCTTGGGGGCTGTAGGCAGTAGTTCTACTTGTAGCAACGCCTAAGGAGGTGAGAAATGATTTCAGTTCATGTGACATGAACGAAGCTCCTCTGTCGGAATGTATATAAGCTGGTGTACCAAAGAGCGAAAACACCATAGTCAATACTCTCACAACAGTAGATGCCGAAATATCTGTACAAGGAAATGCAAAAGGGAACCTTGAATATTCATCAACAATAGTCAGTAGAAAACGGTTCTTGGATGAGCTAGGTAAGGGTCCTTTGAAGTCTAAGCTTAATCTCTCAAATGGAGAAGTTGCCTTTATAAGCTGCCCTTCATTTCTACAGAATCGAGGTTTTAATTCATTGCAGCAGGTGCAAGAATTAATCACTCCTTTAATTTCTTCTAGTGTGTAGGGCAGGTTTTTAGCTCTAACCCAGTGGTGCATTCTTGTTACACCCGGATGACATAAAGCATCATGTAGTTCTTTGAGGTTCATTCTTCCCTCTAAGTAGGTACTTGCTGTAATCCTCGACATTGTGTCTGCAGTTGTGTTTTGGTTGCCTGGTCGGTAAATGATATCGAATTTGTAATTAGCTAATTCAAGTCGCCATCTCATAATTTTCTCATTCTTTATTTTACTTGAATTATTCTTTAATTATTCTTTATTTTCTTATTCTTTATTTCAGGTATGTTTGCTCATTTGTTTTAATACCTGGAGATATTCATCGACTGATTCACCCGTCTGCTGAGTTCTAGATGCTAGGCAGTGTCTTGCAAATATTTCATTTCGTTTTGTGATATATAATGAATCTAGTATTTTGATGGCATCTGAGTAGTTTTCTGAGTCACTAATATACCGAAAGACGTTAGCAGATACATAATTGCAGAGTAATTGCAGTTTACCATCTTCTGAAACCTTGTTCACTTGGCCCAGGAAATTAGCAAATGTTCTTTTCCAGTGTTTCCACTTCGATTCAGCACCCACATGTGAAGGGTCAGTATCAAATCTTTCTGGCTTTAAAAGCTGTTCCATCTTACTAAAGAATTCTTGCTGAATAAATTGTAGTAAAATATCAGTTTCAGTAAAAACCTAATCAAGGTTTTATTCAGCAAGAATAACACAGTTTAAGTAAACAACTTAAGTGTTGCCACGACAAATACAATTATTAAAATTAAGATCAACAACATAGTATGTTTATACCACAATATTATTTTTTAATTTTCCTTAATTCCTCATTTTCTGGGGGTTAGCCCCCACTACCCACCCTCATCCCCCTCTCTAAGCTCCCTATTTCCACTAAAGGCATATTCCTTGTTATTCCACTGCTGAGTCTTATTGGGGTATCTATTCCCTCACTGGTGTAAATACTAATATGAGAAATACTAACAGGGAAATACATGCTGTTTTGTTTGGAGTAACAGCTGAATTGAACACAGTAAAAATAACCCAAAATTAGTTAATAACAATGCATAGTTTTTTTGGCACACTTTATAATCATACTGGCCTGTAAGCCTTATAAGCCTGGATCCTTTGCTGGCATTCTAGGATTCAACATGTAAGGCTGCTATTGGTGCAACCCTACTGTCTCCAAATATGTTGGCATCAGACAAACCAATACTTTCATTGGTTGTCTTCTCAATATTATAACCTTGATTTGAGAATTTTCTCATACTCTTGTTTGCTATGTGATTCATTGTGAAATTTTAATTATTTTTAAATATAAAAATGTATTTTATATCAAAAGAGATACATATCTTGTTCTGCGGTAATCTAATGTCACTTTGTGCCCTAATTGTGGTTTCCATGTGCTAGGTGCTGGAGGGAGAGAGGCGGAGGACCCTTGGCGCCAGGGCAGGGTAACGGTACCCTAGGGATTTGGCACCCTTCTCCAGGAGTAGCGTCCCTGAGGCCACGCGAGTGAGACCTGCCAGCCGTAGCGCAGAATCGTGACTGAAACTGTGGCCATGGCGATTCGCCGATTCTCTGAGTGCGACTCATTTGTATTTGTGACGCAATAAATTGATACATTGTTCATTTTTACATAGGGCATAGTTATTTTGCACGAAATAACCCTTAAAGACCCTAAACTAGGCATTGAATTTATTGACAAATATCTCTAGGATTGATGCGTGTTTGCTCTTAATCCTGGAGAAAATTATTAATCAAAGCACATATTACTGGTAAAATATGTTGTGCTTATATCAACATAAATTTATGAGTAGGAATATTTTTCAGATTAGTCATCTGTTGTTTTGCCAGAGTAGAAAATGATGTGAATGCATTGATGGACCAGCATTTACATGTTAATCAATATCAGTCACATTTTCTTTATCAATTCCATTGGTTGCATGGTATAGCTATGTAATAAAAAAAGATGTCCCTATCTTGCCCCCCACTGCATTGAAGGGAGATTGTTTTATTCTTCTTTTCTGTGCGAAAGAAGGACCCCTATAACACCCAAGTACAGCTCAAATAGCTTTGATCTATTGCTCTCAGGCTGACAGGGGGTTGGGAATGACGTAAGAAGTTTTATCAAACTTGCATTTCACTCATTGATTTGAAAGTACCTACATAATTGACATTGACAACTATCAGTATAGGCTACTCCCTTACCACAAAAGCACCAACTATCCCAAGCAAATTTCTGCCTGCGTATCTACACTACAACACTTTTCACATTCAGTAGAAAAAGAGTGATTGCATGAGAGAGAGACAGCTTAAAAAACTTTCATTGAACATATCTGAAGCTTCTCCCTCAGCTGAATGAGCTCACTGCTGCATCTCCACACTCATGGCTGAGCCATGGGAGAGAGTGAGGAACCCAGGGAGGAGGAGAGTGGTGGCCAAATACTCTCATACATTTCCAAAGAGGCATAAGTGTGTACCGATATCATAATGGTAAAGAATGATGATACACATACATAATATGATAAATCGTATTAACATATAAAGAGAAAAATTTACAAGACATGACAGCTAGGCACGATGGAATCGCTTCAAATTAAGATGAAATAATATAAATTACTTCTTTTAAAATTATTCAACTCATAGTTACTTCATCACTATTCCATTTGTTCCATATATTCAAAGAAACCAACAATTAAATTATAAAATCTAGCTTCCATTAATTTTGGCTATATAAAGTTCCACAAGTGAAGTAAATATAAATGAGTTACAAATAAACTTTTATGATGAAATGAGCCTGATTTATTGGGAGAATTTATCGTTTTCGGGAGGGCTGAGTTCTCTCCTTAGCATGACTGTTGGACTTCGTCCCAAGAGACCCTCTCAGCAGGGATTCCATATTATCTAGGACTCCGAGGTTATTTGTGCTCCCTGCTTTCCTGGTTTAAAACCCTCCTGGGGGCATTGGTTTGCTTTCGATTACCACAAATGGACGTAATGTATGAGGAGGGGTAGAGGTATGTACCTGCTCCCAAATAGCAAGGTGCCGGATACACATTTATGGCATTCATTTGTTGGCATAGAAATATCTCTGTTGGATAATTCCATCATTTTCTCCCTGGTCAAGAAACGTAAAGTCGTATATTTCTGGCGTTACTATTAGAGATGGGTGGAATAGCAGATTTCTCGAACTCTAATATTGAATTTGAACATTAATTTGTTGAAAACTTTCGTTTCAATTCAGTACATTTTGCACATGTTTACATATGACATTCTTAATCAATGTATTTAATACAATCGCTTCTTGCTTAATCTTGGTTTATGTAACTTTTGCACACAGTGAAGGCTATAAGATGCCTTAGTTCATCGCGAAAATATTTTTTTAAAGTCTATAATCATTTTGCATGCCCAATATCTTCACTTTTCAGCAACTTTGCTGCGGATGAGCGTTAAAATATCTGAAGTGCGTGTATGGTATATTGTCTGCATTCCCAACATCATGCCCCCTCATCCCCCTCACTTCCCCACCGTGCGATGTTGGCCACAGCGTTCCGCCCGAACAGTGGGTCTACTTGATTTATTTGGTCTTAGTTTACGATAAACCAGGTTTTTCTCCTTGCCGATTTTTCAAACACCTTGAAATATAAATCGAAGGTTATTCTTAATAGTGCTAGTGGTCGTCATGTTATTACTTTCGATACTACCAATTGAAAGTTGAGGCAAAGTGCCAAAAAATAACACCAACAATTGAGTGATGTTAAATTCCATCATAGACTATCTCGAGGTCGGAATCCCAAGCCGCCTAAGCACTGGAGAGCATGATACAGTTCTAATTAACTCCAAACAGGGGCGGATCCAGGATTTCTTTCTGGGGGAGGGGGGGCATGAGGATGCCTCGTAATACAAAACGAACGCATTATAATGGGACCGTGTTAAAAATCTTGCATATTTTTGAGGGTCATGAGGGCTTTTGAGGGCACGTGCCCCCCTCTGAATTCGCCTATGACTCCTAATCATTACAGGAAACCTGCAATTTCAGTCTTTATGTTCACATATCATAGAAAAACCAGGATTACTACTTCATGACCAAGGGTATGTGAAACCGAAATGTTACGTTACAGTTGCTGCATCTAACAGAAATTTTTAGCGGCAATTGAAATAAGACAATCTTCATAATAATGAATTTACCAAGATATCAAATATTTTAAAAAGCTGCCACACTTTCAAGAGAAAAACTTCATTCTCTAAGGCCGTAGCAGAACTATTTTTAAATTCTTTATATCCTTATTTGATGGTGTTTATTCGGAGTTGTCTTGGTGAAAGGATTCACTTGACATCTCAGAAGTTCATAAGGGCAGGGGCACAGCTAAGAATTAAGGCTGGGGGGTTAGGCACAACTAATACTTAGGGGTGTGGGGGTATTGCATACCAGCCAGGGTAAGCGGGATTTGCCGGCGCCCTCCTCCAGAAAAATTTTAAGAATAATGGTTCAAAATGGCGAGTTTTACAGTTTTCTGAGGGATATTTGATTAATCCTAACACTATTCTATAAGTAATCCTAATGTAATTACGTAAAATGGATTTAACTTACATATTTGTCTGAGTTCTGAGGGGGGTTTTATCCCACAAAACCCCCCCTCGCTGCGCCACTGCATGAGAGGGTAGTTTGAACCTTGTTGCCCTTCCTCAGCACTGGCTACAACCAATGGTTTCCACTTTCACCGCTGCAACTTTCATGGAGAGTCTCCGAAACAATCTCCCCATCCCGAAATAGATGATTCTATCCTACCCCATTCCAAGACTTTCACATTCACTTCTGAAGCTATTAGTTTTTGCCGGGAAGGGCGGATGAACTGGAGAGGGGATCACAGTCAGCGGCAGATCCAGAGAGAGGATAGGGTGAAGATAGGATATAGACCCCAACTGTGGTACAGAGGTATCGGTTTTACACTAGATAAATAATAGTTTTGTTCGGACCCCCCACTTCTGCTGGGAGGTTACCCTCAGGCCCCCTCTTCTAGTCCCTCCTTGTAGGGGTGGTCTGGGGTGATTGGGGGCCCTCGGCAAGGGCTCCCCTTGTCGAAACTATCGTGCATTCACACGACGATTGTTAAAACCTGTACTGCCCTCTAGTGCTGACATCTAAAGTGAACGAGAAATTAACGGTCATGCCTCGTTCATATTACGATCGTCCAAGCCGTCGTCGGAACTATCGTGCATTCACATTACGATGGTTGTGGACCTGTGCTGCCCTCAAGTGCTGACATCTAAAGTGAACGGGAAATTGATTGTTAGCAAAGCTGTTGAGGTATGCATTGACAAGATATTACTGTGTTTAACGTGTATTTACCGAATAATTTTTCTTCCGCCCATATTCTTACTTCCAAGGACAAATCCATGAAATGCCCATGGAAAAAATAGAGCTTCACGAGCTTTTCGTCTTTCTCTTGTCGCTTCCGTTTCCGGTCTCCCAGCGCCTAACCATCGTAAAGTGGCAACGTTCGGAACTACGTCAACTATAGTCAGAACATGCATTCACACGGCTAGTTCGGTCAACTATCGTTAGGACGACGGCTCGGACGATCGTAATGTGAATGAGGCATCAGCAAAGCTTTTGAGGTATGCAGGGACTGAATGTAAACATTACTGTGTTCAACGTGTATTTACCGAATAATTTTTCTTCGGCCCATATTCTTCCTTCCTAGGACAAATCCAAGGACCATGGACAAATCCATGAAAGAAATAGGGTGCGTTCCGAATCACGCATCATCAGAGTCCTCTAGATTGCTCTCTCAACACTACTCTCTCATCATGTCGAGTCGTCGCATAGGCTTCCACTATGGGATTCACGACGTCCGCCATTGTTAGTACAAACACCCCGTTTTCCCATAAGGAGATGTGGTAAAATTTCTTCGTTTTTTTGGTAAGCGAAGAATGTTGGTAATTTTCGGATAGTTGATATTGATTCTCGAAACCTTCAGTAACATAAATACAAATTTTCTAGGCATGACAACAATGGAAACGACGATAATAAAAATAAAACCACGGCAAAGGCTAAGCGTATTACGACCTGATTGAACCCTTATTTTAATGGGTTGACACCCAATTGCGCTAAATAATCACTGAAAGTACTATTAACGGAAACTCTTACCCTCAATAAAAAGGCTCTTTGCAAAATATGTACTGACACAAGCAATTCCGCCGCGAGTTTAATGACTGAAATCAGATAGTAGGACAGCGGGTACATGAATGGGCGTAACCAGCTGGAAACAGCCCTTCAGCGGCGTAGCGCGGTGGGACCCCCCCTGCCCCCCCCGACAATATGGAAACACAGTTACTTTGATTAATATAAAAAACAAAATATTGAGAAATGACGAGTTTACAAAAGATTTCTTTGACAAATAAAGTTTTTTCGATCATTAACCCGAACGAAATTCCTGGCTACGCCCCCCCCCTTTAGAAGCGAAAATAAATTAAGCTCGTAACGAAAATTTTAAAGAAATTATTTTTAAAATTATACTCGCATAAGGCATGGAACAAATTTAAAAATCATTCTCTTCATTGTATAGGCCAATGAAACGCTGTCATAATTTACTTACAATTTTGGTTTCTTCTTTATTTGCAAAAATGTTACTAATTGAAAGACCACGACATGCCCTCCTTTTTTTGATCCTGGGTACCAGTGGAGCAGCGAGGGGGGTTTTGGGGGATAAATTCTCCCCCCCCCCCCCCCCAGAGCTCAAGAGAAATTTTTAAGTTTTATCCATTTTACTTAATTGGATTAATATTACCAAGAGAATAGTGTAAGGACTAATAAAATATCCCTCAGAAAGCAGTAAAACTCACCATTTATCTTAAAATTCGCCAATTTACTAATCTCGCACCTATCACTAATCCTGGAGGGTATTCTATACCCCCACACACACATGTATTAGTTGCACCTAAACCACCCCCCCCCCAGCCTTAATTCCTAGCTGCATCCCTACTGGGTACTCACATGAATAGATGTGCTCAATACCAAACGTGAATGATAGAAACAGACAGAGGGTATATCTGTTCCAATGATGGTAGTATTTAGCGGTCTGGGGTGATTTGGGTCCTGATGGGGGAATTCGGAGGTCCTTCTTGGAAAATTTTAGGAAACTGCATGCCCGAAAATGGACTTTGACACTATTCTCACTCTTAAATAGTAGATAAAGTTAATAAAAAAGAAGTTTAGCATGAAAAAATACTATGAAAAGTGAGAAAATTATTAATATATTAGGGAGCTGATATCTCTTTCGTGAATTTGCCCCATAAATGGCAATGAAATCTAAAAAAAGAAACTAAATACAATCTTTTCGAATAACCCTTCCAAATAAGCACTTGCAGTTTCTTTTTTGTCTTCGGGACACCTAAATCACTTCATTTTTTTACAATGAGTATGCAGTTAAGAAAGCAACAAATGAATACGAAAAATTTTATAATTACAAAAAACATTGGTTCAAGTAATCTAAGTAATGAATATCTTTTTTAATTACACCTTTAATATCCCTTCAAGATGCAGCAGGGCCCCCCTAACCTTGGGTGCCTCAGAGATTGCCAACCTGGCCAGTCCACCCTTGTACCCATATAGCAATGCAAGCCAGAATCAAGCTTGCAGCAACCTAGAAAAAACAAACCTGAATCACGGTTTAGGGTGCGATTCATAGACGACACTGAAATTGCTCACTTTACAAAGTCTCTCTTTACGGTAAAGTGAGACTTTAGCTAAAGTTCGTTTCAGAGTCGTTCCAAGGATCTCACTTTATAAAGTGGAACTTTAGCTCCTAAAGTCTCGATCATGCATTGAAATTTTTGAGTGTTGGCAATGAACGCTGCGAAAAAGTGAAGAAAAAGATGACACACGATATTAAATGCGTACTTGTTTACATGTTTCTGGCGACTGGGTTTTCGTGTTGTATTTTGCTAAGACTTATTAAGCTGTATTTTCTCATATTATGTGCAAATGTAAATGAATACTGCGTCATTGAAAGCTTTTCCCCACTAGCTTTTTTGTACGTTAATGACTGAGTTGGCTGAATAAAAGATCACTTTTAATTAGCTTCGTGCATTGGTAATGCCCTTCGATGTTCCCAGCGAAGTAAATATTCAAATGCTGATATTTTCACGTCATTTTATGATCATTTTCTATGATTAACTGCATACGGTTGTTTGGACTACATGTTAGTCGAAGTTTGATGGTGTACGTTCATTGAAGGTGGGTGAAATAGTGAAATTCTCTCGCGTTAACTTGAAACTGCCAATTAATTTGAAGATTTACCGATCAGTGGTTGTCTCAGTTGGACGCATATTTTGAATGAGGTATGGGTGTTTGTTGAATTCTTTTGTGCTTACCAATATTTTAATTCTTGGAATGTTGACCTAAGGGGTTATAAATTCTAGAGAAATCGACGAGAATGTACAGTCAAGAATATCTATATCATCAAAACCAATGAATGAATGGCCACGCAATGAAACATGTTGAATGTGAGAATGGACTTATATCAATAAATATCTCTTTGTCTACTTTAAAAGATGCCTCAACATATGTGAATACCTAACCCGAGTATCCATTCACGAATTTTGCAGTAAAAAATGTCAGTGAAGTCTGTGATGCTGCGTAAATAACATTTCATAACAATCCTACATCCTCGAGAAAACATTGCTTTGCTGCTGATAATATGGCTATGAAGGAAAGTACGTTTTACTTTTTATTGCTGCCTTTCATGACGAGATCTTATATCATCATTGTAAACATGCAAATGTATAGTCGAAAAACGAAACAGAAACTCGACTCTAGTTTCACAATCACAGAAACATGTTAAGCGTGATATGGAGGCATACGGAAAGAGTACATTAAGCAAATATTGAATGAAAACGCTTAAAATGCAATGCAAGGTGTAGAAACTAGTATTTGGCTGGCAAAACGATATGAAAATCAAGTCTTTGTTTACGAAGGCTATTGACGCCAATGTAAACAGAATTTTGCTATCATATTCAAGTATCTTTAAGGAAAATTCTAGAATATGAACGTATAAATAACCTAAGAACTTAACAATTAACTTGTATATAAAATCAACATAAATTATGCCAACCTGTTCAACCAATTACTGTGTTGTAATTATCACACGACCTATAGAGTTAAACTTCAAAATATAAGAATTGGGTCATCTCCATCAATACCGACTCGATATATATTCAGGGAAAAGACATATGTTACTTGTATGGTTATTTCTTGAAACGCGCCAGTTTGCTGCTGTGTTCTCACCAAAAAATTAGTTCATATTCATTTCCGTAACCCAAATATCTTCATATTTCAACTTCAATAACAGCCGGTGCAGCCATATTTATTCATCCGTAAAGGACACTTTAGCCCTAAAGTGAGCTCCGGTTGGGCACTTTACGGTAAAGTGACGATTCGGCCATTTTTCCTCTAAAGTGGCGTTTATGAAACGGAAAAAGCAGACTTTAGCCCGGCTAAAGTATACTTTAGCCTAAAGTGCCGTCTATGAATCGCACCCTTAGACGCCTTGCTTATTAACATACCAATGCAAGCCCTTCCATTGTTTACTGCATTTCTAATGGAAATAAAATTTAATAAATACAAGCCTAGGTGAACCACTCGGGTAATTTCCTGGGAAATATGTACTTGGAATAGAGAAACAATAACAAAAGAAAACAATTCTAAAACATTCGTACAATACCTTGAGAAGTAAAAACAGAAAATAATCTAACAGGAATCATGTCAGACCATTCTCAAAAAGCCTAGTAGGTACAGAAAGAGGTACTCTTGCAATTAAATCAACATAAAAACTTGTGGGATACAATAAATGAACACCTAATAACACATCATAACCCTGTGAACTAGTGAGTTGTGATTTATAACAAAAGAAGGTAACTAGACAAAAGATATTAACTTCTATAATCTGAGTTGACACAAGGGTACTAACTTTTAAATTCCAAGCAGATGCATTTGGCAAAAAATTATCTATGACTGAAAAATAGATCATTCCTCCCACAATACCCCAATCCCGGGTAATATATTTGTAATTGTGTATAAGCAATTCCCATCTCTGCTTAAGGTGAAACAAGTGAAACATAAGATAAATAAAGGAGAACCAAAGTGCACATATTAAGGCCAAAATTATAACATATACCAGGGCACTAATGCAGGAATAAAAGTCAATCTATAAATGACATGAACTATTTTATTATTAATCCAAAAAAGATCACTGAAGTTTTTTATGACCAGGGCACAACTCCTGTAATGGCATGCCCATGTATTTTGCAACAAAACACTCAAAAGTGTATGATAAGATATGAAAATAAATCTTCCTTCTTAGTTAGCTTCAAGTCAGCTAGATATTGATATGACTTTTGTCAACAGCAGGCTCTTCATTCAGTCCACTTTTGTCTCAATGCAATTCCGTGAAAGATTTACTACATGACATCTCTGTTAGCCTAACTGAAATATGCCATGGAATAAACTTACAATTTCCACACACTTAGGTATCAATATCCTTAAATGGGAGATAAATGTGAATGACATAAATAGCTTAGTTGTTATTTTTTACTACCTCATCATATACTTGGGAAATTAACATAATTATAGAATGATTGCCATACATCTGAATAATAGTTACAAAAATTTAGCATGCATGAATCACCTAAGTTTATTCACAAGTCCTTTGATGTGTTCTCTCTAAACAAGTGGACTGGTAGCAGTATTGTATGGTAATAAATGATAAAAATGGCTCATACTTTTGACAAGATATTAAACAGAAGGTAAATCATATTTTAAAAGAACATACCATGCACCTTTTAAAAGTGATGTAAGAATCTTTCTCAGACTTGAACATTCATTAAAATCTTAGGTAAGGAGTGTTCTTGGAAATCATTCCCGCAAATTAAGGACTTCTAAGGATATTTAAACAAGAAAGCTCTGACACTAGGTCGTAATTTTTACTCTTTTTATGCCAAAATAATGAAATATCTGATTTAACAGTTGCTTGTATACCTCTATCAAACAACTTAAGGCAATCATGTTTCACTAGAATGTGTAAAGCCGTCAACAATCCACATTAACCACTACTCAACTGGTAGATAACCAAGCACTCATGGCATAAAAGTTGCACATATTGGTAATGATGAAATGTGTATATGCCAAAGAGGGATATATGCATTAAGAACTCATTAGAGTCATCGTATCAACACACAACAAGCAAAGAGGGAAAAACTAGTTAACCAGGCCAAATATATGTCAGCTGCTCTAGAGCATTAGAATAAAGGAGCTTCCATGCTATTGAATAGATTGAGAATTCCATATCAGCAACTCACCATCAAATTTGATGTAAAGAGCACAAAAATATACCCACATATGTGAATTACCAGATTAAAGCAACGAAATACGTAGTTAAGAGGTAATCATTTAAAAAATCACTTTTGAATAAAATACATCAAGGACAGGTAAACACTAACAGATGTGACTCTGTTATAACTAGCTATGTGGAGCAACATCAAACACTTGCTATAAATACTAGTCCGGATGACAACCCATGGAATCAGTTTTAACATATATAAGTTCAATATCATTCAGTCTGGCCTTTGAAAATGAATATAGAAAAACAGACAACAAGCTAGAAAATTTAAGAAAAAAATAAATTTTGCTACTCCTGATATATTCTCTCATTAGGCAAAATACAAGGTGACACCACAAAGCCAATGCAGAAGATGATTGCTGGGAATATAATGCTGCACATGCTTCTCCTGCTTAGGTTATTTGGACTTGAAATGCAATAATTGTATCTTATCGTTGTAGCAGTTGTTCCATTATACAGCCATCAATTCAGAAAAACCTGATGCAACAGGCAGCGATGAATCTGGAACAAAGGAATAATCTTGGTGACATTAACTGAGTGAACTTGAGTAAAATATGAGAATAAAACAATCACCACTGGCATTCACATAACATGCACTACAATTTAATGCAAAATATATGTACTGCAGAATACCTTGGTAAAAGGACTATCCACTTAGAAAATAAATAAAACTCATCCATACAATATTAAGGGTGGAATTTAGTACCAAAATATTCTTAGGCACTCAATTTAGGAGGACCTGAATTCAAGATATTGCCCACCCTGTTACTCTAACTGATGCACCCAGATGATGAGCCAAGATATGAAGAAACATTTAAGCACATTATTGAATAAGACACTCAAGTTTAATGCAGTAGAAGCATAATTATAATTGAATCCAAAGTATATTAATCAAGAAAGGATACTGAATATCAAAGTGTCAGAATGAATTTAGCAAACACGATGGTAGTTCTCAAATCCGACACAGTCATGGGCCACCAAAACAGCTTAACATAAGAGTAACCAGTGACTCAATTTAATTACTCCAGAAGGATTTTGAAAACACTTTTTCAATGTAAAGTACCAATGTGGATGCTATGGAAGTAATGAAAAATGGTATAACTGAAAAATTGTCAGAATATAATCAAAGGCAATGTGAAAGAAAAGAACTTGCAATGGATAGTAAACTTGTCAATTTGAGAAGCTACCTTATTTGATAGATGATAAGCATTAGCAAAGACTGCGTGCTTATTTTTCAACAACTGTGCTGATTTCTCAAAATATAATGGATGAATGAGAATCTTTACAAATACTTCATTTAAAAATATACATACGTGGTCATATCCCAGCAAAATACCAAGTGCATGTGACATATATGGAATATAAGAAAGAAAGACTTACACCACCTAAATACACTAAAATGAGGCATAATAGAAACAGACAAACTATGTACAACAGATTTTAGAAGACCATGACCCAGGGTAATAGGTGCTTATGACATGAATAAACACACAAATAAAGACATGCTCAATATCTCCAGCTCCTAAGACTGCATGTAGTCTTCAAAAACACTAAACCTCTCCAAGAAACGAAACCTTGGATTCATCCAGCCATCGACTATGCAAAACACACAGATGATTTTTTTCCAAGGAAAACTATCGAGAAACCAATGGTCAATGATTTTGGTTGCAAGCAAAAAAATTGTATCAATTCACATTTTAATATAACATTTAAGTACTCTCTTATAAAGAAGTAAACAAATAGGACTTTTAACAATGAAAATAGCAATTAGGTACCTCTTAATTAATTATTAAAAAGTCTTCTTTCTTTTGTACTTTTAGCCGCAGTTAGTTCAAATATGGTATCACAAAATGAAGGTAGTTTCAACATCATTGAATTGTCAATATCAGCAATGTTTTTGATTTGTAAATTAGTTCACAGACCCCAAGAATACAATGAAGCTATGAAGGGAAAGTAGAGATATCACTTGCTTGTGCATGCTTGCCACTTTTTACTTACAATTAGTACAAATGTGAACCAATAATTAAAGAGTATGTTTAATTACCACTTTATTTTAATAATTATACTTCAGGCAGTGCCTGACATTGAGAACCTAAACTATTGAATGGACGATAAGGATACATGAATGCTTTGTTGATGCAATTCCCTAATAAATGCCCTGGCATCACTTTATCAATCCACCAGTTGTTTGTAAGAAACATTTCCAATAAACCCATTTATAAAGGGATCGATATTACTTGTACAATCATATTGGTACAGCCTAGATCTAATAGGTAATTGTTTCTCAGGCTGGTTAATAATCTAAACAGGACAACCGTTAGTGCTACTATTGAATAATTTCAAAATTTAGTCATCATAAGAAGAGATAAGTGGGCAGTAAACTTGTGTTAAAAAAGTGCTACCGGTTGAGCGAAGGTATGTTGGTGAAAGCAAAGGATGATGGAATTGAAAATGCTACTCAAGATGAACAAAATAAAACAAAGTCCAACAACCAGATGACTGAAAGACAGTAACCCAATAGAACGGTGACACAATACTTCGTTATCACCAATAGTAATACCTTTCATCAAAATGCACTGACACTGATAACAACATAAACACACTCTCTCAGCAAATGCCAAGAATGGTTTGAATAACAGTACAACCTACGTACATACCACACTCGATGGCTCTTCAACTTCAGCAAAGGAAAAGACTTCAGGCGACACCAGTGGCATGTCCTTATCAGCCGGCAATCGAATATTAGACGCCTCCTCTTTGGCGTAATAGGCTTAGGACAATTTGCGACGTCGAAAATCGTCGGAACATCATTGGGCTTTTAATATTTTCCAGCCTTCCTTCCGAGTGGATTCAAATTTTGATTCGTATAAGTGCACCTGTGGCAAGGAAAACGAAGATAACTCGCAGGAATATGTTTTAATAATGATTAAATGGCTAAATAATTACGTGCATGCATTATGTAATGTATGTTGACTATAATATTAATCAAGGAAGGTTTTGCGGCTTCTAAATCGCATGAAATTACAAGGTGTAAAATCCGACATGGATTCGAGTTCAATTGCCTACAAACATTCGTTACCAACAACATAGTTCCAAAAAGGACATGAATATTACATGATTTCAGTAAGTCTTTAATAAAAACTGGTATCATTGATTGTATCACACGTAAAGTTCCTCATGATATTTCAAACGTGAAAGTATTTATATGTTACAGGTATAACTTTCAAGGGCATTTACAAGTATAACTTTCACGTGACGAAATAATAACAACTTACCACATTCCATCATGTAAATAAGTTCCCCAGCAGCAGAGAAGGTTGTCTCAACGTTGTAGCAACGTTACAAATGTTGCACTGTAATGTTAACGTTGACGCAACGTTTGGACAACGTTTAATGGCAACGTTACTTTGCAACATTGTGGGCAATATTTTCATTTGCCTATTAGATTTCCAATTCCATAATCTAAGGTTTAATAACTTCTTAAGTCCATGAATCGCGTTTTAAACAGCTTTTTTGGGGATGCATTGACTTTCGTCATTCAATTCCATTTAGAATATTTTCAACGAAGGTGCCAAAAAACTAAGTCCGAAAATCATCTGGGCAAAGAACGCAAAAAACACAAATGAAGTTTAACTTTGGACTTCGATTCTTAAATTTTTCTGTCTAATTTGGGTGGGCCCGGGCCTACCCTGTCCCTAGGACGATCGCTGACACAGTTAGCATGCAAACTTGCGACAAACGCTTGTACTTGTCCTTGGGTTGTCATCAGCTTGTGACGACCAACCTTGTCGCGGCAAGTTTGCAGCAAACTTGCTGTGACAAACTAATTCTGGCTTCAATGCTATATGCAAGCTTGAATAAAACTTACGAGCTATGTGAACTCATACTAGCCATGATTTTCTCTATGCATAGACTTAAACATCACACCTGCAGAGGACATGCTATATCGCATTAATAGCAGATTTGTCATATCATATACCTGCTGCAAAAATTTATTTACGGGAGAACCCATTAACCATATTCCTAAATGTAACTTCACAGATGATAGACAATAGAAAATAATTAACACTCATAAACAATAAACCCATTTTAAATTTTAAAAAAACTAAAAGGATTTCACATCAATGAATACGATGTAGATGTACAAAGAAAAGTATAAACACTCCTCATCGGTGTTAGATATTTTTATGGCCACAGCGAAATATCTCAACAAGGAGAGTAAATTTTGGTGGCAAGCGGTATGTTAGATATAATTTCATTCTCACGTATTTCATATCCTCTGATATGATTTTCAAACTACCGCCCATGTTTTACAACTGTCGATCTATCGAAGTGCCATCCATACAAGATGGCCGCCGGCATGATAATGTATTGGCTTTGTTTACTTTCTTGCGTGCATCAATTTTCATTCTTGGTTTTACTCTCAACCCAATTGAGTAGCAATCATTTGCATTGAGCTGCGAATCAATGGCCATCGGAATTTGTGGTGTTTTGTTTGACTTTTGGGGAATCCTTCCAGATCCTTCGAACGGGTATCATCCGAACGGGTTTGTAATTTTTTTTAGTGTTGATTCATATTAGGCAGAGTTTATACTTTCATATTTTTGTGAACTATTTTTACCAAGTGGATTTTTTAAATGTGTGTTGCCTGCGCATATATCTGGTAGACTAGGGTTTAAACTTTAATAACTATCATAATCAGATATTATAATTACACTACAATCCAAAGCTTACTTTTTATCAAATTTAATGTTTACTGTGAAATCGCGATTCTATAAGACCGGAATCTCTACAATGGAGAAACTGTAGCCTATTGTAGAAATTTCAGGCTGCAGGCTGCGCGCTTTCACAGAAATATATAATGCGAAACAATGAGGCATTGTTTTTAGCACAACGACAATATCTGATTAGCTGGAAATTTTAATCAGAGGACAGTTTTCGTCTCATGGCGCCGTGAATCGTAATTGTTGAGAATAGTTAAGTTTATAAACTCAGTACGCTACTTCAACGCAGTCATTGAATGTGAAGAATGTCAATAAGAATGCACAGTAAAATTTTGGAATTTAGTAAAGGGTCAATTCATCCAGGAAATTTTCGAAATTACACCCACCGACTCGGATTTTTACAAAATTTTTGTCGCCTGCTACTACCACCTATTTAATGGCCTTTGTAAAATGTTTCCTTTCTCACTCTCATAGTTTGCAAGATATGAGGGTTCGAAGTTTGAAATGTTTGCCCAGAGGTGGCCCATCGTTTGAGATATTTGCTTATAGTTTGTTTATTTTATTGAAAAAAAAAATGGTATCAAAGTACATTTGACTATTACTGTGCATTGTGGGGTAAATGATAACACTAATTTAAATAAAATTATTTAAATAATACACTTCACTCGTAAAAGTGAAATGAGTCTGGCTGAACTGGTGTTGTGCAAAGTCAGCTTCTTTCATCGAAGAGACATTCTTCCAGAACCACTAGGAGCAAAGAGGATCAGTTCAGATGAAAACTTCAGCGTCACATTGTTATAGCAATGACAAACCAAGTGTAGTTGATTGAAGTGTATTATTTAGATAATTTTATTTAGGTTAGTATTTTCATTTCTCTTATAATGCACAGTAAGAGTCTAATGTAAGTCGATACCATTTTTTCCATAAACTAAACTCTTGAAAAATAGGTGAATTCCAGGAAAGGAGCATAATTTCACAGAACATTTCCAAGCCATTTGGGCTCTTTTCATCTCACCTGCCACAAGACAAGTATTGTTCTTATAAAATTATATGAACAAGTTCACTATTGTGGCTCTGGTTTGGTCTTAGATTTACTGACCATTATTTCAAATGAATCATCATAAAGCTATGGATACACTTATACTTATTATCTTATATTACACGTCCCAAATCCCCCTCACTGAGGCAGAAAAAGTAAAACCTGAAATACTCAGTGGCAGTCAAAACACCACCATTTTTATTTCATAGTATTAACACTTTGCGTGCCATGGACGTAATATTACGTCCTGCTAATCCTTCTGAGGATTGCCATGGACATAATATTACGTCTTTCCATTTAATTGGCTTTGTATGCGTGAAGCCGTAATATTTCGTCCGTGGTACTTTTCCAGTTTACTGCTTAGGGGTTCTGTCTTTCAAAAATCAACTGCTCGATGGAAAAAGAG
This sequence comes from Ischnura elegans, assembly GCF_921293095.1. NCBI lineage: Eukaryota > Metazoa > Arthropoda > Insecta > Odonata > Coenagrionidae > Ischnura > Ischnura elegans. Next base: position 97,082,672 of record NC_060254.1, read on the forward strand.
TTCAATTTATGTCTTGAGGACGAAAAGTCCTCTGCAGCTACCGGCAACCTCATCTTAGGCCACTTAGTGTGAAAATTCTTTGGGCCAATGGACCGTTCGTTGAGGGTGCATTGACCCTTTTTGTCATCCAGGTTTTATAATGCTTTGCTTGGAACAATGCTTTTTTATGATTTCCGTGCTTTAAATAGTTCAAATTGAGCGTATTAAAAAAATTATTATGCATGCTATGGTGGTACATCATATGTTACAACTTTTTTATTTTTCAAAAACAGTAGGTTTCATTGTTAAATTATATATTTAAGAATTAGCAATAAATGTTATTCAACTCATTCATAAAGAAGAGAAAAGTCCCTTTTTATTGAAATGAACATCGATTTAAATATATTTTTGATGCTAATGTTTTAAAAAATGTACGAATATAGTAAAAAATGGCTGGATTTTTCAGTAGGGCTTTAAATTTAGCAGCCGGCACTCAAAGTGTTAAGGAGTGCATATTTACCTCTCATAAAAGAATTGGATGAGTTAACTAGTCTGCCTTTTCGTGATTATTCTTAAAATACGAAGAAAAGTTTTTGAGCTAAAGAAATCGGTTAATTAACAATTTTGGACATTATTTTGGCTAACATTGCAATACAGGGGGGATGAAAGGGATTACTAAGGAAGCTACGTATTTGGATACACAATGGGTCAAAATTTCATTCAAATGTTTATTTTTGGTTTCTGAGCTATGAATTTTTACCTTGTGCCCTGCACACTGGAATTTAAATCCCACTACCACCACGTCTAAGCAAACATCTCAAGCTTCGACCCCTCATATCTTGCAAACCATGAGAGTGAGGGAGGAAATATTTTTTGCATGGGTAATGAAATAGGTGGTAGTATCTAGTGACAAAAATTTCATAAAAATCTGAGTCGGTGCCATGGCCTAGGTGAACTGACATGGAATGACCCTAAACTTTGAAAAACTAAAGAAAAATCTTTGGGCCACATTGCATTAGTTTCATTTGTTTCAAACTCTTTGCTTTGACATTACTCTAATGCTAAAAACTGGTTATTGTATTATAAACTTGGTCAATAGAAAAGAATGATCTGAATGGTGATATGCATAATGTGAAAATGAATTAAACAGAGTTAATTTAGTTTCTATACAAGAGTTGGGCGTGGAAAACACACTCAAAAAAACCACTTTGTGAAAATGGATGACAATAAAATGCATTTAAAATCTGGCTAATACAAATTTTAACAGTCTACTCATCTTGGTGGTGATGAAGCAACCAAAAAGGTTCAGCGGTTGATACCCTATTGAGGGATTTGGAAGGATTCTACAAAAGGCAAACAGAAGGGAAGAAAAGTCTTTCTTCCCTCATTTATACCATGCAATAGCTAGTAAGTGCCTATTTTAATTAAAGCTGTTTCCTAGCTCATGATAAGTAATGTTACTGTAATTCAAGTTCATTTGTAGCAAGAGAATGTTATTAAATTTTGTATTCACCTCATAAGTTATTTCATTCCTACTCTCTACGTTAAAGACGCACCACTTTTTATGTGAGTAGATGCCATATGATTTCACATTTATAGGCTTTACATATACTAGCATTTTCCAATTCTACTTCGCTCAAGATTAATGTTTAGTCCTTTCTTACTACAGGGGAAAACAAATATCATTTGTAAACCTCTGGAATTGGATAAAAATATCCATTATTCCTCGAGTACACAATTGGGATAGTCCAAGTGTGATCTCTGTATAGCTGATGGCCACATGCAATTGTTTTTATGGTAGTGTTCCTATTCCAACTTGACTTGAACTTTGATGAAGTCATACACCTACACATTGAGCTATTACTTTTTACTGATTAATATCACTATTTTGACTCTTTCAAAAGCAATTTTTAATGAGGAAAGCTATTTCAGGTTTTCATTTGCATGACAAACTTGTTTTTAAATACTTATAGCCTAAGGTCATTTCTGTACTCTGAAACTATTTGAAAAGTTTTTGTGAATTAGAAAAGATGGTGTGAATGTAGGGCGTTTTTAGCTATACCATCTTTCATGTACAATAAGTGGTCACCATTTCTTGCTTTAAATATTGGAATGTACTAATGAATTTCTTAGCATTTGTAATACTTTTCTATGTAAAGTATATGAATGTGAATTAGGAATTCAACTGATGTTTATGATTTGCTTATACTCTTCCATTATGCGATACAACCTATTTTTAGAGAAATTACTCCAAATATTACCATTGTTTTTTCTGCTGATTTTGGACCATGTCTGGGTCAATTCTCATTCAGCATTCCAAAATTGGAAACATTGGTTTTATCGTGGCCATAGCCCTCAACATGTAAGCAATTTGTATGACAAATTAACTACCCCAGCAGCAGAAAGGTTGTCTCAACGTTGTAGCAACGTTACAATGAGGAAACATACAAGTTGTCACAACGTTTCTTAAAATTGTCACAACGTTGTTTCAACGTTGTCTCAACGTTGAAGTTCCCAGGAAACAACGTTGTGACAACGGTAAGACAATATTGTCAGAACGTTGTGACAACGATAAGACAATATTGTCAGAACGTTGTGACAACGTTGTGACAACGGTAAGACAATATTGTCAGAACGTTGTGACAACGTTGAGACAATGTTGTCACAACGTTGTTTCCTGGGAACTTCAACGTTGAGACAACGTTGAAACAACGTTGTGCAACGTTGTGACAATTTTAAGAAACGTTGTGACAACTTGTATGTTTCCTCATTGTAACGTTGCTACAACGTTGAGACAACCTTCTCTGCTGCTGGGGTTGCGTATTCTAGTTTATAGTTTAAATTAATCAATTGAATGTAGCACGAGTTACTTATATCAGTTTTACGGCACTATCAAAGTTTAAAAACCATTGACACAAACAACCTTATACCTATACATGAAAAACTCTCAACAATAGCAGGAATTATTATGCACTCTTCTGTTTACATTACGTACAACGTAAAACTGATTGGCAAAGGTATTAATCTTTGAAGTAAATCACAGCCTTTCATCAAATTAAGCCGAAACTAAGTAAGAACTTGATCTTCATATGAATACTTACCCAATACATTGAATTACATCATCTTCTAACTCACCTCAAAAATAGTGGAAGACGACTACGGTTGCCACTCATCCATCCCCCACATTTGTAGCCATTTAGCCCTTACCTGAGGATTACAAGGAAAAACAAAAGCGCGATACACATCCCCACAACTAATGGAAGAGTTTGGTGCAGACGAACCGCCCATCTCTCTTATTTATCAATTACAAAAATGGAAAAAACTGCACCAACTCGACGTTCCTCCTATACAACATCACAGCCCGCCATTAATGATATGACTAAACATGGCAGGTTGCGACGACTCAACTTCGTAGTTATTATATGGCAATATAGAGGACTCTGCGCATCATGTGCATCGATGCGCATCAGGCCGTTCCGAATCAAGCATTGATGCGCATTGATGCGGCCCTGCATCGAGCATATTTCGAGGTTTCGGAAGCATCAACTCGCATCGGCTCGCATCAGAAATTCTTGATGCGGTTGATGCGAAGGCGAAAATGGGCGCAACCTTTAAAATTGTGACTGGTGTTTTGTGTTTGCATAGAGTGATTACACGACTATATTGTGCTTCTGCGATCATTGGAAAGAGTTGAAGGTGTTATAGTTATTAGTTTTTGAAATAATTAGTCCATATAAAATTGAAAATGGGAAACTCTATATCCAATGCGTTGAAGTGTGCGTGTATGTAACTTGTTTACAACCGTAACTGATTTCATTGGTGGTAAAAATGCAAAATACGATTTATAATTTCACGCATTGAAATGCAAGCGTGGTAGTTTTAACCATAATTTTGCTTCTGTACACTAACTTGTGGAAATTTCCGACAATTAACGTTAAATTGTGAAAAGATTAGTTTAAAAGCTACTTACTACGAAGTGTTTACAGTATAATAGTATCTTCAAAATAACTATGTAAGACTTAGTTCGTCGAAATAAAAGAATTGATTACGCTTTGCTGAATCTCTTTGTTCTATCATTTGAAGGCACGTTGCAAAATGTTGCTGTTTTGCCAAACGTTTATTAGCCATTTAATGTGCGAAACACCGGCATTGCAAGTGAATTTGCTCGGTAGGTACTAAAATTATTTTCCCCTGCTAGAGAGATTAGTTCACCTCAAGTAAAGAGACATTCAGGGTAGTGATGCCGTGGCAGATACCATCATCAAGTATATTTTGTTAATCATCAAGTCATCATCATAACATCATCAAGTGTAATTTATTTATACATTTTAAGCAAGGATCATATATGTGTGCTTTATTTACAGTGATGTGTGCTTGAAGTACCCGATTTATGTGATTGAGTATTCAGTGCAATTATTTTTTTCAAAGCGTGTGATTATAATATGAATACTGCAGTTAGTGTCATAAATTGGCTCCAAATACTACTAATCAACGCATGCATGCACCGAAAATAAGTTGGCCGCGTCATCATGATGACGCGGCCAACTTATTTTCGGTGTCCTCCTAAATGCTATCCAACTAAACGCACACTTCTATCAATGATCTCAAAAGTATTGGGTTTCCAAAATAGTTCTCAGTTGAACTTTGGTATTTGTCTTGAAGCGACATCATAAAACTTTGAAAAGTAAACAAAAACATTGAAAACCGGAAATCACCATCACTATAGTGATTACCGGTTTTCATTGTTTAAGTTCAATTTTTAGTTGTAATTACACCATATAAAATGTTCTAAAGTCAGAAGGAATGGGAAAAATTCTATTTGATGAGTGCCACTCTGACAATGCCCAATTATTCAATTCACAAAATACTTAATTTTATTGTGATTTAGGCTTTTTTTATGGACTGGTAGCAGTTAAATATGTACATATGTTGAAAAATGAGACTCAAAACCTCTTATTGATCAAACAGTGCAGTAGTGGTCGCCACAGAATATGTTGTAGCTATTTATTTCTCAACTTTGCAACTAGGTTACAATTGTAACCTAGTTGAAGGGAGGTTGTTGTGATTAAGCCTGTTGCTAGTTGCTTCCATCAGCTACAAAATTATATTGATTAAGTTCAAATGTTTAACATTGTTAAGCCCCTTTGGAAGCACATCTGCTACCAAATATATTTTGTTGACATATTTAATCAGCAATTATTTTTTCCTTTGGCATCAGAGTTTTTAACATAATGATGTCTAACCTCTGTTCTTTGACCTTCCATCTCCACAATTAGAATTTTTTTTACTGCAGACTGTTCATCATTGCATACATGCACCACATCACTACCAAGTATTTTAATGCAGTTCTTTCCAACAATTTCTTTTATAATTATGGAGAGTAATATACTATTTTTTTGCTCCAGCTGCCAAACTTACATACTCGCCTTCTATTGTATACATGGTCACACAGCACTACTTTTTGTTTTCCCAAGCCACTGCTCCATTAATTAACTTGTCATGTATCCAGTACAGGATACTCAATCTATTTTGTCGATGGCAAAGTCAGCATTTCTGTATCCCTCAAGAAACGTTCCTGACTGACATTCTCCAAAGAATAAGATATGTGATAATTTATAGCTCCCTCAACTATCTTAATATACTCTTTGCATATGCCCAGTATTGCATTGTAAAATCATCATTAAACCTTCTTAACTTTTACACTGCAAAGACAAGATCTGGTCTTGTACAAATCATTGCATACATAAGACAACCAATCAAAACTAGGAATAGAACATCAGGACAAATTTTTGGGTCACCAGGAGCTGCTTCTATGAGACAAGGATTGATTGCAGGTCAAGTTAGTAGATGACAAGGAGATAATGTGATCTGGTAATTTTCGAGCCACTGCATTTTATAAAGGAAGCATCTCTTCTGCTTCTCCTCCCTCGCTTCCAAACACTGTCTCATTTTCTTGATTACTCTCAAAACTAGTGTTTACACGAGTTGGAACTTTGTCATTACCCCCACAACTTGATTCAGGGATGGAGTCTTCATTACTTGATATTCTGATATTCCCCTCACTACTTGGGTACCTTTGTGAGTTCAGCACTGCCATTCTCTCCACTGTCAGGTTGAGGTTAGTAACTAATTATCCCTTATTTCTATTTGTTCAGCTAATCATTTCTGCTTGAATATTATAAGATTTTGTGGTTTAATCTTTTATCGCACATGCCCTTAACCTCCCCTGTTATGCATGACCCATATATTCACCCCCATAATCCATACTTTTTGGATTTGGCATTCAGCATCTTTCATTGCTCTTTAGCCACATAAGCATAGGCAGTACATCCAAATACTTTTAAATGTCTTTGAATAAATTTTCCTTCAGACCATCTCTCTTCAGGTATTGCATTCCCTCCTGCTTTGGAAGGTACTGTTTCGAGATATACAGCTGCTCAACAAGCTTCAACCCAATAATATTTTAGTAAATTGGTGGTAGAGAGTATGTACCTTGCTTTCTATTTGTTCAGCTATTCAGTGCTGCTTGAAGATTATAAGATTTAGTAGTTTTATCTTTTATCGCACATGCCCGTAACTCCCCCTGTTGTGCCTGACCCATATATTCACCCCCATAATCTGTATGCAGGCATTTCATATTGTTTCCTGTCTCATTCTCCATGCTGGCCTTAAAAATTGAATAGCATCATAGGACAAAATGAGACTTCTTACTTTTAATAAAGAAAACAAAAACCTTTCTTGTACAATCATCAGTGAAGGGGAGCATATATTTTACATAAATAGTATACATATACTTTCACCTATAGTACCATCAGACCACACAATTCTGAGAGGATCAGACATAATTTATTACATACTGCATCCATTCTAGCACTTATTTCGAATCATTTCTTTGCTAACTTGCCATCAACATATGTTATGCAAGGCTGAAATTTATTTATTAGTGGGACAATCCACACCATTGACAACCTCTTTATAACCTGCATGTTACTCTGTCACAAGTCTGCTACTCTTGTGCCACAGACTTGGTAAACAGTCCTCCACTACTTTCACAGTCAATCCTATGTAACAAGTTGCATTACTTTTACTTTCTGAATTATATTGTTTCAAATCTTGATAACATATGGCATTTTCTTCAAAACTAGTGGCTAGATCACCCCTTTTACTTCCAAAGATCTGGCATCAAGTAAGCTGTATCCAGATTCATCAAACAAGACAAATGTGTCTTTTTTTTAACTAGCTTGCTTACAGACTGTACATTAGTTGGTAAATTGGTAACATTTTGATCTGGGGAGAGGCTGGAGGTGTTTGAGATCTGGGTAAGGAGAAAGTGAAGTGGACTGAGAGAAGAAAGACAAAGTGCAAGACATGTTGAGGCAGCTTCTGGATAGAATTCTAATTTGAATTAAGGAGATCCATATTGAGAGGAGAGGTTGAATTAATCCTTAAGGAGACAGGAGGTATGGGTCAGGCGAGTGCTGAGTTGGGAGTGGATGTTGAAAACACTATCAGAGGATAGAATGTTGGGTAAACAAAGGAGAGAATAGGATTTTTAGATGGCATGAAAAGGGTGAAGTTGTGAATTCATGATCATGGGCAGGGGGGGAATGGCAAAGGGAATGCTTTTGGAATGCTCCATGCAAACCTACCTTTATACCAAGCAGTAGAATACTTTAATAAAAATGTCTTGGAGTTTATATTTAAGCATTATATATGCAGTATGAAAAAGCGTTTGTGAACATTTTATCGAGGCTTGAAGTATTTGTTCCCGATTTTTATGAAAAAAATTTGTTTTCAAGTCATATATATCATCGGAAAACCATAGGTACATTGATGTCTAGTAGCTAAATCTATGTACTATTGATCGTAAAAATCGTCTCTTCAAAACAATTTGACCCGTAAAACTCACTTATGGCTGAGATATATTATACACTACGCTTCCTTATTGACCGTTTTTCGAGTTAGCTACACAAATTCCCGTCAATTCGCTCAGACTATCACTATTTTAAGTAAATATGAGTTGCAAGTCACGGCTTGGAACTTTCTAACGACCGTAATGAATATAGTTAAGTATTAATATTCGCATCAATAAACGTTTTTCGTCATCATAAGTACTATGCATATTAAATTTCGGCATATAAATCATTGTGTTATCGCTTAACCCGAACTATCTTCCAGCACTGGTGCCTGCGGGTATTTTGAACGGCGGAATACTTCCCGCTCATATCGCATCAAGCCGTTCCGAATCACGCATCAGCATAAGCGCATCAATGCCTTGATGCAATTTCGGAACGGCTGCATCAAGGTCATGCGTTGATGCGCATGATGCGTGATTCGGAACGCACCCATAGAGCCTCACGAGCTTTTCGTCCTTCTCTTGTCGCTTCCGTTTCCGGTCTCCCAGCGCCTAAATGCCCCGTTTACACCACGATCGTCGCGACGTTGATCGCGACTACTGCACGTTTACACGTCTAAAAGTTACCATCGTAACTCAGTGCTGCCCTCGTTGCGGAATTGTGTCAGATAACAACTGACGACGACACTGCGTGAGAAAATTGAAATCTTGGAAATTAAGAAGCAAAAGAATATTAATGTTTTCATGTGCTAAAACTGAATGGGTTAACCTGTAAATAAAGAAATACATAAAACTGGTATAGTATAGAATATCCGATATCATTTGGTAAATAGAACATCAGAAAAAACTTTCCCATCACGTCCTTCCATTACCTGCTCAATAATGTCTTCATTCGTTGCCATATATCTTTGATATATTAGAGTTATTTATGAAATTTCAATTACTGTATCAAGATTGCAACGGCGCGAAAGAATCGTATATGCATCGATCTTCATTTCGATCTCTTTTTTCTTGGCACACTAGCGCTAACCATCGTAAGTTCGGCAGTGTTAGGTACTAAGGCCTACGATGGTAACTCTGCGCGTCTACACGACGTTTTGAGGTTACGATCGTACGGATCAACGTCCCGACGATCGTTGTGTAAACGGGGCATTAAAAATCGGATAAAAGTTAATAAAAATAGCAATTTCGTAAGAAAAATCATATGGAAGATGAAATTTTCACTGCTTATAAAATTTATAAATACATGATGCTCCTATAATGTCTATTTAGTGAATTTGTTCCTTGAAACCGCACAGACATCTGAAAACCGTCTAAAGTAACCTTTTCGAATAACCCTTCAAAAAAACCATACAGGTCGCTCTTTATCTTCTAACACCTTTGCTTGCCCTGTTGCCAGATGTAGGGGCGCAGCCAGGAATTAAGGCTGGGGGAAGTTTAGGTGCAACTAATCCGGTGTGTGGGGGGTATGGTATACCCACCAGGATAAGCGGTAGCTGTGAGATTAGTAAATTGCGGAATTTTAGGATAAATGGTTAAATAGTGAGTTTTACGGCTTTCTGAGGGATAATTTATTAATCCCTACGCTATTCTATTGGTAATTAAAATCCAATTGAGTAAAACGAATTAAACTTGAAAATTTCTCTGAGCTCTGGGGAGGGGTTTTATCCCCCAAACCCCCCCCTCGCTGCATCACTGGCTTGATCAGCTAGTATTGTATACTTTGTAAATATTTTACACATTGTGTACAGTGGATATATATTCTGGTTCATGTATTATCTTATAAGGTGTTTGTAACAACAACTCTTGAACCATATTGTGGCAGATGCATATTTTACATCAATAATAATTGGAAAATAAAGGTTGTAGCTCATGTTTCATTTGTTTCCTTCTACGAAGTCCAAATCCTCTATGAGTAAAAACGAACAAACTTTGTATTAATCCACCAATTTATTTACGCGGTACGACTATTTTCGACGCAGCGGCGTCATCTTCAGGTACAAAGGTTACAAGCAGTCAAAAATCCTTTTATATCATGTGGTATCTGTGGGGGAGGAAGAAGGTAGGTGGAAGGGGTGTGTCGCGCCACGGGGCCGTTGTGTCCCGCCCGAAATGCAATTCATGCAGGGCCGGAACTAGCCTTACATTTACGACGAAAAATAATAAGAAAGAGGAATGAGGGACTGGAAACCAAAGAATTAAATAGAATGAAAGGAAGAAATGACGGGGGTGGAAGAAAATAAGTAAGGGAATCCCGCCTTACCTTGGCTTCCGCCCGAACTCTGCACCCATGCGTCCTTCCACCACTTGATTCTCGCCCGAGCTTCGGCGAGATAAAAACGCGTCTTCGCCTTGAAATCAGGCGAACGAATGCTGTCCTCTTCGCCTGGGCACAAGCGAAGGAAAGAATACCGGTGTCGCAGGCCTGCACTGTTCTTCCGGGGCTACTCAAGCCCTCTTTAGGCAAAAAAGTACGGCACAAAACAAAAAAACCAAGGCAGGCGGGAAAAAAGAAGAAAGGAGGGAAATTCAAATGAAAAGAAAAGAAGACATAAGGCTCTTCCGGCCCGAACAGGGTGGCTGGGAAATCTGAAGTAGGTGATTGGGCGGGTGGTGAGAGTTGGAGAGGGGCGGGGTGTGGAAGACCGTTGGTCGGGAGTAACGGAAGGTTGTTGGTGACTAAGGTAATGACGGAGGTGTCCGTAGTAGTGGGGGGAGGGGAAGGATTATGGGTTGTTCGTTTTTCCGTGAGGTTCAGGGAGGCTATTAGGAGGGGGGAAAGGCGAAGGGGGAAAAGTAGAAGGCTTTGAAGAGTATTTTGCGAAAGTGAGATCCGATGAGATTGCATTGCACCCACAAAGGTTACAAAGCAATAATAATAATAAAATGTCTTTATTCGGGTGAGGTTGAGACTGAAAAGTCCCCTCTTCCACCTAACCCCTAAACCAAGGGTGGACCACTGATCGTATCAATTTTTAACTAATGCTATTTTCGAACTTAATTAGCATACTGCAAGACCACTTTTAAGTGAATAACTTGAGTCGACATTATGTATAGCAATTGATCTCCAACAGCTCGAAAACATTTCAGTAAGGAGTTAAGATCTTCAAAAATCCTTTCAAATTGACCTTTTGAATTTAAGGATCACATTCAAATGGGGATTAAATTTTTCGAAAATTTCCTTTTCATTAGCATGGGTAGTACAATATATATATTTTTGAGAATCTCTTTGTATTGCAGAAAAACGATCCACTTATTGATCGTCATAGCAAATGGTGTACAATCATCCTGGCTTGAATTGGAAATTGGCACATTGATAGAAATAGAAGAAACTAAACTTTGGAGATACAAAAACGGTTTTTTCTATGAAAAAGATTATCATATGAAAGCATAAATTGCTCTTCTACCTTTATTTATTGTGATGAATTAGGTTTTATAATTAATGACTAGTAAATGAGTCTTTAGAGCTGATTAGTTAAGTAGGAAGCCTATTATTGTCACGCAGCTATTTATGCAACGCAATATTTTCATAATTCATTTCTCCGGATAAGCTTATGTAGAAAATTTCTATCTCAAAATTTCGCCATCCTCATCATTAAAAGAAGCTGTACCTATGGCATTTTCAAGTGACCAAAATTTTGCGAAAATGTGATTACTGACCATGTAACCTTCCTAATTGATTCAATTAATTCCACAGCAAGGTCCAAGAACCATAAACTACGATCTGTGGGCTTCTTGACTAATTTTGTGATTTCGAGGGCGGAAATAATCACGCAGCTTCGAAATTAGTGAAGTAAGAAATAAGGATTCCGCGATTGACTGCAGTTTCCGTCATAAGGACCTTTAAATTCAGGGACGATCATTGGTCCGACATTCAAACTGATTGCGGTATTCACACTATCACTTAACGAATGATCTCCGAAAAAACCTGCGGTCACGGAAGCCCAAGGTCCGTGGTGCAACTGCCGGTGGTGTTATTTTTTCCATGGCAATTATCTTTAACCTCATATCGACACCATATTTACACGATAATTTCATTTAATTTTCTACGAAAAGATGGGCGGATAAATCATGTTAAGGCAGAAATCGGATAAATGGACATTTTGTAAATTGTCTATTTCAAATTGGAGTCCAAACTGTGGCTTAGAATAGGGTTAAAGAGACTTCATCACTCATGTGTCTACAGCTTTCAGAAAAAACCTGCGGTCAGGAAAGCCCAAGGTCCGTTTTGCAACTCCTGGTAGTGTCATTTTTTTCCATGGCAAATAATATCAAGATTAACGAAACTACGAAACTTTGAGGCTTAACTCAACCAGTCACCATACTTAACTTACAACAAGAGAAGCACATAGTGCACGCTTGGATGATATAGATTTCACGGGAATATTCGAAGTATTATACCATTCATTCTTCCAAAACCCGATCCCTTGAATGTTAATTTTCAACGTTTTAAACAAGTACTGATCAATATACTAAATCTACGAGCACGGTTTATTGGTCATAACGTACATATATTTTTTTAACCACAGAATTAAATTCAGAAAAAATCATTTTGCACATTTAAACCTCCCAACATGCCCAATGCAAATTCAAAAAATAATTGGATAACCATAACTTATGCCTTGTTCGAAAATTCAAATCACATTAGTGCCTTGATTTTTTAAAATCCCTTAAAATAAATTAGTCGTTTAAGATAAGACGCGGTGGAACCGCTACATCGTGAGTGAAATCATGAATATTTGCGGATCCAATTTAAAATTTTCGTAATTAAGAAGGTGATTATCGATCATATCACATCATTATCAAGAGTCATTATGTGGGTAATTTACAATAACAATAGCTAATAGTGTCAGTTGAGAGAACTTCAAAATGCTTCGAGTGTATAATACATGTATTGAAAAGCAAATTAACTACATTCGATAGTTTGCTTAGACACTATCGATATATCGATGGTTGGTTGTAGCATGCTGTGCGATTCACACCATGTGCTCAGTTGAAGTCAATTCTGTTTCGTGTGAACAAGAAGTTCTCATTGTATTTGTGTTTGATATTAAAATAACGTTACCACTATCTAGAAGTCAATAATTTCAACAACATGCTTAAGTGGAATCTTCAAAGGATTACATATTTTGTTCTTCCAAAAACCTATTCAGGTTTTTTGTGTTATTTTTCATGTTTTTAACCGGTAGTGATAAAGGTATAAATCCTACGAGCACGGTTTGCCATTCAAAATAGACGTCCTTGGATATATCATTTTTTACCATAAATTTAGATGCAGGAAAAACCATTTTGCGATTTTAAAGCTCTTAAAATGGCCAATGCCAATTTACAAATTCTGCAAAATTAAGCAAGTTACCGGAGAGAGAGAGAGAGGTATCTTCAAGTAACTGACGCCCTTTTCCCAACTTTCGATTTGCTTCCGATTCCCAGGGATTTCTAAGAGTGTGACGTGTACGTGCCGCGAGTCACGTAGCCGTCACGAATTCTGTTCTCATACTCCTTCCTCCAACCTCCCTAGAACAGCCCCTCAGCTAGAACAGGGAAGCAGTGGCAGCAGCCAGAATGGGGGAGGCATGGGAGGGAATGGGAGGAACGGACCAGGGGCGCAAAGGAGAGGCAGGGCCGTTGCGGGGAAAGAAGCAGTTGCACGCAGCGAGCACAGGCCATACGCAGAGACGCACGCGCGCGCCTTATATACGGCACATTCATTGTACGCGTGCCTACTGAAAAGAATAATAGGATGGTTTCCTATTATTTTTTTATTGCCTAAATCGAAAGATACTCATGGAGTGCGCATTTCACGCTCTTAGATTTTCGAATGACGATATCTATTTTTCGCGATTAAATGAAAAGTGAAAAATTTCAAGCGCGCGAAAACGCGACGGCTAAGTAGGAATGATGGGAAAAGTCCGTGTGACGTGTTTCTGGTTCCAGCTGTCGGCGTGTGAGGTGACCTTGAGGCGAGGCTTGAGCGCTGATACAACGCAGGCTGCTAGCAGGTAGCTTAGTACCCTGCTAGCTGGTACCGCTTGGCTTAAATAAGGATTATTATTCCCCTATCAAACGAAGGAACCTTTTCGAACTTAGGTATTTTTAATGTGTGATTATTAAGAGATGTTGGCCTGAGCTCTGTGCCTCAAGCATGTATTAGTAATCTCAGACGATGTAAAACTCCTATCTACTCGTATAGAAACTAGGTCCCTGTGACGTCACGTGGAGTGGAATCGCATTGGCACCAATCTGCCCTTTTTCAAATGAGGTTAAAATTGACCGTTGCCATTCTGGGATTCATAAAACTAAAAAAATTGTATATTATGAATACACAAATGGTGGATGAGGAATCGCAATCAATGCATTTCGTTTTCTTTGATGAAGGAAGCTATCTTAATATAGACGCGAGAGAGCGATTGGTGGAAAGGTAACAAAATGGGGACCACTACACTCAGAGGAGAGCCATCTCCGTCTTCTTAGAAGCTTGCTTTGCCCTCGAAAGTCACTGACTACTGGACAGTTAAATATTTGGATTATTATTACTAAGACCAGGGGTCTCCAAAATACGGCCCGCGGAGGGCTTTCATCCGGCCCGCGCACTCGTTTCAAGTAGCGCGCGATTCTCGCTCGTTTAACTCTGTGAGACGCCGCTAGGAGCATTGCAGCGCTGTACTGCACTTCAAAGTCGCCTTCAACTGTTCGTATATAAGAAATACGCCAGCGGATACTTCAGTCACTTCAGTAGAGGTTGGTATCGAATACTTCAGTCATCGGCAAATATGCTTTCCGGCCCGCGGGGCGATTCGGAACTTGGAATGTGGCCCTCGTGGCCTAGTAAATTGGAGACCCCTGACTTAGACCACTTGATTTTTAGAATAAAGCGAACCGTGTTTTATTGAATGATCATAATCACGAGGCATAACTTATTATCTCTTTGACTTAATGAAGAGTAAAGAAAACTTTGTAATTCCACATAAACATTTAATGAATAATCACGGGAAAAGAAGCACGTGGTGCGTTATCAACACCAGGTGATGACCTGCCACGTCCAAACTTAGGCTGTAAATTAAATATTTATGTGGAATTACAAAGTTTTCTTCATTTTTCATTAAGTCCAATAGATTTCATGTAGTCACGCCTGAAACAGCCAATTTAACTTAACTTCTTTGACTATAAAACCTACGAACCTATGCAACCTGACGTTAAAAATGGACGTCCTTAGATATATAATTTTTTTATCATAAAGTTAGATGCAGGAATAACCATTTTGATATTTGAAAGCTCTAAAAATGGCCAATACCAGCCGAAATGGCCAAGTGTAAAATGATGAAGCGGATGCCAGAATAGAGGAAAGAGATGGGTATATTCGTTCCTGAGACTGTTGTCCTGGCTATTACAAAATTCATCTCTTCTTCTGTTACGTAACTGTGGTTACAATAATAACATAATAATTTACACCTGTTGGTGATGATTATTTATTTGTTTCAAAAGCGCGCATACAGCAATTATTGCCAATTTACAGTGGTGCAATAACAAGATAATAAATAATATATAACAAGAAACAAAATATATGTAATGTAACGGGAATCAAACCTACCTAAAATATGCCAAGAATCGAGTACATAAAATGTAACGAGAATCAAAACCCCAAAATTAAAGAACACATAAAACTAAAAAAAATTGTAGCAGTGGTAAGAAATGGGAAGTGCTGCTTTGATGTTCAGAGAGAAAAGTTAGAGTTAGTAAAGACTTTCGGGGATAGGGAAAAGGGATCAATACTCGGAGGAAGGGAATTAAGAAGTGAGGGAAGGCGGAAACAAGTGAGCGTTGAATTAGTGATAATCTGGGAACTGGTGTGTGGAGCTGAAACTCGGGTCGCCTAATTAAAGAAAAGACATGGCATGGAAAGTAATAGTAATGCAACCGAGAAACCTTGATTTAGTGCAGCTGCCACCTCACCCGTTTTACAATCGCTTTTCGGAATTGACCGCATCGGGGCGATCAGACCAGACAGCGATCCACTCATTTGAAATAGATTATTTGCACTCGGGAGGAAAAGCATTGCAAATTCAACCTCGGCTATCGAGGTACTTGACAGGATCAGCCTCTCAACGGAACTTATACTACAAAATCTTAAGATGAGAATCGCACCCGGGCCTATGTGGAAGAAAGCTGTGACTTTTTTCTACGACACCTATTTCGTTTCAAAAAATAAGATCGGCATTCAAATACTGAACATCACTCTAGCAATGTCTCATTGTCAGCCACACAAATAGGTTACATCCTAAAACGTGAATGGAAAAACTTCAAAATGAGCTTTTTTCACACAATTATAGAAACTATTGTGTACAGTGGCGTAGTCAGGAATTTCGTTTGGGGGGGGGGTCCAAAACCAGGTGGGAAAAGTTTTGAAAAACAGGATAGTAAGTATTGGGATTCAACTTATTCAAACACTTTTCATAATCGAAAAAACTTCAATAGTCAAAGAAATATTTTTTAAATTCATTATTTTTCAATATTTTGATTACTATTATGAAGGAGAACAATTGCGTTTTTATACTTCGGGGGGGCGGAGGGTCCGAACCCTCCGGACCCCACCCCTGGCTACGCCACTGAATATGTATATTATTGTTTCCCTTAAGGAAATTTTAAAGATTAGTTGTGTAGCCCGTCTATCTTTGCTTTCAAAGACTGCTTACGTTCTTTTACGGAACTCAATACTCTTTAGCAGGTGAAAGTAGCTGAGGAGACAATTTCAGGATATGTTTTCCTCAGTTATAAATGCTAAGTCCCAAGGAAGGGTAGACTAAGGATTTTTCTCTCCTTCCCTTACCCTTAATGGTGGGTATAGGAAGGGTAGATGGATGGTAAGGGAAGGAGTTCCAAGGAAGGGTACACGAAGGATTTTTCTCTCCTTCCCTTACCCTTAATGGTGGGTAGAGGAAGGGTTGACGGATGGTAAGGGAAGGAGTTCCAAGGAAGGGTACACGAAGGATTTTTCTATCCTTCCCTTACCCTTAATGGTGGGTAGAGGAAGGGTACATGGATGGTAAGGGAAGGAGTTCCAAGGAAGGGTACACGAAGGATTTTTCTATCCTTCCCTTACCCTTAATGGTGGGTAGAGGAAGGGTACACGGATGGTAAGGGAAGGAGTTCCAAGGAAGGGTACACGAAGGATTTTTCTATCCTTCCCTTACCCTTAATGGTGGGTAGAGGAAGGGTTGACGGATGGTAAGGGAAGGAGTTCCAAGGAAGGGTACACGAAGGATTTTTCTATCCTTCCCTTACCCTTAATGGTGGGTAGGGCGTGGGTCGTGCAAGGTTAACTACCCACCATGAAGGATGCTACCCTTCCTGTACCCACCATGGTGGAGTTTATTTTTATCAGGGGCATGTATCACGTGCGCTGTAAAACCGATTTGATAGCTTGTGATAACGTGTCACATCTGAAGGAATGACTATGAAAAATAACATGGAAAGACATCCTTCTGATAATGCTAATTTCTTTTCTTCGTTTCCATAAATTGTTTTTACTAAAAATTTCTGTATTTTGGAGGAAGATGCAGGAGTATTTAAATATATTTTATGCTCTTGCGTCTCCAAGTGCTTCGAAATATCATTCCTACTGCCGTGAGAAATAAAAAAATATCCGTTACATTTCACACATTTGACAGAATAATTGCCTCTGGATTTTTTAATAAATTGAAATTCACTTCTTAGATGATCTATGAATCCGCATTCTCTTTCTTATCTTATGCATTATCAAAAAATCTAAAAAATTAAATTATGTCAAATTGCTTAAAAATGTAATTGAAAACTCTGTAAGTACGTGCGTACAAAATTACATGAAAATATTTAGTAAGTTATCCAATAAATTAAATATAATTGATTGTTAAAAAGCAAATTTATTTTTAAAATTATTTTAATCCAATCCTCCCTTTTTTCTATTTATAAATATGTTAATAGGTCTTATTTATTCCTAGAATTTTCCGTAGCGTACGTAAATCGTAGGTGTCACTTGCAAGGCCGGCGCTAGACCTTTTTCCACCATCGCAAAATATAAATAAAACGAGAGCTGTCTCCTAAATAAAAAAATATGCATTTATGAAATAACTAATTACTTACCTAAATCATGTGAATGCTGATTTTTTGACATCCCTTTTTTAATAGCACTACCGCGCAGTTCAATTTGCATCGCATAAGTGACCGTTAAAAAAATACTATATATGAGAAGGCGTTGCCGCGTTACTTCGTGGACAACCGGCAAATTCTTTACACCATGACCATTTTCCTCTCTAAAATTCCCCCGTTTCCAATCTTTTTGTAAGATTTCATACTTTTATAACGATGTCCCCAATCATGCTAGATCGCTAACGAGATAAGAAAAAAATCTGCGGAAGTGTACAAAGGGCTTTCTCTTCATTTTACTGCCAAAGTATGTTTTCGTCATTGCCAAAGCCGAAAAATGCCACTGTTCATTAATTGTAAGTTCACCAATGCAACCATGGTTGAGAGAATACTTCTCGTACATAACACAATAAATGTTAGTACTTCTAATTGAAAAATCGCGAAGAAAATGGTCAAAATACCGCAGTGATACAGTGAATCCCCATTCGTAGCCATTCACCAAGGTGGTAAAGGAGAGGTGGTCTCAGTTCCCTTGCCGAAGTCCTGTGACGTCACGGCAGACACCGGCCATTTTCGACGGATGAACCGCATGGGAATTCAGTTTCTTCAGCAACGAATATTGCGCTCCCTGACTAATACTGCCGATTTACTACTCTTTTTGCGTGGTAAAAGCATCATAAAGAATGCGTTGTACGGTGGCTACTTGTGGTAATAGCTCTAACAAAGCTAAGAAGAGCGGACTTCAAATATCCTTCCATAGGTATGTAAATCGTTGCGTTGTTGTGATTATATTATTTGAGGCATTATTCCTATTATTAATCTATTTATCTTGAATAGTTGTGCTGGATGCTCTTCTATGCCTGATGCACTATGTCTTCTTCATGGATTTCTTGCATAAATGCTTTTCAGCTCTTAAGCTGAAGAAGGGAAGAGTCCAGGGAAAGACAGTTGGCAGAAAGATCACCATCTTCGCATTAGATTAGACTGGCAGAATGTTTTCTGCAAATTGATATCGCCCAACCTTAGTTTTCCTGTAGCACAGACTGTGAATGATGAAATAGACACTCGAGTAATAGAATGTTTGATACAAATCAAGAGGTTTTATAACGTTTGATGAGACTGAAAATTTGGTGTACACTGGTGCTATTCATTGAAATTGTTGAATAGTTCATTTTTTAGTTCCTCTAGTACAGCTCACCAATTTATACACATTTTTAATTACAGGTTCAGCTATTCCAGTAACAATGGAAGATTTGTGGTGGCTTTCATCCCGTATTCATGATTCTTTTCCTATTCCTTTGAAACTATATCAATAGATATGTTCCATCAATTACACTTGAGATTTATTTTTAATTTGCATACTTTGCATTGGTTGTATAAATAATAGTTTCAATAGCATTCTTAAATCTGAATTCTGGAAATGTAAAATTTGCTGTTTTATGTATATTACATAAGTTTGAAATATGTGTATTGTTTTCTTTTTTAATTCCTCCATCTGTGATTTTATTTGATGCAGCTTTTATCCATGCTCCAAATCTCTTGAAAAGCACTTATAGTGCATATTAGCTTGTTGTTTGTATACCTGTTTCTGTCTTATTTTGGGTAATGATATAGTAATGGTTAACCCTTCAAATTGACCACATTTGTATCAAAATTCATCGAATTACCCCTATGGAAAAATTGTATAAAACTGTTTCAAATTCTTATACATTGCCATGGCAATGTATAAGAATGTATAAAAATTTGAAACAGTCTTATACAATTTTTTCATAGGGGTATGTTTATTGTACTATCTTAATGGAAGTTTCCCTAAACTCTTCGATCTTGTTCCTCAGCTAATACTTTACCAAGTTCAAATTATTCCATATTAAGCATTGCTACTTCAGAGCCATGAAGGTAATATTAGTACTTCTAGAAAAGATTTACACTGTTAACTATTCAAATATGTACGGAAAAACGTCCTGTAAAAACTTGACTGAAACACGCTTATAGTTTTCCCTTCATTACCTTTTCCTTAGGAACTACTATTGGTGATTCCAATGACTCCTAAAAGAAATAATCACCGTTTGCACAAATGCATATTAATAATAAACACAAATTTTACCCTTAACAATGTTAATTGCGTTAAAGTTCTACATGGTATTATGGCTAGATGGTTATAGTTAACGACAATGGTGCAGAAAATTGAAGACAGTATATAAGAATTCACTCTGGTAGGCGAGAGGGGAAGAGTTGGACTCAACAAATGCTAGTTTTTAGAAACAACTCTTAGTAGTTACGAAATTTTATCTTCACGAGTTTCTAGGATTACTTTTCAAAATGGCATTTTCAGTTGTTCTTCGGAAATTCCGCTTTTTCAGTTCGGCCAAGGCAATTCTGTTCGTAAAATCAAAAATAGCAGCCGTTCGGCGTCGTCCTTTATTTATTCACTTTAAAAAAATACCTTTCGTTCATGACAAACTATTCTATTGAACGCATTCAAATGTCATACATATAAATTCCACCACCCCACAGCCGTTTCATCGACATATCTAGCCCAAAGGCGAGAATGTGAATAAATATGACAGGAAAACCCGGGCATAGCATGTTAAGCCCGTATGACACTTGCCAATTTATTGGCCAATCCATTGGATATTGGATTGTGGACCCACTGACACACACCAATTTCTAGCCCAATCTCCGTTTCACAATATTGGGCACAATAGGGAAATTGCATACTTTTTATAAACAGTATGCTGATATACTACAGTAAACACTTAGTACCGCAATATACTTTTTTCCGCTTAAAATTCAGTTTTTACCCTAGAAAATGACTCCCAAAAGTCTCCCGAGTTTCGCGGGCTAAAAAATACCGCCCCCACTAATCTTTGGCCGTGACGTCATAGTTCAGTACGAGTCCAAGATCCAAGCCCAGGTTTGGAAGAGCCACGTTGCGTTTAAAGGAGAACATGGCTGAAATAAGGAAAAATTACAAGTGGTGCATTGTTCCTCTGTGCAATAACACCCTAGAAAAAATTTTCGTCTGCATTCCCACGGAGGAAATTAGAAGAAAAGCCTCGATGCATGCCGTCTGTCGGGATAAGCGTTACGGAAAAATAAGAGTATAATAATCGGAATGATAAACCCGTGCGCTATGTGAGCGAAGATAACTTTAATATAAATAATATTTCCATATTTCATTGACTGAATAACTTGAAACTGAGATTTTTCGATAATTCGGCCGCCGTAGAATAAAAACTCAACTTCACAACAAAAATCGAGATAGGTGTTTCTCGATGGTTAAGATGGACTCAAATTATTTATGGCACTTGTTCAATTTCAGTTACGGAAGGACATAGAAAATTCCATGATGTTTAAAATCAAGAGAGGAAATATGAAAATACAGAGCAACGTTGATCCTCATGCATTCGAGTGCCAGCCAAGAAGACAGCGTTTTCTTCTACTGTCGGCGTCAAAATGATGTGCCGCAGTACTTTGCAAATTTATACCCTGGCTTCACTGCATGCTATAATAATGAACTATTCGTCATTTTAAAGGAAATTTTATCCTAAATTCTGATTTATTTTATTACAAAAAAATTGAAAAATGTATAGACACGGCCAGTGCAATATAAATGACTCCGCGCACCGAAAAATTAGCCGTTTTGTCAACTTCATGAACTTTGCAACTCAACCTATGGAAAACTACTACGTCTACAGCATTCATCTTCCACATTAATTTACACTCGTCAGTGCGGATTAATAAAATGGCTTTTGGGTATTTTTAGAACTTATATTTTGTTATAAATTAATGAAAATATTTAAACATCGTCTTGTCCCAAAGATAAAGGAAGTTGTAGATGGAAAAAGAATGGAATCCAGAGGTGGTCACAAAAAATGAATCGCAGCATTCTTTGATTTTATTCTACGCCGTTGCTTGCTTTTCAGAAAAGGTTGAGTCACAAGAGGAATGTTCCGCGGCCCTTGATTTGGAAACTGTGGAGATAGAGGAAGGCGTGTGGATCAACAATTTCCATTTAGTTGGTTGTCAGGATAAACCAAGGATCCATTTAAAGGTTGTCAGGCCATCGTATAAAGATAGGACTGATGTGCACCACATGGGAAATGGGGTGTTTGAGGGAAAGTCAAACCCAAAGTTGTCCAAAGAATGTGCAGTTCTATGTTGCTCTTTCCCAGTTAAAACCAAATAGAAATTGGATTGGGATGATATTTTCACCACGGGTTCCAGTGATAGTGAGAGTGCAGGTGATCATGGTCATCGTGGAAGGTCATCCCTCTAGGATTTCCGATACGGAATTTTTAAGTGACAACCGATCGCAATGACGATGAGCTCGCCTTTAGAGTAGGTTTCAGATATATCGTGAGAAAAGCTCCCAAAATGTATTAAAGACTCTGTTTGGAAAATATTAAAATGTTAATGTTACTTTAGGAAGGCCTTCTAATTACAAAAGTAACTTATTAACACCTGAAGACGTTGTATTTATTATATTATTCGAAATGCGATTGACCGATTCTTTCTGCAGAATAGGAAGTGGTTTTGGGGTTTTGAGTTACAAGATGGTAGATTGTGTTGGAAGTTCGTCTATATTATCGCTACTAAATTGAAACATTAATAGTCTGGCTTCCTCAGAGCTTCCTGTCGCCCTCCAGGCAAGGTATTTTTAAGTTGAAAGTATCATCGACAGCTTCGAGGTGGAAATAAGTTCACCGCGTAAGACTCTCTACCGGACTGCCAAAAGAATACACATTTCACATGAGTATACGCTTTCGCCAATGTTATACGCAAGTCTCACTTTGTTATGAACTATAAAACATTTCAGATGCACATCGGTTGGATCCTTTAATTGCGACGATGTTGCCCGGGCGACCACCATATCGAATTCCCATCGTAAAAAATGCCCCAGATATGATACGCTAAATTTTTTTCGCGTATAGAAGCCGATATTCACTTTTAACATTGTTTCTTATGGGATATATGTTTCGATTAACGTCATTTCGTTTATCGTCACATTTTTCAGGAACGTTAAACGAGGACTCACTGTACTGGAACTAAGAAATGCCTCACAACCAAGCCGTCGCTTGTGTCCAAATGCCTATGCTGCTTCCTTCGCTTCCTCGTACTGAACTATGACGTCAATTTGCCGCTAGCCAATCATCGGGCGTTTTCGAGTCCCACTCGTATTTGAAAATTCTCTTGAACTTTAATGAATAAAATATCGCTAACGACATCAAAAAGTAATTAAACCTTTTCACTGTGAAACGCAAACATGTATTTCTACATGATTTTGGAGCTCACAACTGTTTCTGAAATGTATGCAAGTTCCCTATTTCTTGGCCAATCTAGATTTTAGAACGGGTTCTATTTTCTCGAGGCCAATCTCCAATCAGAACTCAGTCTTGTCGACTCCTAGTGGCCAAATCTAGAAGCTCGTTGCAAAACATTTCACCTCGGAATTTTAATATCATATATAAAAACTTTAGAGGCATAGCAATCCATGGAATAGCTCAAATAATTAATATGTACTTTGAGAGAACATAAATTCACAAACATCAACTGTCTAAAGTGGGTAATTCGGAAATAACATTTCGGATATTTAATGAATAAAAACGCCGTGATTCTCCTCGATTGCGTCTATATTTTGTTTAAATTACAATTATTAAACTATTTTTCATGATTTGAGCGCTAAAGTTTCGGGTGAAAGTCCCAATTGATGACACAATCTCTGTTTATTCGATGAACATATTCCAGCCAAAACGAGCCGCTACGTTATCTTGGCTCACCTATGAGATCACAATATTTCCTATCTCTCATCATTCAAGGAACTCACCCGAATGAAATTTCGAGCAATTCGAAAATATCTTTGCAGCCCCTCGAAATAGTTATTAAATTTACAATTATTATGCCATCTCCCATTCTGTAGCTCATTGGAAATCAATCTGCGTCTTGAGATGCTCTTTCGTCATTTTGTGTTATGTGGCGTTCTCTAGTGGGGTATTAGAACACTATAACGGCCAATATTGGTGTAAATATTGGTACGTGTCATACGATGCCTTAAGCCCGTATGACACTTGCCAATTTATTGGCCAATATATTGGCCAATAAATTGCCCCAATATTGGTTAAAATATTGGGCTTTACGCATCGTATGACACGTACCAATATTTACACCAATATTGGCCGTTATAGTGTTCTAATATCCCGCTAGAGAACGCCATATAACACAAAATGACAAAAGAGCATCTCAAAACGCAGATTAATTGCTATGTTAGTTGCCAATGAGCTACAGAATGGGAGGTGGCATAATAATTGTAAATTTAATAACTAATTCGAGGGGCTGCAAAGATATTCTCGAATTGCTTGAAATATCATTCGGGTGAGTTCCTTGAATGATGAGAGATAGGCAATATTGTGATCTCATAGGTGAGCCAAGATAACGTAGCGGCTCGTTTTGGCTGGAATATGTTCATCGAATAAACAGAGATTGTGTCATCAATTGGGACTTTCACCCGAAACTTTAGCGTTCAAATCATGAAAAATAGTTTAATAATTGTAAAATAAACAAAATATAGACGCTATCGAGGAGAAACACGACGTTTTTATTCATTAAATATCCGAAATGTTATTTCCGAATTACCCACTTTAGACAGTTGATGTTTGTGAATTTATATTCTCTCAAAGTACATATTAATTATTTGAGCTATTTCATGGGTTGCTATGCTTCTTAAGTTTTTATATATGTTATTAAAATTCCGAGGTGAAATGTTTTGCAAAGAGCTTCTAGTTTTGGCCACTAGGAGTCGACAAGACTGAGTTCTGATTGGAGATTGGCCTCGAGAAAATAGAACCCGTTCTAAAATCTAGATTGGCCAAGAAATTGTGCCCAATATTGTGAAACGGAGATTGGGCTAGAAATTGGTGTGTGTCAGTGGGTCCACAATCCAATATCCAATGGATTGGCCAATAAATTGGCAAGTGTCATACGGGCTTTAAGCCCAATATTTTAACCAATATTGTGCCCCGATATATTGGCCAATAAATTGGCAAGTGTCATACGGGCTTTAATCCTGCCAGGCGGCTGAGCGAGGTGTCGGCCGTGACGTCACCGCCGAAACGTAAACAGCGAAGTGAGACCACCTTACTTTCTATCACCTTGGCCATTCACTACAACGATGCGCTTCCCAACCGTGACGTCACGCCGCTTTAAAAGTGGGCGGGGAAGGAAGGGAGCGGAGGGGAGATGTTGGCCACACGGCGAGCCATGGGTAGGGGTGGGGAATCGCGGGTCTACTTACTTGTATCACAGACTCTGTGCTTATATGGTCTAAGGGCCGGACGCAAAACAAACGAAAAACGATAATCAAGACCTTAATGAAGATAATGACTTCAAACGGGAGAAACTACCATTTTTTTATTGAATATCATGCGGAATATATCAATGTTTATTTCTGAATCTATGATGTCACCATTCCACGAAGATAACTCGCAAGCCATTGATTTCATACGATAAACATACAGTTAATGTTGTTGTGGAAGGCTCCACTAGGCAGCAGTAGCAGTCCTAATGTGAACACGGCTCCCGGGCAATAATCGCTCCCCCAACTTTTGTCACTAGTGGCGCGAGAATAGGAAGGTATCAAAGCATTTGGGTTTGGAATCCGAATTCCCACAAATAGTACCATTTCCAAGTGGCTGCGGTGCTCTATTTATGTACGAAGGTTCTAAGATTCAGTCTCATCTGAATCGTTTGTTTTTATGATTACCTTCTAGCTTTTCTTTAACAGAACCCTGTTATTCACAATTATTTTCATGAATTCTGCGCGAGAAAGTTCTTTTGTGCACATGGTGCAACTAATTTTTCCCCATTTTTTCACACGTAACCTTTCTAATTGAATTAGTATATTTTCGTGTCGTAACACGACGCACTTCTTAGATACACATGCAATTGGTTTCCCTTTTTTGTTGCAATATCATTCTGTGGACTCATTATTACAACGAGGGAGTGTATTTCAACCAAAGTATTTAGGTGAGATTGATCAGGCATTTAGGTTAGGTACCAAAAGAGAGATTAATTAGTGCCTCCCAACGATGTAAGAAATGACTAATCTCCATGGGCTGAGAATGAAAAGCAGTTGACAGTTTCCACGCAAATTTTATGTTAACCGACAACGTTTTGGCACTTGTGCAACTATCAAGGTTGATTAATGGCCTCTTGATGAATGTGAAATCACCTGTTTTGTGCCAGACATTCCTCCATACATATATGGATTTAAAATGGGGCACCCATCCCCCCCCCCAAACGCTCAAAAATGGACAAGATTTTTATTCTTTAATCCAGTTATAATTACGTTCGTTTTTTTCTGCATTACAGATCCTCCATCATTTTATTTCATACTAATAACATAAGTATTAAAATAAAGGGAATATTTCGAGCTATAATTGTATACTGAGTTAGTCTCAAATATGAGAAAATCATTTGCCTGTCAGACCCTTGTGACCTCCCAGAAAAAATCCGGGACCCGCCCTTGCCTCCATGCCTTCTGCATCAACAGCTGTTTGTATGATAACTGTCACCAACACCGGTTCCCTTTCCACGTACTGCATTTATGCCATTCTAAATCCACTAACCTCCCTATGCATTGTCTCCTAACCTTTACCCCTTCTCCCTACCCCTGTGATAAACGGTACAAATAGATTTTTAATAGAGGCTACCTGTATCTCCAAAATGACATAGTGCCGAAACCAGGTCGGTTAACATTAAAATTTTGGAAAACTTACTTAATGTCTTTCATTCACATCCCATGCCTCCCAATGACTTGTGTTGTCAAAATACCCGAGTACATACTAGCACGCACTGTCCTCCAAATTATTTGTGAGATAATTAAGGGCAGCTTCGAGCGAGACGTCCTACTTCAGTCAGATGCTCCACACTCATACTCGCCCGTGATGGGCCTGCAGGGATGTCTAATGCTACACGGCGGAAGCTGGGCATTGCTAAAAGGAACAGGATTTTATGGGCTCTCATGCCCAATAAAAGTTAAATATAAGTGTCAATAAAAATCGACTCATATTCATATGGAATTGTATTTGGAGGATGCCACAGCAGATGTCATTGGCGCCATGAAAGAAGGGACTGTAGAGAGATACGTAGCGATAGCATCCTACCTATCAACGGCATTAGCCTACCTATAGCCGCCAAGGGGACACCAAGGTTTAACGTCCCATCCGACGGACGGAGTGTTGCGCCTGAAATGTAGTCCACACATCATACAAGTAGGAATCGGGCATTCTCTGTAACTTCACTGCCACTGCCGGGATTTGAAGCAGAGCCCACAGGGTAGGAAGCCAACACTCAAGCCATCACACAAACCCGAACCTTTTGTGTCAAAATACCCGAGTACATACTCGCACGATCTGTCCTACAAAACATTTGTGAGGTAATGAAAGGCAGATTCGAGAGAGACGTCCTACCTCAGCCTGATGCTCCACACCCATGCCCGCCCGTGATGGACCTGCAGTGATGCATGATGCTATTTAGTAGCAGAAGGGCAACACTAAAATGAACGGAGTTACATGGGCTCTCATGCCATTAACATAAAAATTAAATGCATCAAAATTAAATTTCTTGAGGCTCCATCAGTTGATTCAAACTTTCAAATATTTCCACTGAAATTCTTATCACGCGACGTGAGCAATGTCAACCATTACACGGCGGAAAACCCGAGTAGACTTCCAAGATTATGTACGCCGGAAAATATATCATTGGAAGTCTGCTTGACTACAGAGTGGATGCACCAACGCCAAAAGCAATTACTCAAAATATGGCATAAGTTATTCCCCAACACTTAATGATTTGCTTAGTCCTTTCACTGAGAGAAGTTCATTGGCATTCTTCAGTAAATAGGCGTATGTTGAATTCGGATAGGCGATCCATTCGCAATATGTGAATGGCCAAGGCTGCGCAAGTTATGGAAGTCAAAGGAGAATCGGAGTGGTCGAAGTGTGAGGCAAGGCTGCCCTCCTTCCGTCCAGCTTTTTAATTTTTATACTGAGGAAATTATGCGGGAGGCACGGGATGAGCTAAGAAGTTTTTCCTCACCACAACATTCTTTACTGGCACCCAAAAAATACAAAATATTCTCACAGACCTCTATCCAATCATCAACACAAACCATACTACATCCAGTCTCCTCCCTTTCATCACGTACAGACGGGCACCCTACCTGCGGAACATATTCAGATCCACCCGCTCGTCTTCCCCTTTCTCCATCCCAACAACCGCTGAAGATGCAAATACTGCTTCTTGTTCCACTCTTCCTACTTACCAGGGATCAACAATTCCTACTCTTCTCTCCGCTGCATATACTCCATTGAGGTGTACCGCCTATCCTGTAATCTTTCCCTGCCCATTGCATTGAAGTATGCACCACACATACATGTACCCGCCCACTCCTCTACATCGCTGAAGACTGCTACAAGAGAGGCCTGCACCAGTTCACTCTCTCAGACTCTAGTTCTAGAAGACTGGGGAAAGGTCCGCACAATATTTGTTAGTGTCCCATTTTTTTGTGTTTCTATGTTTTAAAATCTAGGTATTAAAAGAAACGTGCAATTATACGAGGGGGTGGGGAAGGATTTGCAATACATTTACATTTAACTACTAGAGGAACTCCCTCATTTACAAAAAAATACATTCACAAATTTACGTTAAGTAGCACACACTCATAACGCTAAATAACACGCTCATTGACACATAAGAAAACACACTTACACCACACACAATTGCATAAAACTAAATAACATACTCATTCACACTAAACTAAATCTCATGTCACACTCAATTACACATTCTTACCACACTAAATGTCATACCCTCATTCACACTTAAAATGTTTTAGTCTCACTAAGCAGCTTACTTCTATCACACCAAGTCACAAAGCCATTCACACCTAACTACAGATATTCAACAAACGAAATAACATAACCATATTTGCACTTTATGACATTCAGCACAAACTATATGTAACTCAGTATTTAAAAAAATTGAAAGATAAAAATGTCATTGGTTTCCGTACACGCAAAGAATAAAAATATACCATCTTTTCAAGTTTTTATTTCCCACTGCAGCATATAGACTAGGTACGTATTAAAATTAAAATACATCGAAAGTAACAAGTAATAATATATTAAAATAATGCATACGCAAAGTTCCTGAAATACGAAAATAATATAGATTAGTGAATTCAATGCATAATTTTCAAAGGCAGAAAATGAATTAAGCAGCAAAATTAAGTCACACACGGTTGTATCATACAATATTTTAAAAATAATAGGCGTGCACACATACTAAAAAACGAATACTTAATGTCTCCGCAAGTGCATAAAGTCAAAATTGATTGTTTTTAATTTTTTCTCCTACTCTTAGTATACACATTATAAAATATTTAACATAAAATATCGAAGTGTCATCGATCCATGCTGGCATTAACAGGGAAAACGGAAAAAATTGAAAAAGGATATAAATAGGCCTTTTTAAGTACCTATTTATTTATCACAAAATAGCAAAATTTTACATTTATGATACACTTAAGCACATAAATTAAATGGAAAAGTATCAAATATGGCTGCATTATTAAATTCTATTTAAAATTACAAGATTACACTTCAATAGAAACATGGCAATACGATATTTCTATGACAAATACATAATATAAATATTTCATTTTTAATTTTAATTTCTCTCGGTAGCACATGAACTAAGAGGATACTTAGTTTAAATATCGGCACAGTTTAAAAAATATATAAATTATTGCTAATTTAATCTACAAAAACAATATAACAGACTGATTTAACACTTAGATTTACTAAAATTATAGGATTACACAAATAGATAAAATCTATATTTAAAAAAGGACACTGATAATTCTGATACATAAGCATCCATACCGATACATAATTACCAACTGCATTAGCCAGCGGAAAGTCATGTCATCAATTAGCCAGTTTTACATTAGGGAAACGTCCAAGCCGTTTTCATTGTATACTTAGCTGACGCTGCGAAAATAAGCAATAAATCCACCGAACATAATGTTGCAGTTTGGAATGAATCTCCTTGGCAACTTCAGTTAAGCATGACTGTCCGCTGTTACACCCCCTCTCCACGTTGAGGACGCAGTTGGATTTGAGGGGGACATGCACTACACTACCAAAATTCTACGATATGATCAAACACACCAATTTCTACCATTCATAAATGTACACCAAATCACACTCTCTCACTCATACTAAATAAAAAGTACTTGATATCATACTCAAATTTTCTCATTCATACTAATTTTTTTATATTACACCATACAACATTCATTCAAAATCCCAAAATACAATGCTGAACGAGCATTAAAATGCAAAATAAATCACATTCAACTAATAATCTAAAATAAAATCTTCTCGACTACGTAAAATCACTCATTCCAATGTACACTAAATATCACCTGCATTCACACAAAATTACATACGCACATTATCTCATTCACACTAAATTAAATACCCACTTTCACACTTAATACCACACTCATATCCACACTATATTAGATAACCTCAGACACTCATTCACACTATAATACACACTTAAACTCAAGAAAAATAACACACTCTCATTCAAACTAAATCAAATAGCCTCATTCACACCAAGGAAATTCGATTGTATCATTCACACAAAATTATGCTCTAACATTCACACTATAAATACCTTCATTCACACTAAATAGCACAATCGAATACACCAAATATCAGACTCTCATTTACACGAGGGAACATACCAACTCAATCATACTAAATTATATACTAAAATTCACACTAAGGAACATACGCTCAATCACACTAGACAACATACTCGATCTCATTCATACTAAATGAATACCCCCATTCACACAAAAACCGTTTTAATACTCTCGCTTAATAAAATACCCACATTCACACTTAACATACTGTCGTTCAAACGCAATACCTTACTCATTCGCACTGGATAACATTCTCATTCATACGAAATAACACACCTTCATTCTAAATTAATACCTTCATTCACGCCACATTACGCTGCAATATTCGCACTTAATAATATACCCACATTCACACAAAATATCATACTCTCATTCACGCATAACCACATTCAGCAACTTAAACTTAAATACGCTGTCTCAATCACACCAAATAACATTTTCTAAATCGCACCTAAAACATTCTCACATTCACAAAACATAATATTCTCTCATTCATACCAAATAAAATTCTCACATTCCCACAACATAACATTCTCTCAACCACACCAAATGACATGATTACATTCAAACCATATCACATTCTATCATTCACACCATATCACATTCTATCATTCACACCACATCACATTCTCTCATTCACACCGAATAACATTATGACATTCACACAATATAACATTCTCTCAATCACACCTAATAACATTCTCTCATTCAAACCAAATAACATTCTCACATTACACAATATAACATTCTCTCAATCACACCAAAAACATTATGACATTCACACAATATAACATTCTCTCAATCACACCAAATAACATTCTTACATTCACAAAATAACATTATATCAGTCACACCAAATAACATTCTAACATTCAAACCATATACATTCTCTCAATCACACCAAATAACATTCTCGCATTCACACAATATAACATTTTCTCTATCACACCAAATCACATTCTCACATTCAAACCATATCACATTCTCTCATTCAAACCAAATAACATTCTCACATTACACAATATAACATTCTCTCAATCACACCAAATAACATTCTTACATTCACAAAATAACATTATATCAGTCACACCAAATAACATTCTAACATTCAAACCATATACATTCTCTCAATCACACCAAATAACATTCTCGCATTCACACAATATAACATTTTCTCTATCACACCAAATCACATTCTCACATTCAAATCATATCACATTCTCTCATTCAAACCAAATAACATTCTCACATTACACAATATAACATTCTCTCAATCACACCAAATAACATTCTTACATTCACAAAATAACATTATATCAGTCACACCAAATAACATTCTAACATTCAAACCATATACATTCTCTCAATCACACCAAATAACATTCTCGCATTAACACAATATAACATTTTCTCTATCACACCAAATCACATTCTCACATTCAAATCATATCACATTCTCTCATTCAAACCAAATAACATTCTCACATTACACAATATAACATTCTCTCAATCACACCAAATAACATTCTTACATTCACAAAATAACATTATATCAGTCACACCAAATAACATTCTAACATTCAAACCATATACATTCTCTCAATCAAACCAAATAACATTCTCGCATTCACACAATATAACATTTTCTCTATCACACCAAATCACATTCTCACATTCAAATCATATCACATTCTCTCATTCAAACCAAATAACATTCTCACATTACACAATATAACATTCTCTCATTCACACCAAATAACATTCTTACATTCACAAAATAACATTATATCAGTCACACCAAATAACATTCTAACATTCAAACCATATACATTCTCTCAATCACACCAAATAACATTCTCGCATTAACACAATATAACATTTTCTCTACCACACCAAATCACATTCTCACATTCAAATCATATCACATTCTCTCATTCAAACCAAATAACATTCTCACATTACACAATATAACATTCTCTCAATCACACCAAATAACATTCTTACATTCACAAAATAACATTATATCAGTCACACCAAATAACATTCTAACATTCAAACCATATACATTCTCTCAATCACACCAAATAACATTCTCGCATTAACACAATATAACCTTTTCTCTATCACACCAAATCACATTCTCACATTCAAATCATATCACATTCTCTCATTCAAACCAAATAACATTCTCACATTACACAATATAACATTCTCTCAATCACACCAAATAACATTCTTACATTCACAAAATAACATTATATCAGTCACACCAAATAACATTCTAACATTCAAACCATATACATTCTCTCAATCAAACCAAATAACATTCTCGCATTCACACAATATAACATTTTCTCTATCACACCAAATCACATTCTCACATTCAAATCATATCACATTCTCTCATTCAAACCAAATAACATTCTCACATTACACAATATAACATTCTCTCATTCACACCAAATAACATTCTTACATTCACAAAATAACATTATATCAGTCACACCAAATAACATTCTAACATTCAAACCATATACATTCTCTCAATCACACCAAATAACATTCTCGCATTCACACAATATAACATTTTCTCTATCACACCAAATCACATTCTCACATTCAAATCATATCACATTCTCTCATTCAAACCAAATAACATTCTCACATTACACAATATAACATTCTCTCAATCACACCAAATAACATTCTTACATTCACAAAATAACATTATATCAGTCACACCAAATAACATTCTAACATTCAAACCATATACATTCTCTCAATCACACCAAATAACATTCTCGCATTAACACAATATAACATTTTCTCTATCACACCAAATCACATTCTCACATTCAAATCATATCACATTCTCTCATTCAAACCAAATAACATTCTCACATTACACAATATAACATTCTCTCATTCACACCAAATAACATTCTTACATTCACAAAATAACATTATATCAGTCACACCAAATAACATTCTAACATTCAAACCATATACATTCTCTCAATCACACCAAATAACATTCTCGCATTAACACAATATAACCTTTTCTCTATCACACCAAATCACATTCTCACATTCAAATCATATCACATTCTCTCATTCAAACCAAATAACATTCTCACATTACACAATATAACATTCTCTCAATCACACCAAATAACATTCTTACATTCACAAAATAACATTATATCAGTCACACCAAATAACATTCTAACATTCAAACCATATACATTCTCTCAATCACACCAAATAACATTCTCGCATTCACACAATATAACATTTTCACTACCACACCAAATCACATTCTCACATTCAAACCATATCACATTCTCTCATTCAAACCAAATAACATTCTCACATTACACAATATAACATTCTCTCAATCACACCAAATAACATTCTTACATTCACAAAATAACATTATATCAGTCACACCAAATAACATTCTAACATTCAAACCATATACATTCTCTCAATCACACCAAATAACATTCTCGCATTCACACAATATAACATTTTCTCTACCACACCAAATCACATTCTCACATTCAAACCATATCACATTCTCTCATTCAAACCAAATAACATTCTCACATTACACAATATAACATTCTCTCAATCACACCAAATAACATTCTTACATTCACAAAATAACATTATATCAGTCACACCAAATAACATTCTAACATTCAAACCATATACATTCTCTCAATCACACCAAATAACATTCTCGCATTCACACAATATAACATTTTCTCTACCACACCAAATCACATTCTCACATTCAAACCATATCACATTCTCTCATTCAAACCAAATAACATTCTCACATTACACAATATAACATTCTCTCAATCACACCAAAAACATTATGACATTCACACAATATAACATTCTCTCATTCACACCAAATAACATTCTTACATTCACAAAATAACATTACATCAGTCACACCAAATGACATGATTACATTCAAACCATATAAATTCTCTCAATCACACCAAATAACATTCTCACATTCACACAATATAGCATTCTCAAGCTCATACCAAATCACATTCACACAAAACCACATTTTCCCTTTCACACAAAGTCACAATCATCAAAATAATACAGAAAGGCACATACAATTGAAATAGACACAAAATATCAAGCACAAAATAAGGTCAAGTTCCTCAGATATTCATTCTTCACGTCTGGATGCTAAGCAGTGAATGTTCCTCTTGTGTCTTCAACTCTTGAGGCTTCAGCTCTTCAAATCTTGCAATGTTTTTGTTTCATTCTTCATTTTTCCGGGTTCCTGTATCACTTCACTGTAGAGGCAGTCTACTTCTATGCTATTCCTATGCTGCTGTTTCATACTCCATGATTGCAAGCTGCCGTACTCTCCCTAATGTAAGAACAACATCGAATATACTCAACAATAAGATAGAAACGTCTCTTTGTCAGGCATAAAAAGTTTTAATTCATAAAAAGCAAGTAATTAACTGACCATAATATAGGATATGACCTAAATTATTACGCCGATCATTAATAAACACATTCGATGCGTCTAAGTCACTGTATATTAGGTTCAAGGCAAGGCAAGTGAAAGTATCTCTAGTAAAGTATAACTATAGTAGATTTTCCAAAATGTAAAAAGGAATCATTATTTAAGAAACAAGGAGAAAACGCATTTCAAAGAGCCAATGATATCGAATGGGTTTTACACGAGAAGGATTATTACGTAAAAATAAATAACTCTCGATAGAACATGAGCACGCTATCATGAGACAGGTTTATAAATTGGTTTTCGATGGGAGGGTATCTGAGATAACATTTACGTCAATGCCATAACGTATGGGTTTATAAAATGAAGTAGAAAACAAATTTGACGAGCGCGAGCGTAAATTTTCACCATTTAAAGGGCTCGAAGAAATACTTAATTTGCAATTATTAGCGTGAAAATGTATAAAACGTCTTTTGGAGTATTTGGCGAAAAAACTGAACTCTCACTGATACACATGGAGATAATATGACACTAATAACACACTGATGATAGCATTAAAAAATTCAGTGATAAGTCGATTTTTTTTAAATAATATTAAATGAGGAATGTGAACATGCTGATAAAACCACATTCTCCTATATGCACCAAGATAAGCAACCATACGTCAATGAAATGAAATCTCATTTTGAGCACCGAAATTCATTTCTTTGCTAAACCATATGAAATGAAACATCTTCTAGGTCGAAGAAGGTATCGAAAATATGGATGCCTTATAACTTTATCTCATTTTTTTTGTAGTCCAGCCATTTGAGCACCTTACCACCTATGCTAAGTAGAGAGACAAAGACTGGGATAGGGGATTGTAATTTTCGGAATAGATTTCCGCGGAGTGCTGAGTCTAAAAGACTTACAATACCTGTTTGAAAACAACCCTAAATGTGCCTAAAATGGATTTTATATTGCGGAATGGCGAAGATTATATTATCGCCCCATTTCGCTTCGAATTACTTTAATTTGCCACGAATACGCATCAATTATGATATTAAATGATTATGGTTTTACCTACGTAAGATATTTACATGAATACACACTAATAATTAATCATAGTTCGTAAAACTTGGAAGGTGCAAATTTACATACACCTAGGGTGAAGTTCGCCATGAAAAAATATTTGACTTTTTCGGGATTCGAACCCGGATTTTCCGGCTAAGTCAATAATTTTTCATTGTGTACATCAACCTTGGTGTTTACATTTTACAACCTTTCACACGGGTCCTCGAGGTCGTCAACATACGAAACCCTTGGAAAGACTTAATTAGCAGCAACCAAAAGAAGAGAAAAGAAGACAACGAAGAAGGAGAAGAAGACAACAATGAATGTAAGATTATGATAAGAGCAGGCAAGCTAGAAAATATTAAAAAGGAAAGGGAGAAAGGTAAGATACATGTCTTGGGATTGCTA
Source organism: Ischnura elegans (assembly GCF_921293095.1). Taxonomy (NCBI): domain Eukaryota; kingdom Metazoa; phylum Arthropoda; class Insecta; order Odonata; family Coenagrionidae; genus Ischnura; species Ischnura elegans. Next base: position 97,119,365 of record NC_060254.1, read on the forward strand.
AACAGTGGTAAGATTATGGGTGGATGGGGGGATAGATCCCCCCCCCCCCAAGTCTCAGAGGATTTCAAAATGTACTATTTTTTTCTTCTTGTGATGATTTCCCGCGAAAAATAACGTGGGAAAGGAACATTTTAAGTTCCAAATTGATGTAAAATATATTTTCAAGTAAAATGTCATTTTTCAAAAATTTTTGGGGTGCCTGAAGGTCACCACCTTGGCACCAAATCACCCCAAATCATGTATCCAGTCACGCCAACGATGTGAAATGTGGCGGAAAGATTGTGGAGAATACTGAAGAGTAGAATATTTGTTTATGCATGGGAAGATGGATTGTTTTAATGCGAAGATGGATAAGAGAGTGGTAGGTAGTATTAGGATTCTGGTGTTATTAATTGATTCGCGACCCACCAACCCTGTGGTAGCTGAAGTTTACATGGCCTCTTGTAATTATAGGGTGGAAGTGGAGTAGGTTTATTGACGGGCTAAGAAATAATAAGGGAAATCCAGGATAAGTAAATCTAGTTGTTATGTGGGTCTGGAACGGCACAGTGGGAGAAGAGAGAGATGGAAACGAAATTGAAGAATATGGATTAGTAATAGGGAACAAGAGGGAAGAGAAAGGAGCGGAATTACGCGAGAGAAACAAGGTTGTTGAAGTTAATGAATAAACCAATTGCTGATTTTAATCAAAAGAGATAAACACTTATGGGTAAAGAGTTGCTGATTAGTTACAGGATAAGATAAATCAGTCGAAGAGACAACAACGAGGTGTATCATTTGAGATTAATAAGGTCATTATTTACATTAATACTGTGTCCAATAGTTATTTATGAAGCCGAAGAAGAATAAATCCAACAAAGCTATTCATCACAAACACGGTGAGATCATTATAAAGAGCAAAAGAACATATTATGAAAGATTCCAGAGTATATATAGTAGGGTGGTGCGAAAAAACTCAAATCCTAAATTTCGTTTCGTAATAGTGCGGAAAAGTTGCGATACGTTAGTATAAGAAAAACAAAAAAAGAATTATTAAAATCGGACGTCATCTTCCGATCCCGCAAAGCACCTGAAAAAATGACAAAAATGAAAAAAATTGTTTTTTTTTTTCGTTGTAAAAAATTAAATTGTATTAATATCTTTTAACACTGTAGCAAAAAATGATTACAAATAGCATAGGCTATTATTTATATATGCATATTTATGGGTTTAACTGTTATTACCGATCCCACAAGATCATTAAAAATGTATAAATTTTGCAGTTTAGCCGATTTTTCAGAGTTGTGTCATAATAACTTAAGGTAATATTTTAGTATAAAATATATATATATATTTTTTTTTAAATCACGAGATGTGGGTCATTAATAATTTATTAATTTAATTATTAATGACCCACATCTCGTGATTTAAAAAAAAAATATATATATATAATAAGGGGTCGTGAAGCATATAGTTTGAATTATAAAATATATGTTTGATTATGCAGCTCTTCCTTTGTTTATATATGATTTAATAATATTTAAACAACCCAGAGCTCACCGCGGAGAGGTGGCTGCACTTTGAGTTCTACCCACACCCTCCATCCATCCAACCAATGAGGGTTACTGCTTCTACAATATTTAAATTTTTTGTCCTTCTTTCAAATTTTAACTTTTGAAAACTACTTTGTACTGCGATTTAGTTGTAAGGTCTAGCATAATGGACCTTGATTTGAATTAGCCCTAATAAATCCATCTCTGGATCGATAGCCACAAATCTTAAGGGATGCCTCCGTTACCAATTTCACACACGGCTCTATTGATTGCGTGTGATATGGGAAGTTATAATATCCCAATCTTGTTTATCGCCAGATTCCATGAAGGAAGCTATTTCTTCATTAGTAATTATTCTCATAAGAAGAGGTGGAGTAGATAGTTTGACTACATTCCACTCAATCAATTTTATATGGTCAGTTATTTCGAAGTTCATGGTAGGAGTAATGAAGTTTACGATAGGTTTGCCTTTTGGTTAAGTCTGTCTGGCTTTAAATACTCATTTTATCCCCAGCTCTCTAATGTGCCTTCTGTAATCAAAAACCATCGCCATCAATACATTCTCTTCGTGATCAAAGTTAGAGTTCCGTTCAATAGCGGGGAAAATTACTTTCTTTTAATATCCAGGTATGTATCGAGAGGTTTCCTTTGCTCTGTTCACGCGAGCCATCTAGCATGTGAAAATGGTCCAGTATCCCGGTTTGCTAAGTCATTTGGAAAGTCACCACTTGTGATTGCTTGACTAATGTCAATAAGGTATCTTTGGTCCTTGCTCAAAATTTATCTATCAACTTGTAGATTTCCACATTCAATTGTTTGGAAATGCAGTTTGGAAGCTTTCCATAACCATTCATATTAGTCCAATTGGCCCACTAAATGATTTTTGGCCACTTGTTTCACCATCTAAATACTGAAAAATATGAAAAAAGCAATTCAATGAAATGAAGTAACCCAACTGCCCACTGCAGCGGGTGTCATTCGTGTTTTACGAGCTTTCTAATAGTGCAACCTTTCCATTTAACGTTGATGTTCGTGCCATCACAGCAAAATTACTCTAAGAACTCTAATGATACTCCTTGATCAGACAGATAAGATAGTATGGAGACCACTATATCTTTATCAGACCCGGAGCTTGGAGAAACATAACTCAAATACACAAAAGCCGGTTCTTTTATTAGAGAATGGTGTTCCGCTATAACTGTCCGACAGTACTCCTTCGATTCAATCATTTCTATTACTATGGTATTGTCTACCCTTCCATCAAAGTATAACCGTGTAGCTCACCCAAATCAAGATGGATTTGCTGTAAATCGCTTATAATATTTTTCTTTTCCCTTTTAATTGTACATCGGTCAATGAACTTAGAAATATATTCTTCAGTTAAAACACCAATGTCTACAAGTACACTTGATTCTATAGCAGCAGCTGTACAGTGGGACACCCCGTATTGATCACAATGGAAAGCTGAACTTTGGAATTTTACCCTCATTTGCCATGGTAATTTATATTTTTTTGGATGTACTAGGCATGTAATCTTCCTAGTCAACAAATTTCTCCTTGATTGTTGAACTTTGCGTTGCGTCATTTAAAACCTCAACATCTTCACTTTCGGTTTCAATAGGGTTAACATGCGGCATTATTAAAGTGCAATTTTGCCTTTTAATTCTAGTGGTCAGTTTTATTCTCTTTTTTGATCTAAAGAGCTAATTAAAACTTCTCAAAAATTATCCTCAAGTAATTATTACAAAACTCTGAAAAATAGGCAAAATTGCAAAATTTATACATTTTTAATGATCTTGTGTGATCGGTAATAACAGTTAAAAGCCATAAATATGCATATATAAATAATAGCCTATGCTATTTGTAATCATGTTTTGCTACAGCGGTAAAAGGTATTAATTTAATTTAATTTTTTTACAACGAAAAAAAAACAATTTTTTTCATTTTTGTCATTTTTTCAGGTGCTTTGCGGGATCGGAAGATGACGTCCGATTTTAATAATTCTTTTTTTGTTTTTCTTGTACTAACGTATCGCAACTTTTCCGCACTATTACGAAACGAAATTTAAAACTTGAGTTTTTTCGCACCACCCTAATATATAGGGAGATATGAGGTGGACCACAATAGGGTAAGTCAGTGATGTATTAATGATGTGAAAAAGACTCGCAGCTTCCCTGCAGCGGATGCGGATTCAGAACACAGCCTAATACTTAAGAAATGCAACTTAAGATTAGAAAGGAGAGGAAATGGAATGCAGAAGCTCTGAAGGAGACTACAAAGAGTGATACCTGAAACTAGTGGAAAATATAATCCGAGAGATGTGCAGACCGTAGAGGTGCTGGGATAATATTAAAACAGGAATAGTGAAAGCAACCAAGAAGTCAATTTGCTAGGCTGACCGTAAAAGGATGAAGAAACTGTGGACAATGGAGCAAATGTTAAATGAAATGGAGGACAGAATGAAGTGAAATAAAGTGGGTACAGAGCCGAGCAAGAGGATGGAGGAAAAGACCGTGTGAGGAAATGGAAAAATTTCAGTAGGAAGGAGAGGTATGCACGCTTTAGATAAGTGAGTGTGAGTTTTTTAATCGCAATAACCTTCTAAAGCCCGTATGACACTTGCCAATTTATTGGCCAATCCATTGGATATTGGATTGTGTACCCACTGACACACGCCAATTTCTAGCCCAATCTCAGTTTCACAATATTGGGCACAATTTCTTGGCCAATCTACAATTCAGAACAGGTTCTATTTTCTCGAGGCCAATCTCCAATCAGAACTCAGTCTTGTCGACTCCTAGTGGCCAAAACTAGAAGCTCTTTGCAAAACATTTCACCTCGGAATTTTAATATCATATATAAAAACTTTACAAGCATAGCAACCCATGAAATAGCTCAAATAATTAATGTGTACTTTGAGAGAATATAAATTCACAAACATCAACTGTCTAAAGTGGGTAATTCGGAAATAACATTTCGGATATTTAATGAATAAAAACGTCGTGTTTCTCCTCGATAGCGTCTATATTTTGTTTATTTTACAATAATTAAACTATTTTTCATGATTTGAGCGCTAAAGTTTCGGGTGAAAGTCCCAATTGATGACACAATCTCTGTTTATTCGATGAACATATTCCAGCCAAAACGAGCCGCTACGTTATCTTGGCTCACCTATGAGATCACCATATTGCCTATCTCTCATCATTCAAGGAACTCACCCGAATGAAATTTCGAGCAATTCGAGAATATCTTTGCAGCCCCTCGAAATAGTTATTAAATTTACAATTATTATGCCACCTCCCATTCTGTAGCTCATTGGCAATTAACCTGCGTCTTGAGATGCTCTTTTGTCATTTTGTGTTATGTGGCGTTCTCTAGTGGGGTATTAGAACACTATAACGGCCAATATTGGTGTAAATATTGGTACGTGTCATACGATGCCTAAAGCCCAATATTTTAACCAATATTGCGCGCCGATATATTGGCCAATAAATTGGCAAGTGTCATACGGGCTTAAGCCTGCGTCGCGAGACCACTTTGCGGCGAAATTATGTTTTTTGTGTGTGTGCATCAAAAAATGGGTGAAGGACATCCATCACGAAGTGCGCCGTTGCGCAGATGGAGAAGTTGCGTGGTACAACGAATTACGACACATGGGCCATGGATATGGAGATGTACTTCATCCATGAGGACATGTTGGACTTTGTAAGTGGACCATTTTCTACAAGTGCCACTGTAGCATAAAAAATAGTTAGCTCAAAAAGCGAGAGCAAAGATTTATATGTTTATTGAGTCTGGGACTGACAACTTCTGGAGGTGACGGGAGAGCTGATGGCCTATGGCATTTGAATGCACCTGGAGGCCACTTACGAAAAAAATGTCAACCGGCATATGCCTTATTGGTCAGTTGTTCGATATTAAGTTAGTGAATTTCGATGATATGGAGGAATACGTGAATAATTTCACGGAGACTGACTCCGAGTTGATGAGCGTGGGAAACCAAATTTACACAACAATGTAGAGTATGATAATTTTTACAACAACAAACAACAAACAATTTTTTTAACAAACAAGCTAATACTTTCGTTAAATTAATCATAAATTCGATAAGAGTTTCCAAACTCTCAACCGTATTGAATTAATTCAGTTATTTTTACCAAACTCTTTCGTACTGTTTACCAAATTATGAAATATCAAAATGATGAAATATATCAAGATCTTATTAATTTACATCGAAGTTTAAGTATATTTAAAGAAAATACTCCCTATAACACCAGTTTGATAGTTTTAATAAAATCTTTTTTTCCGTGTAATATTCTACAACTTGCATACAACGTGAACCAAAAAATTGTCATGATGAGCACCGAGTAAATGAGTTCTGTGGAAAGTTTGTATTATAAAAAGACAATCGGCCTGCCATGAAATATGCCAACTCTCCAGATATCAAAGAAAGATGCAACCAGGCATTAAGTATCATTTTGCAAAAAAAAAATGATTACGGCAATGTGATAGTGAAATATTCTCCTACTAGTCATATGGTATCCGATATAATGAGCGAAGGACTAGTTAAAGTCAAACATCTGAAAATGTTGAGGGCTTGTACAATGTTCATGCCCTCAAATACTAAATATAAATCCCGAATATATGAGAGGGTCGACCTATATACTATAAAGCCTACGTAAAACGTTATCTCTCTCTAAATCGAACTCAACTGGGGTCGATGGAATCTCAGTTAAATTTATAAAGGCCGCGTCAACTGTGCTTCTACCTGTTACACTTGATATCTATAATTTTTCCTTATCGTCATCTGAATTTCCGAATGTATGGAAATATTCACTAATCACACCAATACAAAAAGTTAAAAAACCAACTTCTCCTAGTGATTATCGGCCAATCTCTATTCTGTGCTCTCTTTCTAAATGCTTAGAAAGAATTTTTTTTCAGCAGGTAACGAATTATCTGGACCAATGCAACTTGCATGATCCATATTAATCTGGATTTCGGAAAAACTTCTCTACGCAAACAGCGCCACTCAAATTAACGGATGAAATACGTCAAGGAATTGATAATCGGATGGTTACAATTCTGGTTCTATTTGATTTCACCAATGCTTTTGGTCTTGTTAATCACGCCAAACTTCTCCACAAGTTGAAAAACCTTAATTTTTCCTGTTCCTCACTTAACTGGTTTTACTCCTATCTAAAAGATCGTCAACAGGCAGTCAAGGACGCGAATGGGAATACATCGCAATGGACTAATGTCCATTGCGGGGTCCCCCAAGGGTCAGTTCTTGGTCCTCTCCTATTTTCCCTGTATGTCCTTGATCTGCCCAGGTGAGTTCTAAACTGTAAATATCTCTTATATGCCGACGACCTACAGATTTATTTTCACTGTCATTTGTATGAGCTGAATGATGCAATTTCCAAAGTAAATCAGGACGTTCAGGCCATCTTTTCATGGGCTGCAGACAATAACTTTGTGCTAAACCCTAGGAAAACAAAATCTATGTTATTTGGTACCTCAAAACTACTCAAACATGTCGACTTTGATGTTCTGCCCAAGATTTTTGTTGGTGATGCCGAAATAACTTGAATATATCGTTGACTTAACTTGAATAAATACTTGAACATATCGTTGTTAGTAATATCATGACTTTCTTGGACAGACGTAACTTCCTCCATGACTGTCAGCACGGATTCCGAAAAAATAGATCCTGCGAAACACAGCTCGCGCTCTTTCTTCACGACGTTATAAAATCTGGTGAATCGAAAAGACAAGTTGACGCACTATTTCTAGATTTTAAGAAAGCTTTCGACACTGTACCTCACAACAAACTTTTATACAAATTACAGTCATGCGGATTAAACGAAACAGTTGTAAACTGGATACGCGACTTCCTCAGAGATCGTAAACAAAAAGTAGTTCTTGACGGAGTTAGCTCTGATGTTGTAAAAGTTACATCAGGTGTTCCACAAGGAAGCGTAATCGGCCCCCTGTTGTTCATTATATACATTAACGATCTCTGCTCCCGCATTAGCAGTAAAATACGTTTATTTGCTGACGACGCTGTCATCTACCGCGAAATTAGTGATCACTCTGACTATGAAAATCTATCATCGGACTTAAACAACGTTCATTTGTGGAGTCAAGAGTGGGGACTCGAACTTAATCTGAGCAAATGCATGGCGGTACATTTTTTGCGGAATTCGTCCAACACTAACAATGTTTATGCAGTGGATGGCATTAACATAAAGGCAACAGACGAAGTGAAGTACCTGGGAGTTACGATAACCTCGAACCTCACGTGGGGAACTCATATAAAGAATATTTGCGGCATAGCCCTGAAGAAATTAGGATTCGTCAAGCGTATTGTGGGAAGATTTTCGGATGAGAAAGTAAAAGAAAGGTGCTATTTCGCTCTCGTCCGACCGCACCTTGAATATGCAGCGAGTGTATGGGATCCAGTGCAGAAAGACTTAATCCGCGAGCTGAATAAGGTACAAAGGAAGGCTGCGCGTTTCGTCAAAAACCGCTACGGGCGTACAGACAGTGTTACCCAGATGTTAAGCGAATTAGGCTGGGAGCCGTTGGAGACTCGGAGGCTGCGCGCTAGGCTTAGATTGCTTGAGCAATTGAGAATGGATATATTTAAGAGCGACACAGAGAACATAATCTTAGAGCCACACTATATTTCCAGGTCCGACAGAAGCGATAAATTAAGAGAGATTTTTAGCCGAACGGATAGATATAAGAATTCGTTTTTCCCCCGAACAATAAAGGACTTTAATAAACGCTTGTCCCAACCTCGTTAGAGCACTTCTTCTTTTTTTTTTTTTAATAGCTGTAAACGGCTGGTGTCCTAACACCCCCTGCCACACGCCTTTTAGGCGGCTTGCGGGGTATAATGTAGATGTAGATGATGTAGATGTAGATGAAATATCATATGCAAACTCCGTTAAAAATCTTGGAGTCTTATTGATGCCTAATTTGTCTTGGAAAAACCATGTTAAAGCCATCAGCAATAAGATCAACATGATATTGTTTCAGCTAAAAATTCATAAAAACCATATGCCCTCTCATACACGCAAGCAACTTGTATCCTCGTTAATATTCCCCCATATTGATTACTGCTGCCTTGTATATAATGACCAAACCGAAAAGATTAACACCCTGATTCAACGGCAATTAAATATGTGTGTTAGGTTCATTTATGATCTTAAAAAAGATGAACATATATCCCCTTATTTCCCTAAATTTGAAAGGCTTAAAGCAAAAACAAGGAGGCAATACCTGCTTGCCTCTTTTTTAAACAAACTTTTTAATTGCAAACAGCCAGAATACATTATTCAATTTTTTCAGAGGAAAGAGAAATATCGCAATGTTGTAACTAGATTATCAGCTGATTTTTTAATTGTTCCTCAACATCGTACCACTGCATTTGATAATTCATTTTCAGTTGTTGGGACAAGGCTATGGAATGGTACTCCAGAACGAATCAAAACCGCAAAATCGCTGATGTCTTTTAAAAATCTAATGTTCACTAAAATGCCATTACAAGAAAAAATGTAATTGTACCAATATGCCACTATATTCTGTTACAATTTATTTTTTATTTTTTTTTGCATGCATCTTATTCTTCTGTGCACTGAGCTCTATTATGAATGTAAGCCCTTGTATGTTCTTAGTGGACCATAAAGGTCCAAGAACAATAAATATTTCCGACCACTCACTTCTACAAATTTTTGGGGTGAACGAGACGAGATACGACAAAAAGTCTTTCGACGGCACCCTCTACAATTGTCTGAAACCCCCAGGAAAAAATTGTGAAAACACTAAATTTCCCAATGTTTATCTGTCTATTCATTTAAAATTGAGTGTGGGATTAGTTCATTAGGGATCATTAGTGGGCCATCAAAATCCAATAACGGTGCGGCGATCGTTGGAAGGAAGATAAAAACAAATAATCACAGCAGCATATTTTTTATGCAAACAAAAGGAGCGAAGTTGGAAAAGAAGATTAAGACGAGAGGGTGATATTTGATAAAGGACAAATTAAGACAAAAAGATGACAAATCTAAGGTAGGAAATTTACAATGTAATTTTGAAAAGTCATTTCTTCATGACTTCTTTCTATATGAACAAAAATTTCTTTGCATCAAAACGTATTCAAACGAGAAGAGGAGAAAGATAAGAAAGGAAATTACTTTTTATTTTTGAATTAAATTCAGTACATAAAATTTCGGTGTTATCGAAATCGAGAGCGTTGTTGTTATTAATTCAACAGTTAACAAGTGCACATTATGTCATTTTTAAAAGATGATTCGTGCTGTTGACTGTAGTTCCTGACTTGTTGCCTATACACGATTGCAGTAGAAAGACATCTAAACAAAAATTCCTTTTTCTTCCTATTTTAATTGCCTTTATTTGCATATACCAACTTGGTCCTTCTAAGCCATATGGCTTGTTAGAGGGCTTAAAAGATAGGTAGGTAAAAAATTATTTTCTTTTCACTGTTTGTGATGGCCACAACGTTTTATTTTTGTATACGTTCTTTTTTCAGTTATTATCCAATTTAATGTGCACTGTTATCCGTGAGGTGGTGCGTCGAAGGCAGTGAGTAATGGAATATGGAGGATAAGTGAAATTATATGTATTTCATATTCAATTATCTTATTGTCTTACGAAAATCGCGTTTCATTGAATGACTTAGTTATTTAACATCTTCGAAATCATGATATTTATAATGACATCAAAAGTTGTCATCTGCTACTCATCAGATGATTTTACTGCGCATTATATTAGATATTCAAGCCATCATTCGCCCGCAGAATCGAATCCGTTCATCTTGATAGCTCTTATAGTACTAGCGATGAGCGGATTTGATGATTTGATGCAGTTAGTTATAACACGTAGGGTGCCCGTGTTCAATACCCTATGCAGGCACATTTCTTCTCCGCTTTTCGTATTTATTTTGAGATCCCCTAGATGTAACTCTCTCTCTCTCTCTCTCTCTCTCTCTCTCTCTCTCTCTAGTACTCTCGTGACTGGACAGCAATTGACTATAATTTTCTATCCATAACGAAGTAAGAATGGCTGTAAAAACGCGTGCGATCCGGGCTTTGTGAAATGATTAAAATGATTCGAAGTCACACTTTCAATAAAAAAGTAAATCATGCAGTAAACATAACGAGTAATACTTGATCAATTAATCCTGAAAGAAAACAAATGGAAAAAAACTGAACAGAAATTTTACATTTCAATGAAAATCCATACTTTTCTTTTCTTTTTCTCACAGTCATTAATAATAGGAAATGATTCTGATGTTGCTAGAGCAGCTGATTGTAATATTACGAACCTTATTGAAAATTGTTTATCGGATATCGACCCTGTCTAAATTAAAATATAGGAACATTAACTGTAATCGTAAAGGATACTCCAGAAGCATTTAATGAGCAATTGGGTTTTTTAATATTATTATTTCATTTATTTTATCGAGTTGCCATTACCTCAAAAACGAGAAAAAAACACTAGAGATAAACCACTATTGCCAGGAACACTTTACTTCTCGTCCTAACGGTAGCAGCCGAATCGCGAAACAACAGGAAAAAAAAACAAATCTAACTAGCATCAAATAACTGAGTTTAACGAAAATAAAAATATAATCTTTTCAATGTTTAATAATTATGAGAAACTTTTCCTATAGTTAACAGACTAACAGAAAATATTAAATGAAATGATTTTCTTACCGTTTGGTGAGGTCGGTGCACAGTCCGAGTCCGGATTCGCGCGACTGGTCCACATGCTTGCTGACAACATACTTCTAGATGAATTGCAGCTTAGGAGAGAAAAATGGATCATATTTGAATTTCTCTCGTAGATTTTCATAAACTCACTTGCAGTGCAATGACATTCATACACTCAAAAAACCACAGGTTTTCCAAATAAAATGATATGATGGAAGGGACCTCTACCGTGGGCAAATAATCGGAAGAAAACCTTTTTTCTTATCTAATAAGGATTTTCTGAGTAAGTATTGAACTGATATTTCGAAACAAATATTATTCACACTGAAATTGATCAATTAATAAGAAGAGCACTACAGATATCTCTATCAAATGACGAAAATCACATTCTGTCATGATCAAGGTTAAATTAAAAATATGCAATTGAAAGAAACTACACAGAATTTAAATTCCGAAACGCTTTGGGAGAAATTCAGAAAATAATTGAATTTATCAATACAGATCGGGAAAAATACGAACAGAAATTTCTGATACGACATATGAGCACAGGTATGAGAATAAACATATATTTAAAAACAATGAAATGAGATTTATTACATGAAATGATAATGACGCATCCAAATGATTCAAAACAAAGAGATTTGTAGAATAAAGGAATAAATCTAAGTTCATTAATAACTAGTAGAATCACCTGTATTGAGGTATATGAGTCGAAAAAAATAATTTAAAAATTTTAAATGGCCAAAATGCAATACGAATAAAAAACTCTTTAGGACGTGGCAAAAAATGAATTTAAAGTCGAATAACTCATTGACAAATTGGAAACTAAAATTGGTTGCTGTAAAATCATCCAGAGTACGATTTTATACCGGTATAAAACTAAGGTCGGTTAGGATTGTCAATAAAGGTGTAGTCAATTGAGTTAAGGAGATGAGACATATCAAATTTAATCTGCTTAGAAAATAAAGAACCAAAGTAGTATATGGGAGAAATTTACCATTTCTCATCTAATAATATAATTCCATCATCTCGATAGTGATAATAATATTAAAATCAATACAAAAGGAAAATGCGCTAGATGAAAATGTTTAAAAATTTCTTTCATACCGTTTTCAATAGGCAGATTTCCGGGATGGCTTGTTCCGTCTTCTGTACTCTGATGCCTTATCTCTTACGATGTCTTCACTTCTTCGGCCAATGAGACGTCTTGAGGCTAGGGAGAGAGCGGGTTAGTACATGCAAGGAAAATAAATAATCCTTCCCCCAAGGAATCGCATATGCTCCACTACAATGCACGTAAAGTCACCATGACACCAGGAGGAAATCACCACTTTTCCATCCCACGTGACACAGATTCGTCCACGTACACCACAATGGTTTACAGCGCAAGCAAAACCTCGGTTCGACACAAAAAAACTAAAATTATCGCAAGCTAAAAGACCTAGCCTTACTCGACGCCATGATTCATAGCCATAATGGCCCAAAAGCTAACCTAGTTTTGAAGCTGGGGTCCTCTTCACGTGAAGTTCCGATGTCTTGAGCCTGGGGAGAGAATACATACAAGGAAAATAAATCACCCTTCCCCCAAGGAATCGCATACGCTCCACTACAATGCACGTGAAGTCACCATGACACCAGGAGGAAATCACCACTTTTCCATCCCACGTGACACAGATTCATCCACGTACACCACAATGGTTTACAGCGCAAGCAAAACCTCGGTTCGACACAAAAAACTAAAATTATCGCAAGCTAAAAGACCTAGCCTTACTCAACGCTATGATTCATAGCCATAATGGCCCAAAAGCTAACCTAGTTTTGAAGCTGGGGTCCTCTTCACGTGAAGTTCCGATGTCTTGAGCCTGGGGAGAGAATACATACAAGGAAAATAAATCACCCTTCCCCCAAGGAATCGCATACGCTCCACTACAATGCACGTAAAGTCACCATGACACCAGGAGGAAATCACCACTTTTCCATCCCACGTGACACAGATTCATCCACGTACACCACAATGGTTTACAGCGCAAGCAAAACCTCGGTTCGACACAAAAAACTAAAATTATCGCAAGCTAAAAGACCTAGCCTTACTCGACGCTATGATTCATAGCCATAATGGCCCAAAAGCTAACCTAGTTTTGAAGCTGGGGTCCTCTTCACGTGAAGTTCCGATGTCTTGAGCCTGGGGAGAGAATACATACAAGGAAAATAAATCACCCTTCCCCCAAGGAATCGCATACGCTCCACTACAATACACGGGAAGTCACCATGGCACCAGGAGGAAATCGCCACTTTTCAATCCCAGTGACACAGTTTCATCCCCGTATACCGCAATGGTTTACAGCGCAAGCAAAACCTCGGTTCGACACAAAAAAACCTAAAATTATCGCAAGCTAAAAGACCTAGCCTTACTCGACGCTATGATTCATAGCCATAATGGCCCAAAAGCTAACCTAGTTTTGAAGCTGGGGTCCTCTTCGCGTGAAGTTCCGATGTCTTGAGCCTGGGGAGAGAATACATACAAGGAAAATAAATCACCCTTCCCCCAAGGAATCGCATACGCTCCACTACAATACACGGGAAGTCACCATGGCACCAGGAGGAAATCACCACTTTTCCATCCCACGTGACACAGATTCATCCACGTACACCACAATGGTTTACAGCGCAAGCAAAACCTCGGTTCGACACAAAAATTACTAAAATTAACGCAAGCTAAAAGACCTAGCCTTACACGACGCTCTCATTCATAGCCATAATGGCCCAAAAGTTAACCTAGTTTTGAAGCTGGGGTCCTCTTCACGTGAAGTTCCGATGTCTTGAGCCTGGGGAGAGAATACATACAAGGAAAATAAATCACCTTTCCCCCAAGGAATCGCATATGCTCCACTACAATACACGGGAAGTCACCATGGCACCAGGAGGAAATCGCCACTTTTCCATCCCACGTGACACAGATTCATCCACGTACACCACAATGGTTTACAGCGCAAGCAAAACCTCGGTTCGACAAAAAAAAAAACTAAAATTAACGCAAGCTAAAAGACCTAGCCTTACTCGACGCTATGATTCATAGCCATAATGGCCCAAAAGCTAACCTAGTTTTGAAGCTGGGGTCCTCTTCGCGTGAAGTTCCGATGCCTTGAGCCTGGGGAGAGAATACATACAAGGAAAATAAATCACTCTTCCCCCAAGGAATCGCATACGCTCCACTACAATGCACGGGTAGTCACCATGGCACCAGGAGGAAATCACCACTTTTCCATCCCACGTGACACAGATTCATCCCCGTATACTGCAGTGTTTTACAGCGCAAGCAAAACCTCGGTTCGACACAAAAAAAAACTAAAATTAACGCAAGCTTAAAGACCTAGCAGTACACGACGCTCTCATTCATAGCCATAATGGCCCAAAAGCTAACCTAGTTTTGAAGCTGGGGTCCTCTTCACGTGAAGTTCCGATGTCTTGAGCCTGGGGAGAGAATACATACAAGGAAAATAAATCACCCTTCCCCCAAGGAATCGCATACGCTCCACTACAATACACGGGAAGTCACCATGGCACCAGGAGGAAATCACCACTTTTCCATCCCAGTGTCACCGTTTCATCCCCGTATACTGCAGTGTTTTACAGCGCATGAAAAACCTTGGTTCGACACTAAAAACATCAAGTACAAAGGGCCCAAATCTAATCTAAGTCACTCGATCTCTTCTTAGCGTGGTCCTCTTGTCCTGGAGTCTTCTAACTTCACCTCCTAAATGTGGAGGTCACATGGATCAGACGCAGCCTTTTGCCGTTCGTACGATCATAAGGCAATATCGCTCAATCACGCAACGCATCGCATAAAACGCACGCAAAAGGTTCGCACGCATATCGCTTATATTTCTTCTTTCTTCGAGCTCTTCTACGTAGTTCTGGAATAGAGTGGTTAGTGCACATGACCTTAAAAGTACATACAGTACATAATTGCAAGTTACCAAAAAATACGACACCGAACGAACAACACCATAGTCGTCCCAAATACCATACAACTGTCAAACCACTTTTCCCAATACCGTATTAATACCTTTTTTCAAATTTGTGTTTGTGTTATGTGTTTTCCTAAATATGCTTAATTTTCGTCATTTACGCATGTTATGTGCACTTTTCGGTACATTACAAGGATTTTTGGCCCCTTTTGCAAATTTGCAAATTTTATCTTTCACCATGGGTTTTTTGTGCACTTTCGAGATATCTCATAAAAATACCAATGTAGATCAAGAGTCAATATCTTTTTGACTCTCAGGGCCTTATTTTATCTTGAGCTGAATTCAACTCATGCGACCAGGTGGCCCCTCTTGAAACAAACTTTTCAAAGAGAGACCTCATTTTACATTCATACCTTGGTATATACCATGATCATGATCTTTCATTTGGTTGAACTCTGTAGAGAGAAAACACATATTATTAACAGCATTACTCTATAATATGAAAAATAAAAACCCTCAGCAATGAACAGCGTCCTGCTCATCACTGAAAACCTCGATTGGATAGAGATCCGCCCGCCGCAAATACGCCTTCCTCAATTTTAGATACATCTTGTGTCTCCTTCATTGCGTCATCATTCATAATTCTTCAGATAGTTGCTCAACCTTTTATTCCGGATAGTCGGTTGCCTTTCTTCATCCTGGAATACATAAAATAAAAATTATATTGTAAATTAAAAGTTTTTCAGTTGCTTAAAAAAGCCAATACATATTGCAATATTTTATTAAAATACAGATACATGCCATATTGGTGATGTTTTTTCGGGTTTACACCGCGTTGATCCATGTTTTTGCGCCCGAAATTTTCGTGTTTCGAGTTTTTACGTGTTCTCGTAACACCAAATATCTAAGTCAATTTCATTTAGTCATCAAACAATGACAAAATGTCAGAAAAATTAAGTAACTTCCCATGACATACAGTTTCTTTATGCAGGCTTTTTATCATTCAATTTCCGAAGCCTTAAACGACGCGTGGCTCTAAATCATAAATTGTTCAAATTCTGTCAAAAGAGTAGCAAATTATTTCTCGGGGAAACGTAAGATTATTTCTATGGTTTGGAAATGATGATAATACCATAAATAATATAGCCTTGTATTATTCATATTTCCAATGCAAAATAATTAATTAGGGTGGGAGGAAAATGTGCTAGGATTTTCGATTTTCCGCGGATAGTACGGATATCGAGATTCGAGTTATCAGGGTTCTAATTTTGATCATATGACTCTTCTGAAATGCTTAAAAACTTAACACCTACTAGTTATAAAATTTCCAATGCGTGAAAACCGTTCCACACAAATATCTTAATTAAAAAGTGTCAGAAATAAGACATTAGACGTGAAATTAAATAGTGAATTGAGTAAGGGTAACACTTAAGGACAGATTTGAGGTCCAATCATAATATCTTATTCCTCCGTTTTGATAATGTCATGCAGATAGGTATTCACTAAAAAAATTGTTCGTGAAGAAACTAAGAGGTAAACGCGAAGAGATTGACCACTGATTGACATGACAATAATCCTTTTCGTGTAAAAGTTGGCCAACGGAATAAAACTAAGTTGACCGAAGAATCCTCTGGTGTATTTTCAAAGTTTCGTGACACAATTTTTCTCCACAGGGTGGAAGAAACTCTACTAAACTACAGAAACTTTGAGCCAAGCGTTCCGATTGTCTGTGAGTTTGCCCTGGTGCCGGATGCCTTGGATTCAAACGGCGAATTCGCGAACTCCGGCAGGCAAAACATACGAAGTCATGAGTTGTCGACAGCATCTGGCACACAGCAAACTCTCGGGTAATCGAAGCGCTTGGCTCAAAGCTTTTGTAGTTAAAAACGGTGCGTTTACGACCTGAACGTCATTGGTAACATTAGCATCCATTGGAATCAGCTACCAAGGGTTAAAATTTCGAGACGTAATTATTTCTGCACCCTTTTTCACCCATATTAATATTTCTGCATTTCTCAGCTTCTTTGATCAATGTTAGTGGTTGCTTTCGGGAAATGCTGAGTAGGTAAAATTATCTGCTCGACGTTTCACTCCTCCTACAGGGAGCTTTTACAAGAGAATGGGGAAACATAAATAATAAAAATTATAAATTGAACTGAATAATATGAAAAATAAAAATCCTCAGCTATGAGCAGCGTCCTGCTCATCATAGAAAACCTGGATTTGATAGGAGATCCTTCCGCCGCAAAAATCGCCTTCCTTAATACTAGATAGAATTTAATTTTTCCCATTCCCTTGAAAACGTTCCCAGTGGGAGGAGTGAAACGCCGAGCAGATGATGTCACCTATGAAGCATTTCCCGAAAGCAACCACCAACATTCCTACATCTCGTTCCATATTTTATTTATAATGCTGGAAATGTCAAGAGTGGAGGCATTAGAAATACAGTTCTACTTAGCATTGATGAATAAATAATGTAATGACCCAGTAAGTAACGAGTAAGTGCGAAGATAAGCCAGTGAAAAGAGGTCTTCTGAAAACGATAATAAGGCAGGACAACTCAGTAGGCCACGTCTTGAGGTATGATATCCTCATGAAGACAACTATGGAAAGACAATCGCACTTAAGAAAAGGCAAAGGACGGCCCAGACATAGTTACAAAGTACAAGAAATCAGGGATATACAAGAGAAGAAAGACGCACGAACGAAAAGGTTAGCGGATAGACTGGAATGGAGAACTGCGTCAAACCAATATGGGGATTTTGAGTCATGATGATGAGATTTTACATTCTAATACATGACAGAAAGAAATAGAAATTGAGACATCACTCTTTGTGTAAGACGCGTAGTGCAGGGAAAACTGAAGATTAATCCCTCAAGTAGGGATGGTCCGATAGTAATGACTCACTGGAATCTGAGAACCTGACCGATTCTTTCGGTAATCAAATCATTACTTGAGTGCACTAAGTTCCGGGATGGTTATCGAGTACTCCAATGATTGCGGAAGTACTAATATATTGGGTGCGCTGAAAGTAATTCCCATCGTATCCTAATTCACTAGAGTACTCGAATGATTAAGTGGTTACACAAGCCATTTCTCGATTACCGAAACGAATAATGAATACTCGAATGAGAACTAAGTGCTCAACTCATCACGTGATTACTCTTATTGTGGGTGTACACAAAGTAATCCCTCATTGTTACAGGAGTACCTGAATGATTACTTGGATACTCAGGCGATACTGAGCGTCAAATAATGATTATTGAGGACTCATTACAGTGATAACAAGGAAATCTTGAGTAATAGCGTGAGAGTGACGCTCGGGATTTGAACAAAGATATTCTTTCTGAAACCATACTGATTATGTAGATAAACTGCCATGAGCGTCATAAGTTACTTCCCCATAGGCCCGGATTCGAAGGCTAATCGCTAAAAAAATTCCATGGATAAAATCACCGTGGCACAGTCGGTTAAAGTAAATGGTCTAGAACTCTATCCAAGAGTGACCTAGCCTCGAATTCCAGCGGAGGAAGTATTTTTTCTAGCTTACTCAAGGAATCACAACAACAACCCTACCCCATCCATTCAAATCAGTAAAATTGGAATTATTTTTCTTTTTCTGTATTATTTTAAAGATTTTCAATGAACCTGAGAATGAGGAACTACGACGCGACTTCGAGGATTATATTTTCCCATTAACGGGCTCACATGCCGCCATATGCATTTGCTTGAATTTGGATGAATGAATCCATGAATGCTTTTTAATTTTGTAAATTAGTATTCTGAATCTATTTTCGATTTTATTTTAAAAATAGATTTTCAAAAAAGTCGATTATTTATTCAACTTAACCGAAAACTCGAATCCTTCATCAGTGTTAAAATACTTGATTAATCACGTACTTGAATAAGGATGCGGTAATGTACCGACATGCAATATATGGATCAAAATAATTTTTATGGATTTTTACAACTTTTGATGCCTTAGTTTTATCCCAACTCTCTCTATATGAGCGGTAAATACTATCCATTAGCAAAATTTCCCTTCATATCAAGTCATATCTGGGAAGTCGTTTACTTATTACTGGCAAGAACCATGTGCGAAAAAAAATTCAAAATTTACCGGAGTTAACTTCGAGAATAACAATAGTAATGATTTTGCCGGAGTTCAACACGCAAAAAAAATGAGCGGCCATCGTGAGAATATATGACAGAAGGAGTAAGTCAACTGTAAAGGATTTGAAAAATATACACCCTCTTTCGTGGAGTTGTAAAACTTATCAATTTATTTAGGATTTCTATGACAATCTAAGCTACTATCCTCATTCACTGTTGATTAAAGATAGCTATTTCTTTATCTCATGATTTGTATAACATCAACGTAATTTCTTTTTTGAAACCATACACATTGCTTCAAACAACCCTTATCTTAAAACTTAACAGATAACGATATTTATACCTTTCCCTCATTTTTACCTGTAGTGCCCATCTAATTTTTTCTAATAAAAGTAATTTCTTACAAGTTGTTATGCAAATAGGTGTGACGTGAACCATAAAGATAGCACGACAAAAATCTTCTGTAATTTTCCATCATCACGGTTGAAAATATAAACTTGAGTCTATTGTTTATGCGAAATGAATAAATCATAACCAATGTAAGTCAGGTAATTTCATATATAATTTCTTACAATTATCTTGAACCAGTTTTTTCTCCACGGAGTCTAGCTCGATTGACGATGAGACCATGCCTATGGACACAAACTTTCATTCAATGCAGGAGCCAAAATTAATCCATCATGATAACAAAAAATTTGAACTAGATAAGTAAGACAACACTATTTACACTGGCCCTCCAGTATTTTTTTATTCTGCTCTATTCTAAAAATTTCATTTGTAAACAAATTTCCAAACACTGTGACTTTATCTGTATCCGGAATCAATTGCGTGTTTTTTTTAATAGCATAAAAATATTTCGCAAGCCCTCCCGGAGCTTATTCCGGCGAATCAGACATGATATAAAAATAGCGAAAAGACCAAGAAACCATAATGTCTGCTGTGCAT
This sequence comes from Ischnura elegans, assembly GCF_921293095.1. Taxonomy (NCBI): domain Eukaryota; kingdom Metazoa; phylum Arthropoda; class Insecta; order Odonata; family Coenagrionidae; genus Ischnura; species Ischnura elegans. Next base: position 97,139,667 of record NC_060254.1, read on the forward strand.
TGGAAACAATTTATACTGAATGTTTCAAATGTTAAAATGCAAGTAGCGATGGGATACGCTCGTAGGTATAGGGCAATGAGCAAGGAAACGACAAATAAGACAACCTGACCGAGTTATCATGAGGGCTATCAATATATCGTAGAACTATATCAAATGTATATAATAGCACTACTGGCTTCAGGAGCATGAGATGCACATATATACTAACTTTGGTCGCAATCCGTGCATTCGCAGGCAGGAAATGCTCAGCGAACAGATAACAGACATCCCCAAATACATGTATCGTTAAATAGATACAGGAATAAGGCAGCAAGGAATTTGTTTCACCTGACAAGTGACTGGGAGCCTCCAATGCCTCTCATATTGAATCTGCATTAGCCTGATGTTCGCGAACCGTCTTATCTCCCGAATACAATGGTAAAGTGAAACCATTGTATACTATTTTACTTCCTAAAAGTTCGTTTGTAGCAAAGATTCGCTTAAGAAACTTCCGTATACAAGGTGTCTGAGCGAATGTATGGAGTAATTACTGTCGCAATATCTTGTGCATTGCTTCGCAGACCTCCCATTGAGCACAATTTACTCAGCAACAAAAACAATCATATTATGTTCTGCAATGATGTGTACCAAGTCAAAAGTACAATCGTGAAAGAATCATCAGATGTGGACCTTAGTTCTTCGGGCCCTTATTATTTGATAGATAAATAGTTGTGCCAGTAAATGGTGCCATTGTTTTTTAATTATGTGATGTCAATTCAACACATTAGCACGTTCATTGTGATAAGTAACCGAATATATAATGTAGATGTTTTTTACGTTATTTAACGTTAGGGCCAGCTGATGAATTTTTAGATGCTAAATCAAAGTTTCAACTTCTTGGGTAAGAAAACTCTTTAGTAATTTTGCCCAGTTTTTCTTGAGATCAGGTCCAGGTGGCTATGCAAAATGGTTTAGTTTGCTGTTTGGCAAATTTTCCAGTTCAGATGGAACGCCAAACTAATACACGACGCGTCAAAAGTACTTCCATTCTCAGCCAAAATTGGTCGGATGATGATTGTGAGTCATTGCTTTGGCCACTGTAATTACGAGGATATAGCTAGGGCTCAAGAACTTCTCTGGGGAACCTGAAAAGTGTCCCTGAGGATGACTATCCTCGCTTACGTCCTATCACACATTAGTGAGTGTTTGTGCCAGTCCCTGGTCTTGGAAGAAATGTTAAGACGAACGCAACCTAACTAGAGATTTGTATTCCCAGGTCAATTAGGTGATAGAGCTCGATAAGGTACCAAGGTAAGAGGAGGTAGGAGTCTTCTAAAGACCCTAGGAGGACGGAACAACTTTGGCTACACCATGAGGCATTATGTCCTAATAGAGACTGTGGAAGGAAAGCAAAGAACGGCCCCGATTGAGTGACAAAATACAAGCAATTAATGATGTATTAGAGATGAAATACTGAGGGTATTTGTTGTTTTTGGACATCCAAGGAGAATACCCCTAATGTCCATTTCCCAGGCTCACAATTTTGAAACGGCTCAAATGAGTGAGTTGCATTCCATAAATAATGTAAGCCGAGTAATTTAACCTGAATCGTCCAAGCATAAAAGAGTTTCCCCCGTTACTTCGAATACTTACACAAAATAGATGACATCATTCTGTTCCCGATAAACTGGGTGCAAGTGATGATGGAACCCCCACTCACCATTTCGTTACTCCATGTATTCCAGCGCGTATTCAAAATTGCGAAACTCGAATTTTGCCAACGCCAAATAAGCTAATACGGTTGGGGAAAGTCATTTCTCTCCGTTGCGTTTGTCCACTTCCTCACACTTTGTACCCGAAAAGGCCTCTGATAATACTCTTTCACACCAAGCCGGAGTTTCCAAATTAATCACTTTCCCTGCGGAACCGGATACCCTGGTATTGGTCAGGGTATTCATTGTCATCACTGACATGTGTACGCAATAACCATTTGAGGACTCATCATTCCTTTGAGAACTCAATTTTTCGTTTTTTTATCAAAACAATCGATCAATAATATAACGATATATAACCGAAAAAATCGATCACTCAGATGAGTGTTAACTTCTGGCACAATCCTACTCTCAAGGAAAGGCAAGAAACGAGTACTTGCGGCAAATCAAGGAATACAAGAGGAAGACGAAACCTAGCATAGTAATTGACTAGGCCTATGACGGGGAAAAAGATACTACTGCAGAGAAACCCTTGGAATTTTTAATACTATCAATACTAAAAGTAAAGTATAATGTTATAATCGACAGAATTAAAAGCTTGGAACTCCAAGACTTGGGTAAAAAGTAGGTTTTTACTGTAACCTTGGGTGGAAGGCTTGAAAAAATTGCTGATAGAAATTTGTAAGTGTAGGGTGGGCTCTCTAATGGAAATGCAGAATAGTTATGACGTTGTGGAGACGTTCAGTAAAACTATTATCAATCATTTGCAAGCAAGGTATCTTAACAAGCACTTGCGGCGAATACAAAGAAATGAAACAGAAAATGAAAACGGTGGGATACGTTTAAAAACCACAATAGAGGAACGAATAGAGAGCATTACGCATCTTCGATACGGATTCATTTTAAAACTACTTCCGATTCTTGGGCTACGTGCTAAAACATATAAACTTGCGGAAGATGAAGAGGTCCACATTGGGGAATCAACTACACCTGGGAAGTAAATCATCTCAGAAGTAACTGAACGGGGGCGTGGGAGTATACGGTCTAGTTCACAACAACAGAACTTGGAGCAATGCAAATAAATAGCATTTAGATAAGCAATATAATATTTCAATCGGAGCCCATAGCATGTATCAATCACGAAATCGAAATAGAGAAATTTAGATGGATCACATAATTGTTGACGGGCATTACCGCGCTCCTTGATACTGTCTATTTCTGAGAGACACGTTATTCGTTCAATTAATGGCCATTCCAAGTTCACATACGCCGCTTCAAGATGTTGTGAACCAGATGACGATCTTCTTAGTATGACAACTACTTAGCCATGTCGATGTAACGTTGAAATAATCACCTGATGTAAACAAAAGCTGCCACATTTAATTCTAACGGTACCTCACCCCACCTAATTCAACGCGCATCAAAGACTCACTGATTGGTTGACGTCCACGGCCAAGGGCCAACTACAGAAGGTACTACTATGATGGCTAAAATTAGCTGAAATTCTTAGGATATCCATTCTGCACCCCATAGTATATTTTAAAAGATGTAAAAATCAAAATTCCTATAAAAAAATAAGCAACACTTCAGCCTCAACCGATAAGCATTTAGTGAAATATCGTATCAAATGAGTTTATCGTTCATTACATTTCCGAAAAATGAGTTCATACGTCCAATGGTGTCAAAAGCAGAACCTTTCGCACAAAACTACAGCTATTTAAAAGTACAAAGAGTTTTTAATTCAAAATTTTAAATAGTTTTTCATATAAAAGTGCAACACAAAACACGAAGAAAGGTCTGCAACCGTCTCGGCGAATTAACTGGAGCGTTCTCTTGGGTTTCCAGCCGGGCGAGATATACCATCTGAACCAACGATTCGAGGTCCGTTAAATTACCCGTCGTCGCAGAAATGAACCACGAATTCAACCATAGTCCCAAAACAAAGGTAGGAAAAAGAACGTGGTGGAACTTTGAAGGTTAAGCCACATGGATTCTACTACTTCGCTAAAGAAGTGATGAAAATTTTTTAGATCTGCGAACGCAGGAAAGGAGCCTGCGGTCTACGAAGAGGCCTCTCGAGTGGCTATAAAGGTGTGCGAACTATGGTGACGCGCTTCTCTTCCATTGTGAATGTGACTAAATGGATTTAGCGGTACCACAGGAAGTACTATAACTTACGGAAAATTAGAATAGGCCAAAAGTAGGGTTTTATTGAAGTATAAAACTCAAACAATTTTAAAGTAACATTTTTAATTATGCGATATTTTTGCGTGTAAGTGCAAGGAGGGGCATAAGTTTCCCCCAATGAAGAAGTAGTTTGAAAGACAAGCTTACGAAAAGAAAGATGGTGGCTGCTGGATTGAAACCTAAAGAAACTCGACAACTGAGGAAAAAAAAGGGAATAATCGAAGATTGATGAGTCAACATCGTCAATTCTTGTATGGGAAAATAGTATCAAAAATTTTCTTCATCAACTCATTCGAAGAAAATGAAATTAGCCGATTTGTATCTCAACTTTCCTCATAAAATAAACACTAAGGACTATAAACTCAAATTGGAACTTCTTCGGGGAAAATGCGTCTGCCAACTGTGATAGAGGTATATGCAAGAACCAAGCAACAGCAATGATCGTTCCCGCAACTTTAGCCGACGCAAAAGTCATAACTTCGTAAGATACATCAAAGCTAGTGTACCAGAATCACTTACGTACACAGAAAAAGATGCTACCTACTGACAAATCGCTGTCGAGTTTACATAATTATCCGAATATTAAGAAAATGTTCATCAGATTTAATACAAGCCTATGCTCATCTTCACCAGTGGAAAGACTATTTTCACTTGCTGGGTTTATCCATTCCCCTGTGAGGGAATCTCTGTCAGACAAAATTTTTGAAAAACTTGTATTCCTCAAGGGGAATAATTCATTCATAGAGAGCAACGTTTGATAATTTTTATATTAAAAAATCTCAAATGTATATGTGTATGTTAGAATTTTTTATGTTTATTTATGTGTTATAACTTTTTAAAAGATGTCTTATTTTCCTTACAAGTGTATTTTGTATTTTAAAAAGTATTTAAAATACTATTTTGTATTTTGTATTTCAAATACTGAAGTCCAAGGTATTTGGTATTTTGCATTTCAAATACATTTTGTGCAGTATTTTGTATTTCAAATACTCCTCGGCCTGTATTTTGCCCAGCCCTGCCTACTGTGGATAAGAAAAGAGAGGTTTCATCAAAGGGCTCCATTTTATTGGAACGAAAGACTCTTGTCTGATGAAAAAAGGCAAGAGGACTTATCAATACAAGTTTAGAGGGGAATGTGTGGTGTTAATTGAAGAAACAGGGTCCCACTTTTGGAGGTTTGCCTCCCCCGTCGGAGGATAAGCAAAAGTTATAAAATCTGCGATTATCGATTACTTTCGGAGTGAAAAGTAGATACACAAAATTAAAAAAGGAGGCATCATCCCTTTGCTATAAGCATATCCCTTGCAGTGTGGGTAAACTCATCTCGGGATTCCCACCGGGTTAATTTTTCCATAATGGCCAACATTTCAATCTCCGACTCGGGGCTCACCCTAAGAGATAAATTTTGTCGTAGCCCGAAAAGATTTTACCCACATCATTCGTCGGGAAAGCATTAAATCCGTATTTCATTCCTTACAGTGGTCTATTTGCTAATTGCACTATGCTGACTTGGATTTGCGACATAAACATTGGGAGGGTAATCTAGGGACCCGATTTGCGTTGCTGCAAGGATGCGTTTGGCAACAAATCCGAGATATTTTTAATTGCTGGATTTTAATATCGACGTAAAGGACTACACGCTGATGATATATTGGAGAGAGACTCCGGTTCCTTCGGCTATATCTGAGATTAGCGCTGTGGAAATTAAACATCTATTAGTGAACGTTCAAATTTGAAGTTAAATGTTCTTTTTATTATACATGCGGACGAGATATTCGTGAAAGAATTCACCAAAACTTTGTTGACAGCAGCGAAAGACGAGGAATGACACTGACATAAGAAATACAGACTGGAAAGCAGATAATTGAGTAATTCTTTCGTGATTTTTCCTCACCGGACGATGCTGAAACATCAAATATTAGTAAGACTAACGAAGAAAGACGCACTTTGTGTGAATTTTGGTGCATTTGGGGCGTGGAAGAGGCGAGCGGGGAGAGGACGCTAGCGGCCTTCACCCAAAAACCATTTAGAAACAGCTGTCGGACAATACCGGAATAGAAGTGTATATCCTAAGTTCCCACACCTTATAGCCACTCGAGAGGCGTCTTCATAGACCGCAGGCTCCTTTCCTTCGTTCGCAGATCTAAAAATATTTCATCACTTCTCTAAAAGTTGGTAACATCGATGTGTTTAACGCCGACGAGGCGCCAAATAAGGGACAAGTCGTCTCACTACGCACCGTTTTTTACCTTCTACCATCTTCCGATTTATATTATCAAAGATAAACGCCCCCCTAGCAGCACACGCGAGATGAATTTTGCTGCATTCGAGGCATGGGAGGGGGAGAACCGAGCGGGGAGGGGACGGGATCGGCTAGCAGCTCTTGTATCCGCGACGCTGCGCGGGCGTTGTAATATTTTCTTCGCGGGCGCGGACTCAAATTAGGAAATTTGTGGCTAAACGGTGGCAGATACGTCAAAATGCACGAAATATTTGCCCTACAAGATTAATAACTCGTCAAAATCAATAGGGAAAGACCATAAAATTTTATATTTTTCGAATTTTGACCTTCCCCCCCCCCCCTAAATTGCATTTGAGCGAGGGTCAGGGGTTCACGTAGAGGTCTCAAAATTTTCAGGACTTATTTTTGATCGGTCCCACAACTTTTTTCAATGGGCCAGATGGATTTGAAAAAAATTTATTTTTGCGATCCGCACTAATGTGCAGTCACTTTCAACAGTCAGTCCCCACGGCCACCGCGAGCAACAACGTATTCCGCTGAGCACGAACTTCTAGTATTGCCTATGCCTTCTGCGCCCTTGGAAGGGCTTGTTTGACTTACTCTCACCGTCCGCGAAAGTCTTAACGAGGCATTCTTCAGTATTCCTAAATTTTTTGCGACTTCCCCGACTACCCCGGTGCAAGAACACAAGGCGAGGCATAAGTTTTCAGTTATGCTATCTAACCCTCATATTAGTCTGAGATAGATAGTCTGAGAAGAATGGCTTGTATTAAAAAATACCGAGACGTACATGGGTCGCAACGCACATATAAGGAAGACACGAAAATCGGAATTTACGTCTGAACGAGGATTCTAAAAGTTGACAACGAAATACCCTTCTAAATTATGCCTTCAACACATGATTAACAAACACCATGAATGCATATTGAAGTGTTTTAGACACTCTTTCACGGCGCTAAGATCGGCGCGCTCATTATTCCTATGGATTTTTCTTGGGATATATATTATCTCACAGTTTTGCAGTTGTCTCACCACGCGAAAAATTAAAAATACTAATGCGCGCTAAATTATTAAGTCTATCGGTATGATTTTTCATATCATTTTTCTCTGACCAGCTCTCGTAGAGTGAGGTTGTGTTTGCCGTGCGCTCCTGAAACCGGTTCTTTACTGACCGACAGCGATCACCTTGGGCTTTCACGCCGTTGCTTCCGTTTTTCTTAGTGTAGTGATTTTAGTGTGTACTTCTGCTAATCATATTTTGCGAAGTAGTAAGAGTAGTAAAAGTGTAATAGTGAAGTAGTGTTGTGAAGCCGCCTGGTCCTGTAGCTGCTGCTGTGCCTGCCACGCCAACATGCCAACATTCTGCCTCCAGCTCCTGACCGGAACGGACGCATCCCTTGCGCGCTCCCCAGGGCCACCTGACTACCTGCTCTTGCTACCTGCGCTTGCTGCTGCTTGCTTGGGTCTTGCTGCTTGTGCATAATAGTGCAGTGACATATATTGTCGTAGCTTATTTGTTTATTAGCGTAGGATATTTAAATTAGTCTTAGTTTTAATATAGGGGTGCAATATTAATTGTTAGTTGGTGTGGGTTTTGTGTGTGGTGTGTGCGAGTGAGTGAATATCCTGATTTTGTTTGATCCCGGTTCCTGCGACGTGTGATTATCGAGTATCTGCTAGTAGTGATAAGTAGAAAACTTACGTATATCTCAAATTTTTCTCTTCCCTTTAGTATTATTTATTGCATAGTTATTTGCACGTTATCTTTATTTGTGTCGCTGCGCCTTTACTAATCTGGTGTTACGGTCGTTAAGTAGAATATATATTTGGCTGCTTTAGATTTAATTTTTCTATCGGAATAGTGTCTTAATATTATTTAAGTAATTTTGTGATAGTTGCCCTCTTTCTTTTACATCAGGTGTGTAATCCTAACTCTTAATTCTTATTATAGGCTAACGATATATATATACATATTGTTTTAATATATTTTTTTCTGTTATAAAGCTCTTCATATATTATTTGTTTTACCGTTGTTTTGAGGTCTATTTTGACTGTTAGGATTTTTATTGTAATTTTCGTAGCGCAGCACTCTCATTGTGATCTTGAAAACTCTCGTTCCGTTCTCCAGTAGTGGTCATTTTAGCACATATCTCCCCTTGAAACACAGGTAGTTTCTTCCGTCCCTCTTGTTGTTAGTCATTGACTCACCCCTTCACTCCTAGCCCTCTCAAAACAACACCTGCGTCCTTGAAGAGCTAGGCACACCTCCCCCCTGCTATCAATCCCTTTTGCTAATCCGTTTCTTCCACTTTCGGTTAACTCGAGTGACTATTTAGAGGGTAGGAGGTTGACCTTTTTCTTCTTCAGTTATTTTCCATTGCATTTTCGAGTGCGGTTTTGATATTTTTGCCTTGTTAGCGTTTTTCATGTGTTAGGATATACTTTCACCAAACGCATTGCAACTGATCACACTTTTATCTCAAGGACTCATATACTCTTTTTTACTTATTTATCCAAAGTCTATTTATACTTTCTAATTTTTGTTAGTACTTTTATTACTTATTTACCCTTATTTATACATTTTTGTTAGTCTATCACCCTTTTTATAGCTTTGCTCTTTCGTGGGGATCATATTGCGGGGAATTTATATTTTAGCTAGTTAGTTTCGTCTTTGCTCTCTTGTTGATTATTATCGTTAATCTATTTGTCCCACGTTAAGTTATATCTTAATTTCGTTAATTAGTCTTCTTTGGAACTACATAGTTTTCTAGTTTTAAACCCATTAATCGACTTAATCCATATCCAGGTAACTACATTCCCTTATTTACGTTTAAAAAGAGACAAGTTAGTAAGTTTATCGGTTTGTTTTACTCTCTCTCAAATATCTATTAAGCGTAAATATCTATTAAAAAGAGACAAGCTAGTAAGTTTATCGGTTTGTTTTACTCTCTCAAATATCTATTAAGCGTATCTCCCGTCAGGTAAGCTTTTCTGAAATCCAAAGTTGCGATAGTGATAGGATGCCTTCGAATAGGTCACCCGTTGCCGGAGTTGAAAACGCCGGTGAATGCGAGGCTCTCGGAGACCGCATTACCGCGTTGGAGACGATGGTGCGGGAACTTCGGGCCCAGTTTGAAAGGGTGGCTGATACCGCTGAGGGGAATGATCCGAGGGGTGGTTCTTCGAAAGGTCACCGTGCCACAGGGGCTGCACGGGTTCGCCCGATTGCAAATAGCGGCTGGTCGATCGAGAGCCTTCCTCGAGGTCCATCTCTCGATGACGGGGTCACGTCACCCCGTAAATCTGAGTTTTGGAGGGTCGTGTCTCGGAGGGACGGTGGTAGTGTCACTCTAAGACGGGGTTTGGGGGATGCTGAGGCAAATCCCGTCCCCGTCTCGAACAGGTACCAGTTGCTGTCGGATGGAAACTCCGAGGTGCCTGACGTGCCTACTCCTACCCCGAAACCGGCACCTAGGAAGGGGCGTCAGAGTGGGAAGGGGGGGATCATAGTGTTAGGGAGTAGCAATGTCCGTCGTGTGATGGTCCCGTTACGGGAGAGGGCAGACCGCGAGGGTGTAAGCGACCGTGTAACGTCATGGTGCATCCCTGGTGGCGGTGTTCCTCAGGTGACGCAGGCGGTTGGTGCGGCGGTACGGGGCACGAAGTGCTCCAGACTGCGGGTCGTGGCTCATGTCGGCGTCAATGATGCCACCTTCCGTGGATCTGAGGAAATTCTAGATTCCCTCCGGGATCTGAATTCCGAAGTGAAGCGGGTGGGTGGGACCATTGGAGTCGGCATTGAGCTTTCGATTTGTAGTCTTGTCCCGAGGATCGATCGTGGTTCTCTGGTTTGGAGCCGAGTGGAAGGCATAAACCAGAGGCTGCGTCGTTTCTGCACGGACATCGGAGCCTCCTTCGTGGACCTTAGGCCGGCAATCCGATCGTGTAGGATCCCTCTGAACCGTTCGGGAGTCCATTACACGGCCGAGTCGGCTAGTCGTGTAGCGAGTAGCATATTTGAGCACTGTAGGTCTTTTTTAGAGTAGAGAGTAGGGCAGAGTGTAGATATATTAGTGGGTTGAAAAATAAAGGGGTAAGTTCAAAACTTTTCACAGACAAAGATTCTTCCAGAAATGAGAATAGAGAAGTAGAGAGAAAAATCAGCGTTTCAGGTATTACATTTAAGCACGAGAAGCGTCAGTCGAGCAACACGTTCAAAGGCAGTCAAGGCTCAAGTCATTTTGATAGTGTGTCAATAAGACATGCATTTCCATTTATCAGCGGTATAGAGCCTGTGAATAGTCTATTCGACGAAAGCAAATCAGAATTATTCCCAAATCGCAATAATACTAGTTCCGAAGTTCTAATCGTGGCTGTGGTTAATTGCCGTAGTTTAAGAAATAAGATTCCCGAATTCCACCATTTAATTCATAGTACGAAGTGTAACGTCATTTTTGGAACAGAAAGTTGGCTAACAGATGATGATTCAGACAATGAGATCTTCCCAAAATCGTTCACTGTTTATCGGAAAGATAGAATTAATCGAGTTGGGGGCGGAGTTTTTATAGCTGTAAAGAATTCAATCGTCAGCCAAGCGATAACCGTAACTGAGACCAGCGTTGAATCTGTGTGGTGTTTAATTAAATGTCCAAAATTCAAAACTATTTTATTATGTTCGTATTACAGACCACCTAACTCAGATATAACGTCAATGTTGGATTTTCAAAATCAAATAAACAGCGTAGCATCCAAGTATCCTGAAAGAAACTTGATTGTGGGTGGAGATTTCAACGTACCTTCTATAGATTGGGAGACTTATAGCTTCATTCCTGGTGGGAGGGATAAAGTGATCTGCGAGGCTTTATTACACACTTTCACATCTAATTCATTGTTTCAAATAGCATCCGCACCGAACAGAGGAGAAAATATTCTTGATTTATTAGCGACAAATATACCACATCAGGTAATAAACGTTGGCACTGTCGAAGGAATAAGTGACCATAGGGTAGTAACTGCAAAGTTTTCTCTAAATACCGCTGTAAACTTTAAAAAAGAGCGTAAAGTTTTCATTTTTAAAAGAGCTAATTTTGATGGGTTCAAGAGTCATATGAAAAATGCTTTCCCCGAGTTTCAAGAATCAGTATTAAAGTTAAATGTAGAGAATACTTGGAAAGCTTTTCTTTCGCTCGTAACTTCGGGAATAAATAGCTACATCCCTAGTAAAATAGTAAAAGAAGGCAGCGAACCGAGATGGTACGACGCGGAAGTGAGAAAATCATTGAGGCGACAGAGAGCGTGTCATGCTAAAATGAAAAAGGTCAGCACGGATTTATCCGCTAATGAACGAGAGCTAATTATTAAAAAATATAGGATGACTAAAGCCGCCACGAAGGAAGCGTTCAGGAATGCGTTCACGAATTTTAAAAGAAAAACACTAGTAGAGCAGTTACAGGATAACCCAAAAGCATTTTGGTCATATGTTAGGGAAGTTCAAGGTAAACGATCTACCGTATGTTCGCTGAGAAACGACAATGGAGATGTGTTGACAAGCAGTTACGATAAAGCCAATTTATTAAATTCCTACTTTAAGAGCGTGTTCACGGAGCCTTCCGAAAACTCACCCGAGACCGATGACAATCCCTGTATTCATAAGATGCCAGCTATTGACATTAGTACGCTCGGAATAGAAAATATATTGAAATCGCTTAGTCCAAATAAATCACCTGGTCCAGACGAAATCCCTTCTCGCGTATATAAAGAACTAGCCTCAGAACTTGCCCCCTACTTGCAGTTAATATTCAGTAAATCCATCAAGCAACACGAAGTACCTAATGACTGGAAAATCGCCAATGTAACGCCTATATTTAAAAGTGGAGACAAGGAACAGCCATCTAATTACAGGCCGATATCTTTAACGTCCATCTCTTGCAAAGTCCTTGAACACATCGTAGTCAGCTCGGTAATGAAACACCTAGACGCGCAAAACTTATTAATGGGAAATCAACATGGATTCAGGAAAAGCAGATCGTGCGAAACTCAGTTAGCGCTTTTCGCCCACGATATTTTAGTCTCCGGGGAAGACAACATTCCAGTAGACGCGATTTTTCTTGATTTCAAAAAGGCATTTGATAAAGTACCCCACGGAAAGTTAATATTAAAACTGAAATCTTATGGTCTAGACGAAGATGTCATTTCCTGGATTAGAGAATTTTTGAGCGACCGCGTCCAAAGAGTAGTATTAGACGGTGCAGTCTCCAATGAGGTTAGAGTCACTTTTGGCGTTCCTCAGGGTAGTGTCATTGGCCCACTCCTATTCCTTCTTTATATAAACGACATTGGCGAAGTAGTGCAGAGTAAGTTACGATTATTTGCAGACGACGCTGTAGTTTACAGAGAAATTCGTTCCAGCAAAGATATAGATGAACTAACGAATGACCTTGCTGCTATCCAAGCTTGGTGCGATGCTTGGCAGTTAGAATTAAATTTGGAAAAATGCGTCGTAATGAATTTCTGGAAGAAGAATAACTCCCTACAGCGTAACTATGTCATTCGGGGCGCGCAGTTAAAGGCAGTTGAATCTGTGAAATATCTAGGGGTTAGACTCAATAATGATCTATCGTGGAATAAACATATTCGAGAAATAACCGGTCAAGCTAATCGTAAAATGGGTTTTGTTAAAAGAATATTAGGAAAGTGCGACGACAAAGTGAGAGAAATTAGCTACTTTTCCCTCGTTAGACCACATTTGGAATACGCTGCCAGTGTTTGGGACCCTCATGAAAAAGGCTTAATAACAGAGTTAGAACGCGTGCAAAGAAGAGCTGCCAGGTATGTGAAAGGTCGTTACGATAGTCTTGTTAGTGTAACTGACCTCTTACATAAACTCGGATGGGAATCTCTGTCGGACCGTAGATTGAAAAATAGACTAAACCTTTTAGATAAATTCAAGAGCAGTGTCTTTTCTGACGAAGTTAACCATATCTTGCGGACGCCAACGTACTACGGAAGATCAGATCATATAAATAAAATAAGAGAGATAGATTGCAGAACAGACAGATTCCGAATGTCATTTTTTCCACGATCAATAAGAGATTATAACGGCAGCAATAGAACGCGTAAATAGATTGCATGACTTGTAGTGTAGCCTACTAACCTATGTAAAACTTACTGCATGTTTCTGAATTTCTATTCTATATTCTATTTCTAACAGCATATAGTAGTATAGTTTGTTATTATACGGGACGTTTCTTGGACGGTGTGGTGTGCATGTGGGAGTCCAAATGCATGCTGCATGCTGGTGATTGATCACCCCCTGCCAAACACCCTAGAGGTGGCTCGCAGGGTAATTTGTAGATGTAGATGTAGATAAGTAGTCGCTGACCAACTTACTTGCTTTTAATTTCTCTTCTCTCTTCCTTATTTCAAGTTGCCTTAATTGTTTGTAAAGATTGCCTAGTTATAATACTATTAGAACTTATTCATAGATTTAAGGTATTAGTGTTAATTCCTAAAAGTTACTTGATCCTTCATTTGTGTGCGAGCTCTATCATTCGCCCTTGTTCTTCATCATTATTACCTGTCTTAACTAACTCGTTTAGAAAACTAACTTCCTCTTACGCAATATTTGTATCATTATTATCGATTTCTGTAATTTCATAGCGTTTTTATTAAGCCGATAAAGCCGCTAGAGTAGTATAGCTGGCCGATCTTCCGTCACCAAGATCAAGAGTAAGGCGAAAAGCGACCTTCTTGAGGCACGCGTCACCGAACTCGAGAAATTGGCGGCAGAAATACACGCCCGGGTAACGGGTTTTGCGGAAATCCCACGGTCCGGGGATCGTAGCGTCCCCTTTACGGGCCCATGCAATTCCAAGGTGGAGTCTCGAGCAAGCTCGGGGGTGGTAGCCTGCGCGGAGACCTTGGAGAGGACGGTGCAGTCTTCGGGTCGGGGGATTACTCATAACCTGAGGCCCGAGCGGGTGGTTGTACCCCAAGGGCGGGGGGCGGTGGCACGGCCAAGTCGGGGAGTGGGGGAAGCGAAGGCTAACCCCATCCCCGTTCACAACAGCTTCGAGGTCTTGTCGGGGGACAATTCCGGGGAGCTAATTGGCGAGGTCGTGAAGGAACCCCCTGTCGCGAGGGATGCAGCTTCGAGAGGCAGCCGGGGAGGGAGGGCGGGGATTGTTCTGTTAGGGAGTTCCAACGTCCGGCGGATTTTCCCCCAGTTGGAGAAGAGGGCAAGGAGAGACGGAGCGGACCAACGGGTCTCTTCCTGGTGTATACCAGGAGGTCTTGTATCCCACGCTACGGCGGCGGTAAAAGCAGCGGTGAAGGACACGGGCTGTTCTAGACTGCGGGTGGTGGCCCATGTCGGCACTAATGATGCCTCCGAACGCAGAGCTGATGAGATCTTAAATTCCTTCAGGGATCTAAGCTCGGAAGTGGAACGCGTTCGGAGGGGCACTGGTGTTGATATGCGACTGTCCATCTGTAGCATTGTTCCACGGACGGACTGCGGCCCTCGAGTTTGGGACAGGATTTCCTGGATCAACAAGAGGCTGTGGGAACTCTGTGTGAGTATTGGGGCAAAGTTCGTGGATCTTCGGCCGGTGCTTAGATCGTGCCGGGCTCCCCTCAATTCGTCTGGGGTGCATTATTCCAAAGAGGCGTCCGAACGGGTGGATCGTAGGATTTTTGAGCACTGTAGGTATTTTTTAGACTAGAGGGTAGGTCATCTAGCGGGGTTATCAAAGATTTAATTGAACGTAGCCTCCGAGGTAATCCGCAATGCGAAATATATAAGAAAGTAAGCTTAGAAGCGTTAACTCCGGACAATAGCGTCATTATTCCCAAAACGCGTGCTCCAGAGAAAGAAAAAATATCAAATATTATTAGTACTGCCAATAAAATTCTCCCGCTGAGTATACAAAAGCCTAGAAAAGAACCAACCGAAACTCTAACTACAAAATGTGACATTAACCTTGTTGTAGTTAATTGCCGTAGCGTAAAAAACAAGCGCGCCGAAATCGAGCATTATTTTTCAGGACGCAGACGTGGTCATGGGGACAGAGAGCTGGCTTACGGAAGATATAAGCTACAGCGAAGTTTTTCCTCCAGAATATAAAATTTACAGATGCGATCGACGCAATAGAACAGGTGGCGGAGTTTTTATTGCAGTTAAATCCCATTTACAAAGCGCCGCCCACGAAATAATTGACAACGAAATTGAAAGCGTATGGTGTACAATTAAACAACGAAACAAAAGGAGTATTCATGTTTGCTCTTTTTATAGACCGCCGAACTCCGAAGTCGATATTATGTACCTTCTAGAAAATCAAATATCCGCATTTACTCAGAGAGACAGTAAAGGTGTAATAGTAATCGGGGGAGATTTTAATCTTCCATCCATAAACTGGGATACTTACACTGTAAAACCGAATTCAAGGAATAAAGAAATCAGCGAGGTATTACTCAACATACTTGCAAATCACTCTCTCGCCCAAGTAGTTAACAAACCTACGAGAGGAAACAAGCTATTAGACCTTTTAGCAGTAAGCGATCCTAAGTTGATAAAACAAGTCGATATTATTGACGGTATAAGCGACCACAGAGTAATCTTTGCAACGTTAAAAGTTGATGTGGTGTCAGCCGTAAAGCCAAAACGCAATATTTACCTATTCGATAAACGTAACTTCACTAAATTTGGCGAGATGCTTAATGACTCCTACAAAAAATTCGTTGTTACATCAAAGGACCAAAGCACAGATGTAATATGGACACGTTTCTTAGAAATTCTGCGCCAAGGAATCAACGAACATATTCCGCAAAAACTGAAATGTGATAATAAGGAACCTCGCTGGTACAACAACGATGTCAGAAGAGAACTTAGGAAACAGAGAAAACTATACAACTTGTACAGAAAGTCCATCACGTCTCGTAATAAATCGAAGGAACTTGAAGCTAAAGAAAGTTACTCTGCTCAACGCTCAATAACCAAGAAATCAATGCGAACTGCAATTCGAAAGTTTAAGAAAAAAGTACTTGGTGAATTACTCGAAGAAAATCCGAAATCCTATGGTCGTACGCGAGAGAGCTTCAGGGAAAACATTCAACCGTAGATTCGTTATTTGATAAAGATGGTACACTTGTCACCGAAAATATTGACAAAGCTAACACTTTAAATGCCCACTTCGAAAGTGTATACACTACTGACGATACTCAATTCAATTTAGACATCCCATATACTGAGGATTTGATGGAAGAAATATCTATAAAACGTGATGGGATAATTAAACAACTACAATCGATTAAGAATAGTAAATCTCCGGGTTCGGAGGGAATACCCGCGCGTGTCCTCAAAGAGTTAGCTCCACAGATAGCGCCTTACTTAGAGATCATATTCAAGAAGTCACTCTCCGAAGGGAAGTTACCGCCCGACTGGAAAATTGCAAGCGTTACACCCATTTTCAAAAAGGGAAACAGAAATGACCCAGGCAACTACCGTCCAATTTCACTAACATCAATTATAGGCAAGATACTTGAACATATCGTTGTTAGTAATATCATGACTTTCTTGGACAGACGTAACTTCCTCCATGGCTGTCAGCACGGATTCCGAAAAAATAGATCCTGCGAAACACAGCTCGCGCTCTTTCTTCACGACGTTATAAAATCTGGTGAATCGAAAAGACAAGTTGACGCACTATTTCTAGATTTTAAGAAAGCTTTCGACACTGTACCTCACAACAAACTTTTATACAAATTACAGTCATGCGGATTAAACGAAACAGTTGTAAACTGGATACGCGATTTTCTCAGAGATCGTAAACAAAAAGTAGTTCTTGACGGAATTAGCTCTGATGTTGTAAAAGATACATCAGGTGTTCCACAAGGAAGCGTCATCGGCCCTCTTTTGTTCATTGTATGCATTAATGATCTCTGCTCCCGCATTAGCAGTAAAATACGTTTATTTGCTGACGACGCTGTCATCTATCGCGAAATTAGTGATCACTCTGACTATGGAAATCTATCATCGGACTTAAACAATGTTCATTTGTGGAGTCAAGAGTGGGGACTCGAACTTAATCTGAGCAAATGCATGGCGGTACATTTTTTGCGGAATTCGTCCAACACTAACAATGTTTATGCAGTGGATGGTATTAACATAAAGGCAACAGACGAAGTGAAGTACCTGGGAGTTACGATAACCTCGAACCTCACGTGGGGAACACATATAAAGAATATTTGCGGCATAGCCCTGAAGAAATTAGGATTCGTCAAGCGTATTGTGGGAAGATTTTCGGATGAGAAAGTAAAAGAAAGGTGCTATTTCGCTCTCGTCCGACCGCACCTTGAATATGCAGCTAGTGTATGGGATCCAGTGCAGAAAGACTTAATCCGCGAACTGAATAAGATACAAAGGAAGGCTGCGCGTTTCGTCAAAAACCGCTACGGGCGTACAGACAATGTTACCCAGATGTTAAGCGAATTAGGCTGGGAGCCGTTGGAGACTCGGAGGCTGCGCGCTAGGCTTAGATTGCTTGAACAATTAAGAATGGATTTCTTTAAGAGCGACACAGAGAACATAATCTTAGAGCCACACTATATTTCCAGGTCCGACAGAAGCGATAAATTAAGAGAGATTTTTTGCCGAACGGATAGATATGGGAATTCGTTTTTCCCCCGAACAATAAAGGAATTTAATAAACGCTTGTCCCATCCTCGTCAGAGCACTTCTTTTTTTTTAATAGCTGTAAACGGCTGGTGTCCTAACACCCCCTGCCACACGCCTTTTAGGCGGCTTGCGGGGTATTATGTAGATGTAGATGATATTTATTCCAGTCGTTCCTAACATTTCCCTAACCAATTGTTTAAATTATGCTTGATACATTCGAGGTATCAATAAGGATTTAACCACATAATGTTCACTGAAAGTTTGAATTGTCTTAACAGTTATCATAAATATATTTTCGATATAACTGAACCATCGGAAGTATTAATTAAATGACTTTTTTTGCCTATTTCTTACCATTTTAAGGCACTTTAGTACATCTTTGGTACATATTTGCAACTTTCATAGAGAGGTCAAACTAAGTATTTCCCCACTTTCTTTTCTTTTTTCTACTATAATCAGTCGTAATTAATCCATGGTGATATCATGCATAACGATGTCCGATACAGTATTATCAAATAAGTGGTTTCACAGCAATTATGGAACTTACGCGCACGTAATGAACTCACTGAGTCAGTCTCGTGGGTGAACAAATGCCGATCACATGCTGACGAACACAAAAATACTCGTGCATAATTTTCATACGATAAAAATATACTGTGTCGGGTAAATGACGACTTTTTCTGCGCAATTGATACAAATTATATTTATTAGCTGCCAAATATACTGATTGGGGTGCAGCGCTTCACAGGAAACCTTGACGACGACGAAAGAGGGACAAGAAAAGAATGAAGGCATCCGAGATGTGAGAATAAAAAAGGACAAAAAAGGTGAGATGGACGAAGAGAAAATGGAACGATGAAGTGCTATCCATATATCATTTGTTAAGTTCAAGTCGGAAGGAGCGCAGGCTGGGTTATCCGAAAAATCTTGCACGTAATACAAAATTTTCAGGGTACTATTAATAATAATCAAATATACTCCCTTTTTCATCCCATAAGGATAGGTATATTATGTTTTTCAATGATCGCCATAATGGTTGACTCACAATCATAATGTCACGCTAATGTCGTTCGCAATACTTATCTTAAAAAACAGCAATGAAACAATTTACTATCGTTTTTAATAATATGTGGACACCCATGAGCTCCACGTAACTGATGTGGTCGGGTCGGTAAAAACTTGGAAGGTTAGCACATGAGGTAGCCTGCATTCCCAGCCCGTACGCCACCAAGAGCCGACGAGTATGGACGTGGGGGCGATTGGGATAGCGAGGCAGGAGTCAAAATACAGGCTCAAATGCCCTTGCGGATAGAATACACCGAGGACAATCACGTCCACGCACAGGTTGGGTAGTCGACGTGTTTTCTTGCGGGCTCCGAGGCGAGGTTTTCCCTATCTTTAGATTCATATTTGGACTCACCATTGTCGTCTCACAAATTCGTGGCTCCGTAGGCGATTGGGATTATTCTGTGCGCGGTAGATGAGTTGTAGGGGAGTTCGAATACGAAGTAATAAGATTTTTTTCATTTTGTGAAAGAATCAATGTTTACATCAACGTAGCAGACACAGTTGACTTAAGAAAAAATCAATACTGATTTTTAAACTACTTAGTTATTAAAGTTATTGATTAATTATGGTGACTCTATGTATCTAAGTTAACACATTAATTTCTGATCGGATTTATTCACAGTGAAGAAATAAGCTCGGGAGATGGCAGTGGTTGTGTCCTCGTGTCCTTTCGGATAATTACTGCCAAATCTCCGTAAATAAAATTCCTACTCTTAGTAACTACAATTTCCACTGAACACACTCGTAGTTGAAATCATTTTGAGAATGCTAGAATAAAACAAATAATCGCAATTCGATTGATAACCATAGTTTTAAAATTTATAATACTCGATTACGAAAAATTGAGGGAAGTTAGAAGAATGAAAACATAGCAAGAACTACAAGAAAATATAATCGGCAATATGATGAGACAGGCTGGCCTGATGTCAATTATCATAGGGGGATCACAAGAACGCCAGAGGAAGGTCTCGAATGATATTCATAGCACAGGTGTCGAAGGATGTTAATCCAAAGAATTAATGCTAGTGTTAAAGGAGTGATGATCAGAATTTAGTGAAGAGCTGCGTCAAACAAATTATATCTGATCGAAGCCGAATGATGATGATGTTGAGGCCGCCTCTGTAGCAGTACAAGACATTTCCCCCCTAAGAAATCCACTTGTCATGAAGACACAAAGAGCCTAAGCTTCCGTATGGTTTGGATGTAAATACTCACACATAATAGTGCAGTGATAGTCGTATAAAGTAAAGAAAGTCGTCCATTAGTAATATAAACAATGGGTTCGGTCAAAAACCATAAACTTAATCAACTTATTAGACCAATTATGTCTGGCACATTAGTCACTGTGCACCGAGTCACGCATGCTATTTATTTACTCTTCAACATTTGAACCTAAAATCGGCATTAAAAATGCTTTGGAACTCGTACGGAATATGAAAGATATGGAACTCCCAAAGAAATTAAGATTGATTTCTTCGACATTATTAGTTCTTATTAGTTCACTGATGTACGTACCGCGGTACAGGGTAACGGATATTGTGGTCGATTCAATGAAGGCAGAAGCAGTTCCCGAGGATATTATCCGCTAAATACCCACGTTACTCAAAAAAGAGTTTCACAGAAGCATACCAAATGGCAGAAGGTTAAGTCATGGGCCCTGAAATCACAATTCTACTAGGAGACATTTTTACGGGCTATTTCCAGATGAATTGTTTTTCGCCAGGCGACGTTTAACCGAATCGCTTACGTTACTGGGCATAAATAAGGAGAAAATATGCCATAGTACCTATCATGTGGCTGCTCAGATCGCCAAGCAGACGAAACGCTTCATTTTAAAATTAACGAATATCCGAAGCAGTGGTTTAACGAATGACTTGGAGGCAATAAAAACCAACTCAACCATTTGGACCTTTTAATTACAACAAATTCGTTCATTCGCCATATAAATTCGTTCTAAATGCAATGTAAACCCAAAATTAGCGACAGCGCCATTTTAAAACATGCAAGGTACAACTATAGCTAGAATTAAATGCCTTTTTAATCCTTCATCCACCATGAACTCATTGCGCCACTCTCAACAGACGATTAAAGCGAATAAATCAGAATCATTAAAAATATAACAACAAAAATTGGCTAAACCGACTAAAAGATATACCCAGTGCGTAACTACGCGGGGGGGGGGGTGAGGGGAACAACCCCCTCCTCAAAGCCTGAGGGAAAAAATATTACCTAACCGAATCAACTCTCGATAGGACGAACTCATGACTCTTCCATGTATTCATCTTGCATTCGACCCTTTGGCGAAAAGTGGAATATTCTCTCTCCAGAGCCGTGACTGTGATCCTGTCAACGCGGAAAAATTGACAATAAATATAATCATTCTGATGAGGAAAACCTAAGGTTAATTTAACAACGCCGACCATAAAATTAATTTCTCCTAACGTAAAATTACCAGTAACTTTGAAAGTTATTTGCAGGAGAATATATCATGCATTAGTAAGTGCCCTGAGCTAAACTACTAGGAAAAATAATTTTTTCAAAGAATTTGTTTGATCCACGAGTCACTGTGACAGATGATAAGATGATTATCTTCGATCTCACCACGTATGCTGAGTTGAGTCAGTTGAACCAACTTGACTCAGTTCGGATTGGTATGGTAGGTATGTATAAATTGAACTAAAAAGTTGAGGGAAATTCCGAGACGGAGCATTCGAAATATTATAATAAAATATATACATGAAAATTGAAACTTAACAGCGCTGGAAAATGGAACAAAAGGAGATTCATTGGTATTTAATGCGATCATCAGATGTGTTGCGAGAAGTGTGATTTTGGAGGAGGGTTAATTTCAACATGAGAAAGCAAAGCTAATAGGACACTTACAACTCCATGCAGAATATGACATAAGGAAATATTATTGGCTAAAAACAAAGGACAACCGAGAATTTCATGCGTAGAAGTATTGCGGATGACATTAGGATGGACTTCTAACAATGATATGAAAAAGAAAAGGTTGAAAATGGAGTAATTTTGGAAGACATCCCTGCGGCAACAAGGATAACCTTCAAAAGAAGGACCTAAGCAGACCAACCTTTGGACCCCAAAGCTTTGCGAAGACTAAAAGTCATGTCAATAACTCTGATGATGAGCGCCTATCTTCCGCAAAATTCAGGAAGCATAGCTCAGAAGGAAGCAACTATGTTGTAATTATTTGACCGTGTTTTCAACTTTATGCTTCATAGCATTTTTTTCTCTTTTTTTGTTACGGAGGCAATTGATCCAATGTAAGTATGCGACTCAATTATTCCGTCGTGAACAACGTTGGAAAAAAATAAAGTGACGGTGACAGATGTCCTTAAGGGCAAAATAAACATCTGGAAAAGATATTAAGCACTACGGGCAATTATCTATGGAAGGGATATCCTAATTGCATAGAATCGTTAACTGACGTTATAACTCAACAGACATATTCAGAATGTCTTTTTTTCCACGATCAATAAGAGATTATAACGGCTGCGATAAAACTCATAAATAGATTGCATGACTTGTAGTGTAGCCTACTAACCTATGTAATACTTAATGCATGTTTCTTAATTTTCTTATTTTTTTCTAACAGCATATGGTAAAATAATTTGTTAATATGCGTGAAGTTTTTTGTACCGTGTGGTGTGCATGTGGGAGTCCAATTGCATGCTGCATGCTGGTGATTGATCACCCCCTGCCAAACACCCTAGAGGTGGCTCGCATGGTATTATGTAGATGCAGACGTGGACTAAATACATTCGGAAGAAGCTAACAATTAAGTTAGGATCCTTTGCAACACCATTAACCACCCTCAGGATACCAAGGCAAGAACATATCAAAAACTGTCGGCGTTTCAAAGAAGAGAGCTCATTGAAAATTAATAGATTTTTAGTGAATATTTACGAAGCAATACTATCAAGATTACTTTATCAGTTTAAAATACTAACGAATAATAGCAGGAGAACCAACAATAACGAGTAACAATGACACGTAAACGTGTTAGTGTAACAAAGGAACCAATCAAAGTACTGTCCCAAGAAATAACAGCAGCGAAATTAATAAGGTCAACCATTCACGAAGTGCATATAAACCCAGACGATGGTTCGAGAAGCGTATTCAGAAAAAGCTAATAGTCACTACGAATACTTAAATGAAGGTAAGATTTTAGACGCTGCTAAGAGATCAAATGGTAAATTTCGAACAATAACTCAATGCTACGGAAAACTAAAATAAATCCGTCACCTCCATATCCAGACCTGCATCAAGAAAACCCGAACCAAAATAGTTCCATTCATCTAATTCAGAATTTTCTCCAGTGCATGATTTTTTTAATAACTCAAGGAGGAACAATTCAAGCAAAACCAAAGCGCTACTTCGAAAACTTAAGTATATAACCCCAAGCACGTGAAAAAATTTGCTTCTATTTCAAATAAAGATCAATAATAAGCAAAATCAATTTCTTGGCATATAACATAATAAAGTAGTATATAATATTGAAAAAAATTCAATATGCTTACCATCAATTCCAAGTATCTCTCTCCGATGTAGAAGAATTTCAATAAATCTCACTGGTATAACAGACAAGTCACCACTTTCACAAGAACTCGATTTACTGGAAATAATAAGAAAAAGACACATATTAGCATAATGCTATCATCATGTACGAACCGAGAATACTAAAAGCATAAAAGATGAATCATGAAATATTATCGTAGCAACATCCCACTACTATGATGACGGAAATGCTTAGGTAGGAAAGCTCACGAAAAACGATAGCTAATTCACTAACTTACATTATTGTCTTTCAATATTGATGGTTAAGACCATATAAGTGAACAGTCAAAATGGGAAAAATAAAGTAGAAATCTGAAAGGTCTTGGTTGGTTGAATTCAGATGGAATCGCGGAATAATTGTGTTAAGTTAAAGCAATTACACGCACATGTAATTTACAGAAAGGAGACGTATCTATTTCAACTCTCGAAGCTATTAGTAAATGAATCTTGAAGGCTCTCAGCATAAACCCATGCGACTGGTCACATTGCGCCACGGCAATCTGCGGTCAAATGGGACGGTCTTACCGAAAAATTCACTTATCTTGGCGTAAAGCCCACGAAAAATATTTCAGAATTGTCTTCGTAGCAAAGGAGCAACGAAGACGTGAAAACTCGATTACAATCGCTATCAGCCAACGGTGGGAGACATATCATTATGCTTTAACAATTCTCTAAGAAATCGCCCGCGTGGCACATACGTCTGACCTTGGGGAAAAAACCTTCCTTGGCGAACCACAAATACTCAAATCAGGAAAAATCTTAGCGACAATATCATCACAATATGAACAATGGATCGCGACAAGGGTCCATTTACCACCAAATATCATACGAGAGACATGCAGTGATCATTACTGAAACTGGGCAACCAAATCAATGATGAACAATTCAGTCTTATCTCCTTTCGCAATAGCAATCGGACGTGTGAAAGTGAATAAGCGAAAAAGAATAACATCTACATAATACCCTGCGAGCCACCTCTAGGGTGTTTGGCAGGGGGTGATCAATCACCAGCATGCGGTTTAATAAGTGACGGTTTCGAAGAATATTCCCACTATCGCCTTATTTCTGACAAGAACAATGAAAGCACAAATATCACTGGCGAAGAAACACGTACTTCACAAAAACACTTCCTTCAAACCTTGGGATTCTTCGTGAAGGGTAAAACACTTTCTTAGGCGGAATAAAGCTCAAAAAAAGCAGCGAACTCAAGAATAATTATCGGAATTATTCACAGCGAATTTAATGGTACCTTGAACACTGTCATGAAATGGAAACGGCATATATACGAAACGGGGAAAGATAACTTAAACATGGCTTGCTCACTTACCTCTTCACACGAAGACTGTCACCGCCAAACTGACAAGAATCGAAGATCCGGAGAAAGCATCGTCACGTGAGTGGCTAACACCTATGACGTCACGAAAAATAAGCCAAATGTATTTTAGTAAAAGCAATAAATATAAAGTTTAAGATGAATTTATAAATAGGATTTAACTGAAATTAAATTTAAAATGAAATATTTTATTTATATTCACTTAAAATAATATAATTTTCTGATCATCTTGTTTCAACGCCTACTATTGGTTGCCATTTTTGGAAACCAATAGTCATTTGTTTTCCCGTCATATCGTCTACTTTCCTTGTCTTACGCAATCAGTTCGCTAGTTTCAGTGCCAGGGCGCTTTTGACTGTCCGATGGTTTTCAGGACTCAATTCAACCAGGTATTTTTACATCGTTAATCCTCCCCACCCCAGCTTAAAGACCTTGTTCACCGTCAGGTGACTATGATTCGTTCTCTCGTGTCATTTCTATCTTCCCCCTCCCCGTTGTCGTAACAGTGTCTATCACGGACCACCGTCTGTAACTTCATCAACATCGGTGTTGCGGCCCAATGGATACACGGATGGAGGGACACGAATACTAGCTTCACATACGGCAAGCTGGATGAATTTCAAAAGGCGTGAAAAAATGTGTGCATTTGAGGTTAGAGTTGGAAGATAACCTGGCGCAAATAGCGGCTTTCTGGGACGAAATTCACGTGATTAAGTGAGTACAATATTTTACTTTATTTCCATCGTAATTTGCATTAAATTGCTTAGTCCAACGTTTTTGGTATATTACCGCCAAAAAACAAAAATATGGCATATCATGATGCAATGTCTTTGGGCACCAATTCTCTCAATGGTTCCTCAAGAAGTGAAATAGGAAAAAACTGATATTCCTTCAAACTTTGGTATTCCACGAGAGATTCTCAAGAATACAAATAGAACCTTCTTTGTCCCTGTTCATTATGTGCATTTTTCAGCAGTCTTCACTTTCATTTTTTTGCAACGATCTTAAGACACTTAAATTTGGCTTTTATACTGCTCACAGAGAATGAGAGAACGGATTGAGGGGAAGATTTGGTGCGGGCGTGCGTGCGGAGCAGAAATCCACGGGAAGAATACCAGGAAATTGCGACGACGAAGTGGGAGAAATCAGCTTGTTCTCAATCGATAGACCCCATACGCTTTGGAATACGCTGCCAGTGTTTGGGATCCTCATGAAATAGCCTTCAAAACAGAGTTACAAAGCGTACAGAGAGGAGATACCAGGTGAGTGAAAAGTCGTTACATCAGCCTTCTTGATATTACTGACCCCTTCGATAAACTCGGACAGGAATCTCTGTCAGACCGTAGCTTAAAAAGTAGACAAAACCCGTAATGTAAATTCAAGAGCAGCGCCTTTTCTTACGAATTCAACCATAACTAACGAACTCCAACATCATACGGTAGGTCAGATCATAAAAATAAAATAAGAGAGACATGCTGTGGAACAGAAACTAGGGGAGTGCTGAAGATTAAAACATGCTACCGTGCAAATTAAACTATTAGTTAGTAATAGAAAACGAAAAGTTAGGGTAGTAAAATATTCAAACATGAGATATAACATACCAAGAAAACAGAAATGCCTGCATATAGCTAGTATAGATATTAATTGTAATTAATTAATAACTATAAATTGAGAGCCTATACTACCTATTCTTAATCAAGCTATCCCAGAGCTAAAGTATTGCAAGTTATATGATCCCTTATTGCACACAGAAAAAACGACATCTTAAATGGTTCGGTACTGCAGTCTATTTCCCAAATATTATCCTTTTGATCGTTTCTACAATAATAAGTGGGTTCTTTCAAAATATCTTGAGCATCAGTCAAAAAACATACTACTTGAGATTTCCGCAAAAGATTTCGATATTTTTTCCATTCGATCAGTTAGACTCTTTTACTCTTAATTACTAATTAATTCGGTTACACTGCTACGTTTATCGTAAAAGTTTTAACAAATCAATCTGCTTGCCTCTGTATTCCATCTGTATTCGGAACAAATGTTTTTTCACACGGGTCCCAAGCATACACAAGCGGCGTACTCCAAATGAGGTCTCACGTAACACTAATAACATCGGTCTTTTACTTAAAATCGCATTTTCCATGAGTTCTTTAAATAAATCCTAATTTACTATTTGCATGCCCGCAAATTTCCTGAATGTGATTGCCCCAGGATAAGTCCTGGGTAAATGTTATAAAGTGCACTGAATGCATGCCTATTCCCTGTGTGCCTTGAAAGGGACACTTTGACTCACTCCACGAAAGTGCACTTCAGTCATTCACTATTCATTATTAAATATCCCCAAATTTCTCGTGTTTCTCCCCGACCCTTGAGGTAAGGCCACAAGAAAAATCATTGTTCCCAGTTAGGCTCTTATCAGTCCGATAAGTAGTGTGCTGTGTCTTAAAAAATACCTCGCCGTATCTGCGTCGAAAACGCACATTTAAGGAAGAATCTAAAATCAGAATATCGGTCTGAGCTGGAATACCAAAAGTTACGTGATTAATAATCTAGGAAGATAATATCTTTTTTACTCATAATTACAACATACCGAGAATATTGAGCGAATTCATTAGTACCGTTATTTTCTTTATATGTTTACTTCCCCACAGCTTTCTATATGCCTTAATACATCTTAAAATAAATCTATGATTGAACACTCATGAAATATCTTCATTGTGGCATCATATTTATTCGAGTAATAACTCGCAATAATACGTAATCAATGTTTTAAAATCCAAATATATTGCAGCTATAATTATGTGAGTTAACCACATCTCTGCATCCATTTAAAGTTCTGAAATCGAAATAGCCTTCATAACTATAATTTTTATGATTAAAGAAAAGCATCCAAAGCATTTATATTTCATCCATCTGTATGTATTTTATTCCGGTGTATTTTATCCATTTGAAACTACTTATGCAAAACGCAAACAACGATTATAAATTTACCATCGATACTGGATATAACAACCACGAGATGAATATCCGATGGCATTTTTATGGGCAAAAAATACTTCTTATTTGGCTTAAAACAACTCACAACTACGCATGCGTCGTATTCGTCCGATAAAAGTATGAGGCAGGTGATAACTATTTCTGAGTAAGAAATAAAAATTATATTTATCAGCTACCAAATATAGCGTAGGAATTTCTGGTACAAAAACTTGGACGTGGAGGAATAAGGAAAAGAAAATAATGAAGACGTGAGGGTAAAGAAGGGAATGGGGGAGATGAGATGGACGGAGAGGAAAAGGAACGAAGAAGTGATATGTATGGTGGTTGAGAAACAGAGATAATAGGTTTGCGGAGGAGGAGGAGGAAGAGAGTAGAGATATGGATAGAATGGAAGAGCCAATAAAAGTGGTTATGCCTCGCTGTGAATTGTAGAGAGAAACCAAAGTTGGGAGGTGGGGATGCGAAGTGAGTCGCAAATACTCCAAGTAAACCTACCTATGTTAAAAGATAGAATACCGTCAGTATTAACCTATTATACTTCCTGTTTCTCTTCAGAGGCAGATGACATATGTTTTAGCACAGCTAGTGGCGGACTTATGGGGTGGGGGGCCAAGGGGGTAATACCCTCCGCCCTTGGGTGTCCAATTTACACTAGATAGAATGGTAATTTTTTCCGACCCCCACTACTGCTGGAATTTTCATCCCCCTTTTAGCTCCCCCCTTGTCCCTATCCTTAATCCGTCACTGACCACGGCGAGCATAAATCATTAATTCAAAATAATTATTCCTCGCAGATGTTGCTATTAAAAAAAACACAATTACTCTAATATACGAATGTATTCCCCGAAAATATAAGGACACCCCTTCCTAAGACACATTGGGGGGTAAAAACCGGTTTTTTTCTTCACTTCTCATATATCGCTCCTTATTTCAGTTAAAAAAATATATTTATCCTAAAAGCAACTCTACAACAACTAAAAGCAACAATTATAATAAAACTATTATCTCCTCTCATAAAACTATTGCTTAGCAGGTAGTTTTGCCCGGGTAAAAAATAAAATTCCCTTTAATAATAATAATATCTTTATCCTATTTTTAAAAATGAGGTGCTTCTTGTATTTCTAAGAATTTAAAGTATAGAAGTAAGTAGTTTCTTCTTGATGATTTCGAAAAATTACTGAAAAAAGCGCCTTCAAGTGAAAACACGAAGACGCATGGTTACCGTGTGGCTAACGAAAATAAACTAGCGTGCATATTCACGTGCTCTTCTTGAAACTAAATAAAGAAGGAAATATTAGAGCACTCCCTCGTAAATTCGATGACAATTATATTTGTAAAGTATAAACTGCATTAGGTTTACCAGCCACTTCAGGAAGACTCATAGCCAGATGTTTGTCTCCCTTACATTAGTCGCGTTGACGGTAACTTGGAGGTAAACCGTTAATTCTTGTCAGTTTTCTTCGACTTTGGAATGTTTTCATTGGGGAAAGGTGTTCACGAGGGATTTCTGTCTCTTAAATCATGCTTGGGCCTCTTGGCGTGGGTAAGGTTGTCAATTTGCACCATTTGCACAGCCAGATCAATTCAAATGGACTCCTCGGAGAAATGGAACTCACTAGCGATACACGAAGGTCGACTTCGGAAAATTATGGAGATACGTGTGCCGATACCGAGAACCGACTTTGGAAAGTGGTTGAACATCGTAAACCAACCTTCGGATTGAGGCATTGAGTGAGCGATGACGTTATTTATATTTCTAAAATCTTACTAAATGTAGTTCTACACCAAATTTATATTCTCTTAATTTTTATTGGATTGCATGGGATATTATTAGCATTGTTTTATGTCCAGTCCCATGAATGTTTATAATTATTTCTTT
This sequence comes from Ischnura elegans, assembly GCF_921293095.1. Lineage (NCBI taxonomy): Eukaryota > Metazoa > Arthropoda > Insecta > Odonata > Coenagrionidae > Ischnura > Ischnura elegans. Next base: position 97,169,313 of record NC_060254.1, read on the forward strand.
CATTTTTCGAGTTACGTCCCAGTCCTCCCAGGGGAGGTTAGAAGAGTAAAAACATTAATTTTTAAGAACGTTATAGTGAAATCGCAATCTAAACTAGAGTATCATCTCTACAACAGCTCACCCTCACAAACATGACGACTATATCCTCCAAAAACAGCATACTCACCTCCGTAAATTTTTAATTTGTAATTCAATAGGTCTACAAATAAAATTCACTAACTCTTGGTTAACTATGTGGTATTCCATTATTTCCTGGATATAAACAGTTACTTATACCACTTATTTTATAAGAGCGCGAAAGAAATCATCACCATTAAACAAATTGCTTCTGCCAACGGTTATTCTCAAAATTTAATAGATAAACTGATTTTAAAAAAACAGAGAAGATTGGCTATCGACCAAATGTTTTCGGCGGACGAGGATAAAAAGAAGCAGTGGTGCACAGTGACGTACCTCGATGCACTTTCTCTGAAAATGGCTCATCATTTACCCAAGGACAAATTCCGCTTGGCTTTTAAACCTTATTCCACCTTAAGGAGACTGATCGTTAAATGCAAGGACCATATAGACCGATTGGATAGATGTGGAGTATATTCTTTGAAATGCAGCGATTGCAATGGTGTATACGTGGGACAGACAGGAAGAAGTTTTGAAATTAGGAAAAAAGAACATTTAAGTGCTTACAAACATAATAAAGATGAAAAGAGTAATTTTGCTAAGCACTTAATATGTAACTGCCACAGAAGCGATTTTAAAATGAATATTTTAAATTTTTGCAATGACCGCCGAGAACTGGATTCTAGGGAACAGTTAGAAATTTTAAAAATTATTGAAAATCAAGATAGTACCCTTATAAATGAATATCTCTACCCATCCTTTTCACCTATTCTGGCGTCGGTTTTAAAATTCATCAAGTAACTAGGTAACAACAAGATTAACAACAAGATAAACAAATTATAATTAGCGCCTGATGATGATGATTACTCATTGAAACCCGGGTCGCGCTCTTATAAAATAAGTGGTATAAGTAACTGTTTATATCCAGGAAAAAAAGGTCTACAAATTTTTAATGAGTGCCATTCTACACCAAACTTAAATGATATTTAAGGCAACATTTCACAGAGTTGGGTAATTATCCTAAATTATTCGGGAAAGTTATATAGCTCTATGAATTTTAGGAGGGGTAAGAGGGTAATTTTAAAGGAATATGCCTGCTTGTGAGAAAAACATTTTAGGCAATGGGGTAGTTTTATCGAATCGCCAATTTTCGTCGGATCTTCAACAAAATTAGCGTACATAACTTATCTCACATTCTAAACAATCCTAGTGGTGGGCGAAAATACCTTTACCTAAAATGTTTTTCTCACAAACAGCTGCACAGATAAATTAAGTTAGAAGATTTAAAAGGTAAAAACTATCGTTACTTGGTTGTTTCTTTGGATTTGGAGCAACTTACTTTTTTCCACGACATGAATGAACCCAAATACTAAAACCTGAGTATCGTTTGAATTATTATTCCTCTTCTGTAACACTCACGGTAACACAACAAACTTCTCAATGCAACACAATCACCACAAAATGCTCCCACACATACACCATCGATCACACTCTACACTATGGCACGTGCTGACGCTGCGATTTCCAAACTCAGATTTTTTCTTACTCCACATAGACCACTGCACTTATTCACAATGCGCAACGGACAATTTACGAGATTAGAATGCACAATTCACCTCCTTCATGCTGCTGTGAATTGAGAATAATTACTTCACAAGACGAAAAAAGGCATACTTCTTCAGGAAATTAATTCAACACTCTCATCACATGGCTTTCCAGCAACTGAACTATATTCTGAGTGGCTTCGCTCTGATTCGAAATTTTCTCCGCCCTCAACTCTGAATTGCGTCACGCCGAAGGCCCAAAGACACGGGCTCTTCCTACGGTTAGTGCATGACCACGGTTCACAACTATTTTCGATCCGTAGCAACGAAGCAAATACGGCCGGTTGAGTGGGAATGATGCTTCGTGTTAACTGCACGCGTAAATACTAGCGATTATTCATTGACGGCTTCGTAGGGAATCCACAGTGATTCTTTCCTTCGAGAGCATTTGCCAAATATAATGTGAACCGAGGGAGAACAGACTAGCCCTCACCGCGCCATACAACAGACCACACCCCATAGATTGCATATCCATTTTCTCGTTGCCCGTAGACTTATCGGCGTAGTCTTTGTTGCTAATAGATTCCTCGAAATTCCGAACCTTTTGTTGCCCACTAATTCTAACTATTTAACGAAAAAGAAGTGTTGTGCAAGTAATATCGGTTCCCTGAAAGCAAAATATAATATTTCTTTCATCGTGAAATGCAGTAAATCACCGTGCATGTCGTCATTATTTTTAACACAAGATAAAAACTTAACTTTCATTTGAAAGTCTGTCATTATATGTAAGAAAAAGGTGCGATCGGGCCAAATTAATTAATTATACTTTTCTTTTCATGCTCTTTCCCGCATACCCAGTGGGCGACGATGTTAATAGCTTGGCCAGGACAAAAGGAGAATGGATTTCGGAAAATAACGGCGAAGCAAAGCCAGAAGACCAGGAGGAATTGTTAATAGGTCTCTGAATACCTATTTAGGTAAAGACGTTTCTGAAAAGTAGGTGTAATTATTAAGCTAAAAGTTATAACAATATGGCTGTAAAGTCATCTATTTTTTTATTATGAGCATTTAAAATACGTCTTACAAGCCATCAAGGAAAAATGTAATTCGCACCACCGCCATCTTGAATGACGTCAGCTCATGCAATAGTGTTGTTCTTAACCACCTTGACCGTCTCTGTCCGACACTTTTTGAAAAAATTGTATTCCTCAAGGAGACTAATGCAACCATATATAGAGCAACATTTGAGAAGTTTTACTTTAAAAAATAAAATATATATTTTTAAAACATACCTTTCTCGTGTACTATTTGTAACTATCCTTACGAGCAAAAACAGGTTAAATATTTTTTAAGATCTCTTAGTTTCCATACATAGGCGGATCCAGGGGGGGGGGGGGGCACGGGGGCACGTGCCCCCCCCCAGACCCTTAAAAATATGCTAGATTTTTAATACGGTCCCATTATCATTTCGTTTGTTTTGTATGACGAGGTATCCTTGTGCCCCCCCTGACCAAAATCCTGGATACGGCCTTGCTTGTGCCCCTCCCAGAAAGAAATCCTGGATCCGCCCCTGTTTCCATAAGGTGAGGTGGGGTAAGTGCGACTGCGGGGTGAGTGCGACCCCCCTTCAGGTAAATCGTATTTCCGTTCTCGAAGCAGGTGGCGGTCGTGCAACATATTCCACACATTGTTATGAAACCAGAGCCAACGACTTTGTGATACTTATCCCTTAATTTCTCGTTCCACATGCTTAGGAAATATACCCGTCCGTTCATCTCGCAGTCTTAGTTGGTTGTGAGGAGAGGCTATACCGCAGTTTCCTCTGAATCAACGCATCGGAGGTGTTAGGTAAGAACTATATCTTGTTTTCTCTTCTTCATGGATTGGTTTTCCTTGCTTTACTTTAAATTTAGGAACTCGGGTCATTATATTTAGTTTAGATGGGGGGTCGCACTTTCCCCGTCGTAACCATTCATTCCTACCTTCCGGGGCAAGTGCGACCCCCTGTCGCTCTTACCCCAGGCTACGAGGTTGAAGTATGGATTGAATTTTTAGTTTCTGTCTAACAGTTCTTGCGTTAAACTTTTTGTTTCTGTCTGGCAGTTCTTGCGTTAAACTTTCTTCAATAAATGTTGCAAAACACCAAAGTTTATAAAACTAGGTCTATTAATTAGAGTCCTCTCATTAACTCTTATTTTGAAGGTTTATCTGATAAAGATAGCTTACTTCAGTTTGTTGATTGATTATGATAGGGCATTGGATATCATGTCTTCTGACGAGGAGGATGTAGTCGACATGGTATTAATGCCTGAAACAAGATAGCATGAGTCGAAAAAGCTTAACAAATTCGATGACTAACATTCAAAGTGGAGATTGGATTCTGGCTAGATTCAGCAGCAAAAAGTCAGTTGCTCACAATGCAGGGAAAATTCTGGAGATTAATGCATAAGGTGATGCCGTGGTTTATTTTTTGGGACTGAAATAAGTTTCACCTGTCCATGGAATGAGGATTCCAGCGAAATACCTAGGGAAGGTGTTGTAAAAATATTACCAAAGCCCTCTGTCGGCCGTCGACCGGCCGGCTTACAAATGTTTTTTTTTTAATTTCAAATACTGTTTTAGATTTCAAACTCCCAAGTCACAGGTATTGTGCATTTCAATTTTGTCCAGCCCTACTTACATAATACTTGAACTGCTCTCAGAACTAGCTATGCAATCATTGCAAGAAAGACTGTTAACTTCCACCTCACCGTCCTCCTCATAAACTCGTGCCTCCACATAATAGGTTGTGCTCGGGGCGCACACGAGCTCGAACGATACATTCGTTTTCATTGCGCATAATTTGCACGCAACCAATGGCAGTCTAAACATATGTTCACACTGCCAATGGCGTCGTCAGCGTAATCTTCTCGTCCGACCCTAATAAATGTAATTTCATTGTTAAATTTCATAAACACATTTAATATGTATTTTACAAGAGCTGGTGATATTATATTTCCATAGCTATGCATCTTCACTCCCCGGCTTTCAGCATGCATGTAGCTTACTGTTGCTTATATGTAAGTAAACATTGCTGCCGTTGTAATTTTCGGCAAGTTTCCGGTGTCAGCCTAGGTGAAACCAGGTTCCGTGGCGTTTGCTTTTTACGATAAAACCTCCGAAAGATATATAAGAAATAAAACCTCACTTAAAATCTTTAAATAAACCAAGAAATTTTGTGACAATGCGCAACGCCACATTTCCCGCACGATTGCATGAGCTGACGTCACTTTCCGGCTGGCCAATGGAATTACATTTTGAAGTGGGTGTGTTTTTGGAACTGTTTCTGTCATTTATTTTGTGAAGTCTTAAGAAAATATGTGAAATAAGTGCGTTAAAGTGGCCTTTATAACAATTTTACTATAATTTACGATTTTTAGTTAGTATTTGAGGGGATATTAAAATTTTGTCCAGAGACCTATTCTGATATTTTTTTGGGAAGGAGGAAGCGTTTAGGGCACAATTCTTATCCATAATGGAGAGGTTTCTTAAAGTTAAGCCTGAAATTATCAGTTATATATTAAATTTATTGTTTGAAAATTTGATATCACAATTTTATCTTTTTTGTGTGAATCATCCGCTACCTACTAAATAAGCATTCCAATTGATACACTTTTTCCTTGTTAATACATATATATTTAAAAGTAGTCATATGATCTTTTCTCATCTAAATGCTATTAATTTTGTATAATGAAAGCATATCCCCAAAATATCGAATTTCTCGAAGGATAAGGCCAAATCTATGCTAGCTGGGACCTTGACATAATTGGTAAGTGAAAAAATTTAAAACTTACGTCTGGAATCTAGCAGAGAAGCCAAACTTTCATTCGCATTCAGAATACAGAATTAGTACTAAAATTACAGACTTCACAGAATACTGACTGCCTATATGAATCATGGTCAAATTGAAAGGCTTGGAGCTCCTATTTAGATGTTACAAAAGGGTATTCTTTGCATGGCCACAGAGTATGGCATACTCTGTGGCATTGCTTTTAAACTTGACTTCTTCTTTCCTCCTTTCAGGAAGTGGCTGATATGCAGACTTGGTTTCCTGATTTGAAGTTTCATCTTGTGCAATGGGTTACAACGCTTGTTCCATGTTAACATTTTTTCTACTTTCCAACTCAAACCATTGTTAGTACTTGATTTATCTTTGTGCCATTTTTACAGTCTTTATATCAACTCACCAACCTGTCTGTTTGTTTGTCTGTTTGTTTGTCTGGTACAAATCTTATAACTCAAATTTGACTCACTTCCTGTGAAGCAAAAACGCTGAAATTTTGCACACTTCTTCATTTCCGATGACAATACATGAAAATATAACTTTTTCTCTCCAACCCCCCTTTAACCACCCCCCAGTCAACCCCCCCCAAAACATGTTTTTGATCTAAGAAGTTCCAAATGGTCGATTTTCGTGTTTCGTGGCATTTTTAACATAGGGGTAGGCATTTAAAAGCATAGGGGTGGCATTTTGAAACATAGGGGGCTTACCATTCACTGAAAATTTAATAAATATAGTGACTTTTTTAATACGTCACTTTTGGTTTTTCGGGGTCACTGAGTTTTTTTGCTTTGTGTCATATATAAACGTTGCTCATCCCCTGTAATCTAAATATAAAGGCTGGTTTTAAAAAAAATTTTTTTTATAAGAGCTTATTTTAATCTAAATTTCACCTCCTGTTTGCTGGCCCTAAATGCTTGTTAGCAATTTTCATGGCCCCATTGTTCTTTGCGTGAATTATTTTATTTTTCTCTTTGAATAAATGTTTTGTTATCTGTATGTTGTGGTTTCCTTATATTTATTCATCCATTTGATCAATGCTATTGAGTATCTTATTTCTATCAATGTTCATTTAACTTACTTTTTTTATGAATATTAATATTAAGTGGATGTGGGTCAGAAAATCAATATGGATAATTCATGTACGAGGGCCTACAGATACATATGTATATTACATGCATGGGTATTCAGATTTCCAATTTGTAATACGCACGTATACATACATCCTGAGGGACTTTTGAGCCACTTTTACTTACTTACACTTAAACCAATCCCAGCATCATTCCCTGAAAGATCAAGTGACCAGCAGTCGGTCGCGAAACGTCGGGGCAATCTCCATTACGACACGCGACTTACACCCGTATGTGACTCCGTTTTAATCTTTATGCAGTTATTTTTACCAAACTCTTTCGTAAAATTGACCAAATTATGAAATATCGAAATGTTTGATAAAATTTATCAAGAACGTTTGATATATTAGAACAATCATTATTTGCATCAAAGATTAAGTTCATTCATCAAAACTACTCCCTATCAAACCAGTTTGATATTTTTAGCAAATCCTATTTTCTGTAGAATTAGTCGTGGTGATAATTTATAGGTCGATAACGCGAGTAGAAGTTATTATCTGCTTTTTCTGGAGGAAATAAGCAGTGCTTACTTGATGAAATGCCTGAGTTTCATGAATTTCCTACTCACTTCATGAGTTTCCTGTTTATTCATTTTCTAATGCAATATTCTTCCTCGTTATCGTATGGCTGAGAAACCCTTCCTATATACTACCATCGGCGCTCTTCGGTATGACGCCGAAAAAGACTGCGAAAGAAATTTATTAGAAGGGCACAATTGCTAATATTACTGAAATAAGCCGATATAAACTGCAATAAAGATTTTATCCGGTTATAAACATTTTGATATTTAATCAGAATAAATAGCTTATATTCACCATTATCGAGAAGATTTGACATGATTTCTATACTCCGATATTAATTTTTTTAAATAACACGCGTAAATTTTCCATGTTTTTCTTCTCGCCATGTGTCACATTCACGGTCGCCAGGTTAGCTGTCATTTAGGTAACTATCACAGTCTTTATTTCCTCTCTATAATAGGCAGATTCCTAGGACGCAAAGAGGTGGAGGAATTGGCCGTTGAGGGCGGAGTAGTTGGTATCCCGGAGGAGTTGGAGACTCTGGGGGCTGACGTGGAATTACCGCAAACAGCAGAGATGCCGATAAGCACAGCTCCATCACCCCCGGAGGCGGGCCGACCATCAACGCCCGCCTCTCCTCCTCCGGGAGAAGGAGGACTGGTAGAAGACCTCGACATCGAACAAGAGGGCCCTGCCAGGGAGCTGGAAGAGGTGGAAGACTTTCCAGGGCCCGACCTCCACCGTCCGTCAGTTGAAGTATTCATACAACGGTATAATAATATAATTCTGGACATAGAATCAATTACAAATGAAATTGACTGGATGGTGGGGGTCATAGAGAGACGGATTGAAGATCTTGTCCGCCAGGACCTGGGACAGAGAGCGTCGCGGAACCATCCTGATGGGGACGGGAGGTTTTACCGCCATCAAGACCACCTGTGACCCGCGGCGAGGCCCAAAGTCCCACCTCAAGAGGTAAGTGAATGTATCGTATGTTTGTGTGCCTAGAAGTCTTGGTGTGGACATAAACTAGAGAGATTTCCACCCCATGCAAATGCCAACAGGATTGAAATAGTAAAATCCCAGATCTTTTGATCCCTCTCAATGTAAAGGAGGGCCTCCCCCTGCAATCTGGATCAATAGGGAAATTGCATACTTTTTATAAACAGTATGCTGATATACTACAGTAAACACTTAGTACCAGAATATACTTTTTTCCGCTTAAAATTCAGTTTATACACTAGAAAATGACTCCCAAAAGTCTCCCGAGTTTCGCGGGCTAAAAAATACCGCCCCCACTAATCTTTGGCCGTGACGTCATAGTTCAGTAGGAGTCCAAGATCCAAGCCCGGTAACTGCAGGTTTGGAAGAGCCACGTTGCGTTTAAAGGAGAACAATGGTGAAGTAAGGAAAAATTACAAGTGGTGCATTGTTCCTCTGTGCAATAACACCCCAGAAAAAATTTTCGTCTGCATTCCCACGGAGGAAATTAAAAGAAAAGCGTCGATGCATGCCGTCTGTCGGGATGAGCGTTACGGAAAAATAAGAGTACAATAAACGGAATGATAAACCCGTGAGCTATGTGAACGAAGATAACTTTAATATAAATAATATTTCCATATTTCATCGACTGAATAACTTGAAACTGAGATTTTTCGATAATTCGGCCGCCGTAGAATAAAAACCCAACTTCTCAACAAAAATCGAGATAGGTGTTTCTCGATGGTTACGATGGACTCAAATTATTTATGGCACTTGTTCAATTTCAGTTACGGAAGGACATAGAAAATTCCATGATGTTTAAAATCAAGGGAGGAAATATAAAAATATAGAGCAACGTTGATCCTCATGCATTCGAGTGCCAGCCAAGAAGACAGCGTTTTCTTCTACTGTCGGCGTCAAAAGCATGTGCCGCTGTAATTTGCAAATTTATATCCTGGCTTCACTGCATGCTATAATAATGAACTATACGTCATTTTAAAGGAAATTTTATCCTAAATTCTGGTTTATTTTATTACAAAAAAAAATGAAAAATGTAGACACGGCCAGTGCAATAAATGACTCCGCGCACCGAAAAATTAGCCGTTTTGTCAACTTCATGAACTTTGCAACTCAACCTAAGGAAAACTACTACGTCTACAGCATTCATCTTCCACATTAATTTCCACTCATCAGTGCGGATTAATAAAATGGCTTTTGGGTATTTTTAGAACTTCAATTTTGTTATAAATCAATGAATATATTTAAACATTATATTGTCCCATAGTTTACCCCGAAAGATAAAGAAAGTTGTAGATGGAAAAAGAATGTAATCCAGAGGTGGTCACAAAAAATGAATCGCAGCATTCTTTGATTTTATTCTACGCCGGCTTATGCTTTTCAGAAAAAGTTGAGTCACAAGAGGAATGTTCTGCAGCCCTTGATTTGGAAACTGTGGAGATAGAGGAAGACGTGTGGATCAGCAATTTCCATTTAGTTGGTTGTCAGGATAAACCAAGGATCCATTTAAAGGTTGTCAGGCCATCGTATAAACATAGCACTGATGTGCACCACAGGGGAAATGGGGTGTTTGAGGGAAAGTCAAACCCAAAGTTTCCCAAAGAATTTGCAGTTCTATGTTGCTCTTTCCCCAGTTAAAACCAAATAGGAATTGGATTGGGATGATATTTTCACTACGGGTTCCAGTGATAGTGAGATGGCAGGTGATCACGGTCATCGTCGAAGGTCTCCCTCTAGGATTTACGATCCGGAATTTTTAAGTGAACACCGATCGCAATGACGATGAGCTCGCCTTTAGAGTAGGTTTCAGATATATCGTGAGAAAAGCTCCCAAAATGTATTAAAGACTGTTTGGAAAATATTCACATTTTAATGCTACTTAGGCTTTCATTACAAAAGTAACTTATTAACACCTGAAGACGTTGTGTTTATTATATTGATCGAAGTGCGATTGACCGATTCTTTCTGCAGAATAGGAAGTGGCTTCGGGGTTTTTGAGTCACAAGATGGTATATTGTGTTGGAAGTTCGTCTATATCGCTACTAAATTGAAACATTAATAGTCTGGCTTCCTCAGAGCTTCCTGTCGCCCTCCAGGCAAGGTACTTTTAAGTTGAAAGTATCATCGCCAGCTTTGAGGTGGAAATAAGTTCACCATAAGACTCTCTACCGGACTGCCAAAAGAATACACATTTCACATGAGTATACGCTTTCGCCAATATTATACCCAAGTATCACTTTGTTATGAACTATAAAGCATTTCAGATGCAAAGGAGGGCATTCCCTGCAATCTGGATTAATTACTGCCAACATGAGTGATATTCTGCTTCTGAACTTGCCTTATAGGTTAGGAGTATCACGGATCATTTGACTGCTTTCCTTTTTCATTAGCTGGGAAGATTGCTCATTAACTGATTCTGGCAGTAACATTCGTATGGATGTAGTTTATTTCCATTGAAAATTTAATTTCCATAGCACTTATCACTTTTAAACTAGGAGAAGCAACAGGATTTCAATCAAATTAATTCATAATTAATTAAATTACATTTCTATTGCCACACTGATATTGAAGCAGAGGTTAGTGACACTTTATGTAGTTTCTGGCTACTGCAAAGCCCCCTCAAGTGCTCAAAGTAGTCTGTGCTAAGTCACAGTTGAATGTATAATTAGTTATGAATCAATGATGATAGCAATAGTGTCAGCTACGAGACTACGTGCTCGTTTCCAGACTCTGCTCACATTGCAACCTTTGACGCTCCTAGCTGAGTATGTGTTGGCCATTTATCAACATTGAAATTATGTAAAGGAGGACAGCATCAAACATGCCCTGTTTATAGCTGTCTTAAAGGTGTGTACTTTTGTTTTCAATAATATGTAGATTCCCACCTATATAATTTTATTAGAGGATAAACCTCACAATGGAGCCCGTAAGAATTACTCTGACAGCCCAACATGTGCATGGATATGAGTTTCCTCGGTACATTCCTTCCACTAATTGTAAGACCTTTGTCCCTGTAGCTTGACTCCAATTTTGCTAGTTCGGTCACATCCTTGACCTTTCTTATTGGCTTAAAAAGCAAAGGGTGCAGCTTGCCTCGTGTGCCAGCCATTCAAGTTTTACTGATCTGGCCCTGATAGGAAAATCGGATGTGTGGTTTTCAACAAATTATTGGAAACAATAGTACCTTGGTGTGGGATAATCTATTCCCATGGTGGCATTGATAGCAAATACTGACCCCTATGTAATTATCACTTATGTCTTCCATAGTATATTTCTGAATGCAAGTATCCTCTCCTAAAAACACCATTATTCTAAAAAAAGGTAAAAGTTTTCTTGCGAAAGCTTCTAATAATCTTGGATAATATTTGTAATTACATTCAAAACACACAACATTAGGTCTAGAGTAACATTTTCTCTAATTTTAAGTTGTGAAACAGTTCTAATTTTCATCAATTAATGAGGTTTATCCACAATTATATGCCTTCACTATTTCAGGGCCATAACATCAAGGCCAACTCCCTGGCATGTCGCCGGCAAACCACCTAGAGGACATTTTCAAGGTTTTCCATTGGAATTGCTGTAGCTTAGTTCCTAGAAAAAGTATTCATCCCTCACTCTTAGATTGTAACAAGATTGAAATACTTTCCACCATTCTAATCATTCCACCGCAATTCAATTGAGAATTAAACTCTATATGTACTCAGTTGAGCATCCCCTATTCCTCCTATGAAAGGTTAGAAAGTATTCTATAAATCTAGCTAAATGTCTTCTATATATTTAAAAGAGGATGTCTGTTTGTCTGTCTGCTAGGCGCATTGCCATGGCTACACAAATTGCTACCAATGTTAGTACACAAGTACTTCTCATCCTCCCAAAACGCCTTTGTTCCTCTTCTTCTTGCATCTGATGTGTCCTTTTTGCTGTTTTTGCATTACCTTCCACATAGCACAAAATGTCTTCTAGATATCTAGAAAATATCTTCAATGTCTTGGATATCTTAAATATCTTCTAGATGTCTAGAAAATATCTTCAATGTTGTGGATACTCTAAATATCTGCTATATTGTCTAGAAAATATCTTCAATGTCTTGGATACTTTATATCTAGTGTATCCTACTTTATCATGCCTAGAATATTCTTGTGTTGCACAGTGGGGACCAGGGAGTTTGGACCTCCCCTACCCCCCTCGAAATATAAAAACACATTACCCTGCTTCATAAAAGAAAAAAAATGAAAAATTGTCAATTTTTATATTATGGTGGGGGGGGGGGTCCGGACCCCCTTTCACCCCCTCCACCCCCCAAAATCCGAAATATAAAAACATTCACTTTGCCTCCTAAAAGGAAAAATTGAAAAAATCATCAATTTTTATATTTTGGGGGGGGGTGCAGTGGGTCCGGACCCCCCCAAAAACACATTTCTTGCCTTATCAAAGAAAATAAATTTGAAATTTTGGGAGGGGAAATTGGGGGGAAACCGGACCCCCCATACCCACCCACTCGCTATTCCACTGATTGAGGCTCTGTAATACACAAAGAAAACGATCATAATGATAAACTGTGTTGATATTCTTGCCTAATTTTAAACCATCTAGGGGGCAGTGGCGGCTCGTGAGTCAAATGCTAGGGGGGGCGCACTCCACCGAGGGGTCATAATTTTTTAATATTTCGTGTATTTTATTAAGTTTTTACGGCAATCTAGGAATTAAATTTTGTGATGCCATATGTTCCGTTTTTTTCAACAAAAATACCTAGTTCTCCTAATAAGGCTTGATTAATAAATACTAAATGCAGAAGACTCTCGGTCATACGGATCGGCTTAGTCCGGACTCTCGATTATACTGATCAATGATCTTGAAGAATAAAAATATATTTGCTGCGATATTATGCAAATACAAACGAAAATACGTTTTAGCGCCTACATTCTTCGTGCGGATATGCCCGCAATACACTTCTGTTGTTCGCTTTGCAATCATAATGCGTTATTTGTCAAATCTATACAACATTTGCAATGATTTAGGTAGCAATGACACTTATAACACCTGAGGAGGGAGGGGAGTGTCACAGACTTCCACTAGGCAAAAAACACTACTAGAATGCGCGCGCTTTGCTATTGCAGATGTACACTTTGATGGCGGTGTTCGCGTTGTTTCTTGAATACAGTATGATTTAAAATCAATAATTAAAAATTTCTCACACATTTTTAACATAATCTGAAATACTCACATGCCTTTAGTTATATTGCAGAAGTCCATCCTTCTTTCCTTTTGTCCAGCAAAGTGATCAATTACAAGTTCGTTGAAATCAGCGCCGGACAACAATTTCTTTCCCATTGAACGCATGGCAAGGGCACTAGTCTATAAATAAACAAGGGACGACACAAAATAGGCCGACGAAAAATACGACCAAAAAGAACTAGGTGCCTGGACACAGAATTGGGACAATTTTTCCCTATATTTCCCTAAAAAAAACGAGCACTGTTGATTAATTCAAAATTGTCTTCTTGAATGTACACACAGCGCTAAGAAACTTCTTAATCGGCAATTACGCACAGTTAACTCCTCGAAAATGATGTCTGAACTCTTTTCACTCCGTTCCTTCCGAGAGTCTTGCCGTTACTATAAGGACGACTCAAGGGAGATAGAAGTCGTGGTCCAATAATGCTGATTCAGCTGACGGACGAATTTAAGGTCAGCAAAGGCATTCAAACAAACAAGGACGTCACGGACCATCTCCTTGAGTCTAAGATTCATATGTGGCAAACACACGAGACGCCAACGGGTCGCATTTGGAATAACCATGTCTTCGAAATCATTGCCATGATATAATAGAATATAAATTCTAGATCGTAAAAGACGACGACTCTGAGCCACAGATAGGAGTTGTAAGGATCTCCGCACTGATATGAACTCTTCGAAGCCATTTAAATCAGACCGATGTGGACATTTTCCGTCAGACAGCTACCGCTCTGCCGCTGAGGAATTAGGTGAACATGAACTAAAAAAACAAGGACGGCTAGAAAAATGATGAACCTACACACAAAAGGTGCGTTGTACGCGGCACTTCTTGACAGTCATTGAATGACTCTATTTAAAGTCACGTTTTACGGGATAAATCATGTTTAATCCTTCACCCTATCACGCACGCGCCTATTTCTTAAATTATAAATCAGTGGGGAATGTTAACTGATTTTTTCTAATACTGCAGGTCTTTTGATAAATTTATCTGAAAAATAGGTACCGCATTTCTAAACATCGGGAAGATATGAATACATTGTTCAGGCCTAAACATTATAATATTAGTTTCCCCAAGGTTCTTGAAATCAGTAATCATAATAGAACTGTGGCAAATACTCGAGAATGGTTTTCCTACATCAATACGGCCTTTAACTGGTTGGATTTTATGTGTTCCGGAATTCAAACACCAAAAAACGCAAGCATAATGGGATAATTTATTTTCTGTAGCAATACCTACCAGTAATTAAAAATTAAAATCGTATAACTACACCCAGTACAGTGATCATTCTGATTCCGTACGTCCCTTTTCTGTGGCAGCACCAAGTAGACGCCAGATTATACGCCCGCCGGCCTGCGCAGCGATGTCAACTCACACGTCGCTCTGCGCATTTTCGGACGACGTCCCAAGACTTCCATAAGACACAACGTTAGACGCGTCATAGCACCAGCGGCCCCCACCACTACCACTCTCCATATAACTGCATGGGGATGGATTGGGACGTTCTGGCCAGCGCCCCACGGCTACAAATACGAACTTCTCGCGCTATTTCTTTTCGTGTTTTTCCAACACTTTCGATGTATGGGACTGAAAAAACACTTTGATTAATCAGATGTATAATTATAAATTAATAGATTTTTATTATTTTTACTTTTTCAAATATTTGGGAGGGGCGGCGTCCGAGAGTCCTTATGGGCAAACCGCCACTGCTAGGGGGCACATGCCTTCTTCCCCCCCCCCATAAATCCTCCTATGTTGGCTGGGATCATTAGCGAATTATTTACCCTGAATTTTCCCAATGGATCCAATTTGAATATGAATGTCTAGAAAATATCTTCTCAAAGATATCTTGTAGATATCGGAATAGCGGACATTCAGATATCTATAAAATATCTAGAAGATATTACAAGATATTTTCTAAACATTAGCTGAAGACATTCTATATATTTTCTAGACATCTATAAGATATTTTGTGCTATGTGGGTTGTGTTATGTCACGTGTATGACGCCATGGAATTTCTGTGGTAGAACATCCTGACGCGTAGGCACACCGCTTGACACGCCCTAAGGGAAACATAACACAAAGGATACTATTATTACCTATTTAAATGTACTCGGCGCAAACCTTTTAGCTGGGGTGTGCGTTCACAGGACACTTTTGGCCTACTCATATACGTAAGTGCATTACAATCAACATTGTGGAGTGGGATGAAAGCTGATCCCATAAGAGAAGGGTCGGTCTTAATTACCGTGAAGTGGCCCTAAGGTCTCCCTAAGTTGGGTCTCCGGCAGTGCCAGAATACATACGACCACAGCTATCTCACCAGTCACCTTCCTTCCCCCATGCCAGCTATAGCCGGCATCGGGTCGTTTACGTATGAAAATGCTCGTCTATTCCACCTGACATTTGGCATCAAAGGGATAGGGATGGGTGAATACATGGAAACTCTAGCGAACACAATCATGACCACCTAGATACTCAAGAACAAGAATGCTCGTGGATAACACTCTTATCTTTGTTACGGTCAAAATATGAATTACTTGTTCATCAATGCGAGGGCCAGATCAAGGGAAAACACAGAGCAAACTGCTGTTTTGTCGCCCTACTAAAGGGGGGTTTGGTATGGAATACCCCCCAATTATACTAATTAAGCGGTCCGGGGAAAGGGGTGCAGCTAGAAATTAAGGATGGGGGGGATTTAGAGGGGGGGGCAACCAATACTGGGGGATCTGGAGGGTATGGAATGCCCGCCATGGTAAGCGGCTGGTGCTGGGTCCTCCCCCAGAAAATTTTAAGATAAATGGTTCAAAATGGTAAGGTTTACGGCTTTCTGAGGGATATTCTATCGATCCTTACACTTTTCCATGATTAATATCAATCCAATTAAGTAAAATGGATTAAGTTAAAAAATTCCTCTAAATTCTGGGTGGAGGGGGTTTATCCCCCAAAGCCGGTCCCCTCCCTGAGCCACTGTATAGCATCACCTCTTTTGTGTATAATGCAGTGTACCTTTTCTGTTAAAAAGAAATACTAGGGAGCATTTTTTGAGATAATATGAACATTTTAATCCAAATATGTATTGTAATAGACTTATATTTTACAAGAACCAACATAATATGAGCTGCAGTGATATGTTTTTATTATATACATGTTTTATAACTAGAGATGGGTCGAATAGCAGATTTCTCGAATTCGAATATCGAATTCGAATATTAAATCATAGCTCGAATATTCGAATACCTCGAATTTCGAATACCTCGAATACTAAATGATGAATGCTGGAATGTTTGACTCGGTTGCCTATGCAGCAGGCAACACAAGATTTAGGGGAGTAATTTTGATTTCCTTAAAATGATTCGAACAGGAATTTAGCTGATTAATGAATAATTTAGTTTTATGGAAACAATTGGGCATATAATTAATTCAACTAACATCGCTTTACCCCCACTCCTGCTGCCAAGTGCTAGCTGACAATCTGAGGCATTTTGCAAAATACAAGCACTTTTCCACCGGATTATCTTCAATTATTTTCAGTCCATCTTTGGGAGTTCTCACGAGATAAGAAGATGAATTGGAATTGCTATCAGGGAGAAACCAAATATTCTGAGAAAATATCCTTTTGTCTGTGACTGTAACAATAAAGATTTATAGCACCACTCATAAATTGTAACTTGATATATGTTTTCGGAAAAAAATACAGCATCAACTTCCGAGAAGCTCTGCTGCTCATATCGAGTTTCGCCAGAATGCTAAGTCTCCGTCGAATTTTGACATTTATTTCTTTGCGTAAAATGCTTAAATAAACTCAGAAATACGTCGTGTTTGGTCTTATTCTTTTTGAAATTACGAGCACATTACTAATATTTCAATTCAATAAAGGTGTAACATCAATTGACGAAAGTCATTCTTAGACACCCTTTGTGCTAATAGATGACTCATGCAGCGGTTGACCTCCACAGAAATGGGGAACTTCGAAGCTGGTAGGAAAAAAAAGGTCAGTGGGGGAGGAAAGGGAGGGCCCGAAACACGTTTCTATTGTTCTCGCGTATTTTTTCGAAGCTAAGGTCTTCGTAATATGATCCCTGCGCGAGCTGTGACCTTTTTTTTATTTTGAAGAAGAGGAAAGCCTCAGAGGGGGGGCTAGTGCTGAATGGAGAGGGATACCGGACCTTGGGAAATGCGCTAATGTAAGTATCCCACGGTACTCACACAGCAGTTGACCTCCAGAAATGGGGAACTTCGAAGCAGGTAGCCAGAAAAAGGTCAGTGGGTGAGAAAAGGGGGAAGGGCGTGAAACACGTTTTTATTGTTCTCGTAACTCGATATTTTTTTCGAAGCAGGGGTCTTCGTAATGCGATCCCTGCGCGAGCTGGGACCTTTTGCTTGATTTCGGAGAAGAGGAAAGCGTCTGAGTGGTTGAGGCGAGTGCTGAATGGAGGGGGAAAGAGGATCGTGGGAAATGCCCTAAGGTTGCTATCCCACGGCACTGAGTTTCTCCTGGTGGGGGGAATCGAGGATTTTCGGATTTTTTCACCCGACTATTTTCGGTTCCCCTCGTCGAACACTTTTCACCGCTAAAATCCACGAATTTGATGCAATTCGTCAGCTTGCGTAAAACGGCGCTGCGAGCACTAAATGACTACAGTTCTCTACATTTTTCCGAGTCACTACCAACGACGTGCGTGCGACAGTGTATGACGCGAAATTCAAAGTATTCGAGGTATTCGAGGCGGTACTTTTCGCATAACTATTCGAAATCTCGAATATCGAATACTTTCTAGTATTCGAGGTATTCGAGTATTCGCGGATACTATTCGCACATCTCTATTTATAACCATGAAACTTTATGAGCTTTTTTTTCACAAAGTCTACCTTTCCTTCCGCAAATATAATAATAAATTTACACAAGGAGGTAGCATACAAAAAATAAAATTTTAAATGTGGAAAACAATTTAATTTTGCTGTTTGGGCGTTTGGTTGCCCACTAGCTATGTCACTCTGGGCAGTTGCCTGGGAAGCTCAGGGTGGCATAGGTCCTGGTTAATGCCACTGTTTCTCCTTGTCACTAAAATCTAGGAGAGCAAGTTACATGCAACCATTCCCTGTGAGCGATAGAATACATATTAGTATATCAGCATATTAGAGCAATGAAGTTTTTGAAGTGAACTTTATTTAAATATTTACCTGGAGATTTCAATGCTTCATCTTTAGATACTACATATGTCTGTAAAACCCGTAATGTGACATTCAAAAAGACAATTCCAGTCCAAATACTAAGACATCTTTTAGGGATAAGAAATGAATAGTTTTGAAATTCAATATGATACCTAATGAGTTTTGAAATCTGACCAAAAAAGGTACTCATAAAAAAAAATTTCTGCATTCTTAGAGTTCCTATCAAGAGTAATTGTGCATGGTCTAGTTGGATGATACATGAGGGGAGCCAAAAACAACAGAAATTGCGCAATAAATTTTTCAAGAAACAATATTTTCTCAACAAATTTTTATCGCCTTCTGAGTAATCCTCACTGACGTCAACACATTCATCTAATCGTTACCTACTTCGACTGTTCAAAACAATTTTTTAATTCACTTCAATCAACATTCTTGAAGCCTTTCAGCGATTTTTGTTTTACTTCATCTACCGTCCCAAAAAGTTTTCCTTTCATATCCCTTTTCAGTCTAGGAAGTAGAAAAAGTAACAGGTGGCAATATTTGGTGAATAGTGGGGGTGAACAATTGGCGTGATGCCGCTTTTTGTGAAAACCCACTTCATGGACATCACGGTGTGGGCGGGTACGTTGTCATGATGGAAGAACCAATCACCTGTGTGCCAAAGATCCGCCCTTTTTTTCCGGATAGTTTCCCTAAACCTCTGCAAAATATCTATAAAGTTCTTCAATGGTTCGGCAACGATCTTCTTGAACAAGGGAGCGGATTTTTGCAGCATTATCGTCCGTTCTTGATGTTGACGGGTGCCCTTAATGAGGATTGTCATCAATCGACATCTGTCCATTGTTAAGATGCGAAAACCAGTCGTAGACACGTGTTTTACTTAGAGTACTATTCCCAAAAGCAGTTTTAAGCATCACTAGAGTTTCTGCGGGAGTTTTCCCCCTCAAAAAAAAAAAAAAAAAAAAAAAAACGTCACAGTATGTCCTCCATTTTCATGCACAAGGATTAATTTGTTTTAAATTAATGTAAAATGTGACGAGTAAAGTAAAAGAAAGATGTTATTCTCTAGCGAGAACGCCGCTCGCGTCTGGGGCCTCTATGAAAAGGAATGCCGTTGAATATCGATAAAATTCTGGGACGAGCAGGGAGATTTATTAAAATTGCTGCGATAAACATAGAATTTAGAATGGGAAAGTCCAGTCGTTAGAAAAAAAAAAAACTTCACAGCCGCATGTCCCCCCAGCAGTCAGCCATTACACGTTTTCGCTAAATCGGAAAAAGTTGATTAACCGAAAAAATCCCAAAGACAAACAGATGCACTCAGAGCGACTAGGATTCGCACACTGACTCAGAATATATCACTGCTTGGAACCTTTTACGGGAAAAGCAGATCCCTCTCTCAGCCGCCCCCCACAGTGCTGTTCCCGTTACTTATAGGTCCCCCCCTTCGTAATGTAAAAATATACTAATATGATAAATACTAACAGGGAAATACATGCTGTTTTGTTTTTAAGGAATATTTGATTTGAATGCACTAAAAATAACTCCAAATATAGCTATAAACATAGTATAGTTTTCTATGTGCTTTCAAATAAGACTGATAATGTCTGCTGGGAATTTCTTGATTGCAAAGAGTCGTTTCGTCAGAAAGCGGCCTCTACGTAGCACTGCCTGTATTTCACGCCGTGGACGGCGCACTGCTGGGCCAGATTGAAATGGGTGTCGTGGTGACCACGGCGACCGTCAACTGTGCGATGCGATTCGTTAAAAAACATCCATACACATGTATAGTTATTTGAAGGCACGAAGCGTTAGCATATGGGGAAGGGAAGGAAGGAACAGAATTAAGGACAGGAGGAGAGGGGTTCTCCTTATTAGCGGTCGGATTTTTATCACACTATTTATAAATACTAGGAGCAATAATATAAGTAATAAAAAGGGTAGATCATCCATTGTTCAATTTTAGCTGATTTCTGAATAATATCATGTAAATTGATTTTCCAGCCATAACACGTGACTGGGACGAGTCCAATGAAAAATTTGGGGAAGGACACCTGCCCCTAGCCTCTGGCAGATCGTCAAAATGGTATGAGATATGTTTGTGTTATGATTTTTCTAGGTACACATTTTTTGTAAATTGGTCTTATTTCATGCAAAAAAAAAACAAATACATACACTTTCAAACTCATACACCTTTATGGTAGACAAATTCCTCCAAAAACTGATTTATGCTATGATACCTTTTTTTTTTTACCAGAAAGAGTTTCTAGAAAGAGGCTTTTGTAACTTCCTCAATGCACCCATTAATTTCCAGGAATACCTATTATTTTTATTTAAAGGTCAATGGTACATGAACTTTATCATACTATATATAAAAAATGCCAGGAGCAATATCATATATAATAATAAGGGTTGATCATTCAAAATACATTTTAACTCTTTCGCTACTTATGACAAAAATATGCAGGAGGACGTTTCTTGACCTGGGAGATGAAAGCCAAAAATTTTCATCAGAGGTTTTCCTAAAGAGGCCGAATGCCGAAATTATACGTTTCCTTATTCTCCACCTTTTATGGCAGTAAAAGGTTTGCAAAGTCTTAGTTTCAGGACCCAATACAGCAAGACTTAGGCCATACCCTCGAAATCCTGGAGCAAGTCCTCGTCTTGTATTACCCCTCTTTGTGGTAAGGGACTTTGGTGATGCAATTGTTCCTTCCGTCCTTTTGCGAAATAAATATTTGTTCCTTTCTTAAAAAGTATAAACTAAGAATTGAATTGTTTGTCTTTTGAGCAGCATTTACAACTTTTAAACAAAAGTCTACCATAAATATTAACTTATATCTATATTTCAGTATAAACATCGACATGGAAATTTTTGATGCATTAAATCCGTTAACATTGACAGTAGAGCTCCGTTTTAAATTAGAAAAATCTCAGAATAAAATGAGGAATTCGATTCAGAGTCTACAATGTACAAGCATGCAGCAATTATCCATGTAGCTAATTCATATAAACAAAGCATGAGTTGACCACAAACCAATGTCGCTGGTAGGGTTATGAACCCCAAAAAGAGGGAGATCAACTATGCACGCTGAGATAATGCAGAGTACCCACTAGGAAGGTTCGAAAAAGGTTGGTGCTGAGTGTGTGTGATTATATGGGAGACCCTTCTTAATTAATGTCCTGCATTCATGCTCCGTACAGAGTTTACGGAAGAATTTCTTGAGGCTCAGTCCAGCACTCATTCTAAGGAGAGAACTCCACCATCTTGAAATGGTTTAGCTGACTCCTAATGAATATCATTTAAATTGTTTTTCAGCCATAACAGCTGACTATGCGTCTAATGGTGCACATGCCCCTGTGCCCCCCTCCCCTAGATATACCTATGCTAATATCAGAAACACTAACAGGGAAATACATGCTGTTTTGTTTGGAGGAACATTTGATTTGAATGCAGTAAAAATAACCCCAAAAGCCTTCGCACCAAAATAACCCCAAATATTATTATTAACAAAGTATATTTTTTTGTGCTTTAAAATAACACTGATAATATCTGCTGGGAAATCCTTGATTGCATCTCCATTGATTTAAATTTACGTAAATTTGAAATAAAAAATGATGAAATAAAATGAATTGAAATGAAGAATAACTACACAAATGTTTTCACAAAAAAAATGTTTCCTCAAGGCACACATTAATTTCCAAGAGTAGGTACCAATTGTCTTTATTTAAAAGTTATTGGTGTTGTATTTTCAGCCAAGGAGGGTGAAGCTGCTGAGCATTAAATGAGCAAGCTGGCACTGGATGGCTATGCATTTATTTGATAGTTCATACCATACGAGACATTAATGTGACATTACATATCACTTTCCCGTAATGGGGAATACCGGAAGTAACCACCAGTACCAACCTTGGGTCTTTCACCAATGCCTGTGGACCGAAAGTCCTTAGATTCCAACACAAGGTTATGTACTTTCTGCTACAATTGGAACTTGCAATTTATCATACTACTTAAAACAAATTCCAGGAGCAACAACATACATAATGATAAGGGTGGATCATTCATAATGCATTTTAAGCTGGCTCCTAATGAATAACATGTAAATTGTTTTTCAGCCATAACACCTGACTTTATGTGAAATTTGGGGAATGACAGCTGCCCCTAGCCTCCAGATGATCTTCAAAATGGTATGAGATCTATTTTTGTTATCATTTTTCTAAATGTAAATTTTTTATTTATTAGTCACATTTCATTCAAAAAATATTTCCTCAATGACGTGGTGATTTCCAAGAATATCTATTATCTTCATTTAACCCTTTCCCACTGGCAGCTAGAATAGGAAAACGTTTTCGTGCTACAAATTGCATTAGAATATTTCAAAGCTCTCCTTACGGAGCTCTGTTTTGGGGGTGAGTAGCCTGGGTATTCTTGTCCCTCTGATTTGGGACCCATCTCAACGCCCAGCGATCAGCGTCCATCCCTTACCCCTACCACTGGACTACACCCTCTAAACTTATCATAGCACCAATCCATGGTCAACTTACTGCGTTACCAGTGTTTTTTCAACCAAACATTGTACTTGATTTTCAATAATTTACTCTTCTAAAAGAATAACTAGTAAATTTAAACTATTGTGGAATTTTTAATGGGTTTCTAATGTTAATAACAACAAAGTTAGTAAATATGTATAAGGTAATAAGGCTATAAGTCCGTGTGTCTGTTATTTTTAACTCTAAAATTTCCTTTACAAATTACTTACATGCAGAACAAAATGAAGAATTTATTTCAAAGCATTAAAAAAATTGTGGTATACACAAAATATACCATTGAAAAAACTTTTGACAATATAACCTTGGATCGGATTCCTACAGTGAGGATGATCATAAATGAGTTGAAGGGTCCGGCTTTATTGCCGAGGAGTGGCTCTAACGACTCGCCACGCTAGGTATCAGGCCACGCCTCAATGCATCTCACAATTGCTACCTCAGTGGTTACTTCCCTTCCCTCGCATTGGCCAGAGCCGACATCTCGCAGCTTGCGATGAAATGTGCAACAGCTATACCTGATGTCAGGTCTTCTATGTATGAGAATGCCCGTCAGCCACACCCGACGTCCCATGCGAAGGGTTAAAGGCAGGCCTGTGCTGGGCGCCATCTTATGGCAGTGGACGGCCATGGCCAGAGGGTGCCAGGAGTATTCAGGGGGAGGACTGCAGGGGAGTCTGGGGGTGTGGAATACAATAATTAATTTTGAAATTTATATCCTCACCCTCTTCAGATTGAATTGAATCTTACCAGATTGAATCTTATTAAATTACATTAAAAAATAGGCAATGGTCAATGCTGGTATTCTGACCGTAAAATTCGTCAATTTCGGAACAGGAGGGTGCAGCGGGATACGTCTCGGTGTCCTGGCGGCCGAGCACAGGTTAAGGGCCAATGGCATGTTACAATTTGTCATACTATTATACATACCAGGAGCATTAGCATACATAATAATTAGGGTAGATCAGCCATAGTTCAATATAAGCTGGCTGCTAATGAATTTCATTTAAATTGTTTTTCAGCCATAACTGCTGACTATGCGTCTAACGGCAACATTTGGGGAATGACACCTGCCCCTAGCCTCCACTAGATAATCAAAATGGTATGGGATCTGTTTTTGTAATCATTTTTCAAGGGATACATTTTTTATATATTTGTCTCATTTCATGCAAAAAATTCCTACAGATATTGATTTGTGCTATGATAGCTTTTGTTTACTAGAAAGAGTTTCTATTAAGAGGTTGTAACATCGAATTACTTAATGGCCACCATACCCTCCTTCTTAGCTAACCCGTCTTGGCCAGCCTGCTACCCATACTGACTCATAATACTGACTGTACGTATAAGGCCTTAATCTTACTGTATCCTGTATTTGTAAGAGACACTGATGCACAGCAATGAAACTGGTCAATATGTATAAAAATCTTTTTTTTTAATCTTCAAGGTTTTTTGATTCAACATAACGTATCACAGCGATTAAAGTCAATGTAAATATCACTTGACACTTTTATTCTCAATCCTATTTTACATCCACTTCAAGATGGCTCTCTCCTTAACAATCCATTATTTATTTTTTTATCACCATATCATCGTCTCAAACAAAGAAATAAAAGAAATCAAAATAAAAACAAACATGCTCACAAATAAACAAAACCATTAATAAATGAACTTAAAAACAGAAAATAAAGTAAACATATACAAAAGTGATATTGGTCATAAAGACACATGCATCAAGTATCCTCCCGATGACCTAAATCACTTTTTAATTCTCTCAGGCCTTAGATAATATTGTGAGTCTTCGCGTTCTATCCTTTGGACCCCATCCATCGTTTCTTCCACAGTCTGCTCTAATGCTCCCTTAGCATGTTCGGATTAGACCATTTCATTTTTCATTGGCTCCACGCCATTGTGTATAGCACCTAGCTAACCATGTCCACGAAGAGGATGTTTCACCAACCTCAACTCTGCTGCATGTATTTTAACCGGAGGAGTGGTTTTCAACATGTACACCCCATGCCCCAGTCTCTTATCCACTTCAAAAGGTCCAACCCACTTTGGTGCTAGACCCGCATGGAATCCCTGGACCTTACTGCTGACAGGATGATTGCATCGCAGCACTTAATGTAGTTGTTGAAACACCTGATCTTCACCAATGTCTTGTGCTTTAGCCTGGTCAGAAATTCTTTTCGCAACCACCTCACGCCTTCTTTGTAACTCAGCCTGCTGGTTATTTTTCCAAGTGGGAAGAGAGACTGCACTGCCATCCTGTCCAGGTTTTATAATCCAATCGCCAGAACGGTGTAGTTGTCTTCCTAAAAAGAGCTCTGCAGGTGAGTAACCAGTGACACGGTTAATCCGTTGTCGTAATGAGAAGAGTGACTGCGGCATTTGACGGTCCCACATTTAATTGTCTTTATTGAACAAATGGATCCGCAGCATCTGTTTTAACTCTTGGTTCCGTCGCTCAGTAGGATTGGCCCTTGGGTTGTATACTGGGGTTGTCCAGTGCTCTATCCCCCAGTCTGTTGTTACCCTCTGCCACCTTTTTGATGTGAACTGACTTCCATTGTCAGAGAGAATACATCGGGGATAACCATAGCGACTGAAGACTTCATCTTGCAGTAGGCTATCCACTCGTTCTGTTGTAGCCTGCGGAATGGCAAAGGCTTCCACCCATCTGGTGAAGAGATCGGTGACTACCATAAGCCCTGTTTTACCCTTCGATGTCCTAGGATAAGGACCCATAAGATCAATGGCTATGACTTCCCAAGGCTGATGTGGTCTTCGTCCACGTCTGCTTGTATCTGCCTTCTTGTTGCTCGCCTTGGTGCAAGCGCAGATGTAGCATCCCTGAACATAGGTGGTAATGTCCTTGCGCATATTAATCCAGAAAAATCTTCTGCGTATGGACTGGAATGTCTCCTCAACCCCTGGATGACCAGCTTCAGAGCTGTCATGAAACTTCTCCAGGATAACTATAGAATGCGACCTTGGAATCACTACCACAGAAGGCATGTTAGAAATATGCGACGAATACATCAAGAGACCCTTCTCCAATCGGAAGTTTTTGTAGCACATCTTAAATTCTTTTGGAACTGGGTAGCTATGAGATTCCCGACTACCGATGCATAGTATCATGGCCTTACATGCTTTATCTTCTTCTTGCCATTTCCTTAAGATTTCTAAATTGAATTCTTCTTGGAAAACCATGAGGACAAGCTCACTGATTATGGAGTCTTGGCTCTGAGGAACTTCTCTCTCTGGAATGACATTGTTTGTTGATGGCTCTGCTACTGGATGCCATGACAAACTATCAGCTCCTTGGTTACTGACCCCAGGAACGTGTTGCACATCAAAGTCAAATTCTGCCAATATTAATGCCCATCGCATCAATTTAGATTTTGTTCCTGATACAGCATTCAACCGCCTCAATGATGCATTATCAGTGTGTAACTTAAATTTCCTCCCTTCCAAAAACCCTCTAAATTTTCCTACAGCCCATACCACTGCCAAGGCTTCCTTTTCAGCTGTACAATAGTTTTTCTCGGCGGAAGATAATTTCCTACTTGCATATTCTACAATATCCCGTCCGCCTTCAACTCTCTCTTGGAATAACACAGCCCCTAAACCTAAGTTGCTAGCATCGGTTTGTAGACACATTTGCCTCTGGCAATCAGGATGAGCTAGCTTAGGAGCACTTCCTATTCCCTTCTTAAGATCTTGGAATGCAATCTCTTCATTATTTGTCCACTTAAATGGCTGGCCCTTGTGTAGTAAGTCTGTAAGTGGCGTCGCCTTTTCCTCAAAATGTGGCATAAAGCTGCTGTACCATCCACATTACCCCAGGAACAGGCGTACATGTCGTTTCATTTTAGGGCGCTCTGCTTCTTCTATGGCACGATTCTTCTCTGGTTGTCTTTCCAATCCCTTGGAAGTCAGGACATGGCCAAGATACTCTACTCTTTCTGCTGCGAAGTGGCACTTCTTAAGTTGACAAGTCAGCCCATGCAATTTTAGCCTCTCTAATACCTTCGCCAGATGTATAAAATGGTCTTGGAGATTCTTAGAGTAAATTAGAATATCATCTAAATATACCTGGCAGAAATCTGCAATGTACCCTGACAGCACCTTATCCATCAACCTTGCAAATGTCGCTGCAGCATTCTTTAAACCGAAAGGCATGACTTTGAATTGAAATAAACCCTTTGGTGTAGGAAATGCAGTCAAGTGCCTGGATTTCTCTTCTACCTCCACCTGCCAACATCCAGAATTTAGGTCTTAAGTGCTGAAAATTCTGGCTCCATCAACTTGCCTCAACAGATCCTTTAGGTCAGGCATGGGGTAAGCATCACTAACTGTTCTTTCGTTCGGTCGTCGATAGTCAACACATAGTCTGTACTCCCCATTTTTCTATTTCGGTAGGACTATTGGTGAGGCCCAACCGGAAGTAGATGGTTCAATAAGCTCTTGTCTTTCCATCTCCTGAACTTTACTTCTTACGAAGTTACGCTTATCAGGGTTTATTTGGTATGGATGTTGCTTGATTGGACTGTAGTTGCTGCATTTAATACTGTGCATAACTGTTGTGGTAAAACCAATCTTGTTAGTAATGACCTCAGGAAACTCTTTCAATACGCTTTTCAGGTGATTTTCTTCGTTTATCGTTAAAGATCCAAAATCTAGCTCATCTAGGTGTACTCCATGGTCCTTACCCTTGGCCTGAGTCATACTACTACCATCACACCATGCAACTCTTAGACGATTATTTTTACCTAAGAATATTTCTTGGGATGCATAGTCTAAGATAACATCATAGGCAACTAAGAAATCGTGGCCCAGTATTATCTCAGGAATCAAATCCTTACTCACGCCAATGGTTATTTCAATTTCCTCATCCATGCACTTGGCTGCTAGTAGTGTTTGCCCCTCTACAGCATAGGTCACCTTACTGACAGCCCCTCTTGCCAGTCACAGATGATGTGGAACCATAGGAATTAGTAACTCCGCTACATTATAATTGACAAAAGAATTATTAGCCTGACTGTCTAATATAGCCTTAAAATTTTTGTTCCCAATTTTTAAGTTAATAGCAGGACGAGGATAGCTTCCATCACTAATCATCTGTCCAATACGTGTATCATGATTCGATGACTTACTAGAAGTTGTTTTTCTTCGAGGGTTAAGCACTACTCGGTTTCCATTCCCCCTCATCCCAGAATGGACCGCACCTAGTTTTCCTGCAATGACAATGTAGGGCACTTATTTTTCAAGTGTCCAAAATTCCCACACTGGAAACATTTCCTAACTGTACTAGAATCTCCTGAAGGTTTGACTTTGTGTTCCTCTTCAAGTTGGCTGACAACTTTCTGAGGATCATCGAATATTTTGGGCTGTGAAACTTTAACTAAAGCCCTAATCTTTCCATGCAGTAATTCGATTATATCGTGCATTGCCTTATCTTCATGATCTTCTGGGTTCAGTCTCCTGAAGAGTTGATATTTTTGAATAATGAAAGCACTCGTCTGCATGCCTGTAGGTTGTGTGTCTGTGAATAGCTTCTTCTTCACTGTACTCTTCACCCCTTCGGAATCAAACCGTGCAATGAATTCTCACTTGAAGTCCTCCCAATTCAGATGTAACCCTTTTAAATTTTGCCACCAAGTAGCCGCTTGCCCCTTCAGCTGTTGATTCACTATTTGCGTATAAATGTCAGTGGGTAGGTTAGTTCTACCTAACAAACTGAGTAATCCTTAAATAATACTCGTTGGATTTTCTTCCAGTCTTCCATGAAATTCTGGAGGGCAGTCTTTCATCACTTTTGGGTCTAAATGTCCATTTGTATAAGGTAGAGCGACTGATGGTGGTACTATATTCCTCACTTGATCACTTACTTGTTCTTGTAACTGTAAAAATCTGGAGTCAACTTCTTGCTTAACCATCTCCATGTTATTTAACCTGTCCAATTCATTTTCTACTGTTACCATCCGGATTTCTGACGTTTCCACACCCTGTTCTATTTGGATGACCCTACCTTCAATTTTTTTAATAGATTCCATGTTTCCAGTAATAGTAGTCATTTGGACTGACAACTGAGATGTAATCATCAAGATCTTATTCTCCAAGTCATGGTGAACTTCAGACATCTGGATGCCTAAGTTTTGTACCAAACTCATTACACTGGCAAGCACCTCTCTGACACCTACTTCCTCATTGTCCGATGATAGTTGCTGCTCCACTTCTACGTAGAAGCTGTCAGTATCTCTATTTTCTTTCCTCACATGGTCTTCCAGCCTCCGAGACAAATCTGTCTTTGTTCCCCTTGTAGAAAGACCAAAGCCATCAAGCTGTTCCTTCAGCTGAACTATGGTTAAATCCTTGAAAAATACTTTCATCTTCTTAATTTCAGCCATCTTCTAATACTTTGGTCCTGTCACGGTCGCCAATTAACGTTTCACAGCGATTTAATTCAACGTAAATATCACTTGACACTCTGTTTTATTCTCAATCCTATTTTACATCCACTTCAAGATGGCTCTCTCTTTAACAATTCATTATTTATCTTTTATCACCATAGCATCGTCTCAAACAAAAAATAAAAGAAATCAAAATAAAAACAAACATGCTCACAAATAAACAAAACAAATAACAAATGAACTTTAAAACAGAAAATAAATTAAACATATGCAAAAGTGATTTTGGTCATAAAGACACATGCATCAGTCCGTATGTCTGTTATTTTTAACACTAAAATTTCCTTTACAAATTACTCACACGCAGAACAAAACCAAGAATTCATTTCAAAGTATTAAAAAAATTGTGGTATGCACAAAATATACCATTGAAAAAACTATTGACAATATAACCACCTTGCAACGGATTCCTACAGTGAGGTTGATCATAAACTAGTGAAAGAGTTGGGCTTAATTTCTAAGGAGTGGCCCTATACAGACTCGCTAAGCTGGGTCTGAGGCCGGGCCTGAATGCATCTGACAATTGCTACCTCAGTAGTTACTTCCCATCCTTCGTGTAGGTCAGAGCCAATATATCCGGTTGTTTGCACTGAAAAATCTGTGATAGCTATACCTGACGTCAGGTCTTCTACATATGAGAATGCCCGTCGGCCACACCCGACGTCCCGTGCGAAAGGGTTAAATGCAGGCCTGTGCTGGGTCCCATCTTACGACAGTGGACGGCCATGGGCAGAGGGTGCCAGGAGTATTCAGGGGGAGGACTGCAGGGGAGTGTGGGGGTGTGGAATACAATAATTAATTTTGAAATTTATGTCCTCACCCTCTTGAGATTGAATTGAATCTTACCAGTTTGAATCATATTAAATTAAATTATTATTTTTTTACTCAATACAGTGTTAATTATGCTACGGAATGAGACATGATTCACATCAAGGGACTTGTCAATTTTGGTATTATGACCGAATTCGTCAATTTCAGAACAGGAGGGTATAGCAGGATATGCCCCGGTGTCCTGGCAGCCGAGCACAGGTTAAGGGCCAATGGCATTAGCAATTTGTCATTCTATTATACATACCAGGAGCATTAGCATACGTGATAATAATGGTAGATCAGCCATAGTTCAATATAAGCTGGCTGCTAATGAATTTAATTTAAATTGTTTTTCAGCCATAACTGCTGACTATGCGTCTAACAGCAAAATTTGGGTAATGACACCTGCCCCTAGCCTCCAGCAGATAATCAAAATGGTATGGGATCTGTTTTTATAATCACTTTTCTAGGTATACATTTTTTATATATTAGTCTCATTTCATGCAAAAAATCCTACAGATACTGATTTGTGCTATGATAGCTTTTGTTTACTAGAAAGAGTTTCTTTTAAGAGGTTATTGTAACATCTAATTACTTAATGGCCACCATACCCTCCTTCTTAGCTAACCCGCCTTGGCCAGCCTTCTACCCATACTGACTCATTGTACAACATATGAGGTCAAACTCTTCCTACATCCTGTATTTGTAGCAGACACTTATGCACAGCAGTGAAACTGGTCAATATAAAAATAATTTTTTTTAATCTTCAAGGTTTTTTGATTCAACATGTAAAAATTTGTCCAAGTGACACCAGAAACTATTCAATTCAATGTCTCTATTATTTACATTGAGCTTACTAGATTTTTCTGATATTGGAGCTTGAAACTGTAGATGGACTACTTCAGAAAGGAATAATTTTTAATTTTGAGATGAAAATGAATGTTGAAATCTGAATAAAAAAAGATACTCATATATAAATTTCTACATACTTTGTATACCTTCCAATAATTATTGTGCATATAATCATTATAGCTGGATAATAGTGTTAATCAGTGGCATTACTAGGAATATGCTTTGGGGGGGGGGGAAGGGGGGAGGAGGAATGAGATGGCCAGGGGTGGCAACCCCCCTCCCTGGCAACCAGGAAAATTTTCAAAATAGTACATGCCTAGAAATACATTTTACATCATTTAGGCACTAAATATTTAACTTTAAGTGGTTGCAGTTAATCCATGTCAATACTGGGCAATAGTTTTAAATATTTTTTTTTGCTTTTTTAATTGCTGTGAGTCCTAGTGGTGTTATTACGGGCAGGAGGATGTGCGAATGTATCCCTCCCAAAGCGTCAGGGAAATCAAAACATTATTTAAAACCATTGTCTAGTTTGGACAT
This sequence comes from Ischnura elegans, assembly GCF_921293095.1. Taxonomy (NCBI): domain Eukaryota; kingdom Metazoa; phylum Arthropoda; class Insecta; order Odonata; family Coenagrionidae; genus Ischnura; species Ischnura elegans. The sequence goes on from NC_060254.1 coordinate 97,201,070, forward strand.
ACAATAACTTCATCCGCCCAAAGTTAAATTTAAAGCGTAAAAATGATGTAAAATTCATGTTCAGGCATTTTATTTTATTTTTTAATTTTCCTTAATTCCTCATTTTCTGGGGGGTAGCCCCCACTACCCACCCTCATCCCCCCTCTCTAAGCCCCCTAATTCCACTAAAGGCATATTCCTAGTTATTCCGCTGCTGAGTCTTATTGGGGTATCTATTCCCTCACTGGTGTAAATACTAATATGAGAAATACTAACAGGGAAATACTTGCTGTTTTATTTGGAGTAACAGCTGAATTGAACACAGTAAAAATAACCGAAAATTAGTTAATAACAATGCATAGTTTTTTTGGCATACTTTATAATCATACTCGTAGTTTTGGCTGGGAATGTCATGATCACATTTATGTTATTTTTATTTAGCGCAAAGTTGAAATAATAAACGATGAGATGAAAACACCTACTTACATGATTTCATGCACAAAGCATTCCCTCAAGGCATGCGTTAATTTCCAAGAGTACGTATTAATTTCAAATAAGGTCATTTGCGCATGAAATTTATCGCACTAATAATAAATAATACAAGTACAATAACAGACATAATGATAGGATAGATCATCCAAATTATATATTTCAAGGTGGAATTAACCTAATGAATATCATTTAAATTTTTTTCACCCATAACAGCTGACTATGCATCCCACTGCGAAATTTGGGGAATGACACCTGCCCCTGGCCTCCAGCAGATCATCAAAATACTATGGGATCTGTTTTTGATATCATTTTTCTACATATACATATGTATATCACATTCTAGATATAGAGAAGAAACCACTGCTACTAAGCCCGTTTAGTCAATAAACAGAGATAAATATAGCATTCAAAGTTATATTGACCAAGTTTAAAGTTTATCTAAAGAATTTTATGCTTTCACGATAAGTGAGAATGATCAAAAAATATTGAGAGTATGCAACACGAGTGCCACCCAAATTGTCTGACTGGGGTGGCTCGCGCACACTTTCGGTGCGATATCTCGGGAACCAAAGGGCAGAAATGAAAGAAATTTGAGGTGATACTCTGTGAGTGTCTAATGAGTCGTTGTAGAAGACAAAAAAGTGATAGAACAATCCGAGAGTGACATCATCTTCAGTTATGTCCGAAAAACTCCCAAAAATACCAACTAGGTACACTACTTTGGCACTAGGTAAATTATTGTATAACTCTAAAGACGCATATTGTAATGATGATAAAGGTGTAGTGTATTAATTGATTTGTAATGATTGTGAAACCAAATGTATTGGCCACACTGGCAGGAGTTTTAAAATGAGAGTGAGAGAACGTAGACGATGTTTTTTAAATAACAACGACTCATCAGGAATTGCAAGACATTTGAGTGATGAACACCACTGGTGCAATTTTAATGCAAAAATTTTACATGTGCATGACAAGGGGCAGAAACTGCATTTTTTGGAACAGTTTGAAATTGTTAATTGCCGCTAATTTTAAATTATGTAACAACCATATGTTCCCATTCCACTCACCCCTCCTGAACATTACCCTACCTCCCACCAATCGCCCATTGACGTCATCATTAACCTTGGAATGAACGCACCCCAATAACCTCCTGAAAAACTATACCACTGTAAATGGCTGTCACCCAAGGCTATGTACCTTGATAATGGCACGAGTTGCCGAAACCATGGTCGGTTTAAATAAAAGTGTGTGGAAACAGACAAGTGGTTTTACGAAGTTGAAAAATTCCAAAATTTCAAAACTTTGATTGCGATGCGGCACGCATTCCCGGTATCCGATTGAAAAAATAATTTTCAATATTTCTTTTCTTACCAAATGTGATAAAACTGGGGGGCGTCCCAAAATAAATTCCAAAACTTTAAAAATAAGGACCACCCTAATGTGCATGAAAGCATCCAAGTGCAACCTGTTGCATGACTATAGTGAACACTCACCCCTCGCTGTACGCAATTTCGTTAACTCCCAAGGGATTATGTAGATTTATATTTAAATTTTCCAAAAAATACTTGCTAAATGACAACGTTTTAGAATTAATATTTACCTTCCAATGATGTGTAACTGACCACGTACGTTAAGCATCCATCGGACTCAGCTTACCTGGTTAGGCTAGGAAAAGTTTAAATTTACCATAAACAAGGAAGCAATATAAAAATAAAAACATTTATCATATGCCATTTTTTTCGAACGAAGCTATGGAAGCTCACATCAGAGGAATATTTTTTTTGTGTTATCACCTGAATTAAAGGCTATGGGGCCAATCTTGCCCGGATACGGGTTTAAGGTCAATGACACATGCAATTTATCATACTATTAATAAAAAATACCAGGAGCAATAACTTATGTAATAATATGGGTTTATCATTCAAAATACATTTTAAGCTGGCTCCTAATGAATATCATGTAAATTGTTTTTCAGCCATAACACCTGACTATGCAAACCACTGCGAAATTTGGGGAATGACACCTGCCCCTGGCCTTCAACAAATCATCAAAATGGTATGAGATCTGTTTCTGTTTCCTTTTTTTCTTTATAAGCATTTTTTTAATATATGTATTAGACTCATAACAACCACAAATGAATACCTACATACACAATTAAAATCATACACTTATGTTGCAGACAAATTCCTCCAGAAACTGATTTGTGCTATGATAGCTCTTGTTTACCGGAAAGAGTTTCTAGTAAGAGGTTTTTGTAACTCTGAATAACTTAAGGACCACCATACACTCCTTCTAGCTTTACCCGCCTTAACCATCCTTCTGCCTCTACTGACTCATTGTACATACACATAAGGCCTTAATCTTACTGTGTCCTGTATTTGTAACAGACACTGATGCACAGCAATGAAACTGGTTGATATTGAAATCATTTATTTGAAATGTACAAGGTTTTTTGATTCTACTTGAAGCTATTTCACCAAGTGATGCCTCAAGCTATCCATTTCAAAGTCTCTATTATTTACGTTGAGCTTACCAAGGTTTCCTGAATTGGGGTATGAAACCATTGGTGGAATTCTTATTGGTGCTTTCTTTAACTAAAGGGAGAGATCAAGGAGCTTGATACTTACGCCATTCATTCGCCTGTGTAGGAAATTCTCCATTGAATATTTCTGGCTTTCATCTCCTGAGTCAAGAAACATACTGTCGGATATTTATGGCATCAGTAGCAAAATGGTAAAAGGAATAATAAATGCATCTGAGAAATTAATTGAGTACATGGAAAGGCATAGGATAAGGAAACTGCGGATTGCTGAAGAAATCATTAAGATAATTTAAGAGCAAAGGATGGATGGGTAGATGAGAAAAGACAGGAGAAGGTTTGGGTAGATTAATGATACATGGCACAGAAAAAAAGGAGGCTGAAGTATACTTAGGGGAAGAGGCAATTTGATGAAAAGGGAAGCTTGGAGAGGGAAGAAGAGGTAGGGGAATCATAAGCCAGTCTGTGTCATTATCTGGTATTAAAGGAGGACTGGTTATGCTGCAAATTAGGTTTAAGAATGTTTAATTCGGTGTTGAAACAAAGAATTCTTTTGGGAAATGAGGATAAGCAAAGGGGTTAGTGGGAAAATCAAATAAAATGGACAAATTTCAGAATCAAATTCCAAGGTGAAACTTCATTTTATAAAATGAAAATAATTTGTATCGAGTATTACGCATGATATAATCTTTGCTCACTTTCAGGGATCTCCCTTCTCTTTACCCTAAGCTCATGGCGAGATCTTTTTGGCTATCTTTTGCTTTTTCATATGTATTTGTTAATTCTTTTTTGTTAATTACCATTACACACAATTTTTTGTTCCAAATAATCTGTTTAATAGAAGTATTATTGTAAAACATCCATTATTTTTTTTCATTTGTTTAGGTTCATTCAAATTCAAGGGAGTACCCAGGATCATAACTAGGGGGGGCAAGCCGTTGTCAAGGGGGGGGGGGGCAAGCCATGGTCTGAGGGGGGTGGCAGCAATGGGATTTATGAGATTATTTCCTTGAAAAAATAGCTTTATTTTAGTTGCACATCTTATACTAATATATATCATTTTTTGTGGGTTTAAAGAAAATTTGTTGAATGCTTTCATTTCAATTCAGTACTGATTTTGCTTAAAGACTTTTGCGATTTTTGTTTCTAAGTGAGGGGGGGGGGGGACAGCTGCCCCCCGTCCTGCCCTTTACTGGGTACGCCCTTGTTCAAATTGTATTAGTCATCGCAAGTGAGAGAATCTTATTTCTCCATTTCATTTTCTCGTAGAATGACGGAAACTCAGACGAATGATCCATTTACGCCTGTGAATCAGTTGGAAGTATTTATGCCTGAATCAATGTATGATTGTCTGTGCTTACAACTGTGCATCCAGCAAGAATGTCTTCTGTGAATGGCATTGTCACTTTTTCCCAATGAAGATAAAGGAGAAGGTGATGAGTTGCAAGAAGTCTTCTTCCCAGGCTCCAGTCTGGCACAGGAAAAGATTGTTTGTGGTGGTTTATCAGCCCTGGATATGAGTGGTACTTATAATTTTCATCCAGTACAAGTTGCACTATGTTATTTTTTGCAAACTAGTTATTTTATTCATAATTCAAGCACATCATCTTTTATTTTCATTCAGGGGTACACTTTACTATATTCAACCAAAACATTGTCATCTCTTAATGTCAGATGATTTCTTTGCCAAACATTAATTAAGAAATGGTTACTGTCCATTAAGAGTCAGTTCTCTGAACTTAATATTATTAAAAAACAGATACCTAATCTTTATTAATTGACCCATGTAATACATTCTGTACGGTACCCAGAGATAAAAAATATCAAGCCTTTTACTTCTTTTTCACATGGTTATCATAATCATTTTAATGCTGTTCATAACTAATGCCTTTTCATTTCTTTGTAGTACATCAGACTACATGTGCATATTTCCTGCAATGAGACATTTAATTTCTTGCTAACTGTGCTGAAAGAGTTGAATTCAAAATCATTTTCTCATTTAAAAAGGAACATGACATAGTACCTATAGCAACATACTACCTACACCTAAGTATTACTTACACGGCACTTTTACTGGCACATGACTCCTGAGAATATGATTCAATTTATAGTGGTACATCATTCCTTTCTGAATAAATTGAATACATAGGTCTAAAATGTGAAAGATGGAGAAGCAGGTGTGAAGTATTATTGCTAAAAATTATTTGAAAGTATCCGTGATTGAATGGTAAAATAGTTTTCTGGTCAAAAAAAGGTTCAAAAATTTTAGAATTTCATTGCTCTATAAGGTTTATAAATATTCAGTCATAGTACTAAAATTTTTGTTTTTCTTTCATATTGTCCTATGCACTCTCCAGGTGTGCGCAGAAACCTATCCTTCCCACTGCCGAAGGTACTTCCTCCTGCCAGAGATGTTGAAGCTGTCTCTCCTCCCGTAGCAGCCCTATCATTTTCTTTCTGTCATTGCTTCTCTCAACACAATCTGAATGGAAGTAATAGAACCGGTGGCCTGGATCCTTTGCTGGCATTCTAGGATTCAACATGAAAGGCTGCTATTGGTGCAACCCTACTGTCTCCAAATATATTGGCATCAGACAAACCAATACTTTCATTGGTTGTCTTCTCAATATTATAACCTTGATTTGAGAATTTTCTCATACTCTTGTTTGCTCTGTGATTTATTGTGAACTTTTAACTATTTTTAAATATAAAAATGTATTCTATATCCAAAGAGATACATATCTTGTTCTCGGGTAATCTAATGTCACTTTGTGCCCTAATTGTGGTTTCCATGTGCTAGGTGTAGCGTTCAAATCATTGCACGCTACCACAAAAGACAGCACCGCCTGGAGGGAGACAGGCAGAGGACCCTTGGTGCCGGCAGGGTAACGGTACCCTAGGGATTTGGCGCCCTTCTCCAGGAGTAGCGTCCCTGAGGCCACGCGAGTGAGACCTGCCAGCTGTAGCGCAGAATCGTGACTGAAACTGTGGCCATGGCGATTCGCCGATTCTCTGAGTGCGACTCATTTGTATTCGTGACGCAATAAATTGATACATTGTTCATTTTTACATAGGGCATAGTTATTTTGTACGAAATAACCCTTAGAGACCCTAAACTAGGCATTGAATTTATTGACAAATATCTCTAGGATTGATGCGTGTTTGCTCTTAATCCTGGAGAAAATTATAAATCAAAGCACATATGTATTACTGGTAAAATATGTTGTGCTTATATCAACATTAATTTATGAGTAGGAATATTTTTCAGATTAGTCATCTGTTGTTTTGCCAGAGTAGAAAATGATGTGAATGCATTGATGGACCAGCATTTACATGTTAATCAATATCAGTCACATTTTCTTTATCAATTCCATTGGTTGTATGGTATAGCTATGTAATAAAAAAAGATGTCCCTATCTGGCCCCCCACTGCATTGAAGGGAGATTGTTTTATTCTTCTTTTCTGTGCGAAAGAAGGACCCCTATAACACCCAAGTACAGCTCAAAGAGCTTTGATCTATTGCTCTCAGGCTGACAGGGGGTTGGGAATGATGTAAGAAGTTTTATCAAACTTGCATTTCATTCATTGATTTGAAAGTACATAATTAACATTGACAACTATCAGTATAGGCTACCCCCTTACCACAAAAGCACCAACTATCCCAAGCAAATTACTGCCTGCGTGTCTACACTTCACGGCCACTTTTCACATTCAGTAGAAAAAGAGTGATTGCATGAGAGAGAGACAGCTTGAAAAACTTTCATTGAGCATATCTGAAGGTTCTCCGTCAGCTGAATGAGCTCACTGCTGCATCTCCGCACGCTTGGCTGAGCAATGGGAGAGAGTGAAGAAAGGTGAGAGGTGGAGGAGAGAGGTGGGCAAATATAAATGTGTACCGATATCATAATGGTAAAGAATGATGATACATATACATAACATGATAAATCGTATTAGCATAAATAGAGTAAAATTTACAAGACATGACAGCTAGGCATGATGGAATCGCTTCAAATTAAGATGAAATAATATAAATCACTTTTAAAATTATTCAACTCATAGTTACTTCATCACTATTCCAATTTGTTCCATATATTCAAAGAAACCAACAATTAAATTATAAAATCTAGCTTCCATTAATATTGGCTATGTAAAATTCCACAAATGAAGTAAATATAAATGAGTAACAAATAAACTTTTATGATGAAATAAGCCTGATTTATTGGGAGAATTTAACCTTTTCGGGAGGGCTGAGTTCTCTCCTGAGCATGACTGCTGGACTGAGTCCCAAGAGACCCTCTCAGCAGGGACTCCACATCTAGGATTCCAAGGTTATTTGGGCTCCCTGCTTTCCTGGTTTAAAACCCTCCTGGGGGCATTGGTTTGCATTCCATTACCACAAAGAGACGTAATGTATGAGGAGGGGAGGAGGTATGTACCGGCTCCCAAGGAGCAAGGTGCCAGATATACATTTATGGCATTCATTTGTTGGCATAGAAAAATCTCTGATAGATAATACCATCATTTGTCTCCCTGGTCAAGAAACGTAAAGTCGTATATTTCTGGCATTACTAACCAAAGAATTAATGAAAAAAGGTCATTTAAAATGTTCAAAAATACTTTATTGTACATCTAGTCGGTATCATTGGAAGTAGGTACTCAAGTTCTTATGTACAATTCAAACTGATACATTTTTAATGGAAAATAGTATAAATTATTGAAAGTTGATACAAACAGATGCTAAGAATGGATGCAACTTAACATCTGCTGAGAAGAGAGAGAAGGAAAGTCTCAAATCAGTTTTGAAATCACCAGCAATACTGAAATGAGGCTTCTACATTGGCCAACCCCCAAAGCATCATTCTCAAGACATAAGTTCTCATGTAGAGATATGACATATTTACAGAATATGATGATTATTGAATTAATCACAAAATAAATTTTTCTACTTTACACTCAAAAGATGATGGATAACAAAGGCATAGGGAACAGAAGTTTGTTTTGCTTCTCCAATATTAGTATCACAACAAAAATAACAATAATATAACATATGAATAACTTAAAATGCATATAACCAAAATAATTTTTGAAGTAATTTATCTGAGAGCTTCAGTTTTCCAAATCAGTAATATAGTTGTGACCGGAGTTCAACATTGAAAATTTTGTCTTTACATGTACACGCATTCATGTGCTTTTTCCATTGCCTCAATTTGATTTTTATTGGCAAACATTTTCAAAAAATAACATTCAAAGTCTTCTTTCCAAATTTCATATTACACTCACCAGAAATACTATATCACTTCTACTGAGGAAGCAACGAATCAAGTTATACCACATCAATAAGGAACTTCACAGCATTTCACAATAAATCAATTTTCACAGTTGGTCAGAGTAAAAATCGTTTGAAAACATCACACATTATTAAATAATTACCAGTGTGTAGCTAATGAAGGCACTTTTTATGTATGTTTATGGCATTTCATACTCCACAAAATTGTTTTTGTGCAACGTCTACTGTTGCCTTGAAAGTATTTGGAGAATTTCCATTTTCTTGTTTTTAAGAGTCTATTTCCTCTGATGAAAAACATGAAATTCCACCATTACTTTTGGCTGATTGTAATGCATACTTCATGTGGAACTGCATCAAGGTCATCAATGTTTTCTAACTGCCTCAGAAAATTATATGTACAAAAGAATTTCAGAAATATGTAGCTATGTTTTTCTTAAATTATAATGACTATTTTCATTTTTACCTTCTACAGAAAAATCACTGTCGTAAAAAGTGGTTTTATAAACGTTCCCTCAAAACATTTCTCATTGAAAGAGGGGATTCATTTAACACACAAAGCTTTAACCCATTCAATGCATGATACAGTTTCATAACTTCTCAAAATAAGGGTGCAACTTTAAGGGTGGAGACTTGTGGAAACTGCACATGTCACTTGTACAATAACTGTCCACCAATTATAGCACACACATCTCATCTTACCATTGACAAGGAGCTTTTTAATTCTCTTTGGCAGAGTGCATTTCCCAATCTGACATGACACCCTTGCTCCCAACTTCTCATGCGACCCTTCAATCTGTGAAAGCACAACTCTGGTTTGCATGACTACAATTTTACAGTAAATTGACTCATTTGAGTTAATGTGTAAATTCATGAAGGAGAGAATGAAAGAAAAAATTCATCTAATACAATTATTTTTGTCAAATGCAATTTCTTCTTTTTGAAAGGAAATTAATTGCTTGCAATATGAGTCTAATATGAAATATGAGACACAAATAAAATATACTCATTTTTTTTATTGCCATGGTGTGGTGTTTAGACTCAAGCGCAATCAAAACCCAACATGGATGAATACATGAACTTAAAAGAGAACGTGTTATAATTTGGTTCATATATTTGTAGAATTTTCTCTCCATTCTGTCAATAACATTCACGCAAATGTACAAAAACTTGGACAAGGTAATGTATCGTTTAAGGGCTAATGAAAATCCCTACCTGGGAAGTATGGAACAAAGAGAGCTCTGATTAGCCAGAAGAGACGTATGCATCAAATGACACGGCCCGAAGCGAGTGTGTTAATACTCAAGCTGTGCAAAAGTTGGGTGTTTCCCTTCCTCATTGAACCCTAAATAGTCATCCTTCAGAGATATGGCCCACTCCAATACTTCCTGGTTGGCCCGACCACCGCTTCATTGACTCCGGCCACAAAGCCATCCTCCCAGCCCACCGTCCTCGTCGATTTGCTCCTCAGCTTCACGTCCCTGGGCTTGAGGACAGAACGGTGTTTTGGTGGCGGTGGCGGCAGGGGTCTAGATGCGTTCGCAGGCGGAGGAGGGATGGGACGGTGGTGGAAGGTTAAGATCGACTTTTGGCTCAGACCTGTGACTTCCAGGAACCTCTCGTAGCTGCAATGTCCCTTGGCTGCCTCCAGCACTGCGTCCTGTTTGCATTTTGTCGTGATGGCATTCTGGAGAGCAGATGGTCCAAGAGGCCTTCCTTTAGTGACTCCATTCACATTCCGACTTCCTTGATAATGATCCCCGTTCATGGCATTTTCCTTCTATAAAAAGAGAGTAGTTTGAAATATGAGTCCATTATGTTGTAAAAAACGTTAATGAAAAAAAATACATTTATACATATAAGTGCTATAAATATAACACTGGAGTAGTTCAAAGTTTCAACAAATAATGCATAGCATGGTTTCTGGAGGAGGTGATCGACAGTTTTCTAGATCATCTGCACCGAGAGGGAAAGCTACGGCAGAATGGGTGGAGAGAAAGCCAATATCAGCATTAGCCTGTTGTTCACAAAAGGTGTCAAAGGAACCAGAGTTTCATGTCCATATCTGATGGACAAAGTACTTGAATTCTTTATGCATTTGAATTGCCATTCATAAAGCACTCAAGCAAGGATCAGGCAGTCTCTGAAAAATCCCTGGTGTTTGAGCCCTGACCCACTGAGTGGGATTCCATAACTTTAGCCACCACAAAAACCCAATCTGCACAAATATATGCTTGAATTTTTTTGCCATGAAATTCGACATTGCATTGAATGTTCACCCAAGTGCTAAATTTAAAAATGTGAATTACGTAAAACCACAGTAAACCAAGTAAAACACAGCCACATAGTTACATTCAAAGCAATTAAAAAAAATGAATATGAATAGAGCTCCATGTTTCAACCTCAATTTTCATGACGTGCAACAAAGTACAGCTGGGACTACATTTGCATTTCACACTAAGGAGTCAAAAAAGGTGAGCTCTTTTTTATCACAAACTAACCTACTGTACAAGAATTTGCAAATTGGTCCCCGACTTTTTTGCAAAGTATTTTCCATTTGTTAGTCCTAAATTTGATCACTTTTTGCCTCATTTTAATGACTGTCTAAATACTAGAAAATTACTGATTTTTGGAACTAAGTTAATGGTGTAGAAGAATTAAAAATTCCCATTACTATTCCCATTACACCTAAACTTGGGCAAGAATTCATTTCATTGATAGTGCGATTACAGTTAAACTTCACAAATGATGAGTCAATGAGTAAACTCACCAGATATGCCATTCCATTCGAATCGGGGCCGTTCCTCATGTGCTCCCCAACTCCTTCTGGTCCCCTGGGAGTGGGGCACAGCAGGTCCGGCAGGAGGAACTGCATCGGAGGCGGGGAAACGGTGGTGGCCTGGTGCTTGTTGGGGGGCGGGTTCTTCCTCGGCGGCTTCAGCAGCGCCGTGCGCGGCTTGGCCGTCGGCTGCGGGGAAGATCCAGGCGTTGAAGTCCCCTGGGTGGGGCCGCCAGGGGATGGGCTGCAAAGGGATGATGGTGGCGGTGGGGGCGTGGTGGACGGCGGTTCGTCACCGGGGCCGGCAGAGGTGTCCGACACGGAGTCCTCGCTCAGCACGAACTCCTCGAAGTGCGCGTTGAGGCCCCAGTTGCCGGAGCCGCCGGAGGAGTCACCACCGTCTCCGGTTGACGAAGCTCCGCCGGGACTCGAGCGGCCGCGGAAATGCCGGATCTCCTGGTGGCGGAAGGAAAATTAAGAACAAAACGTAAGCTATGTTTGGCTGGCATAGTGATCACCGAAAAAAAAATAATTGGGCAAGATTAAAGTTACTTCAGCTCAGATGTACAATCCAGCCGCCGAGAGTTGTCCAATGACAGGCAGAAGGATCTATTCGGGGGTGGGTGGCAAGGTTGCCAGGTTAGAAAGGGAAACGTTCACGTCACATGTAAACGAAAGGGTTCCGTGAAGAAAGGAACCGGAGGAGATCAAAATGTTGGGTACCAATAAAAAGAATGAATGAAGGCAGATGGAATCGTCGGGAATGAAATTTTTAAGATCAGTGAAAGGCTGCACGAGATTGGATAAATTAAGAAATACTAAAATAAGAGATGAACTGGGTGTCCAGGCAGTTCCTGATAAATTAAAAGAATACAAACACGGATGGAAGGAACATATACTTCGAATGCCAGATGAAATATGTAATTCCAAAACAAGCAATGGAATATGAATCAATTGGCAAGAGAAGTATAGGATGACAAAGAAAAAGAAGGTAATATGGAGTCGGAACAGGCTCAGTAGCCTAATCCTGGAAGGAAGAAGAAGGAGACGATTTAATATTAGTTAAGACTAGTTTGCATTTAATCACATTTTAGACTGTTTCTTGCGGGTTAATAAAACAAGCATCAACCATCGTGCTGAGTTTTTCTTGAAGCGAGTGTGCGAGCTATTTGCTAAAAGATAGACTGTTTTTTATGTCACAATAGGGTAGTTTCCTTCATCAAAGAAAACGAAAGGCATTGATTGCGATTCCTTACCCACCATTAGTGTATTCATAATATACAAATGATTTGGTTGTAGAAATCCCAGTTTAGACGAATGTTAATGGTCAATTTTAACCCCATTTGAAAAAGCCGGATTGGCGCCCATGCGATTCCACTCCACGTGTCGTCACAGGGACCTAGTTTCTATACGAGTAGATAGGAGTTTTACATCGTCTGAGATTACCAATGCACGCATGAGGCACAGAGCTCAGGGAAACATCTCGTAATAATCACCCATTAAAATTGCCTAAGGTCGGAGAGTTTCCTTCGTTTGATAGGGTAATAATAATCCTTATATAAGCCAAGCGCTACCTGCTAGCAGGGTACTCTGCTACCTGCTAGCAGCCTGCATCATATCAGCGCTCAAAGCCTTGCCCCAAGGTCACCTCACACGGTGACAGCTGGAACCAAAAGTACGTCACACGGGCTTTTACCAGCATTCCTACTTAGCCATCGCGTTTTCGCGCGCTTGAAATTTTTCACTTTTAATTTAATCGCGAAAAATATATATCGTCATTAAAAAAAACTAAAAGCGTGAAATACGTACTCCATGAGTAATGATCTTTCGATTTAGGCAGTAAAAAAATAATAGGAAACCACCCTATTGGTCGATACATTTTTCACGTTCAGGCACGAAAAAAAGAGATGGATTTTCATCGTTTTCACGTAAAGTATGCATTTCATGACATCAATCAAGCGGGTACACAAAAAAATGAGCGTTTATTTTTTTCGAAGCAACCATCAGTTACGACTGCCACTAGGCGTCGCGCCTCATTCCCGACAGTGGCGCCAACGGTTACACACAAAGGAGGAGAAAGTCAAAAACCTCGAGAGGAGGCGGCATGATTATCCATCCCATTTATTAACATTTTCTGTGTCGAGTCACGGCGGGCGGATGGAGTTGGAGGAGGGAGGGGTGTTCAGGAAAGCATCAAGGTCATGGTCGAGATATATAAATGTGTGCGTGTGTGGATAAAAATTTCTTCTCGTTTTTTTTATTTATTTATTCCGAGACAGACGGGAGGGAGTTCCGGAAACCATTAAGTGGAATTTTTAAGTGGTCCATCATCTCCCAATTTCGGGTCGGACTGTTACGGAATTTGGTGAATTTATAGGAGAAAGTTACGTAAAAATAGTTTTTTCTCACCCCCCACGTGAAAAAAAGGGGGAATCTGGAACGGATCGAATGAGAAATCTGGGGTAGGTACTTGTTATCCAACTGAATGGAGATGTAAATTAAATGACCTGAGATTTCCTCAAAAGCGAAGATAATTCGATAAGCAGCCACTTCCTCGATATGGTTACATGGTGGATGGTCATTTCCGTTCCTTAATTCCATTTCTCCAACCACACAAACCATTAAAAGAAAACTAGACAAAAAAGCTCACCACATTAAATTCACACCCTCGTCTAAAAAGTCAATTATAAGGCACAAATGTTTCGGATGGAGATCAAATTACTTCCTAGTTGATTCCTTAAACGATTTGAAAATGGAATGAAGTAACAAGATGTATCTTTAATGGGGAAAAGTGAGTGCCATAACAAAAAAAATTCAAAAGCAGTAAAACATCAGTGTATTTAAGACCGTGTGAATTATCACAATTTAAGGTTCGAAGAGTTGGAAAAAAGAACAAAAAACTTTATTATTCTTCACCAAGTTGATTCCTCCTTTTTACTTGAGATAGGTACACATAATGCAGTGAGCTCAATTAAAGGGAAGTGTTTCATAAAATGATTCATAATCCTCGTAAAAAAAGTAATTTTTTTACGAGAAATCATTGAGGAAATGCACTACCCAATAGCATTAGGTTCAGATTTAAATATAATACAGACATCATTGTGCAGCATAAAACTTGAGGTACGAAGATAAAGAAGAAATTAAAAAAATGACTACCTCATATCACAATAAAGAGGGAAAATATTTAAAAATAGGCCTTCGAAAAATAAAACGAGAAAAAACTGATTCCATGCAGTAGTGAAGGCCTGATGGGGTGTACAACATCCTGCAATACCTATTTTTCACCCTTACTGGAGAGGGACAAGTATATTTTAATCATTCATGTAACGGCATGAATTAAAAATAAAAACGGCTGAAATGAATTATGAATAATAAAATATGGATCGCCTTTAATCCGTATTGAAAGTCCAACGACACACGTAGAACACGAATAAGTGAAAATAAAATAAATATTATTTTTCGAAGTTAAAATTGCTCAACAGTAAATCTGGCGTCAAAAAAAACTAAATAAATGAGTAACTAAACACAGTTTCAAAACAGAATTATATCTTTGTCGCATGAATTCGTCACTTTTAACTTAAATTGTAACCATGCGTCAATCAGGAGCGTGAATTACGGAACTTATAAATATTTTTATGCACAGCACGTTTACCCTTGAAAAATTCACACAATGGAAATGAAGGACAAGATTTGCTTTACGGAGTAATATTCGATGAAGATACCTTCATCCTGTCTTCGCTTAAGCTATACAAAGAATAATTTATGCAAAAACGAATTCTTATTTTATTAGAAATGTGCCCATCTAAAAACTCTTGTTAAAATCTTTTTGGGTTTCCTTGGGATAATTAGACAAAAACTGCGAGTTTCAGTAATCAGTGGACAGTTTTCACTCCTTATGGAGATCTATGCCACTGAAAAAAAAACGAGTTTGAACTCAAAATTCCGATTCTGAAACAATAATAAATATCAAGGAAAGCAATTGGTAAGCTATAAAAATTCCCTCGGATTTAGGCTATGAGCACAACAGGTCCCTCTATTTCATCCGATCGGTTTTCGCGGAGATTGAAAATCGCAGCATAATCTTGGCGGGGACGTGAATCAGATACGCGAAAGAAAAACGCGGATGAAAATCGAGAACGCGCGAATCGAGACTTGAAAACAGGACCGACCGAAGTCGGGAGAAACCGAAGATGAGGATGACGACGATAAAAAAACCAGATTGGATAGCAATCGGCACGCGTTGAAGAGGGATAACAAGTTGATGAAAATCATCGCTCGGAAACTCCACACCGGCTGATCGTGGATCGAATACGCCCGGCGAGAGACGACGCCCTCGCGAGGAGATATTTGGGACGTGACCCGTTTCTTCCGTCCACCACCGACCGAAGCGACTGACCAACATCCGACCGAAATCGAGACTGCTGGCATCCCCCCGCCCTTTCCGATGTCCACACCCGCGAACGAAGCCCACCTGTCCGTCCGTCTAGCTAATCCACTTGCTCCGAGTCACCTCCCCAACGACCAAAACATTCCCACAGTATCTCCACGACCGACCACCCACTGTAGGGAGATCAAAGAATCAAGCTACACCCGTAAGTTTAACAATACCAGGGTTCCCACTCTTACTAAATTATAAAATTCAAAGTTTTTTCCAGGTTTTCACGGTTTAAATGTCGTCAAATTCACGGTCTGTTGAAAAGCCGTTTTTATAAATATTGATCACATAACAATCACAGGCCGCACGTTAACTAAAAGTTAAAAAAAAAAAAATACGCGACAGACGCCGTGAATGCAATCGCAGGACTGAAAGTGTTACTTCCAATGACGTCACCCATCGTTGGCAAAATTCAGGGCCGGCTAAAGGTTGTGAGTGGGAAAATGGAGGGAGGCAGGGGAGTGGAGAAGTGTCTGATTTTTCACCCGGGTTAATGTTTACTTTGGTAATTACTTTGGTTACCGGTCTTCCAGTTACACGCTTAAGGTCAATGTATCGTCGTGGCAAACACAGGAATTACTGCGCTTCGAAATCACGTGTGCAGATAAATGGGCGGACAGCGTCCGCACGTGACTCGGCCTTGAATCATCATCGAAACATTGATTATTCTTTTGATCTATCAATTGTAGTCCTACAATCAAATTTGAGGGATTTTTAAGGTTCATTGACGAAATTCACGGCTATTTCCCGGTTTTTTCACGGTGGACGAAATTGACGACTTATTCACGGTTTTAAGGTTTTCACGGTTGAGTGGGAATCTTGCAATACGTTCCACGCTCACATAGATAAGATTTGGGATATAGACTGCAAAACCGATAGATGTAAGATGAAGTTTTTTTACGCGTACAATGAGGAACCATAATACTTGCGATTTTTTAACTCTAGGATAGCTTGACTCGGGATAGGTTAAATAGGCTCAGCATGAGTAGTTTATAACTTATAAAAATTAACAAAATATAACTTAAATAAATAAATTGTAAACACTGACTACAGCGTGGGTTTTTTTGGCATGTCATAACATAACTCATGCATGAAGCACTTATTACGCCAACTTTTCGTTTCTCTATTCTTAACTAGTAGTTTTATTTTCATTTTTGTGTGTCCGTGTCCTTAGCACTCTCCTTGTTTCAGGTCATAACGCGTATCGCATTGAGGCTTAAATGAGTGCTACAGGCCTGGTGTAGAATCACCCCGTGCCGCACACCCAGGTGGTGGCTTGCACGGTACCTTGTAGTACTTTTGTAGATATAAAAGACTACCACGGCGATTCATCCTCAGTCCTCTCAGCCCATCCTCTCAGTGAAACCACAGTTACGCGATATTGTTTTTCAGGCTTCCACCACCAAAGTAAGGATTAGTAGAATGCTGGTAACAAAATAGTATACTGATTGATCCTTTACTTCAGTCGGTTTCATGAAATTTTATAGTGAGAAAAATTTGGGTTCGGATAGCATATTGGATAGAAAAATTGGTTCAATTTCTAGTTTGGATTGGTGAGAAGAAAACTTTACGGCATCTCAATAAGGTGGGATTATGTAACCTACACAGACCGAGGTTTGTTAGGGGTTCAGTCTCGTTTTTTTAAAATCCCGCTCACTCCAAATGATCCCTACCGAATGACAGGAAAACCCACCAAAAACCCGATGGAAAGTTTCGGCTATGGCCTTCTGCCATGTGCAGTCCCTACAAACAACGGAGGCAAAGATCTGGATCGGCATCCCCTCACCTGCTATCGCATCATTTATTTTTTACTTCCAAAGTTTTGCCTACACTCAGCATAGTTTTTTTGCTGAAGATATTGCTGAACTAAAGAACTGGGTTCAAATTTCCTAATGGTACAGTGACTTGAGGAATGTGGTGACGATTTGGGTGAAAAGTGCAAGACCAGATGACAAGCAACTGTAGGGTATAGCGAAGGGGAATTTGAAAAAGGACTCGATGAGGGGATTAGGACGAAAAACCACAAAGAGATTCTTGGTATCGCTTTCATTCAGATTTGAAGTTGACGGGTTCGGTTTCGAGATTTTTATCTCTAGTTTTACCGCACAAGGAAGGAGGAAACAAGTGAATGAGGACATCCTTTTTGCGGTGAAGAAAAGAGGGTAGTTATTCTTTCTCACGTCCCAAAGGATAAGCATTGCACAATTAGAGGAGCAACTAAGCTGAGAGAAAACAAAATGAATACCACGATTTAAAACTGTTCACTTTTAAATCGGGGCAAATATATTTTAAACAAGCATACAACTTACATGTTTTTTATTTAATTTGCTTTTTTATTGAGATAGGTCAAAATAATTATTCTACCACAAGATACTATAGAGCTCGTAAGTAGGGTATTGCAGTATTGTTATTGATAAGGTAACACAAGTAAAGTATACCATAAAAGTACGTTTTTGAATGACTATTTGGGGGCAATAACACAAATAAATACCCGAGGAACTGGCTACGAAAGACAGGGATGATTAATCCTAAGTATGACTACCTCCTCCCCTCTCCAGCGAAAATGACAAAGTTATCACAAAAAAAGACAATGAATTAGTACCACCATGGTATATTAATAAAAGTGAAGGTTGAAATCGGCTAATCTGATTTTTAATCACGCTATTAAGAAAGATCTGGCATTTCTCCAGCGAATAGACTGAATAAGGTTTTCTCGGGTTTCCATCCGGGTGAAAGTGTCCATTTTCTCCAACGTTTCGAGGTCCGACACGTTCATCGACATGAGGGAAAGATACCAATAGTGGAGGAATGTGTTGGACCGCGAAAAATAGGAGAAAATGGACACTCTAATCCGGATTCAAACCCAAGAAAATATTATTCACTTTATTCACGCTATTAAATGGGATTTTTAAGATGAAATATCGCCGATCACGAAGAAATCGACAACTTAAAACGCCGAGAAGAACTTGCCACGAATGAGAAAGAAAGAAAAGACGGCATGTCCGCAGTAAGACAATCTGCTCACCTCTCGACAGGGCGACGAGAGTCCATCCTCCGAAGCGGCTGCGGTCAGTCTGGGACGAGGTCTGGGGGGCAGCGGCGGCTTGACCGTCGACTTGCCCGCTTCCGTCCCCGCGGGGCCGCCCACCCTCCCCGCGACCTTTCCCTCCTCCGCCTTCTCTTCGCCCTCGGCGGGGACCCTGGACTCCGCCGGCACAGAGACCTCCCTGGAGTCGCCACCCTTCGCCTTATTCGCCGCCTCCTCTTCCCGCCGCGTCCACGCCGCACCCAGCTGGCTCCTCAACACATCCCTGAGGATGCTGGCGGGACGTATGCCGCGCCCCCAACTGCTCCCCTCCGGCTTCTGCACCCCGTCCGAGTCCTCCGCGCTCCTCGACCCCAACAGCTCCACTTCCAACGTCGACGGTCCGTGCGTCACCAGTCCGGTCTCCTCCCATCCGAGCCCTGCCGCGGCCCCCGCAGCCCTCAGGACGGCTATCTCGGCCTTCTGGGCCCTCACCAGTGCCTCCAGCTTCTCCATCGTGCTCTTGATCCTGGATTGCTCCCTCCTGAGTCCGGCCTCGAAGGCTAAGAGGGCGCGTACGAGGGCTGCCAGGCGGGCATCGGCGTCTGCGCGGGAGGCTCCCAAGGCGGCCTCGGAGGCTCGCAGCTTGGAGGCCAGGGCGGAGGCCACTTGCCTCAGGCGCACGTTGTGGAGCTTCAGGAGCTTGGCCTCCTCTTCCGCGGCCTCCTTGCCGCACTTGCACGGGGGCGGGCCCACGTCTCCAGCGCCGCCTGGACTGGTGGCCCAACCGTTTTGGCCACTCCTCTCCTCGCTGTCCACCTTCCTCCGCCGCCCGCCGTCCTCCGCTGCGTTTCCTCCTGCTTTATCCTCCTCTTCGACCCTTCTCCTTTTCCTGTCCTCCTCTTCCATCTTCCTTCTCTCTTCCTCCTCCATTCCCTTCCTGACGGCGTCTTCCTCTGTTCTCCGCCTCTTCTCTTCGCTTTCCTCAGGGTCCCGCCTGCTGGGGGGAGCCTGGTGCCCGTTGGGGCTCCCCAACTGGAATCCCTGGTTGACGACCCCCTTGCAGGGTGGCGGCGGGGGCATCGGAGTGACCCTGGCTCTGGGCCAGGGGCCTTCGGGCTTCCGGCTGACCGGCGGCTTCCTAGGGGCCACGGGCGGAGCTGGGGTTGCTCCCCAAGGTTGAACCGGGAGGACCTGCAGAAAGAGAACAAAGGATAAATTTAGATTTAAGCTTTGCACATTCAAAAAACAATGAGGAATCAGGGGAGCGAACAGTTTATTTCCTAAGTGATAACCAGAGATATAAGGCTACATTATGTCGGCCGCGTTGACATGAAAATATGTATACATTTGGGTAAACGGTTTTGATGGAACGGAAACTGTAATAATGCATTGACCAAATTTAACAAGTTCCAGTCTCTGCTCATGCTTCTACACATTAATTTGTATGAGTTAATGTATCGTGAAACCAAGACATATTCATCATTAAACAGACTAACTAGTCACTCATTATTTTTGAAGGATATACATGTATTTTCAATCCTATTTTAACCATTTATTAATACTTGAATTATACATGTTTATATTTACAGTTAAGATGCTTATTTATCACGCAATACACACCATCGATATTTTATGAATTTTATAATGCTAACGTGGTATCCAGGAGGCGCATTAACGAAGTAGCTGGTGGAATTCTGAGCCAATGTCACTCTGGCAGCAGTGTATCCTGTGAAATTTAAAAAGGCGGTAGCCTATTCATATAATAACATTTAAAATTAGAATATACACTGCTTGATGATTTCATAGACGATTTATATATTCAGTAACACGAACAAAAACATAGCTTAATTGAATAATAATAATTTTTGCAATAAGCCCGAAGATATCATACCAAATGGAATAAAGAAATATGAAAAATAATATGGAATATATAACTGCTTTCAAGTCCTTTATTTCGAACGATGGTTCATATTATTGAATTGCAGATAGAGTAGAATAGATATGACCACAATAAAGAAAATATAGGGACAATGTTAAACGCTTCACTGCATTATAAAATTTACGCAATAGATAAAAACAGAGAATATTTAACACAGAAAAATGAGAAGGAATTACAGGAGAGAAAAGAGGGAAGGGAGAAGATAGCCTTATTAGATAACTCTGCGAGGCTGAGACACAGTTAAAAAGTAATACAATGGAAATTCACACGAAAGTCCGACGTCGCTACTATTTCGGAGGAAATAGCCGAAGAGCATGGTATTTCCGACCGCGGCCCGAGAAGCGGAACTTCCGCAGTCATTGTTCTGGAGAACGGAACGCAGGATGCAATTAACATCAGTACGTGACATAAGTCTGGCAATTACTTCTACCAAGAAAGTCAATTATCCTCCGCTGTTCCCAAATTCCTCATGCACAACTCTCCAGTTGATTGTAAATGAATAAAATTTTGATGACAAGTCTTTCTATGCTGCACAAAAATAACTATGGCGATTTTTTTGCAATTATGTACCACGAATTAAAATATGTATGCACTGATTCTCTTTTCATCCATTCGACCGTGGATTATAAAGTATGAAGAATTATTCGAAATTATTCTGTATTCTGATGTCTCCATGTTCCTGGGCTTCACCGCGTGGATTTTTCTTTATGACGACAGTTTCTCCGGTATTCCAACCGGCGTCTTCAGGTCGAACCATCGACCTGAAGACGCCGGTTGGAATACCGGAGAAACTGTCGTCATAAAGAAAAATCCACGCGGTGAAGCCCAGGAACATGGAGACATCATCTAGACAACGCCGCGGAAAACTACGCATATTCTGTATTCTTTTTAAACTAAGTTTCATGATCCTAAACAATTCAATATTCCATGAAATTAGTTAACTAGCATCATTACAATTCAGTCGCTTAACGCGGCCAGAAATAATCAAGCAGGTATGAACAGACTGCTTGCTATCATTCACAATCCACAAGCTAAGAGTATTTCGTGAATTTCTGGGCAGCACTTAAATACATTAAAGTAGGAAATAAATATCAGCCAAATAATTCAGGAATATCTTATCGAAACGCATCTACAAATGCTAATTATTTTCTGATAAAAAACTATTTTACGCAAATTACCCGATATTGTTAATTTTAAAGTTAGTGAATACGTTTGAAGGCAATTACAGAACATAAAAATGAAAGCTGAGACAAAAGTATTTCCACAGACTGGCCCACGTAGGAAATTAACATACGTCTCTCCCATAAGTGGGCCAAAGATCACGGGCGAACGTGACGGAGTTACGTATCTGGGTGAGCTGAAGTCCTCATCTGATACCTTGATTCAAGAGGAGACAGCGAAAGAGGAATTAGGGAGCTCAATCTGGAATCTCAACGGATACTATGTAAACTTGGGGATGAAATTCTCAATCCTCTTAGTGGTAGGATTACCACCGTAACTGTTTAAAAGCGGTGTTCATTCATTCGTTTCCACTGAAAACATAGATCTCGTCCCCAAGGATACTACCCAACGATTGTTATAGCCCACCATTCATCTCATTCCCAGTCTGCACAGTGGGTTATGCATGCTATCCATTGAAATATGCATTTACGTAATTTCACATCTCTTAAAGGAAAAATACATCTGAAGTTGGAACCATCAATTGATATTCCGTTGAAGACCTGAAATAATTTGAAGGAAGCCCAGAGACAGTGAACAAAAATGAACGTATCCGGATAAAACAAGAAAATTTGTGAATTAAGAATCCGATGAAAAATGGCCGAGGCTTTAGAAATTAATTTACGTTTCACGCAATGGTCTAATATAAAAAAAATCTCATGTTCAACCAACTCGTATTCCAACATCTCACAGAATGTTCACAGTTTAAAAAATGATTTACCCAAATAAACCATTAAATTTTAATACATAGAATATAAAATTCCAAAATTGAATATTTAAGCAATTTATGCATCAAACATTGAAGCAAATGGGAATGGAGTTTTTTTTAAATCCATTGTGACTAAAATAAATCATGAAGTTGTATCCATAATAAGCTAGCGATCTTGCGCCAAAAAAAAGCCGAAAAAAGATAACCGTTCGAACACGAGTACTGTTTTGAATTCAATCAAAGCATATCTCAATCTCGAATCCTCAAGAGAGGGAGATAACGGACATTTTGAAAAAAAGTAATCCATTATCGAAAGCTCTGGCTCTTCACAAAAAAAAGATAAAATATTCCGGTTGCCAACGATTGGGAATACTTACGAAATTTAGAGAAAAAAAGATGGCACTGTTAAGCGGGACAGGGAATAGAAGGAAGTGGATCATTAAGGGGAATAGATGAGCTGATAGGCACGTCAATTCAACCATTTAACGGGGTCCCCACGCACATTAATGAATAGGTATTTGGTTCAACGGGTGCCCTTAAGGGGACTTTAGATCTCCCAAGTCGCAGAGTAAAGGCCTGTTTACACGGTACATTAAAACGTACGGGTTAATGTTTAAATGTATGAATGCGAGAATGAACGCCAAAATGCACCGTGTAACCACCAAACCTGTGCAAATGCATGCACAGAAGAACCTGTTCTAATTTGGCTCATGCATTCGTACATGTTCCGTTCCGGTCCACAAAAATCATTCATGCAAACAGACATTAACTCGTACGTGTTAATGTATCGTGTAAACAGGCCTTAAGACACGGTCCAGCGATCAAGAGGGTAATTCGATTGTCTTTCCAGAGTGTGAACTGAATTCCCAGCTAGTCTTCACATCGAACAGATAGAATGAGATGAATATCCCCCAAATCGAGTGATGCACGAGTTTCACTTCGGGTAATTGAGATTTCGCTTCGAATGATGGGGTAAAGTTCATGTGAGTGTCCTCGTAAAACTGCTAACATGGAGGCCCGTGACGACGACGAAATCCAAGAGAATTCTTAGCATATAATACGAAGTCAGAGTAATCCGAATGATTCGTTGTATAGAGGAATACTACAGCAATCTAACTCCTCCGTTACCTGTCTAGAAACAAGCACAGAGGACTAACATAGAAAATACGTGAAAAATAAGCAACGCCAAGGTTTAAACCTTAGCTAATTTAGCTATATACTGAAACTCACCTATGATAGAGAGATTCTAAACGTTGAAATCTGTTCCGAATGAATAAAACACTGCATTAAAACAGAATGCAATCATTTCTTCAACCTTCAAATGCCCCGTTTAATTTTTGTAGGAAAACAACATATTACTAACGAATTTATAAATGCAAACAAAAAATAGGAAAGCTCTACAGATGTTACATCAAATTATACCGCTCCGTTTATTCTGTAGATATGGATGGGATGTCATGATGTTAAATAAAATATTTGGCGCAAAATTGTGTTACTACTGTAATAATTGCAATGGGATGTCATTAATTGTAACTAAGTCATGTTCAAATATTACATAGCAAGCTCAACAATCCTTATACTGACAATGAGTCCAATAAAGGCAGAAACTGCCACCCCTCGGTGGCAGAGGACATCGGTATCCATTAAGAACAGATTCCCGATGCTTCAGCTCCAGATCTCCGAAACAGGTCGATAATAAACGGAAACGCGTAAAATACTGCGGTAATCTATTTCCACGTTTGGCATTAGTCAATGACAGGTTCAGCGCCCCAATTACCACCCTCGGCAAGTCAACGAAAAGTGGAGCATCCACTGACTACGGTCAAGAAATTTCTTTCGAGGAATCGGTGAATGTATTTTAATAAGCACATCGCGTTTTTCACGCACGTTCGAATCACAAAACCCTCCGATCTAAACAGAGGTGAAACGAGCCGTGAAATTACTCCGCAACGAAATTAAATTACGTCTTCTTGAAGTCGATTGATGACGACAGATGACGGTCGCCGCAGCATCCGGAGGTGATTTTGTTCCACTGCGCGTAGCTTCCGAGGAACGCTTTTCCATCTCACGTGTGAGTTACGCTATCAAACGTGGGCCCGAAAATCTCACCGCCGCGCCGTGCCAATCAATACCGTTCGTTAGTATACACCACATAATGAGAAAAATGTCACTTAATGTACACGAGCAGGTTATGATTAGTTAGCGAAAACGAAGGACCTCAACAGTATAAATTGACTATTATCATCCCATTGTAGCCTTTCGCGGTATGCTGAATAATAAGCGGTCATCGGCGCCGACTCCATGGGGCCTGCGGGGGCCTGAGCCCCCTCAAAAATTCGTTAGGGGGGGGAGGAATAAATGTGTCAGGCTTGTCGATTTTTCCCGCAGTGTCGAGTTATCAAGATTCGTGTTTTCAGGGTTGATCTTATGACTCTTCTAAAATGCTAAAAAAAAACTTTAAAACTCACTATTTATAAAATTTCCCGCGGCAAGACTCAGATACGCGGAGAGATATCAGTATGAGCCCCCCAATATTTTTTATAAGTCGGCACCCCTGTAAGCGGAGAGGCTTACGGAATATGCAACGTGTCTATCATTGTAGACAACAGTTTCGCCGCCATTGCAGCTCGATATTTAAGGCCGATGAAGTGCAGAGAGGTGGTTTCCATCGTCACTTATACATCTCCATCGGTGTCAGGCGTCTTCTCATCCTGACTCAGAAGGATGAGCCTGAGTGACGGCCGACGCCTTTGGCTTCGGAGTCACTGAGCAAACTACTACGCTATTCAAGTACCTTAATTCCAAAGGCAATTTACAGACGTTCATCACTTCTAACGCCATGAACCACGAAAAAAAAGGCATTGATATCAAGGAACTTGGATAGCGTCGAGGACTGCGCAGTGGCTCGGATAGACGGTTCGTGGTTCGATGACCAATCCAGGGAACCATTTCGCCACGGCAATTACTGTGGATTATGTTGGTGATTCGTCAAGAACAAGAATAGTTGAGCGGGAATAATGCGTCCCCTCAAATTAATTTGGACCGGCAGATTCTGAAATCATTTCTTCGGTGGTCGCCAAGCGACGGCCAGCAGCAGCCCGGATCGTCGCCTCCCACGCTCCCACCCTACTCCCATTCCACCACCTATCCTTCCGAGCGACTTAAACCCCTCCCCCCCCCCCTCTTCAATCCGCCACCACCTACCTACTTCATCTTCCACCTTGAGGAAATGCGAGTGAGTGGGTGGGGGCGAAGGAATGCGTGCCCCGTTGCCAAATTTCCCACGCCATCCACGAGAGATTTCGCCCCTTACTCGAGCCGCCAATGCCGGCGGCATCGCGTGTGTGTGTGTGCACTTGTAATGCGGTCATTAAGTCCCTGCACCACGCACTCAAGAGGGAATAAGCAATTTAAAAGAGGGCAAATACCTCCCGCACGACTGCTATTTGAATGTTATTGAATTACTCGCGTAAAATTATATTACATACCGCAATTTATTTTTACTAGCCACGGTTTCGAAACAGTATGTCATAGACTTTGGCCATGTTATAAGGCTTGATGGTCTGATGAAAACAATCGTAGAAGGGCAGGTGGAAGGGAAGAAGGGCAAGGTATGGTACCGGTTGAGTTACATAGGGTAGGTTATAAAGGATGTAAAAGAGAAGAAATACTTCACTATGAAAAGGCTAGCGTATGGGAGATCGGAATATTAAACCAATCTTAGGATTTTGGATGATAACGAAGATGAAATCAGATGAAATTATTAAAAAATAAATGGTCATCAAATTTGGTACTCAGATAAATGCTGACAATAGTGTAAACTACTTACTCTGGAAATTACAAAATGATATAATACGTTAATCGCAAATAATACCTGCCAACATTCTGGTGGAGTAGGACCCATGCTTTCCATTAAGAGGGCACACGGCACTTCCGATCGACTGCTCGCATTAGGCATTTTTTTAACAACACATAATTTTTAAAGTTACGCTATCAACATCAAATTTTTAAGGTATAATGTTGAGTATACTCTATATAAACTTTGAAATGGTGGTGAAATTCAAGTTTTTCGGGCAATACTGACCTACTGATTTTTTATTCTAATTAAGCCATTAGAACAACTTTTTGGCTCGTGTAAATTCTCAATAAGATTTCAAATGAACCAAAAATCATGCTATAACAGTTGGGAGCAAAGATATTTTGATTCAAGGAACGAACCACAGGAACATATGACACAATTGAAATCTGCACTATTTTTTCCACAAAATGACCTGGGGATTTATTTACTTTGAGGCAAAAATAAACCGATAGAGGAATTTTTATCAAAGGAACTTTGAACCCGAGATGTAAGAGCCAATCATGTATTGAATTGAGTGGCATATAATTGACACCATACGAACTTTTCCATTAAAACTAACGGATATTTTTTAACCCTGCACTACAAAGTATGATGCGAATTAAGATTAGCAACGAAATTTATTATTTATTCCTATTTAAAGACTATATTTCATGAACGTTTAGGGTGATCGAAGGTGTAGAGCGTGTTGAGTGACTAATAAGCGCGGAATGTAAGCTCGCTTGCGTTAGCGACGAGGGAGACTTCAACGCTCCGCCGAAAAATCACCTCCGGGTACGTGTGGTTTTTCCGAACTCAACAGAGAATCATGACAGATTTTTTGTCTCAAGAGATTTTATGGAAGGTTACAAGGAATGACACTGAAAGATGCCAAAAACAGGAGCAAGGCTTTTAATGACGAGCAGCTATTAGCGCTTGACATATAACGCATACCGTAAAATTAAATCATGAATATAAAATTATTTTCTTCCCGAATGTCTTTCAACAGCTAAGAGCTTTCGGGATTATGGCTAAGTTTAATAATTTAACATAAATGTTTCACAACATAAATACGCAGCGCATGTATAGACAATATATTTGAAAACTGGCCAGTTCATTCCATGAAGCTGGATGAAAAGTTACAAATTGGAACACTGAAACAGTTTCGATAAACAATGATATCAAAAGTATTGGAAAGGTCAAGAGATAATTACTACCACAAATAGTAGAAAATTATATTAAAAAATAATTTCATTATTATTAGAGAATTTTTAATTAAAATTTACACGTGATATATGATGATTCGCATTAAATCATCATGCATCTCATACACAGCTAAAAACTGAATAGCGAAATACATTACCAATTGTACACCGTGTACCCCTGGGCTTCGCTAGGTGATATGCCTAGAATTTCATAGAATTATTTATTAAACTACAGTTTCGGCATAAATGACTTCACTCAATAATAATACGGCACGATCCTACCGCGTCAAAAAAGGCAGTAAGTACCACTGCATGCAGGAAAAAGTCGTTGACATTGATTCCTCACGACTTTTATTCACAAGTACTCGCGCATACATAGATTCCTTCACCCCGTCACCACCCACTTCCTCCTTACCCTCCTAACGCTGGTCTTTCCTTTCTCTCAACCGCTTCTTCCATTGATGGCCCGATACTCATTTTTACACGCTCACCACAGCGAAAGTGGGGCGCGCGCCTTTTTTAGTGAGCAGTTCCGGATAAGCAAGGCAGGACATAGGTACCCGCTCCTCGTATCGAATCAAGTTCTCGGACAGGGATGAAGATCACAATAATAACAACAGCGCACGCCAAATCTCATGATAATATAGGGAGCGGAGAATTTGGGCAATCGAGGACAAAGCCGAGCAGAACATCCGATGAGACAGCCATGAAAATTTGGAATGTGAGACGAGGGGCTGGAGAAAATTTCAGTGGCGTCACCACTTCTAAATTACTAATAACTCAATAATCAGACTCGGAGGGAGCCAAATCTCAACTTAAAAACCAATTAAAAGTTCATATTTTGAGGCAGGAGATATGAGAGAAACTTAGCAAGAAGTCTTCTTGGAATTTCCACCAATTTAATTCGTTGCATATCGCCAAGATTTAAACGGACGACTCGTCCATCGTCATCAGGATGAATGAATAAGTTTGACAGAACAAAAAAACGTCGAGATGTAATTATAAACAGCTACTGCAATCATGTCACTCCTGATCGGCCTAAAATATTTAGTTAATTTGGATAAAAAGGAGGATTTCTTTCATTTTTTTATTTTCTTTAAAATCGGATTCCCTCATTGCTAAGTTTATACCCGTGTCTCGATTAAAATTACTTTGACTAAGCCTGATATCAATTTCCTTCTCAGAAAGCCTGTCCCGGAAGTTGTTGGAACGGCATATGAATTCGGTGCTCTCATAGGACTTTGTTTTAGAGCATGATGTTAAATATGCTCGGACTATCATATCTAAATGAAGAGGGTGAGGAATTCATGGAATTGATTATAGCCTTATTTAAAGACACGTCATTTTTGCATTCACTACCCGTCCTATTGAATAATGTGATTCACATTCTGTATCATGATAGTTTTTCTGTATTTTACAATCGATGAGGGTGTCTCCAGTGCTGTTATGTGCAAAGATTTTTCTATCCCTCTTCCCTCGTAAATTCTATTCTAGACCACATGAACCCGTTCTCTTTTTCTAACCACAATTTTGCAAACCGCGCTTTCCTATGTAAATAGAAACTCATAAGGTCAATAAGATTACATTCAAGACATTGCTATTTATTTAAATTTATTACGTTTAATAGTGCTTGTACTTTTTATGTTTGGTATATTGTGCCACTGTAAACTGGCATGCTGTACGTGGACAACTTGATAAATTAATAAATACATATCATTATGAGACAGATCAAGGCCAGTTGTCGTTGGAAACTGCAAAAATCGAAGCAGGAAAATCGAGGGATAGAGCTCTGGGCTACAGTCTCGGCTTAAAACCTAGGTGGAACTCCGTAAAACCTTCTTCTAAAATACTCTCGGTCGCTGTTGATGATTTTTTTTCGGGTGTACCCCACGTACTTATTGGGTTTGTTTCGCGACGTCTCGTGGCCTTTGCTGGTCACTTCTTAGGGAACGGTAATTCCGTGGAGAATACTTATAAGGGTTCATAGAAGAAGGTTGATAGGAGAGGGGGTCAAGGAGTTGTCATTTTATTTTTATACAACTTCAGAGAAGGATCCCACGTGTGGTTGATTTTTAATCCACGATCCCTCTTGAAGTTTACCGGTGTCGTTCTTCCACAGCCAATGCTACAAGGAATCCTCCTTCAAATGCAGGTTTTTCTTAGTTGTCTGTTTTCTCACCCCTTCCTCAAACTTTTACAATCCTCGCCCACCTTTTCCTCAAAAGTATTAATGAACTGTCCTCGTGTACTGTGATGTCTTGCACCAGATGATGGATCTGAGAGCCGAAACGCGTCGAACGCATCCAAATAATAGTGGAAAAGCGAAATTACATTTTATTTTGACATGCCGAAATTCCTCTTATACCTACGCGCCTAAATCGGTTGAATTCACTTGGAACCAACTCGCTCAAAATAGGGTAGTTTCCTTCATCAAAGAAAACGAAATGCATTGATTGCGATTCCTTACCCACCATTAGTGTATTCATAATATACAAATTATTTGGTTTTAGAAATCCCAGTTTAGACGAATGGCAATGGTCAATTTTAACCGCATTTGAAAAAAGGCCAGATTGGCGCCCATGCGATGCCACTGCACGTGACGTCACAGGGACTTAGTTTCTATACGAGTATATAGGAGTTTTATATCGCCTGAGATTTCCAATGCATGCATGAGGCACAGAGCACAGCGAAACATCTCCTAATAATGACCCATTAAAATTACTTATGCTCGGAAAGTTTCCTTCGTTTGATAGGGTAATAATAATCCTTATTTAAGCCAAGCGCTACCTGCTAGCAGGGTACTCTGCTAGCATCCTGCGTCGTATCAGCGCTCAAAGCCTTGCCCCTAGATAACCTCACATGGCGACAGCTGGAACTAGAATGACATCACACGGAATTTTCCCAGCATTCCTACTTAGCCGTCGCGTTTTCGCTCGATTGAAATTTTTCACTTTTCGTTTAATTTTGAAAAATAGATATCGTCATTCAAAAATCTAAGAGCGATAAAAGCGTACTCCAGTAATATTTAGGCAATAAAAAAGTAATAGGAAACCACCCTATTGCGGTAAAAATTGGTCCGGCAACACCAACGGCTAAATAGAATGAAACCATTTCGCGAAGCGTGAGAGTGTGTGGTCGTTTGGGAAGCGAACAGTTGCGAGGGACCACGCCCAGCGCAGAAAACGAGAGAGGCAGATAGAGGAAGAATTTGGAGGAGAGAAAAAGACGTTTCATTAAACACCCAAAGGCTCGCCCCCAACCACCTCGAACGAGGCTCAACAAGGGTCGGCCACACTTAGAGAGGGGAAAGAATACGAACGGGGGAATATGCTGGAGGAATAAAAGGAAGGAGAGGCTGTAGAACGTCTTCGAAACGTGGGCGGGCGAAGGAGTGGACCCGGAACTTCTTTTCCCTCGCACCCACACCGTCCCACCATTTCCCCGACTGTCTCCAACTCAGATTCACCTTGTGCAACTTAAAACGGTAGCGCCGACCTGCGCCTCAAGAAGATGCATCACTACCGCTCCGCCAGTAGTATTTTATGTAACATTACGAACCTGCCGTGTCAACGGCGGTGAAATTTAGAAGGATAGCCATGGGAAAAAATTCCCCCGAATCTGGAATAGGGTAGTTTCCTTCATCAAAGAAAACGAAATGCATTGATTGCAATTCCTTACCCACAATTAATGTTTTCATAATATACAAATTATTTGGTTTTAGAAATCCCAGTTCAGACGAATGGCAATGGTCAATTTTAACCTCATTTGAAAAAAGGTCAGATTGGCGCCCATGCGATGCCACTCCACGTGACGTCACAGGGACCTAGTTTCTATACGAGTAGATAGGAGTTTTACATCGTCTGAGATTACCAATGCATGCATGAGGCACAGACCTCAGGGAAACATGTCTTAATAATCACCTATTAAAACTGGCTAAGGTCGGAAAGTTTTCTTCGTTTGATAAGGTATTAATAATCCTTATTTACGCCAAGCTCAGATTCTTCAAGCGCTACCAGCTAGCAGGGTACTCGGCTACCTGCTAGCATCCTACGACGTATCAGCGCTCAAAGCCTCGCCCCAAAGTCACCTCACTTGCGGCAGCGGGAAGCAGAACGACGTCACGCGGAGTTTTTCCCGGCATTCATACTTACCCGTCGCGTTTTCGCGCGCTTGAAAATTTTCACTTTTCATTTAATCGAGAAAAATAGATATCGTCGTATAAAAATCAAAAAGCGTGAAATACGTACTCCAGGAGTTATAATCTCTCGATTAAGGCAATAAAAAAATAATAGGAAACCACCATATTGAACCACGGACCTTTGGCTGCTGCGCAGACCAGTACGCTATCTACCGAAACTGCTGCTTTGAAACTGCCATGGGAGTTCAGGAATTTGGATGTATTGGTCTCAAGGCGTCGGAAACACAGCAAGCCGTCTCCAGAGGTGTGTGGTGGAGGGTGTAAGGATACCAGCCGTTTAAAAATAAAAAGGAAATGCTCCCACGAAATTCCGCCCAGTCTTTCATGAAGTCATTCATTATTCGGGAGAAAAACGAATTCCCATACCTATACGTTCGGCAAAATATCTCTCTTAATTAATCGTCTCTGTATAACATGGAAATAAAGAGAGGTTATAATATGATGTACTCTATATTCAATTCATATAAGAGGAAGTAAAAAGTAAGATTCCACTGATTTCTTTCCTATTTCATCCCGGTGAAGGTTTAAAGGAATTTAATCAGAGTGAAATTCGATGAAATTTCAATGTTTTATTCACAACTCATCCTTTGATTTCTGTATTCCACTACCTTTATCAGGATATTTTTTCTGTATTCCATAATCGATAAATATATCCCTATATAGATATATGGTATAAGATATAGATGGAGCGAGTATTGAGCGGGGATGGGTGCTGTTACTATAGCAGGTAGTTAAACAGTGTTGGAGGGTAGAATGTAGGGTAAACGAGGGAGAGGAAAGAAGAGAATAGGATTTTTAGATACAATGAAAGGTAGTAGGCCTTATGATGAATTTAAGAGGGAAGTCCATGAAGGCATGGAAGACTTCATAGATACTCCACGCAATCCTAACGTAATCGGTATAATACTCTAATAATAATTGAATTATACGCTGGTAGAGACCGAAAGAGGCATTATATCGTAGATAAAGTCTCCTCTGCATTAACAGCTTGAGTTTGAATTGTGAATATATTTACGAATGTATTTCGTATATCGTAGTTTCAGGTTAATCCTATAGTGTCCGCCGATGATCCGGTTTCTTTATGCGAGCCCACTTTCCCCCCTCAGCGGTCAGCCCCTTAAACTTTTCGGAGAGGTCCCTCAGACGATAAGGTTGGCGCCAGAGGATTTGGATGGGGGAGGGGGAATGGCGATTTCTCACCCGACGGGTCGACTAGAGAAGAGAGCGGTCACGGAGGACGGGGCGATTATTAACCCTCCACCCATCCCACACTCCCTTTGGAGCTTAAGGCTCCCGCTTCCATCCTTCTTTTTTTCATGACGCATGCTCTTAGGTACATTGAAAGTTTCAGGGTATCAAAAGTAAGATCCTTGACAAGATTTCCAAGTGTCTCATAAATTTTTATCTCATTATTTGTGCTGCGTTTAAATGTAGCCATTCATTAGAAGAATGAGTCAGGCCTTACCCAATTCCTAACTTGTATATGACACATCACCACTTTAAAAAATAATTCAATTGCAGCGAATTTAACGATGAGTAAAAAACTGTAAATAAATAAAAACCATTGAACGAGCTGAAAAAATGTTTGCATTATCAAATCCCGTGATGGCGACCCGATACATCCCCGCCTCAGGAGCACATGTCGCCCATAAGGCTACTATGGGTGTTCACTTTGGGTGTCTTAAAAAGCGTAAAATACAAGCCAAAAATGAAAACCGGGGAAAGTACGCCGTAAATGTACACGGAATAATCATTAAATCCAACATAAATCGAAACATAATGATATATTTGCAACAATAAAGTCACTTCCCCCTTAGGGAGCATATATATGTTAGCGCAAAAAGGAAATATTTGCGGTGCGTAACCATGGACAGGAGCAAGGGAAACCAAATTTTCTTGAGAATCAGAAGTGGCGCCAAAAACTTTGTCTTAATACTTTTGACTGCATATTCCATACTTAGCAAATGTACTGTAAATTCAATATTGGACCATGCTTTCATGCAGAGAAAGAGGACCAATTCATTACCCCACTATATTTTCACATCACACAGATAAATTAAGAGAGATATTTTTCCGACCGGACAGGTATGGAAATTCGTTGTTCCCCGAAAGGTAAAAGACTAATAATTTCTAGGCGTGATTTCTTTAGAGCATTTACTTTTTATTTGCCAATGGCCGATGCCATTAAACCAATATAGGCGGCTTGCGAGGTAGTATGTAGGAGTGGATGAAGATACTGTAGCCAGAGAATTCCCTCAACTACCCTAATGACTATAAATAGGGAATTTTAATGGGCAGTTTAAGGATGTAGAAATGCGGCTAGAGAAAAGCATTGAAGAGTTCTCCTAGTAAGGAGGGAAACATCTGAAAGGAAACACAGAATTGAGAGGCCAAATGAAAAGATTCCCTTTCCGGGAGGCGTTTAAGACTCGGTGACACATTCCACTTCCCTGTGGAGTGGGGCAGACGCTGAGATTGACCGAAGGCAACTTGTGCATTCAAGGCGTCGAGCGCACAAGATGCCCAAAAGTTGAATGACTTACTTTCCCGCAGCCGCCCGTCACGGCAGTAATAGCTTCCACTCGACGACGCCACTGGGATTTGAATCGTGAGGCTCTGAAGTAGCTACATGAATACATTAGAAGAGATAATGGAATTCCGTGATGGGTCACGAATGCGCTCGATATCGCTGAAACTATTTAACTACGGCATCGGTTACGTTCTTCTCTCCATTTGAATGTTTTGAATACGTCGGCAGCAATGATGTTACCAAGTCGATTTGCAACAATAGAGACAATTCAGCGATTAATTTAACTTAAAAAAATGTACATTTCTCTTTTTACGGTACACTTCCTTTCATGAATCACTTGTGCAATGATTTTTAATCATTTAGGAGAAGTATCCATCGTAAGCCATCTTTCAAAATAACACGTGGTCATCTTTGCATCAAATGCGTATATTATATACGGAATTTTCATTGAAAGTTTCGACCATTTTACTGGGAGCACGAATAATGCTTGCTGCTGTGCTCTAATCGATATAGGGAATTTCAATTATTTGTTCAGGGATGGAAAATGGATCATTAGAAATACCGAAATAAGTACTCGCAATTTTCCACGATTATAAACTTTCATTACGACCTAGGTTTCGATATAACTATATCAACTTTAAGGTAAAAAATGGAAAACTTCCTCTTTATCGCCCTATTTCTTCTGATTTTATAATTAGAAACATTGGAAAAATAGGACAGCGATCCTTAACATATAAAATCGTTTCCGGCTTAATTTTGTGGAATAATGATATATCCATGACTATCGCACAAATGGTAATATCCACATTATTTTATCTATCACTTAACCGGCCATGGTTTCGACACTAGGTGTAATTTTCAAGGTGAAAATTTCAACCTTGAAAATGACACCAAGTGTCGAAACCAGGGACGGTTAAGTGATAAATAAAATAGTGTGGATATTACCATTTCTGCTTTAATCGTGGATGGAGCGATCCTTAAAATTGCTGTTCTCCTTGCAAATCGGGGGTTCGTATGTAGATGCTTCCTAACACCTCCTGCCACACACCCTTTGAGGCGGTTGGTGGGTTATATCCGATTGCAGATGGTTATTCTTAAGGAACCACAATTTAAGTAAATATTTTCCTTGAGAAACCTCCATGACCGATTGTAATCAAGGAAGTCGTCCGCAGCTATACAGTAGGTGGAGCGAAGGTTAACGAGGGTCGCGCATGAGGTGTGGCCGGTAGGAAGTGAAGGTGTTTCGGAGGAATGAAAGAACTCATTAACGTCAAGGGAGCAGCCAAGGACGCCGCCGCCGCCCGAAATATTTAACTGCATAGGATGGGAGTGGTAAGGGCTGTTTTGGGTGGAGAGAGAGAGAGATAAAGAGTCAGAGAGAGAAGAGTGTCAGGTACTGTGTGATACGGGGTGAAAGGGAAAAAGGGTGCGAGTGTATGGGCGAATGGCATCGGGGTGACTCTAAAGGAGGGGTAAATGACACGCACACCCTCGTGGGCTCCCATTCATTGTCACCGACAGAACCCCGGGAAGGAAGGCACCCCAGAAAAAGAGATGCGACGTAGACGTAGCACTCCATGTGGTTTATTTCAGTCCTAGCGCATGAATGACGGTAAATTGATAAATAAGAACTAGAAATCAGCATTTAAATTTTTTTAAATTGTGTTAGAAAAAAATTTCCAGGCTGGGAGATGAATTTTAACAAAACAAAAGTACTTCTCTATTTCCACACTTCTTTGTTTCGACCGACCCAGGTTTCGGCACATAATGCCATTTTCAAGGTGGCATTGTGTCACAGTTAATTTATTAATATGCATACATTGCTTGCGAGCTTGTAGCAGATATGGTAAAAATAAAAAAATCTGGAACTCTTTTCTTCAGGATGACTATTGGTCCGACATTCGTCTCAGACGTGAGGGAAACCGGTTAAACCCCACGTAGACCACCATGTAACGATGTTTTTGTTGTTGGTAGGATTTTTCTCGCCTTTATACGTGATTCCGAACCGTGAGTTCCGATTCAGGTGGCTCCTGATTGGCTGGCCCCTCCTTGCTTCCTTAATTTTCCAAAGGATGGGCCTCCACGATTGACTGAGAGCATATATATCCAGATAGAACTCTTCATCGTAGCAACGCCAATTGTTGATTCGGCTCCAAGTAGCCGCAGCGAAAGGAGACGCTGAACCGAGCTAGATAGGGAGGATTTTCTGATGGACCGATGGAAAGGTTCCTACCACTCCCGTCGCCCTGGCGAGGCGCGCCGGTCGCTCCCAAGTAATTACCCAATCGCTCGAGGATCAGGAATAATGGAGGGCCTAAACGCGAAGGTAGAAGACCCCAGACGCCATCCTAGCCCACAGACGCAGTGGAACGAGTCGCTGACCAAACGTTAATGACCCTCCTATCCGGTTTTCCTACCATGCCCTATCTTCTGATACGGGAGAGTGTTTGGGAATTATCAATCTCACCAACAAAAGGGAATCTATTTATGGAAAAGTACTAACAATTAATACCAAATCGTAATCGCATTCAACTCCAAAACAAGACACCGAAATGATAGGAAGTATGATATGATTGGAGCTCAATTTAATGATCAGAATGGTAATGGTACAGCTAAAAATATACTGTACCTTCGCAATACACAATATATGGAAATAACACATTCAAAGTGGTAGCAGTGATAATATAAAGGTACTCAGATATCGCGGAATTTAAGTAAATTTACGAAAATTAACTAAATTAATGTAAACATTAAAATATTGATGAATTGTATCATTAAAAATAAAAGAAAGTTTTACTGAGTTTTATGATTTATTGGTATTGTATATATCATTGTAAATTTGGAATTGGAATAGGGTACTGTACATAAAACAACCGAAAAATGATGCTAAGGACTTTTATATTTAAATGATATCACCTGCTGACAAGTCCTTAATTACATAGTGGTGAACTACCGATTAATTTTACATATTTTGTTTACATGAACATGCAGTATTTTTTGTGTGAATGAAGAATGTATATTATAATACTGTCAATTTTCAATAATGCAAGTTAATTAAGACATACTTAATTGTTCCATGAATCTAGAGCGAGCCAGTGAAGCAATAGATAGGCAGTAATAAATGATAGTACATATTCAATCCCCAACGTATACGTTTTTTCTGTAGCCTTGCCTTTCATGGAAAAAGCTATTTTTTTAATTAAAGACAACAAGGCGTAGTTGAACTTAACTATCACAACTTCACCCTTCACAAAATGCGTCTTCACTTTATATTTCCAGAGTAATTAATTTTTATAGATCCGCTAATTTTTCTCCAGTTATACAATTTAGAATTTTCAGAAATATGTCAATTTAAATGGTAAAAATGCCACAAGTAGGTAGACATTCTTGGGACTATTAATTAGTTTCAGGCCAATACATTTTTAATGTAGACATTTCTTAATGAGAACCTAGCCTTGCATTAAATTACTATTTCATAAAAGCCTGCCTTAAATCTTTTCTCCCTTAGGTGGAAATTTTTCACATTTACACCCTGTCAAAAACATTTCGCTTCGTAAAGAAGGACAAATTTCCTTACACAAGTATTTTTACACAGAATAAAAGCGTATTTTTTTCAAAATTTCACAACTCATTGGAAGAAATATGATTCTCAGATTGGCGCGGATCAATAGCCAGATGATTAAATTGAATGTTCAAGCGTTTCAACACAAATATGACATCATGTACAGTACTAAGAGAACACTACAGATGTGGGAGAGGATAACACACGCTCTCGTCATTACGTTGTACAGCAACGGCGGAAGTGTTTCGTCACAAGAACTTTCAAAATAGTGGACGCTGGGAACAGTGAGCTTCATTAGTCGGTGTGCCAAAGTAGCCCTTGAAGATTGAGATACGTCCGACGATTTCGCCGTTCAAAGTGTTCATACTAGTACGTGCCTCACATTCCATTTCCTCAGATACCCACAACCGAGATGACAGGCATTTGGTTCCTGCAAGTATACTCACAATGATGTTTGCAGTGCCACTGTAGGGCGAGGCATTGATTACAAGCACAAGCTTAGCGCGATGAGAATAATGTTAAGGTTAGGGCATTGTTCATAGTACATTTTCAAACTGTTACATGAAATAAGATAACATAAATAACAATAATAATTGGGGCTCCCTGAGGTAACTTCTTGATGCATCTTTGATTTGCGGCATTGATAAAAAATGTTAAAAATTGGTTAAAAAACTACTATGGATTGAAATAGCTACCGTAGATTTTATAAATTTTAAATGCATACTTCGTGAAGATTGAAATGATAGTTCATAAAAAATATCTGCTCCATAATTTATTATAAGTTTTATTTTTTAAGTAATAATCAAACTCTGAGTAAAAATGCCTCTCTAAAACACACCATTCGGTAACCAGTAAGTCTATCCCTTGAAAACACCAATATCAAACCGAAATTTCATTACCAATCGCCGTAAAGTTATTGAGAGGTTATTTTTTACGGGCTATGATACAACAATAAATACATGGTTGTTCCAATTCTGGGTACCTATAAAACAGGTTAACCCTGGGGTTTTTACATGGTGTCAAAATGCCCGCACATTTTACGTAACTGTCTATTTTTATTTTTGTTTATCCTTCTCTTGCCAAGATTCTTCTCGCCTTCACACGAAATGTTTTTCATCGCGTTTCCGATCGTATGACGTATGCAGTTTTTCAAAGCATCGCGAACTACTAGTGGGAATGTAAGACTCGGAATATAAGTGCGTGGGCAAAAACTTCAGCAATTCGAGCAATTCAACTATTTGCGCAGCACATTAGAGGAAAACGGATACAGCAGTAGGGAAATAAGGGAGATAATATCTTTAGCAAAGGAGGCGTTCATTAATAGGACGGAGCTTATGCGAGGATCGTTATATAAGAATCTGAAGAAAAGGTTATGAAGAGTCTGATCTGGAGTGTAGCGCTTTATAGTGCGGAAACATGGACACATATGAAGAACGAGAGAAGACTTGAGATGTTCAAGATGTGGGTCTGGAGAAGGATGCAGAAGTTGAAATGGACGGAGAGGAGGAGGGAAGAGGAAGCGCTGGACATGGTGGGTGAGAAGAGGCAGCTTTTAGATGAGAGACGGAGGAGACAGAAGGTATGGATGGAGCGAGTACTGAGCGGGGAGGGGATGTTGGAAACAGTGATAGAGGGTAGAATGTTGGGTAAACGAAGGAGAGGAAGGAAGAGGATTTTTTGATAGAATGAAACGGAGTAGGCCCTATAGTTAAATTCAGAAACTTCAGAGCCTCTTTAGAACTAAGTCTTAATGCAAGGGTTTAAATACATGGATGTTCGTGTTTGTTTGCTTGTTATGTTTCAAACCCCGATGTAAAAGTCCAACGGTGCTGTTCTCGGTGGTATAATATTAACTAAATAAGAGGAAAGCCCATGAAGGAAGGGGTGACAGCCAGAATACCTCTTAAATGACCGATGGAAACCTGCCTTAATCGATAGAATGCTTAAAAAAATACAAATTAATATAGGACACGGGCCTAAGCCGGGGTTTACGGGGCCCGTTCTATAGGGCAAACGCCTTCCTGAACCTCCCTCTACAAGCAGATAAGCTGGTTTACGGTAAGGGTTTTAAATACAGTCAAATCACGCAAAATTTCATCCGCCGGTGGAAGCTGGGAAGAAATGCCTGCAAGATAAGAAGGAAAATACGGACGGAAACGCGATGAAAAAAAGTTTCGTGTGGAGGCGAGAAGGATCTTGGCTATAGAAGGGATAAATAAAAGATGCGAAGCCTCATTTCGACTTAATCGGGCATCAGGCTTTTTTTTCTTTGAGGCGTTCCCACCGATTATGTTCCCCCGCGCAGGAAAAAACATCCTTAAGTGGATGAAATTAGCGTGGAGGAGTCGGGACGGATGCCTGGTGAGGAAAAAATCCTTTTCGGAAATAAGACAATCGAGAAGGAACATCTTATCGCAACCGCCACAGTTCAACGTTCCATCATTGGCATTTTGATTCGCGCAACTTTTCATTCGGCCGGCATTTCTCTCAAGTGATGCCCTATTCTGCTGGCTAATAACCTCGATTCCAAAAAATAATGGGACTAATTTAACAAGATAATGGAGCTGCTGCGCCCAAATAATAAAAATATGCTCAAGTCACGAATTACGTATTGATGAGGGCACGGCTATTGTTAGG
Source organism: Ischnura elegans (assembly GCF_921293095.1). Lineage (NCBI taxonomy): Eukaryota > Metazoa > Arthropoda > Insecta > Odonata > Coenagrionidae > Ischnura > Ischnura elegans. Next base: position 97,241,439 of record NC_060254.1, read on the forward strand.
ATTCTTGCGTGAAAAGCCGCGGTTTGACTCCCGGTAATTATTTTGGATTCATTTTCACGGCAATGTCCACATCTGCTCATCAAATTTGACATTAATAGGTAATGTGTGGTTGTGAATATATGTAAGGTTGCCTATTGACGGTTTGATACATTGGGCCTTACACCTTGAGCGGCATGCATCACTTAAGTGAAGTCCGACTGGGAAATTTGTAAATATTTAGCAAGGTAACTGAACATATATTTGCAACTGCCTCATTTTTTCAAATACTTGTAATTAGCATGGATTCTTCATTTTTGCGGATTCGTATTTTTTGCATTTTTTAGACGCTTATTGGTATTTACAGCCACACTATTTTCTCCACGTTATAGAATGGTGGTAAGACATCACCAATCCGTAAGAAAACTGCAAGCAATAATGAGATCACGAAAATTAGCAATCGTGAAAATTCATAAGAGCTTAGCTATAAGATATATACCTTCTGTTTATGCCTTTTTTTCATCTTGTTTCTAAAAGTTAATTATTTTAAAGTAAATAGGCATTAATGCAAAACTGATATCTATCACTCTCACCTACTCAATGCCTCAACCCGAAGAAGGTGATTTTATAAGCGAGGGTAGAGCTCACGCCAGACTTATGGCTAATTTAAGGAAAAAGTAGAAAAAAATAATCGAATTATGGAAAAAATTAATTGCAAAATCGACTTAAAAAAAGCTTATTATTAATTCGAAAAACACTCAAAATACACATTTGAGTAGAAGAAAAAATCTGCGTAGAATACTTGCTTGAATCGTTAGCAGTTAAATTTACAAGCGCACGCAGATTAAACTTTTGGGATCACGGATGGGAACAATTCGGCCACACTAAACATTTTAAAAAAGATCAACTGATTACAATGTTTTCTTTATGATGGAACCAATTTTAACTCCAATCTTTCCAATTTTAACGGCCTTAAGAGAAATGTCTTCCACATGGGACGGATGACGATATCACAAAGCGGTAGTGACGCTGCACGGATTAAACGATATGGTCAAGATCGAAGTAGAAAAATCGATTTTGGATCGAAACTCGAAGATCACGGCACGATCACGATTTACTTGACCTTTGGCTATTAAAACTTGAATAGAGTGGTTTCCTATTATTTTTTATTGCCTAAATCGAAATATTATTACTCCTGGAGTACGCATTACACGTTTTTAGATTTTTAAATGACGATATCTATTTTTCGCGATCAAATGAAAAGTGAAAATTTTCAAGCACGCGAAAACGTGACGGCTAAGTATGAATGCCGAGAAAAGCCCGTGTGACGTCAGTCTGGTTCCCGCTGCCGCAACTGAGGTGACCTTGGGGCGATGCTTTGAGCGCTGATACGATGAAGGCTGCTAGCAGGTAGTAGAGTACCCTGCTAGCAGGTAGCGCTTGGCTTAAATAAGGATTATTAATACCTTGTCAAACAAATAAAACTTTCCGATCTTAGCCAGTTTTAATAGGTGATTATTAAGACATGTTTCCCTGAGCTCTGTGCACCATGCATGTATTGGTAATCTCAGACGATGTAAAACTCCTATCTACTCGTATAGAAACTATGTCCCTGTGACGTCACGTGGAGTGGCATCGCATGGGCGCCAATCTGGCCTTTTTCAAATGAAGATAAAATTGACCCTTGCCATTCGTCTAAACCGGTATTTCTAAAACCAAATAATTTGTATATTATGAATACACTAATGGTGGGTAAGGAATCGCAATCAATGCATTTCGTATTCTTTGATGAAGGAAACTACCCTATTCTGATTTCATTCGAGATCGATTTTCCCATCACTAGTTACGAGCTCCAAGCCCGATATATATAATAATTTCTTTCGGTTGTTAGAGATCAAATTTTAATGCTCACAGGCATTTTTGACGCGAGCACTTTTCCCAGCTCGTCTCCATGGGCGATGTCCCCATAAACATTGGATACGAAGGGCGGGAAAACCACCACCGAAACGAAGTGAATTTGCTCCTGGCGAAAAAAATTAATGGCAATCCTTCAGAAACCGAAAACAAAAGATCTCATACGAGAGACAAATGACAACCGTGACCTCTCGCGTGGGAAGCGAGACCTTGGTGTTATAACTCGCCGGATTGCTGGCCTGGCACAGCTAAACAGCTCTTGTCCTGGATATGAGAATTGCTGGTCATTCGGAAAAATTAAATATCCACCCGGTAAATGTTTCTTCCACGCTAAAAAGAAGGGATTGTTCGGCAAAATGTTTTCTCACCAATTCCATGACAGGCCAAATCTGAAAACAGCTTATGCAGATGAATCAATAAATTCCGGTGATATAGCAAGACTAAGCTGGTGACTCGTGCCGCGTAGTAAGATCATGCAAACTTCAGCAACGTCTAGGTTGAATATGGAGCTGATAGTCAACAACACAAACGACAAAAGCGGAGACCGCATTTAGGTCCTTTTTTTCCTTTTGCAACTTTATACCAGGAAAACGAGGACACTCGAGCACCGCTTTTAAAAGGAAATAGGTCAGAGATTGCAAAGACTCAAAGGTGACAAACCTCCATAAAATCGATGTCTTGACATTATTTACATAATCACACGAAATGATTGAGCCGGTCATCGAAAAGATTGACCATTTGAATGAACGGGAAAAATCAGCGTGAAACTTTGGAGCGCGAAATGGGAACGATGATTATTGGGAAATGGAACTCACGTCACTATAAAGGCCGTTTTACCCGGGACACGGAATTACGCAGGTTAGAGCTGCATTAATTTCTAAAATGGCGTGGAATTGCGCGAATACATGAACGAGATTAGAACATGGGCTATTTTGCCGTCTCGCATCCACGCATTCTCGCATGTGTTCTAGCAATTCACCGCTTAAAGGCCGTTTTACACGGTACACGGAATTGCGCAATCTGACGTACGTGCGAAGGCGCAATCAACATTGCGTCGTGTAAAGCGGTGAATTGCTAGAACAAATGCGAGAATGCGTGGATGCGAGACGGCAAAATAGCCCCTGTTCTTATTTCGTTCATGCATTCGCGCAATTCCACGCCATTTTAGAAATTAATGCAGCTCTAACCTGCGCAATTCCGTTCCCCGTGTAAAACCGGCTTTACACGACGCAATTTTGATTGCGCCTTCGCACGTACGTCAGATTGCGCAATTCCGTGTACCGCGTAAAACGGCCTTAACACATTGTATCGCCATCTCTATAAGCTTGAACTACGCCAACGGTGAGTATGGTCTGTGTTCATTATCAAATAGTCCATTTTAATGATATTTGGTTGTGTACTGAAACTTCAGACTATTTCACGATGAAAGAGCACAAATGGTAATTTCCACATTTTTTAATTCCAAAACAAAAAGCGACCATGGTTTCAGAACAGTGTGTCATTTTAAAGGTAACTATGAGTTGAAACCTGGGTCGGTTGTTGAATTTTGGAATTTAAAAAAATTATGGAAATTACCGTTTGTCTTCTTCTGACCGTCTGCTTCTCCCTCCATTTCTCCCAATTCCTAACTAGTTTTTTTACCTTCCTGAGGCTCTTTCTCTCTATATCCTTCTTGACCTGTGGTTGGTACTTGGCACTGTCGCCACTTCTATGCTAGAAGTTTATACAAATTATATTAAGGGGGCGCCCTAGCACGGTCGCGGAAGACGATGCAGACCCTTTCTATTAACCAGTTTGTGCTTCGCTCATTATAGGTACATAGCGGTTTCTTGACTCAGAATGTTTTAAAGCTTAAATCTGTGCCTTGAGACAAAGAAGGGTCTTTTACCACGTTTCCTACAGGAGATACTTGACGCTTAATTTCATGAATTTCGATTTTTTTCAATGACTATCACCACGGCGCAAAATCACGTAAAGAAAATCCAACCACCCAAAGCATAATATAATCCTTCAACTACAAGCAAAGGCTGCACGTATCCCACACGTCGTAAATCAAAGCTACAATTTGGGAAATTGTGAGACCTTGCAGCCAGTTTTTCGATAACGCGCAGTCGTTTCGAGTCATCCTAAACACCTTTCCTCCTTCCGCGAGACATCCTTCACTTCTTTGCCTCCCCTCTTGGCCCTCCCTTCGGAGGCGCGCAGGCCCTCCCCTCAACAGCAACACCGGCCGGCCGGTGATACGTTTTCTTAGCTGCTTGATTTTGGGGTCGCATCGTCGTTCTTTCGTTTTGCGTATTTCTTTTTGTTGTGCGATTGAAGTGTCTACCAAGCCCCAAGGGAAACGACGCCGTCGAAAAGAATGGAAGCCTTGGAGAAGGAAGACGTGCAACAAACATAGACTTCTGTCAAATTAACATTAAATGATCTCAATAGGGTTTTCTTATCTTTTGATAAAATTGTCAGAAGTATATGTCTACAGTTGCATTTTGTTTTAAAATGAGTAATTTTTAAGGATGCCATAGCAAGAATGAATATGGTTACATTCCGTAGTAGTGAAAATTTCTTTTCTATCGATAGTTTCTATTATTTTTATGAAACGATGAAGATGTTTTATTTTTCACGTCTTGATAACATGGTGAGAGAAAAACTTCATGTTTATTCACATTGCTACGCATAAGATCTTACACCGCATAACAAAAAAATTATCAACTTTGAATCTCAAAAGAGAAATCCTGCACCAACCTGCCACCCCACCTCTCCTATCAAGTTATGTGTCTGAGTGTCCAACCACCCGACGCGATGATTAAATGCGAAATTAGTTCAGCATCAGTAATAGTCGAGGATATTTCGCTAAAGATGAGGCGACATTACAGTTTTCTACACTTGCATACATTATAAATTCCATATGTGTTATTTTTTGATTTTTTAATGTACAAATTACGTTTTATTCATGAGATATATGTTACGGACTCGACGATTGCGCTGGCAAGTCAGATGCTAGTCTCGGAAAGCGCGCGGCGGCAAGGAAATAGTTTCTTATTCTTGGAGAACCCATATCTTACCGCAATGCACCCGCATTTTGCTAACTACATTCTCCTAGGTCTTTCATGGCTCCCATCAGCTCAAACATTGGAAAGGGCTCAAGAGTGGCGGCGGGCCCACCGCGGTAACCCCTATTGTGACCGTAAACCCTACCTCAGTCTTACGATTTTTATCTAGCGTTTAAAAAGTTTTCTACTAAAAGAATAGCTGTCCGTTTGTAGAAATGCCGCTAACTGCTTTATTGCCTCGTTATATGAAGGGTTTTTGCCATTTTTAGGATCGCTTATCTTCGATACAGGTGATTTCTACGAGGTGGCTAGCACGGAGTTTTCCACAAATGCTTCTTTCCAATTGATTGAAAAACATTCCTTTCACGATTTTACCGAGCAAATCAGTCAACTTTTACTAGTAAGTGTCAGTGCTTGTGCTACGGAAGCGAGGAACCACGGTCTATTTTCCCTAGAGCGTGAGATTTCAGCATTGAGGACGAACTACCACTACTGGAGGATATCTCGCAACGATAAAAAGGTTCCTATGTTTTCCAAGATAAATATCTCACCGATTTCGTGTGTTGTATTAATCAGGGTATTATATTCTAATATTGATTTTCATCTTTGATGATTCAGATTGTTGATATTTCGGATAACAAAAATTGAGCGAATGAAAGTAACACGAAAAGAAATAGGTACATGACGTTATTGTTAATGGAAGTGAAAATTCGTTGTCCTCAAAACGTAAATTTGCCGTTCAATATCTTCTCAATAAGTTTAACTGGGAGCAGGAAGTAAAGACGAAGGAAGTAATGCAGAATGCCATGAACAAATACTTTTTCAATATGTATTTCCAGAAATGGGACGAAAGCAAGAGAACCAGCGACAGGTTTGAAATAAAACGTCGATGTTGGTTAGAGAAGGGTATACCCACCTGACATGCATAATAATCTCCTTGAAACTCCTTGCACAGTTTGTAACCTATTATTCTTTAACGTATTCGTATTGGCTTTACTTTCTTCTTAGGCGATTTTATGTCACTATTGCTATCTAATTCCTGTTTTTTCTGGGTAAAGCTGCAAAGAAAGGCCTAAGAAAGACTTGAAGAGGTCTAGTGATAGGTCTAACAATAAGAGCAGAAAAGTGACTGGTTTGAGAAAGCAACAGCAGCTGAGCTATCGCTAGCCACATCTGTGACACTGCGTTCGCAAGGGAATGATGCGGCAGCGAAGATAATCACGGAAATGACCACGACCACCACCACCCGAGGGAAACGGATATTACAGAAATGGAGGAAAATACCTACAATTCAAAATGAACTGACGCCAGAAGAAGCTATTTCGCTGATTGCTGATGGCAATTTAACAAAATTTTTATCTAAAATTATTCGTAAGACTGCCAAGATCCGTGGGTATCAGCTTTATGCATGTCAGGTGGGTATACCCTTCTCTAACCAACATCGACGTTTTATTTCAAACCTGTCGCTGGTTCTCTTGCTTTCGTCCCATTTCTGGAAATACATATTGAAAAAGTATTTGTTCATGGCATTCTGCATTACTTCCTTCGTCTTTACTTCCTGCTCCCAGTTAATCTTATCGTGGTTATGAAAGGGCTAGACGAAAAAAATCTTCATACCCAGAGGGGGACATCAGTGGAAGAAAAAAATTTAATGTGGACCTTCAAGGGCTTCTGAACCACACAGCCTCGCGCATCATAGCATCAATGCCAAAATTCAGTGATGATCACGGGGTCAACTTTTCCCTTGAATGCAAATGAAAACTAATTGTGGAGCTGGTGAACTTATTCTTGATGTTTTCTTATGATTTAAATACTTTTGTTAATTTACAATGGCTCATATGTAATTTCATGTTTTCCAAATATATGCAAACTTTTTATATTTTGCATTTTCAAAATATAAAAAGTTTGCGAGGTGATTTCAGATGAGTGCTATATCAGAAAAAATGATGACTCAAAGTTCAACTATTAATTAAGTACTACTTTTGTCTTGAAATGCAGGTTTCGGCTCTCCCACGGAGTTTTTTTCATCATGTTCTGTTTTATTGCTTCTTTTCATCGGTGTTAGTAAAAAAATATTTCTAGCTCTAACTTAAGTAACCATTGCTTTTCGCATCCAAGTGTGATTTTCAAGCAAGCTAGCTGACATATATTGTTACATTTTATTAATAATTAATTATGTTAGTTGAATATATTTCACGTAAGTATATATCAAATGAGAAACCTCTCCACTTTTCGTTTGCCACCCGTTTTTCCCTTCCGTTTCGAAAACTGCGTGCGATGATGTCTTCATTACGTAAAATGACTCTACATTCCGTTAAAATAACATTATAAACCACAATTCAATGCTGAAATTTAATTTTTTAAATTTTTATTCCTAAACCACCGAATACAGCTCAAATTGAGCCATTTTGTATCGAGTATTCAAAAAGTTTAACAATTATTTACACGAACAACCAAGCCCTGGATAGGGGAAACCTACCCAGGCGGGACTCGAACCCGCGACTTCTTGTTTGGCAGGCGAGGACATTACCCAGCCGACACCGAGGTCGGCGGTGTTATGTTGACGACATGCCTGTTTACGTAATGAAGATATCATCGCCAACAATTTCGAAAAAGGTGTTAGCTCAAAAGGACCTTCGCATTCACAGGCCTATTTTTTCAGCGCATGAGATAGGAACCAGAAGTTGGCTTCTAATATTTTTAATTGGCTCGCCGCCACTTAGGTGTCACATATCAACTCCGACTGCGAACCCTGTTCAAATGACCCGTATCAAGTTTATCCTGAGTATCAAATTTCTCCTCGGAGTCGTCGCGGGTGAAGTTGGGAGGGGAGTTGCCTTCCCCCCCCCCCCCCCTTTCTCTCCCTCGAGGCGCTTCGGCTTCCGTCTGCATATCCCGGCGCTGCGGCTAGAGGCCTTCGTGAGCCGTTAAATTGGGAAATTCAAACGCTAGGGCGCCCCCTTAAACGAAACAGAGAGACTCCATTGAAATTTTTCTGAGACGTGAACTTCAGAAAATATGAAGCAATAATTAGAATTGCGTCCTGTCTCAATAATGTCTGAATAGTGGGAATCTCCAGCGTAAGTACTGACTGCTAAACGAAATTGTTACATTTTCTCCCTGAAGCTCGGATAATACGATAAATTTCTCATAATTTCGACAAGTCATCGGACTTATACTTCGGGAGATTCCACCATTAGTTTAACCGACGGAAGGAATGCGGGCAAATTGGTGCGGAGAGGAAACTAAATCAGAATCTGGGGTAACAGTAGTTCATGAGCCTGGAAATGGCAAAGTTTTTTTTCCAACGTAGGAAGAACAGAGAGGAGAAGGATGTGTTACAATTACGGACGTGGGAACGGTGATAATAGGGCAATGGAACTCGGTCCAACACATATTATCATCGTATAGATTTTTTTTCGTGCCCGAGCACAGGGATAATCCGTCACACTTCGGTTACCATCGCGGCGATGGCACAACAGTTGCGGGACCTGGGAGGCCAATGGATTCGGTTTTTCCTGACGATCGATCATTCATCACCCACACAAAAGCCGTAATATTCCCGGCACTGCTCGCACTAATACGCATCGCTGCTCGCTTGACCGCAATCAAATCTTCGGCCGTTACTTCTCATCGCTTCCGCACGGCCGATGGGGAGCTAACTGAATGGCGCCCAGAAGTGAGTAATAGACGGCACGTTCTGACGGATGTTGAGCGTGTATTGTTTTTTTTCCTTCATTGAAACATCAAAGTGTCGATCGAGCCTCGATAATGGAAGCGTGTCCAGAGCAGTGGCGGCTCGTGAGTCAAATGCTGGGAGGGGGACACTCCACCGGGGGCTCAAAAGTTTCGAATATTTTGTGTATTTTAGTTCGTTTTTCAGGGAATCTAGAGACAACTAATACACAAAACAATCACTAACACTAAAACACTAACAATTGCTAACTCGATTAACTCTACTACGACTAGGCTTATTTACATTAAAACAATTTACGCATAATAAGTCAACTAGTCATCAAAACAAGGTATTCTGCAACACTGCAACACCAAGATTATACGGCCGCCGGGCGGCGCGGTGATGTCAACTCACTAGATAAGTCGTTCTGCGCATGCTCGGGCGGCGTACCAAGACTTCCATAAGGCACAAGCTTAGACGCGTCATAGCACCAGCAGCCCCACCACTACCACTCTTCATATAACTGTGTGGTGATGGATTGGGACGTTCTGGCCAGCGCCCTGCGGATACAAATTCGAACTTCTCGCGCTATTTTTTGCGAGTTTTTCCTACATTTTCGATGTATGCGATTGAAAAAACACCTTGCTTAATAGATGTATAATTACAATTGAATGGGTATTTAATTTTTTCCTTTTTGAAATCTTTGGGAGGGGCGGCGTCCGAGAGTCCTTAGGGGCGAGCCGCCACTGGTCAAGAGATTTGGATCGACACATGGTTCGTGCTACACTGGTGGATTGAAAATTCATGAAATTCCTTTTTCGAGGCGAGAGCATCACCACAAAGGAGAGAAGGAAAACATTGCATGAAAAAAGTGAAGTTGTGCACAGTCACGCGCAAAGGTGCGAAGTTGTACTGGCTGGAGAAAAATTATGTCACGAAATTTTAACACTGGGTAGCTAATGCCAATCGGAAAAAAAATTACCAATAGGGTACTTTCCTTCACCAAAGAAAACGAAAGGCATTGATTGCGTTTCGTTAACCAACAAATTATATAGTTATTCATAATGTATAAATTATTTGGTTTTAGAAATCCCAGTTTAGACGAATGGCAATGGTCAATTTTCACCACATTTGAAAAAAGGCCAGATTGGCGCCCATGCGATGCCACTGCACGTGACGTCACAGGGACTTAGTTTCTATACGAGTATATAGGAGTTTTACATCGTCTTAGATTACCTATGCATGCATGAGGCACAGAGCTCAGGGAAACATCTCTTAATAATCACCTATTAAAATTGCCTACGGTCGGAAAGTTTCCTTCGTTTGATAAGTTATTAATGATCCTTATTTAAGACAAGCGCTACCTGATAGCAGGGTACTCTGCTACCTGCTAGCAACCTGCATCGTATCAGCGCTCAGAGCCTCGCCCCAAGCTCATTTCACTTTGCGGCAGCGGGAACCAGAATGACGTCACACGGGCTTTTCCCATCATTCATACTTAGCCGTCGCGTTTTCGCGCGCTTGGAAATTTTCACTTTTCATTTAATCGCGAAAAATAGATATCGTCATTTACAAATCTAAAAGCGTTAAATGCGTATTCCAGGAGTAATAATATTTAGATTTGGGCAATAAAAATATAAAAGGAAACCACCCTATTACGTTTAGATCGAAAAACACAATTTTTAAACCACAGAAACTAAGCGCTTCGATTGGCCTCGAGTTGGCCCTGATGCCAAATACCTAGGATACATGGCGATCTCCGGCAGCCAAAGCATTCGAAGTCACAAGTTATCCAGAGCATCCGGCAACTTTGCAAACCTGCGGCTAATCGTAGCCAAGCGCTCCGATTGGCCGTCACTGTAGTTTAAAATTGTGCGTTTACGATCTAAACATCGTCAGTAATTTGGGTTTATTCAGAGGTTAAAATTTCGTGACATAATTTTTCTCCACCTTGTATACAAGAAGGATGGATTTCGCCACGAAAAAAATATTTGGCTTACCCGGGATTCTAATCCGTATCTCCCGGATGCCAGTAAGGTATACTGACAGGTACACCACCGATCTAATTTCTATTATAGCATACCTATTCGACTATCCGGAGATATGTATGTATGAATTGGTGAGGTTAGTAATGCGCGTTTAACGTTGGCCAATGTTCAATGTTGAGGCTCACAAAGAAAGGCTTTAAAAAACCGGTGCTTTTTAATTTTAAGCTCTAACATCTATAATTACCCAGTAAGATTAAAATGTTTCAACCTCACTAAACAACGTGCAATGTAACAAGGAAAGTAATGACACCAATGCCATTAAAATAGCTTAAATGGTATGGTTTTTTATAAGCTCTCAAACTTGGATTTCTATACTTTTGGTACTGACAGTAGGCCTAAATAATGCAGACGTCGGTTTTTGTCTTGTGCCCGCCATGGGAAGCCATTAAATCCTCTTCACCACGATGAAAACATCCTGAATACATCGCCCGATACACGCCGGAAATACTGAGATTAGCTGGTATCACCGTGCTGATGCGTGTTAAAGCTTTCCGTCGATAAAACCATGACCACAACTAAGTAGGAAGCAATTAAAACGTCATCCAAAAAAAATTTCTGAACGTCCGGTCTGTTTCTCACACTACGGGACCTCGGGGCTATCTATGATTTCGAGTCGCTTCTCCCTCGCCGTAAACCTCGCAAAGCACGTCAGGCGCATGGAATGGACGGGAAAATCAACATAGGCCTGGTAGCTGTGACCTTCTAACGCAGAGGTTTGGGGAAAAAATGAGTAAATGGCCCTTTCAAAAGTTGCTTTCCCCGCGGATTTGCTAGTCTCTAATCTAGTTCGATATAGAGCATAAAATAAGTCTACTATTAATTACACAGGCCCACAATGAAAAAACATTTTTACTGAAAATACCTTATTCTTATGTTTTTAAAGCTGCTGAATCCAAATATGATGGTTTTAAAGTTGTATCACCCTCCATTTATTCACATTTTACAGTTAAATTTATGAAATCATGCAATATTTTTATAATTTAACAGCTTTTTTATAGTTAAAATAAAATTGAAAAAGTAGGTCTAATGAACAAAGATCATGGGGATTACTGTTGGTACTTCACCGAGAAGTTCAGAAAGCGATTCATCGCAGAAAAAACTACACAAGAAGCTTCAAGGATAAAAGGGAAAGAAAATGTAGACCAATATAGTTGACAAGTGAACCCTGTATTATCACGCTGTAGTAAATACAAACAATTTTATGATGTAACACAGTGTTTCATTGATTTCCCTGTATACCGTATAGAGGTATTAGACTAAATATTAAATACATTAAAAAAAACTAAGGCCAGGTTTGGATTCGGCACATCAAAATCTATAGAGATCAGCTATTAAAATAAAAAAAGTTTTCAAACAAAATTTTCCTGTTGTTGGCCTGTGTTATTTATCCAATAAAACATTGAGTGTAGGTTGTGGGAGATTGAGTGATTGGGTGGATGGGTAGTACGGATGATTAAAAAATCATTTTTGCCATTGCTTTGGAATTTAACGAATTCCATCTTCAGGTCTGCATAGAGAGAATCACATGAGGGCACAATACATGCATCTCACAGCCAACTCAACAAAATAGAGACAATTTTAAGAGATATAATTAGGCCTTAGAATATTTTACATAGCACATTTACTTCCTATTAGGATGGATCCTCCAATACAAGTAGAATAAATACAACGATGGCCTTAAAACATTTACGCATACTGTCTCCAGGAACCACACAAAATTAATGAATGATGATTTTTTAATCACTCAAACTGACGGCCTATACTAGATAATGGTTATATAAACCAATAAGTAAAGTAGAAAGTTACAGTTATTCATTACACGATATGCTAGATAAGCCATCGCGGGAGGTATTAACTTCTATGGATTACACACGGTGCAAATTTTTAACCAAGGTCACGTCTTAGCATAGAAAATTTTTCAAATATTTATTTTATTGGTCACTATCCTGATGTCAACATTGCAATTTTTTGCAACTCTAACATAACTATTATTTATTAAGGAGATTAAAGTCCCTATTTAAAATAAATAAGAGGCAAAGAAATGTATACGACGCAAGCGGTGAAGAAAATTTTCCCGCACTCAATCCAAATGTGACTACTTAATTGACAATCATTTGGCAAAGACACAACTAAAGCAAGATTGCGCACAAGAAATTCGTGCTAAATGCAGCAATTTCACAGTTTAACAAGAGTTAAAACAGAGTAGAAGATTTCCTTTACTCTTACTCATATTTGCATTAGCAAGAATAACGGAATGAGCTAAGGATCTCATTAGCGTGCGACACATACAGTTTCCAACCCATACACACAAAGGAATAAAATATACTACAATAATACTTCTTTGCCCCCTTTTAGCAAACCGAAAATATAAGTGAATGGAGGTTTGCGTCAACAGCATTATGCCCACAGGATAACTTGAAAAGTCCAACCGCAGGGACACTATTGAAGGACGAGGCATAGAAACGAGAGGGAGAAAATAAAATGAGAGAAAAGAGGCATGGAACGGATGACAAAAGGGAATCGAGGAAGGTTGGTAGAGCGAGGAGAAAATAACACGTAATAATAAAAGCGAATCCGTCAGGCGTGCGTCATGGCCACAAGAAACACGCATTGTTACGCAGAAAGACAAGCACGCCGCGCTGAAGCGAAGACAAACGGATTAATGCGGGCGCGCGCTAGCTGAAGCCGCGTTAAAAAAAATAGTTCCCTCCTCGCCTCGGCAGTTGGCACGCGGATCGAGAAACATTAAACAAAAGAGAGGAAGCGAGCGCAAGAGGACTTGCGAATGAGAGCGGCGAGATCTGAAACGCACCGAAAGAATTAGGAAAACAAAGACTGGAAGAAACGAACTCGTCCCACTACCGATTTTTTTTTTACGCTTCACATAAAAAATCAAAATTGGGCCAACCACGAATCAACAAAAAGGGGGGGCAGAGAAGGAAGAGAATGAGAACAAAGAAAGCAAAAAGCTGAGACAAAAAAAGCGAAGATAGGCAATAAAAAGAAGGAAAATGAAATGGGTGACAATGAGGAACACGTTACAGAGGATATTAGATAATGTTCGTGGGTAGCAAGATATCAGTATTATGAATATATAATGATGATGGTGTAATGATGAAAATAGCTGAAACGGTGAGTGGCGTCTGAAATTTAATCTCTTTCAACATAGAATTCCGAAAATAAGTAGCTCTTTCCTTCAGCTAAATCCTGGCGTACGTTTTCCTCTCTCCGAATGTAAATCATCATACACATTTTAAAGGTCTTAATTCTAATCCTTACCGTTTATACTACTTCTCGCAATAATCTTAAGCACGTAAGTTACAGACTCACTAACACTGAATCATTAAAAGGAGAAGGTAAAAATACAAACGATCATTTTTCTTATGTATAATGGAAGTAAATGCGACCAACCGCCTTGGTGACGGAGTAGTGTTGTGTAGAGGGCACTGAGTGAGCCATTACTCGCGCGCCCTACACGGTCATTTAGCGAGCTTTAAAAAACATACCCTTGATTGGATAAATCTGTGACGTCATCCAAATTTGAGCCCGAATTCGAAAGTACAGAAACACCCCCAACGAAATGGTTTCAGTACGTCCATTAACTACGCGTGGTGATTTTTTGGACCTTCCCCTCTCACTAATCTCTCGTGATATTGTTCAAAATGCGTATTCTCAGCGTAAATACATTAATACATGCTTCACTGCATTGGATTTATTAAAAAAAACAATTTATTTAGCTATTTTCATTTTATATTAGTATTTAATATTCCTCAAATCGAAGTGTAGAATCGCATTTCACAAAATTTCTTGCGGAAAAAAAATTACGTAATACTTGCCAGGACCAGGACCCCCTCTCTCCCTTAGGTGATATCGGGTGAGAATCGGCTTGAGCCCCTGCCCACCCAAACGCCTCACGTAATAAATGGATGCCCCATAATGTTGTGATATTTTAAGTCAGACGCTTGAGAAATCAAAGCCTTTGATCGAAGCTCATCGGGATTTAAATCGACGTGATATTTACTGTTTGTTTTTTTCATTCACGGAAAAATTGAAAAATAAAACGAATGTCTTCGTTCCGGTTTGTCTTTTTCCCTAATTTCCACGGACAATCGCGGCTGGAGAACTTCTTTAAGAAAGTAGCACGCGCGATGAGAGATGAGGAGGAAGGGAGACTTTGGGGCCGGGGTGGGGGTTGCTATGGTGGGGGTTGCTAGGGGAGTGAATGAACCAAGCAGACGAAACGAAGAGAAGGAATTAGCATAACGAGTTTTTTTCGGATGCAACCGTTCGCTCCGCTGTAACTGTGACCGGGTGCCCAACCTCTCTACTGAAAAGAATGCAAGATGATGATGAGAAAGGAAAATAATATACTATATGTATAAACGGAGAAGCGACGAAAATAATGCACGGGTGTGAATATACCTTGCTTTTACCTATGTACCCACTCTATGAACTCGTTGTCCGGAAGATAATGGAGTGAATTGATAAATTTTTTTGTGCCCAGAAGCGAGCGTTATGAAATTGAAAATGAAATCACCAGTAACACTGCGCAATGGAGAGTTGAAAAATGAACCTCCCTCGCTATTGAAATTCAATGGGATTCATGTTCCACGAAACGGAGGGAGGCGAGGAAAAGTGAATTGCAAAAAGAAGGAGAATGACTGATGAACCCGACATTAGCAGCAGAGATTCATTCAGCCAAGACATGCTGAAGAGAAAAAGACCGGGGCCCGTGAAAAAACTATGAAACTAAGAAATGGAGTGGGGTCAAAATATTTATTTTTGGCATTAAATGTTGTAGGGGTACACATTAAGAGTACACATTGTTGAGTTGTAAGAGTACACATTAAACTACCAAAAATGTATCAAATAATTCAAAGAGTATATAACATTAGAAGCCGAAATATTCATCAAAGTTAGTTCCTTCCTCTCTATCATACGAAGAACATTAGGCGCTATTAGGACCACATGAGAGCGTATCATTAATCATGCCATAATGACGCTTCGGATAAAATCTTTGAAGGCTGGTAATAGCGCTGACAAAATTGTAGGAATTCATATTAAGATAGACATTCCAAATGCATAGGCACTTCGCAACCGTTATGGATGATGTTAAAGTTTATTCGGGATTGCCATCGAAACGTCGGCAGAGATGGAGAACCTTATCCGGTGGCAATCCCGAATAAACTTTAACAACATCATACGCCGGGAAAACCTCAGATCTTTCTTCGTTATGGATGAGACTAGGCAATGACTCAAATTTAATATACAACTAAGTTTTCTTCGGAGGTGAGCCTGAGGCGAAGTAACCACCAACTAGAACTGATTACCGTTCATTTCTATCAGCTCAATGTTTTCAAAAGAAACTTTTAATTTCAATCATTGTCACCATGTAAGAAACGGCTTCGGGCCCCAGGTCCAAATATGGGAGTAGTAATTGAATCCCAGCAAAAATCTACGCAGTGCGGGGCTGCCCACGGAAATGAACCCGAATGAAAGAATATTTTGATACGTAATGATATTCGCACTGACACATATTTGTAGGTCTCTGGCTCAGTCTGAGATGAGCTTTAGCCTTTCCTATTCAAACAAATCTTTGGGTTGAAGGATTGAGTGAGTTACTGACGTGAGTGGAAACGGCTTCGTGGAACGATTTCTGAAAATATTACCTCGCGAACAGTTTTTCACATTGAATTCCGAAACCAATTATTTTTTGCTTCGCATTCAAGGCCATATTACCATCGCTCGATTTGCTTTGACAGAGATTGAACGCTTAACGAAGGATAGGAGATGGAATTTAAACCGATAAGGAATATGAGAGCTTCATGGGATATTGACTTCGTGCCCCCGAGCACGGAAAGGAGCAAGATAAATATCTGGTTTCTAAGGGAGATTGAGATGGCCGCAGAATAGCAGGAAAGAGTAAAGGTAACCACAACACGAAATATACATGAGGTATGGATAAAAGCGTAAGATAAATTCAAATTAGTAAGTATCACAAAATAAAAATCTCTCCAATCCAGGTGGATTAATTGTTTTCTTTAGCTTTGGATCCTAAATCGAAAAACATTCCGAAAGATGGAAACTTGCAAAGGAAACGACATTCCGATCAATATGCTGTCTTTTTTACAATTTTGCATCGATCCGATTTGAAGGCACATTGCGTGTGCTTCGGAAATGAAGAGAAATTCGAATCCAAATACGATTCCAATAGCGAATCCCAATAGCCAAAGTTATTGAACAACACCCACGACTGGTTAACTCATATGTCATTTTAGAGAATAAAAATCTGAGTCAAAACCTACACCTGAAATATTGCAGCTCGTTGGAAATCACCACACTTAATTCGTATCACGCGATGGAATCTTACAATTTCATGCCTACCAACATTATGGGTATCACTATTATTTATAACTGCATACCCCCACTAATTACCCCATTCAAAACTTTTTAGGCAGAGGAGGGGTATGAGGAGCTAAATACAGGCATTCCATTTCTCTCACGATTCTCTTCGGTAAAGGATAAATTATTTTAAATTTGCCGAAAAAATATTAATTTTATCCGGCATGCAATATTTACTCAGAACTTGAATCCGAATGATTGGTTTGGGTAGACGAGAGTAAAGTCCACCCCGAACAAACACAATAGCGAGTGATGTCAAATGCTCACGGTAGAGGATGGTGTGACATTTCACTTCCCTTAGGCCACCCTGCAATAAGAGGATTTTTGTCTGGATTGTCCGAAAGCTTCAACCGAGAATTGAATCGATACCCTTTGGTAAAGTAACCAAAATCTCTACCAACTATATCACCATACTCCACGCTTTAGACAACGAAAATCTTTCATTCATTCACGCTTTATTCAAGGTGTATTTTTCTAGACTCCCTAAATGACGGTTTGAGTAATAAAACCGCATTGATTTTCTTCCTTACAGACAGAAAATACTTATAAATCGATAAAATCATTACAGTCTGGTCTCGGAATGATGAACCTGAGGCTTATAAAGGAAATTCACAATAATAACACGAATTCAAAATGATGTATCTTTTTATTTTTTCCCTTTGCCTCAAAACCAAGGAGAAGATTTCACCTTCCCAAATATAACGGCTCAAATACAAACATCGAGGGCCTTCAATCTCATTCACCGGTACTCTTAAAGGAAGTTTCGAATATTTTTTCTAAAACCAATATGGCAAGAGATGTTGAAACAATGGCATTCCTTTTATCTTATTTCCTCATTGATTCCTCCCTTATTTGGGCTCCGATGACAATGAAAAGAATTTTATCTGAAAGGAGGCGTTTCCAGGAAAACAACTTTCACATTGAATTCTGACAGGTCATTATGTAATATATTAAGTGCAACACCCAACGATATCAACGATTGATATACGCATTACCATTAAGCTATTGACAATAGTTACCTTATTATAGCGCTCCCTTCGCTGCCATTGGATGGAGCGAACTTTAAGTTTTTACTTTGTTCGTCTATTGTAGTTGTTTGAGTGTTAATTTAAAAACTATTGATGAAATTTTGTTTTGATGATGAGCCAAAAAACAATAATGCAATATTTTTTTTAATGCGCTATACATATTATCACTTGTTACATGTATATTTTGATAGAAAAATGAGGAAAGTTCCGAGAACCTTCTGATGAGCAACATAAATGGCTTAAAAGGACTCAAAACGCATAGGAAAATGTGAGCTGCTACAATAAACATTTGTAACAATCGATATATAAATATTTGAAATATTGATACATTATAGTGTAAATATTTGAATAATGTAATAATAATAACAAACAATTAACCAATGTTATTGCTATTTAAATGTGCGAGCAAAATCTTCATCGCCACAACTGGCAACATAACTCTACAAGGACGAAAGTGAATGCACACTCAAGCCATTTTTTTCACCGGCGCCCGTGATTATAAGTTGAATAAATATGCTTCACCGATAGAAGCCCTACCCTTCGTGGGTCCACCGACTCCATCGTCTAAAAGGAATGTTTTCATCGCTCTTCCAGGCCAACGCCTTATCAGTCTCTCTCCCATTCTCGCCTGCGAAGGGAACAATGAAACGCTAAAGCTAACAACTTCGGACTGGCCCAACAAAAGGAATGGCACGATGTGTCGTAAAGGAGGGAAGATTGTTTGCTCTGCACCCAGCCAAACCACCGCCTATCAGTTTTCACTCACGGATGCCTGGGATGCTCTGTATGCAAAATGACTTCGTGGACGGAAGTGGAAACTGAATCTCGCATTCAACACCCCCCCAAAAAAAAATGCGAACGAGAATGGAAGAAAGAATTGGATTAGGAAGACAGCCTGCATTTTTCGTGGAGTAGTATTCGCCTAATATTGAGAATTGTGAGTTTTAGGGTGTTCAGCGGTGGATCCATCTAGGTGTCATACTTGATAGTGAAAATAAGATATCCACTGAAATCAACCACAGGGTAATGGAAGGTTACATAGCATCAGTGAAGCCGACTCCATGGGGCCTGAGGGGCCCGAGACCCCTCAAAAATTCGTTATTGGTGTGCGGAAAAAATGTGTCAGGCTTGTCGATTTTCCCCGGAGTGCACAGATATCGAGATTCGAGTTATCAAGGTTCTAATTTTGGTCATATGACTCTTCTAAAATGCTTAAAATGATTTTTAAAAACTTAAAACTCACTACTTATAAAGTTTCGGTGGGCAAGATCCCTGGTTTAGGCCCAACTCGGCACAACTGCATAGCATCATATCATATTACATAGAAGGTATAGACGGTTACATTACATAGCAATTTTACAAATCAATTCCTCCATAAAAGAATGCAAAGCTGAAGATCTATAGAAGCTCTTATTAGACCAGATGTAACTTATGCAGCAGAGACATGGAGATTATGAAGTCAGGATGAAGACATTACCCTTAGAAAGTTTGGAAGAAATATTATAAGGAGAGTCTACGGCCCAATTAGAGAAGAAGAGAGGTGGTGAATTAAAATTTACATGGTTATAAATTAAATACTTGAGGGGAAGGATATAGTTAGGTTTGCCAAGTCATTTGGCTGGCATGGTTGGGCCACGTAGACAGAATGGAAAAGGACAGAATGCCCAAGTTAATACTTTATAGCAAGATGGAAGGGGTCTGAAGAGGAGATGGACCACGTAAGAGATGGCTAGAAGATGATTTGAAGGCAATGGAAGTTACAAGAGAAAGCAAAAATAAGAATTGAATAGAGGCGTGAAATAATGGAAGCCAAGGCCCGCAGCGAGCTGTAGAACGGCAGATGATGATTCGCTTAGGATTAATGTAAAAACAGATCCCCTTCAATATATAAGCTCAAAGAACGCCTACATGAAATCGTGTACATTCCTCTAATGTTTAATCCGGAGGTCAACAACCCCGCAACTCGAAATAATTTCACTCCATTGCTTGGAAAAACTATTACCTATGAATTGAAGCCGTAAAAGTCCAAAAGGAAACACGTCCAATCAGCAAAGTTTTGAGACAGAAAACTTTCTTTGTGTATTTTCAAGGCTATCAAATATATCACTTCAAATTTTCCCCACGTAATGATATCTTACTCCATGCAATATTCGTCAATACAACTTGCGTTCCACGAAACCATAGGTATACATTTTAATTATGTGTAGCCTGCAAACAAAAAGCTACCGTAACCTGGTGTGAGAATAAGATGCAGTAAGAACAATTTGCAGGTTGATTTTAATATTCCTTGTAATTTAAGAGACACCACGAAAAAATGGGATGATGTGCTCTCAAAACTTCAAACTCCGAAACCAAACGATCAAAACTTGGCGTCAAATACATTCTCTCACAGATAATCTTGAAAGACACTCCCTGAGTATTCCATTTTCCTTATATATTTTAATCTTTTCTGAAAACAGCTGTTTATTGTATTCAAATTATACAAAAACACTATAAATAGTTATATTTCTCTATTCCTGCCTCTATGTCAGTCCATCTTGATTAAGTATTGCGGTTTAATTGAATATTTTCATTTTATGTTTACTGAGTTCTCATTATTTTTCGGGGAAATTAAAGTCTTTAAAATACGAAAAAACTGAAATCCCTGGGAGGGAAACGGTGACATTTCTAAATCTCTGTATAAACATTTTACTCCAACATCTATATGAAGAAATTTCAGTAATAACCTTAAAACATTTCATTAATGATCCTCAAAAACAATTCCTCAGAACTTCTCTTGTCCTTCACCTCTTGTTTTAATTTTTTTAAATAAGACTTCTTGAAGCCTTGGCCCTTTTATATTAAAAACATGTGCGTTGACGTTTCGGAAACTTAATTCTAAACAACTAAATAAAAGGTACCTATGCCATATAAATTTTCAAAGTTGGCTTTTTAAATTTTAAATGCAATAGTTCAACTGTTTTATTAGATATTTTTTGCATCGTTAAATTAATTTTTAATACTTGACCAGCTTTTGCATAATATTTCACCTCTTATCTTTTCAAATAATAAGCTTTAAAAATGGAAAATATATTTATGTTACGTAGGCATATATTTCTTTACACAAAAGGAGATCGACCTAAAGAATAATAGAAAATAATAATGATGATAAGTTGGAGATTTCAACGCTGAAAACAGCTGTTTACTGATTTCAAATTATGCACAAAAAAAAACTAAAAATAGTTATATTTCTCTATTCCTGCCTCCATGCCAGTCCATCTTAATTTTTAAGAGAGAGAGGTATTCGTGTGTGAGAAGTATTCGAGAACAAAAAACAAAATACGAAAGTAAAAAAAAAGACGCGACAGCACACGTTGGGAGGCATCGGATAAATAGACCTCTTGAAGTGATCGCCTCATGTCAATGATATTACACGGGACAAGACGAGAGACGTGAAACCCCTCTGCCTTTCTCTCCCGAGTCAGTGGACATAAATGGCCACGAATACATACGATACGTGGAGTACCGTGGAACTTCCGACGTACCGAGCCTCCCACATTACACGTCGCGACTTCTCTCACTGCGCCTCGCCGTCCGTCTTTTTCTCCGTCCATCTCTGACAGCAGCCAGCCAGCCTCCCTACCTCTCCCCGTCACCACGGCAACCGCCCACGCGCCCCATTCACCCTTGATGGAAGAGAGCGATGGCGAAACAAAACACTCTCACGGTGCGCCCTCTCACTGAATGACATCGACAAAGGGGAGTATTAAATGGAGGAAAAAAAGTCGGACATAAAGTCCCATATTCACGCAATAGGTCCTCTAACACTGTCATTTATTCTCTCTAAACTCTCAAAACTACATACTTTTAGACTTAAAATGGATTTAAAATTACTTCGTAATACCCTAAACTTGACTTCTATCTGGCCTCAATTCCTTTCTTTGTTTAATTATAGACTACCAACTCTATCCGCTGGCTTTCCCTACTCTATCATCTGCCTATTATAACCAGTACTTCCATAACCGAGCGCTCACCTTTACATCGCTTCTCCTCCCTTCTATACTCACACCCTCCCTCTATCGCTCCTTTTTCCTTAGCATGCAACAATTTCTCCGTACAAGGTTTTTCCCATCCGTCAGGTAATTTCCTCTCTCCTCTGGTTTATTCTTCGTTAGCTTTCTTGGTGTATTTCTTCTCATTTCATGTTTTAGTTCATATTTTTAGCTAAAATTGGCGTCACGGCTGTACGTGAAAAATCAATTTAATAAATCAATCAAATATTTCGTTGATAGACATCAAAGTGTCATCATTAACCCCTAATTTATCAGTAAAAAAATATAGGAATATTTTTAAAACTTTTAATTGACAGTTTCAGTAGTTACCAAGTCAAGCAAAGGATTTTGCCGGTAGCGCCATAAATTTAGAAGTTATAGAGGCCACATCAACGTAATACTAGGAGCTCTTGAGTTTTCTCCTCCGCTGACATGGTAGCGTTCACGTCTCCAGAAATGTTTTCTCCTCTCCTCTGGTCTGGTTATTTTTTATGTTACGAGTAATATCGTATTTTGACTCATTTCCTGTTTTTATTGTAATTTCCACTTTAAACTTGCGTCATGGCTGTATGCGAAGAATTATTTAAATAAATAATGAACTTTGAAAGGGGTGTTTTCAGTCACATTACCCTTTTTTCAAGTCTGGCATCGAATCCAAATATAAATCGGCTGCAAAAGCTAAGTGCATCGACCAGCTGCGTCCCACCAACTGTTTCGGAGCGATAGGCAGAGGAGGAGTAAGGGATTGAATTTTGCGAGTGAGGAGGCAAAACATAAGTGATGAGGTGCCGTCAAGGTTGTCCATGCGGTCAGTTTAAATATGGCGCGGGGGGCGACCCGCCTGCCCCCAGGCGGGGAATCTCGGAAAGATATAAATAACTCATCCGACCAACGTAGGCACTACTAATACCATATATGGTATCGTTGAAAGAGGACTTCACGAGAGGGTAACCGCGCCAAAACAACTATGAAATTCGATTGGATGACTTATCTACCAAGAGATAATGGAATCATACTAGACGAGGCTGACGTACAAATGGTCCATGTAGACCATTTATACATATTTATGAGTGCATCAATAATGAAATCATATTTTAAGAAAACAAGCAAGAAAATCAGTACTTTTTTCATGGACACTATTTTCAAGATGAACGAGGAAAATACCCACTCAGTAGGGTATTTATAATAATATTCACCCTAAATTCCATCCCTAGAACGTGTGAGTACCCGTGACGAACAAAATCTAGTAAGGAATATCACTAACAATTTCATTTCTCCTGTTTACATAAAATAATACTCCCAGAATAATGACTAAGGAGTTTTACTTCAAATTAATTTAAGAAAAAAAAAAAGACTAGAATATTTTAATCCAATCATCATATTCTATTCACACGCTAATAAAACCCGATTTTCTAGAAAAATTAATTGATTGAAATTTTACGTGATGCAGATAAATGATTAAGATCCTAATGAATGACTGATTGAGCATTAAAGAAATTCTTAAGAGGATGGGAGAGAAGCTGAAAACCTGTGAACACAGAAAATTAATACGACTTGGCTTTTCACTCTACTTTTCCTACTCATAATTTAACGAGGATACTTTTTCACCCATTGTTCCCTAATCACGTTTCCCATTGCTCAAGCAAGCCACAGAGAGGAGGGCGTTTTATTAGCCCATAATAGATTATCTAAATATGCAAATTAATGTTTCCATTAGGATTACATTCCTGTGGAATTACTAAAACAGATTCATTCCACAGTCGTATAAATATTGAAGCACCCTTAAAACTTTTGAAATGGACAACTAACGACTTTCATTCTCCTGAAATTGCTGCTACGACCTCAAATCAACAAGTCAAAGAGGACAATATCGGACCTCACCCAATTGTTGACCAGGCGTGCTGGCGAAACTGGCCGTGATCGTCTATTGGAGAGGTATGAATCCGAATCCTGATCACCCTACAAGAGTTATTCAACGGCAAATTTCTCCCTTCTGAGCACATAACCTAGCGCACCAGTGCCTCCGACAGCAAAGTTACCTTCATGTTGCATGCATCAATTTGATAACAAGTAATGTAAGCTAAGCGATTCGTGAAAAACTGCTACGGGCGTACATAAAGCTTTAAAACAGATGTTAAGCGAATAAAGCTGGGAGCCGCTGGAGGTTCGGAGGTTCAGATTTACGCTTAGATTTCTTGAGCAATTGAGAATGGATATCTTTAAGAGCGACACAGAGAACACAATACGTATTAGAACCCCACTATATTTTCAGGTCCGAAGGAAGCGATAACTTATGAGAGAAATTTTGCCGAAAAGATAGGTATGGGGATTCGTTTTTCCCCCTGAACAATAATAGCCTTTATTAATGATATGCAGTACTCCGTTAAAGGATTTCCTTTATTTACAAACAACAACCCCTAACAACCCCTGCCAAACGCCTATTCTGGCGGCTTGCAAGGTAGTAATTAAATTTAGCAAAACCATGGGACGAATACGGGGCATACTACAAAAGGAAGGAACGCCTTGATATTTCCCGCGGCATTCTTCAGATAATGAATTCAACGATGCCAATCACCGCCGTGTTTACTTCCGCATCAAAATTCTAAAGAAAAAAAAATGCCTCTCGACTTCTAACGAGAATTTTCATTTTCAAAGCAATGCGCGCTCCAGAGGGTCCAAGCATCGTCGACCTTCTTTCCCGGACGGGAAAAATAATGAAGTCCGTCCGTTCACGGCCGCTCACGTTTTGACAGCGCGTTTGTAAACAACCGCTCGCCTGAGAGCTGGTGTAAAAAAAAGACGAAGGAAATTACGCAGTACTGCAGCCCCCTGGGGTGAGTGTGGACCGTTTTCCAAAGATTACGGCGACGAAACTGCTATAGCGGAGGACAATAGAGGACTGCCAGAAGAATGAAACGAGCATGTGCATACAAGGAGATGAAATATTAAAATTGAAACAGTTTCAATTGAGGGGGATCATCAATTCCTCTTGAGTGGTCTTTTTATGTTTTTTTTAATTGCGCGATGAACTACTATTTTAAAACATTATCTTGAGGTGTAAAGAAAAATTTAGTGCAGATGATCGAAAGTGCTACTGCAGTGGCGTAGCAAGGGGAAGGGTCCGGGGGGGCGGACCCCCCCCCCACAAATATAAAAATACAATTATTTTCATTCATAATAGAAAAAGGAATATTGAAAAATTATTAACTTAAAAAAATTCTTTAACAAATGAAGTTTTTTCGATTATTAAAAGTGTCAAAATAAGTCTAAAAACATTACTTTGTACCCTGCTTTTCAAACATTATCCCCCATGATTTTGGACCGCCCCCGAACGAAATTCCTGGCTATGGCACAGCGCTACTGAAATGCAAATGCCTTAAAATCAAAATTTGCGGCGAGCTCAAAACATTTCTCACCCTTCAGTGTGTATTCTGGGAAATTGTTTTTGAATTTTTATAAATATGAAATCTTAAGGTTTAGGCCCTTTCATAAAAAAACATGAGACTACGTTTCGGGTATCTATCGGCGGTTTTTCAATGATTTTATGTGGTTACCCCAATAATACAAAGTTTTCAACAATTTTCTTGAGAGTAGGTAGCTTATAAAAGCAAAATATAAAAGCCTTGCACTGAAATCAATGCATTTCATATGAACAAAAGGTTAACTCTTATGGGGTGAAACATTAACCCCAAAATTAACTGTCGCAAAAATCCTTTCCAAGAGTGCCGATAAAAGACGCATGTAATTATTATTATTAATACTATTATTCTTTATTCCACAAGATTTACTTGGAGGTCTGCCAGCGTCGGGCCTTGCCAAGACGCTGCCTCAAGTTACAATTCATTTAAAAACAATCTAACTGTTCTACATGTATCCAGTACTACAGATTTTTGAATGTTATATATTGTGTTTCTTTTAATTTTTAATTGTTCAATTCCAAAATTGAGTGATGAATGTATTATTCCTGTTGATGATATTACTATGGGGATGATGGTGACCACGTCCTGTTTCCAGATAGTTTTTATTTGCCTTGCGAGGTCTTGATATTTTTGTTTCTTTTCCTCGTATTTCTTCTTAAGGTTGTGGTCAGCCGGAACTGCTATTTCAATTATAAAGGTCTGCTTTTCTTTTTTTTTAATCCAGATTATGTCCGGTCTGTTATGCTGGACAGGTTTGTCTGTGTAAATTGTGTTGTCCCAGTATAATTTGTAATTTTCATTTTCTAGCACTGTAACAGGGGTGAAAAGGTAATATGGTTCATGATCCACTTTTAATCCTGTAACATACGCTATTTCTAAATAAATAATTTTGCATACATTATTGTGTCTTTTGGTGTATTCATTACCTACTAGATTCGTACATTCGCTAATTATGTGTTCTATCGTCTCACTCTTTGCATTACATTTGCGACATAAGTCATTTAATACACTTCCGTCTTTGATTATATATTTCCTATAATTCTTCGTACCAATTACTCAGTCCTGAATGGCTACCATTGTCCCCTCCGTTTCCTTATATAGCTCACCTCTTTGTAACCAGGCATTTGATAGTGAGGTGTCTACGCATTCCTGATGAAGAAATTTGTGATGTATGCCATGTACTTGCTTGCTTCTCCATGTGTCTTCTAGCTCCTCTATTTTTTCTTCATCTATTGAATTGTCTCTGACATTAAGCTGGAGTGGTGTTGCTTTATCATCATTTTTTACGACTGACTTATAGAGGTTAGTCGTCTCGCCTTTCTGGAAAAAGTAATTTCGAAATTTATCTATAATTCTGTAATGTAGGCTCTTAATGCGTATTAAACCTCTACCACCATTTTTTCTTTTAATGTATAACCTTTCGACAGCAGCATTTGGATGATGTGATTTGTAATTTGTTAATGCTTTCCTTGTCAATCTATCTAGGTCTTCTAAATCCGTATTAGTCCAATGAATTACACCAAATGTATACGTTAAAGTTGGAACAGCACATGTATTTATGGCTTTTGTTGTATTCCTGCTATTTAACTGCGTTTTAAGTATAAGTTGAAGCCTATTTTTATATTCTCTTGTGACTTTTTCCTTAATTTCTTTCTGTGGGATTTGAGTGTTCTGCAGTATGCCAAGATATTTATATTTTTCATGTTCTTCCATGTTTTCGATTTTTCCGCTATCTAAAAGAATATCTTGCCCTTTAACGTATCTCCCTTTATTAATTTCTAATTTTCTGCATTTATCTATTCCAAACTTCATACATATGTCATTACTAAAGCTCTCCGTTAATTTCAACATATAATTTAACTCCTTCTGATTGTGGGCATATAGCTTTAGATCATCCATGTAGAACAGATGATTAATCATATGTGTCTGATTTCTATCAATTTTTAATTTGAATCCATATTTTGTTGAATTTAATATATTTGATAATGGGTTGACAGCTAGGCAGAACCATAATGGGCTCAGTGAATCCCCTTGAAATATTCCTTTTTTTATTCGGATAATACTACTTTGAATTTGACCTTGAGAGGTATTCAATACCAACTGAGTTTGCCACTTGCTCATTACTGCGTTTAGAAACTCCACAATTGAAATATCTATTTTGTAAATTTTTAAGATTTCTTTTAGCCAATAATGTGGAACCGAATCGTATGCCTTTTGGTAGTCTATGTATGCTATCAATAGATTTCTCTTGGCCTTTTTCGCAGTGTTCATAATTACACTGTCGATTATCAATTGCTCTTTACAGCCTTGTGATTTCTTTCTACATCCCTTTTGTTCCTCCGACAAGATGTCATGTGTCTCGATATGCTTGTAAATCTTTTTTGCCAAAATTGATGATAGTATTTTATAGATTGTGGGTAGACATGTAATTGGTCTATATTTATTTGGGTCCATTGTATTATCGGATTTCGGTTTTAGGTATGTTATTCCTTGTGTGAGGAAGTTTGGTGAGGATTCTGGGTTTTTAAGGATCTCGTTTAGACCAAACGCTAGACTTTTGTGGATGGATGTGAATTTTTTATACCAATAATTCTGGATTTTATCTGCCCCTGGTGCTTTCCAACTTTGTGTGTTTCTTACACTCTCCGATACATCATTTTCTGTAATTTGTATTGCACCCATTTCTTCAACTTCTTTCATCCTATTCCTCTCTTCTTTAATCCAACTTGCCCCTTCTATCCTTAGATCAGCATCGTCAGCCCATATACTCGCCCAATGGGATTCTAGGTCAGCAATGTTTGGGTGCTCCAAAATTTTTTCATTTGCTTTAATTAATTTCTGATAAAAAATTTTCTCATTGTTATGAAATGAGCTATTATCTGATCTTCTTTTGTAGCTCTGTAAGTATCTCTTTAGTCTAGAGCTGGTGACCATGAGCTGCTGTTTTTGTTTATCTAAGTACTTGGCGATTTTTTCCTGATGATCTTTTTCTTTATCCTTTGTGTCCAATTTTTGGAATACACCATTCAATCTATTAAGGAGTTTTCTTGTTCTTACTCCTTGATGATATTTTGTTAACCTTCCTATTTCTTCTCTTAAGCATGCAATCTTATATTGTAAGCGTTTCTGCCACGGGGGTATTCGTTCCTCGCAATGTTTTTTATTCCTTCCCGGTGAGTCAATTTTTTGGCAATGCAGACGCAGCACTGCAATAGCTGCACAGTAAATCATCGAATGTATTTCTTCTAGGCATGCATTATGCCTAACTTTCTTAGATATAAGGGAATTTACGGATTTTATACTATTATTATTAATACTATTATTATTATTGTTATCATTATTATTATCATTGAAAGTATCTTTTCGGTAAAGGTAGGTTAGCATGAAGTATGAAAGAAATATTCTGGTCTCCCCCTCTTCTTCCTCTCCCTCGTTTATACGCTTTTGTTTTTTTAATTACAAAGAATTGTTTTTTGTCAAAATTTCACGAACAAACAATGAAAAGTGAGCCGAAAAATCGCTGAGGTCATAAAAGCACGTATACTCTAAGCGGCTGCCACAGATAAAGTATGATAGAATACAGCTGAAAATTATATCTTACTTCAGGGACATGCATACCAATATAATGAAAAAATTTGCATAATCAGACTCTCGAAACTCCCGTGAAATTTAAAAATGTAGTTCCTTTTAATCTCTGAACACGGCTCGTAATTTTAAGGACGATTTTGAGGTGGTGATTAAATGTGGCCGTTTTCATATTGAATAAAGGGGAAAAGGATATGTACTTAATAAAAAATTCGTCTTCATTGGGCGAGATTGGGACTAGAAAGTCCCATCTTCAGGATAAAGCTTCCCATGTTCCATCTTCAGGATTAAGTCCCATCATCCAGGATAAAGCTT
Organism: Ischnura elegans; assembly: GCF_921293095.1. Lineage (NCBI taxonomy): Eukaryota > Metazoa > Arthropoda > Insecta > Odonata > Coenagrionidae > Ischnura > Ischnura elegans. Next base: position 97,270,886 of record NC_060254.1, read on the forward strand.
CTGGTTATGAGGTGACGGGAGCTACCTCCTTTTACTCCCCCAAAAATTTCCCTATCCTTCCCTCCCCCATAATTCCTTTCGCTTTGGAAAGAGGAGGCCGAATAGTACGACAGGGAGAGGAAGGAGTGAGGAGGCGACGCGACACCGTTATTCTTCCTTCCCCGTGCAGCCGGCAGCCTCCTCGCGGCGTCTATGAGCTGGAAGGAGATCGGTGCGTTCTGCAGGGAACTGGGTCAGCGCGCACTGTTGAGGGCACACGACGACTCCAGTAGGTGGCGAAGGGTTTCGTCTCCTCCTCCCCGCCCTGCACGGGTCGCGTGCTGCCGTGTTGCCATGGAGAGGGAAAAGTAAAGGAGTTGGGATGTACGAGATGAGCGGGAGGGGAAGATATGGACCGGCAGTGGGGCAGGAGGCCATGGGATGCAGGTGCGAGTGATCCAGCGCTGCAGGTGGCAGAGAGACGAAATAATATTCACGCCCGTCCAACTACGATGCAACAATAGTAAACAGCACATTTTATGACGGAGTAACGCTTACCGATTGCAGAAGAGAAATCATTTGTTGTGAATGTACATAATTTTAACCTATAAGTGTATTCATTAGGGTGCCTCGTTTTGCCACTTTTTTTTAGGAGCGAATCGTAATACCCGGCAAAAGCTGCGTACCCGGGAGGGTATTACAGATATGATTTTTTTTCCAAATCAGTTAATATCTTCTGTTCGCCATTTTGTCTTGAAATTTCGAAATATTTAACGAAAAACGTAAAAAAACGTAAATAATTTAAATTTGGCTTTAGCAAGCACTAATTTTTTCCAATAATGAACAACATTGGTCTTTCCTTGATATTTTAGACCAAATACGTCAACTCTATTCCTTTTAATTATCGAGAAAATGACCTCTTATCCTGTCCCCGAAAGCAGTTTTTGTGGATAGGCAACCCGCAACACGTAGTCTCATTCTAGTCTATGCATGCGATAAATGACGCGAAATAAAGATGTTTTTCAGTCAAAAACGTGTAAATCATGTTTGAAGTTGTCAAGGGTAGTCACTAAGATGAGTGTATGCTCTTCTACGCCATCGCCGACTATAATGTCCATATTTTCGTGTAAGAATACTATTCATATCAATAGGGGTTGAGACGCCAAGGAGTACAAGTGATTCTTTTTCTAAACAGAGTAAGGTACGGTACATTGCTAGAAGAATTTACTAAAACTTGGCTGCCAAGAGGTACGAGAGAGTCGTTGTTTTGCGATGTCATTGAGTGGAAAAACAAATTCATTGCTAAATATCTAGTTGATTTCGTTTGTTTTCTTTACCTGATTTATTTAACCAGCTCTGTTTAAAAAAAGAAATCACTACTACCCCTTGGCTTCTCACCCTCTCATATGCAAGAGAGGAGGAAATATACACAAACGCGTAACGAAGACGCCATAATAGTAAACTGTACATTTTTGAACGTCGTAAAGGTTATCCATTGCAGAAGAGAAATTTCTAGCGAATATTCGTACATCTTATCATTTAAGTGTATTTATACCATATTTTACGCATTTCAAGAAAAAAGAAAATTTCTCAGGCTCTCCTGCTCCACCGTCAAATATTTAATGTCCACCACGAGAGTGCCATGGGTCGTATTACCATCCCCACGGGACCATGTTCACTCCTAATTGGCAGTTAACTCAGCACGCGAAATCCGAGGGAACGGCCATTTAATGAGGTCCTGAGTTCCATACTTGACTCAAGAGCTCTCTTTTCTGTTTCCCAAACCACATCCATTGCGCAATCCGGTACAAAGATGAAGACAATAGGGTAGTTTCCTTCATCTAAGAAAACGAAAGGCATTGATTGCGATTCCTTACCCACCATTAGTGTATTCATAATATACAAATTATTTGGTTTTAGATATCCCAGTTTAGATGAAAGTTAATGGTCAATTTTAACCTCATTTGAAAAAGACCAGGTTGACGCCCAAGCGATGCCACTCCACGTGATGTCACAGGGACCTAGTTTCTATAGGAGTAGATAGCAGTTTTACATCGTTTGAGATTACCAATGCATGCGTGAGAAACAGAGCTCAGGGAAACATCTCTTAATAATCACCTATTAAAACTGCCTAAGGTCGGAAAGTTTCCTTCGTTTGATAAGGTATTAATAATCCTTATTTAAGCCAAGCGCTGCCTACTAGCAGGGTACTCTGCCACTTGCTAGCAGCCGGCATCGTATGGGCGCACATATCCTCGCCCCAAGGCCACCTCACACGGCGAAAGCGGGAACCAGAATGACGTCACGCAGGCTTTTCTCAGCATTCAAACTTAGCCGTCGCGTTTTCGCGCGCTTGCAAATTTTTACTTTTCATTTAATCGCGAAAAATAGTTATCGTCATTACAAACCTAAAAGCGTGAAATATGTACTCCAGGAGTAATTCCTGAGCTCTAAGCTCTGGGGAGGTTTTAACCCCCCCTTGCTGCGTCACTGCTGGGGGGACCTCCTCTCCTCCCATCCCCTCTTTACTAAGATGTCCTGGTCTAGGCCAAAGCATTTATGGCCACCTTACCCCTAATCTTTCGTTTTAGGCAATAAAAAAAATAATAGGAAACCAATGAACACAGGCGCACCCCAGGCATTTTGAAAAGAGAAAATTTATAGGGAGGAGAGCAGATTTGATAATATTTAAAAATTATAGTACAAGAAAAGTGGATTTATCACTTCTCATTAGTTAGTAATTCACATTCATTGACACGACACGCTCTCATTCAGTAAGTCTTTCAGCCCGGATATTTCCTCTCCTGCTCCCGACCGAATAGTACCATTTGTAGTGAACAATTTTCATTAATATTGATTTTGCCCTAGGCTTGAACAAAGGGATATGACGCAACAAGTGTATAAGATACCAGTGTAAGTGAAGGAGAAATATAAGTGAAGGCGCGTGCAATGCACACTTCATAAGGAAGACCATATGAGGAGACTATGAATGATGATGAGAGAAATGAAATACCATAAAAAGCATATTGCCTTAAAACATCAATTTAGACCAATACTAAAAACTTATATCTAATCGGCATAAACGTAGCGCCGGTTTGCGGCCAAATGTCGGCCCACTGCAGAAAATGTTTTAAGGGCACAAAACTATAATAATAAGAAAAGTAGAACAATATGATGCTTAAAATACTATATTTTTGGTAGGAGTTTTAGTTTCTGTATATTATTACAGAATGCACATTATATTTATGCTGAGAAAGCGACAAAACGTGTGATGACAACAACAGTCGCGCAACAGATACTGTGCAAACCACAATAGCACTGAAATTGCGTTGCTAGTCTCGTGTGTGGACGTGATGCTACTAAGCAAAGAGAGGCACTGCGAAGTCTGCATTGTGTGTTTGTTCCCGCAATCACGCAGGGCAACCTGATTTGAAACCCCTCTTTCTCAACGTCAGCTCATTGTGTTCTGATGGCCGCTATTCTCCAGCTATACATGATTAGATAACAACAGTGTTTCCCACATAAACTGCCCAGGACCCCACAAAAATTAACGACCCGGAGTAAAAAAAATTCAATCCTCCCGAAATCTGGTGTCCTTGCAGTTTTACATAAGATGTTAAAGCACTCGAGGCCTTAACTCTTTTCTTAATGTTTCCATCGTGATAGAATCTCCTTACAATACAGTTTTACATTACTTACGGCTTTAAGAGTCTTGTTTATTCTTAAAAATCGGTTTTAATCCATTTCCAAATGTTTCACTCGCCAAATTGGGTTCAGAGTATATTTTTCCTAATTTTTAGAAACTTTTATTTTATGAAAGGATCAAACTGAGTCTTTTTTAGGAGTCAATGTAAAAAATCATCAGGTCTTACTGATTCGTATGGAAATAATAGATTTACCTTACCCGGCCGCGCGGATCAAAACCCTTTAATGAGGCAAAATTGAACAAGTTATGGATGAAATCGTAACTTAAGACAAAGATTTACACATCGGATCCGTCAAGAGCAAACTAATGCCTATCATATTAATGGACTTTTTGAATATTTTTACCGAAAAATTTCCCGTGAACAACAGGCATCAGTTTCTTATGATGCTGAATGCTTTGGCATCATCATGCGTAGGGTAGAAAGGAGTCGGAAATCACTTGTCTATTTCAGTACTTCCTCTTCCTAAAAACGGCCATACTTGTATACCGCCCGGCATGCTATTATTCTGAGCAAAACAATCAGTAGTTCTGACTAATTTATCCACGCGAAGCTTGACGACAGACAAAAATTACTCGAGATACGTCTTGAGGCATTAGGCCATAGACGCTCAGAAGTGCTAATGAAGCGTTTCGCGTCAAAACAATGGGAAAAGGGAAGAGTTACAGAGTCAAGGGGAAGACTGGAATATCATACGCAATTTCTCAATGGCACGGAACAAAAGGGAGTACATGTTTCTAAGTTCACATCCCTGGGGCTATTTTTTAAGCAAAAAACCCTCGTCAGCGATGATAGCATTCACAACGAGCGACAGCAGCCAACTTGGCGTTCTTAGATAAAAGGCTTTGGGGAACTAAGAGAAGGTGGCATATATGAAGAAGCTTAATGGCAGAGGCTTCGCCTATCAGAATGAAGCAGAGGGAAACATATACATGCCGAATATATACATCGAAAATGAGAGTATGCAATATCCGTAGTCGATACAATGTTGACGACAAGAGCGAAGAGAATTTATACACACTCATATGATTAATTTTTGCCTACAATAAGAATGCTTGTAGTCACAACATCTGATGTATACACACTTAAAATTTTTAACCAGCGTAGTAAAATAAGAAATCTAAACTATCCGTTTTCAGCAACTATAATATATAATTAGTGCAACGACTTTTCCTGAGATAATTTTCGTAAGGTGTTGTACGGCATTAAGACTCACTCAGTGATTCAACCCGACGGTTGCTTGCATATATGTGAGGGTAGAGCTCACCTATAACTAAGCGCCTGGCGTGAAAATATCATACATTTGGGATAGAGAGGGGCCAGTTCCTTTCCCTGGGCCACCTCGCACTTGATTGCAAGATATGTATGAAACCTTAACCCGGGATCTGAACCCGGGACCCCTCGATCTGCAGCCAAGTGCTATACCCACAAGGCTACAACGCTCCCCGTAAAAATAATTTATTCATTTTATAATAAATATTACATTCAAAATCATCTTCCACAAGAAAAAAAACATTTCCTAATAATACAACCTTTCATTAATGATCTAGTAGTCCGTTTAACTCGCAACTTTTACAAAAGATTTTTTGGAGAAATACTTAAAATGGCAAAGAATATTTACTCTTCCGCAAAAGGAATTTCGCTCAATATTCCAACACTGAAATTTCGCATCCAATCAGCTTACTGATAAAGAATAAAGTTCGTGCCTCTGCATATTCTCTTTTATAACCTAATACATTAAAAACTCTATTTAACTTTTTGGAAAATTATGTGTCTAAGCATTCAATAGCGAACAAGTCTAGTGTCTGTGAGGATAAATGAGCAACAACTTCGCAAATGGCACATCATAATTAGACGCAGATTTCACTACTACAAAAAGGTTTGCATTCAACAAACGTGTGACCAGAGAAAAATTTGCCACATATACAAGCCTTTTCGAATATTAATTTAAATAATTGTTCCACTTACAAATATCAAAGCAGCCTCGCTGGGCAAAGTAAATTTATCTCCAACGGTACCCACCTGAAAATATAGAAAAAAATAATCAATTACATAAGTGCACGGAATGTAAAAATGGAACGCATAGTATTGATATGCATAATGAATATTCTCTGCATAAAGTTGCGCACATACAATGCATACACTATAGACACACATTTTGAATAATTTGAAATGTGTTAAAAATATATACAAGTTCCACATAGAATTATTCAGGGAAAAATATATACATTTTTTATAACTCCTGATAACGAAATGTAAAGAGTAAAAATAGGACGGCAAATAAAAAATTTCAGCGAAACATTCACTACCTCATTGATAAATAATCCGAATGTTATTTTTATACGTGAGGGTAAAGCTCACTCCGAAATAAGTGACAAGAGTATGGATTTCACACATTCAGGAAAGGTGAGCCCATTTCTTTCCTTGGATCATCTCACACCTCACCTTCGAAAATTTTAGTTGATGGCGACCGCATACTTGCCTAGGGATATAAACCAGGGACCACTCGATCAGAAGTCAAGCGGTCAGGTCAACCCACTAGACAAATTATATCCCAAAATAAAATTATTTCAAAGCATCGTAACGTTGTCACGTAAACTGTAGCCGGATGAAGAGTTAAATACAGGTAAGCATCGTTGTCTAGGAGTCTTTCGTGGCGTTCAGAATTCGTGAATCTCTCCATTTTCCGGGTTTTCGCCGCGTTTCGTTATCAGAAGTGAATTCGCTTCGACCTGAAGACGCCTGGTGGAATTTTTTATAACTCCTGATCACTTCTGACAACGAAACGCGGCGAAAACCCGGAAAATGGAAAGATCCGCGAACAAGTAAGCATCTCTCAACACTGCATATGAAATGTTCGTTATAGAGAGTTAGTCTCAACTAAAAGCCTAGAAAACATGACGTGCTGTGACAGTTGGCATAGCAGACCGCTACTACCGCATCGAACCCGATACGCTGGGAAGTGATGGGGCAAACATTCGCTGGTGGGATGAAACCGCATCACCACGGAACCCTCGGGGCTGTGTGTCGTCTGAGCAGACGGAACAGCTGCGCTCTCTCGCCACAAGTTTCGCAACGTTCCTCCGACCGCTCCTTTAAAGAGAGCGATCCGCCCAGGCGATCGTAGTGCATCGGACTGTGAATATCAATGCAATGGAGCAGACCGCGCGCGCGTCACCTCGGCGCTTGGGCCGTCACAGATTATGCACCACTGACACGTGGACTAAAAATCCCTCATTCGTACCGCGTCAGAGCCGATTGGTCGGTCACCAATCCGAATCTAAACGCGACACACAGCCAGCCGACGTCATGGTGAGTGTCGCAGCCATCTCCACCAAGCTCCTTGCGCTTTCATTGTCTTTAGTTTCAGTTTTCTGGAAGCTGGACGTCAGATGGCAGAGCGGATGAAGTGGCCACACGACCCGGTTTAGCCGGGACAGTCCCGGTTTAGACCGCTTATGAGGACGTCCCGTCGGTTTCCGAAAATTCTCCACAATGTCCCGGTTTCGTGCAAAAATTATGAGAATGATGCTTTTTAAAATAACAGTTTATAACAGAAAGCGTAATATAATATGGCAATAATATTTTAGACTTTAGTTTGTCAAATATGGAAAAAATTAAAAAATAAAACAATATAAATCTTAGTTTTGATTTTACAAATCCATTCCCATTGAGTAAGGATATAGTTTTTAAGGACTTTACTGGGGACCCTCCCCCAAGATGTGCCAAAACATTTATGGCCACCCCAGCCAGTAGGGAGTAATCCGAGACTACTGAGATTGTTGTATTACATGGCGGCTAATGGCTGTTATTTGTTGCTGGCGGAGGAATTTAGTAACATCTTGGTAAAAAATGTGCAATAGGTCTTGGTTTGTCCCTGGATATTCTACGAGGCATGAAGCAGCAAAGGAAAAGGGCAAACTTCCCGGAATGAAGACCTAAAGATATATGTAACTCGTGGTATTAGACGCTTATCACAAGGTAACACCGCTGGTAGTTATCTTCGCTGGATAGTATATTTAAATTTAATTTATTAAGGCATAGTTTAACTATAATTATCTATCTTATGTGAAGATATTGATTTTAAACAGTTAAAGTGAGTATAACGCAAGTAAGTAGTTGCAATTAAGAAGTTTACATCAGTGTCGTCATGGCAAATTGACAGTGCCGGAACGGTCTTTTCTGAACTTTTTTTAGAAGTGAAATATTACTCTGTGTGTTTTTTTTAAATTAAAAGTTATTATTAGTTAATTTCGTGTTTTGGTTACAAATGTATTTCTTAGAAATTTTGTGGCAACAATATTTATAAAATGATATTTGACCATTATATCTTTTGCTAACTAGTGAAGGAACGGCGTTCCGGCATCATGACACCACTGGTTTACATAGATTTCATATTAGTGGCTTCATATGGACTGGTGGCAACGCGCCGAGGCTGGCTTCAGCAAAAGTATCACGGCGAAGTGTGGAGTCTGCAACCCTTTAATTTTTAATACTCATGATCGCAGCAAATGGCTAAGAATACACGGGTGGGGATGAAAATTCAGGGCAAACGAGATTACGGGGAAAACATTCCTTTTAAAAAATCAAGTGATGCGCCTGCAGAATAGGCGATGGCGTTGACATTTAGGTGCAAATTTTTTCGAGTTTTTTTTTACCACTCTTCAATTAAGTCACTTTCTTGTCCGTTTTTTCGCACTTACGGTCAAAATCTCACTACTCAAATTTTACCAACTTCCAGATAGGCTATCGACTGAAGATTTTCAAAATCAGTTGACAATGCATTCTTACTATATTTCGAGTTATTCAGAGCCAGTATCAGCCATCCTTTTCGACAATTACCATTCGCATTAATATTTATCTCAGCCGAAGCATAACTTCAACGTTTTGCGATTATTTATAAATGTGTCCGGCCATTCGGCTGATAAAGTCAATCGAATTTAGTCATTACAATAGATTTAAAAATAGCATAAAAAGTTTTTATTTAAACTCACTCACTCAGTAATTTGCCGCCAAGCAACGTTTGGTTAGGTTAAGGTAGAGCTCACCCTGAACTAGAGGGTGTCCGAAGGCTTTACCCAAGATTCGAACTCCGGACCCCTCGATCAGCAGCCTAACGCTGTTAAAGTCGGCTGCGTTGGGTAATCATAGCTGTTTTTGCTTGAAGTGCTTCGAATCGCATCGCAATCATTCGCTTGATCGCACCAACGCGCTTGCGAGCGCGCATGTAGCGTCCATTATTCTCTCATCCATCACGCCAAGTTCTCGATCCTCAATTGTTCTATACAAGCGACAACGCTTCCATCCATTCAGATCGCTTTGATGGGAATCATTCTGATTAGAAAAGGAGAGGCCGTCTGGATGTATTCAAAGGACGTAAGACGTAATTCGCAAAGCGCCTCACCTTTTCAATCTCAGCTTTCAAAGTACCCATCTAAATGTGAAGCATTTTCATTTCAAATACATTTTTACGGTGATTCCTGAATTTACTTCGGCCATTGCAGTCAGCGAAACAATTGCAAAACAAAAAAAAACCAACGGACGCGGTGAGAACCGAAGAAAATGTAGGCACCATCCGATGAACGCCACGAAAATCTTTGAACCTACGATACGATTTTCACGATACCATATTTATTAAAGAATTTTTTGGCGAACAAATAAATTAAATCGGTTTAAGGCCATAATTCGTGTACTGAATTCCTGAAATAAGATTGGGCTCTGGTTCTATAATATACGAGGTATTAAATTTCAACAAATTGAGACAAATATTTCACGAGTAAGATCTGGATCCATCTGCAATCAGGTTTTTCATAAATTGATTGACTATGATTAAATAATCTCTCAGTAAAAACAGCCTTTTCGGTCCCGAACAAAATAACCTAGGGAAGCTAGGGAATAGAAATAACCATTGAGTACAACATTGTATGACAGCTGCCCATGGGGACCAATAATAAACGGCAATGAAAATCTGCTCATAACGGGGAGAAATGGTACGAATACTCTGCCTCTTTGTGAGACGTGGCATGGTGTGAAGTTACAGTGGGGGCAACTTACGATAAGTTTTTCTCATCTGGGTGATAGGTTGGACCTCAAGACTTCACGAGGAGTGTTCAGATAATAATGGGAATTTTTAAATTTCACGGGCTTAGAGAGTCAAATTGTTAAATTTTAGTTGATAATGTTGGTATACATGCCCTTGAAATCTGATAAAATTTTCATCTGAATTCGTAGTTTCCTTTATCAGTTGCAGCCGCTCGGGTTAGATGTGTTCTTATGAATTCGGCGATTTTCGTTGGTTAATGAAATGGATCAAATAACTTTTATCAATTAATGCGTAAAAAATAAAGAAAGTGTAACTAAGTATGAGAGATGTTAAAAAAAACCATTGGTGAATCTGCTGTGAGTGGAATAAGGATTGACAATTGGTATAAGGGCTTCCAAAATGGCCACGAAGAAATAGAAGACGCCCCAGTACATCAACAATCGATGAAAAAATGGAAGTAGTGAAAGAAATGGTTACGAAATGGGAACTATTTTGAAGGTGACAACGTTAATTTAGACAAATAAGTAATTATTTCTTCAAAAAACTAAAATTTCCGTTGTTTTCTGTACACACCTAGCATAAACTTGTTGAATTACCTCAGCTCCTCCCTGCATCGAGAGTTTAAGAATGCATTCAACTTAATTGAAGAACTCTAACATATTATGATAAAAAAAACTCATCTTTCCCAGAAGTCCACTGCATCAAAATGTCAACCACTTCGTCTGAACATTCTAATGCCTATTCATAATCCTTTATGCCTTGTTATCTTCTATAAGTAGCCATCAACTGTCATCAATTCGAACTTTCACAATCTCCTATCACCTCACCGTTCGTTTCCCTACATAATTCTTCACTTAGGCTTCCTTCATTCCTTACATTCCCATTTTATCTATTTCTAAGGAAAATAATAATCACTGCATTCTTTATTAGTACCAGTTTGAGGCTGGAAGATTCTCTCATTCCACTCTGGTCGATAAAAACGCTGAATAAACATAAGCGTGAACTAATGAAACAGTTTCGTGAGGAAAACTATCAAATACGGTCAGAAACAAATAATGAGGATGATGGAATAATTAAAAAAACATATACATTACGCATTAAATATAGTATAATACTTGAAGGGTACAATGAGATTCTCGTATTCAGAAAAAGTAAAGAATGAGTTGGCACTTTACGGCAGCACTATTGATCTGGAGATCATTTGCAAATGTAGTGGATCATGTAAAATCTGCAAAACCATTTTACTATAGAGAAAATCTCGATGCTTGCTTTAAATTAAGATGCATGTAGATTAAAAGGTGGAAGTAGGTGTTTGCATACCATTGAGGTGTAGCTGCAAAATACCTTTATTTCTTAGAATTTACCTAATGTTACCGGATGTGAGTTCGCCGGGAAAGAACTGAATCCTATATCGCTTTATCTGACGTTTGTATGCCTCAAGGCCAATCAAGTGCATTCGACGAACTAATTACGATAAAAAAAAAGCTTCAACGCACTCGAGAGATAGTAATAAATAGCACAAGTTGAATATCACGTCCTCATTTGGGGAAATGATTTTATCTTTTGAACACCGCTGGCCTGAGTGGCGTTGGAGTCAAGTCCCTAGGGAATCCTCATCAATTGCCACAGGGAAAAAAATACCCTGGACGGAGAATCAAACCACGGACCACGGATATTATGGAATATTGCGTTATTGTCAAATATAAGGTCGCGGGTTCGAGTCCCGCCTGGGTAGGTGGCTCCTCTATTCAAGGCGTGGGGGTTACTAGCCGCCTATTGTTGTGTTTTCATTACCTCCCACTCCCGACGTGAAAGGCCTCTCAGTGCTGCTTTCAGAATGACGGGGAAAAATAAAACTGCCTGCTAAACATAAAGTCTGGTTAATTGGAATAAATTAATGGGCAGATTTCCAACACACGCCATAACTTTAAAAACTTATGATTCAAAGTTTACACTCAACAGTACTACGACATCAATTAAATCAATGGATTATGGCTACACTTGGTGAAATTTCGGTACGTTTAGCATGTTAAAAGAAGTAGGCTTGTATTTTACACACATAATAAACAATTAGTCCAATCGATTGAAAAAAAATGTATAATTTTCGAAGCTGGGATCAATCGGGGTAATTAAAAAGCTGAGGGCTAAGTACAAAGTAGTTTTTTAGTTTTTTTCCATGTTTAAGATATTAATTGTTATCAACACGCCTATATTTACTAACGTGTGACCAAATCTAAGGTTCTTAACAGAGTATTGCGAAATGCCTTCCCGATAAATAATATATATGCCTCATGTCATCACAGTAATAAATTCCATTTATACGAAACATGCAAAAAGTTAGCTTCACCTATTGTTATCGGCCGACGGATTTTCTACTGTTATAGGGATATACAAAGCATTAAAAACATTAGTCATAGGCAGGGCCTATGGCAATGAAATTCGTAAGAACTCGATTAGCAATGCGCCCGTATAATATCCTTGGTGCCAGCCGTTGTCTGTTGAACTCCGTTCCTGCAGGTTATCTCGTAGATATTTTCTTCCGACACGATATATCTTACATGCCGAATGCTGGTACCGGAAGTGCGGGCTAGTGCCCTTGAAATAGTCTCGATAATACTAATTGAAAGCGATTAAGGCCACCACAGGAAACAAAAAATGGAGATAGCAAATGTCACAATGAATTATATCCACGGCACAAAAATGTAACAAGAATGGGGAGGAAAAAACGAACATGACGATTTCAATTCCAAAGACTGACTAAATTCTAGGACTGTGTTCAAGGAAATACAATTTGGACAAAAAATTGGAAAATTTGAATTGTTTTGATGCATAAAAAGTTTGAACACAATTCATGCAGAAAATACGGGAGGCTTAAATTTTGATAACGATGCCTCAGGACCAAAAACATCAACTAATAAATGGCACAGGTAAATGATCGGTAAATGAAAAATGTATTAAGCATCAAATAAACAAGGTTTATTTCAAACCTGCCCTGTGTACGGCGGTGAATTTCACAATAACTGCCACGTGAACAAATCCCCGAGACCGGAAATCGAACCGCGGACATTTGCTTTCCGGGCTACGACGCAATCCACTATTTACCCCCAATCTCGGAGTTTACCCTGGAATCGCGTTCGCCTTTCGGCAGAGGCTCCTTGGAAGCCCAAAGACCCTTTCATCCTTGATGGACCGCAAGGGACTAACATTTAGCACCGTTGAACCTCGGTAAAACTACCATGGGCATTAAAGGATCTGGATAACTCAATGGTCTTCGCAACCAGAGTCCTCTGAATTGTTGATAATTAATACACTACATAGTTGAGTCGTTGCATTCTACCATCTTTGTTCTCTGCACTTGTTGTTTGAATTGTGAAAGTGAATGTGGCTGGCAGTTGCTCGGCAAGATTTTCCATTATTTGTAGAAGAAATACGGCACAATAGGTTGTGACCCTATGAGGGAGTAGTGTAGAGAACTGCCATCCAGAGGACTCTGCTCGCAACCAAGTCGGAGAGCTAAAGGTCCGAGGTTCGATTCCCGACACAGGGGAATGTTATCTCATGGCATTATTGAAAATCAAAGGCATGATTGGACAATCCTGTGGCTATGAAGAAAGTGTGGTGAACGAGACGATTGATCAATCCGGTTCGAGCCCCTTATTCCGCGGGATGAACTTTCAAAATTCACGCGGGGCTTCAAGACCGCTTCCGTAACAATCTCCCGAGCCTAGATTTTCTTCTTCCCCTTCGACCCAAATCCCAGCCAATCGCGAGTTTCTCAACGGATTATCGATTTCTTCCAATTTCGAGGGTACGCCTATCGATCATCTTCGTGCCTTTCACGGGAACATTATCTTCGTCCCGATTTCCCCCTCCGTCCACCTGATCTCCCAAAAGCGGAGAATGCTGCTTGCGCTGACATTACCGCATCAATTGGGTTCCAAACAAGGAGAGCTCACTACCAAATATTTCGCGATCTCAACGCAGCGGAAAACGATGCTACCGAGAGACTTGATCGAAACATGTTACGGCCGAGACCCGCTCAACTTGTGGTTTCTCGTGATGAAATTTTGAAATTCCCTGCAACGAAGGTGTTTTCGCGCTAAAAAAAAAGCCAAATACTAGGATAAAATAAACTGATTTTGTGATGGGGCCACATGATAATTCATTCACTCACATGACTTATAGCGAGATATAACGTCCCTTTAAAACAACAGGGTTCTTTAACCTTTTTTAATGCTAGAGCCAAAATTCGATTCCACATCGTCCTGAGGGCCACAAAGCTTCCACGTCACTTTACCACCACATCAATAAAATAGAAATTACATAAATATAATTTCAAAGGACGATAATCTTTATTGGTTATTAAGTTCAATCAATAATTGCTTTTTTGACATTGTTTATTGTTTACGAGTGTGTCGGTATATATTTTATATTGTGTGGCGCAATATTTTCTTTATCCTCAAGGGGCCCCAAGAAATTAGCTGGGAAATTAGCCCGCGGGTTGAAAACCTTTGCTTTAAAATAACTATGGAAGATATGTAGCCAATATAGATAACCAATGTGATCAGCTATTGGTGATAAGATAAAAACGAGATATTTTATGCATTGCAAATAATTAATTAAATATTCTTCAAGTTATTTTATCATTTATTAACTAAAAAATATGCATTAAAATTTAACAGTAGGGCAACAATTGATGTGATCATTCGCGATGGCAATACCGGTTGAGAAGATACTTGAGATATTTTACTTAGAACATAAGGTTACAGTAATTGTAACTCTAATTGATTTACATGCTAACATTAAATTTACAGGAGGACCTTGCCTTTCAGCATGAGACCACTTCTCAACATCTAAATACAAAAGGCTTGGCTAGTGCCTTCAAAGACGAGAAATAATCGAGAATTATTTTTCAAACGGACATCTTAATTTTAAATTACTCCAATTACATAGTCATTGTGGACTTCTCGTCTGACTATCGGTAATTGGACAAACTGAGAAACTTATCTGCTGGGGAAATTATTGAAACAGTCAAAAAGAACTCTAGGTTAACAGTCGAAAATCGCCAAAAAGAATTCAGTTACGAGAAACGACCTCATTGAATATTCAGCGGGGAACTTTGCCCGCGCGAGATCATGGGAGAGAAAGAAAAAAAACAAAAGAATGGGAAGAGGCGGAAGGTGAATGGGTCGGCGTTTCGCAAACCATTTTAGAAAGTCATCCCTTCTTCAGCGCGGAAGGAAAAGACGCGAACAGATTAAGGGAAGGATTCAGAAACTTTCGAGAGACAGAGGGAGGCATAAGGTCAGAGTGGTTTTACTGTTTCGCCGACTCCTCCTGCGTGCTGCAACATCGGAGACTGGGACCATGAAGTCTGAAGGGTGATTACTACGTCGGGCACGAAAGAAAGCGAACCCTTTTAAGCGCGTTTCGAAATCAAAACATTTCCAGGCGGTCGTTATTCGGGAAGGAACAAGTTTATAAGAAATGTAGTAACACACGGAAATCGTTTAAAAGGTGTTAAGCAGAGGATTTAGCATCCGGAAGAGAGTAACAAGGCAACTGTGAGATCGGTATCCTATTTTTTTCATTTCATGACCATTATGCGAATACTTTATCTGATTTTCAATGAGCTCCGACGTTAAACGTAATTTTAAATTACCAGCCAGACGCGAAAGGGAATAAAATGGCCAAAGGTAGTGGTTACGCACATTGAAATGCATGTATGGAACTGGAAACTGCAGGAAGTGGAGAGATTTCGATCAAACAGCTTTCATTCTCCAGCAAAATCCACAATAAATAGCAAATTTAATCCTCATATAGTACGAATCATACTATTTAAGATTTTTATATCCTCGAGGTTAAACTCGTCCAACCATCAAAATTACAATCCTTATCTTAAACGCTTAAGTGATGATGACAGATAAACATTCAGAACTATACAATATTTAATACAATAGCAATGACGATAATAGTAATAAAGAATTTTGCCGATTTAGGTAGGTTAGAATGGAGTGTTTAAGAAGCATTCTGGCAGTCTGTCTTCCCTTCATGGACTTCCCTCCCCTTCACAATAAATAGTGAATTTAATCTTCATATCGTACGAATCATAGTCTTTCAGATTT
Source organism: Ischnura elegans (assembly GCF_921293095.1). Taxonomy (NCBI): domain Eukaryota; kingdom Metazoa; phylum Arthropoda; class Insecta; order Odonata; family Coenagrionidae; genus Ischnura; species Ischnura elegans. The sequence goes on from NC_060254.1 coordinate 97,286,737, forward strand.
TAATATCTTCGAGGATAGACATTTCCTAAAGCTGCTAAAATATGCTATTCCCCACTCCTTTTCGGCCAACCCCTTTTCATTTTATCTAAAAATCCTATTCTCCTTCGTTTACCCAAAATTCTACTATCCGACATTTCTCAATTCTTCTACACACCCACATCTCGAATGCCTCTAATCTTCTCTCGTCCTCCTACCTCAGTGTCCACGTTTCCACACCGTAATTTGCGACACTCCAGATCATACTCTCCACTAGACGTTTCTTTAAACTCTTACATATCTATCCTCAAATAAGCTCCTACCTTTTCATGAACGCCTCCTTTGCAGACGCAATTCTCTTCCCGATGTCCTTACTGTTCCACCCGGTTCCTTCTAATGTGCAGCCCAAATAGTTGAATTGTTCTACCTGCACAAGTTTTTTCCCACCTCCTTACACCTTGATTCTAACATTCGCTTTAATTTTTTGCTCCACACGGGTTCGCAGGGACGACGGAGCGTGATCGAAAATTCCCAACCGGGCAATGGCCATAGCCACGGAAACCCGGTTCCATCAAAGGGGAAAAGGCGATCGTCTCCCATCCAACGCTAAGCTGTGATTGATTTTCCCCCAAGTTCCGCCTGTAGATAACACGCTAAGCACATATCCCCCGTCGCAGGAAGCCTCGATCGCATTCGCCAGTGACACGACAAACTTTCAACATTTTGAAATCAATTCTATACCTTTCCCGGCCGTTATCATGGTTCTAAGTGTAGGAAGATGGATGGTGTTAATATAATGACGATCCGATATTCATAGGTTCTCTTGCAAGCTGATGACACACACGGAAAATAAACTCAGAGAAGCAACAAAATCCCTTCGTTGGCAATCATCGGCTTTTTCGGGTGAAAAAACTTTAGACTACTAAAATTGTACCCATCTCGTCTGATTAAATCAATGGCATGTAATCGCCTAAATTTTACCGACCAATTTCCTTAAATAAAGTATCGTTTGACGGCCGTTTATCAACATTTATTTAAATTAAGTCTATTTCCACTACCTAAAGCACGATTTGAACCAGATACAGGTTATTATTATAACGAAAGAAGTCAGTTATTTTTAACGCTAGACCGGCACGGTGGTAGGTCTCACACAACACAAATGCTAACGCTGAGATTGTCATTTATTTTTATGCAATGCATGCCTGAAATTAATTCGACAAATATTATTTACACCATAAAAATACTGAGTGAACTATTTAAAATAAGAACTACAGTATCATGGGTAATCGAAGTACTAGGGGTAATTCAATACTTATTCTTGAGAGTATTTTCTAAACACATAAATTCTGCACAAGCACTTTAAATTATACCAAATTGAGAGAAATAAAGTATTGATATTGATATATTACGACACGATTTTTGACTTAGCACAACCATTTAAACTGCTGGCAGAAAAAAACAGGGAGTTCAGCAGAAATACAGAAATATAAAATGTCCTTGGGAAATTGACCAAGATTAGGTCTTACACTCCTTATTTTTCGCCGAGGAAAGGAATAAATGTTTCGGTCATAGAACCGGTTACTGACCTTTGGCCGAGGGGACTAAGGCATTCCTCGAGAATACTAATAAATCGGCAGCGCATAGAAGCCAAGCCCTTCGGCCAATGGCACTGTCTGGTTTTCCGCGGACATGAGACAAATTCTGAGTGACGAAAGAGGAGAGCAGCCATTCCCCAGGGAACGGAAGGTCACCTCATCAGCATGGATGGGGGAAAACACTTGAAACGCAGGCTTTACGCACAGGCTCGGGACAAACAATAACACACTACTCACAGACTTTAGTTCAAGCATTGTGATCCTATTGTTCATTTCTTTTGCCCTTCCACTTCTTCTAGTTTTAATAATACCACATTCTGAATGCCTATTGTGCTTGAAACATTAAAAAAAGAACTAAAAATGATAAAAATCGATAAATGCAACAAAAAAGCAAAAATAGCAAGAAATAATAAAAGAAGATAAAATAATTGAAATTAAAAAATATTTATCTAGTAATTAAAACCTGTATGCTAATGTTATAAAAATGCTTCGCTTCATGTCCTTACTGTTTCAGCTTCTGCTAACACAAACAACACACAACTAACACAACACAGAAAAATGCGAATAAAATTTATTATATATTCAACCGGCTGGTGAAGATGGTTTACCGGTTTAAAATCTAAACTCAAAACTATTTATGCAAAATATTATTTAATATCGTATGTTACTTATAAATTTCCTCTTCCGAAAAGAATTCCTCAACATAGAAATTTCGCTTATGTTACCAGCCCCGGTCGTTTCCCGGTTACTCCAGAGAAATGATGCTTGATGATACCCATAGATTTCTTTCCCACGAACTGCGATTAGAAATCCATTTCCATCCACGGATTCCGCGCGAGGCAGAGTGTCGAAACCAAGGAGACGGAGCGAGGGAAGGTGGTAAATCTACTTCTCACGACAAATCACATCCCTATTGCACGACTCGGGACAAAACCCTTTTTATCGCCAGCAATTCGTGACGGAGAGGAAAGTGACATGTAAATTCTTTCCAACGGTCCCTCTCTCTTGCACACTCTAGCTCGCCACGATCGTCTTTGCTCGCCTATTGTGTTGTGTTGGCCGAGTCCACCACGACGGCTATGACTTTCTTCCTCGGAGCCGAATCGGGTTCCCATCCTTTCAACGTGTCTCTCTCTCTCTGCCCACGGACACGGCGCGTCGTCATTGTTAGGTGCCAATGAAACTCCTTTAAAGAGAGGCGCCATTCCGGGAGTTGGAAGAAAGACAATAGGGGGGAGAAAGAAGATCTGCGAGCAAAACAGGACGGCCACAAGTTTAGAGAGGAGGGGATGAGGGAGTCTACGGAGCGGAGAGTTCAATCGTGACAAAAAACTGAGCCTCACAAGATTTTACTTCCACCAATTCCAAGTTCCAGGGTGTTTTCATGCATTTGGAAACCAACCCATGGTTTAGAGGACATGACGAAATTAAAAACCAACATTAACTTTCCACAAATGAAAAAATACACAACCCTGGTAACTTTTCACTGGAAAATTATTCATTGGTACGACGCGTTTCGACGCTGAGGCGTCATTCTCAAGTACTATCTCATCTCTTAAGTCAAATGCAAAAGCCGTATCGATTGAATTCTTAACTTTCCACATTTGGGCTGAAGTCAGAATATTATAGTTTCTCGCTAAAATACGGCGGAGATTTTTGACAAGATTTGTGCTGAATACTTGAAAGAATAAATATTATTGTTTATTTCAAGAATCTAATAAATAAACATTGTATTGTCTATCATGGGTACCTATTCTCCTTATAAATCAATTAAAATTCTGCATTTTTTCATATGAGGGGGAGAAAAATCAAACGCTCACATCTTATCGACGATGAATAATCTTGATCTGAGATAAAATCCATTGACCATGCAGACTCGGAGTCGATAAGATTTATTTAACCGAGTCGATAGTGCTCAAATGATTAATTTTATGATGACCAATTTTGGACGTATCAATCGATTAATTTCCCATGAAAATGATTTTACATTTTTGTTGAAATCATCACTGTAACAAACCTTATAACGGCCATACATGGAGATTTATGGCAATCGCATTAAATTTGCATGTACTAGGAGGTTAATAGCCGCTAGTTTACGTAGGAATATAACCATCATATCGCAATATCCGCTCTGGTCAAATCGATGACAAGCTGCAGGAATATGGTAGTTCTTCAATGCCAAATTTATGCATGAAGAGCAACGAGTATTATAAGATCATCATACACATATAGTCTTCCATCATTATAAATATATTTTACTTATTTATTTAATAAATATTTCTACAAGAAGGCTATCGCCTGGTGGTAACATAAGAATTAAAATAAATTAATGAAAAGTCTACCTACCCTCCTAAGGTCAAAGTAAAGGAACGGAGAAGACACTTATATGATACAAAAATATACAATATTCACTAATACGGATACTATTTTACGAACAAATAAAATTTTTACCACATAGGCCAATTTCGAAAACTCCTTAATGAATCATAATGACATGAAACCAGAAACGAGGAACATTTAACCTTAAAAATTTTAATATCGCCGGCCTCGGTGGCGGTGGGGTAAATTCCTCGCCTGCCAAACCGTAGGTCGTGGGTTCGAATCCCGCCTGGGTAGGTAATCCCTATCCAGGGCATGGATGTTTGTGTTGTGCTTAGTTAATATTGGAAACCCTCGTTGTAAAAGGCCGTCATGTGCCGTTTACGGGGAATTTGATAATAAATAAATAAATAATAAATATTTACTGGGAAGATCTTAAAAATTTCTTCAGGTAGGTCAGTCCACTCCACCTTTATTCCTACATGTAGAGAGAATACCTTCAAAATTCCCGTTTTCAACCTCTTGGACTCAATTTTGAATTTGTGATCTTTCCATTTGAGGTAACACGGTGAGTCCAGCTTTCGACCTATTTCCTTCCAAAACTGCTCTTTCATAAACGATTTGTAGACCCTCCATAACCTATTTAAGGTTCCCCTTAATTTCAACGGTTTCCATCCCGAATACCGTAGCATAGCTGAGACACAGTCCCCCATCTTTGTGCCACCTTAGAGCACACCTTGCTGCCTTTCTTGGAACTTTTTCAAGCTTTTAAATATCTTTTTGACTATGATATAAGAGCTAATCCACGAACGAATTACTTGGAAACTTTACATGCTTATTATCCTAATTATGCAGAGACTCACTAGCGCCCAAGAGGCCAAATATACGCCGAATTCCAGAGAGAACTCAACATCCTATCAGAAAGTATCCCCAAAAATCGATACGCCTTTTTCGTGAGAAGCCATCCAAGAGCAACAACTTAATCATTGAAAGAATAAGAAGCCATTCGCTCGATGCCGCAGAGCTGTAATAATATTGCTGTAAGTGGATCAAGTCGGTGAAGCAAATGGAGTAATAGCTTCGTATTCTGGAGAACAGGGTTAGGTTGCAGAATGTGGGAGTGACTATGCATTAGAACCTCGGTCCATTATGGATGCAGTAGTAACAGAATTATTTTTTTAACCAGATCGGTAGTATTGCTACTTCATTTTCGACGGGAACTCTCATAACTACATTTAGTTTCATGTTGGTTTTATTCCTCTCTGAATAAGCAATTTATAAATTCTTAGCCCATTAAAAATTTTGTTCTATAGCCATAGCATCCATGCTTGGATGATATAGTGAATTTATTAACCGGTTTATACGTTAAAATATAAAAGGAGTTTCCAGAGCCTAACTACTAAGAAATGGATCGGTTGCTTAGGTAAATATAGGACATAAAATAATTAATTATTACAGCAACATCGCCTCCATGTTTGATGTATCTGTGCATTTCATCTTTGAGAAAGATTTTACCGCAGCAATAATACATGAGCGTTTGATTTAAAACCGAAAAAAACTCAATGACATAATTTCTCATCTGCATCTCACCCTCATTAACCTTCCTAATATTACTTTAATGCACCCTGAATAAACCAAAATAATAGTTTTTTTTTTCAACCACGGAATACGAGAAGAAAATACAGAAAAAAATCATCGACATTTACTCACAACCCCGCAAGCCGCCTAAAGAGACGTATGACGGGGGGGGGGGGGATGGAGTTATTCCAGATCGCTTCCTTTAAGTCTTGTAGGCAGTATTCCTATGAAAATGCTAATGAAATCTTAGCCCACGAAAATTCGATTCATGACCTCCATGTTTGTGCGTTATAAGAATAGTTAAAATGATTTAATCTCTACTAAAATGTAGAATTAAAAATTTTTTGGGTTGGGTTCGCATGGGATATTAATCGATTGGCCAGTGCAAAATTGGCCATCAGAAAATTAATTATTTCAGCTTTATCGCCTCTGTCGACATATCATCGCCTCCATGTCTGCATGGCCAACGGATTTTATCTCAGATCAAGATTTTTCAGCGCTGATAAGATGTGAGCGTTTGATTTTAGGAAAAACATACAGCATTTCATTTAGTGAATAACGAGAATGGGTGTCCAAAATAGATACTGTCAACTTATTTACAACGATTCTTTTATATTTTAATATACTCCATCATTAACATGACGATTGTTTCCTTGTTGGGCAATTGAGATCACTTGTATTTTCCCATCCTCTCGGGAAATAAAAATTCTACGATGAGCTCTGGAGATTTCCATTCCCGCTGAAGTGCTCGCGACTGTAGAATAGCATGAATCGGATATGAAACACGATACCACATCCGTATTGCGGGTGTCAGCGTTTCACGGTAAAACCACGCGAGTAGTCCAGACTGCCGACGCAATACCAGCCGCAAAGGGGCATATTTATGAACAAATCGAAGTGACCAACTTTGCACCACACCAAATGGTACGAAAATTAGGTATTTGCTAAAGATAATATTTAATCCCATACTGCAGAGAAAGTATATTAGCAAATATGTCCATCGCCCATATTTTTTTTACATCATGAAGTGCGGTACTTTAAAGATGTTCACAAGCAGGCGGGAATCGCGCTGGTACGGTGGCTTGAGAGTTAGCTCCATACCCTGTGGGGCAGGGTTCAAATCTAGGTGGTAACAAAGAATTCTCAGACATTGCCCAATCCCTGCTTGAGTATTGTGTTAGTAAAACGCATCTCGCAAAATCCTTGAAATCCAGGGAGCAAGGCACGGGGTGATTCCACACCAGGCATGCACCAAGAAATTCATGCAGAATAGTATTTACAAATATAATAAGTTAATAACTACTTATGTAGCGCCTATTTTACCGAATTAGAGTCAAGTTATTCTATAGCTTAACTGTCGAAAATATTATGGTCCCTTATTGTACGACGTCTGAAATATATCGGTTCTGCAGATCATTTCTCTAATCTTATCCACGTGATCGGTTCCACCATGGTAAATAGGCTCTCTAAAAATATCTTGGGCATCATGTAAAAAGTTTTCTGCTTGAAATTTCCGTAGAAAATTAATATAAATTTTGCTCTTATGTCGGATAAGCTCTTACAATCTAAATTCCTCATTAATTCAGTTACACTACCATGTTTATCGTCACAATTTTCAACAAATCTTGCTGCTCTCCTCTGTACTCTATGTCGAAAACATTCCCTTTTCACACTGGTTCATTACACTAGCGGCGTGCTCCAAATGAGGTCTCAGGAGAGAACAATAACATAATTTGTCATCACTCGTATTTTCCAAGAATGAATACCAAAATAGGAGGAAGGGAGGCGGCTTGCGGGATAGTATGTTTAGTTGTAGATCTACATTCGAACGGCGAACGGCCCCATTCACATGACACCGGAGGGACGACTAAAAAGGGCATTATTTTATCAACCAGATGCGTCCATTTTGTAACCAATAAATGCCGAAAATCACAAAGGAAATAAAAATGCCGTTCGCCGTAACACCGATGAAGGGAAAGGACAGAATTGAAATGAGTCGGGGGGGGAGTTCAGGACGCGCCGCGGAAAGATGATAGGAAGCGAGGAGAAAGGGGCAGAAAGCATAAAAAAGAGCAGATATGTATAAAAATAAGAGGATAGACTCACGTAGCAGAGCGTAGCGCCTATCACTTCCAGCGGCTCACCTGAGCACGGGTGGGAAAACAGAGACGATAGGAATGCATTCGTGCGGGAAACTACGTGACGGAGATTCACGCCCGCATCGCGAACCGCTCTTAACACCACTGAGTGTGTGTGTTCGTCCCCCTTATCAACATCGTCCGTCATTTCCTTTTTCCCCTTTCAAACCCCACCTCCTCAACACCACACATGGCGACAGCTGGCGGCGTCCACAAGAAACGTCAAGCTTCTCAGAAAATGTGAGAGAAAAAAATTTCCAGAACGTGAGAGTCGCATATTTCTTTGAATTTTTTTCGGGATGCGGGTGAAATACAAGGGAAGAAAAGACTTCAAGATCGATGCAAATATATAATATATTTATAATATTATACAGGGATATCATAAAAGAATAGTGCGGTTTCATTCATTCATAGGGAGATGTAAGGGATAGGGTGTCAGATACTTTTCAAAGGCTGTCCGATTCCTGCTTGAGCCCCTTGAGGAGGACACTTTTAAGTGCAACACTCCGTCCGTCGGATGGGACGTTAAGACGTGATCCCCTTGGCGCCTATCGTTAAGAGCAGTCTTATATCGACGCAGCGTTTCTCTCCTGTAGAACGATTAACGATTTATCAATGTAATTATGTTAATAAAATGTTTGAAACGACAAATTCGAAAAATAAAAAAACATAACCTGTAAGCCATTCTGTTCTCATTTAAACCATGTCCAAAACCGCATAATTCTTTTATGATAACCCTGTATTATAAATCAGGCAAACCTGATGGAGCCATCAGTACAGTTTAGAGGAATTGTCGCTCTGTAACCAATAAACAACTATCGCAGAATGCAAAAGATCACAGCGGTTCACACTGTCTTTCTGCGAAAAACTAAGTATAAGTATAGGTATCTTCAATACGAACCTCGATGATATATATGATTTAAAGCAGAAAAAACAATAGATTTCTTTGTAATTACTATGGAGTACAGTAACCATTGCTGCTCATTTACTTTTTCGAGGAGAACTTTTCATAGCGGGAAGAAATAGCTCACAAGAGTGTGAGAAACAACGAAACACGGGAGTAGCCCGAGTGCGCTGTGGCACGGAAAGCCAAAGGTCCGTGCTTCGATTCCCGGTTCAGGGGATTTGGCAATTTACGTGAATTTCACCGCCGTTCTCGCGGCAGGATCGAAATATTACACATCAACTTATATGCGAAAGGTTAAAGAAGGTCGACTTAGGGCCTGGGTTCAAATCCCGGCGGTGGCAGAGATTTTCAGGGAGTGCCCGATTCCTCTACGAATGTTTTATGGACGGCTCTTTTAGTACAGCACTACGTCCGTCGGATGGGACGTTAAGCTGTTGTCCCCTCGGTGTCTTTCGCTAAAAGTAGACTGATGACGACACCGGGTTTCTCTCCACCCTTCCGTCACGTCGCAAATGACCTTACCTGGCGGTTCCCTCCTCCAAATAACAGGGTAAAGTAGATCGATTTTTCGCCGTGAATATCTCGAGAAGTAATTGAAGGTTCGTAAAACGGAAGAAAAGGGGTCACTTTATTTTTCACGTTCTATCTCGACCGACAAAAAATCGATCGGCAACCGGCAAAAAAAACCGGCTGATCGAGCCGAATTTCGAGCGAAGTTCTACCTAATGAATAAAAAAAAACAATAGTTTAAAACAATAGATCGGCACCCGACAAAATAACGGCTGATCGAGCCGATTTTAGAGCAAAGTTCCACTTAATGAATAGAAAAAAACCAATAGAATGATTTTTTTCCAAAACAAATGTACGCATTAGTTAACGATGTAGAATTTCAATCAAAAAACACAGCTAAAAATCAAAATGCATTTAAATAGGTTCAATAAGCCCGTAGATCACTTTAAAAAAAAGAGATGACTTCGTTCCCCGATAGGAAGGCGGGGGAGGAAGCAGGTGGGGAGGGAGAACAAGGGCCACCGATTCAGTTGCCAGCCAGAGCGCAAATCACGTGGCTTAGCAACTCCTTCCTGTTCGGCCTCCCCTTTCCCACACAGCCTTATCTCGCCACCGAAACGTACACCACTCACGGCTCTTCTCTCCTTTTCCAAAACCCGCGCTGCCGCCGCTCTCGACGGCACTATAAAAAAATTGATAATAATGACAATCTTTCTTCCACCCCATCGCCATTAAAGACCTAAAGCGGCAAACCCTTTCCGTGTGCACTAGCGTGAACCCAATCGGAGCGGGTCCTATCAATGGGTTCGTGCGTCACACAAAAAGCACCGCCATCGCATAATCTCCGGATCGCCACCGGCCGGTGGGTGATACATCATGACGCACAGAGAGAGACACCCTAGGAACGGATACTGTATCCTCGGAGGAAAAATAAAGTTCATCAATCTCTATTACTGATACTTAAGTGTAAGATTGCCGATTAAACAGTTTCTATTCTTACTGCATTCGGTTGTAGATGGAGTGTGGAGGCGCAGACGGCGCTACTGGTTTTGACGATCTCAAACCAGTCTGAAACCAGTCACATACAACCGTGGGCCCGCGGTTGCAGTTGCATTGCAGACTTCAGTTGCACGAGACCACGTGGTATTTTGACGGCCGTATAGTGTCGATCTCAAAATGAATGATCAAGAACTCAACATGAAGCTCGTTGGAGCAATAGAGAAGCATTAACTTCTGCACAACTACTAACTGCCAGGATATTCAAGGAAAGATGTGAGGCAGGTCTTTGTACCCTTCGCCGTCTTCGGTATTGATATCTAATAGTTAACAACGTCTTCTTCGTCTGAGTCTGACATAGTAAGCGCACACGGCTAAGCCAAGGCCTTAAAAACAACACGTACTGCACTAAATTATAACACTCCACTGATTGCACAATAGACGCAACTGATTTACAACACGGCCTTTGCCAGTACACCCGTGTGCGAACAGAAGTTTTGTTTCAGTTGCAAACTGGTTTAGGACGCAACTGGTTTACAGTAAAACAGTCACACCGTGTGCGCTGGGCTTTAACCTTCAAAAAATGCTTTTCAAAAATTGCAAAGAATTATAACCCCAACATAATTTCACCACCCACGCTAAAATAATGCCGAAAAAATTCCGATTAATAAAATATACCGCCATCCGCTTATGACTAAAATGAGGAGACATTTTACGTAGACAGAGAATTAAAAAGAGATAACTACACAAATAAGAGATTACCAAGCGACGGAAGCAATCAGGGCAAAAAAAATAATCCACCAGTGAAATTCTATATTTGAAATCCTTAATTGTTGATGCAATGCTTGATTCTAAGGAAAAGAATGTACAATAGAGATGAAAGATCATCCAAACATTACTATGAGTAACTATTTGCAACATTAGCATTTAATGCGAAATTATTCATCAAACTATACTTTCTGGCAAACAAAAATGAATCAAATTTCTAATTTCGCCGATTTTGTTTACACTCGCGCAATTTGTCATCAATCATCTAAGTCTATGCCTTATTTTTTAAAGTAACACATTTCAAAATTTATCCCCTAATATTTATCCTTAGCAACGCATCTCCTATTTGCATGACCGAATTTTTAAAATAAATAAAAAAAACTTGCAATTAATTTTCCACCAGAAGGTTATTCACGAAGAGTAAATTGTGGCCTGGTCCCTAATACGCCAAGGAAACTGAGATATAAAATCATTCGATCCAATGCTTGGGAACATGAATTGATTCGCATAGACAGAGGTGGTTGCAAACAAAAACACTCGCGAGAAGGCACGGCATGAATCGAGGGAGCGATGACAGTAATCGAAGAATCAGTTTCGGCAATTTAAAGCGTGCCCGTCGTAATTCCGTCCCTCCGCGTACGTTTATAAACGAGTGAGTCCGAGCAGAATTACCGGGCAGAGAGAGAAATAAACCTCCCAAAAGGTTAATTATTTATTTTTTTTCAAGGCGAACGGCGGCGGAGCGGACTGACGCACCTGCTCCCTGGTGGAAATAATCGGGAATGGAAAAAATATCGCAAAGGGAAGGGAATTATTATTTTCCTCCTTTCTTTCTTCCGTCGCTCGGTTCCAGCGAGTTCAGGAAAGGTTGAAAACCCACTCAGCCCCGTCTGATCACGCGCCGTAAGAGCAACGATCTCCAAGACTTACAAGTCGTTCGGAGGAGAGAGGTTGTGACGATATTTGGACATTATTCAAGCGAAAAAATATCTGCGAGCTGTGAATCAAATATTTCGGGTGACAGTCGAGATTTTATTGGATTTTTGTCGGATTTTTCACCAAATTTAGGAATATTCACTTGTTTAACTCTCTAAACAATATAAAATATACGGAGAAAAACGCTAAAATCACAATTAAATTATTGGTACGTATGTACTCAATACGGGAATGGTAAATCGTTAACATCATCTTCTGCGGCAGACGACAATAGACGGTGAAATCAATCGTTTACTTTTTATTTGTTAACAGACGTTGTCCTAGTAGCCTCCTCCACACACCTATTGAGTTGGCCATCTGAGTAGTACGTAGATGTAGAGATAGAAACCTTGAGTCAAATATACATAGTTTATGATCTTGAGAACTTGAGAATATCGCAAAATCATGTACCCAATATTTATAATTAGAATCCTCTATGTCGCTCATTTATCAAAATATTTACTTCATAACGAAGTACTCTAAAAGGAGTTATGACTTGCACTACCGCATTTACCTGAAAATACCTCCCAAAAACCAAGAATGTGGCGTTAATAAACGCTTGTCCTGGGCTACTGCCTAAAACTTCGTTTCGAAGGCTAAGCACTATCAGTCATTTATCCCTCGAAGAACAGGTCAATACCGGTTCGTGAAACACTTATCTCCTTAATGAATGCCTCGGAGAAAACAAGAGAGAAATGGAAAAAAAGTAATTATTTCGGGAAAGGAGAGGCGCTGCGATATGTTTATGTAAGCGTCCTCGGCGATAAATTATATCGCTGGCAGAGTGAACTGCAAGGTTGGTCTTTAAGCGGAGAAGAAAGAAGCGGAGCGAGTCGTTCCTCTTCTTTCGACTCTTAAATGGAACGAATGGAACTGGCAGCGAAGGAGCGAGACCACCACAGCCCTTCACCAGCAGAACTGAGTGCCAGCACTCTTTTGGTCGGACATGGTGCTCCAAAAAATGACCTGAATTAAATTTAGCAGAGAGGTTTAAGGGATATGTACCGCGTGTCTCCATCTTCGTAGACGACATTTTCGTCGGCATTGAAGCCGGCTTCTTCAGATCGATGAAGTGCAGATAGGTGGTATTAACTGTTTTTTTATACAAATCCGCCGGAGTCAGGCGTTCATTGGTCCATATTCCCTGGCGTTTTCCTTTTTCTATTGTTTTCCCCTCAGTTAGTTTAACCACTGTTTTCTATGAGCTGGTTGGAATTGGAAGGTCATTTCTATTTCCCCTTCAATATGAAAATTGCATTCCTTACCTTTTTTTTCGATGAATTAATACATTATGCAATCCAAATTAAATGATAAAACAGTGTTTTAATCGACTCGAAGGCAAATCTAATGCCATGCTCATATCACCTAGATAAGCATGATCACAAAAATCCCTTCAATGAATAAAAAATTAACTTGTGTCGCAACGTTTCAGCAAGGCTGTAATTTAAACAGAGTTAAACTTCTGGTTGTCACAGAAAGAAATAGGTTTACACGTTTACCTTCCTCAATGTTTTAAATCTAATATAGAAAAGGTAATCAGATAGGTAAGCGAATACCAGTAAGCCTTAACGCAAATATACATGAAATCCAACGAGGGTCATAAATAATTTAAATGTACATTTATGAATTTAACTTCCGATAAGACACAATTTTTTTTTTACCACATTACCTATCAAAGTCAGCAAAAGGATGACGTTGGATAAGGATTTCAAGGGCAATACTTCGTCTGCATGATAACGTATAAGGCAGCGTTTGAAACCATTGGTTGAGCGCGGGTTGCTGCCGAGTTTTAACTAGAACGATTTGATGATGGGACCAATATTTATCGCTAAAAACGCACCTCATTGCATTGCAGGTCATAAAGAAAGAATGAAACTTACAATTAATTTTCCGTGAAAAAGCTCGTTCAAAATCTATTATTTCAAATACTCCTCCCAGTTCATTATTCCTACCTCGCTACTGCTTAAAAGCTGTCAATACATTTTCTATTGTTATACGCTATCGGTCGCATATCTAATTAACCTACCCCATGCAACTCAAGACTAACATTTACGTTCTACTTATTGTCAGTACTGCAGAAAAACGCCGACACAATCCGTTACGATAGAAACAAGTTATCGATGCAGCGAGTCTGAAAAGTGCACCTATTCCCTAGAGAATACGCGGAAGGTCGCACGGTGTAAACAGAGAGAACGATAGGCAAACAAATGAAGATCTAAGTGGGCTCGGCATCCAGAAGAGTAAATAAGCTGGCTTCCGACAACGACTTGGAATCCTTGCGTCACTAGGCGAAGGCATTCACGAAGCCACAATTAAGGAGAGGGCTTAGGCATGAATGGCATTACAAAACGCTGCTCGAAACGGAGTCCGTCGGCTCAAGCAACCAAGCGTGAAATGATGCAGATAAAGACAATGTACTGAATGGATTTCCTTTACCTGGGCAAATATGTTTTTTTAACTCAAGAGTTCGTATTTAAAAGTTAATAGACGATAAAAATAAAAGTTGGAAGAATTATTATCTAAATGACCAAATCTGAACAACTTATCCTCGTCATTTAAAAATTAAAAAGAGATAAATATCTACTCCTTATAAAACTTTTTCTACATACCGGTTTAACGTATCAATCACTTGATAAATAAGGAAAGGAAGAGTGGATATAAAAGTGGGTGGGATAAGAGTGGATGGCGTGTGTGAATGTCCCTCATTGTTAATTGTTAATTCCTCATTTTAAAGGCCGTAAATGTGCTGTTTATGGGGTAATGGAAATAAATAAATAACAGTCCACAAAAATGTGAGGGTCTCGCAGATTTTTTAGCCTTTCAATGGGAAGGCGCGGAGAGGGGATGCAGATCAAAGGATGGAGAAGAAAATTGGTGTGAGATCAGTGAACCGAAGGATTGAGTGAGCATGGAAAACAACAGTGCGTTTTGAGGCGTGGCGCAACGCCTTCCGCCCATTTGACTGCACGCAGGGTGAAGGACCCAATCGGATCGCACGAAAGGGTTGGAGTAGCAGAAGGGGGGGGAAAAATAAGCACGCCGCGGACCGAGCGTTGTGGAGGAAGATAGGCGAAGTGGGAGAGCACGCGATCGCGTAACAGACGCAGAAAAAAATACACGCATGAGTCAGAGAGCGAGAAAGCAGCCGATGGCCTCGGATCAAAGGAGAGGAGTGGTCGGCGAGTTGGAGCGAGCACCTGTGGCAGACGAAGGGAAACGAAACTTTAAGGAGTTTGGGAGAATTGGGTCCAATGGGAAGCTTGTTATTAATTAAAACGACTGCTAACCAACTTAAGTATCAGAATTTCTACAGCAAGCTAAATCACTCTTTTTCCCTTTCTGTCACTCTGTGATTCAGCCAAATGGTTGGTTTTGATAGGTAAGGACATAGCTCAAAAATTGAATACCTAACTGGAAAAATTCTAAGATTTGAACAAGCAAAATTTAAAATTTCAAAGATTAGAATTTTTAAACTTACGACAAATCTAAATATCAAAACCGTAAAATAATATGCAGTAAAATTTTCGTACAGCTATAATTTTTGGGAACGCGCAACAGCACAAATAATATGACAATATGCACTGTTTTCTTACACCTGTAAAAAAATCCACGGAATGGTTAACTACCTCATAGCCATAGAAAAAGTATTAAGTAAAAGATGATAATATCGTGATATAAACACATACATGGCAATTTAATTCATTTTTTGCGAATAAAAATAGTTATCCCACGTTTTAAAAAAAAGGTTAACTAAAAGAAGAAAGAATTATTGTAAAAAACTTGTGAGACTGGTGGTATATTATGCTGGATCGAACAGGAAAAAAAGGTGTAAGAGGTATATGTGACATAAAACGTGAAGGAAAGCATAGGCATGGATGTGAAAAGGAGGATCACGTTGCTGTGAGTCACCTGGCGAATGCAGACATTGGCCTCGGACCAAAACATGGAAGAGGCTGGGTGGATGAGGAGCGGCGGACTTCGGGAGACGGCGAACGAAAGTCAGAATGCAGAAAGATAGATGCAGGGAAATTAAAACGAATATCGTTTTTTTTATTCAGAAATTTACGGACGTATTAAGGCGCGTCATCTTCACCACTGCAATGAATCTTGTTTTCATTTCTAGATCCTTTTCCTGAGCATTTTCCAAATACACGACAGGACTTTTAGGCTCATCGTTAAATTAAATGGCTAAACAATAATAAAATTATACTTTCTCTTAAAAAGGAAAATTTTCCATTGTAGATATAATAGGGAGCCCATAATTGTTACTCATTCTTAAATTGCAGTACCTCATTGCGCAGGATTGTTACGGTATTTCTGGTATTCTTTAAAGCCTGTAATACTACTTAGTTCCTGAGTAAATGCCAGATCATTGAAATAACCTTTACTTCTCCTTTTCAAATCTACGTGACCACTCCAATTTTAAAAATGACTAAAAACTTCTATTTCATGAAAAAGGATGTCGCTACCTTGCCAGTAAATTTAATTTGATTTAAGATTTATTTGCGAAGACATAACGCTTGTGGACAAGAGGAAAGTTGAAAGGGGGATACTGCATGCTTTTGAGATTTGAAACAAAAATTTTCCTGGTATATTTTTAGTCTTTGGTCAACTCAAGTATATCTACTAAAAGTAAATAATTTTTTTTTCTTCTCGTATCCTCTTCAAGTTGGGGACAAATACCCAAATAAATGCAGATACAGAAATATCCCAATTACATAGAAAAACTGATACCATAAATGTAAAGGGGTAAACGTGGACAAAGACGAAACAATATCCATAAGTTATTTTATTACTATTCCAGCGGAAATAAGCGAATACCTCGCCAATTATCTTAAAGACCTCCAACACATGAATTTTAAAAATCTGTCATATAGCTGGACAAACTCAGGAACATAAGACGCGTTCCAGATGATGTAAATCATGGACTTGGAAACAGCAAACGCTAGAAATCATTAGCACTTTTCTGAGGCACGCCATTCTAGTCAGGTAATCTAGGTTAAAAATGAAAAGCCAATTTTAAAATAAGGCTGAGAGCATAGAAAATACACATGGAAATATGTGGTTGTGATCCATGGATGGCCGTGTTCCACTGGAATAAGTGACCACAACGGCAATTGTCCACCAAAACATGATCAACGATGACTCACTTTTTCTTCAATATTTTCTGAATATTTTTAGGGTTAGCAGCATGGTTGGTAAACACCGTTATGAAAATATGAGCTCATTATTTTCCAGAGGCATCTCAATGAAATGTCTTCAATGGAACTTGCTTTCCTCTCGACTTGATGAATATTTGAATGACGGCTGTCATAAGATTTTTTCACTCCTGAGCGAGAAGCAAAAAAGAAAAACTCGAATTAAAAGTAAATATGTGTCAGCAGATGAATTACCTACTTTCCGTCTGGTGAATCTAATGGAGTTCGTGCCCATCTTCAAAAGCGCATTCTTTCAGAGGAGACCAGTTCTAAGAGGAGTGCCTGTTTGCGCGATTCAAAGCATAAATTAATTTTTATTACTTGTGATTTTTTTTATTTTGAAAGCTAACTAATTACTTTGCATAGTTCAAAATTCCCAAAAATATCCTACCTAGGTCAAAGACTATTATTGGAAAATAAAAGTACACTTTACCTTGGAAGTATAAAAAGGACCAGTAAATATCGGAACCTCTCATCGAAGTTTATCCCGCGAAATAATTCAAAATCTTAAAATCTCAAACTGAAATAGTTTTTATGAGGTTTAAATGATACTTATAATATAAATTTTTTGTGATTATTTTGCACTCCATAGAGTGTTTCTTCAATATCGCATTAGCTTTAAGAGAACTATCAACCCTAACCCCAATTTTCGGTATTATAATCGTGAGTACCATGATTAGAAAATAATACGACCGATCGTTAGAGAAATTATTTTTAAATCGAGCACGATCAAGTTTGAACAGCTGTTTTCGATTGACACCGAAGCTAAATACATTATTTTATTTGCACCTCAAACGTTGGAGATGCAATCCTTTATGTCGCTTCTGATATAATAAGTCAATCAAACCTAAAACATTTAAGACACATGGAAGGTGAGAAAAAGGGGAGAATTCTCGATTGTTCAATGACTCAAACCACAGATGGAATGCTTCCGTGCAATCGACGACAAAAGAATCCGAGCTCTTTGGTCCTTGGCCTCAAATCGATGCGATCGCCTTTCTTTTCTCCGTGTTCAATCGATGTTCTTGCGGCGGCAGTGAATGCCAAAAGAGTCACGACAGAGCTGTCTCCGCTTCATCATTCACCATGCACTCGTGGATGCAAAGATTGATGTGATTCCGAAACTAATTCAGTGAAATAGCGATCAGTCAATGATTGCGCGCACATTTTCAAAACAAACATGTGAAGGCATAACTCCTGTTTACTCAGTGGAAATATTGCAATGTCCAATTTTAATATCTAATATTAAGAATTTCCACCACATAGTGCCTCACATCATATAAAATACCTCCAGTTGACAAGGATTATACTCTTCGTAAGATCTACAGTAAAAAATGAACTCGAGCTTCAAACAGGCCGTGGATTTAAGATGTTTTTCTTCACAAGGTGCAACGGCGTTCCTCACATTTAACTAAAAAGCAATCCACTTTTTAGCTTTGTAACAGAGAAGTATCTTTCAAACCTGAAATTGCCTGTTTTCCAAGCACCTATTCTAAGTTTCCTTCTCACTTTTGGCCACCTCTAAAGAGTTCCTCGACAAAAGGTACAGCGGTTTGACCTGATCGAGGATAGGATCGAACTTGCAAATTAAAGATGGCAAAGGTAAAAAATAAAATAGCATATTAGCCATCTATACAGTATTTACTGGGAATTTACCACGTTGTATATAAAATGTGGAGAAGAAAGACTTCGTAAAATCTCGATTTATTCATCTACCTACTTCATCTACAAGTCACCTCAATAGGATTGTGGTGGGGGAGCGTTATGACGCCTGCCGTTGACGAATAAAAAGGAAATACTCTAAATAAATCACGCCTACCATTTATTTACGTCATTTATTGCTCGAGGAAACTAATTCCCAAACCATCCGTTCCGTAAAATTCCTCTCTTAATTTATCGTTTCTACCTGACCAGGAAATATATCAGGGTTCCAATAGCTGCGCGTCGCTCGTTTCTCTGCGCGTCGCTCTGAAAGGTATCTATTCTCAATAGCTCAAGAAATCTAATCCTAGCGCGCAGCCTCTGAGTTTCCAGCGGCTCCCAGCATAATCATAAAGCACCTGTGTATCACTTTCTGTTCGCATGTAGCAGTTTTTCACAAATAGCGCAGCTTCCCTTTGTATTCTATTAAATTCACGGATTAAGTCCAACAGCAGAAGGTGGAAGAGAGGACGATAAAAAATTATCAAAACCACCTCTTCATACCACTGACGCCAATTCCAAAAGCAAACATATCTCCGTTTTCTTTGTCCCTCCATAATTTTAGTTAACAAAACCAAAATAACTTTACAGTAATCCATGACATCACCCGCGAGCAAGTTCGATGACATCATGTCCAACAAAGCCTCTTCTTCACTGAATGGGATGGTCGCGGAAAGAAAGAAGATTCGCGACTGCGAATCTCAACGGATGGGCAAGGTCTACAATCCCCGTAATGGCAACATTGCGTAAGAAATAAATAGGTTCGTACTTCGCTTTCTCCGACGCTCCAGATTTCCTCATCGAGATCATTCACAGAGGCAGAAGGTAAGAGTTGAGATTACCGTCGAAGTTGCGACTTTTTGTTAAGGAAATTATGCTAATGTCTTCTCGGCAAGTATATCTGATGGCGGGGTTTATAAAAGAGCATATTTTCCGTCACTCATATAAGCGCCGCTGCCGTGCAGCATAAAATTTTGTCATCGCGTGAGAACACGGCGTATACCGTCAGGGGAAAATTTCGTAAACTGTAAAAAGATAGTAATCTCTTTTGAGTAGTTTCTAAAAATGTATTTCCATAACTGAAACAAACATGTACCGAAATGCAACGGCCCTGTGTAAATCTGTCAGCGTGACATTGTTTAGCTCACAATGATGAACATAGAACAACTTACAAAAATGAAATTCGAAGGTACATTTTAAAATATCGACGAATGGAATAATTCACATTCATGCGAATATTTAAAACTCCGCTTAAGTATCAATTTTGCTACTAATTATACAATCAATGAAATAATTTTCAAATAAAAATTTACAATCAATCATACGTCTTCCTCGGAGGGAGAAGAGGGATTGCGGTGAAAGATGTTTCCGGTATCCGTAGGATACTAGATCATGTAAATATCCAAGTAGAGTACTACATCTAGTCCGCGAAAACAGAATTAACAGAATTGCAGAGAAGGGAGAGTTTTTTAAGGCTAAAAACCCTAGAGAGCTTTGGTAAAAGCTTTGGTGATTAGCAAATAACACTACAGCCATTAAATTACGCTTAATCGATATTTTTTATAAATATTTTAAAATTTTTATGGAATGATCGAGATATATTATCAAACTCTCTCACAGTGATTCAAAACCCGAAGGTTGGTTTGAATAAGTGAGGGTACAGCTCACACTAGACTAAGATACAGGCATATGATTACCTCACATTTTGACCAGTTCATTTCAGCTGACCACGGTGCACTTCGACTATTTATGCTCAAGCATGTCCGAGGCCCTTACCCGAGACTTGAATCCGGGACCCCTTAGTCAGAAGCCAAGCGCTCTATCCACTTGGCCTACCACGCTCCCCGATATATTAGCAGTATAGTTTATTACATTATCAGTATTTCGATTTGATTGAGAGTGATTTTCCCTTAATTATTTTATAAATTGAGCTACCCTAAATACTCGAGTTATTAATGAAATAACCGTTAATGCAAATTACATCTTTAAAAAATCCAAAACTCCGCTGACACTTATCACAAATTGTAAAATACACTGAAGCCACAAAAAGAGTGTAAAGATAAAGGACATTGCAGCGACAATGGACTCATAAAATAGGACCGCGAGGATTATAGGAAATCATTTGAACAACTGCCTGCACTGGGTTCTTGCACTGCAACGGTATTCATGGGCATAAACGTCACACACAACCGAGTTCACTAATAGGGTAAATCCTTACTTAGAGATTATTTTCCTGGAAGCTAAAGCAATAACTGCAAGCGGCATTAGTTTTCATAAAAAGGCGAAAAGGAGTAACTTGTCCAATTTAGCTCAAACACGTCTGAGATATATCTTTCTCAGCAAAACACGTCTATGCACCTCGCATCACTCGGTACGGTTACAAATCCGCATCCGGCGCGAGGCGGTTCGAAGTTACGGAGAACATCTCAAGCGAACGGGCGGAAGCCTTCGTTCATTATGACGTACAAAGGATACCGATGGCAAGTTCACTCTTAACAGCATCATGAAGTGCACTCTGGCGTTACGGAATAGATGGTCTCAGCAGCTTCCCAGCCCGAACGGAGATAACACAGCGAAAACATGGGAAAGATTAAGACATCCATAAAACGAATGGCAGTCTAGAGCTTGGAAATGTTTCTCGAGGAAAACATATTTGAAAATTTCTCTCGATCCAAAAGGATACTCGACCACCACAGCCCCATAACAACATACGAATATCCGATCCGCGAGTGAAACAAAATTCAATATTAGAAAACACAGTTAACCACATGGAATAAAGGAAAAGTTAGCTCCTGCATCTTTGGATGCCGAAAAAGATAATATTAATGAATCTCCATCATTATTAATTTCTCTATCTGGTACCGTAAAAATCACTTTTGATAACCGAAATTCTTCAGAAAATTTGATTTAACAAATAGCGTGCTCATCAGCGCTTCAAAGTTATACATTACAAGTTCCGCTATAACTCCTTCGTATTCGGGGCAGAGTTCGTATTCCATCTCTCGATGGCACATTGCATCGTATATGAACCAGTTTCTGATAACGTCATGCATTTCTTTAATAAAAGATATTTTCATACATCATTTTATTTCACTTCAATTCCTAGCCTACTCTTCACTTAAAATCTATTTATCCTCCACCATATATTCCATGAACTATCGCTTGGCAACCATATCCTTCCATGACTTTAATTTTTTTTTTTAAATCTGAACATAGCAAATAGTTCTCAAATAAAATGACAAATAATTAAAACAAATTAGTTCGTGATTTTTGTAAGGCTCAGTATTTTTGTTCAAGGGAGGGCGTCACGAATCCTGCATAGCTGAACGTATCCTAATTTTCGCCATCTCACGCTAGAAAGAGGTCGAGACGACGACGGGCACCTTTTTCCCACTGCGATCGGCCTCTGACCCCAGCGGTGCCCTTGGTTTTCACCGACCTGAGGATTGAAGTCGGCGGCCCCCTTGCGATCGAAAAAAAACCTCCTCGGAATAAAGGTCACCCGGGTCAAGGGAACGTAATCAACACGAGGAGGGGATGGGGGTCTTGAAGGAGGCAATGCCATAAATCCCCACCCCCCTCTCAATCTTCCCTTCTCCATTTCTTCCCTCCCACACAAAGTAACTCCCCCGCGCTCCTCGTGATCTACGTCTTCCGCTTTCCGCAACAGATCCACACCAACAAGGTCCTTATGCGAGCCCCCCCCCCCCTTCCTGGGATTATAACGGAACAAAAAATCGCCAACATGGGTTTCGGAACTGCCGTTAAAAGGGAGACCAGCGAGGGAAATGCGGCTGAAGGGATCCAAAAATGTACGATTCAGGAAAATATATGTAGTAAAACTTTCGATAACCATGGAGATGAAATGAGGGAGACTTGCGGGCGATATTTGTCAAAATTAAATACATCTACATACTACATCCGCAAGCAGCCTCAATAAGCGAATGGCAGGGGTGTTAGGACAACAGGCGTTTACAAATAAAAAGGAAAGGCTCTAACGAAATAACGCCTGGCATTAATTGTAGTAAAGTCCATTATTTCTCGGGGAAAAAACGAATTCCCAAATTTAACCGCTCGGCAAAATCTCTCTCTTAATCTATCGTTTCTGCCGGACCTGCAAATATAGTGCGGTTCTAATATTAGAATTATAAATGGACTAAAATATGAATAACTTGGAAATAGATTAAAATAACATGCTACGAGTAAAAATGTTTTATGATAACTAAGAAAAAAAATTATGCAAAAAAGTAGATTTCCCGTTGCATAAGACAATGCGCAACAGTTAGACAATACGCGGAAATATGACCTGATGACAGGCTTTTAATATGCATGGAGGGAGCAGACATCACCTGTAACTCCTATTATCTCTGCTGAACCATAAACACAACGCTCCCTAGATATGATGATAATACACGCTTTACACAATGCATGTGCGAACACACCACCTGAAGATAAGGCCCCCATAGAGGGTAACGGAACGAAAAAATTGCGAAGACCTCTCGAGAAATTCTGTTGCATGAAATGTGAAGTCAGAGACTTACGTCAATTATTAAGGTATCTATACAATAAAAAAATAATTATTGAATGGAAGACAAAAACAAATAAAAAAAACAGCGTGAATAAAATAAAAGAGGAAATATTCAGAAAAGTTAACGATTGTCTTATTGGCATAATTATAAAACAATGTCAACGATTGCTGTACACATGAAGATTTACATTACTACACAAACTACAGTTTTTTCAACTAAGGCAACGCATATCTCCTGAAGAATGTTTTAAATAGAGTTAATAAGTATATAATATGGCATTTCCTGGAGTATAGGTCATTTACTCCAGGAAATACCATATTATATATTAAATAAGGTCAAGAAAAGGAAAAAAAATGTTAATAAGTATATAACATTTTACTGATACAACTCAGCCTATTTAGTGTTTCACTCTTTTCTTATCCCAAAATCTTTCGATTATTGCTTACAAATTGCTGAGCTTCGGATTTTACGCTTCATTGAGCAGCATAGTAAAATATTTTGGTTATGAAAAACGAAACAAAAAAGTACAAATTATAAAAAAAAACTGTTAATACATGTGAAATTCTATGAAAGATATCGCCGGAAATTGATAGATAAAACACTGCACGCTAAAATCAACGGGTACATTAAAACTTCAAAATCTCCACTTTTGCCATCCGTTTAAAAAATAATCGTGACTCAAGCCTTACGTAAAGAAAAAAGAAGGTAATTCCTTGTTTATTGCCTCCTTTCGGACTGGACACCCACATAAAAGAGGGAGAGAGTTACAGTCTTGATTCCATCGAAGCACTCACTTCATAACGAAACCTCCTTCACTTTCACTTGCTCTGCACCACAATACTCAATCGATCTCAGGATCTATAAGGCTGTCCATCACTCCAGGCTAGAGAGAGCCAGTCTCCATAATAACTTCAACCCCTCGATCAATATTGAATTGACGGAATATGACATCAATTTTTTAAGGAATTCTCAATAGTTCTTTCTCACTTTGGACCCGTAAAACAACTATCATTCTCTACTCCATCAATTCAAATTATGACATCCACTCGGGAACCAGAGGAGTGAATCATGAAGGGGCCTAAACACAGACGCGGGGATTGTAATAAATATGAATGACAGGTCTGACGATTTACGTTCTGAGGATTTCAATAAAGTTAGCTGGGAGAAGGCACTGCACCATTAGTCAGGGCGTACACAACTCTGAATAAAAAGACGCAATGACGACTTCAAAAGTAGCGCAAAAAATTTAAACAAATTGTAAAAAAATATTTCCTACAAAAGAAGTTATCTCACTCAGTATATATCGTTCGAAGGTAAACAAGTACATTACATTGCAAGTAATTATGCCTTCTCAACAATGGATGACTAAAATATTTTATTCTCCATCTGACGTCTTCAAAAGGCATGCCCCAAATTAAAATCATTTACAACAAAATATTTAATTATAAAAGAGATATATTAGAAAAAATAATAAAACTGATCCCCTTTCTGTTACTCTCCATAATTGAGAGATAAAGAACTTATGCAAAACTGTACTCCTACTTAGGATCTGAAGAGACGACAATCGAAGTAATGCGCCCAATTACTCCAAGTATAGAAAGCTTGCGGCGAACAGAAACAGTTACCTTCACATATGTTTAACGAATTAGGCTGGGAGCCGCTTGAGACTCGGAGGCTACGCACTACGCTTAGATTACTTGAGCAATTGAGAACAGATATTTTTCAAAGCGGCGCCGAGAACATCATATAATAACAACACTTAATTTCCTGGTCCGACAGAGACGATATTTACAGAGAGATTTTTTGGTGAACGGGCAGGAATGGGAATTCGTTTTCCCTCGAACAATAATGGACTTGAATAAATGCTAGGCGGAACTTCGTCACACCAATCTTTATATTTGTTGACGGCTGGTGTCCTCGCAACCCCCGCCAAACGCCTATTATTAAACGCTTTTCCGGGTAGTATGCGCATGTGGATTTGGTACCGAACATAAAAAGAAGTTTCATTAAAATAACCACGGATATAACACTGGTATGTCGCAGCTATATGTATTATGGAGGTCTACGATTTAAGGTCAAGATTTATCTCAATCTTAATATCGCACATCAGGGCAGGAGAGTGGTTGAGCGTGAACGTGACTTGCATAACCGGAAATGGACATCTTTCAACGACCCCAATCCCAGCTGGGCTCTCATCCATTTCCCCAAGTGCCCTGCGGTTGATTGTTTCGGGATGGCAACCGATAACCAACGGCAATCACGGATTTAAGGATGATTAGGCAGACTTTTAATGAGAAGGGAGGAATATATTGGGAGTGTAAAGTCTGAATCTCACGACCACTCATTCCGTCCCTTCCGAACGATAGCTTCAGCGATCGCTCAAATGACGGCGGAAATATGACCGCGTCACACAATCATTTTCCGCGATAGCTACAGGGATGGAAATGCCATCCCTTTTTTCCATCACGCGGCAAGTCCTTTCTTTCCGTAGCTAAAATCAGCGATGGTACCATTTCTTCTTTCAGCGAATCAGAACGCACGGCCACAAACAACGATTGTAACGCCATGATTGGCTTTCAGCGATAGGTTTTCAGGGACCAAAAGAGTGATCGCCCGACCCATCATTTTCTACATCAAACGGTCATTCCCACCGTCCCTTTTTCCATCGCTTATTCCATCACCTTCCATATTTACAACTGTTTTTCAATAAAAAGCGTGGCGTTACCATCGCTGTTAGCAGGCACGCGCTCTGATTGGCTGAAAGATGGTACCAGCGATGGTTTCAGCGACGGAAAGAGGAGCGATGCCGAGTGATGGAACAAGAGCCCTGGAGCCGTCGCGGGATATGATTGCGTAAAGCGGTCATTTTTCCGCCATCATTGGAGCTGTCGCTTGCAAAGGACAGCGAAAATGATCGTGTGATTCAGGCTTAAAAGAAAAGGAAAGTTGACCATACGTCAGTATCATTCCACGAAAAATGAACGGTGCACATAGAAGAGCATACTGATGCATTATGACGGGAAAAATAATTTCAATTACTTAGAAATAATTGGGATAAAATATGCGCATGAGAAGACCCTCTAAATATTATATATCCTTAAAAATCACCTAGTAGTAAGTGGTTTTCAATGTGGTGATTTTGGCTTCAGTGTTCTATATGAAAAAAATACGATATCTCTTGTGAAATCTGAAGTAGTAAACGAAATGCGTACAATTTATTGAAATGCCAATGCTCATTCATTGGTGCTATACGGCTAAAGTGTTCAAATTTTAAAGCATGCAAATAAATGAAAAACGTGTGAACCTGTAGAGTGTTAAATAAGAACGGAATGTGATCAATTCAATGCAATCTTCATCCATATTCTGTAAATTCTTGCTTTAAGCATTTTTTGAACGTTGACGCAGTTATAAAGGGAAAATCTGCACACAAAAAACATCACTATTTCCTAAGGAACATGAATTACTACAATTTTAAATATATAAATTGTTAATAAGACGAAACAAAGCATACATTTGTTTTAAAAATCAATTTGCGAGGACATGACGTAATTTATTTTTAACAAAAGGGAATGAAAATAGGGCTAGCCACAGTTTTGTCATAACCAACAACAAATGGTACTGATCCATATGGTTTCACTTCACTCGACTCCATGTCCATCACTACTAAGAGTATCGCCGTCGGGATTAAGTGCCCACACTCTTGGGACGAGTCCACTGAACCCTGGCCACTGCATCACCTCGCTCTCATCGCTTCACTCCCCCGTCGGATGATTTCCGAGTGATTCCTCGACCTCGTCCCTCAGCACAACTCTCCCACAGTACACACAGCGTGACCGTTAGGAAGAGCCGTGCCACGCGTGACGCGAATAATCCCAACAATCGCTTCCCCTTTCGCGAGGAAAAAAAGAAGCACCTCTAATTTTCCATCCCACTCTCACTGGACGTCGATCTCATGGGAAAGACAGCCAGCCCTTTTTCCAGTTTCTCCGTCTTTTCATTTCTTCTCACTCTTCTTGCCCCACGCATCCCATGCACTTAGCTATTGAAACCGAGATGCAGCGAAAGAAATCATTCGTCTTATTCTTTTGGAAACACGAAGGAGGAAATGAAAATTTACCATGAATATTCCATATTATTATCATTAATTCCATATTATAGCATTGGATATTCCATATTCTACATTGCATTCGCTGGCCTCGCAGGCGGTGGGGTTTAAGTCCTCACCTGCCAAACCGAAGGACATGAGTTCGAGTCCCGTCTGGTAGGTGGTCTCTCTCTCCAGTGCATGAATTTTTATGTTGTGCATTGTAAATATAAGATTTCCCGCTGTTATACGCAGTTCACTGTAAAGTTGGAAATAAATATACGAAAAGATACTAATAATTGTAATTGAATACCAAGAAAATGACAATAATATAATCGAAACCACGACCGGGAATAAAGCATTGCAGAGGAACGTAGACAGTGAAATATCATTTTCTAAGTGTCGCAAGATTTTTGACGGCAACGTGTTGTCGTTTTCGAAGTCAAGGTAGTAGCCCAAAACCATTTCGGAGTAAATGCATCAGAACTACACTACGCTACCGTTGGTTTGAGCTCATTTATTCATGACGCATATAGCTCGATAGACTTTCGCTCGTTGAAATCTCCAATGCCTTCAAACTTCGCTCCCAGGGTGTAGGCGACTTAACGTGGGAAAGAAAATTTTCTTCACGGAAAACACGCGAATGAATGCGAAGATACCCCTTCATTTCCTTTCCTATAGTGAAATGAACCAAGGAAATAGAGGGCTAGGCGTGCGTTCACAGAAAAAAAATTACTCACGAAAGATGAATAGAAGAAACGGGAAACCAACTACCAAGGACGGCAATGAATTTGGGTGCAACCCTAATTCATGGATTCGCTAAAAAAACTCCCACCCTATAATAGCAAGCGGATTAAATGAATCGAGAATATCATATTTAAATAAAATATTTCACGACCGATCTGATCTCATTAGCCACCATTTCTTGGGAAACAAAATCATGCATTAGGCTATTTCGTACTATGATGTAAAAAGGAGAATAGTACAACGGAAAAAAACTAAAATCCCAATTTTTGCGACTGAAAATTTAGCTGAGTCCCCCACCCTGATTTATATTTCACACAGTAATATTGCAAAGTGGCAGTAATTTTAAATTCAATTTAAAAGAGTTAACGTATGAATGTTGTAATAAGTCAGTATGTTTTTTTAATGCTTTCTTAAATAAACTCAGAATCACTCACTACCTTTATCACAAGAATATCCTTAATTATTGGTTTGACTATGTTTTACTTTTATTCAACCCTTTCATTAGGCAAATATAGATTTTCAGCTTTTACTTTTAGAGTAAAAAGTGTGATCAATCTATCCCCGCTCGAACTAGACCATCCCTCCTGAGGGACTATCTCTTCTGGACTTATCTTAATAAACGGAAAATTTGGCTTTTTCTAATTCTTTACCCGCAGTAGGTAAATGTTGCAAAGTCTGGTAATTCACAGTTTTTTATAGCAATATAATAATTTGTTAATGAGTTTATATGTGCGATACAATTATCTTCATTATTATCACTAGTTCCAGCCTTCGCCGTTTTAAGTAGTATGTTTAAGAGAGCCCTCACCATATGACTACAAATACACATTCATAAAGACGTCAACGGTACTATGGCATTTGAGTAATTTTTCGCACTCTCCTTGTGACGTACATTAGCGCAAGACAAACTCAAACCAATTAACTCGGCATCACGCTCAAAATTTCGTAACGTCAATGCACGATCCTCATGCTTAAGGTTAGCATGACACCCTTGCGTTACAGAAACGAATGTTAGAGAGAAAGAATAATGAGCTAAACTTCAAACAGAGCACGGGTGCTGCCTAAAAGTTATATTAGTTTGCCTTTGTTAGCCTATTTCGGAGCGTTCTATGGATGAATTAAGTGGAGTCGGCTGGCTTCTTGCGACAGAGCGTTCTCGTTCCCAAGCCATTACGGCCTCAACAAAGTGTCGAAAGTCTCCCCCTCCTTTGGTTTTCCCTCGCGCTAGAAATGGAGGTGCATTTGATAGGCCTCAAGTAAGGATAGGAAAATGCGACGCTTGGCTTCTTTCGATGCGGCAAAAAGGTACCGAAAACACGACACCACGTAGACTACCCAAGCAATTGGACCTCCAATAAAATTATTATTTAAGTATTCTACCGATTAGGGTAGGTTTATATGGGAGTATTTACGAATAATTCTGGCAAAACCCTTCATGGACTCCACTCTTCCATTAAAAACATGACCTACTTGCTTTCATCGAACCTAAAAATCTTATTCTCTTCCTTCCTTTCCCTGGTTTACCTAACGTCCTACCTTCTAACAGTGTTTTCGCATCCCCTTCCCGTTCAGCACTCGCTCCATTCAAATATTGTCTCCTCCGTATCAACTAGAATCTGCCTCTCATCACCACTACCAATTCCAGCACTTCCTCGTCCCTCCCCTGTCCATCCTCCTTCATAAGTGTCCATCAGTTTCCAATACAGCATCAAAATTTTTGAAAATTCAACAGGCTTCGATGTAGGCCTCAAGAGTTATTTACTTCGAATACTCTCCATTATAACTGGACACAGTCATAAACGCGAAATCCTGATGAGCTTCAAAGACAACCTCCGCCATTGGTTTTCAGTTGGAGTGCATCAGACTTTCTACGATGGAGAACAATGAAGAATATAATTCTAAGAAATAATGGGTTGAATCCTAACGGTGAATAAATTTCGTTTGATACCTAATTATCATTTAATTTAGCACACATTAAGAAACAGAATAAGGATGATCAGTGCTGATTTTCGGGTTCCTCAGCCGCGTTGGTTGTTTTTGGATGACAACAGTTTCGGGAGCCATTCTGCTCCCGTCTTCAGGTCGAAGGTGAGAAGTTCTCTCTTTTCACTAGATTGCGCGCCGAAGGCGCGTTTAAAGCCGTTCCGGTAAAGCGATGTTTACCCCTACCAGCCAGTTTACAATACAATAATTTTGGGCGCAGTTGTATATGTTGTCGGGGTAGTGTGTTGTTTGTGTTAGCAGAAACTTACATATTAAACATCAAAATACACTAAGCTACATACATCTTGCAATTTCTTTTACAGAAGAATGATGAGTACAAGGTAATTAAAACGGAGTTGGAAAGAACGTCCACATTTGTAATGGGCTCTTTTGATTTTTTTTTCCTCCTCTGTTGAATACGTTTTATTTTTTCATTGTTTTTAATAGTTTTTATATATATTTTTTTTTTTTATTGGCCCCTTTTTTTTTTCTTTTTAGTTAGTTTTTTTTTCATATTGGTTTTGTTGCTTTGTTAATTATTATTATTTATTTTATTTTTTTTCTTTTTGTTCTTTTTTATATATATATTTTTTTCTTTCTTTTTTTACTGTGGACACACAAAACAATGCTAACCTAGCAATACTAATATCTAGAAGAAGGAAAGATATAGGATAGACTCATAGAAGAGTAGCTTGTTGAGGCAGTCTGTATGTTGTTGGGATTGTAGGATCGTAATTCCAGATGTCTGTAAGGAGGGTGTTGTTTGTTTCCCTGAGCCTGGACTTAAAGTTTTTTACTAGTTTGTTGATAAATTCTCCAATGGACGGAACACCGTGAGCGCAGCGAATATCTTTGGTCCTTGTGAGTCGGGAGAGGTTAAGTAGAAGGCGGAGGGATTTATTTTGGAAGGATTCCAGTTTATCTCTGATGGATTTATTGTTAGCGAAAATCTCGCAGCCGTAGAGTAATGAAGGACGGACTATTGCAGTATAAAGCCGGATTCTAGAAGAATGCGGTAGCGGGGAGGATGAGGAGCAAAGGGAATAAACCGCTTGCCGTGCCTTGATGGCTTTAGCAGTACTGTATTTTAAGTGGGGTAGGAAGGTGAGTTTGCTGTCCAGATAGACGCCGAGGAATTTGTGTGATCGGGCTCTTGGTATACGGATTTTGTTGATGTGTGGTTGTGTTTGTGGGCCGAATTTTTTTCTGCGTGAAAAGTGTATGTGTGTGCTTTTGGAGGCGTTGATGCGAATCTTCCAGAGATTCGTCCATTTATGGATTAGTCTAAGGTGAGTGTTGAGTTTGCCTATGTTTGTATCTCCCTTCCATGATGTAGCGGCAATTGCTGTATCATCGGCGTACATGTGGAGCGATGTTTTGCGTGTGGAGGGCATGTCGTTTACATAAATTGTAAAAAGGAACGGGCTGAGGATGGAGCCTTGAGGTACTCCAGCTTCCATGGGTCGCAGAGATGATAACGTTTTGGCTTCGGCGACTCGGAATTGACGGTTGTGCAGATAGGAATTGATGAAAAGAATATCTGAGGGAGGGAATTTCAGGAGGTGAAGTTTGTACAGGAGGCCTTTATGCCAAACTCTGTCAAACGCTCTTGCAACGTCGAGGAAGACCGCGTCAGTTGTGTAGCGGCGGTTGAAACCGTGGCTGATTTTTTCCACTAGTCTGAGGATTTGGTGGGGCGCAGACATTTTGCGCCGAAAACCAAGCTGATCAGGTCGGATGAGGCTGTTTGCGGAAGAGAAAGATTCGAGGCGGGACAGAATAAGAATTTCGAGAATTTTTGAAAGATTAGAGAGTAAGGAAATGGGACGAGAGTTTCCGGGGATTTTTGGATCTTTGCCTGGCTTTGGGATGAGGATGACTTTGGCTTGTTTCCAAGCAGCGGGAATATATGGGGCAGAGTAACAGTGGTTAAAAAGATCAGTGATTGCAGAGAGAAAATTTGGGGAACGGCTGGCATATTTCAACTGGGAGTTGGAAATGTTATCCAGCCCGGGAGCTTTCTTGACAGGAAGAGTGTTAAGAATATTGCGGACTTGAGAGGGATTGGCGATGGTAGTGAAAGTGGAGGAGGGGGGAAGGTTATTGTAGAATGAGTTTATTTGGGGTTCTATTGGAGAAAGTGAGGAATCAAGGGATGTTGTTTGTTGAAGATGATCAGCTTGGATTTCGACCTTCTGGGCGGGATCGAATATCAAGGTTGAGTTGGAGGAGATTGGATGGAATAACTGTTTGTCCGTGCGTTTGAGAGCGCGGATGGTATTCCAGATTGGTTTCTTTTGGGGATCAGTCGGATTTTCTAGGGTAAGTGTTGAGATGTGGTTCTCCCAGAGTCTTATGCTATATTTTTTAATTTCTTTTTTCACAGAGTTTGCGAGGTTATTATAGATGGTTTTGTCGGAAGGGATCCTGAACTGCTGCCATACACGACGAGCGGTGTTACGGCGTTTGATGAGGTTGACTAAGTACTGTGGAAATCTGTCTGGCCTTTTGGCGCGGGGAATAAATGTACGGGAGGCGGAAGTTTTGGCCGAATGAAGTGCAGTGGTGATGGCTTCTGTTTGTTTTTCTATCAATTCCGGCGTGGGATTGGATATTGGGGGGAGAGTAGAGAGAGAGTCATTTAGAAACGTGACAAATTTGTCCCAGTCTGTGACAGTAAATTCGGAGGGCAGTAGCGTAGTATTCGTTAAGGGAATGGAAAATGAAAGAGGTAGATGATCGGAAGTGAAAGAATAGATTAGAGAGGGAGTGAATTGGATGGGAAGATTGGAGGAGAAGCCGAAATCGATAACATCGCTGGAACGGGGAGCATAGTGTGTGGGTTGGAGTGGAGAGAGAGGAAGGAGGTTTCTGT
Source organism: Ischnura elegans (assembly GCF_921293095.1). Lineage (NCBI taxonomy): Eukaryota > Metazoa > Arthropoda > Insecta > Odonata > Coenagrionidae > Ischnura > Ischnura elegans. The sequence goes on from NC_060254.1 coordinate 97,319,616, forward strand.
TTTTGACGTAAGAGTACAGGATTTTTCCATTTTTGTCGATTCTATTGCTGTTCCAGTACGGATGTTTGGCATTCCAATCGCCGAAGTATATTCCGTTTGAAGCGGAGAACAGGTTATCAAGGTGGTCTTTGGTGATAAGTTTATTTGGCATGTGGTATACTGTGTAAATGTTTAAGGGACCGGCTTGAGTGTGTACCGATACACCAAGAGCTTCGAACACTTCTGGAGTGGGGGAGTTCAGGAGGGAATGGGGAATGTTACTTCTGATTAGGATTGCAACTCCTCCGCCTCGGCGTGTGTTGCGGTCCAGTCTGTATATGTTAAAGTGTGGAGAGAAGAAAGAACGAGTCGGGTTTAGGTGTGTTTCCTGCAAGAGTATGATATCTATGTTGTTGTCTACGGCGTACTGAAGGAGTTCGTGTTTTCTAGTCAGTACGCCGTTGCAGTTCCAAGAGATGACCTGTAAAGAGTGTTTGGTGGTATGGTGTTGGTTCATGGCGAGGGCTGGAGGAGAAGCATTTGGGAGAGAATGTAGGTTTTTCTCTCCTCAATAGTTTGGAGAGAAGACAGGTGGGAATTGATGCTGTTGAACCATGAGAATAGGTCATTGGTTTCGGGTTGGTCGGTGGATGATAGTGAAGGGAATTCATTTGGATTGGTGACAGCAGCGAACGAGCGGGTTAGTGGAGCGGGTTGCGGAGCAGTTTCTAAGTTTTTGCGGCGGGCAGCCATGGCTGCTTTTGCCGCACGAAATTTTTCACAGCCGCGGTAGCTGGCGGTGTGATCACTGCCACAGAGAGCACAAGTAGCCGGAGTTTGTGTGTCTGTCTTTGGACATTCGTAGGAGAAGTGTCCTTGGGCGCATCGTACGCATTTGGGCGGCTGATTGCAGAAGTTTTTTGTATGGCCGAGGGCCTGGCATCGATGGCATTGCACAGGTTCAATTGCCTTTTTAAAATTATCAATGCTGATTTTCAGTCCGGCTACATATCTGGTTTGAATGAATTTGGCAGCGTCGATGGAGGAGTCTGTGATTACGTGGACTACTTGTGTAGGGTATTTCGGGACTGACGGCACTCCCCTGTCGCGCTGTGTGGCAGAGGGCCGGGTTGAATAGATACGTTTGCAGGATATTATGGGGAAGCCTAGGTTCAAAAGATCTGATTTGATTTGCTCGTCCGCCACGGAGGTGAGGGTACCGCGCAGAGCGAATTCTCGGCGTCTGTTCTCTGGCAGGCAGTAGGTATTGTATGGAATGTTCATTTCTTTTAGAATCCTCTTGGCTTCATTAAAATCAGGGACAGAGCTGCATTTAATGACGGCAGCAGATTTTGAGGTAGCATGAGATATTGGTGGAGATTTACAGAATTTAAGCAATTTTGCGTGAAGGGCGGACCAATTAGTGGTATCAGAGATAATGATTGGAGGAATTTTGGCTTTGGTAGGAGGAGAGGGGATGTTTACAGATGGAGTAGAGGTTGACGGGATGGCAGCGGGAATGGAATTGGTTGAAGGTGCAGATGGAATAACAGTATTTTCATTAGGTTCGGTACTATTGAGTGCAGGCTGGATTATCTGATCAGTTTCCGTTTCGCAAGTCGTTGCCAGAATGGAATACTTATTGCTGACAGCAATGATAGGAGTAACTGAAGTGACTTTACGTCTGGTAGAGATATTTTCGTCCAGGCTCTTACATTGGGAGTGCGCATGACTGAACTGGCTGGCAGGAGTAGCACGGCTTTCTGTTTGCTCGAGAGCAGGAGACTGCTTGATGGCTTTTGATAGGCCTGAGGGGCCGGGTTGTGAGGCAGCAGGCTGAAGAGTAGATTTTACTTTTGTTTTATTCCGTGTAGTTCTGGGGCTAAACTTATTGGAGTTTTTCTCTGTTATAACCGGGCATGGCGCTGGCGTCTTGGAAGAGACGCGCTGTGGAGCGGCTTCTGGTCCCGCGGAGGATACTGCCAGGCGGAGTTCAGGAATGGTCCTCTTTAGGACCGCGGCCGCTTTCGATGACTTTTGCCCTAGTCTGGCTGTTAGGCGCGTGATTTCGGCGAGGATTGCCGCTGTATCATCGTCTTCCGGCGCCGCCGATTCCGTGGGGGAGTCGGCGACGTCGGTTTTGGCCGCCATTGCGGCCTCTTTGGCGGGGGAGGGCAGGGGAGGGGCCTAATTCCCTAACGTGGGGACCCGGCCGTTTCCCCCGGACTGTGCAATGAGCGATGCTACCGGCTCAGAAGGGTGTCCGGGGTAGCGGCCGAGAGCGACCGGGGATGGTTGCCGTGCAGAGGGGGCGACACCCGAGGGTGAGAACCGCAGTGGCCGAGCTCGAAATTAGGTACAAACTCGGCCAGCCGCGGCCCCCCGGTTGATCCCTTATGGCAACGGGAAGGGACTGAAGAGTTCTCCGATGATTTTGATTGAAGTGCGAAAATGGCCCTCTTTAGGTCCTACGGCCTTTCCTCTTGCCGCCTTCTACGGTGATGACGGACGCCGGCGATGGGAAGACGACGCGCAGATGGTGTCGGCCGATGACTGGAAGCCGCCGGGCGCGGTCTCGGCGGCCCGAGCGACTCGGCGCCGGTTGACGCGGCTCCCTCGACGTTGTCCCTCGCTGATGCTCCCTCGTTGGCGGCGTGCCGCGTCCAAGAGCCCAAGCCGTGACCAAGCAGAGGAGAATAATCAGTAAATAAGCAATGGAGCTACCCGTGAGAAGTTCTCGTTTTTGGCCGCCTTATATGGCTCTGTCCCGCTGCCTGCCGGACGCTGATTGGTCAATACCCTCTTCCAAACGTTGCTGATTGGGTAGCCTAGGTCTCGGTTGAGATTATTGTTTTTGTGTATTTCCAAGGCTTCCCTGATCAGTCTTGGATAGTAGCGATTCTCCTTGGCCACCATCTTCGTTCCTTCGAAGTCCTGTGACCTGCCTCACTCCACGCGTGTTCTGCAATGGACGACAGGTGGAGCTGCTTCTGTTTTGTGGCTCTTGCATGTTCTTTTATCCTGGTCGCCATTCCTCGGCATGTCTCTCCTATGTAAGCTTTCAAAAACAATAATTTCAACCGAGACCAAGGCTACCCAATCAGCAACGTTTGAAAGAGGGTACTGACCAATCAGCGTCCGGCAGGCAGCGGGACAGAGCCATAAAAGGCGGCCAAAAACGAGAACTTCTCACCTTCGACCTGAAGACGGGAGCAGGATGGCTCCCGAAACTGTTGTCATCCAAAAACAACCAACGCGGCTGAGGAATCCGAAAATCAGCACTGACCATGCGCAACGCCGCGGAAACCTTCGCCAGAATTTCAGAATAAGGATGAGACTTTATAAGTTGAAAGATAGTTTTGAAGGATTGACTCGCTTTACCAATAAAATTAACGGAATCATGTCATACTGGATGGAGGCGTATCCATAATAAAGAGAAAACTACTGTATTTACCCTTAGAAGCCGCGCAACCCTTTTCCAGAAATACCGGTGAAAATAAAGGGGCGCGCGGCTCACATGAATCCTCCAAATTTTAATGCAAGCCACGTACCATTTTCCCTCAAATTCTTTTCGTTTATTTCTACAGAGTGTAGCATTGAAACTACGTAGGAAACGTTTACAGGAATTACATTTCTAACATTATTTAACCTTATTAATCACGGTAACGTAAATTTATTGATTTAGTAACGAATCACGAGTTCCTGTATTAGACCGCTCTCAAAAAAAGCGCTAGGAAGGGTTTTTTTCCCCTCACGAGCCATCCCAAAAAATGCGGGTGCGAAGGACAAACGAGGGTGCGGCTTACACGAGTAAAAACATTAAATATTTACGACAAAACATTTGATTTTGCATAATAAACCTAGATGATGACGACGAAAACATTTTGACACTCTGTGGCATGTGCTTGTGATTGTCCACAGGGAGTAAAAAAACATAGATAAGATGGTTTTTTGCTGAAACAAAAAAGTGTGTTATTCACTGCGGATAAATTTCCTCTAGTTTCCAATATAGAACCGTAATTTTAGCAAATTCATCAAGCGGTTACTTAGCAGCCAAGTCTAACGCTCTCGATTATACCAGCTCACAGTTATGAGCTCCAAATCCTGAGTAGTTGATGAGCAGCTTCAAAGACAACCTGCGCCATTTGTTTCCACCGGGAGGCGCCCTAATGGATGGTCGGCAGCCGGCCGCAGGGGGTCCCCGCGACTTGGAAAAACACAACAACGCCCGTCACGGATGGAGGGCGATCAATGGGAAGATTAGTTTCGTGATCCGTGAAGTAGGCCGATCTCCATTATTATTACGCGCGTGTTGAAACACGGAGGGAAAGTAAGTCGCGCGGGGAAGAATGATATTCCCCACTCATCACCATCACGTCATCCTCGGAATACGCTTGAAAGGAGATCCATAAGAGATGATTCCGCCAGTCATTTTCCGTGCGTAAGTATGCACGCGCACATGTTCCATTATTCCAGAGTTTGCTTGGTAGAGCATGGAGTTCATGGTAAAAATAAACGGAATAATGAATTCATTACTTCAATATTTTCCGACGTAACCTTGAGGAAGATCATTATGAGATAATTATAAAAAGCTGCTATATTTTGCGAGTAAGTACCTCATATTTTTTTAGATCCACCATTTTAAACAGAGAACAGTAGGAAAGATTCATCACTTATCCCCTCCGGCATCATCTAATTTTCTTTTTCTTTACAAGTACTGGGTGACATTTTCTGGTAATTTATTGTTTTTGTAGATAGGTTTACATTAGCTCTCTCAGTTTTCGCAGGTTTTTTACGCCCCCCCTTCTTGTGTGGGCGTTTTCCTGCAGTGGGTTTTTTTCCAATATGGACGACAGTCAATATACTTAGGTTTTTCCCACGTTTGCTAACATCTTTTTACACTTGCTGAATGGTAACTTTTTTAACTTATAATTTTATTTGTTGATTGAAAATGTCTGAACTTCTATGTCTCTTTATGTAATTCCTCTGCATGTAATTTCATGAGCAACTTCATTATATATTTAACTGCATATGTTTCATGTTTGACGAGGGGTTAGATGGAAGATTGGACTTTCTAGTCCCAATCTCGCCCAATAAAGACGTTTTATTATTATTATTATTATTATTATTTTCAACTTCAATGATCCCTCTCCCTGACGTGCTTGTAATAAAGCACCGCCTGAAACAAGTAACTTTGTACGCAGTCACGCGCACGGGTGCAACTCCTGACCGGTAATCGGGAGATCCGGGTACGAATCTCGGCTAAGTCAAATATTTTTTAAAGCGAACTTAATGCTAAGGTGCGTTTGTATTACATTTAAGAGTCGATGTAAAAGATACACTGTTAAAACTATCTCCGGCTTGCCGGCCTCGGTGGCGGCGGGGTAACGTTCTCGCCTGCCAAACAAGAGGTCGCGGGTTCGAGTCCCGCCTAGTAGGGTAGGTAGGTTTCCCCGGTAGGGGAAGGGTAGGTAGGTTTCCCCGGCCGGGTAGGTTTCCCCGGTCCAGGGCATGGTCGTTTGTGTACGTTTACCTGTTACAATTGTTAAACACCCCGGTGTAAAATGGCCAATAAGAGCTGTATCCGGTGATTTGAGAATAAAATTAAATTTTAAAAAATCCTGGCCAGTTACGTTAGGATTCAAATGTTAACTCAGCGTCGTATTTCTGTCTCAGTCTGCTTCTTTCAATCTCAGTTTGTATTACGAGAGCTAATAGTCGTCGTTGAAGAAAATAGTTGTCATTGCATTTATATGCCGACATGTGGATAATGAGCAGCACAGTAATCTCAAATGGATGTTATTTAAATGTTTCTCAAGAGTCACTTTGTCATTGCATTTCTGTATAGTATCACCCATCAAGAGGCTACGTTATGAAGGATCACTCAAGAAATTTCTTCATAAAATATTGAAGTTCCAAAAGCAAATCTAAATAGCGTTATGCTTATCATTTGCCATTTCCTAATCCTGCATAAATTTCATTCATTCAGTAGTCGAAATTTAAGTTAATATTTACAAGTATCACTTATTCCGTTCGGGAAAATCCTTTGGTAAATCGAGATAATCCTATCAAAATTAATTTTAAAAGATAAAATTGGCAAAAATAAAGTAGGCTACCCATACCTTTATTAAACGCGTAATGATGTATGCTGCTAAAATTTGCAGTTGCGCACGATTTTGGATTTTTTCTGGGTAGCTCTCGCGTAACGATTAAATTAGGACATTTGAATCGGACGAACATAATTAAATAACAATTATAATTAGAAATTAAGTAATTTTCCTACTGATAAGTTCTGAGCATTCCTTAGCACTCTTGACTGGAAATCCATCGACCAGCCTTCTCCGAAAGTAACAGAGATTTAATTTAGAAGAAAAAACTATGCTCCAAATCTCAATTTGCATCTCACATAAAAGTTAATACTGTATACGACAAAATTGAGTACATGCATGGCTTGAGAACGATACCCTCTCCGGTTGCGATGGGCCTCAAGGAAAAATCTTCCTCGCGCCGAAAGAAATGGGATGGGGAGCATCACGCAAGAGATGCGATCGAGAAGAAAGGCGGAGCGAGTGGCAGGCTTCCGTTACGTCCAAGAATAGCACTCGAATCGTCGAGCATAGAAAATCTAAAAGATATTCATGGCTTTGTTCCATTGAGAGGCAATTTGCAATTCAAACCTCTCCCGAGAAGATACCCTGGCACTTATCACAATCACCGTCTCATATCAAGGGGACGCTCTCGTCTCTGAACTTTAATGATGGATCGGAGGCGAGGGACGAGGATTTCACTCATGTCTACTCTCTTGGACACACGAGGCCACACCCAAAAAAGGGTACTGTTTGTTTCAACAGAAAGGATAGGAAACAACAAAGATTACGATTTCCTTGCTTCTTCGCCGATGGTCCCCGAACACGTGACATTTTTCTGACCGACAGAGAGAACATCATGTCAGATCCCACCTATATTTCCACGTCCGATATAAAATATAAATTAAGAGAGATATTTGCCGAACGGATACGTATGGTAAATCGAACATTATGAATATTTGTGGCAAAGCCCGGTAGGATTCGTCAAGTGCGTCGTAGGAAGATCTGTGAATTAAGTAAGAGTAATTTTTGGAATATAAAAATATGGATTTCTACTTCCCATTCAGGAGTTTTTTTTTACAATGCGCTCTTATGTCTTAGCGTCATATTTTAAACCATTTGCGTATTAGTGCTCAAGGTTCCGCGGAAATGAGCTAAAAAAAACTAGTGTGGAAATTCGAAAACAAAAATGTAGCTCCAGAGAATGGACTATTTCAAGTTTCAGCTAACTTGGTGATTTGAAAGGAGGTATTCACTGGAATGATAATTATTTTGGCTCGAAATTTAAACTTGAATTATAACCAGGCCCACGGTTAGAACCTTCCAAACCTAAATTTTCAAAGGGCTTCCAGTCCCACAGCTCTCCAGATCCATGCGGAAAATTTCTTTTGGGAGCGGAACATCTATTTCTCTCTCAGCATCAGAAGAGAGGAATCCCGAAAATTCGGAGGATTTCAAGATTTTCCAATTTTTGATGAGGGCCTCACATTCACCAGGGAATCCACGAACGGGCGATGTCCCACTTGTTTCAAATGTTTTCGCACGGGCACATCCCACGGATGAACGAAAAACCAGTCGAGTGAGGCGTCAATGGGTTCCTTTTAAAAATCAAGGGGCATATCTGATTTCCAAAGAAGAAAACATGTTTTCCGACAGAAGTATAGAAATTTAGCGTTCTGGGATACACTACTGGCCCATGTCCTTCGTAAAAACGTCGACAAAAATAATTATCGAAATGTCCTAGCAGCAAAAAGAACAGCTTGTGGAAGGATAAAAAAGCCATACGGATATGATATTCGATTACAGCTCGCTAAACACGTCCACAACATATGAAAAGGTGAAAAATCCAGGCTATCAACGCCACAGTAAAATTGAGTGTTTTTTATTTTTGTAGGGTATTTAGTCTGATCCTTGCATGAAAAGTTAGAGAATTTTCATCAACATACGGCTTTGGGGCATTAATAAAGGCATGGGCTGCTCTAACCGCTCCCAGAACACTAAAATTAAAGGATAATTAGAACATTTGTAACATTACAGTCAAGAATCGAGGGCTCCTAAAATAATCTGATCACTTTCATTTTCTCGAATTTTAAGAAAAAAACAAGTTTCCGAACTTTTCAGTTTCAAACAATGTGCCATCAAGATGGTTTCTTCAACTTCAATGATAATGAACTGGAAAATACTGTATTATCCTAGATTTTTCACAAAGAGCTTTAGAATATTCCATGCTATCCGGTATTCCACAATATCATCAAGGGAATAAGGATGCTTAAAACCACTGCGTATATGACTTCCCAGGTATTCCATCCTCCCACCTTCGACACCGGAAAGAGTATTAACGGCACCAATAAAACACGGAAAATCCAACAAGAGGTTACATAGAGTCAGTACTGAGATTCATCGCCGGATTCCGCAGAATACCCTCTTATTCTTTAAACGGAAATGCGCCCGAATGGCGGGACAGCAGCAACGGTTTGGCCGTTAACGGAGACTTCAACGCGCGCATGTCCGGACTCCGGGCTGGTCCCTCGCCGGGAGCCCTAACTTGGCATCGCCCGTTATGCCAGAGGGCAGAGAGCAAACGCGACCGAGTTTTACGCATCCGTGCGTTTCTACTGTAAAATCACAAGTGTGCGATTTTCGTAACAGGTAGGTCAGTGGATATCTATTCACGTAAAGGAAGGAGCACGCAGAACTCGCCAAGAGGAGACACAAAATAGGTACTTTTATTGATTTGAATCAACTTGGCTAACGTAATATTTACACAAAGGCTACCCAGATATATTAAAAAACTGGGTTACATAACAAACGGTACAACATTATTAACATTGTATTTCATACGGAAGGTAACCTCCGTGAAAGTTATGATAGACTTCTGTAAGTTGACAAGGGATTATGGAAGGGGAATTAAGGTTTAAAATATTGGCTATTTAGTTTTTCCGAAGACCATTAGCGACAGCTGTAAAAATTGCTATAATATTGCTATAAAGTCTATAAAAATATAAATTGCTATAAGTCTTAGACTTTTAGAGGGATTTAAGAAGGCACAATACGACAGTTTACTTTTGGTCGACTGCCTTATGGTGGCTGATTTTCTGCAAAAACAGTGATCGTTTCGTAACTACCGCGATACGAGGAGTAGAAGCAAGCAGGTAAATAATTATACGATTAATTCTGTTATAATGGTTAACAAACCTGATTGAAATAAAAATAATTAAAATACGCATAAAACGCCATAGGCACGAAAAATATCAGTGAAAAATGGAAACCATGGTATGAATGAAATGCATTGTAATGGGAAACTATTTATCAAATTAATTTAAAAACTAACAAATAGTAAATACTGAAATAGTATTCAAATGTTTAAAACCTTACTTATAGCTATAGATATTTTTTAAGGAAACACTCTAACACGCTAATATTCCATTACACATATTCAAGAAGAAGTGAAATAAATGGAATTAATTTCATATATCATATGTAAAAGAATTCAACGTGGTATGGCATGGAAAAGTTAGTTCAGTTCCACCATCACCTCAATCATGCGGCGATTTATATAAAAGTTGCCCATCCTTGAAACAACATGGATATTTTTCCAGCACTGAAGTCACCATCAGATATTATGACTATTAATATTGTGTTTTTTCCTAAAATAGGAATCATTTTATCCATAAATTATTAGTTAACTTATATTAAATTTTAAAATGTAATTTTATTAAAAATCAAAGTAGGTGTTAAAGTACTTAAATAAATTATGAGTAGCAATTATTTATTATCCCAATATAAAGATTTTATATCAAATTAAAGTTGAAAATGGATAAGAAAAAAGATAGTGAAGTTGAAAACATCTCCGTTTGAAACAATGAAGCATTCAACACACGATAAGCATGACTCAGAAGAGAAGATAATTTTAAGAATGTGAAGGCTACCAATTTCTTCACCATTTTTCGAGACCAAATAAAACTGGATTCATTTGGATGCGTAAAACAAGTAACTCACTCTTGCACTGCAAGTTGCTTCCACATAAAACAAGGAAAGATTCATAAATTCACCCATGTATGAAGATCAGAAAATAATTGCTTCCATGATTCAGGTCGGCAGGGCATGAAACCTTATTGGGTAGATTGGACGGCGTAACTTCACATCCACTCAATTACATAAAATACGAAAAAGGAATTAGCATAAATTATTTTTTTAAGCCTTCAACGGCTCGCCCAATAAAAACTGAAGGGACATAAATTCAGTTTCGAATTGGGTGGAGAAAAAAACGACCGTTCAAAGATTTAGGGGATCACAACAGGTGCTTCCCCGTTGCTAGCGGAACAAGACGTGTGTTCAACAAGGGCAGTGATGTGACGATAAGAGTTCCGCCCCTGACCAAAATGGGACGAGTGACCCGCAATGCATGCGCCTCCTCCTGCAAGCAGACTACCGTTAGCAAACCCCTCGAGGGATAAGGACGGACCTCTTCTTCCCTGCGCTCAGTGGTCGCCGCTGAGAGCCGGAGAGGGGGAGCCTCGCAGCTCGGGAGGGAATGTCAACGTCTCCGGGGGAACACCCAGAAAGACGCGCGTGGAGTGGGCATCGAGTCCAAAAAAGTACTCGACAGTGTTCGTGCAGGATTGCAGGGAGGGAAAAGTTGAGAGGGACGAGGGACTTCGGTCCTTCCGAGCTATGCGGAACAAAAGGAAAACAAATGAGGGGCGCGAATCGCATGGATAGAGCCGCGGAGGAAAAATTCTTAGTCTTAAGAATACTGAATGAAACAAGTAACTTTGTACGCAGTCACGCGCACGGGCGAATATTTATAAAGGGATTTAATCTACGAATATTAATAATATACAGCAACGATGAAATACGCAATGACTTGATAAAATCATTCGATATGATGAAATCATTTCGCTAAGCCGAAATTCAAACCCGGATCTCCCGACTTACGGTCAGTTGCGCTATCAGTTACTCCACCAAAACCATCTTCTAAGGTGCATTAGGCAAACCTAACCGGCAATCGGGAGAGCTAGTTTCGAATTCCAGCTAAGCTCAATGATTTTTTTCGTGGAGTATTTAATTCTTAGAGTATATTAATATTCGTGGCTTCAAATTCCCTAAAAACCTATAGTGACGCTTAAAAGTAAAACGAAGGATCAAAACATGAGGTCGAAATATTTACAAACGTCCAATAAAATAAAAACTCCCAAAAGTGAGATCACTTCCCAGGGGGACGCACTACCTCGACGGAAGGCTTCACGCTCCATAAGTAATAGAAATTGATCCATCATTTTAGCAAGTTAACTTTTTATTCAATGATTCATTTACAAAGAAAATACAAGGGACAGATATAAAAAACGCATATTGTGAGTTTTTACGTTAACGCCGCGTAAACACTGAGAAGAAAGAAAACTGATAGAATTTTCTACATTGAAGCTACTTATTCATAAAACAGGACAAACATAGTATTTACATTCGAATATAAAAGGCAAATAAGAGCTGTCATTTGTGATAGCTTCCTTTTTCGAATTGAACCCGCATGAAATTGTGTTGAAAAAGTGAAGGAAAACATAAGTTTTAATTCTATAGTTCCGCTTTGCCAACGCATACATCAACAATATTTTGTACACATTGCCAAAAGTACAACCTTAGAATGTACAGAAAATTTCAAGTATACCATGTCCAAAGCTAAAGTTAGGATCGTGATGGTCGGCAGAGACACTTATTGCCCGGGTATTGGGCACGGGCAGATTTAAGTCGTTGTTTCCCTGAGGTGCCTTGGGGGCCTAGTTCCCCCCCTCCCCAACTCCGTTTTAATCAATCAAGGTCGTCGTTTGGGGGGAGTTAACTATTTTTCCCGTTGCCTTCGTGATATGTGATCCCTCTACACGTCAATGCAACTGCTAAAAAAACTCGAGGTATATTAGATGGTCTCCAATTAACTTTAAGCTTTGTTTGTTAAGCTGTGACATAACTTGCATTGGAGAGCCACGTACATAATAGATACTTTTTTATTTTGCCAGGAATTACGTGGATGGTCCCGCAACATCTTCCCCTCTTAAACGCTGAATCAGCATCCCACGAGGAGTATGCACATTGCACCTGCACCTCCAGTCATCAAACGGTATATTCTTCTCACCAGTCATAGCAAACATTATCTTATTTACTTTCCTTTAAGTCAATTTCGCATGACGCCCTAAAGAACCCCAAACTACGATCTATAGTAACAATTACGTCAATAACTGCCCCTTCGCCTTAATTTACCCCTGGTGTTGAGCCCCCTTAACCCATTTTCTTCCTGGTAATTTTTTCTTGCGATTGAGAAGATATTTAGGTACGTTGCTCCTGTGTTCCTCTTAAGTAATTCGATGAAATATTCTGGTGATATATCAACTTTTTTCTTCAGAATGGCCCATAGCATTATTGGCACACTGGGTGGTAACGAGACCAGAATCTAAAGTAGTACAATTTCTAAGAGTTATCTTGATAGAAAGGATGGATCCTCGTGGCAGGGACATTTTTGGATGATGGAAAGTTAATGTGGTCTATAAAATGCCATTTCCCATTTACTTTTAAGATACTTGCATGTAATACACACACATTAGGCGATCATATTGAATTTCCGTTTTTACCCGTCTCTTTCCGTCAGTGGTTTTATTTAGACCGGCTTAAAAAATAGACTAATAAGTGAATTATGTTATTGCAAGCTTCAACAACATATTTGTGACAACTCGACACCATAAAGGAGGGCGGGTTTTCTTTAAGATCAGAATGGTAGTATTCAGCCATATTACTAAGGTGGGCGGAAATAGGCTAAACATATTTTGACAAGCACTTTCATGGATAGGTACCCTGTATTTGCACTCACCTTCATCCCTTGGTCCTCGCCCGACAACCTTGGCTCCGTGAATATGGTGAGCGTCCTCCGCGCGGGACAGAACTTCATCGCCTCCTCATGCCAATCCGGCGCGACTCTTGGTTTAAACTTTTTCACCCCCTCCACCTCTGCTCTGCCTCCACCCACTCCCGCGGGAGCGGTGACGGTTGCCAGGCGACGAAGCGGCGCTGCTCACGCCTCTGCAAACGTCTGCAGAGAGGCGACGGGAAGAAGAAAAAAAAGAAGATCTGGAAGCGACTTAAAAACTCTCACTCCCGGTGAAAAGTGGTTGGGTGTGGTGAGTCTGTTGTCTGGTGGAAAGCATACAAGCGCGATCAAAGCGGAGTGCTCGCGACCAGTTCCGGCGAGAGTTCGCAACCTCTGTGGAGATGTGGGCACGAGGAAATCAAGGATATGCTCTCTCTCCCCCGCCGCGGAAAGACAAGGTAACTGAGCGATATCGCGTCCGGCAGGCACCTCCAAGGTGACAGCTGGGTCGAGGGCGAATTCTCTTCCTCTCAATATGCCACGTGGTTCCTCACGGAACCTTGGTTCGCCTCTCTGGCACGCCCAGTCCACCACACCGTGCCACAACCACACCTCGCCACCACGGCACAATTCACTCGCGCCGTTACCAGGGTGCAAAGATGAGATGAAAGGGAAGGGATAGGAAGAATCCGTTCCTTATCCCGGACTTTCAGAGCGATATCCTCGAAAGGCTAGATGTCACTGCTTCGTCACTATTCCCTCTTCTGTGCTAAGCGATGTTTCCTCACACTCCCAGCTGACTCTCCATCCAAGAGAAAAGGCTCCTTTTGTCTATCCGGATGTGCTGTAAGAGATGAAGAAAGAAGGGATTTTAATTTGGTACAATAGAAGCCCATTAGTACAAAGAAGGGAAGATATACACATAATGAGGAAAACTCAGCGTGCCTCCTTACCACCCGCGAGGAGGTCATTATAACACGGACCGAAACGAACCAATGTTAACCACGAGTTTCACAACGAGCATCTAAATTGATGCAACGAATTCTCTGAGGAAGAGGTAGAAAGTTCGATGCTACTCATGCTCAAAAGTTGCTCGCTGCGCGCCTTTGCATCCAATTATATATTCCAAATATTTGCATGTTTAATCATACGAGCGCTGTAGGCAAGCGTGAAAGCAATGCTGAAATGGAAAGCAAATTTATGGATGGATACACGTGCAAGTATGGGAGCAATTGATGTGAGCTTCCCACACACTATTCGATCAATTATAAAATGTTCCAAACTAAGCTGCCGCCAACTGCGTATTCAGAAAGCGACAAAAGTCATCCCATCTGACTTTGATAAGGCTATAATTTACAGCGATTGCAAGCAAAAAAGTATAGAACCTAAGGTTAAATTCTAACGTTTTGCAAATATAACTACATCTTTACCCGCCCTTCTAGAGCTTATTCTCCCGGCATTTTTAGATTGCGTGTGTGAGTGTGTGTGTGAGTGAGTGATTGTCAAGGCTTGCAGCTTGAGAGGCTGTGTTTGGTCCCTGCGGTCTTTGTCCATCTCCGCAAACCAAGACAGTATAACTCGGGTCGATGTAAAAAGGACAAGTGTAATATGCAACGGCTTTTTGGGGGATTTCATCTTACAATTCCTATTCAAGGCTTTAGAGCTCTCATCCTTGAGTATATTCAGCCACCAAGCCATCTTGTTCGAAGTAGAATCTGAGACTGGGTTTACCGAACAATTATTTTCCCTATTTAATTTCCTTGTTCACTGTTTCTTTAAGCAAAAAAAGCAGGCTTTATTTTGTGAAATTAAAAAAAAAGAACTGGTAAACAAGCCTCATTAAAAAAAATATGTTTTTTAAAGAAAACCTTCAGAATACGACCCTTGGTAATAAGGTGGAACCTTCCTTTTCGTCTTGAGTCTAAGATTCGACTTGAAATAATATGGCTTGGTGGTGTAATTGATAGCATACCTGACCGCCAATCGTGAGGACCGGGTTCAAATCCTGAATAAGCCAAATGATTTTTTCATGTCAAATTTCATCATTGGTGTTCAGCCTAGTTTCGTTTGTCGCTAATAGCGATGCTCTGACATAGCGCAGATCGAAAAGAACAATCACTCCCATTTTTTTCCTTGCCAACCACTTCCTGCTTTTCAATCGCTGCGACAAGATATCGCTTTGCTTAATGTCCTTAGAAAGAAGTTCTGCGGGTTCGTTTATCAGCACCCGCATCCATCGTTTTCCGTTCCTAAAGTGGGGGCTTTTGACAAGCCATTACGAGGAAAGAGCCTTGAACCTTCTATTGCCTGATACACCAGGAACTAGAAGACCAAGGCACCCGAGTCCACTAACGTATGTTCTACAGCGATCGATAACCGTCAGAGGAAAAACAGCCAACATATAGGCAACACTGATGGCAAGGTAGTGTTCCACGACCCTAGATGGTAATGGAATTGACCAAAGTAGTATGACAAAGAATCAAAAGCAAAGAACAATAGGCAAACAAATACTGTACAGTGAAGACTACGCTACTGTTTCTTGAACCAAAAAAGTAGGCTTAATTTTGTGAAATGTAAAAAAAAACTGGTAAACAAGCCTCATAAAAATAAAGACATGTTTTTTAAAGAAAACCTTCAGAACAGGACCTCAACTTGGTAATAAGGTGGAAGCAGGCTGTGTATTTTAAATAAACACGTCCACTATTAAGAATTATTGGTTTTAAATGCATTAACTACAGATATGTGATACATGTGAGATATTTCTTTTTAAGAATCTTTGTTCAGGCTACGGACACTAGAGTTTGGGCCTCAGCCCTCCAACATTCTCCAACCCTAATTATGATAGTTATCTCTTAAGGTCAAAAACCGGTTACGAATATTTTACTAATATCAGTGAAGTATAACGTGCGCATATATTTTAAATAAAGGAAGTTATACACATTTTTTAAGCTTAAAACTACTTTCTCATCAAGACCCTCCCTCAACGAGGAGATTGAGGCAGAATATCTGTGCACTCTTCCACCAAAACCTTCCTTTTATTTAGCTCGAGGAGACGATCGCAGCGATAGAGCTCCAATGCCAGCTTTCTGCCTCCCATCCTCCAACCCGCTCGGATCCGAAGGAGAGATTATTAAGAGGGTCGAAAGGTTTCGGGTGCCATATCGGCTCGAATGAACGGATCAGTCCGCGGACAATGACCCTTGCCCACACAATCCAGCTCATCTCCCCTCTCCGTGGCAACCTCCATCTCATCCATACGGTCCCTCCCATATATCCCCAACAATCGCCTCTCCTCTCCCGAATCTCCGACCTCTCTGGAGGCAAGAGACGACCACCTCCTCCACTCATTTCGACAGTTATACTTGGCACGAGAGAAAAGGGGTTTGGCTCAAGTTTATGGCGTGATCTTCGACTTCGGCCGCGAGATCTTAGTGCGGTACTGAGGTGGGAGGAATAAGGAGTGTACTGAGAATAAGGATGTACGCTATAAATAAATATAACGGTCAATATCCTTTCGAAAAATCGTAATGATAAAATTAATACTCTAGTCCATGCATGAAGAGTAATAATGCTAATCAAGAATATAAATGATCACTTAGAATTTATTGAATTTCTTCATAGTTCGGAGAAAAACGAATTCTTACCCCTTTCCGATTCGGCCAATTATTATCTTACTTCATTGTTTCTGTTGGGCTTGTAACCATGGTGCGGTTCCACAATGATATTCTCAGCGTCACTCTGAAAGACGTCGGTTTCTTAGTTTCTCAAGTAACCAAAGCCTAATACGCGACCTCCGGGTGTTTAGTGGCTCACAATCCCATGCTTTCAAACGCTACGTAACACTCGATTTACTCAAAGAAGTTTTCATGTATTTATTTTTTTATTTACCTCTATTACCCCCGAAAACTAAGCCTATACAACGGGGGTTTCAACACCTAACAATCACGCCATTTCATGCCCTAGTGGGACTCGAACCCGTGATCTTTAGTATGGTAGGCGAAGACTTATCCCCGCCGCCACCGGGGCCGACATCCAAATATATATTTCGCAGCTTTTATACTGGCGTAGATTATATGATGCCCAATTTTTTTTTTGGCTAAGCATAAAGGTGATGAGTCTCGCAATGTAATACAATTTTATACCTCCTGTAAGTCTAATTAATGTCCACGTTTAAAAGTTGTCTAGGGGGTAAATCAGCCAAACCCCAAAGTTTGAGTCCGAGAAATATTCTTTGCGGACATTTTTGACGAATCACACCGCTTTCCAATGAATTTTACGTTAGTACACGGATAAATATCCCAGCACCGGGTCACTTATGCTTGCCTCGCTTTCGAGGCACTGTCTCAAATAAATCTTGAAATTAATATAAAAAAACACATTGTGTACACTGTCCATTTATTAGTAAAAGTAGTATCCCAAAGCAGGGATCGCATGTTTCGTTTCGACCCGGAGGGAAACGAAAATACGAGGCTTAGGTTTAGTTTCGTTTCTGCACGAAATTCAAATCACCAAGGAGTTTAGTTTCGACCCGAAACGAAACTTTACTCCCGGGAACGAGACTAAATTAATCGAAACTTCGCTACCCATAGTTTCGACTTATTGCGTTTTGTATACGTGTGGAGATGTTAAAAAATTGAGCTCAAAAATCGAATGTACGGTTTGCGTCCACCGCTCTCCTGCTAGTGGTAAAAATGTGAGTGTCCCATGAATCTAATGGCGGAAGGGCGAACCTCTATTTCATTCAACCGTACTTCGTGCTCGATGCGTGTGTCGAAATTAAACTATTCGAAGGTGAAGTACGTGGTCCCTCCGGTACGAAATATTATTATTTACGTTTCGTTTCGTGCCAGAGTTTTACTTTAGTTTCGACCCTAAGTAGTTTTGACTCCGATTTCGTTTCGACCCTGAGTTTAGCTCCCCAGGTTTAAATCCATTTCGTTTAGCTTCCACATTCCGCTCTCAGGAACGAAACTATTTAAATTTTACTTTCGTTTAGTTTCCCTTGCCATCCCTGTCTTAAAGAAAGGCAATGTTATGTGTAGAAGGGAGAGAAAGTAGGTAAGAAGTTTTAGTTCCCTCTATTCATAATATCAATAAGGCATTGAGATGTCGTTCATTCAGTGGGCGGAGGGGAGGCTGAAATAAATTCAGCCGTGTTAAGACGTATCGCCTTCCACAGCCGGAGAACATCGCCTTCCAGCTTGCGGAAGTGAAACATTCGTCGGGGAGGTTTGCTCATCACCTGCGGTTAATTGACACCGACCAAAAAAAATCCCAGGTGCGATGGGTATCCATTTCACACAAAAAAAATAAATTCTCGGCCTTAAAATTCGGGGTTCGACTGATTTACTCTCGAGACAGCTTTTAAACGTGGGTATTAATTAGGGTCGCAGGAGGTATAAAGTTGCATGACACTGCGAAAGTCATCACCCTTCTGCTTGGGCTAAAAAATTTAGGACATCATAAAATCTACGCCGACATAAAAGCTGCTAAATATATTTGGAGAATAATTATAGATTTGATTCATTTTCCGGCGTGACGCGTCAACTAATGTGTCTCCAGGAAACAGTTTGAAAACTTAAATGATAAAGTAAATTGGTCAGGTAATCTAAAATGAATGAGAATCTTCGATTCTTAAATAAATATCTGGCCAAATTTGGCATAACAAAATGAACTATAGGAAAGTTTTTTAAAGTTTGACTCGCGAATTCAAAAACCTGAATTCCATACTTGCCCAAGGATATGTGTTCGTTATGATGTCTTAAAACCTTAAAATTTATATTGTTTGTATGATTTATATAGAATACTTTGTTGTGTTCTAGTCAAAACATTTTATTCTTAAGAGTGTTCGTTGAGATTTCTTTAAAATCTAAACACTTTTGATTTTTGTGTCATTAATTTGGAATTTTTAGTTAAAATTGAATTTAATTGTTTATGAGCAGAACACGATGAGCACTATTTTTGTTCTTACAAGCTACTTTAAAGCATTAATGATAAACATTCACCCATGATTTGTTCGCTCAAAACTACAATACCTAATAGGAGCGTTTATATCGGTTACGAAAACCGTGTAAAATTTCGGGAGAATCAAAAGTGCCGCACATGATAAACGGTCTAAGCGATGCATCAAACTGCTGGGCGAGTATAAATATCCTCAATGGGCAGCTGGACGGACTGGTTGAGGATATCCTGGGTAAACTATATATCGTACCTGTCCTACCACCCACAGCGCTGGAGAGCTTAGATAACAAGCAAGAAAGAAGAAACCCATTCAGCAACACAAGGTAAACACATCAAATTTCCCGTGAACTTCGATGAAGGCAGAGTAGACGCCTCTCTTCCAACGAAGAAGACTATATGATACCTCAAAGGAAGAGTCCAGATGTTCGACGGGTATAAATGATTCATATTTCTCTCTGTCTACCACGTAATTTGGGGATCTTTAATTTTCACTCGACGCTCTAGGCATTTAAGACTTCATTCACACTAGGTTTAATTTTAAGCAGGGACGAAGAGTATGTGGGGAACTGAATTCGAAATTTGCAGATAGAGAGGAAGAGAACGAGGAGAAAAGCAAAGAGCAGATTGAGGGACTGTGTCGAGAATGATTGGAGGGAGAAGGGTTTGACGAAAAGCGATGGATGCCCACAGTGGCGTAACTAGGAATATGCTTTG
The DNA here is from genome assembly GCF_921293095.1 of Ischnura elegans. Lineage (NCBI taxonomy): Eukaryota > Metazoa > Arthropoda > Insecta > Odonata > Coenagrionidae > Ischnura > Ischnura elegans. The sequence continues at coordinate 97,339,209 of NC_060254.1, forward strand.
GGGGGGATGAGAAGCCTAGGGGGCGACCCCCCCCCCCCCCAAGCAATAGGGGTCCAAGAAAACTTTTGAAAAATAACATGCCTGGATATGTATTTTACATCATTTTGGTATGTTGAATAAAAACATTTGGGCTATGTCGCCGCGTCAATACTTGTCGGGAAAGCAATCCCTTAAGAAAGCGACCAGCATCGGACGGGAAACGTTGGCGCCACCCAAGAATTGACGCGGCGACAAAGCCCAAAAGTTTTTATTCAACATGACGAGTACCCGCGAAAGTTTTAACGAAGAATCATTTTTGTACTTAAAATTTAACTTTAAATAGATTCAATTATTATGTATCAAAGCTAGGCAATGGTTTTATAATATTTTTTTCTCAGAGGGTTTGGGGGGGTATCTATTCCCTCATTCCCCCGTAGTTACGCCAGGATATAGATGCCCAGGATATTAGAGCGACTTGGAGGCGACTAGTTGGGAACAGCGACCCCTTATCTGATGAGAAAGGAGAAGACACTAGGTGTAGGAAGAATAGAAATGAATGGAGGCCTTGGAGATGTAGGAGTGAAGGAGAATGGAGAAAGCGACGTGGACGGGTAGGTGGAGGAACGACGAAGTGCTAGATATGGTGGGCGACGAGAGTAAATGCCTAGATGAGATTCGGAGGAGACAGAGGGTTTGGATGGAAGGGTAGAGTAGAGGCTAAAATCCGCGTTAGAAGGAAGAATATTAGGCGGGCGCGGGAGGGGAAGGAAAAGAGCAGGATTTACTGATTTAATGAAAGGGAGACCTGGTGTAGGAAGTCCAATCAGGGACTGGCTTATCTAACTCGCAAAACACTCCATACAAATCTATCTTAACCCGTAGAATACTATAGATAAAACTATTAACATTCAGTCAGAGTTCCCTTTATTTCCAAATTTCCCGTCCTAGAGACTTTGCACCTACTGACATCATGGTAACGTACCAAAATATCTGAGAAAATGCATCTTAATATTTAAAATATAGATACAATATCGGAAATATCGGATATGAGTAATTTTTTCAGTTGCAAGGTTTGACAAGAAATCCGAAACGTTACGAGTAAATAAAGAGCATGTGAAAAGAGCTAAGGCAAGAAGGTCGAATTTCTCCTGTACCACGACGACGTGGGCGGAGGTTTGCCTAACCATCAAAAAGACTACGCGATATCCCTCCGAACGAGCCCAGATGTTTGACAAGACAGAAAAAATGCATAAGCTTCTGATTATGATGGCTTCGCGGGATCAAGCTACTTTGCGTCATGTCCCTCTCCACCAGTCTCATCAACCCCCGCTTTCGCTCACCTGACTTCTCTTTTTTTTTCTCCCATCAAGTCGACACAACGGCGGCGTCGAAATGGCGGCGGAGATCCTAACGAAGGAAACAGCCCCGAACAGCCTCACATCGACGGCTCATCCTTTCCCCCCTTTCTCCTTTCAATCATCAACGTCTCTCAAGACGCGGCTACTCACGGTATTTTTTTTTATATATTGAATGCATACTGCTACAATAGGGTGGTATCCTATTATTTTTTTATTGCCTAAATGGAAAGATTATTAATCCTGGAGTACGTATTTCACGCTTATAGATTTTTTAATGACGATATCTATTTTTCATGATTAAATGAAAAGAGAAAATTTTCAAGCGCGCGAAAACGCGAAGGTTAAGTATGAATGCTGGGAAAACTCCGTGTGACGTCGTTCTGGTTCCCGCTGCCGCAAGTGAGGTGACCTTGGGGCGAGGCTTGAGCGCTGATACGACGCAGGCTGCTAGCAGGTAGCTGAGTACCCTGCTAGCAGGTAGCGCTTGGCTTGAATAAGGGTTATTTTTCCCCTATCAAACAAAGGGAACTTTCCGAACTTAGGTATTTTTAATGGGTTATTATTAAGAGATGTTTCCCTGAGCTCTGTGCCTCTTACATGCATTAGTAATCTCAGACAATGTAAAGCTCCTATCTACTCGTATAGAAACTAGGTCCCTGTGACGTCACGTGGAGCGGAATGGCATGGGCGGCAATCTAGCCTTTTTCAAATTAGGTTAAAATTGACCGTTGCCATTCGTCGAAACTGGGATTTCTAAAACAAAATAATTTGTATACTATGAATACACTAATGGTGGGTAAGGAATCGCAATCAATGCATTTCGTTTTCTTTGATGAAGGCAACTACCCAATTAAAATAAATGAATGAAGAGCCTACCTACCAACCTAAGAACAAAGTACAGCACAGAACCGAATAACCCAATTTCCAGCACTCCCTACTGCACCACAACGATATCAATCAAGAATCGAGGAAAATTACCCTTAAAAAATTTATATTTGCGGGGAAGATCATAAAAATTTCTTCACGGAGTTCATTCATCTCCTCTAAGCAAAAAAGGATTCTTTCAAAACGTCCGTTGTCTGCCTCTTGAATTTAATTTCGAATTTCTGATCGTATCTTCTTATGTAGTTGGGTGAGTCCAGCTTTTGAATTGTTTCTTTCCAAGCCCCCTATTTTATAAATGCATCGAAGACCCCACACAACTTATTGGTGATCATTCTTAATTTTAATGGTTCCCATCCAAAACACTTCAGCATAGCTTTGGCACCGTCCCCCCAACATTTTGTGGATCCCTGGGTTATGCCTGGTTGCATTTCCTTGGACTTTTAATTGAAGATACAGTACAGAAAAAAAAGTACAGATCGAGGTATTGAAGCTACAGAATGGCATTGCGATTATAAGAAAAGGAGAGAAACCTGGCACTCGTGTGGCCTGTTCAGAAGGAGTCTGCGCCTTAAAAGCACACATCATTCCCTCTCTCGACCGGTCGATTTTTCGTCAATTTTCACGTCTAACTACCCATTTCGAACTTCTATTCTCTCACGCAGTGGTTAAACGCGAAGGTTGGTTTGGACATCTGAAGGTTGAGCTCATTCCATACTAAGCCAAAGGCGTATGAATACCATGCATTCAGGGTAGGAGGGCCAATTCTTTCAACTGGGACACCCCCCACTTCGAATATTTCGTGGTGTCAGAAGTGTTCACATGGAATTTAAACCTTTCGTTCAGCACCCATGTGCTTTGCCCACTATACGACCACGCTACCCTTGCTACGCTTCGAACAGACTTACGTTATTATCTTAAAAGTTCCAGGACATAAAGATAAAAGACAATCTCCAATATTAAAGTTTACGTCTGAGAAAGGTCTGAAGTAAATATTTCATACTTGAGATCAATTAGGCAAATGCTTTGCATCACGTTGATGACCACACCGAAGGCGCGAATGTATTTCCTGTTCAGGTGAGCCCATTGATTCGCACCTCACTGTCAAATGTTGATAAGGGACCGAAGACCCAATGATCGGGATAGAAAATTCTTCAAAAGAGCCTATTGAAATCCTACTGAAAAACCGACATTTCAATAGAGACGCCGGGTACGCGGTGAGCAACAATAGGGGGCCAGTGCGGAAAAATATCAAGTCATTATAGGACGAAAATCGAAGCCAATCAATGGGAATAGATCACAACTGCGATAAAAGTATAAATATAAGCTACAGTAACGACAACAACGTGATGACAACAACCCTGATGATGAGGAAGGTGTCGCAGCTCGAAACGTTGGAGAAAATGGACACTCTCACCCAACTGAAAACTCGAGAAAACCTAATTTAGACGACTAACAATATCACTTGGCAACATATCGCTTGGCTTT